>NC_092739.1:29650728-32050728 GCF_047496795.1 Chiloscyllium punctatum | reverse complement strand
ATTTCGGAATGGCAGGCAGTGACCAGTGGGGTACTGCAGGGATCCGTGCTGGGACCGCAGCTTTTTACAATATATGTAAATGATATAGAAGATGGTATCAGCAATAACATTAGCAAATTTGCTGATGACACAAAGCTAGGTGGTAGGGTGAAATGTGATGAGGATGTTAGGGGATTACAGGGTGACCTGGACAAGTTAGGTGAGTGGGCAGATGCATGGCAGATGCAGTTTAATGTGGATAAATGTCTGGTTATCCACTTTGGTGGCAAGAACAGGAAGGCAGATTACTACCTCAATGGTATCAAATTAGGTAAAGGGGCTGTTCAGAGAGATCTGGGTGTTCTTGTCCACCAGTCAATGAAGGCAAGCATGCAGGTACAGCAGGTCGTGAAGAAGGCTAATAGCATGCTGGCCTTCATAACAAGAGGGATTGAGTATAGAAGCAAAGAGGTGCTTCTGCAGCTGTACAGGGCCCTTGTGAGACCATACCTGGAGTACTGTGTACAGTTCTGGTCTCCAAATTTGAGGAAAGACATTCTGGCTATTGAGGGAGTGCAGCGTAGGTTCACGAGGTCAATTCATGGAATGGCAGGATTGCCTTACATGGAAAGACTGAAGCGACTGGGCTTGTATACCCTTGAGTTTAGAAGACTGAGAGGGGATCTGATTGAAACGTATAGGATTATGAAAGGACTTGACACTCTGGCAGGAGGGAACATATTTCCGTTGATGGGGGAATGCCGAACCAGAGGACACAACTTAAAAATACGGGGTAGACCATTTAGGACAGAGATGAGGAGAAACTACTTCACCCAGAGAGTGGTGGCTGTGTGGAATGCTCTGCCCCAGAGGGCAGTGGAGGCCCAGTCTCTGGATTCATTTAAGAAAGAATTGGATAGAGCTCTTAAAGATAGTGGAGTCAAGGGGTATGGAGATAAGGCTGGAACAGGATACTGATTAGGAATGATCAGCCATGATCATATTGAATGGCGGTGCAGGCTCGAAGGGCAGAATGGCCTACTCCTGCATCTATTGTCTATTGTCTATTGTTTGTTTTTAGATGTTTCATCACCATGCTGGGTAACATCATCAGTGAGACTCTGGTGAAGCGCTGGTGTCCTTTCCCACTTTCTATTTATGTGTCTTGGTCTCTTAAGGTGGGTGACATCATTTCTGGTTCTTTTTCTCTGAGGTTGGTATATAGGGTCCAAAATTGATGTGTTTATTGATGGAGTTCTGGTTTGAATGCCAGGCCTCTAGGAATTCCCATGCATGTCTCTGTTCAGCCTGTCCCAGGATGGATGTGTTGTCTCAGTCGAAGTAGTGTCCTTCTTCGACTATATGTAAGGATACTAGTGATAATCAGTCATGTCTTTTGGTGGCTAGTTGGCGTTCATGTATCTTGATAGCTAGTTTTCTGCCTGTCTGTCTGATGTAATGTTTGTTACGATCCCTGCCTGGTATTTTGTAAATGACATTAATTTTGCTGGTTGTTGGTATAGTTTCCTTTAGGTTCATCGGTAGCTGTTTCAGTGTGGTGGTAAGTTTGTGTATTACCATGATGCCAAAGGGTCGGAGTAGTCTGGTAGTCATCTCCGAGATAACTTTAATGTATAATAGCATGGCTAGAGTTTCTAGGCAAGTTCTGTCTAATTGTTTGAGTTTGCTGTTTAGGAATCGGCGAACTGTTTTTATCGGATACCCGCTCTTCTTGAATAAGCTGTATTGGTATTTTTCTTCTGCTGCTTGTAATTCCTGCATGCTGCAGTGTGTTCGGTTTGTTCAAGACTCTGCATAATTCGTTTTGCTCGAAGCCTGATATTGGTGATCCCAGGGTGTTCCGTTGATTTGTTTGTAGGTCTTGTCATTGAAGATGAAGTGGGTCTTCTTTGATGTAACAGCCCTTTTCACATTAATTAACACCAGCTTGGCCAAATAATCACTGACTGCACTACTAGACAAACCAAGGACACAAACAACAGACAGCACCAACTTCATCAGCAAGGACAACATCCTCAAGCTAGTAGACCTGTGCTTCACCACCCACTTGACTTTCAATGACAAGACCGACCAACAAATCAACGGGATATCCATGGGATCACCAATTCTTAGCAGAAACAGTAATGCAGAGACTGGAACAAATAGCCCTCCCTATGATCCAATCCAAATTTTGGGCCCACTACGTGGATGACACCTTTGTCATCACAAAATGGAACAAATTAGAGGAAACCTACAACATCATCAACGACATCCATACTGGCATAAATTTCACAAAAGAGGAGGAGAACAACACCAGACTCCTTTTCTTAGGTGTCACAGTGGAATGAACAGTTAATAGAGAACTGTGGACCAGTGTCTACACGGAAGCAACACATACAGACCAGATACTTAACTACAGAAGCAACCATAACACCTACAAATGGAGGTTCATCAGGACATTATTTAAATGGGCCACAACAAACTGCAGCACCCAGGAACTATGAGCAGCAGAAGAATAATACCTATACAGCGTATTCAAGAAGTGCGGGTGCCTGATACAAATAGTCCACCGATTCTTAAATGACAAACACAAACAAGAAAACACAACACGCCCATAAACTCTAGCCACACTACCATGCATCAAAGACATCTCGGAGATCACGACCAGACTACTCCGACCCCTTGGCATCTTGGTAACCCACAAACTTACCATCACACTGAAACGGCTACTGATGAATGTAAAGGACACTATACCAACAACCAGCAAGACAAATGTCATTTACAAAATGCCAGGCAGGGACCATAACAAACATTACATCAGACAGACAGGCAGAAAACTAGCCACCAGGATACATGGACACCAACTAGCCACCAAAAGATATGACCCACGATCACTAGTATCCTTAAATACAGTCGAAGAAGGACAACACATCCATCCTGGGACAGGCTAAACAGAGACATGCATGGGAATTCCTAGAGGCCTGGCATTCAAACCAGAACTCCATCAATAAACACATCGATTTGGACCTATTTACCAACCTCTGAGAAAAAGGAAATTCTGTGGAGTCAGCTGAAGAGTGAGAAATTCTCATGATTGTGTGACCATGATTTATCTCCCAATAAATACCACAAGCCACAATTGACTTGGAGTAGCTATCTTATAGCAATTGTATAATCTTCTAATGTGTCTGTGCGTTATTGTACATTACAAACATAACTACATTTAACACAAAACCAATTGACTTTCAAGCGTTCTTACATGTCAAATGCTATTGAAATTGTCATAAAAATGCAAGTTATTTTTTCCGTGTGAAAGATGCCTTAAAGTAATTTCAACAGATGTGGTAGGCTCATTACCAAGGCATAAAAGTCTATGGGCCAAGTGCTGGAAATGGGATTAGAACAGTTCGGAGTTTGTTTTCAAACGGGACTGGATGGGCCAAAGGGCCTTTTACTGTGCCATAAACCTCTATGGTTCTAACTCTATTACCTCAAATGGCAAAGATAATATGGGCTTGTCTCAACAGGTAGTATTTTCTGTAAAATCTATAAAAATCCATTGAATGTGGCAAATTTAACTTTGAGTTTCAAAAGATTACATTAGATTCCCTACAATGTGGAAACAGGCCCTTCGGCCCAATTAGTCCACGCCAACACTCCGAAGAGTACCCCACCCATTTCCCTCTGACTAATGCACCGAACACTATGGGCAATTTAGTGTGGCCGATTCACCTGACCTGCACATCTTTGGACTGTGAGAGGAAACTGGAGCACCCAGAGGAAACCCATGCAGACATGAGGAGAATGTGCAAACTCCACACAGACAGTCACTCGAGGCTGGAATCGAACCTGGGCCCCTGGCGCTGTGAGACAGCAGTGCTAACCACTGAGCCACCGTGCTACCCCACTAAGATACTATCAATTAAAAAAATAAACTTACATTTTTCATAATACATAGTTTTGTGGTACATTTTCCACAATAGGAACTTGAAAGTAGTAAATATTTATTGCCGAATGTGAAACACAGGTCAAGATCAAGTCATTTTTAAAAAGGGTTTCATTTTCACATTTTCTATCTGCCCTTTTAACACTAAGATAAAGCATTGCAAAATTTTCTGTCACATTTGCTATTAAATTCTGTAACATGGCCAGGTACAAAACTAAAGCCCACTGTCCACTAAGCTCATCTCCATGAAAATTATCCAATTTACATTGGCTGTCCTTGTCTTTAAAGCCTTTGCCCTCATCTTTCAAAAATTTTTAGCTTCTGACAAGTGGCTTGAATGAATCTGCTTAATCTGCACTGCCACTGGAGAATCTAGCTATTATCGCCAAGGCCTCAGTTCCTAGAGTCACATTGATGAATGAGCCCTGTGTGCTAGGATTAACCTACAGTGAAGGCTATCTCCAATGCTGCTGACCAGGAGGAAGAAAATTAGATGGATCAGAGAAAGCATAAGCAGATGATTCTGTCACAATCCCCTCAGAATATCAAGCAGAGGTTTGACAGGTTATTTCATTCTGTCTTCTTTGAGGCTTGACAGTGGATTGGAACTACCTGACCACATTCACTGTATGCTGAATCAGTCCATCCACCTTTTTTGCCAAATTCTCAAGGTTATATTAGATCCAAGGAAACTGTTTCTTTCGATGCTTAAAAAACTTCTGTGCAAAGAGAACATTTGTCTGACTTCCTCTGTACTAACTTGGCAATGTATTGATTGCCAGATTATTTTCTTTTTGACTTTTTCAACAAATGTGAAAGATTGCCTAACTTTGTTCTACACAATTACTGAAACCCAGAGTGAATTAAGTTACACTGATAACCAGTTAAAAACGAAATAATGCTGCTTAAATGTCAACTTAAATCACACGTAACAAACTACACATTTTAGAAAAGAGAAAAAAAATACATAGAGCAAGAAGTTACAATTCGTAAATGATGCAAGATTACTTTTAAGTATTTTTTACAGAACTGAGAGGTAAGCCAACTGTGACCAGAGAGCAAAATAGGAACAGAATGCTATCACGCAGGAGTCTGGGATTTAGTTATGTACCAGGGAGATTTAAAAGGATCTCCAGAAATAGGTTTAAAACTTGAAGTAAAAGGCCAAGTTGAAAAGTAATTGCAAATAACCTGACACATCTTAGGTAGACTCATAGAATTGTACAGCAGAGAAACAGGCCCTTCTCTCCAATTCATCCATGCCATACAAGTTTCCCAAACGAAACTATTTCCATTTGCCTGCGTTTGGCTGATATCCCTATAAGTCTTTCCTACTCATGCACTGTCCAAATGTTTTAAATGCTATAATTAGATCTGTATTCATCACTTCCTCTGGCAGTTCATTGATACAAACTATCCTCTGTGTGAAAAAGTTATCCTTCAGGTCTCTTTAAGATCTTTCTCCTCTCACCTTAGACCTATACCCTCTGATTTTGAACCCCCCCCCCCATCCTAGGAAAAAGACATTTGCTATTCACCTCATCTATGCCCCTCGTGATTTTATAAACCTTTGTAAGGTCACCACTTTCAAGTTTCACAACATCTTTCAGATAGGAGGGAGACCAGAATTACAAACAATATTCCAAAAGTTGCCTAACCAATATCTGGTACAGCTGAAACATGCCCTCCCAACTCCTATACTCAATGCTCTGACCGATAAAGGAAAGTATACCAAATGCCTTCTTCACTATCATATCTGTCTATGATTCCACTTTCAATGAACTATGAACCTGCACTCCAAGCTCTCTTTCTTCAGTAACACTCCTCAGGACCTTACCATTAAGTGTATAAGTCCTGCCCTGATTTGCCTTTCCAAAACTCAGCAGCTCACATTTATCTAAATTCGACTCCATCTGCTACTCCTCGGCACATTGACCCACCTGATCAAAACCCCATTGTACTCTGAGGTAACCTTCTTCACTGTCCAGTACACCTCCAATTTTGGTGTCATCTGCAAATGTACTAACTATACCTTGTATGTTCACATCCAAATATTTACATGAATGATGAAAAGCAGTGGACTCAGCATCGATCCTTGTGGCACTCCACTGGTCACAGGCCTCCAGTCTGAAAAACAACCTTCATCACCACTCTCTGTCTTCTACCTTCAAGCCAAGTGGTTAGTTCCTCCATTCCACGTGATCTAATCTTGCTAACCAGTCTAACATGAGAAACTTTGTCAAACACCTTACTGAAGTACATTTATAATCATGTTCACCATTCTGTCCTCATCAATCCTCTTCATTACTTTTTCAAAAAACGCAATCAAGTTAGTGAGACATGATTTCCCACACACATTTCAACATTTCATGTAGACAATCCCTCATCAGTCCATGCCATTCCAAGTACATATAAATCCTGTCCCTCAGGATTCTTTCCAACAACAACAACACCACTGGTGTCAGGCTCACCAGTCTGTGGTTCTCACGCTTTCCTTGCCATTTTTCTTAAATCCTAGCATCACCTTACCCAAGCTCCAGTTTTCGAGCACCTCACCTGTGACTATTGATGATACAAACATCTCAGGCAAGGGGCCCAACAATCACTTCCTTAGCTTCCCACAGAGTTCTAGGGTACACTTAATCAGGTCCTGGGGATTTATTCATCTTTATAAATTTTAAGACGTCCTTCTCTGTAATACAGACATTTTTTAAGATGTCACCATCTATTTCGCTATGTTCTATATCTCCCATGTTATTCTCCACAGTAAACACTGATGCAAAATACTTGTTTGGTATCACCCCATCTGCGGTTCCAAAATAAGCAGCCTTGCTGATCTTTGAGGGGTCCTATTCTCTGCCTTGTTACCCTTCTGTAGTTATAAGATCCATCTGGATTCTCCTTAACCCTGTTTGCCAAAGCTATCTAAGTCCCTTTTTTGCCCTCCTGATTTCCCTCTTAAGTATACTTCAACTGCCCTTATACCTGTCTAAGGATTCACTTGATCTCTGCTGTCTATACCTGACATATGCTTTCTTCTTTTTCTTGACCAAAACCTCAATTTCTCTAGTCACCCAGCCTTGCATTTCACCCTAACAAGAATATATTCTCTTTGGATTCTCATTATCTCATTTCTGAAGGTTTCCCATTTTCCAGCCATCCCTTTACCTGCGAATATCCTCCTCCAATCAACTTTTGAAAGTTCTTAAGTAATACCGTCAAAATTGGCCTTCCTCCAATTTAGAAGGTCAAATTTCAAATCCAGTCTATCCTTTTCCATCACCATTTAAAAACTAATAGAATTATGGTTAGTGGTCTGAAAGTGCTTGCCCACTGACACCTCAGTCATCTGCTCTGCCTTATTTCCCAAGAGGAGGTCAAGTTTGGCACCTTCTCTACTAGGTACATTCACACAGAATCCCTACTGTATGGAAACAGGCCATTCAGCCCAACAAGTCCACATCGACCCTCTGAAGAGTAACCTACCCAGAGGAGTAATCCTACCCTCACTAGCTTGTAGTACTGGGAGTAATCTGGATGTTACTCCCCTCAAGGACCTCTTTTTTAAATTCCTACCTAACTTAGAATATTCTCCCTTCAGAATGTCATCCTCTTCCCTTCCTATATCGTTAGTTCCAATGTTTATAATAACCTCGTGCAGATCCCTCTCCCCTTTGAGAATATACTGCACTCTCTCCAAGATATCCTTGATCCTGACACCAGGGAGGCAACACACCATTCTGATTTTTCGCTGCTGGCCGCAGAAATGTCTGTCTGCGCCTCTGACTAGAGAGTCCCCTATCACAATCAATTGCTTGGAACCTGACGTACCCCTCAGTAAATCAGTCTTGGTACCAGAAACTTGGCTGTTCATGCTACATTCCCCTGAGAGACCATCACCCCCTACATTTTACAAATAAGCATAATTGTTTGTGATGGTGATAGTCAAAGTAGACTGCATTACCTGCCTATCCCTCCTACCTTTCCTGGCAGTAACCCATCTACCTGACTGTACCTGCAGCTTTTCTCCCTTCCTATAACTGCCATGCATCACAACCCCCTACCTCCTGTAAATTCCTCATTGCCTCTAACTGCCACCCCAACCAAACTGATAGGATTCATAACCAAAGACACTTCCTGCAGACATAATCATCAGTAACATGGAAACTCTCCCTAAACTCCCACACCTGACATCACTCTACTGAAGGCTATCTTTGCTCCTTAGCAATCTACAGACCCAGAAAATAGCACCGTCTTACTGGTCTAAAAACATTGCTCCAGGCTGACTTTGTCCTATGCCTTATATTTCCAAAATTTAATTAAGAGACAGATCTCAATAAATCAAAAAAGAACCCACTCTACTCACTATTGTAGATTTACAGGAAGGTTACTCTTAAAAACTATGCACTTATCTGTTCCTGTACTTTGAGCCCTCCCACACAGTTCAGCTATGAATTTTACCATTGGTTATTTTTTCTTAGACACACTCTGATGTCCAGGGAAACTTGAAGTCAAACAGCAAGGGCAGTCACTGTGCAGATTCACTGCTGTGTCAGACAAGAGTGTAGGTTTCTTTCTCTGACCATGTGGTTACTGCCTTTTGTCTCTCTTCCTCCTTTTTAAAATGCCTTTGTTATTTTCTTTATCCCCGCCCCCCCACCCCCAAAGTTTCAAAACAATGCAACAGCATATAAAACAGTACTGCTCCTGGAATTCGAGGAAAACACTTCCAACACCTAAAATACCTCAAAAAAGGAGCAGCCCTTACAGCCACAATTCTTTCCTGTCCTCCAACTTGTATTATCCAGAATCCTTTTCATTAGAGTTTTTTGAGAATATTTCAGCTAGAGTGGATAGAGGAGAACAAGTAGATATGCTGCATTTTGACTTCTAGAAGGTGTTCGACAAGACATCTCACAAAAGGTTAAGTCATAAGATAAGAGCTCACAGTGTTGGAGGTAGTACATTGGCAGATAGAGATTTGAGTAACGGCCAAGAAACAGTGAATGGGAATAAGTGATTATTTTTCAGATTGGTGACTCATGACCAGTGGGATTGCACAGTGACCAGTGCTGGGCCCGCAACTGTTCACAATATATGGTAATGATTTGGAGGAAAGGAGTGAATGTAGCCATATTTGCAGATAATACAAAAATAGGTGGAAAGGCAAGTTTTGAGGGGATATGAATAATTACATAGAGGTATTGATACTTTAAGTAAATGGGCAAAAAGGTTGACAAATGGAGCATAATGTAGGAAAGTGTAAAGTTGTTCATTTTGGAAAGGAGAACAAAAAAACAGAATGTTACTTAAATGGAGAAAAACTGCAGAAATCTGAAACATAAAGGAATTTGAGATACTTGCACACAAAAACACAAAGCTAGCATACAGGCACAGCAGATAATCAGGAAGACTAATGAAATGTTAGTCCTTATTTCAAGGTGGTTGGAGTCAATCTTCCCATCTTAATTAATTAAGGCCAAAGATATAATATTTTGCTGTTGCCAAATGCATGCAGCACAATTATTATTAGACAATCTAATAAATGATTAGATTCCCTACAGTGTGGAAACAGGCCCTTCAGCTGAACTAGTCCACACCGACCCTCCAAATAGTAACCCACCCAGACTGATTTCCCTCTGACTGATGCACCTATCACTATGGGCAATTTAGCATGGCCAATTCACCTGACTTGTACATCTTTGGACTGTGGGAGGAAACTGGAACACCCAGAAGAAACCCACGCAGACAAGGGGAGAATGTGCAAACTCCACAAAGACAGTCGCCTGAGGCTGGAATTGAACCTGGGACCCTGGTGCTGTGAGGTAGCAGTGTTAACTACTATGCTGCCTCCCTAATCTTTATGGTCTGATCATTCTGCTTAAGGCAAATGTCTTTTGTAAGATAAATATATAGGACATGAGCAGACATGACATGAGCAGTCTTTAGCAGGTAGAATAAAGGAGAACCCTAAAGCTTTCTATAGGTATCTGAGGAATAAAAGGATGACTAGGGTAGGAATAGGGCCAGTGAAAGACAGAAATGGAAACTTGTGTGTGGACCCTGTGGAGATCGGAGAGATGCTAAATGAATATTCCTCATCTGTTTTCACTCAGGAAAAGGAGAATATTGTAGGGGAGAAGACTGAGATACGGGCTATTAGAATTGAAAGAATTGAGGTTAGTAAGGAGGAAGTGTTATCAATTCTAGAAGGTGTTAAAGTAGATAAGTCCCCTGGGCCAGATGGGATTTATCTGAGGATTCTCTGGGAAGCTGGAGTGGAGATGGCAGACCCTTTGGCCTTGATCTTCGAGTCATCATTGTCTACAGGTTTAGTATCAGAGGATTGCAAATGTTGTGTCCTTGTTCAAAAAGGGCAGCAGAGATGATCCAGGTAATTATAGACCAGTGAGCCTTATGTCTGTTGTACAAAAAGATTTGATTGGAGATAGTCAACATGGTTTCATCAAGGGCAGGTCCCACAAACCTCATTGAGTTTTTTGAGAAGGTGACCAAGCATGTGCACGAGGGTAGGGCAGTTGACATGGTATACATGGACTTCAGTAAAACTTTTGATAAAGTTCCACATGGTAGGCTATTGGAGAAAATGTGGAGGCATGTGATTGATGGTGATTTAACACCATCATTTGGATTAGAAACTGGCTTTCTGTAAGAAGGGAGCTAGTGATGGTTGATGGAAAATATTTAGCCTGGAGTCTGGTTACTAGTGGTATGCCACAAGGATGTATTTTGGAACCACTGCTGTTTGTCATTTTTATAAAGGACTTGGACACAGGCATAAGTGGATAGGTTAGTAATTTTGCAGATGACGCTAAAGTCATTGGAGTGATAGACAGTGTGGAAGAATGTTACAGGTTGCAGGGGGACTTGGATAAACTGCAGAATTGGGCTGAGAGGTGGCAAATGGAGTTCAATGCAGATAAATGTGAGGTGATGCACTTTGGCAAGCATAACAGGAAGGCAGAATACTGGGTCAATGGATAGTGTGGATGTGCAGAGGGATCTTGGTGTCCATGTACATAGATCCCTGAAAGTTACCACCCAGGTTGATAGTGCTGTTAAGAAGGCGTATGGTATGTTAGGTTTTATTGGTAGAGGGATTGAGTTCTGGTGCAGTGATGTCATAGTGCAACTGTACAAAAACGCTAGTGTGGCCTCACTTGGAATATTGTGTACAGTTCTGGTCACCCCATTACAGGAAGTATGTGGAAGCATTGGAAAAGATACAGAGGAGATTAACCAGGATGTTGCCTAGTCTGGAGTGAAGATCTTATGAGGAAAGGCTGAGGGACTTGGGTCTGTTCTCATTGGAGAGAATAAGGCTAAGAGAGGATTTAATAGAGACATACAAGATGATCAGAGGATTAGATAGGGTGGACAGTGAGAGTCTTTTTCCAAGGATGATGATGTCGGCTTGTATGAGGGGGCATAGCTGCAAACTGAGGGGTGATAGATTTAAGACAGGTGTCAGAGGCAGGATCTTTACTCAGAGTGGTAAGGGCGTGGAATGCCCACCTGCCAATGTAGTTAACTCAGCCACATTAGGGAGATTTGAACAATCCTTGGATAAGCATATGAATGATGATGGGATAGTGTCGAGGGATGGGCTTAGATTAGTTCGCAGATTGGCGCAACATCAAGGGCCGAAGGGCCCGTTCTGTGCTATATTGTTCAATGTTCTATGTTGTATTAATCATGTAACAGTTTATGCTGCATATTGTTGACAATTTTTTCCAGTTAACCAGAATGCACAGATCTTGCTTATAGAATATATTTCAGAATCTTTGAGTAAGGTGGATTCACTATAATGGTCTGCTGCATAAGTATATCACTGTAATTTTCAAACTTTGTCAGTTATAGAATTTTGATTTTCTCAAACTGCTGTCTTATGTTTGTACTTTGTCACAGCCAGAAATTTATGATTCAGTTCTGTTTCAAGTTTATGAAAAAAATGAAACAAGTTAGTTTTCTGTCAGTTGCATATTTTAATTGTCATTAGTGAGTGCAATATTACTAAATTGGAGAAAGATTTACAAGGATTTTGCTAGGGTTGGAGGATTTGAGCTGCAGGGAGAGACTGAACTGGTTGGGTCTGTTTTCCCTGGAGTTTTGGAGGCTGAAGGGTGACCTTATAGAGTTTTATAAAATCATGAGGTTCTTGAATAAGGTAGATAGATAAGATTATTTCCCTTGTAGGGTGGGACGGGGGAGTGGTCTGTAATTAGGTGGCATTGGTTTAGGGTGAGAGAGGAAAACTTTTAAAGGCAACGGAGGGGCAACTTTTTCACACAGAGGGTGATATGTATATGGAATGAGCTGCCTGAGGAAGTGGTGGAGGCTGGTACAATTAGTACATTTAAAAGGCTGGCAAATGGATGGGTATATGAATACGAAGGGTTTAGCAGGATACGGGCCAAGTGTTGGCAAATGGGACTAGATTAGATTAGGATATCTGATTGCATGGACGTGTTGGACCAAATGGTTTGCTTCTGTGCTGGACGTCTTTCTGGCTCTATGACAATATAATTCGTCAGACACAAGTTCCCTTTTATGGAGATGGGCTGGCTCTGTTTGGTTCGACAAAGTGACACATAGGGCCAAAGTGATTGGAGAGGAGACAAGAAGAGAAATTAAATAGTAAAGTACCTTGAACAACTAGAGCTGCTGGCGGAAAGGGAAAAGCCAAGCAAAGAAGAGGCAACAAGGTCAGGTCATCATTGTCCTATCAGAACTTAGGGCTGCTCTCTCATTAGGAGAAAGTGAGGGCTGCAGATGCTGGAGATCAGAGCTGAAAATGTGTTGCTGGAAAAACACAGCAGGTCAGGCAGCATCCAAGGAGCAGGAGAATCGACATTTCAGGCATGAGCCCTTCTTCAGGAATGAGGAAAGTGTGTCCAGTAGGCTAAGATAAAAGGTAGGGAGTAGGGACTTGGGGGAGGGGCGTTGGAAATGCGATAGGTGGAAGGAGGTAAACGTGAGGGTGATAGGCCGGAGTGGGGGTGGGGGCGGAGAGGTCAGGAAGAAGATTGCAGGTTAGGAAGGTGGTGCTGAGTTCGAGGGTTGGGACTGAGACTAGGTGGGGGGAAGGGAAATGAGGAAACTGGAGAAATCTGAGTTCATCCCTTGTGGTTGAAGGGTTCCTAGGCGGAAGATGAGGCGCTCTTCCTCCAGCTGTCGTGTTGCTATGGTCTGGTGATGGAGGAGTCCAAGGACCTACATGTCCTTGGTGGAGTGGGAGGGGGAGTTGAGCCACGGGGTGGTTGGGTTAGTTGGTCCGGGTGTCCCAGAGGTGTTCTCTGAAACGTTCCGCAAGTAGGCGGCCTGTCTCCCCAATATAGAGGAGGCCACATCGGGTGCAGCGGATGCAGTAAATGATGTGTGTGGAGGTGCAGGTGAATTTGTGGTGGATATGGAAGGATCCCTTGGGGCCTTGGAGGGAAGTAAGGGGAGAGGTGTGGGCGCAAGTTTTGCATTTCTTGCGGTTGCAGGGGAAGGTGCCGGGAGTGGAGGTTGGGTTGTTGGGTGGTGTGGACCTGACGAGGGAGTCACGGGGGGACTGGTCTTTTCGGAACACTGATAGGGGAGGGGAGGGAAATATGTCCCTGGTGGTGGGGTCCGTTTGGAGGTGCCGGAAATGACGATGGATGATACGATGTATATGGATGTTGGTGGGGTGGTAGGTGAGGACCAGTGGAGTTCTGTCCTGGTGGCGATTGGAGGGGTGGGGCTCAAGGGCGGAGGAGCGGGAAGTGGAGGATATGCAGTGGAGAGCATCGTCGATCACGTCTGGGGGGATATTGCAGTCTTTGAAGAAGGAGGCCATCTGGGTTGTTCAGTGTTGGAACTAGTCTTCTTGGGAGCAGACGCGGAGGAGACAAAGGAATTGGGAATATGGGATGGGGTTTTTACAGGTGGCAGTGTGGGTGGAGGTGTAGTCTAGGTAGCTGTGGGAGTCGGTCGGTTCATAGTAAATGTCCGTGTTGATTCAGTCGCCCGAGATAGAAATGGAGAGGTCTAGGAAGGGGAGGGAGGAGTCTGAGATGGTCCAGAAGCCACATGCGTCTCCGCCCCCACGCCAATCTCCATCACCATGCCTAATCCCACCCCATGCCGATCTCCATCCGCATGCCTAACCTCGCCCCCTCGCCCCCACGCCAGCACCACCTTCCTAACCTGCAATCTTCTTCCTGACCTCTCCGCCCTATCCCCACTCCGGCCTATCACCCTCACCTTAACCTCCTTCCACCTATCGCATTTCCAATGCCCCTCACCCCTACCTTTTATCTTAGCCTGCTTGGCACACTTTCCTCATTCCTGAAGAAGGGCTTATGCCCGAAACATCAATTCTCCTGCTCCTTGAATGCTGCCTGACCTGCTGCGCTTTTCCAGCAACACATTTTTAGCTCTGCTCTCTCATTAGTCAGACAGACATCGGTGGCGGTTTAACACGAGAGTCACCACACCCTCATGGCAAGGGGAGAGTCTTTCATGGTAACCACTGTCAGTATCAGATTTGAACCTATACTGTTGCCATCACTCTGCATCGCAAACCTGGCATCCTGCCAAATGAGCTAACCCACCCTTGGCTACAAAGTGGAGCATAGTATTGCAATCTGAAATCAATGAACTCAATGGTTGATCCAAAAAGCTGAAGTAATTAATTGAGGAACATAAATTAATTAGGCACATTGCAGCCTTCTGGATTCAACATTGTTCCCATGATTTCAGAGAAGAAATCCTGAATTTAGTAGATTATTAAAAATCCAGTTATCTTCAGTCAATGAGCTGGAATCTTTTCTACGACTTTTACAGTAAAGGGCGGCACGGTGGCACAGTGGTTAGCACTGCTGCCTCACAGCGCCAGAGACCTCGGTTCAATTCCCGCCTCAGGTGACTGACTGTGCGGAGTTTGCACGTTCTCCCCGTGTCTGCGTGGGTTTCCTCCGGATGCTCCGGTTTCCTCCCACAGTCCAAAGATGTGCAGGCCAGGTGAATTGGCCATGCTAAATTGCCTGTAGTGTTAGGTAAGGGGTAAATGTAGGGGTATGGGTGGGTTGTGCTTCGGCGGGGCGGTGTGGCCAAAGGGCCTGTTTCCACACTGTAAGTAATCTAATCTAATCTAAATAAAGAATAGAAATTGTGATCTTTAGTGATTTCTAATTGATTATCATCAGTAAGGACATCCACAGACCATCCCGTGGGGAAGTGCATAAAGACAAATTTCTAGAAGGTTGCATTTAACCTCATTTGCGGACTCTAGATGTTGTCAGTTTTAATGGCGTAACATTGGCAAACATTGTTACTGACATAAATTCCAGGTGAAAATGCATGATGCGTAACCTGCAGGAAGACAGATATGCCTCCGGCTTTTGTAATTGGACATTTGATGACATTTGATTTTGGGGAAGAACCAAGAGGTAAATTATGTCACAAAGTTGAGGCAGAAGCATGCACTGAAGAATGGGTGGCTGGGATTCTCAGCCCAGTTAAGATATTTGTGATCATTACTATCCAGGCTGTGTTTGTAGGGCAGGGGGTTTTGGAGTGGTGAGCTGAGGCAACAAAAGATAAGTTCGGAACACCAACAAGTATACCTGTCACCACCTGCATTTGCTTCAACTATGGATTGTACCAAAGCTAGCAGTATGCAGAAATTCTTTTGATTTTGCAAACATTGCAAATTTGCCATTTTGCTACAAACACTAATCTGAAGAGAAATTCTTGGACAGCAGCTGAAGCTGGAGTATTATCTGTATGACACATCAATGCAGCCAAAGCCAGAAAATAAAGAGGGAGAAATTCAAAGATGGCCTGCTCATGTGACACTTCCTGTGGTAATTAATGTTAGAACTTTAGAAGCTGGGATGTCGTCAGCAGAGATTTGTGATCAAAAGTTCAAGTATGGATGGGTGACTGACTTTCAAATTACCATTAATTTCTTGCCTGCAGCAACCTCTGGGTGACAAAGAAATGGTCAGAATTTGTAAGAGGGCTGAAGAAACATTTTTGATATCACCTCAAGTCTATCATATATAGACATATGCTCTCAAGAAGCATTAAACCAGTCCCCTGAGAAGTCTTCACACATGGTCCTTTCAATAGAAATAGAAATAGAATTGAAATGTCACAAGTAGAAACATCACAGCTTCTAACATACAAAATAGCCTGAACATTATCATCCAACCATCTGATTCAGTATAACTTAATAACTTCCTTGAAGTGCATGGACTGAAACTGTCCAATCAGATTTTTGAGAAAATGTGTGGGCCAACACTGAACAATGGTTAACTCAAACTATTTGATAGCAGGTACTAATCGTAAAATGTGACTTCAAGACAAAACATGAGCAAAATTGTACACTCAACTTGAATAGGTGTCGTTTCAAGGTGCTATTAAATCCTCAAACAAATATATGCACCACCTGTGCACATTGGCTCAGTGGTTAGCACTGCTCCCTCGCAACACCAGGAACTTGGGTTCAATTCCACCCTTGGGTGACTGTGTGGAGTGTGCATATTCTTGCTGTGTCTGCGCGGGTTCCCTCTGGGTGCTCCAGTTTCCTTCCATAGTCCAAAGATGTGCAGATTAGGTGCATTGACCGTGCTAAATTGTCCATGGTGTCCAGGGATGTGTAGATTAGGCAAATGCAGGGTTACAGGGATAGAGCAGGAGGTGCTAGGACAGGGTGGGATGCTCTTTCGAGCGTTGATATGGATTTGGTGGGGCAAATGGCCTGTTTCCACACTGTAGGAATTCTATGATTAATATTCTGCAATGCAGTTTGGTCGTGAAATAATTTTGGGAAATATGCATAGAAGTGTATTAACATTTTGTCATTACTTACATACAGAAGAATTATCCATTGACACATATACTAAACAAATGCATTATCTCTTTTGCCCAAAAGTAATGTTATCCCAATGATGAGCAAAAGTGAAACCAAATGCTGCCAGCAAGAGAGATGATGTTCATTACATTAATTGAATATTTATTTCTTTTAAATAGGACTGTTGGCTGTAAAGAAAGTTGCATATCAGGTAGTGGGAATATGTATCAGGTTGTGTTGCAATGCAAAGCCTAGTAATTCTTAAAGAGGAAAGTGAAGCACATACTTTGCGTAAATGCAATGAGCAGAATTGAGGATCAGAAGGTGAATGACAAACAGAACATTTCAGGCAATTGCAATGAAATTTTCTTCTGGTTGGATAATATCCAGAGTGCAACAGGAAATTATGAGAAATTGCAGAAGGATTGGGAACAATTCTGTGCTTTTGCCATCTTAAGGTTGAATCAAGGAATTTGGTGCATGTTTTTAGTAGGCTCTTCTTCTGCTGGTAATGCTCATTCTGGTGCAAGTAGATAGCTTTGATCACCTGTAGTCATGGAAACATGAGATTGGAATATCTCTTTGACCTTTGATGTCTTGTTTCATCCCTTGTCGTGGATGTACTTACTTTCATAAATACAAGGTTTGATAAAGGTTAAGTGCTGTCTTATTCTGAATGCATCTGAAGTTTTGTTTTAGATTTATCACATGAAGAATTTATCACCATATATGACAGCATCATGATAGGAAGCACTGATTTGGTTCGTTTAAGCCAATGATGAACTTCATGATAAGCAACTCCAATTCTTTTTAATAAATTCCTTTATAAGATGAGGTTATTGCTCCTTCCTCCTTCAGGAACTGTTTTCCCACTGCATCGTACAATCAGCTTTTTACTTGAGATTTTTTAATATGTACTGCCTTTTCTTTCTTCTCTTCTCCAGGTCATCAATCTTCTCAGATAGTCTTTTGAAGAACTTTTGATTTTGAGCAGTTCCATTAACCTTTCTGATTATTTTCTCCCTGGCCTTCGCTTTCCTGTTTGCTAAATTTAGAGCTGCAGACTTTTAAAAAAATCATTCCCCTGCTTCACCCTTGCAAAAATATTTTCTCTCCATCATTTCACGTTGCAGAAGAAATTATAAGCATTTTTGGTCGTTTAATTGACTCCCAAATTTAACGCTAATTTCTGATATCCAACAAGCAGTCATTAAAAAAAGGCACCTGGGTACAATTTCGGTGTAATCAATAGTGCCTGACATAAAGACTGTATTGTTGTTAAGCCATGTGTTACAATGTTTGTACTGGGTATTGATCACTGGTTCAAAACTAATTTCAGCTGTTTGTAAGGGTAATCAGCTGGCACAAATTCACCTGAAATCTGTACAAATAAAAATCAAACGTGTTGTTAAAGACTAAAACCTTGAACTATTTCAGGGACTTTGAAAGCTGGAACCTGACTATTTTATTCTCACAAAGCAGAAGATGTCAAAACTGATAGAAAAGGACATTGCTTTGTCAAGGAACGATTCCACAGCAGAAAGCTTGAACTCTGGAGTCACTGAACATAGCAAATCAAAGCTAATTTGTCCAGTAATCAATGCAATAGCAACGAACAGCTAGGGACAATTTGAAAGGAAAGTGCTCTGAGGCCTGGAGGGTCACTTTGTTCGTAGCCAATTTAGCAAGTTTGCCCAGAATCTTTGACAACAGGAAGTCTGGGACATAAACATTGTCTCCCAGTTAGACTTTGCAAAATCAGTGATATTCTCTATGTTCAATACTACCTAACAATAAGTGTTTTTTTTATTTGGGTGCATTTGAACTTTCTAGTAATTTTAAACGATTAAGTCACACAGTCAATCTTTTAACTGAATCCAATCAGCCCATACACAGATAGCAGACAGAGCAATTAAAGATTTTGCACTTATCATCAAAGAAATGCCACACAACCTTCTCAATATGGACAGACATTCCCTCCTCCAAGGACAATGTGAGTCATAACTGGAAGGCAACAGGAACTAAATGGAGTGGGAATATCTACATCTGTAGTTATTATTAATACAGGCATCGATGAAGCTAAAGTCAATCTGGAACAAGTAAGGATTAATGTATCTTCATTCTTACTGCTTCTTGTGTCCCACATCTCCCCTCACCTATTCTTGTTTCTGTTCTAAAAGCTGTAGATGATGTAACCTCATTATTTTCCTGCACACCCTCTGACAAAACAGCATGACTGTCACCTGTTGAAGGAACGATGCTCTGAAAGCTAGTGTGCTTCCAATTAAACCTGTTGGACTATAACCTGGTGTGGTGTGATTTTTAACTTTGACAAAACATCATCCTTGTGTTTTTCTTCTTCTTGGATGTCCAAGAGCTGTGACCCGGCCCAGGCAATGAAGGAACAGAGGGAGGGGATGATGATGGGGGAGTCACACTGTTACTTGATTTCAGACTCATAAACATCAACTCCAATGTTTATATTGCTTACTGTTTAAAGGAAAGTGCAAAAGTACCATCCAACTGGGTATGAGGGACATGCAGATATAGCATGGACAAGGATAGTGAATGTTCTGCCAAAAAGGTTTTAGATGAAGTCTTCAATAAACCACCCTTTGGAGGAATGCTGATATATATTTAGATTACTTACAGTGTGGAAACAGGCTCTTCGGCCCAACAAGTCCACACCAACCCGCAACCCACCCCCCTACATTTACCCCTTCATCTAACACTGCAGGCAATTCAACGTGGCCAATTCACCTAACCTGCACATTTTTGGACTGTTGGAGGAAACCCACACAGACACGGGGAGAACGTGCAAACTCCACATAGTCAGTCACCTGAGGTGGGAATTGAACCCAGGTTTCTGATGCTGTGAGGTAGCAGTGCTAACCACTATGCCACCGTGCCACCCTTTTATGTGCACAATGAAATGCTTGGTACATTGATTAAGCTACCAGAAATTCTACGTTCATTGTCAAAGAACATGAAGGCCAGGGAGAAAATAATCAGAAAGGTTAATGGAACTGCTCAAAATCAAAAGTTCTTCAAAAGACTATCTGAGAAGATTGATGACCTGGAGAAGAGAAGAAAGAAAAGGCAGTACATATTAAAAAATCTCAAGTAAAAAGCTGATTGTACGATGCAGTGGGAAAACAGTTCCTGATAACTGAACACCTTGCACTGAGATTTACATAAACCTTAAAGCCAATCTCTTATGCATGGAAGTAGAGGCCAATCTACTTGCACTGTGGACCCAGCTATGATGCAATGTTGAAATATTCGATGTCTCATCTTCCATTTACAGCACAAGCTGCAAACAAATATTGTCTGCAGTGAAAGCTCAGATAGAGGACATGCAGGGTTCTGATTTGCAATCAGCTATTTTCCTGATCTTTACGCAGCTCGAATCACTCCCAGACCCCTTGCTTCTGGATACGGGACTTATTTTGAGGATGCAATGCCAGGTGGACAGTTTCGGATATCCCTTTCCTCCACCATAGCTGATCAAAGGCTGGATTGGTCAGGAAGGGCTCTTTTTGCCAAAACCTGTGATTGAACTAGGAACCTTTAAAGCTTCAGTGTAACACTCACCTTAATGAACTATTTCAGTTGGCGATTTTTGGGGATGTGAATGAAGAGGCAGTAATCAGGTGTATAAAGGTAAAAGAATCACTATGTTTATTTAAGGTACAAACAGTAATTATAAAACAAGAAAATAGGTAATTCAATACATCAAAGTAATTAATACAGTTAATACACAGGAGAGCAGTAGTACTTCACAGTACATTATTAATTATATTAACACTAATAGAACACTATCTTACTGATGCACAGAAAGTAAGTGTTTAATTTTAGACTCTTAATCAGAATTTCTACCAATAAGATCCCAATGCACTGTCACCAACCACTTTCCCCTCCTTGCTACCTAGCTTGGAAGTTTGGGGTCTCGGGAGGTTATCCTCACCACTCAGAATGCGGTTTTGAAGTGCACCTGACTGTTCTGGCTTGCCATACCAGGAACCTGGATGAAGACTTCTAACTGTTTGGCTTTTTCAGTTTGGGTTGAGTCCACTGAAGTAGTAAGATGTGTATTGAATAGACCGGTTAAGTACCTGGTTTTCTTTGCTCTCTGCTGGTTTGGTGAGCCTGGTTTTCACCTTGGGTTGTGTCTGAGGACTTGTGATATCGGTCGAGTTGGTTATTGTTTCGAGTTTTAGGTCTTTAGTTCTTATGGTCATGGTCAGTTGGTGAGATGTTTGCTGTCAGGATGGAGAGGCCCGTCATATGTAGAAGATAGAACATAGAACACTGAACACTACAGCACAGTACAGGTCCTTCAGCCCTCGATGTCGCGCCAACCTGTAGAACCAGTCTGAAGCTCATCTAACCTACACTATTCTATTTTCATCCATATGCCTACCCAATGACCATTTAAATGCCCTTAATGTTGGCGATCCACTACTGTTGCAGGCAGCGTGTTCCACGCCCCTACTGCTCTCTGAGTAAATAAACTGTCCTATATGGTAACATCTGTCCTATATCTATATCTCACTGAAATCTATATACATCACATCAAACACTTTGCCCTCATTTATCTGTTGGTCACCTTCTCAAAGAACTCAATAAGCTTTGTGAGGCATGACCTACCCTTCACAAAACCATGCTGAATATCCCTAATCAACTTATTCCTTTGTGGATGATCATAAGTCCTATCTTTTATAACCTTTCCAACACTTTAACCTCAACCGAAGTAAGGCTCACTGGTCTATAATTGCCAGGGTTGTCTCCACTCACTTTCTTGAACAATGGGAAAACATTTGCTATCCTCCAGCCTTCTGGCACTATTCCTGTCAACAATGACAACATAGGGATCAAAGCCAAAGGCTTTGCAATCTCCTCTCTGGCTTCCCAAAAAATCCTAGGATAAATCCTATACGGCCCAGTGGACCTATCTATTTTTACACTTTCCAGAAGTGCTAGCACCTCCTCCTTGTGAAACTCAATCCCATTTATTCTAGTAGCATGTATCTCAGTATTGTCCATGACAACATTGTCTTTTTGAATGCTGATGAAAAATATTCATTTAGCGCTTCCCCTACATGTTCGGACTCCACGCACAACTTCCCACTACTGTCCTTGATTGGCCCTAATCTTACTCGAGTCTTTCTTTTATTCTTGATATACCTATAGCTTTAGGGTTTTCCTTGGTCCTATCTGCCAACAACTTCTCATGTCCCCTCCTGGCTCTTCTTAGCTCTCTCTTTAGGTCTTTCCTGGTTAACTTGTAACTCTCAAGTGCCCTAAATGAACCTTCACATCTCATTCTAACATAAGCCTTCTTCTTCCTCTTGACAAGAGATTCAACTTCTTTAGTAAACCATGGCTCCCTTGCTTGACCACTAACTCTCTGCCTGACAGGTATAGACTTATCTTGAATAAGTCCTTGAATAAGCTCCACATTTCAATTGTGCCCATCCCCTGCAGTTTCTTTCCCTATCCTATGCATCCTAAATCTTGCCTAATTGCACCATAATTGCCTTTCCCTGAGCTACAACCCTTTCCCTGTGGAATATACCTATCCCTTTCTATTGCCAAAGTAAACATAACTGAATTATAATCACTATCACCAAAGTGCTCACCTACCTCCTAATCAATACCCAGTACCAAATCCAATGTGCCCTTGACCTTTGTTGGCCTGTCTACAAACTGTGTTAGGAAACCCTCCTGCACACATTGGACAAAAACTGACCCATCTAAAGTACTCAAACTCTAGTACTTCTAGCCAATATTTGAAAAGTTTAAGACCCAATAACAACTACTCTGTTACTCTTGCTCCTATTCAGAATGATCTTATCTAGAACTATTTGGATGCCTATACAGTAGACAACTCCAAACAGGGTGACCTCTCCTTTCCTGTTTCTAACCTCAGCCCATATAACCAGTAGATGAGTCCTCAAATGTCCTTTCTGCCACCGTAATACTATCCTTGACTAATAATGCCATACCACCCCCTTTTTTATCATTTTCTCTGTTTTTGCCAAAAGATCTAAATCCCAGAAACTGCAGCAACCATTCCTGTCCCTGCCCTATCCATGTCTCTGAAATGGCTGCAACATTGAAGTCCCAGGTGCCAACCTGTGCCACAAGTTCACCCACACTTTTCCAGATGCTCCTGGCATTGAAGTAGACACACTTCAAACCACCTTCCTGCTTGCTGGTGCACTCTTGTAACTTTGAAACTATATTTCTGACCTCACCACTCTCAACCTCCTGGATCTACAATTTAGGTTCCCATCCCCCTGCTGAATTGTTTTAAAATCTCCCGAAGAACATTAGCAAATTCTCCCCCCAAGGATATTGATACCCCTCTGGTTCAGGTGTAGACCGTCTTGTTTGCAGAGGTCCCACCTACCCCAGAATGAGCCCCAATTATCCACCTATCTGAAACCCATCTCCTGCATCATCCCTGTAGCCACATGTTCAACTCCTCTCTCTCCCTATTCCTCACCTCGCTAGCACGTGGCATGGGCAAAAAACCAGAGATAACAACTCTCTTTGTTTTAGCTCTAAGCTTCCACCCTAGCTCCATGGATTTCTGCCTTAAATCCCCATCACTCTTCCTATCTATGTTGTTAGTGCTTATGTGGACGACGACTTGGTCCCCCTCCCCCTTAAGGAACCTGAAAACACGATCATGACATCATGAACCCTGCAACTGGGAGGCAACACACCAACCGTGAGTCTTTCTCATTCCCACAGAACCTCCTAGCTGTTCCCCTAACTATTGAGTCCCCAATGACCAATGCTCTGTCCCTCTCCCCCCTTTCCTTCTGAGCAACAGGGACAGACTCTGTGCTAGAGATCTGTACCCCATGGGATAGTCGCCCCCTCACCCCCACCCTCAACAGTATCCAAAATGGTATACTTGTTTTTGAAGGGAACGACCACAGGGCATCTCTGCAGTATTCAGAAGCTCTTGTTCGGATTTCTCTGGTTGGCTTCCTGCTGCCGCAGATATTTTTTGTTCCAATGAGGCCCTTGGTTTGGCTTCCCTGTTCTTGGTTCTCGGGTCTGAAGCTGCTTTCAGGGAAGCTCATCATGCAGAAGCGTGTTGGAAAATGCTCTCCATCAGGTGAGATCGGGATTGGCAGTTATACTGACTGTGAGCCCCATCAGTTTTCACTGTGCTATTGAAGTTAATTGGCTATCAGATGTTTAGTGAATGTGTGAATGGGTTTTGATCGAGGTTGCACATCCATTACACCCGTAGACCCCATACTGCCTATGCTGTGTAGCCTGAGGGATAAAGGCTGTCCCTGGCTACGATCTGTTGATTTTGGTCAATAGTTCTTTTTGAGAGGAGGGGTAAACAGGGATTCCAGGCTGAATACTGGTCCCAGACCGTAATCTCTGTTCTGCTGTTTGTGTCATGTATTTCCCACAGGACTCAGTCCAGCGGTCTGCTTCCTTTTTTGATAGTGGAGGGTTTTGTTCACATGTTTTAATGTTGGGAATTTTTACTCAATCTTACAATATGATAGAAGTCAGTTTACAGCCATAAAAGCTCACACTGCTGCCGATAGAATTGTGGATGCACCATGCTTGTAGGGCTTGTAGGTGTCATTGCTGTGTAGCAACCTGTCCTCCAACAAATTACTGGAATTGCTTAGGAGCCACCTTGTGGGAGTGGTAGTCACACTACATGACTCCACTTTCTTCTCTGTCTTTTCAGTTTCCCAGCTCTGGTACTCCATCAGTGTCCTTCCTGTTGTCTGTACCCAGCCCAGACCTCTGTCTTACTTGTTAACATAGAACAGTATGTTGCAGGCATTGTAGACAAAGAACCTTTAAGGTCAAAATCCTAGATTATTTGCAATTTCCCTCACTGAAAGTCAGCAGGTTTCTATTAGTCATGCTGCAGGCACTATAGTAGAACAGTTGCATTGGAATACGGTCAGTTCTGCTATAACGCATCTTTCATTAACACAAATTGACTGTAATGTGATTGGGTGAATAGCGAACTTTTAAAGAATGTGTTGGCTGTAACACAATTACATTGCCAACACTTTACATGTTATTTGTATTGTACAATTTTTGTATAACGTGGGATCGCGTTATAGGAGAAATGTCTGCAGGTAAAAACATATGGGAAACAGAAACTAATATAAGTTATGAGTGATTAGTTGACTTCTGTATATACCACTGCATGATGAATTTGGTTTATAATTATTTTACAGTGGACTTTGTTGTTGTAACCAAGCAAACATTTTGGTTGTGCTTTATTTTAAGTCAACCCGTTCAGAGTTTTTATTATGTACCTTCCGATCAGCTAACTTGTATCCAGGCCGTCTGGCTCAGCAGGAGGGACACCACAAGATACAACTTTTTGATTTTTTAAAAATATATCCAGAAGTGGTTTTACACTCAACTGAACAGTTCGTTTCATCACAAAAATATCTGTCAATTGTTTTTCAATTGTTAGCTCCAGAGGTGTATAATAACATCTCTGAACAAAATGACTAGAGAAAAACTTTGATATCTGAATACTTTAGAATGGATTTTCTGCTTATCTATGCTGGTAATAAAATTAAACCATATCTAAAATCCAGGACAGCTATGCACAGATGGGACCACCTTATTCCCACAGTCAGTGGTATGGAAGCAACAAACTTAAGACTATGTTTTTATGACAATGTAACGTCCAGCTTTCAACAATTAGTATAGCAGAAACCTGCCAATCAAGTAGTCTTATTGAAAGATCAAAGCTGTGCCTCTTTAAAGATCCTGCCTATTTCCCCCTGCATGTTCAGATCTTTGCAATAGGAGCCATGTTGTCTTAAATACTCACAAGAAAAGCACACCAACATCTCCAGAGTATCAATTTATCAAACAGGTATCAATTTATTCCTCTTATTTCATGAGAATGTACATCAAGACCAGGCTAACATAAAAAAAAGAGATGTACAGCCAGGGTAAGCTATTTTGGTTTCCATTTCATGTTAGGTTTTATCTTTCTAATACTCTTTCCTACCCTCAATCACAATCTCTCATACTGGTTTACAGATGTCATTAGCTACATCATTTTTAAACTGGAAAAAAATGTCATTGTCCAACTCACAAAAAATGACCTACAATGTTTCAAGGTTGCAATGTAATATTCCCCATTTTGTCTCGGATGTTATGATCATTTTGTTTCTTTCCTCTTGATTTCAGATTACATTTCATCACTTGTAATTAATTCAATAGATTGTTCCCAATGATTTAAATATCAAGACTGTGGCACATTCAAATGGTAACCTTGATGGGCTGGCAGGCATTTTTATTCTCAGTGCATTCCTTCTTTGGGCTAGGTTTTGCTGAGGAAGATTTTCCTGTGCTCCCTCCACCCCACCACCTCACTGAAAGAAAGTTGTCTAGCAGCTGCCATACTACGAGAAGCTCAGCCCTTAGCCATAACACGCCGGCGGCAGGTTAAAGCATCAATCTGTGGAGAGGGGTTTGGGGAGCAGCTTTTAGATGGGGTTGGGGAGACAGCAATATCTTGGAATTCAGGATACACCCTGAATGAGCTGTCTCCTTCCTTTTTGTCCATTTTTTTAATCTAGACCACAAAAAAGCAGCCTTCTATTCTCGCCAGCCTCCAAATGGCAACTGTATTATGATGTGGCAGTGTATTATATGACTCAATACAGTTGCTAACGAGTCATATTGAGATTTCATTATTCTCTTACATATGGCTCACAAGCTGTTGGGTTTGGCAGTGTAGAGTATAATGGGATCAGTTTGAAAATGGTAGAAAGGTGGGATTGTCATCAAATATATTGCAGTTATCCCTCTCTACCAACTGCCTCTGCCAACATCTCACCTGGGCACTTAAATTTCAGCTATTTATCCACAAAGACCATTTCCCTTTATCTTGTAGTATCTTTACAACAGAAGCAATTATAAATTGGAAGACCACTAATCTCAATGTAACCAGAAGGTAGATTATGAAGGCAGATATAATATGGATCTTTATTAGAGAAGAATTTGAGTACAGCAGTATACTTCAGTTGTACAGAATCCTGATGAAATTGTGCGTAGAGCGCTGTGCGCATTTTCCACTGCTTACTTAAGGAAAGATGTAGTTACCATAGAGGGAGTACAGTGGAGATTCATCAGGCTAATCTTTGCTTTGATGGGGATGTCCTATGAGGAAATTAAGTTGGTATTCTTGAGTTTAAAAGAACAAAAGATGATCTCGTTGAAATGTACACAATTTTAAAAGGGCTAGGCAGGGTAGACACAGCAATGGTACTTCCCCATGAGTCTAAAACTAAGGGACAGTCTCAGAATAAATGGTAAATAATTTAGAACTGAGATCAGGAGGAACGTCTTCACTCAGGGGATTGTGGACCTTTGAAATTTTCTGCCACTGAGGCTGTAGCTGTGCTGTCATTGAGCATGCTCAGGAGAGAAATAGGTTTCTAGATATTGAGGACAATAAGGGATAGGGGGCATAGCTTTGGAAAAAACAAAGGTGAGAAATGATCAGTCATGATCTAGAATGGAGAGGGTGCAAGGGGCCGAATGGCCTACTCCAGCTACTATGTTCCTATGTTTTCTCATTTGTTCTCCTGTTCCTACACTCTCTCTATCTCACTGTCCATTTTTTTCTTATTTTGTCTCGGTCTTTTCTACCCTCCACCTTTCCCAACCTTCTTCTCTCTTCCAGATAGAGACAGGTGAAAAGAATTGGAAATTTTAAACAAATGTTTTGGGATGTAGCTCACTTGAGTTTTTCATGGTACAAGTTTAAGATTTCATTTGTGTAAATCAAACCCTGTTTGCCAAACTAGCCCTGCACCCAGGGCAAAAATTGTATGATTGCATGGGTTATGGAAGCCTTTCACAGAAACCTAGAAGATAGGAGCATAGGTGAGCCATTTGACCCTTTTGAGCCTGTTCCATTTTCAATATGATCATGGCTAATTATCAAATTTAAAACCCTAATTCCATGACCCCCCACCTCTTGTTCTTGAAAGCATAATGTTTTGGCCTGTACCATTTTTTGTGATAGTGAATTCCACAGGCTGACCACTCTCTGGTTGAAGAGATTTCTTCTCATCTCAGTCCGAACAAATTTACCCCTTATTCTTAAATTATGTCCCCTCATTCTGGACTCCCTTGCCTTCAAGAACATCCTTCCTGCATCTAACCTCTCTATCTCTGTTAGAATTTTATAGGTTTCTATGAGACACCCCTCATTCTTCTAAACTCCAGTGAATATAATTCTAACTGACTCAATCTCTCCTCAAATGTTAGTTCATTCATCATAGGAATCAACTTGGTCAACCTTCATTGCACTCCCGCTATAGCAAGAACATCCTTCTTCAGATAAGGAGACCAAAACTACACACAATATTCCAGGTGTGGCCTCACCAATGCAGCAAGGTATGTTTGTTTCTGTATTTGATTGCTGTTGTTATGAAAGTCAACATACAGTTTACTTTCTTTACCATCAGCTGCACCTGAGTGCTTACTTTCAGTGCATGATGCATGAGGATAGCCTCTCTCAATTTACAGTCATTCAAATAATAACCTTCCTTCCTATTTTTGCTGCCAAACAGGATGGCCTCACATCTATCCACATCATACTGTATCTGCTTCACAGTCCCCCACCTTTATCTCATCTGCAAATTTTGAGATATTGCATACAGTTCCTTCATTCTAAACCAATTTCTCAATTAGTACAGATTTGCTTCAGGTTCTCTCGATCTCACTAAACCCTGTGTTCCCCATAATTTCTTGTATATTATTCTTGTCTTCCTTTGTAAAGACAGGAATGAATTATGAACTTTGTTCGCTAGCCATTTCTTTGTTCCCCATTATAAATTCCCCCATTCCTGACAGTATGGGATCTACATTAATTTTCAGCAATCTTTTTCTCTTCACGTACCTATAGAAACTTTTACAATCAGTTTTTATGTTTTCTGCAAACTTTCAATCATGCTCTATTTTCTCCTTAATCAATTGCTTGACCCTCCTTTGCTGACTTTTAAATTGCCAATTTGTATGCCTTTTTACTTTTGCATCTTCCCTCTTAAGTGAGCCCTCATAATACCACTTGCAAGTTTTCTCTTTTTTTAAGGTATGTAGGTTCAGGCATATTTGAAACTATTACACTCTACTTAGACATATGATCGTATAGGAAATTTGCATTTGTGATTACGCCATTTAATTTACATGGAAACTTGAACTGAAACTTATTCAACCTAATTTTGAGTGTATGTTATAGCACTTTTCTAATTGCTTCCAAAGTGGTAGCTCTACTGCGCTATATTCAAATCGTCTTCTGCATTTGATTTTTTATAAATACTTGTAGAAATAAATATTCTGAAGTTTGTCATTTTGCAACACATACACTTTAGTACAAGCTGTCTGATAATTCCATTTTAAGTAATAATTTCTAACTCTGCATTAGTTAAGCTTTTAAATTAAATTCACTGAGTTAAAAAAAAACTTTAAAAGGCAATTGGGAATTGAAAGCCATATTTTCATAGGCTTCGCGAGCATTCTAACCACATCCACATTGCGGTCACATATGTAACACACACTTGAATTGATATGTATTCTTTTGCCATTGTAATTATCATTGTGGATCTCAATTCTCACACAATCCATCATATGCAGTTACCCTTTGGATATTACGAAGAATAATAAATGTAAAGAAAACAAATGCTGAAGAGAAAATGGACTGGGAAAATAAAGGGAAATAAATTCATAAATCAAAGTTCCTTAGATAATTGAAAGTACAAGTTATATAAAAACATCATGTTTTTTAACATATGAACATTAGTTCCCCATTGCAAAGTCTGCTGCAGATTTCATGATGTACCTGCAATCTCACATTTCACTAGAGATGTGAATATTTTCTCTCATACACTCTCAGATAACAGGAATGACATACAACCAATGACACAACTCCTATCGAAACAGGAAAATGCAGCAACATGACATATGAACATTTATTGTAATAGGATCACCAGAAGCTCAATGTACATTATTATTTGCAACTCCCGCACTTATAATTATGAGCTTAAATTTTCCTTCTGTACCAATTTAGGTCAATCTTTGTAAACCATACATTTTTCAATGATATTTGCAATCTAGGTTAAACCCAACATCAGAAGAGTAAGTATTGTGCTGCTGTGTATTCGATTCACTGTTATTTGGATGTGGTGCGAGAGGAAGTGGAGTGAAAAATTCAATGGGCAAGATCTTCCCAGCCCTTGGGTATTGGTGAATGAAAGATATAAAATCCTGCAAGAACTCAACTGTGTGGATATTGGAAGGATGTTTCCTCTTTTGGGAGAATCTGGGTCAAGACACCTAAAAGTAAGGGTTAAGACACCCATTTAAAACATAGACAATGAAACATGTTTTTCTCTCAGGGTCATGAGACTTTGGAATTTCCTTCCTCAAACCACAGTGGATGCAGGAACTTTAATAATAATAAGACTGAAGTTGATAGATTCTTAATTCCTAAGGGGAGGAAAGGTTATCAGTGATATGCAGGAATGTCAAGTTGAGTTAAGATCAGATCAGCAATGTTGGGGAGCAAACTCAAAGGGTCAAGCGTCCTACTCTTGTTAGTGATGGAGGGAGCTTGGGGAGGCAGGAGGTTTGGGTGTGATAATGTAGACCATGGTCCTGCGGATCAGTTTAATAAAAGTCAAAGAGGGGGATATTAGGTCCATTGGTCTGGTAGAACAGTTGAGAAAGTCAGTTGTGGAGTTTGAAAGCAACAGAAGGGACAATAATTGTGAAAGAGGAGATTAACATTTTAAGAGGGTGGAGATAATAGTGTATTGGAGGGCATGAGTTACTGCAGGAAGGGGTCTCATCAACAGTCACAACCACCCTGGTTTTGATGGGAATGGTGCAGAATGCTCAATGGGATGACCAACTAAGCTGGGCTTTGAGGGATGTGTAAGCATTCCCTTAGAAAGGGTGCTAAGATGGGATGGCAGGTAACCATTGTAATGCAGTTCTTAAATAGAAACACATTGACAAATGTGCACCTGCCTTCACAATGAACTGTCAACTGCAAAGTACATGTGCAATACAAAGCATTTTATTTTGATTTCCCTCCCACTGGGTACACAGTGAGATGCAACTGGTCTTGGACATGGTATATGCTTTTACTCTTAGCAAGAGGGTAGGTGGGATGCATAAGCACAGAGACGGAGTGTTTAGGTAATAAGGTAAGTTTCAGAAACTAGCATGAGAAATTTGGCTAGACCTCTGAGAAACACACAGTGAAATTCCCAAAATTGATTCTTAGCTGATTTCTGGTAAAATTTAGTTCTACATATGTATAAATTACATATAAAAAGCCAGGAATTTGCAGGCTAGAGTTTTGCTGTTCAAATGTGCTGTTGTTAGTGGAAACCATCAAAGTCACTGGAAGGATTCAAGGTTATACCCATCAGACTGGAGCTTCTTTGTCCTTCAGTTAAAGAGTCATAGAGTCATAGAGATGTACAGCATGGAAACCAACCCTTCGGTCCAACCTGTCCATGCCGTCCAGATATCCCTACCCAATCTAGTCCCACCTGTCAGCACCTGGCCAATATCCCTCCAACCCCTCCTATTCATATACCTATCCAAATGCCTCTTAAATGTTGCAATTGTACCAGCCTACACCACTTCCTCTGGCAGCTCATTCCATACACATACCGCCCTCTGTGTGAAAGCGTTGCCCAGTAGGTCTCTTTTATATCTTTCCCCTCTCACCCGAAACCTATGCCCTCTAGTTCTGGACTCCCCAATCCCAGGGAAAAGACTTTGCCTATTTACCCTATCCATGCCCCTCATAATTTTGTAAACCTCTATAATGTCACCCCTCAGCCTCCGACACACCAGGGAAAACAGTCCCAGCCACAGCCTCTCCCTATAGCTCAAATCCTCCAACCCTGGCAAATTCTTTGTAAATCTTTTCTGAACCCTTTCAAGTTTCACAACATCCTTCCGATAGGAAGGAGACCAGAATTGCAAATAATACCCCAACAGTGGTCTAACCAATGACCTGTACAGCCGCAATATGACCTCCCAACTCCTGTACTTAATACTCTGACCAATAAAAGAAAGCACACCAAATGCCTTTTTCACTATCCTATCTATCTGCGACTCCACTTTCAAGAAGCTATGAACCTGCACTCCAAGGTCTCTTTGTTCAGCAACACTCCCTAGGACCTTACCATTAAGTGTATAAGTCATGCTTAGATCTGTTTTCCCAAAATGCAGCACCTTGCATTTATCTGAATTAAACTCCATCTGCCACTTCTCAGCCCATTGGCCCATCTGGTCAAGATCCTGTTGTAATCTGAGGTAACCCTCTTCGCGATCCACTACATCTCCAATTTTGGTGTCATCTACAAGTTTACTAACAGTACCTCTTATGTTTGCATCCAAATCATTTATGTAAATGACTAAAATTAGAGGACCTAGCACCAATCCTTGTGACACTCCACTGCTCACAGGCCTCCAGTCTGTAAAACAACCCTCCACCACTACCCTCTGTCTTCTACCTTTGAGTCAGTTCTGTATCCAAATGGCTAGTTCTCCCTGTATTCCGTGAGATCTAACCTTGCTAATCAGTCTCCCATGGGAACTTTGTCAAACGCCTTACTGAAGTCCATATAGATCATATCTACTGCTCTGCCCTCATAAATCTTCTTTGTTACTTCCTCAAAAACCTCAATCAAGTTTGTGAGACATGATTTCCCACGCAAAAAGCCATGTTGACTATCCCTAATCAGTCCTTGCCTTTCCAAATACATGAACATCCTGTCCCTCAGGGTTCCCTCCAACAACTTGCCCATCATCGATGTCAGGCTCACTGGTCTATAGTTCCCTGGCTTGTCCTTACCACCCTTCTTAAACAGTGGCACCACTTTAGCCAGCCTCCAGTCTTCCTGCACCTCACCTGTGACTATCGATGATACACATATCTCAGTAAGAGGCCCAATAGTCACTTCTGTAGCTTGCCACAGAGTTCTAGGGTATACTTGATCAGGTCCTGGGGATTTATCCATCTTTATCCATTTCAAGACATCCAGCACTTCCTCCTCTGTAATATGGACGTTTTGCAAGATGTCACCATTTATTTCCCTACTATGAGTCAGGTTTTCTTTTTGCAAGATGCACCAGCATTACAAAATTTCTTGAAACATATAAACGTTGTCAAACATGTTTAAACTGTGCTGCAATAGTCTTTAGTAAATCTACATTTCCGAAATAAATGATAAGTATGTAAAGGTGCATTAGTCAGGAGTAAATGTAGGATAGGGGAATGGGTCTGGGTGGGTTACTCTTTGGAGGGTCGGTGTGGTCTTGTGTGGTTTTACCCAGAGAAGTAATGCCAGCACTTTAGGCTTCACTGTTTTGGACAAGGTGAAATAGCTTAAGCTTGTCACTCCCTAGTCCTTTTGAAAATTTCAAAACATGGCTGTTATTTCTTGGAATATTTTGTTTAACCTCATGGATTGTGGAAGTGTGAGATACCTTGAAGCTCACACATATGTTATATACTCTGATTCCAGTATTTTTGGTCCAATTAGATGCTTAGGTTGGATATTCATCTCCTATTTGTCATCTCGCATATGATATGCAACTCATTTTTCCAGTAATCATAAACAACTTAATGAGGTGAACCAGGCTGAAGAGTAATAATAAAATTACATAAGGTTTCCCAATATACGTTTCAGACTATGAGTCAGGTTTTCTTTTTGCAAGATGCACCAGCATTACAAAATTTCTTGAAACATACAAACGTTGTCGAACATGTTTAAACTGTGATGCAATAGTCTTTAGTAAATCTACGTTTCCGAAATAAGTGATATGTATATAAAGGTGCATTAGTCAGGAGTAAATGTAGGATAGGGGAATGGGTCTGGGTGGGTTACTCTTTGGAGGGTCGGCGTGGTCTTGTTGGGCCAAATGGCCTGTTTCCATATTGTAGGGAATCTAATCTAATCTAAAGCCATAGTGCAGCTGGTTCGAGTAAAAGTGTCTGATCGAGGCATGCTGTGCCATTTCAGTGGATACAAATAAATACAGTGTACTCCTGCTTTTGGCAAAGTCTGCAGGGCAGACCTGTGTGAGACTGGGGAGTGTCAGCAGTGAGATTAAAAGTAGCAGTGAGTCCGGAAAGGTCCCAGAAGAAGACAAACCAGTGGGGAAGCACATTCAACAGAATCATAATGTGATATTAGAGAAGAGCAGATGATACACTTTCTCTTGTATCTTATGACTGGATATTGATTTAAATAAGACCATAAGCTTGTTTAAAAACTCTAAATTGCTAATTGATAATTTGGAACCTCAAGTTAATTTCTTTACTTAAGGGTTGCTGTTTGTTTGTTTGTTTGTGTAATGCAAACAATTTTTTTTCTATTGCACTTAAATAGCAGAAAGACTAAAATAAAAGCAAGGATCGTATTCTATTTAGTTAAGATATGTCTGGGGTAGTTTAAGACTTAAATCTGAAAAACCTGCACTATGTGGGAAATTCGAAATACTCAAAGCTGTCTCGGTTTTGGGCATTGAATGGCAACTGGAGCCACCACTATGGATTCATGATGTAGAGAGATTTGTGAATTGGATGTTTCAGGATGTAGTCACCATGCAGCTTAAGGAAGCGTAGGCAGAACAGCAATAGGTGTATGCCAGACAGAAGAAGGTGACCAAGCAGGTAGTCAGGGAATCCCATGAGTACATCTCGCTTGCAAACCTTTTTTTGGCCTTGGAAAACAGGGTGGTTCCTCTGTAGAGACCAGACACAATCAAGACTGTAGCCCAGCTGTTGATGGGATGGAGGGAACAATGTGAAAAAACAATAGTGATAGGCGATTCATTAGTGAAGGGAATAGACAGGCTCTTCTGCAGCTATTGATGTGACTCCAGTATGGTATGGTGTCTCCTGGGTGCCAGGGTATAGGATTTCACAGAGTTACTGCAGGGCATTCTGAAGGGTTGGCTAGGATGAACAGCCAGATGCTGTCGTCCATGTTGGGACGAATGATAGAAGATCAGTAGTGGGGTTTGGGCATGGGCAATAAGGAATATATTGGAGCATTGAGGAAGGAAATTATCTTGGAAGGGTCATCAAATGAGGTCATATGACTGAAAGTAAGAAACACAAAAGGATCATAATGTGTTTGTATTATAGGCCTGTATAGAGTGAAAGAGAGGTAGAGGATCAAATGTGTCAGTGAAATTCAGAGACGTGTAGACTAATAAGGTAAAAATGGGAAGGAATTTTAACTACCCAAATATTAACTGGGCTACTTTTTAACTTCCTAATACAAAGGGATAAATATTCTTAAACTGTATCCAGGAGAATACTTTTATCCAGGACATAAGAAGCCCATGTGGGATGGGTCAGTTCTGGACTTAATGTTTGGAAATTAGCCCAAGCAGGTAGAAGCACTAATGGAGCATTTTGAGGATAATGACCATATCTCAGGTAGAATTAGGAGTTTGAACCCAGATCTAACATCCTTATTTTGTCTGGCCAACATGTGCCTTCAAAACAACAACAATATGAATGACTGTTAGCTACTTCTGAAATGGCCTAGCAGGGCAACTGAGAATGGACACTAACTGCTGGCTCAACTAGCAATGTCCACATCACAGGATAGAGTGGAAAATAGGTTGTTAGGCAATAATTGAAACTTATTTCAATTATTGCCTAACAATAATTAAATTAAAAATTTACTTCTGCTGCAAAGGAGAATTATGAGCATTTTCTCATGTGTTTGATAGTATCTAACAAACAACTACAGTGTTATCAAGTATGTCCACATTTTGTGATGGTGAGTCCCACAACAAGATAATGGTATAAGTGATGCTTCTGGAGCAGAGCAAATAGCAACTTCTTAATTTCTGTGTTTAATTGTGCGTGTGAAATAAGTAGATATTACTTTATGATTTACTCTTGAATAGTAAGGACCACTGGAGGCCAGGCCGATACTGTGCTCTTGGCTGATGATGGACCTCAAGTGTTGATCACACTGAATCCATTGAAACTTCAGTGACAATTAGGACAGAGTCTGTCTGGTCTGCCTGAGATATTGAGCAGACGGACACATACAATGGAAGTGTCCATTCAAGCAACACCTTCTGGCATTGTCACGGTGTCAGTATATGACTGTTTTTATGGAAAGGCTAGTGACTGTCGTGGAGAGTCCTATCTAATGCAGCACTCTATAGATGCCTGGAGTCTGTGCTAAACTGCAATGCATAGCTGTGAGCTCACCAGAAATGGGTCAGCAAGAGGTGGGTGATGCTAATGAACACCTCTCCCAAGTGTCTCCATCCATGGGAAACATGGAGGTACCCTTTTGAGCTGCAGTCTGATACATCTGAGGGCCCATCTCACAGTGCTCTGATGGGAGACAGGAGATCTACTCCTTGAGCTGACATTGCTGCAGAGGAAGTTGCTGCACTGACGCAGGAACCTTTCAGTTTGTTGGACCCCTTCAGGCCTCCAGCATCCAGAGGTCACACATCATGGACATCATGTGTCACAGGACATGAAGATCAACAGCCTGAGTCCACCTTGACTGCAGATGTTGGTGATTTCAGCATTTTTTTTTGCTGTGCAACCCTAATTTAAAAAAAAATAGATGCACCAGGGTGGCATGGCTGACATTAAGAAATTGTTGCTTCTCTATGATTACATCAGAATGTGATACTTAGTTTGTAATAGCTGTTTAATTACTGATTGACAGAATTCTTGGATGCCACACGTATGTTTGGAATGGTTTTCTTTGAGGAATGGAGCAAGTTATAAGCAATTACTGGGTGATGGGATTGCATTGATTTGAGTCAACATGATGTTTTAGGATGGCAATGCAGTCCATTGGGAATAGCTGCCCATCCATGATAATGATTAGGGCTGGAAGTGGGTAAGGATGAATTTTTTGAGGACTCCCTTACCCGTCTCCATCCGTCTCATCTGTTTCAAGCAGATGACGATGCATGTCTGCCTTCTTAACCTCCTCTTCTCCTACATCCTCATCTGCTAAAAGCTGCATCTCCACTATGCCCCTCTGAATGCAGAGTTTTCCCCTTTGCTCCACCAGTTTGGATATGGCACAAGAGACATCAATGCATGATACCTCCCTAAGTCACACTGAATCTGAGCTCACCCAGGACAGTGCAGCAAAACGAAGTTTATTTTGAGAAAGCTGAAAGCCTAATCAATGATTGCCCTTATTCTAGCTCGATAATGTTTTTCCGCCTTTCCTTATTGGAAACATTATCCAAGCCCTGAGAGGGTAGCTATTATCAATTAGGAACACATTTATTTTTCTCACCAAATTTCTAAGTAGTCAGCCTCTTGTTTTGATCTTGTGACCCCTCGCTCCAAGCCAATGGAGCCATCTTCATCACCAATCCTTTCAAACCCCTTAATAATATAATTATTTCAGTTAGGTCACTTCTCATTCTCTAGTGAATATAGGCATAGCCCAGTCAATCCTCCTTTAACCCCTAAATCAGTCTGGTGAACATTTCCTGCACCCCTTGTACAACAAACAAGTCATTTCTTAAGTAAGAAGAACACAGCTGTCCTCAGTATTCTGGTGTGGTGCCTGCAAATCCCAAAATAACTGCAGTAAGATTAGTATCCTGTTATATTCCAATTACTTTGTCATAAAGGCTACTGGAACATTTGCCTAATTCATTGCTGCACATCCACAATTTACATTTTTGCAAATCACGTACAAGAACACCCATATTCCTTTGAATACAACATTTCTCAGAAATAAAAATAAAACTGCTTTTCTATTTTTATATTTTATTTGACAGGTTCATGCTTGCTCATTCAATAAATCTAAAAACTTTTCCAGCCCCTTTGCTTCTTCCTCAGTTTGCTTTACTTTGAATCATAAGCAAACTTGAATACATTTCAGATTGTTACCTTGTTGAAGTAATTGAAATAGATTGCAAATAGCAATGAATATTGCAATAGCCAGCTAGTTACAGCCTAGCAACCTGAAAATGTCATGTTTATTATCTACTTTCTGTCACTGTTTTTTCGTTAATTCTTACTTTTGGCCACTTTATTACCTCTAGTCACATAAACCTTAATTGTGTGTAATAATCTCTTGTGTGGCACATTTATTGAATATTATTTTAAATTCTAAATATGTTTTTAAAGCTGATTTTGCCTTACCTACCTTGTAAACTACATCATTAAAAATACTCTCATCAATTTGACCAGCTACGTTTCACTTTCATAAATATATGATGATTCTGCTTTATTTTGGTTTCTTTAGTGCCTTCTTACCATATTCCTTTTAGTGGATATTATGTTAACTGGCCATTAATTTCCATTTTTTGTCTCTTTTTCTTGAACAGTGCATTTGGTGCCTTTTAATCTATTTGGTCCATTTTAGGTGCGGTGCAATTCTAAAACATCAAAACCAATACATTCACTATCTGCAGGCACCTCTTTTAATATCTAAAAATGCAAGTCATAATGACAAGGAATTTGTGAAACTTTATTCCTACTAATTACTCCAGTTTCATTTTTTTGCAAATGATAACATTTTATGCTCCTCACCACAGACATATAACAGTGCAGAAGGAGATCATTAATCCACCACATCTTCAATGGTTCTCCAAATGAGCATCTTGACTTAAAGCCATTATCCTGCCTTTTCTCCATCCTTTCTGACTTAAATAGAAACAATAATGCAACAGCCACTCCAAATCCTCATTTAAACTTGTTCCTACCACACTTCCAGGCCGTACATTCCAAAACCAAGTCACACATTGTATGAAAAATATATTTTCTCACTTTGTATTAACTTCTGCAAATCAATTTAAATCTGTACCCTCTTTTATGAGTAGAATCCATATTTCCATGTCTACTCCATCCAGCCCCCCCAATGATTTGAAAAACTTTGACTTTCTCTCAGCTTTTCTTTTCTCAAGCATGGCAGTCCCAATTCCTCCAATGTAACATCATAACTGAAGCTTCTCATCCCTGGAACCATTCTCGTAAATCACTTCTGCACTCTTTCTAATGCATTCATGTCCTTCCTAAAATATGGTTCCGGAACTGCACACACAATACTCCAGCTGAGGTCTAACAAACTTATTATTAAAGTTCAACATCACCTCATTGCTCTTGTATTCTGTGTCCCCATTAGTAAAGCCCAGGATTCTGTTTGCTTTATCAACTGCTCTCTCCAAACCTTCTGTCATCTCATGGACCTGTGCAGATATAAACCCAGCTCCCCCTTTTTCTGCACGTCCTTTAGAATTGTACACCTTATTTTATATGCCTATGTTTGCCACCAAAGAGTTTCACTTCACATTTCTATGTATTGTGATTCTTCTCCTAAGTATCTGCCCACTCCACCCTAGGTCTCCTCATTATTTACAATGCTTTAAGTTTCATAACATCTGCAAACTTTGAAATTGTCCCCAACAAACTCCGATATAAATCATTTAATGTATACCAGGAAAAGCACTGGTCCCTGAGGAACTCCGCTACAAATCTTCTCCTATACTTAAAAAAACACCTGGCACATTACTCTCTGTTTCCAATCACGTAACAGATTTTGAATCCACATTAATATATTTATTCCATGAGCTCACTATCATAAACCTCTGGTAAGACATTATTTCAGAATGCTTCTCATTGTCTTCAAACTGAGGACAGATATAAAGCATGAAAACTTATACAGGTCTGAATAACATGGGCTATAGTGAGAAATATGGTAGAATCATGTGACAGGTCGAGCGAGATGGATTGTGATGTTGGGAGCAACTCATTGCATTTTTGCGCCAAGTTCTGGGTGTCAAGGGTGAATCCAGCCAGGTAGCAGCAAGTTGCTTATTAAGGGAGATTATTGCGTGTTATGACCTTATTAACTGTGCACGTTGCATTTCTTTTTTTCATTCTTGGAGTGCGGGCAAGATTCACAGCATTTATTACCCATCTCTAACTGCTCATGTAAATCTGGTGGTGAGCTGCCTTTGTAAACTGTTGCAGTCCATTTAGTGTAGGTAATTCCACAATGCTGTCAGAGACGGCATTCCATGAACTTAATCCAGAGACACTGAAGGAACAGTGATATATTTCTATCTCAAGATAGTAAGTAGCTTGAAGGGGATTTTGCATGTAGTGGTCATCCCATCTATCTACTGCCCTTGTCTTCTAGATAGTAGACTCATTTGGAAGATGCTATTTCATGTCTAAGGAATTTTGATGAATTTCTTCAAAACATCTTTTAGATGGTACACACTGCTGCTACTGAGTCTGTGGGTGATTGTGTTTGTGGCCAGTCAAGCATGTTGCTTTGTCCTGGATGGTGTCAAGTTTCTTGAATGTTGGAGCTGCACTGATCCAAGCAACTGGGAAGTACTGTATTCCATCACACTTCTGACTTGTGCTTTGTACATGGTGGACAGGCAGTGAGGAGTCAACAGTTGAATTATTTGCTACTTAGCTTCTGAACTGTGCTTGTAGCCACAACATTTATATGGCTAATCCAGTTCAACTTCTGGTAAATGGTGACTCATAGAGTATTGGTAGAAGGGGATTCAGTGATGGTAATGCCATTGAATGTCAAATAGTAATGGTTGAATTCACTCTTATTGGAGATGGTCATTGTCTGGCATTTGTGTGGCATGATATTACTTGCCACTTGTCAGCCTGAACCTAGATGTTGTCTAGGTCTTAACACATTTAGGGCATGGATTGCTTCAGTATCTGAGTACTTGTAAATGATGTTGAACATTCCCACTTCTGATCTTATGATGGAGGGAAGGTCATTAATGAAGGAACTGAAGAAGGCTAGGCCCCAGGAAGTACCCTGAGGAATTCCTGCAGAAATGTTCTGGAGCTGAAATGACTGACCCCAACAACAACAACAATTATTTTCCTTTGCCAGATAGGACTCCAATAATGGAGAGATTTTCCCCCGATTGCCATTGACTCTAGTTATCTTGGGACTCCTTGATGCTGCACTTAATGAAATGGGGCCTTGATGTCAAAGGCAGTCATTCTCCCCTCACCTTTAGAATTCAGCACTTTTGTCCCAGTTTGAACCAGGCTTTTAATGAACTCAGGAGCTAAATGGCCTTGGCAGAACCCAATGTGAGCATTAATCAGCAAGTTTTTGCTAAGCTGATGCTGCTTGATAGCACCATTAATGACACTTTCCATCATTTTACTAATGATTGAGACTAGAGTTGAGAATGTGGTGCTGGAAGAGCACGGCAGGTCAGGCAGCATCCAATGAGCAGGAGAATTGATGTTTCGGGCTTAAGCCCTTCATCAGGAATCTCTAATGATTGAGATTTGACTGATGGAATAGTAATTGGTTGGATTGGATTTGTTCTGCTTTTTGTGTACAGGACTATCTGGGCAATTGTCCATATTGTTAGGTAAATGTCAGTTGTAACTACTGGAATGACCTGGCAACAGATATGGTATGGACATGACACCCTCTGGAGCACAAGTCTTCAGTACTATTGCTGGAATGTTGTCATGCCAATGGTGTTTTCAGAATCCAATACCTCTGATATCATGTGAAATAAATTGAATTGGCTGAAGACTGGCATTGGTGAGGATGGAGATCTCTGGAGAAGACCGAGATGGGTCATCCACTCAGCAGTTCTAGTTCTGCAAATGCTTCAGCCTTATCTTTTGCATTGATATACTGGGTTACGTGATTATTGAGAATGGGTTCATTGTGGAGCCTTCTTCTCTAGTGAATTGTTTAATTGTTCACCATAATTCATGAAAGAATGTGGCAGAAGAGCTTAGTTCTGACCCACTGGCTGTGGAACCATGTTGTACCATCTATCACTTGCTGCTTAATCTAACTGGTCTGCAAGGAGTTCTATTTGGCATCTTCAGCAAGTTGACATCTCATTTTTAGGGATACCAGGTACTGCCCTTGGGCATGCCCTCTTTGTGGAAACAGAGTTGATCCCCTGTTTTGACAGTAATGGTAGAATGGGGGATATGTCAGATCATGATAGTGTCGGAGTACAGTTCAGCTGCAGCTGATGGCCCACAGCACTTCATGGATGCCCAGTCTTCAAACTGCTAAATCTGTTCAAAATCAATTCGATTTACATGCTGATAGTGACTAATGTTGTTGTTGTTGTGTCGCCATAGTCTCACCAGACCATAGAGTGTTCTTTCTTATTAGAGAGAAGTGACTGGTGGTGACTTAACCTGAGAGCCACCAGACTTCAGGCAAGGAATGAGTTTGAGGAGGAGAGTCTTTCATGACAACCTCAAACCAGTGATGAGAATTGAACCCACGGTTTTGGCGTCACACTAATGACTAATATGCAGCTTCCTACCCCAGCACCCAAGTGTAAATTGGACACTGAGATATCAGAGCAGTTACCTGGTGACTTTAGCTCACTGCTGTGCAGAAATTCCAAGATCCTTCCACTCAATAACTTGGCATGATCAATGGACACCAGCTGCACACACTTTGTCAACTGCTATCCCATAATTGCCAATCTCCCAGGATCTTCACAGTACCTCTCTCATCTGCTTGTAGGACGCTTAGGTAGTTGCAACGCCCTTAAACATTTCAGGGTGCAGATGCATCTAGCATTGAAAGGCTGCTGCAAGAATGGGATAAGGCACTCAGTTGAATGATTGGACCAGGCTGCTTGCTTGCTGTCTTAGTGCTTGCCTATTCAGTGTCTACCTGGATGTTCACTGCTTTGCCTTGCTGTACGTATTAACACCGTTGGACACCAGATTGCTTAGTTAAGGGGTTGCACAACTTGCTTTATGGCAGTGTGCTGTCTCAATCTCATACCTGCACTATATGACTGCAGCTTATGTGGAAAGCACACTGCAGTTACAGCATGCCAGCAGTCTTGTCTCAAAGGATTTAGGAAGGTAGTCCTCACTGAAGTCCATGGAGGGAACCTGTTAGTCAGGGGGTCCTGGCACATGAAGTCAAGGGCAGTTTCCCATATCAGTCCAAGGGGAATAGTCATGTTCAGGTATCTGGTCAGGGGATCTGTGACACTGCAATCTACAAAGTGAATCACAGGAAGTCCTGTAGTTCTACATCAGCCAGTTCAGCAGGTAGAGCTAATGTGGTCAGTGTCATGTACAGACATCAGTCAGGATTCTGGGCACTTTGTGCCTGAGGCTGTTTGAGGGATAAGAGTAGGGTAATGAGGGATGGGGTGCATCCACAATCAGGAGAGCTCCAGCTTCAACGTTAGGACAGTGAATGTTAAAACCTGGCATGGTCACATCATTTGTCAGAGGCTACAGGATGAAAAGCTGAGTATGTGCAGACTTATGTTGGTGAGTTTAAATGTGGACCTGGAGACGTGCAAAGCCAGTAAAGGTTCACAGGAAGGGCTATCAGGAAGAGGATCAGGATGTTTGGAGCATCACCAACATGTAGAAGCAGAGGGTGATGACCATGCTTGGAAAGCCTTCATTGTTACCTTCCACTGTCTTGAAGATTGAAAGGGCACAATAGGAAAGAAAATGGCAGTGACCATACCTGGAGTAGTAAGTGCCTGAACACGTGAGGGTGGGGGTTGCAAGACCCACTGAAGTGAGGCCTGATAGAGGACAAGAAAATTACACACAGACCCATGCGCTGTGTTGGAGACAGACCTAGGAGTCCCTGAATCATAAAACATTGACTTTCTGTACACTGTACCCTTCAGTGGTCCACACATCGCTGACCTTTCATTCACATCACGATACACACAGGACAGGGAAAGAGTCAAGATGTTTAGAGTAGATTACTTACAGTGTGGAAACAGGCCCTTAAGCCCAATAAGTTCACACCAACCCACACCCGTTTCCCCCTTCGCCTAACACTACGGGCAATTTAGCATGGCCAATTCACCTAACCTACACATTTTGGACTGTGGGAGGAAACCAAAGCACCCAGAGGAAACTCACACAGACACGGGGAGAATGTGCAAACTCCACACAGTCAGTCGCCAGAGGCAGGAATTGAACCCAGGTCTCTGGCGCTGTGAGGCAGTCGTGCTAACCACTGTGCCACCTTGCCGCCCACAAACCGTGAGGGCCAATGGTGCCGGCAGAACCCATTGGCCTATGTACATCTTGTTCATATTCTTTCAATATGCTGCAGCAGCCTTTCAACACATACATTAATCCATGGTGCATCCTGCATGGAAATGAAGTTTGGCATCATGCTGGCACTGTTACATTTGAAGCTACACAGACACTCAACAGACGCATTGAAAAACCATTGACATTTATGCAAACATAAAAATTGGCAGCTATCTGTTGAGTGATGAGCGTTGCAGGAATATTGGGTGGTGGGTCAGTGAAAGGGTACAATAGGTGCTGGTTTTGTTAATGAGGTGCGTTTATAAGAAGTGTCTAGTAAGCATGCAAGTTCTAATGGACAGACATCCCCCACAAAACTTGACAAAACTAAACAAAACTTACATTAAGTCATAGAAACTTAAGATTTAGCCCAAGCCCAAAGAATTTGTTTAATTACTGCCAATTTTTAACATGTTCACTTAAAATTCTTTTATTCCTGTCTGAAATGAGCCCACTCTGAATTTTGCAAATCACTTCCTATTTGCAAATCTGTAGGAGCATCAGTCTGTTATGTCACTTGCTGGATTGCTGTCATGCTTTCTTCTCTCCACTTTGGTTATTGTTTGGTATATTATAAAATCCTCCCAATTCTTTGGTTTGCTAAACTTTAAGGTAACTTTGGAATAAAAGGAGATCCTTATAATATTATCGGCAAATTCTTTTGTTCGCCATTGTTGGACCATGTTCCTCAGGATTTTGCTACTTGAGGGAATGTGTAACTTTATTCATTGCATGGGTCCACCCAAAGAATGGTCCTTGGCTCATTGTCTGATGCTGCATCCTGAAACATTTCTTGACAGCTTTTGTCAGTGGTGGTTTGCCTTTGTCTTCCAATCTCGGGGATAGGGTAAGAAGACAAGTACTAAGTCCCAAATCTCAGCTGGAATGAGATCCAAGCCCACGTTGACTGCAATATTATGAATCACACACCCAGTCATTTAGCCAACTGAGATAACCAACTTCCAAGAAAAAACATAGTTTTCCAATCTAGTTTACCCTATATTCCTTTCTAGTTACGCTTGTTCAGACTTCAGATTAAAGGCTCCTTAAGGACAAGGTTATTAGTTCACTGTTGGACTATAGTTGAACTGAAAGGGTTTGTCACTGGTTGGATACTTGATATTTCTGATTTACGAAACTATAGTACCTCATTGTTACAAACAAATTCAGGATGATTAACATTGAAAGAGGCATCAAAGTTCCTTATTTTAATCAATATAGCTATAACACAAAATTTCTTTTTTTTAAAGCTGAACAGAAACATTAATATAGGTAGAATAAATTAAACAAAACAAATGCAATTGGCACTATGGCTTATATCCACATAAAGTAGCTCCTTGCTTTACTTTAAATTCTCCCAAGAGTTCTCTTGTACAACATCGTATCATAACAGGAGTCATAGTTTAAAGATAAGGAGTAAACCTTTTAGGATTGGGATGAGGAGGAGACTTTTTTTTTACCCAGAGAGTGGTATGCCTGTGGAATACAAAGTGGTTGAGGCCAAAACATTGCGTTTTCAAGAAGGAGGTAGATGTACCTATTGTGGCTGAAGGGATATGGCAGGGGGAGGCAATGCACAGTGGTGGCAGGGATAGGATTAGGGCTCAATTTTCAATCACAATCTTACTGAATAGTAGAGCAGGCTTGAGGGGTTGGCTGGGCTACTCCTGCTCCTATCTTCTTTGTTTCTATTAAGTGATTTACTTCTATTGAGAAAAGCAATAAGTATGCCTCATTCCTCAGGAGACGACTTTAATTTTTCTCTGTTGCAGTTATTCTCAGAGGTAAAACATCCATTTACCATCTCTTGACTCTAGATACCTCAGTCACTGTTCTGGTTACTTTGTCAATGCTTTCAAACTAGTCTATTAATTCTTTTTTTTGGCACAATAGCGCAAGAGTAGATTCTTCCACTAGTTTCAAACCAGGGAATTTTCCAGCTGTAATTCTATGAATCAGAATATCAAATATCTAATTGCCGAAAACCTCTTTCAGTTCTAGTGTTGTTGAGGAGTTAACTAATGACCTTTTCCTAAAGGAACCTTTAATCTTGAATCTGATCAATGGGAACTAGAAAGCTTCTGTTCTTCCACAAAATTCTAATTAAGGTCAAGTCTCTAGAATATTCTATGCAGTGAATGATGAAATTAGTATTCAGACCTGCTTACAGATCAGATCCATCAAATCATCACTTACTTCAGCAACATACTAGTGAACCAAAACCACACCCACAACAAGTTAAAATTTCCAATCAGTTTGTTATGCATTCCTTTGTAGCTTCAATTCATTTTAGTCTACCCAGAAATGTGGTTTCCAAACCTTGGGTTCAGTTTTTGTTTCCTTACAAACTGAGAAGGTCAATGTCCTTTCTATGATCTTGTTTTTGTTTCCATTTCTGTTTCGATTAATTCACACATTATATAAATTTCTCCATCTACTGTTCTATATTTTCATTTTTTTGAGCCTTGGTGTATTAAGCTTCCAACCTGTTTGTAATGCACTTACCCCATTTCGACAGTTAAAACCTTTGTCTGCCTTTGTCGTTTCTGAGTGTAAACCAAACTGGTTCTACATCTTGATTTTCTGAACTAACTTTCTGCCTCTCTACTGTCCTTATCTATGCTTTATTATCAAGGCTAATGTAACTCCCTTCCTTCCACATTTTGCCATCTCTTCTAAAAGTCAAATATCTTTAAATGTTTCGGTTAGCCTTCATTATTTGGAAGCATGGCTCAATAATAAGCGGGGGCGGGGGATTGGTGGGGGTGGGGGTGGGGGGGTGGTGGTGGGGGTGTGCAGAAGCCCTAATTAAGGACTTTTGGCCAAATCGTGATTCTCCTGCTCCTCACATGCTGCCTGACCTGCTGTACTTTTCCAGCGCCACACTTTTTGACTCAATAATAAGCACTCAATCAAAACCATTAATTTCTATGTGAGGAATTAAGTCACCTATTTGGTTGTGAGTGCTTCACACATTCAAAGATAATACATTTAAGTTCAGAATTTTCTACATTTCTCTGATGTCACCTTATTTTATAAGGCCCCATCAATTTTGTAAAACTATTTGTCCCTTCCTGACCCAGTCTGCTTATTTTTATGCAAATCATCATCCTTACTCCAATTTTAATTCTTTAGTTTAATGCTGTGCCTACTACTTTTTTTTAATCAAAAAGACCCACATTTACTTTTGCAATGTTATTCAAGTCACTGAAATACTGTTTGAACCGTATTTGATTGAAGCCCATCTGAATGAAGCAGGTTAGTCCTCTCCTCGAGACTGATCCCAGTATTCCATGATCCTGCCTTGCACAGAATTCCTTGAATGAGTCACTTTGCTGTCAAACCTGATTGGGCAATGCCAAATTGTATGAGACCTGGGTAAAACTCCGGAGGATATTCTCTGTGCAACTTACCATTTAATTTCAAATCCAGTGCTTTAAAATCTGCAAAAGGGCATTGAAAATGAATTCAATACAGTCATAGAAGTGTGTTTTTAACTGAAGAATGCACAGAAATGAACAGTGTTTATGAGATAATTAGCAATAAGCAAAGCAATTCTTTTTTCAAAAAATGCTTAGCACAAAGGAGAAGTAAAAAAATTTTCAGATCATTGACAGCATACATCTAACAGGATACATAATAAAAGTAATGATAACAAGAAGATAATATGGATTATCTGACTGTGGAGTGTAATGATCTCATATTACTTGACACACATGTCTATGATTCCAATAATGTATCTCAGTCTGTAGTTCTTGCTTCTGATGGCTGTTGTTGAAATACAACCATTATGATAAGCGTGAATCTTGTACAAATTGCACTACATTAGAATTTTTTCATCTTCATTTCTTCTACAATAAACCTTTACATGTCAGGAACAAATTAAATTTCAGGCACACAATCTTATGTTGAAAATGGCAATGTACTTTGTGATGAAAATTCAAGTCATCTGTGGGTTAATTTATATAACCACACAAAAAACAAGATAGACTCATCATTACAGCCGTTGTTTTATGCTGAAATAATATCTCAAATGGTTCCCTTACATTGGATTGAAGGATTTTTACTCATCTACTCATAATTACTTTCTGTAATCCTCGTCAATTATTATTAGGCTTGTTGGTGTGCAGTGCCTCGGTAGAAAAATTCTATTTTTATTACATAGGATTTTGAGGATCATGACATGTGATTGCATTCATTTATCTGCAAAAGTCACAAATTAGTCGCCTTGTTTATAATGGATGAGTAATATGTTTATCATCGGTATGAAAGATTCAAGATGAGTGGTATTGGAGCAGATGTGGATTTAATAAATTCGTTGACCAACACGCAGTGATCCCAAGTTGTTAACATCACAGCAATTGTCCTTCAAATGTGAGTGAACATCCAAGCCAGTATTATTTTATGGCTTATAACAGGCATCCATTAGTTAACCCTAAGACAATCAGTACAGCAGTGAACCAGAATATCTAGAGCCTTTGAAGATCAAAAAGTAGCTTCAATTCCAAAGCATCTAATCTCTCATTCTGGCTGTGATAACTAAAGCAGCTCAAACTGTTGTCTCCACACAATCTTTGCACATCATGCGTTGTTCATCTTCACGTCAAGCTAACGTCGCTTCATGTAACACACCATTTGGAATGACATAACTTGTGGAATAATTTTTCTGAGTTTCAAGACAGTAATCCAATTAAAATTTTCAGAAAATATGCTTAACCTTAAATGCAAGGAAGCCTAGCAGAGTCATCTAAAATGTACATAGTTAGCTCTTGCTTTGATTACCTTCGGTAGAATTACAGAAGGGAGTTATTCAGTCTTTCGTTTGTGCTGGTAGAAAAGTATCTATCAATTTTTCAGCTCTTGCTCTAGAGCATTGTAGGTTGAAACAATTCAAGTGCACATACAAATAATTCCTTAAATGCAATAAGGATTTCTGTTTCCATAATTCATTCAGACAGAGGTTTCCAGATCACTTCAGGTGAAAATGTCTTTTAACTCTCTTCTCATCCTTTCTCCAATAATTTGCAAATCATGCCCACTATACACCTCAGTTACTGGAAATCAAGCTCAAATATTGCCAGAATCATCACAAAAGTTAAATATTTTATAAAAGTACACAAAAATTCCCCGGTTTGCTTATCTTTTAGTCTCAAGTTGAGAGAACACACTGGCCACGTTTCCTTACTAAACAAAAATCACACTTAATTACAAGTAAGTTGATTTTACCTACAGCTAAATAGTTATGAACTGTCAAGATGTGACTCTAACCTCCTTATAAAACCTTTCCTTCATAAAGATAGACAGACCAAAAAATGTGTGTGTGTGTGTGCAAGTGAGGCGTGGGGGAACTAGGAAGGCAGTTGAATGGTTCCTGACCACAAGATTGACTGTTATGGTCCTTTTTGCTTGTCACGACTTGCTGCTTCCCAATCTTTTTCTTCTCCAGGTACTGTTCACTTGTTGGTACGAGGCACAGAGGGACAATTCCAAAAATGAAAAAGTCTCTGACTTATTGGTTAAAAGCAGTAGCTAATGAAATGTGGTGAAGGAAGGAAAATAAACTGGCTTTCTTCAGTTTCATGTTTTTTTTAACTGCAAAGTCAAAGACAGCATTTTCATTTCTGGAGTTCTTGATGGATTTTGATTTATTTAGAATATAGAACATTACAGCGCAGTACAGGCCCTTCGGCCCTCGATTTTGCGCCGACCTGTGAAACCAGTCTGAAGCCTATCTAAATTACACTATTCCATTCTCATCCAAATGCCTGTCCAATGACCATTTAAATGCTAATAAAGTTGGGGAGTATACTACTGTTGCGGGCAGTGCATTCCACAGCCCTACTACTCTGAGTAAAGAAACTACCTCTGACATCTGTCCTATATCTATCACACCTCAATTTAAAGCTGTGTCTCCTTGTACTAACTATCACCATCCGGGAAAAAGGCTCTTACACTGTCCAATCTATCTAACCCTCTGATTATATATGTGTCAATTAAGTTATTTCTCAATCCCTCAGCCTTTCCTCATCAGATCTTCCCTCCATACCAGGGAACATCCTAGTAAATCTCCTCTGAAGCCTTTCCAAATCTTACACATCCTCCCTGTAATGCAGTGACCAAAACTGTATGCAATACTCTCAGTGTGGCCACACTAGAGTTTTGTACAACTGCACCATCACATTATGGTTCTGAAACTCAAACCCTCTACCAATAAAGGCTAACACACCGTATACCTTCTTAACAGCCCTATCAACCTGCGTGGCAACTTTCAAGGATCTATGTACCTGGACATTGAAATCTCTCTACTCATCTACGCTACCAAGAATCTTACCTTTAGCCCAGTACTCTGCATTCCTGTTACTCCTTTCAAAGTCAATCAACTTCATTTGCCACCTCTCAGCCCAGCTCTGCAGTTTATCTATGACCCTCTGTAACCTACAACATCCTTTGGTAATATCCACAACTGTACCGACTTTAGTGTCATCCACAAATTTACTAGACCGTCCTGCTACGCCCTCACCCCAGTCATTTATAAAAATGATAAACAGCAGTGGACCCAAAACAGATCCCTGTGGTACACCACGAGTAACTGAACGCCAGGATGAATTTTTCCCATCAACCACCACCCTCTGTCTTCTTTCAGCTAACTGATTTCTGATCCAAACCACTAAATAACCCTCAATCCCATGCCTCCGTATTTTGTGCAATAGCCTACCATGGGGAACCTTATTAAATGCCTTACTGAAATCCATTTGCATCATATCAACGGCTTTACCCTCATCCACCTGTTTGGTCACCTTCTCAAAGAATTCAATAAGGTTTGTGAGGCACGACTCACCCTTCACAAACACATGTTGACTATCCCAAATCAACTTATTCCTTTTTAGATCATTATAAATTCTGTCCCTTATAACCTTTTCCAACACTTTACCCAAAATGGAATTAAGGCTCACTGGTCTATAATTACCAGGGTTGTCACTACTCTCCTTCTTGAACAAGAGAACAACATTTGCTATCCTCCGATCTTCTGGCACTATTCCTGTAGACAATGATGACATAAAGATCAAAGCCAAAGGCTCTGCAATCTCCTCCCTGGCTTCCCAGACTATCCTAGGATAAATCCCATCTGGCTCAGGGGACTTATTTATTTTTACACTTTCCAGAATTGCTAACACCTCCTCCTTGTGAACTTTAATCCCATCTAGTGTCGTAATCTGTATCTCCGTATTCTCCTTGACAACATTGTCTTTTTCCAGTGTGAATACTGACAAAAAGTATTCATTTAGCACTTCTCCTATCCCCTCTGACTCAATGCACAACTTCCCACTACTATCCTTGATTGGCCCTACTCTTACTCGAATCATTCTTTTATTACTGATATACCTATAGAAAGCCTTAGGGTTTTCCTTGATCCGACTCGTCAACGACGTTCGTGTCCCCTTCTGGCTCTTCTTAGCTCTCTCCCTATGTCTTTTTGAGCTAACTTATAACTCTCAAGCACCCTAACTGAGCCTTCACACCTCATCCAAACATAATCCTTCATCTTCCTCTTGACAAGAGATTCAATCGCGGCTCTCATGCTTGACAACTTCCGCCCTGCCTGACCAGTACATGCTTATCAAAGATCTGCATTAGCTGTTCTTTGAATAAGCTCCATATTTCAATTGCGTCCATCCCCTGCAGTTCCCTTCCCGATCCTGTGCATCCTAAATCTTGCCCAATCGCATCTCAATTGCCTTTCCCCCAGCGATAACTCTTGCCCTGCAGTATATACCTATCCCTTTCCATCACTAAAGTAAACATAACCAAATTGTACTGATCTTGTTCTCACCCCCAAGCTGTGCAGCTATCTGAAAGCAAATCACGTAGATGTTGGCAGGTAGAAGGCCTTTGTCATTGACAACTGGTCACCAATCAGCTCCTTGTTGCTGCTCAAATCTGCCCCCACTGCTTGAACAAACAGCAATGCAATTACAATGACTGTTGCAGCTCACTTTTTCAAAAGTGGAGCCATCCCTTCCACAATCTTTGTTTTTTTAAAGCAGTCCTCCCATTTTAGTCCACAATTAATAGTACAGAACATACCATTAAATCACCCCTCTGCAACCTCTGTTTCAAAGAAAACAACACCATCCCAACCAATCATTTTTCTCGTGGTGAAGATCCCCCAGTCCTGGTAACATCCATGTGGACCTCCTCTGCTTTCGCTTGTGTGATCATATGCTTCCTAAAATGAAGGGACCGCAGTTGTGCACTGTATTCTTGCTATTGCCCTGCCTACTAAGTTATACAGTCTCTCTGTTTTCTTAGCCTCAGCCAATTTAAAAACACAGCATTCCAAATGGTTTCTCAATCACTTAGCTACCTGTTCTGCTACCTTCAGGGATCTGTGGACATGCACTCCACCATCCATCTGTTTCTCCATATTTGTCTTGTTAGTCTTCCTCAATGCACTATCTCGCATCTCTGAGTTAAATTCCATCCGAGCCATGTACATTTTCCTGCAGCCTCTATTTTTCTTCCTCATTATCATGTGGCTAATATTTGTAACATTTGCAAACTTCTTGATTTGAGATCAAGTTACTGATATATGCCATGGAAGGTAAGAGCCCAAGCAGAACTCCACTGGAAATGACTTTCCAGCTACAAAAGTATTAATTGACCATTACCTTCTTGCCACTAAGCCAATTTTAGTTACAATTTGCCACTTTCCCTTGGAGTCTAAGGAGTTTTATCTTTTCTGACCAGCCTGACAGAACATATAAAAATCCACATCAATCCAAAGTTCAATCAAATTTGTCAGAAATGACCTTTCCTTCACAAGTTCATGCTGATTGTCCTTGATTCATGTGCACCTTTCGAAATGGTAATTTAGCAGGGTTTCATGGAAATTTAGTTAGGCAGGGAATTTAAAGTCCAAATCTTCAGATCTTATTTTTGACACAGTTAAGACTAAAGGTTGTTTGCTAATCATTGGACGAGTTTCCTGGGTAAAATTACAGCCGAGAAGACTTGCCAACCAAAATGCTGCAGTTGATTGATGTTGCAAGTTGATGTTGTCTGCATGGTCTTCAGTAAAGCCTTTGGCAAGTTCCCTCATGGCAGACTGGTACAAGAGATGAAGTCACAACGTATCAAGGGTCAGCTGGCCTTTTGGATACAGAACTGGCTTAGTCATAGGAGACAGAGGGTAGTGGTGGAAAGATGCTTTTCGGAATGGAGGACTGTGACCAATACTGTTCCATGGGGAGCAGTGCTGGGACCTCTGCTGTTCATGATCGACATAAATGGTTTGGAGGAAAATGGAGGAAAACTCCACAAAGATTGGTGGAGTTGCGGATAGTGAGGAAGATTGTCAGAGGATACAGCAGGATATAAATCAGTTGGTGGCAGAGGTAGAAAAATTGCAGATGGAGTTTTATCCAGACAAATGTGAGATGATGCATTTTTGAAGGTCAAGTACAGGTGGAAATCATACAGTGAATGGCAGAACCCTTAGATCCCTATGCAGAGGGATCTGGGTGTGCAGGTCCACAGATCACTGAAGGTGGCAGCACAGGTAAATAAGGTAGTAAAAAAGGCTTATGGCATGCTTGCCTTCACTGGAAGGGGCATTGAATATAAGGGTAAACATATTATCCTGCAGATTTATAGAACTTTATAACTTGGAATATTGAGTACAATTCTGATCACCAAACTATCAGAAGGATGTGGATGCTTTAGAGAGGATACAGAAAAGGTTTACCTGGTTGTTGCCTGGTATGAGGGATTTTAGCTATAATAATGGATAGACTGGATTTGTTTTCACTGGAATGCAGGAGATTGAGGGGTGACCTAATGGAAATTTATAAGGTTGTGAATGACATGGATAGAGTGGAAAATAGGAGGCTTTTTCCTAGTGTGGGGAGGTCAATTACCAGGGGACACAGGTTCAAGGTGCGAGGAGGGGATGTTCAAAAGAGATGTGTAAGGCAAGATTTTCACACAAAGTTTGATGAGTGCCTGGAATGCATTGCCAGAGGAGGTGGTGGAAGCAGACTCAATTGCAGTATTCAAGGAGTACCTGCATGAATACATGAATAGGAAGGGAATGGGGGCATATGGATCCTGAAAGTGTAGTTTTAGTACGGAAGGGTAAAATGTGTCGATGCAGGCTTGGAAGGCTGAAGGGCCTGTTCCTGTGCTGTATTGTTCTTTTTTCTTTCTTTGGTGTACCAATCCAAACCAGCAGGAGCAGAGAGGATCAACATCGAAACAATGCCATTCTTTTGCAGCAATGTAAGCATAGATTATAGGTTGAAAGCCACTTTGACAACTACTGAGGATATTAAAGTTTGCAAGTTAAGTGCAAGTGTACAGTGCAATGTGGATGAAAGGGATAGGTTGGATGGAGTGGTAGGCTGCCAAATGTTTGAGGGTGTAAAGTGCCAGATGACTGAGGGGTTAGAGTGGTAATTGGGTAATGGTAGGGTGCCAGGTGAGTGAGTAGAGTGCCAGCTGGGTGAGGAATACAACTGCCAGGCTGGGGGTGGCCAGGGGTGAGGTTAGAACATAGAACAATGCAACGCAAAACAGGCCCTTTGGCCCTCAATGTTGCGCTGACCCATGAACTATTCTTAGCTCGTCCCCCTACACTATCCCATCATCATCCAAGGATTGTTTAAATCTCCCTAATGTGGCTGAGTTTACTACATCGGCAGGCAGGGCATTCCATGCCCTTACCACTCTCTAAGTAAAGAACATGCCTCTGACATCTGTCTTAAATCTATCACCCCTCAATTTCTAGTTATGCCCTCTCGTACAAGCTGATGTCATCATCCTAGGAAAAAGACGTTCACTGTCGATCTTATCTAATCCTCTGATCATCTTGTATGTCTCTATCAAATCCCCTCTTAGCCTTCTTCTTTCCAATGAGATCAGACCCAAATCTCTCAGCCTTTCCTCATAAGACCTTCCCTCTAGACCTGGCAACATCCTGGTACATCTCCTCTGCATCTTTTTCAATGCTTCCACATCCTCCCCGAAATATGGCGACCAGAACTGTACACAATATTCCAAGTGTGGCCGCACTAACGTTTTGTATAGTTGCAGCATAATATTGTGGCTCTGGAACTCAATCCCACTACAAATGAAACCTAACACACTGTATGACTTCTTAACAGCACTATCAACCTGGGTGGCAACTTTCAGGGATCTATGTACATGGACTCCAAGATCCCTCTGCATCTCCACAATATCAAGAATCTTTCCATTGACCCAGTACTCTGCCTTCCTGTTATTCTTCCTAAATTGCTTCAGCTCACATTTAGCTGCATTGAACTCCATTTGCCACCTCTCAGCCCAATCCTACAGTTTATCTAAGTCCTCCTGCAACCTATAACATTCTTCTAAACTGTCCACTACTCCACCGACTTTAGGGACATCTGCAAATTTACTAATCCATCCATCTATGTCTGTATCTAAGACATTTATAAAAATGACAAACAGTAGTGGTCCAAAAGCAGATCCTTGTGCCACACCACTAGTAACCAGACTCCAGGCTGAATATTTTCCATCAACCACCACTCGCTGTTTTCTATCAGAAAGCCTGTTTCTAATCTAAACTGCTAAATTACCCTCAATCCCATGTCTCTGCATTTTCTCCAACAGCCTACCATGTGGAACCCTATCAAAGGCTTTACTGAATTCCATGTATACCACGTCAACTGCTTCATCTACATGCTTGGTCACCTTCTCAAAAAACTGAGTGAGGTTTGTGAGACACGACCTGCCCTTGACGAAACCATGTTGACTGTCTGAAATCAAATTGTTGCTTGCTAGATAATTATAAATCTTATCTCTTATAATCCTTTCTAAAACCGTTCCTACAACAGAAGTAAGGCTCACTGCTCTATAATTACCTGGGTCATCTCTACTGCTCTTCTTGAACAAGTGCACAACATTTGCAATCCTCCAGTCCTCTAGTACTAAACCTGTAGACGATGATGACTCAAATATCAAAGCCAAAGTCTCTGCTATCTCCTCCCTCGCTTCCCAGAGAATCCTTGGATAGATCCCATCCGGCCCAGGGGACTTGTCTACTTTCACTCCTTCTAGAATTGATAACACCTGTTCGTAACTAACTTTGATCCTTTCTAGTCTAATATCTTGTACCTTATTCTTCTCCTCTACAATATTCTCCTTTTCCTGAGTGAAAACCAATGAGAAATGTTCATTTAGCACCTCTCCGATCTCCACAGGGTCCACCTTCAAGTTCCCACTTGTGTCTTTGACTGGCCCTATTCCTACCCTAATCATCCTCTTATTCCTCACATACCTATAGAAAGCTTTGGGGTTCTCCTTTATTCTATTTGCTAAAGACTGCTCGTGTCCTCACTTTGCTCTTCTTAACTCTCTCTTTTAATCCTTCTAGCTTATCTGTAACTTTCCATCGCCTCATTTGAACCATCTTGCCTCATAAACACATAAGCCTCCTTCTTCTGCTTAACAAGAGATGGTTCATTTCCAAGCACCAGATCCAGTGTGGCCTCCCCTCTTGTCAGCCCTTTGACATACTGTGTCAGGAAACCCTCCTGTACACATTGGACAAAAACTAATCCATCTGACATACTAGAGTTATAGCATTTCCAGTCAATGTTGGGGAAGTTAAAGTCCCCTATAATGACCACCCTGTTCCTTTCACTCCTATACAGACTAATTTTGCCAGTCCTCTCTCCCACCTCCCTGGAACTTTGCAGAGGTCTATAAAAAGCTCCAAGCAGTGTGACCTCTCCTCTCCTGTTTCTAACCTTAGCCCACACTACCTCAGTGGATGAGTCCTCGTCAAAAGTTCTTTCAGCCACTGCTATATTATCCTAGACTAACAAGGCCACACCTCCCCTCTTTTACCATCTTGCCTGTTCTTAATGAAAGATCTATAGACTGGAACCTGCAACATCCATTCCTCACATTGCTCTAACCATGACTCCGAAATGGCCACAACATTGAAGTTCCAGGTACCTATCCATGCTGCAAGCTCACCTACCTTATTTCGGATACTTCTGGCGTTGAAGTAGACACACTTCAAACCAGGTTGCTGTCTACCAGCACATTCCTGTGACCCTGAAATTCTGTCCCTGTTCTTCCTACTCTCATCGTCCTGTGTACTGCAACTACACCTCAGGTTCCCATCCCCCTGCTGAGATAGTTTAAACCTACCCAAACAGCACCAGAAAATTTCCCACCTGGGATATTAGTACCCCTCTGGTTCAAGTGAAGACCGTCCTGTTTGTACAGGTCCCACCTTCCCCAGAATGAGCCCCAATTATCCAAGTACCTGAAACCCTCCCTCCTGCACATTTCTTGCAGCCACATGGTATCTCTCCCGATTCCTTACCTTGCTATCAAATGGCACGGGTAACAAACCAGAGATAACAACTCTGTTTGTTCTAGCTCTCAGCTTCCACCCTAGCTCCCTGAAATCCTGCCTTACATCCCTAGCCCTCTTTCTACCTACATCGTTGGTACCTACATGGACCCACGACTTGAGGCTGGCCACCCTCTCCCTTCAGGACCCCAAAGATACAATCTGAGACCTCATGGGCACTGGCACCTGGGAAGCAACACATCATCCGTGAGTCTCATTCATTCCCAACAAACCTTCTATCTGAGCCTCTCACTATTGAGTCCCCAATGACTAACACTCTCCTCCTTTCCCTCCTTCCCTTCTGTGCAACAGGGACAGGCTCTGTGCCAGAGACCTTGGCCCCACTGCATGCCCCGGTAAGTCATCCCCCTCAACAGTATCCAAAATGGTATACATGTTTTTCAGGGGAACGACCACAGGAGATCCCTCCACTGACTGTTTTCTCCTCCTTCGAACAGTCACCCAGCTTTCTTCATGCTTAGGAGTAATTACTTCTCTGTACCTCTTATCTATCACAGCCTCTGCCTCCCGAATGATCCTACATTCATCCAGCTCCCGCTCCAATTCCCTAACATGGTCTTGGAGGAGTGAGAGTTGAGTGCTCTTCCTGCAGATGTACTTGGATGGGACACCAATGGCATCCCTCACCTCAAACATCATGCAGGAGGAACATTGCTCTCCCTGCACTATCATCCCTGCTCATCCCCTTATCACAAAATAAAAAAGAAGAGATGCTTATCTGATATGTCCCTGGTCTTTAGGGTGTTTGGGAGGTGGTGGTTAGGAGGTGGTTGGGTGGGAGGCCCTACAAAGATAGGGTCTTGGGTTTAGAAAACACCGACTTGTATAGCTGGATGGAAACAAAAAGAAGAAGTCCCTCTTTTCCCAGAAACCTCTGCTTTCTGATTTCAAATTTAAAAGCTCAAATCAGTGACTCACCGCTCCCGGCAGACCCCTGGTCTAAGCTCCCACCTTTCAAGTTGCTACTGCTGCTGAAAACAGAAATGGAGGAGTCCCGTGCTTGAGCTAAGTTTTTTAAGGTTCAAATCAGTGACTCACTGCTCCTGGCAGGCCCCTGGTCCAAGCTCCCGCCCTTTGAGTTGCTGCTGCCGCTGCAAAACAGAAATGCTGTCTCTGAAAAACATAACTGTTAGCAATGGTGCTGGGTGAAAGTTGGGAGGATGTAGTGTGGCAGATAAGTGTTGAGAACCTGGAATAGGTATGAGCTTTGGGTTAGATCATAGGTAGAGTTGTGGAGATCAGGAGTCTTTAATGAGTTGCATTTGGTTTGGGGGAAGAGTAAAGAGCAGGGGAAAGGTTTGCTGGAGAGGATTTAGTGTGGTCGGAGTTGAGGGTAGGAAATGGAGCATTTGGGTTGACAGTGTTTGAGGTTAGATCACGGCTTTGTGTTGAGGGAGGCTGGAATCAGCTATCCATGGGGTATTGGGGTAGAGTCAGGGGTTGTTTCGTGGAGAAATTGAAATTGTTTGTCAGTGGGGAATGACTCGGGTATCTTTGGTGGGGAAGTTGGAAGATTGGGTTAGATGTCTTCAGCACTTTCAACATGACAGATGAATTACTGACACAAATAAAAATGAATGTGTTTGAGCTATTAGTCATTAGCAACATGTGGTTGTGTGGTGGCCATATTTAGGAAATTAAATATTATATTTAGAAAACACAGGCAAATTAAAAAGGAGGTAGAGTAGCCTTGATAATCATGGATGAACTATGGTCCATAGAGAGAAAGGATCTTTACCCATAAAGTCAGAACACAGAATTAATATTGGTATATCTGTGATCAGAAAGCACTGGTGGTAATTTATATGTACCCTAAAAATAATTGTACTTTTGAACAGGAAATTAGAGGAGCTTGTAACAAGAAGAGAGAAGTATTCCTCGGGGATTTCAATCTCACCTTAACTCAGAAAGACATATTGACAAAACAGGAATGCACTAAAAACAGTTGCATGGAATAATATGTTGAGGAACCAGCTAAGGAGCAGGTTATTTTAGATCTAATATTTGGCAATAAAACAGTGCTAATTACTGATCATAAATGTAAGGATACTCTTGAGAAGACCAATCATAAAATGATTGCATTTCCCAGTAAATCTGTGAATAATGTAGTTAAGTCAAAAACTGTGTCTTAAATTCAAACAAAAGCAATTACAAAGGTATCGGAGGTAGTTTAGAAAATTATATTAAAAGACAAAAAGGTACGTAAGCAATTACAAACATTTAGATAAATAGTTCATAATTCCCAACAAACATAATTTTTCTTGAGCAATAAAGGCTACATCAGAAAATGACTCATCGTTACTTACTTGGAGAAGTTAAGAAAATTATTAAATTCAAATAATCTTGTTGCTAACAGGAGTTAGATGCCGGAGGATTTGAAAGGTTTTAAGAATCAGCGAAGGGTAACTGAGAAATTGTTAAGAAGAGATAAAATAGAATAGGAGTAAATGAACAAGAAGTATTAAAGCAAATTAGATATATTTTTATATGTATGTAAAATTGTCATAAATTATTGAATGGAAACATTGGTCTCAGAGGCAGAGATAAGAATAACTATAATTTAGCTTTAAGGAAATGACAAAGATGTTAAGCAAATATTTTGGGCTGATTCTTTGGGCCCCATATCTTTGGAAATGGAGGCAGGCAGGACTTAAAAATAACAATAATCTCAGTCTTGATAATGACTCTCGATGTGGCTAGTCAATTAACCTTGTCTGCAGTTTTGTGAAAAATAGGCTTAGGAGTATGATTGGGATTTTCTAGTTGATTCCAGTTTTCTACTGCAAAGCAGATAGGTCAACTGTTTGGAGCAGTAGGGTGGATGCCAGCTCTTCAAACAAACCTTCAGGCTCTCCCTGCTAGCTTTCTTGGTTACAACTAAAGGCCACCATTCTGGGCTGATTGATATCCTATGGAGTGTCTCCCAGAAATGAGGGCACAAGTATGTGGCTGAGATGAGGGATGGGATTAGTGAGTATGGAGCAATAGTTTGAAATCACCACATATAAGCCATGCATCTGGTTACATGCCTGTTGCTGAGATGAAACTAATTTCATTCACAGTCCTTTGGTATTGTCTGTGGGCACTAACTCATCCTTCGGCAGTTGACTCAGTAGCTCAATCAGTCACAAGGATCCTCTGGAGAAGACTGGTCATAATGCGAAAGTCTTTCATATTAATTTTAAGGGTGATACGTCTCTCATGGTGATAGACTTAGAGTGAAGCTTCTTGAGAAACTCGGCATCAATGAAAGCAACTTTCTGATCCCTGTATTTTACTACATGTGCAGTCATCTGAAGTCACAACTCAATTTACTGTTTTATAATATCAAGCATTATCATTTCAAATAGAAAATTTTGGCCAATGTGTAACTCACTCTGATCGACAAATCCATGCTTGATTTTGTGTTTTTGACTTCTTAAATCTCCAATGAGTTGCATCAATTTAGCGGATGCAATCTACATTCCCAGAAGGATAGGGGGATACTTAAGAAAATGTTTGCTGCAGTGAAATATCTTTCAGGAAAGATGAGCAAGGACAGACCAATATGCATTCTTCCTCATCCATATTTATCTCATGAAAATACCAAAGCATGCCTGAAGGTACATCTGAAATATTAGATATCATTAGTGCACTAGATTTATCTGAGACATTGGAGAATAGGTTAGTGTATGTGAAATTATAAGTTGTAGAATTTCACTGAACTCATGGTTTATATTCACACCTTTTCCTGAAACTCTGAGGTAGATTTCCATCTTTATAAACTCAGTATAAACCTTTATCTAAGAGCTTTGGAGAGAATTCACCAGATGCACCTGAAGCTGAAGGAGTGAAAAAACTAAAGTAGAAAGTGATTGAAGCCAAGTCCATAGGTCATGTGCTGATAAAGATTTCACTGTGATCTTGATATGGTGCAAGTGTAGAGAAGACGCAGCAAACAACAGATGTAAAGGTTATTTGAGGATTTGTAGTGTATGTGAACTACTTAGCCAAGTCCTTGCCCAGTTTGTCATTGGGGTACAAGCTCAGCCCTGCAAAGGACATTCTGTGGTAATGAAGTACAAGGAAAAGGAGCAGCCTTCACTTGCATCAAATAGCTAGTGCTGACAATGCTAATGTCACTATGATGTAAATGCTGGTGTGAGGCCAACCCTCATGCATCAAGGACAACCATTTGCACAGCATGAACAACAATTTCAGCAACACTGCAGTTGCCTAGCAGTTTTATGAGTTGTAAATATTGTTGTGAAAGTCACATTGCAACTACCAAAACAGTAAATGGAAGGAATGTTATTGTAACTTGATGTATGGACAGCATGGTCTTCAGAATAACTAAGCATCCTTCAATACAGTTATGTGCTCATAAAGTCCACAGAAGTCATTACATTTCCAAAAGCTATTTCCAATACTATTTCAAATCTTTTGGGAATGAATGTGTATGCATATCCCAGGAGTTTGTAACTAGAGCAATTGGATGATGAATGAAAGGAATCGATGATGAGCTGAGGGAGAAGAATGAAATGTGATGGGTGCTTGATGGGTAAATAATTCACCACTATTTAAAGAATCTTCAGGAAATATTTTGACGGTTTAAGCCAACGTGATGCTTTGTGTATTTTGAATAAGAACAAATTAACGCACATTGGCAAGAATGCTAAATAGACTGAATCATAATATCTGATCATTATACAACATGCCTGATGTTCAGTTTTATTGTGTCTGGCAGAACTGAATATTGAATGGAGTGTGGAAGGGTTGCCCATGCAACAGTGCCTGTTTGCATTCTCACTAATATCCAAACACATCATTGTATATATAGCAGGCTTATATAAGTTTGAAGGTAATTATATTTGCTGTTATAGTACAGCCAATGTAAATATGGAATTTTATCAAAAGAAGGTGCCTCATTCTTCTTGCGTAAGTTTTGAATATTATTTCACATACTTTCCCTCGATATAACGTGAGTCATATATTCAGCTGCAAAAGGTAACATGGTAGAACTTCAAACGAAAGCTCGTGCTGAGGATCAGCTGCCCATAATTTTTCATTCCATTTAAATCAATAGAAATGAAAATAAAGCAGTTTCTATAACACACATTCACTTTACAATTCTGCTTTTACTTTCAGTTAGTGATGTCGAGACAATCCATCCTAACTTGTTGATAAAAAGTACAGAGATGATATTTTACTTAAAATAAATACAACTGATGTTCCACTATTTATCAATTTGGTCATGTTGATTGAACTACTCCTATGATTTCTCACACATCATCTAAAGAACTATTTATTCTAGCAAGCTCATTATTGAAATTGTTACAATTTGAGTCAGATACGTAACCGAGAAAGAATCAGCATGGATAATGTGTTTGCCATTTGAATATTGTTAAAACAGGAATTTAATTGCATTAATATAATTCAGAAAATCAGTATCACAAGGGAGCATAATGATGGAACTATTGAAGGAATTTCTTTGTCAAAATATCTTTCGAGCAGCAGCTTAATATTATATAGTGACAAATTGACTGTTAACTGGTTTTTCAATCAGTTTCCTTAATGACTGATTCTTTGAATTACTGAAATTAATGACATGGAGTGGGTAACTAAGGTTACTAAACTGATTAACTGTTGCTGACAGTGAACTAGCAAGCATATTTTTCCTCAGAAATATCTGATTGTAAGTGCTTGGAATGAACTGTCACTCAGCTGAAGACTTGTTTTTTTACCTATCGAACGTTAGCTTATATTGATCTGTTGTCCCAGTAGGCGAGGGTCAGTACTGGGGCTGCTCATTCATAAACTATTATCATACATCAGGAAAGAACAAATTTCTAGCTCATCTGCTGCCAGAATTGCTCAAAAAGCTTTTGGTACCATGTCACTGGACAAGGGCATTGTGATTGCATGCTTATCAACTTGATCCTAATTTCAATAAGCGTGTTGATTTGAGCATATGATTTTTAAAGAAACACATCCCCCTTTATGGATTGCATATTTCTGCACTCTAATGTTGTTTCAAAATTTCATGTTGATTTTGTTTTTTTTTAATATATTGGCATTGACAAGGACTCCATTTCTGGTCAGTGTTCTTCACTTGTTCAAATTTTTTGTGTTTCTCTTTTGAATGTTTTTGAATGTATCAAATCCTCAGGATTTGAATGGAAACTTCTGTGCTTACTGAGATACCAGCATTAACTTTCACTTTCTTTCCCTGGTTGGTAATTTGACCAAACAGGCATCGCCTGTTACCTGCCTGATTTTGATTCTGCTGATTGCAGTGAGATGTGAATTAGGCATGATCAACAGACAAACAATCTGTCCCATCAGCTTATCATGCAGAATGGGTAGCTACTAATTAAAGCCAACTGTGCCTTGTTTTTAGTCAATATGTTCAATTTATTTTTATTTACATTAACTCATTGCAGTTTGCTTTTTGATCCAAACATAATTGGATTAGTGTCTAAAAAAGAACTGAGGAACACCGTAACCAATTCCACTTTGATCAGCACCCTCACAAAGAACTATGCAGAATCTATAGCAATGAACTGGGCAATCAATTCAGCTGCTCTCTAGTAGTATTTATGGTCTGCACTAGTCTCCTCCTTTCTCATTTCACCCAGCCCCACTGTCATATTCTTATATTCCCTTCCTAAGTTTCCTGCAAGCCAGCTTTCCCTAACTTAAATGCATCTAAGTCATTCACTTCCAATTTCGCTGGTCCAGTAAGATGGATCTGCACTGTTTTGGAGCATCAATGGTGAACAAAGTCCTGTCTACTTCTCCCAATGAACGTTAGTGATTGGTTGACATAGACTGAAAGGATTAATGAATTGTTGTATTGTCTGGTAAGTGAGAAAAGCCAATATTACTACAAGCAAACCTTCCCATTAACCCGCGTTCACTTCTATGGGAACACAATGTAAATTGTATCTTATTAGAATTTCACTAGTTAAACATTTTTACATGATATTAATCTCATTGTTATGCTGTTCAAATCAATTGTTGCCTGTAATATTGATAGTTATAGTTTCTAGCCTCAGTTTACAATTAGACGCTTGAATTGATATATTTATGTTTTGAATCTGACATTCAAAAGAACTGAAGTAGAATTGCACTTTGGTTGTTAAGATTAAGGCTACTTTTGTTAAGTTTGCCATTCCTTATCAGTATTTTTTGTATGGCCTCAATTGATTATATTTAACTAGCTTGACTTTCAAAGAATTAGTATCATGACTAGCAACAGTTGAGTCTGTATCCATGTGATACCTCTCCAAATTAGGCAACGTGTTAAAATGTTGAATAAAGTGGGGAAAATATCAGGAGATACAAATGTATAAATATACAAATTTAAGAGCAGAAGTAGATCATTCAGTCCTTTTAAGCCTGATCCGTCAAAAAATAGGATTATTTTGATTATAATCACAAATCTCGGTGGTATTCCCACCTATCCCTGATAACCTTTCATGCTTTTGCTTAACAAAACTCTATCTACATCTGACTTTAAACGATTCATGATGTGGAGGTGCCAGTGTTGGACTGCAATAGACAAAATCAGAAGTCAAGACACTGGGTTATAGCCCAATGGGTTTATCTGAAATCACAAGCTTTTGGAGTGCTGCTCCTTCACCTGATGAAGGAGCAATGCTTCATAAGCTTGTGATTTCAAATAAACGTTGGACAATAACCTAGTGCTGAGTGACTTCTGATTTTAAAAATATTCAATTAATCTTCCTCAATCATGGTCTCATGAAGCGAGTCCCAAAAACTTACAACATGCTTAAAGTTTTTGTTTTGTTTTGCCTCATCTCTTTTTGAATTAGCAACTCCTGGTTTTTAAGCAGTAACTCCCAGTTCTAGATTATGCTTGAAATGGAAATAACACCTCCACAAATGCCCTATTTAGATTCCTCAGGATTTTATCACCTCTCATCACCTTTTGTCTTTTGTCTTCCCTTAATGCCAGTGGATATAGCCTGGCCTCTCCAACCTCTCTTCTTAAAACAAGAGGTATTAGCCTAGTTGATCATTTCTGAATTGCCTTCAATGCATTTACATCTTTCTTAAAATAACATGTGTAAAGTACTCCAGATGTAGTCTCAAGATTACCCTGTATAACTGAAACATAACTTCTCTGTTTTCATATTCAGTTATACTCACGATAAATGATAACATTCTACTGCCTTTCCTAATTGCTTGCACTACCTGCATACTAATCTTATGTGATTTTTAAAAAATTCATTCATGGGACAAGGACATCACTGGCCAAGCCAGCATTTATTGCCCAGAGGGCAGTTAAGAGTCAATCACATTGTTGTGGGTCTGGAGTCACATGTAGGCCAGACCAGGGAAGGATAGCAATTTCCTTCCCTGAAGGACATTAGTGAACCAGATGGTGTTTCCAAAGATCAATTTGTGGTCATCATTAGACTCTTTATTCCAGATTTCTGTGGAATTTAAATTCCACAATCTGCCATGGCAGGATTCGAGCCCAGGTCCCCAGAACATGACCTGGGTCTCTGGTCCAGCGATTATACCACTACGTCATCACCTTCACATGCACGAGGCTACTCAGATCCCTCTGCATCTCGGAGTTCTGCAATACCTTAATATTTAGATAATATATTTTCTTCTTCTTTCTGGTTAAATAGGCAATGTCTCTGATTATATTCCATTTGCCACATCTTTACTGACTCTCTTATCTACACATTTTTCTGGCCTTCTGAAACCTTCCATAGAGCTTGCATTCTTATGTATCTTTGCTTTGTCAAAAATTTGTCAATTGTGTCTTCCATCCCTTCATCAATGTCATTTATATGAATTGTAAACAACTGAGATTCCAGCATCAATCATTCCCTATGGCACACCACTCAGTACGTTGTGCCAACCTGAAAAAGACCCATTAATGCCTACTCAGTTTGATAATAAATAAATTAATTTTTACATGTACACTATTGACATATATTAAATTATCATTTAAGTGTTTTAGGTTTGTTTTCATCTATGTACAAGTTGCACCCGAGGCTGCTCAAGACAGTAAGAATCAAAGAGAAGTTCAGTTCAAAAATAGAAAGGGATAAACATGACTGCAACCAACTTGTCAGTCTGTGGTGAGACCTTGCAGAGAGAATAGTGACAAGACAAAAATAATGGCTATTTGCAAAATATCTGGATTAATAAACTACTTTAAATGCCGTAAAATGACATGTGCTGTTGCATGTTTGTTATGTTACTAAACTAGCAACCCAGACGTTCACAGTATTTTAAAATATTTGATCTGCTCACAGATTAAAACAGATTAGCAGTTGGTTCAGGAACTTGAGTCTTGGAGAGAAGTAGGCATTGCCTTAACTTTTTTAACTAAGTCATGGAATTAGCATTCCACGTGCAGGATTCCCAGCCAATCAACTAGTGTGGAAATGGTGATAGCCCTTGTCAGTCAAAGACAAGGTTACAAGTTAAAGAGGATCTAGCATGAGTCAGATTGTCTCAACTTCACATTGTTTCATGAATCTTCAGCAGCCACAGGAATGGAAAGGTCTGGGTAGGCAGCTCATTGAGTCCTTGACTCTTACACGGAGTATCCTCTATGACTCTGAGCGGCTGACGTAAAGTGCTGTTTCCTACAATTGTAGGAAGAATACCAATCTTTCAAAGTAAGCAATCATTGATGGAAGTGGATAAGGAGGTAAGCACAATAATTGGCCCCTTGAACCTGGTGAGAATGCACCGAACAGATCAATGACCATGTGAGTGTGGGACTGGTGAAGGAAGTCTCAACATCAGGCGTTAATTCGGACACTGACTTTCCCAGCATTTTCCTGCACAGAGGTTCTCAGACCAATGCACTTTGCAACTATCATCTTCCCTCACCCACTATCTAATCATCTTCAACAATCACTGCATCTTATTGGTGCCTTACATCCATCCCTCTCAGTCATCCTTCCCAACTGTTGTCATTGCATTCACCTTCACATCCTGCATTTCTTGCATTGAGAATTCTGCTTTCTCACCTTGCTGGAAAAAAAACCACACAATTCCAAGAAGATACAGAATACAAATTGTGAACTCGACCTCCACCCCCACCCCCACCACCACCATCCATACATCCATGTCACCCCAGCCCCCATGCCTGTCCATGTTTGTTGATTTGTTTCAATGAGAATGAAGTCTTGATTCATTAAGCTGCAGGTGCCAGTAAGACCTGCCATGAAAGTTCAAACTAGCTGAGACAGGGGCACCCAAATATGTCTTGAAAGAAGACTATGCAGTATGTTGGGAGTAGCATCTCTTCAAACCACTTCTCTACATCGATTGCTATGACTCAACCCTGAAGAATCATAGATTCATAGAGATATACAGCATGGAAACAGCCCCTTCGAATCCAACAAGTCCATGCTGACCAAATGTCTTAAATTAATGTAGTCCTCTTTTCCAGCACTTGGCCTATATCCCTCTTAAACCCTTTCTATTCATATACCCATTCAGATGTCTTTTTAATGTTGTAATTGTACCAGCCTCCATCACTTCCTCTGGCAGCTCATTCCATACATGCATCACCCTCTGTGTGAAAATGTTGTCACTTAGGTCCCTTTTTAGAGTGAGCCCCTCTCACTCTAAACCTATGCCCTCGGATTCTGGACTCCCCCACCTTAGAGAAAATACCTTGCATGCCTCTCATGATTTTATAAAACTCTATAAGGTCCTCCTTCAGCCTCTGACACTTTGAGGTTTCCCAATTTATTCTGGCTCCAAATAGCACACCCCACTATTCAAACTCCAAAGTGGAAAGGGTGGATGGGGCTCATTTTCCTTATTTACCTACCTCCTTGGTTGATCGCAACAAGGTTCATCTATGGAGGCCTGTCAAACATATTAAATTAAGTTATAACTTAAAAGGAGCCAACTTAAGCAGGCTTTTTTGACACACAACATCCTGCCTTAGACAAGTGGCAAGCAATTCCTCCATTGGGGCTGGTGCTCTTCCTTTTGTTCGGATATGCGGTCCATAGGTGAGTTGAATTTCTAATGCTTTCACCCTACAGTGAAGGGTAACAGAAGGTAAAATTATTCATGCTTAAATTTGCTGGTACATGAATACTTAGAATTCTGTTCCCCAGAGGACAGTGGACGCAGTGCCATTCAATAGTTTTAAGGCAGGGATAGATGTATTCTTGAATAATTAGGGATTCAGCAGGTTTGTTAAGAAAGTGAAGTTAAGACCACAATCAGGTCAACCATTAGCATATCAAATGGTGGAGCAGATCCAAGGGGTCAAATAGCCTCCTTGTGTTCCTTTGTAATGTTTTTGTTAATGTTAATAAATGAAATGTTGAAGATCCCCTTGGAAGAAATAAAAGTGCACCCTCAAAACGCGCACTGTAAGCTTTTCCTTAGTCAGTCAACCTGAATGCAGTTTCACTACTTAATAGATTTTGAAATTTTCTAAACTACCTGTTCAAACATGTTTTTGTACATCTTTGGGAAAGGTGGAACTTGGGTCAGATGCAGGGACACTGCCACTGCACTACATAAGTACCGAGTTAAAGCCTATAATTTTAGTTGATAATTAGTGCACATTCTACTCTCTCTCCATATTGAATGTCGTGAGTCCACACCACACATTAACTGGGTTGCAAGCCAGAATGCTGACTGAAATCTGTTTAATAAAGAGCTATGCTTGAACATGTACATAACAGGTTACATCAACGATAATATTATGATCACATGATGGATAGAAGGATGAGCGACAGCTTACATTCCATGCTTAGTAGAAATGTTCATAGTCTAAAGTAAATTTAAAAACCACTGTTTAAAATATGCCTTCATCTCTTTCATAACATTGTGCACTCCAAACACCATCTCAGACTCCAGATAACAACAAAAGAAAAGCTACCATTAATTAATTGTCTGCATATTTAAATGACAGGCCAAAGAGTTGCAAAGAGATTTCCCACTCATGCAGGAGCATGATCCAATTAAATTCAAAGGGCAGTGTGACCATCCCATGCCCATTAAGATCACCAATAGTTAAGACTTAATTGGACCTTTCATATAAATACTGTGACTACATAAGCAGTCTGGGAATTCTGAGGTGAGTAACTCCCTTCCAGGACTCCTCAAAGTCTTTCCATCAGGCACAAGTCATGGATGTAACAGCATACTCTCCTGTTTTTTGGAGAAGTGACATTCTGACGATAGTGAGGAATCTCAATTCCATCTCAAACAAAGTGGTCAGGTTGAGTGGAACACTATCCACCATCTTAAACATTCACTTCCTCCACTACTGGCAGACTTTAGATGCATTGTGTACTGTTTACGGTAACGAACCAGGACAAGTGATGGGCTTGTTAGTGGGTGAGCATTTTGGTGATGGTGACCACAATTGTGTGACTTTCACCTTGGTTATGGAGAGAGATAGGTGCATGCAACAGGGTAGGTTTTACAATTGGGGGAAGGGTAAATACGATGCTGCAAGACAAGATCTGAGGAGCATAAGTTGGGAGCATAGACTGTCAGGGAAGGATGTCTTTGAAATGTGGAACTTTTTCAAGGAACAGATACGACGTGTCCTTGATATGTATGTACCTGTCAGGCAGGAAAGAGATGGTCGCGTGAGGGAACCTTGGTTGACGAAGGAGGTTGAATATCTAGTAAAGAGGAAGAAGGAGGCTTACATAAGACTGAGGAAACAAGGTTCAGACAGAGCATTGGAGGGATACAGGATAACCAGGAGGGAGCTGAAGAAAGGGATTAGGAGAGCTAAGAGAGGCATGAAAAATCTTTGGTGGGTAGGATCAAGGATAACCCCAAGGCCTTTTATGCGTATGTGAGAAACATGAGAATGACGAGAATGAGGGTAGGTCTGATCAAGGACAGTAGTGGGAGACTGTGTATTGAGTCGGAAGAGATAGGAGAGGTCTTGAATGAGTACTTTTCTTCAGTATTTACAAATGAGAGGGACCGTATTGTTGAAGAGGAGAGTATGAAACGGACTGGTAAGCTAGAGGAGATACTTGTTAGGAAGGAAGATATGTTGGGCATTTTGAAAAACTTGAGGATAGACAAGTCCCCCGGGCCTGACGGGATATATCCTAGGATTATGTGGGAAGCAAGAGAGGAAATTGCAGAGCTGTTGGCAATGATCTTTTCGTCTTCACTGTCAATGGAGGTGGTACCAGGGGACTGGAGAGTGGCAAATGTTGTGCTCCTGTCCAAAAAAGGGAATAGGGATAACCCCAGGAATTACAGACCAGTTAGTCTTACTTCTGTGGTAGGCGAAGTAATGGAAAAGATACTGAGGGATGCTTGATTAGGTACTACCAGCACGGATTTGTGAGGGGTAGGTCTTGCCTTGCAAGTCTTATTGAATTCTTTGAGGAGATGACCAAGCATGTGGATAAGGGTAGAGCAATGGATGTAGTGTACATGGATTTTAGTAAGGCATTTGATAAGGTTCCCCATGGTAGGCTTATGCGGAAAGTCAGGAGGCATGGGATAGTGGGAAATTTGGCCAGTTGGATAGAGAACTGGCTAACCGGTCGAAGTCAGAGAGTGGTGGTAGATGGTAAATATTCAGCCTGGAGCCCAGTTACAAGTGGAGTTCTGCAGGGATTAGTTCTGGGTCCTCTGTTGTTTGTGATTTTTATTAATGACTTGGAAGAGGGAATCGAAAGGTGGGTCAGTAAATTTGCAGATGATACGAAGATTGGTGGAGTTGTGGATAGTGAGGAGGGCTGTTGTCGGCTGCAAAGGGACTTAGATATGATGCAGAGCTGGGCTGAGGAGTGGCAGATGGAGTTCAACCCTGTCAAGTGTGAAGTTGTCCATTTTGGAAGGACAAATAAGAATGCGGAATACAGGGTTAACGGTAGGGTTCTTAGTAAGGTGGAGGAGGAGAGGGATCTTGGGGTCTATGTTCATAGCTCTTTGAAAGTTGCCACTCATGTGGATAGAGCTTGTAAGAAGGCCTATGGTGTATTAGCGTTCATTAGTAGAGGGATTGAATTCAAGAGTCGTGAAGTGATGTTGCAGCTGTACAGGACCTTGGTGAGGCCACATTTGGAGTACTGTGTGCAGTTCTGGTCGTCTCACTTTAGGAAAGATGTGGAAGCTTTGGAGAGGGTGCAGAGGAGATTTACCAGGATGTTGCCTGGAATGGAGAATAGGTCATACGAGGATAGGTTGAGAGTGCTAGGCCTTTTCTCATTGGAACGGCGAAGGATGAGGGGTGACTTGATAGAGGTTTATAAGATGATCAGGGGAATAGATAGAGTAGACAGTCAGAGACTTTTTCCCCAGGTACAACAGAGTGTTACAAGGGGACATAAATTTAAGGTGAAGGGTGGAAGGTATAGGGGGGATGTCAGGGGTAGGTTCTTTACCCAGAGAGTGGTGGGGGCATGGAATGTGCTGTCTGTGGGAGTGGCAGAGTCAGAATCATTGGTGACCTTTAAGCGGCAATTGGATAGGTACATGGATAGGTGCTTAAGCTAGGACAAATGTTTGGCACAACATCGTGGGCCGAAGGGCCTGTTCTGTGCTGTATTGTTCTATGATCTATGTTCTATGTTCACGGGATACACTGCAACATTTCACTAGGACTTTCCCAACCAGTGTCCACTAACTTCTTGAAGGACAATAAGAATGTTACCATATACCAATTCCTTTCCAAGTTCCACACTATCTTGACTTTGAAATATATCAACTGTTTCTTCACCATTGCAGAGTCAGCCTCCTGGAGCTGACATCCCTATGGATTTACTTTTCCCAGATGCGCTTTGGTGGTTCAAGAATGTTCATCATCACTTTCCTGCTAACACATGGATGAATAAAATAGCGGAAATCAGCATGGATTCCTTCAAGATAAAACATTTTAGACTAATTTGATTTAATTATGATTAAGGATTGCGGCAGATCAATAAAGGTTATGCTGTTGATTTTGTGTATATAAGTATTCAAAGGGTGTTTACTAAAATGCCACTTAAAATGCCTGTTTGAAGCTGTTGGGATTAAATTGCCACTTGCAGCATGGATGCAAAATGGGCCAAGAGATGGAAAGCAAAGTAAATGAGGCAAACTCCGAAATGTAGTGAAGTGAGAATACCAGTCTTTACATGGCAGAATTAATGAATTTGGAAAGCTCGTGCCAAATGCAAAGTGAGGAGTGAGAGTGTAAAGTGTTGCATTTTGCACAAATTTTAAAACTGGTTCACATTTTTAGAAGATGGTCAAAAATGGTAGTGAAATTTTTGGCTTCATAAATAGAGGTTACAAAAACTAATTTCATCTGAAAATGTTTATAATCACTGGTTGGACTCCAACTGGAATGTAGCATCCATCTCTGGAAGCAATGCTTTTGGAAAGGTGTCAATCCCTTAGTGGGTGTCCAGGAGAGGTTTCCCAGAACAGCACTAGGAATAAGGTGAGGTTCGAATAGAGAAGCTGAGCTACATCACCTTTGATCAGAAACGTTGAAGGGAGACTTAATAAAGGTATTCACAATCATGAGAGGTGTCAGCTAAGCATGTCAGCATCTATACAAAAATGATAGCTAAATTTTCTCCTTTAACCGATTTAAAAACTGCTACATATTTTGGTAAGGATCATATATCTCTTTAAGAGAACTTTATTTTGAAACGCTAAGCCACATATAAAAAGATCTTGTAATCGTGCGACATTGAGTGTTCCAACAATTACAGCTTTACCCTTTTACAAAGCATTTTATTTTCCAGCAAGAATATTAATTCTTGTAATCAATTTGCAGTTCTACAATGGAATGTTCCGCCTTTTATAAATCTAGCTTTTGACAGCTGACAGCGCTCTGAGATTATTGCTCAGAGGCATTTTACAGTTGGTGTTTAGCAGCTTGCTGTTGATACTTATAAAACAAAATTGATATGAAATCACAAGCAACGTTGTGCTTCAAATTAAATGTAATTTGATTACGTTCACACTTAAAATAATAAGAAAAGTATTGAGACACCAATAACCTTCAAAGCAGATTAATATTCCTTCAAATACCATTTTCATCTGTTTAATAAAGGGAGTTGAATAATAAGTTTGGCAGTAATAGGTTTAACTTAAGGTAGAACATTGGTATTAAATGTGATTTGACATTAGATTTGGATACAAATATTTGAAGCATTTAAATTAAAAATGTGGTGTGGCGCAATCTCGATTCAACTGACATGTTAGTTCGGTATGATCTGGTTTACATAGTTTAAAAACGTCAGCCATTGATTCAAATGTAACCATTCTCAATTGGACGTTTGCTGGCTTGAATCAACATACCCAGATTTAGGCTAAAACTCTGTTGACATGCCAGGATAATATTCCTGACGAAAGGCTTATACCCAAAACATCAATTCTCCTGTTCCTCAGATGCTGTCCGACTTACTGTGCTTTTCCAGCACCCCACTCTCGATGTCAGGATGATAAGCAGCGATTGCTGAATTGTTGGATATGTCTTCCATCCAGAAGGATGGGCGTAGCTATTAAAAGGACTGCAGTAGTTTAAGATAGAAGCTAACTACCACCCGCTCAAAGGTTATTGAAAATGGACAATAAATTCTGGTTTGTCAGCAAGGCACAAATGAGAAAAGTGAAACCTGAACTTTATAAAGGCAAAAAATTCTGTGGATGCTGAAAATCTGAAACAAACGCAGAGAGAGCACTGAAGAAACCCTTTGGGGAGAAAACCATTAATACTTGAAGCAAAAACAACAGTTGCTGGAAAAGCTCAGTAGGTCTGGCAGCATCTATGCAGAGAAATCAAAGTTAGCATTTCGGGACCAGTGACCTTCCTCAGAACTGGCAATAGCTTGGAAAATGTTGGTTTATATGAAAAAAATAAGATTGGGGGTGAGGGGGTAAGGAATAAAGGATAGGTAGGGATAGAGCCCAAAGAGAGAAGAGACAAAAAAATCTGCAGATGCAGGAATCCAAAGTAGAACAAGGCAGGAGGCTGGAAGAACAGCATCAGGAGGTGCAGAAGTCGACGGTTTGTGTGTAACTCTTCTTTAGGATTGGGAGTAGGTGTGGAAGGGATCTGCAGATAAAAGGGGTGGAGGGTCATGGTCAGTGGGGTTAGGTGAAGGCAGGTAGAGGGTAAGACCTGGGTGGTCAATGAGGGGAATGAATCCAGTTGGTGGCAGGGAGCAGTGGCAGAGAGGGGAGGGGCTGGGAAGAGGGTCAGGGGATGCGAAGGGAGTCGGGGAAATGGGTAGGAGATTAGTTGAAATTGGAGAACTCAGTGATGAGTCCTCTGGGCTGTAGGGTGCCCAGGCAGAAGATAGTTTTATTACTCCAATAGCAGCTATAGTTTGTTTTGGCAATGGAGGAAGCCAAGGCTGGTCATGTCGGGAAGAGAGCAGTTGAGAGCATTAAAATGAGTGGTGACTGGGAGGTCTGGTCGGCCTCTGCGGGTCCAGCTGAGATGCTCGATGAACCGTTCCTTAAGTTTAGGTTTGGTCTCCCTGATGTAGAGAAGGCCACACTAGGAATACCTGAGCAGTAAACTATGTTGGAAAAGAGGCAAGTGAACCTCTGTCTCACCTGGAAGGACTGTTTGGGGTAGAGGTGAGGGGGTTGGTGTACCGGAATCTTTTCTGGTTGCAGGGGAAGGTACCAGGGGGTTTGGTGGCAGGGGTTGTGTGAATCAAGGACTGTCAGAGGGAATGGTCCTTGTGGAAGGCAGAGGGGCTGGGGAGGGGAAGATGCTCTTGGTGGTTGAGTGTTCCATCGATGACTGCATTGGTGCAGCGTCCTGCACCAAGGCTGAACTGGAGCAGTTTATTGACTTCACCCACAACTTCCATCCCACCCTCAAGTTCACTTGGTCCATCTCAGACACCTCCCTCCCTTTTCTTGAACTTATTATTTTCATCTCCGGCGACTGTCTCCAGATGGACATCTACTACAAACCCACAGACTCCCATAACTAACTGGACTTTACCTCCTCTCACCCAGTGTCCTGCAAGAATTCCATTCCATTCTGCCAATTCCTCGACCTCCACCACATCTGCAGCAGAGGCAGAGGAATTTCGGTTCAGTAATATGTAAATCCCAGAAGTTCTTTTAAGTCACATTCTCGAGCTAACTTAAGGTTTTATAAAGAAGAGTGCTAAGCAGAGGCTGATAGCAAAGTTCGGTACGCAGGAGGATGGCCTTAACCGGGACCTTGGGTTCATGTCACACTACAGGTGACCGTATTGCGCTACACAGACAAACACACACATGCACACACTCATGCAGACCCTCATACACATGGTCTCTCTCTCAGACATACACACATACACCTCCCACACTCTCATCCATGCACACAGCATCGCACAGACTTATACTCCATCGCACTCACACGCACACACTTTACCAAGCATTGCACACATACAAACACACACTCACATGCAGACACCCACACACACAGCAATATAAGTCAATGGGGTGAGTTTGCAATTGCAGAATTATATTTGCAGATAAATTCTATTTTGCTCAAAAAGTGTGCAAGAGTCCGTCCATGTAATATTACACTTTGGAAATAGAACCAAACAGACTCTAACCTTACAACTTTAATGCATTGTCTGAGCTGAAGTGTCACCTTTTTTAAATGAAACCTTAAGTTATCTCAAGTATGTGATTTAAAAGCAGTTCTGAGATTTACATATTAATGCACCAAAATCTGCAACTCATTCTAAAAGTTAAAAGACTTAACAGCAATCTGGGTTTGTTCAATATTTCATTTCAGTTGCATGATACTGTAATCTTTTTTGCTATAAATTCGGTGTTTTATGGTCCTGCTCCACTAGCTACCTGATGAAGGAACAGCGCTCCAAAAGCTAGTGCTTCCAAATGAACCGGTTGGGTTATAACCTGGTGTTGTGTGATTTGAGACTGTTAGTGCCTGTTAACATTTCAGTCTGGTATGACTTTTCTTCAGGACTGAAATATGTTGGAAAATATGTTTATGCTTTTGTCAGACACAGTAAGAGCAAGAGGGCAGTGCTGCAGATTTTATTTTAATGTTTTAACATAAAATAAAAGTTACTACAAAAAGGAAGTGAACTTACATGTAATACTATTCAACCAATCTCCTATAACATCCCATGAATCCCAACTGTCTTACTTAACAATACTCAAATAGAAGAGAGAGTTTTCTTCTCTACCACATCAGTAGGTTTGACATAACTATGTTTCTATTTCTGACTTTGAGAATTGATAGCCTCTTCCTTGATTATTCACACAGAGTTTAAATTTTCTCGGCTCAAATAGCCATCATGGATCTAACTAACCATTTTTGGTCCAGAAATTCCAAACCAAAATCCTTACACTGGGATAATCTATTTCCCAACCATTCTAAACTAACTTCTTTTTCAGGGAGAGACTGTTCCTAAAGTTAACTTCAATACTGACTTCCGTAAAATGAAAAAAAAAAGCTTTTCAATTGGTGGGCTTTTCCATTAAGCAAAACAAAAAAGAAACTTTAATTATTTATTCTATCCAATCTTAAACTTCTCCCAAAGCAAATAGATTCTCATTATCACTTCAGGAGATCTTTACCCCTCTCATTCTCTCATTCTTTTATTTTCTCATTCATTCTTTCTCTCATACTTTCTCTTTCCAACCCTTCTCTTGTTTTTTTTCTCTCTCTTTTTTAGAGGGAGGCAGACATCCTACTCTCCAGGCAATTCTAGTGCCTCAATTGAGGCAGGAATTAGGAAGTGGCTGTCTGGTACTCCCACAACATATTCCTCCCTCCTGCACCCCCATCCCCCCCCACAGCTTCACTTTTTTTTTTCAGTTCTTGTGCAGTCCTTCCTGCTGTGGGTAGAATAGAAAAATGAATGATCAGAATATTATGGTATGAGCCCCTTCTCACCAACCTCCTCTCAGACCGTGCTAGGTCCTTACGGATGTGTCTTCCAAATGATGGTTTTCACTAGATTTCTCATTCTGTCTTAATGGCCTCTGCTGGTCAAAAAGGAGATAGCAAAATGATTCCTTTGCTGTGTGGCTTCCACAAGTTCAAGATTCTTTATTGCAAACAAAATGTAGTGTATATTTTATTTCTACTCATCCAGTGTTATTGTTTGTACCTTGATATACATAAACTATACACAGCCTGGTTCAGATATTAGAAACCATCATAATACAATGGAAGGTCATTGGAACTTATTCGCAGTTGTGTGCATATGATATTTTGTGTGTCCATGGTGAAACTGAGAGACAGGCTGGCTAGGATTCGACAATCCTTTCATTGTCAATTGTTCCATAAACAAAAGATCTGTGAATTCTGCAGATTGCTGAGATTGTTCGTATTTCATTATGTATCTGTTCGATGCTCAAAATACAAAAGGTTGGATGATTTCCAACAGTGGTGTTCATAGTCTGTTTGCATCTATATTTTAAAAATATTGACTGAAAGCTCATAGTATACTGGAACATTATACCATTTAGGGTGTAGGTTTGCTCGCTGAGCTGTAGGTTTGATATCCAGACGTTTCATTACCTGGCTGGGTAACATCATCAGTGGCGACCTCCAAGTGAAGCAAAGTTGTTGTCTCCTGCTTCCTATTTACAGGTTTGTCCTGGATGGGATTCCTGGGGTTTGTAGTGATGTCGTTTCCTGTTTGTTTTCTGAGGGGTTGATAAATGGTATCTAGATCTATGTGTATGTTTATGGTGTTGTGGTTGGAGTGGACAATGGAGAACTACAAACCTGCATATACAGAAACCGACAAACACTGACCAAATACTTAACGCCAGCAACCATCCCAACACACACAAACGAAGCTGTATCAGAACACTATTCCAACGAGCCACCACACAATGCAGCACAGACTAACTTCGGAAAACAGAGAAGAACCACCTATACAATGTATTCAAGAAGAATGGATACTCAAAACATACAGTCCACAGATTCCTCAAGAACAAACCACGACAAGCAGACCAATCACAGCCAGAAACCCTAAACACCTGACCATACATCAAAGAAGTTTCAGAAATGACAGCCAGACTACTAAGACCCCTCGGAATCCTAGTAGCACACAAACCCACCAACACTTTCAAACAAAAACTATCAAACTTAAAAGACCCAGTACAACCCATGGACAAAACCAACATCATCTACAAAATTCCATGCAAAGACTGCCACAAACTACGTTGGACAAACAGGAAGAAAGTTAGCCATCAGGATACATGAACACCAGCTAGCCACAAAAAGACACGACCCTCTCTCCCTCGTAGCCATACACACGGATGAAAAAAAACCCCACCATTTCAACTGGGACAACACATCTATCCTGGGACAGGCTAAGCAAAGACATGCCAGAGAATTCCTACAGGCCTGGCACTCCAACCACAACGCCATAAACAAACACATAGATCTAGATCCCATCTATCAACCCCTCCAAAAACAAACAGGAAATGACATCACCACAAACCCCAGGAGCCCCATCCAGAGCAAACATATAAATAGAAAGCAGGAGACAACAGCTTCTATTCACTTGGAGGTCGCCACTGATGATGTTACCTAGCCAGGTAATGAATATCAAACCTCCAGCTCATTGAGCAAACCTACACCCTAAACCTCAACCTGAGCTACAAACCTTGCACATTATACCATGTAGACCCCCTTTACCCCACTCTATTCTGCCTTGAACTTAAATAGACTGTTGAAATTCTAAATGTTTAGAAAACTTGATATACATAATATTTTACTTCCTAGTGAGACTGGTAGATTAATGATTTACCCTTCGTCATCATAAATGCTTTTGTCATTGTCAATAGGTTTTAACATCTTGCATCTTTTTTTCCCCAATGACATAACTTGGGACAGCTTTTAGCCAATTCAAGCTTCCTGCCAGGCAAAATTCAGAACAGATCACATGACCTACTCATTCCTTCATTTTTCCCCTAAGTTAAGAGGACATTGCCAAAATATAAAATTACATGCTTCATATTCATAGCAAGAAATAAAACCAATCCAAGCCAGGTTGTTACTAAAAGGCAGAAAATGCTATGATTTGACTGAGCACTCCAAAGTTCAAAGCATTTGCAATCAATTTCTACACACTGATATTTAACACTAATCCCATTCAAGGTATAGCTGGGAGGCTGTACACGTGTTGTCAGTAATTGTGTTATTCATTTAGCCATTCTATGCGCTAACTCAGGTTGTTTCTTGAATGAATAGCAAATCTTACCTCTATTATTGGGAAAGCATTATGATGAAACATCTCTCTGTAACAATCAATCATAGTTGAGATCATTTACATTACATTACCTACAATGTGGAAATAGGCCCTTTGGCCCAACCAGTCCACACTGATCCTCTAAAGAGTAACCCATCCAGACCTATTTCCCATGCACCTAACACTATGGGCAATTTAGCATAGTCAATTCACCTAACCTGCACATTTTTGGACAGTGGGAGGAAACCAGAGCAAACCCACGCCGACACAGGGAGAATGTGCAAACTCCACACAGACAGTCACCCAAGGCTAGAATTGAACCTGGGACCCTGGTGCTGTGAGGCAGCAGTGCTAACCACTGAGCCACCGTGCCACCCTAATGTTGGAACAAATTGCTTCACCTTCACTGCTCCCAATTTCTTTCAGTTGGCTATTAAATAATTGCTCCTGATAATCCGGTCTGACAACCTGAGCGACTTGCATTGGGTGCCTAAGCAATGAAAAAACACAAAAACCCAGAGAATGTTCATACTTAAGAAAATAAGTCTTAGGAAATTCTTCCTGAGCATTCACCGGTTCTAAGGAGGAGACTTAAATTGAATTTGAATTATGTATTTAAGATAATCATTATCACTGCAGGAAAATGCGAAGTCTAGTTGTATGAAAAAAATTGGACAGATGGTTAGATTTCAGGAGGATTATGCCTGAAACTTTAGCGGAAATGTGAATAATAAAAATCTCAGAAGTCTGTGACTTATGACTGAAGGTAAGATATTTCTGATCTTTCAATAGATCTTGAGACTGGAGACTACTGCAATTCATAGAAATATTGAACCACAAAGTTACAATTCCCCACATAATTTTCATGTTGATCAGTACCATAAGCACTGTTTACGTAATTTACCTGCAAATCATGAATGTTACAGTTTGGAAGGTAGCCATTTAAATGACTTGTTAGGTATAATGGGCAAAAGCTGAAGCAGGGTAGGTGTTCTTTTTTAGTTGAAGTGTTGAAACTTTTATACTTTCAAACTTATGCTATTTTTGTCCACTCTTTTACAGTGAAATAAGCAATTTCATTGTGATTTGAAACCTTTCTGCATCAGAAATATCCTATTGCCCCATTATGAATATTTCCACACAATCTCTCATAAAAGCCTCTCTGCAACTGACAGGTAATCTGCTTCCCAGGCTGTTCCTTGACACTGAAAATACATCAGGGGGCCATTCCCACTGAACATCCTCCCCATTTACTGGCTCCATCTCAGCCCCATCATGAAGCTGGGAAGATTCAAGCTATTTTATCTGTTTTATAAAAAGCATCCATAACCATATTAAAAGGTCCTCTTCTCCTCACTTCATGCGTACAATGATATCTCCCAAGGAGATGCCATCCCTGTTTTTGGGAAGACTGGATTAGAATGGATGCAGCCAAAACAATGTCAGTAGACTGTATCTATCAAAAGCAGCTAGAAACATTTACAAATACTTGAAGTCAGGAAACCAAAAATTGTCACACATTGTTCTGCACAATAATTAATATCAGCATCCTGTCAGTCTTCCTCCCCAAACGCAACCAATGCACCGAAAGGCACAAGGACACATTACTTAATATTTTTATTTCCAATGTGCAATAGGAGATTATGCGGATGAAAAAGACATCCTGACAAGACAACATGTTTGATAATACAGCAAATCTTTAATAAAAGGTGTTTATTTTCATTGAAGGAAACAACAATCGTAATAGTTTAAATAAATCAATTAATTTATAAACAGTTCCCTTTGCATCAAATGATCTGACATTCCACAATCTCACTCAACAGGGGAGATGTGAGGGGAGCTGCAGATAAAGGGGGTGGTGGTGCCAGGGTGGTGGTGGGGATGGCTGAAGATAGGTAGAGGGTACAACCTATTTGGTCAATGGGACAAATGAATCTGGTAGATGGCAGGGGGGAGTGGAAGGGAGGGGGATAGGCTGGGAAATGATTCAGGGAATGGTAAGGGAGGTTATTTGAAATTGGAGAACTTGAGGTTGAGTCCTCCGGGCTGTAGTCTGCCCAGGAAGAAGATAAGGTGTTGTTCCACCAATCTGCAGTTTGGTCATTGTGGCAACGGAAAAGGCCAAGAATGATCATGTCAGAAAGGAAGTGGGAAGGGGAATTAAAATGTGTGGTGACTGGGTGGTCCGGTCAGCCTCTGCAGGCCTGGCAGAGATGCTTGGAGAACAGTTCCCTAAGTTTACATTTGGTCTCCTTGATGTAGAGAAAAACACATCAGGAGCACCTGATACAGTAAAGTAGATTGGAAGAAAAGCAGGGAGAACCTCTGTTGCACCTGGAAGGACTGTTTGGGCCCCTGGATCGAGGTGGTGGGTCAGCAGGTCTTGCATCTTTTCTGGTTGGAGGAGAAGGTACCTTGGGGTTCGGGGAGGGGGGGGGGGATGTTAGTGGGGAGAGTGGAGTGAGCCAAGGGCTGACAAAGGGGACAGTCCTTGCGGAAGACAGAGAGGGATGGGAAAATCAAGATGTTCTTGGTGATGGGGTTTAGTTGGAGTTGGCGGGAGTATTTAAGGATGATGCATTGGATGCAGACACTGGTGGGGTGGTAGGTGAGGACAAGGAGGACCCTGGCTTTATTGCATTGGGGGGGAATTTAGAGCTGTGGTGTGGTGGAGAGCTGTCTGGATGACAGATGAAAGAGAAGCACATTGTTTGAAATAGGTGGACATCTGGGATGCTCACGAATGCAAAGTCTCCTCATCTGACTGGATTCAGCAGAGGTGGAGGAATTGGGAGAATTCGGAGGAGGTCTCCTTGGCCTCATCCATTGCCACAATGAACTAAACCGCAAATTGGAGCAACAACACCTCATCTTCCGCTCAGGCAGTCTACAGCCCAGAGGACTAACATTGAGTCCTCCAATTCCATATAACCTCTCTTCCCATCCCCTGACTCTCTTCCTAGCCCCTCGCCCTCACTTCCACTCCTCCCTGCCAGGTACCAGATTAATTCCTCCCATTGACCAACCAGGTCATACCCTCTACCTGTCTTCACCTGTCACCACTACACCACCCTACCCCTGCCACCCCCTTTATCTGCAGCTCCACCTAGACCCACCCACATGTCCTGAAGAAGGATTACACCTGAAATGTTGACTTCTCTACCTCCCTGATGCTGTCTGGCTTGCTGTGTTCTTCCAGTCTTCTGCCTGTCAACTTTGGATTTCAGCATCTGCAGTTTGTTTGTCTCTAACTGATGGTTTCTAAGCAAACTTTGTAAATATCCAATCCCGGACTTTGCAAATAATCAGTTTCTCAGTATGGGTTTGTAGCTTAGCTATTTGTCAAGAATACAATAACTTTAGCAGAACAAAAAATAAACAACAAAGTGATCTAACTGGTCTATGCTTGAGACCCAAACTTTGCTTTCAGCCCCATTCATACAAAAGGTAGTTGGCTAGACAACTACAGTTAGGGATACAGAAAGAAAATAATAAAACCGCCCAGATTACTTAAATAGTTTTCATGTTATGTTGTTCCACATGCATGGATGATGGTTTCCATGTTGATTTTCTGAAGATGTCAATCAGGCTCACTTTTACAGTGCACTCAAATAAAGGCAGTAATACTTGATAACTTAGTTTTCTATTCTCTGAGCTTCCAAGAGTTGTTAAAGGAGATTATGCAGGAAGCTTTTAAAACCTCATGCTTTCGCATCAATAGCCAGTTTACTATTTTCATGGAAAACATAGTCCAAAATGCCAGTCCAACTTTGACCACTCCTTAACAGACAAACCATCTCCCTATGAGGTTCCAGTTACCATTCAACAACTGCCATCTGCTTGAGCATGAGGTCTTTTCCAGACTTGCTGGAACCAATTCACAGGAACTGACCTCATGAATAGCCAGTTTCTGATGTCTGTTTAATCATAATGCTCTTCCCAGGTGCTGAAGCATCTACAGAACTTTTGATTAGGAAACAACCTGCAATTAACTTCCAGTCCTGGCCACAAGCTATCAACCACAGTCCCGAAGTCATCTTTAGCTCTCCGTTCACTGCTGAACTAAAATTGACAAAGGAATTAAACAAAAAATTAAAAATCAGCCAGGGCCTAATGAATATGAATAATCAGTATTGTTCAATAATAATTCATCTCTTGTAACCAAGAAATGAGGACTTTGTTTCTAAATCCTGTTCCTGATTTGAACCCAGAATATTCCATCCCAGTTTTTATGAACTTACAAACTTTCATTTAGAGAGTCATATACTGTAATTTTTTTAAATTATCTGATATCTAAGGGACCAGAAATGTGCTGATTCATCAAATATTCTGGATAATCAAGACTTCCACACAATCAATGTAAAAAGTAATTTCCAAGTAATACAATTATAATAGAGGAGGTACACACATTACTGTTATACCCGTACTCTCCCAGTAGCCCTTAATGACTTGTGAGATCAAGAATTTATCAAGATCTGCCTTGAAGGCATTGAACGCCCTGGCCTCCACTGTGCTCTGTGGCAGTGAATTCCACAGGCTCATCACTCTCTGGTTGAAGAAATATCTCTGCATTTCTATTCTAAATTGATCCCCTCTAATTCTAAGGTTGTGCCCATAGGTTCTGGTCTCCCCACCCAGTGGAAACAACTTCCCAGCATCCACCCTTTCTAAGCCATGCATAATCTTGTAAGTTTCAATTAGGTCTCCCCTCAATCTTCTAAACTCTAATGAATATAATCCCAGGATCCTCAGCTGTTCATCATATGTTAGGCCTACCATTCCAGGAATCAACCATGTGAATCTCTGCTAGACACACTCCAGTGCTAGAATGTCCTCACTGAGGTGTGGGACCCAAAATTGGACATCGTATTCTACAGCTTTATAAAGTCTCAGAAGCACATTGCTGCTTTTATGTTCCAACACTCTTGAGATAAACGACAATGTTACATTTGTTTTCTTAATCACGGACTCAACCTGCAAGTTAACCTTGAGAGAATCCTGGAGTAGCACTCCCAGATCCCTTTGTACTTGGGCTTTAGGAATTTTCTCGCCGCTTAGAATATAGTCATGCCTGTATTCTTTTTTCCAAAGTGCATTTGCTCACGTTGAATTTCATCAGCCATTTTCTGGGCCACAATCCTAAACTGTCTAAATCTTTCTGCAGCCTCCCTACCTCCTCAGTACTACCTGCCTGTCCACCTAACTTCATATCATTGACAAACTTCACCAGAATGCCCCCAGTCTCTTCATCCAGATCATTTATATATAAAGTGAACAGCTGCCGCCCCAGCACTGAACCCTGCAGGACACCACTTATCACTGGCTGCCACTCCAAAAAAGAACCTTCTATCCCAACTCTTTGCCTTCTGTCAGACAGCCGATCCTCAATCCATGCCAGTAGCTCACCTTGGAACACCATGGGCCCTCACCTTACTCAGCAGCCTCCTGTGAGGAACCTTATCAAAGGTCATTTTGAAATCTAGATAGATAACATCCACTCGATTTCCCTGATCTAGCCTACTTGTTATCTCTTCAAAGAATTCTAACAGGGTTTGTCAGGCATGACCTTCCCTTACTAAATCCATGCTGACTTGTTCTAATCCAATCTGCACTTCCAAGAATTTAGAAAGCTCAACCTTAATAATGGATTCTAGAATTTTACCAACAACCGAGGTTAGGCTAATCAGCATTTAATTTTCCATCTTTTGTCTTGATCCTTTCTTGAACAAGGGGGTTACAACAGTGATTTTCCAATCATCTGTGACTTTCCTGACTCCAGTGACTTTTGAAAGATCACAACCAATGCCTCTGCTATTTCCTCAGCCACTTCCCTCAGAACTCTAGGATGTAGCCCATTGGGGCCAGGAGACTTATTAATTTTTAGACTTTTTAGCTTTTCTAGCACTTTTCTCTTTTGTAATGGCTACTATACTCAACTTTGCCCCTGACTCTCTTTAATTGTTGGGATATTACTCATGTCTTCCATTTGTGAAGACTGACACAAAGTACTTATTAAGTTCTTCAGCTGTTTCCTTACCTTCCATCACTCACCTTCCAGCATCAATTTGGAGTGGCCCAATGTCTACTTTTGCCTCTCATTTGTTTATTATGTATTAAAAGAAACTTTTTACTATCATTTCTAACATTACTAGCTAGCCTACATTCACATTTGATGCTCTCCATCCTTATTTCTCTCTTTGTTATCCTCTGTTTTTGTAGCCTTCCCAATCTTCTGATTTCTCAGTGCTCTTGGACACTTTTTAGGCTCTCTGTTTGTCTTTGGTACATGCCCTGACTTCCTTTCTCAGCCATGGCTGTCTAATGTCCCTCTCCTCCGCATTCCAACACCCCCAGTAATCTTTCTTTTCTTTGATATGAACCTTTTGTACTGTGTCCTCAATTACACCCAGAAACTCCTGCCATTGTTGCTCTACTGTCTTCCCTGCTAGGCTCTGCTTCTAGTCAATTTTCGTCAGTTCCTCTTTCATGTCCCTGTAATTACCTTTTATTTAACTGTAAGTCCATTGCATCCGATTTTGTCTTCTCTCTTTCAAACTGCCAACTGAACTCTACCATATTATGATCATTATCTTCTTAAATGTTCCCTTACTTTAAGGTCTTTTATAAAGTCTGACTAACTACATAGCACTAAGTCCAGAATAGCCTCCTCCCTTGTGGGCTCCATCACAAGCTGTTCCAAAAAGCATCCTGAATGAATTCCCTTTCTTTGGATCCACCGGCAGCATTATTCACCCAGTTCACCTGCACATCGAAGTCCTCCATGATCACCATGACATGCACTATCTATTTCCTGGTACATTTTGTGCCCCTAGTCCTGACCAGTGTTGGGAGATCTGTACATAACTCCCATTATAGTTTTTTTTTTGCTTCACCCACACAGACTCCACATCATTTGACTCTGTCATTCAGTGCCATAGATTTAATTTCATTCTTAATTAACTGGGCAACCCTGCCCCCTCAACCACGTCCCTGTCTTTTTAATAATTTGAAAATCCTTGGATATTTAACTGCCAGTCCTGAACCCCTTGCAACCACGCCTCTGTCATGCCGACCACATCATAATCATTCACGATGATTTGTGCTGTTATGAATTCTTGTATAACACCCACTTTGTCATGAATACTACGAGCATTCAGATAAAGTGCCTTAATGCTAACTTTCTTATCATTATTCGAGATATTGAAAATCATAAGATGTCCTAAGTTATCCTTCCTTTTCGCTGCATTCCTAGTCTGCCTCGAACTTAAACCCACCTGCACACATGCTGTCATGCTGCATATCTTACCATTTAACTCCAAACTCCCTTACACTTTTGCTTTCCCTCTCCAACTCACAAGTTTAAAGTCCTACTGACCACCCTATTTATCCTTTTCGCTAGAACACTGGTTCCAGATCGGTTCAAGTGAAAACCATCCCAATCCCTGGGTTCCAAAACTGATGCCAATGCCCCATGAAATGGAATCCCTCTTTCCCATACCACTCCCTTAGCCATGTGTTTACTGCCCTAACTTTCTTATCCCTATGCCATTTGGCATGTGGCTCAGGCAGTAATCCGGAGATTATGACCCTTGAGGACCTGTACTTCAATTTCCTTCCTAGTGTTTGATACACCCCAAAGAGGTCGTCTTTTCTAGCCTTGCCTATGTTAGTGCTAATGTAGACCTCAACAACCAGATGCTCCCCCTCTCACTCCAATATCCTTTCAAGCCAGTCCAGGACGTCCTGCACCCTGGCACCAGGCAGGCAACACACCATGCAGGTCTCCTGATCCTGCTCGCATAGGATACTATATGTCCTCTTAAATACAGAATCCCCTATAGCAACTACTTGTCTTTTTGCTCTCCCTTCTCGAATGGCTTCTGCACCAGGGTGCCGTGGGCAGCTGGCTCATCCTGTCCACAGCCCTTTTCCTCATCCATATAGGGAGCAAAAATCTCATACCTATTGGACAAGGTCAAGGGCTGAAACTCCTCCAGTCCTGAACTCAGAATCCCCCCATCTGCCTCACTTACAGTCACACCTTGTTGTTCCTGATCACCAACTGAATGTGAATTACTTAATCTACCAGGTGTGACTGCCTCCTGAAACAAAGCGTCCAGGTAACTCTCCCCCTCCCGGATGTGCCGCAGTGTTTGAAACTCAGATTCTAGATCATCAACTCTGATCCGGAGTTCCTCCAGCAACCAACACTTGCTGCAGATGTGGTCACTGCCGTTCACAATGGGATCAGCCAGCTCCCACATCATACAGCTACAGCACATCACCTGTCCAGCCATGTCTACTTAATTAATTAACTTCTACAATTTATGTATTAAATAATTTCTCGTACCTCTGCTACAGTCTTATTCAATTAACCAATTAAACTTTTACTCAATCGCACAATACATAAGAAATATAAGTTAAAGAGCCTTACCTTAACAATGCATGAGAGTCCTTCTTGGTTAGAGCTCCCATGGTGACCCACCTTCCCTGTAGAGCCCCTGATCGCCGCTCCTGCTCTTCCTGCTGTGAGTCTGTGGACTCTTATTTAGGTTAAAGGAGGAGGGTGGGAGGGAGGCCCTACAAATAATGCAACTTTGTCTTAGCTAAAACGTACTGGCAGAGAGTCTTCTCACTCGCACCCTCAACTGAATACTCAGACGTCGTGGTAGATTACAATATTTGAGGAAAAATGGATGTGATGTGGCTGTTTCGTTGAACAAGTATATTTACATTACATAAATACATTTTAAAATCATAATTGTACAGAATAATACAGTATACGTTTTGGTAATTGAGGTATATAATTCTTTCCAGTTTATCAAAGTGCTGGTTCACAAAGTGATGGATAAATCAAAGTTTGCTGTATTAGATATTGTACATCTCCAATTCAACAGCACCTTCAGCCTGTTCCCATGATTATGAGCACAGAGAAATGACTAATCCATGCCCTCTGCCCTGCCTGAGCACAATTAATCATCTAAATGCAATACTTTGAACAAATAGACGGAGATGAATTTGTGGCAGTGGAGGAACAAACTTATCAACTGACCAACATTCTTCACAGATATTATGATTTTAACCCTGTCTTTGAAGCAGGTGAGGAAGGACATTTGCTCAAAACCAGCTGGTTTCTCCTTTAGATATGCAGATCAGACTCTGATCACATAATCCAGGCTCAATGCTACTTAAACCATGGGCTGGAGATAAATGATTGTTGCTTTCCCTCCAAGTCATCCTAGCAGAAAGGATCTGTAGGACCATCACTGGAAGCTGTATGGTTAAGGGATTAAGCCAACTAATACAGTATTTTAATTTTTCTCAAAAGCAAAAAGCAAAGGACAAGTTTTGACTGAAGCTTTGAAACTATTTTCTGTGAGACAGCTGCAAAACACACAGATTTTGATTCGATCTAAATTAATTCTTAAAAAAAAAAACAGAAGAAAATGGCAAGGCTCTTTCCAAAGCAAGGGATTTTATTTAAATTTTTCTTAGCTAAGCATCGAGGCCAGACCTGCCATCATTGACGAAAATCAGAGTACAGGACTTAAAAAGATCTTCTCTTAGTTTTTCATCTCATCTCCACTATTGTTTGTACTTTGATTTTGAGGACAATCACAGTATGCTATTTATTTGAATATCCTGCACATTTATTCCTAGGTGGATTTGAATTCTCTCTTACAGTAGATTGATTACTTTGTAGTTTCCTTGAGGTAAATTTAAATGGCCAATTCTAAATGATTGACGACGATAATAATTTTACAAATTATAATTTGTAACAATGACCATAATGTAACCCAGGATTGGGGATTCTTATATTAAAGTATTGAACAAGCATTATACATTTTGTAAATCTCCCTTTATACCTCAAGATCCAAACAGCGCTAAAATTCTAAACTGGAGATTCTTTATTCTGAGCTGCCTCAGGTGAGTTTACTCTGCTATATTATACCTAGTAATTGTGTTTTATTCTGAGTGGTCTTTATTTATTCTAAATATTCTTAGGAGAGAGGACATTTTATTTTAGATCCAGGGCTATAACGAGTAACATGGACAAAGCTCTTATGATTATTTAATATAATTCCTAGTTGAGGATTGGGCCTGACAATAAGATTGACTGAATAATCTTACCTTGCTGGGATAGTATAGATAATAGAACCATTACAGTACCTATAGAAACTGGCACCTGATTCCTGCTGCCAGAAGTATGTTCTTGTCTGCTAGCTATTTGCTAGCTCCAATCAGTTTTGGGACAAGACACATGACTTAAAATCTTCCAGGTCCTATATTGCCATGATCTAGTCAGTTTGCCCTTCATTTTTAGGCATGTCTGCCTGATGCTTGCTCCAAGTTAAAGTCAAGAATCCTGTTCAAGTCACGAAAGTCATGGCAATGCAAGCATTGGTTTTTTTAAATTTGATTCAATTCCCTACAGTATGGAAACAGGCCTTTCCGCCAAGCAAGTCTACACCGACCCTCCAATGAGCAACCCACCCAGACCCATTCCCCTACCCTATATTTAACCCTAACTATTGCACCTAACATTGTGGGCAATTTAGCATGGCCAATCACCTGACCCGCACATTTTTTGGATTGTGGAAGGAAACTGCAGCACCCAGCAGACACCCACACAGACACGAGGGGTACTTTGTATTTACTATCGAGTTTATGTATCTTGCCTTTTTCAAATGACCTCTTGTGCTGTGAGTTTACAATGTTCAGTTAAGTCTCACAGTCAGTCTACTGTGTACAGTTAGCTTGGTGTAAAGTCTTATTCATTACCTATGATGTGTTTTATTGTTTTAAATGGTAAGTTTAAGCCATCATAGTCCCACTTTCTCTTATTGGCAGAGAGATAACTGGTACTGGGTTTAAGCTGTAGGTCACCATGTCTTATGTGAGAAGCAAGGCTGAGGAGTTTTAACCTTCATGGCAACCTCAGCTGCTACAGGAGTTGAACCTGTGCTGTTTGTTGTCACTTTGTATTGTAAATCGACCTAATATACCCTTAAGTATACATTGAGTGATGAGTGATTGGTTATTAGACCTTTGTCATTCACGTCAGAAAAAGCATTAGTAAACATCATGCTAATAAGGATGAACACACTGAACAGTTGGCAAACGAGTTCCGTAGTAAGACATGCGGATGTGCATGGCACGATCTCATTATAATCACTAGCCATAGAAGCATTTAAACACCAGAAACATGTAAAAATACAGCAGCAGACTATTCAAGAAAGGATTCCGGGACTGGATATGATAGAAACACTTCACATCCTCCTGAATTAGTGGAACCTAAAATCTCAGCTCTCTGATTTGCAGAGAGAAATGAGAAAAGATAGACTGGAATCGGATAATCAACAAGCTCTGCTCGTCAATCCATTGAAGAAATTGCTCACTTTCAGAAGATCTAGAACAACTCATGCAAAATTGGTTGAGCTCAGCAGGAACTGCTATAGAAATGTCAACTTTAACTCAAAGCAATGCTGGAGAAAATGAAAGACTTGTAAACACAGATGAAGATGCACAGCACACACAATGTTGAAACTCTCTCCGGAGTCAGCTCTTTTCCAGGAATAACTGCCAGCAATGATGCTTGAATGAGAGATTTCCAGTAAAATAAACCAAGCAAACAATAAAACAGCATGTGGATGAAGTCAGAGCTTCACAGAAAGCAAAAAGGGGAACATAAATTGGAGGAACTATCCAGTTATTAGAGCAAGTCAAGAAGAGAAAATATACTGGACAAAGAAGACTAAAACTTTTGATAAAATTAGAAGCAGCCATTGTATAATACAAGAAGTCTTGATAATGGTTTACTAATGTCCTTTAGGGAAGAAAACTGTCAAGCTTACCTGGTCTGTCCTACATGTGACTCCAGACCCATAGGAATGTGCTTGACTTTTTACTACCCTTTGGACAATTAGGGATGGGCAATAAATGCTGGTCTTCCCTGTGATGCTTACACCCCATGAATGAATAGTTTAAAAACCCAGTGTGACGTTTGGGGAAAAGGGGTTCAAGTTTTACCATGCCGGATTTATTGAATTCAATAAAATTCTGTGGCCATTGTCACCTGGTTAACGAATGTTCTTCAGGAAAGGAAATCTTCGCTGATAACCATGTAACTCCAGGCTCACAGCAATGTGGATGATTCTTTGCTCCCTTCTGGGCATTTGGAAATGGGCAATAAATGCCAGTCTAGGTACTGATGCCCACAGCCTATGAATTAATTTAAAAGATCTTGAAACACCTTGAGGACATACCTGCAAGTTATGAATATCTTACGGGTACTCATTGGCTCAGTTGATATTTTTAAACTTTCTGCTGGAAAGAAGGTGGATGTCATATGTGCACTTTGTCTGTAAGACACCTTACCTTTAAGGACTCCATGGAATTTTCTTTTGCAATGTTGCATTTCTGCTTGGCTGCTATGAGTTTCCACACACATAAATCAGTTGGCTAGCTGTAATCAGAAAAAGAAATTTCTGGAAAAACACAGCAGGTCAGGCAGCAACTGAATTTCCACCTTTCCTTTGTTTCTGATTTGCAGCATCTGCATTTCTTTTGATTTTTTGGTTTGTCGTAATGTCTGTTTTCACAAATTATCACATTTTTTATGGCTTTAAATAAACCAACCTACAAAATTAATCAATCCCTGATGAGCGATTTGATTCTGAGATATCAACATTAACATTAACGGTGTTTCCTTAAGGGCTTATATCCACCTTTTTTGAGTTGTTGAATATTCAGCAGAAAATATTTCACATTGGAGTGATGATGTAGGAATTCCGTAGATTGAACTTTTTAGGAGAAATGTAAGGCTGAACCAAAGCTCAAAGATACTTGGTCATTCGGGTCTGCAGTATTGTGAACATGTTTTTGATTGTTGGAATTTCCAACTTGGCTCATTGATGGAATTTGAAGAGAGGGAGGGAGAGAGACCTGTCCTTGGGGGCTGAGCTCCTTATCACTTGGTAAGATAAGTTGCTTTATTAAAGAATGATTTGGGGATGCAGGTGTTGGACTGAGGTGTACAAAGTTTAAAAATTACACAACACCAGGTTATAGTCCAACAGGTTTAAATGGAAGCACTAGCTTTTGGAGCGCTGTGCCTTAATCAGGTGGTTGTGGACAAAAGCTCCGAAAGCTAGTGCTACCAATTAACCTGTTTGACTAGAAACTGATGTTGTGATTTTTAACTTTATTAAAGAATATGGATTAGCATCTGATACCTTTGCTGTTCTCAATACTAGCTCATTTTATTTTAAATGATTTAACACTTGCTAAAAATGTAGGTGGGAGAATTTTGCACAAACATTTTAATGTATTTATATGCCTGTATTGCACAGCATGACTGCATGCCTGTAATGACAATTATCTTTGAACACATTTTGTTTTAGGAAAGGTAATGTAAGTAAGCAGTACAAAGAGATGCATCCACTGCTTGTGAGAAAAGGTTAGAGATTTGCATTCAGGGCATGCAATTCTTTGATGAATGTGGAGTGAACTAATTAGTAAAAGAGTGGAAAGTATTGCATGATTTTGGATAGTAAGTGGATAACTGATTCAAGTATACTTTTGAAAATTATAATTTATTAATAGGTGAACAAATATTACAGAGTAATACAGCCGTAATCTATCAAATTTTACTGTCTCTTCTGAGATGTATGAAATAAGAAAATTAACATTATCTGCAGATTGAGACCATAATATTGCAAAATTTCTAATTAATATTTTAGCAAAATTCTCAATATTAAATACCTATATTTCCACAAGCAAAGTAGTCATGATATTATAATTTCCTTTTGAAAAGTATTCAGGTATTGTAAAGCCAGAGAGTCATTGCAGCAGCATTGACTGGAATTGTGTGTTGTAATCTGACTCTTGGGTAAGTGGTATGCTCACTAATGATGGTGTTGAACATTGCACAATTTGTGACACCCCAGATACCGAACCAATCCATGTTCAAAAGCAGCAAGACTTGGACAATATCCAAGTGTAGGCTGACCAGTGACCAGTACCATTGATGCCCCATAAATACCATTCATTGGACAACTAGAGAGAAAATCTCATCATCATCCCCTGACTTTTAATGGCATTGCCATCGTTGAATCCCCACTGTCAACATCCTGGAGGGTTCCATTGGGCAGAATCTGAACTTGACCAGTCAGAAAGGTACTGTAGCTAAAACCAAGGTACTGCAAATCATGAAAATTTGAAATAAAAATAAAATGTGTGGAGGAACACGTTCCGAAAGGGAGACAAATTGGAGTTGAAATATTAACTCTGTTTCTCTCTGTTGCCAGACGTGTTTTGTTTTTCTAGACTTTATTTTAAATACAGAGATTACAAGGGAAGATTAGAACTGAGGAACGCTGCATCAAGTAACTCACCTCCTGACTCGCCAAAGCCTGTCGAAAATCTACCAAGTACAAATCAGATGCATCATGGAATACTAGTGCAATTAGAAATTCTCCAAGGTTCCTTTATATCACCATCTAGATGGATAAGAGTAGCAGATATATGGGAACACCACCAATGGCCTTTTGAGCACTCACACTCCTAACTTGCACACTGCTCAAGAGTCTGGAAATCTTTCCCTGACTGCATTGTGTTTGTACCTACACCAAATGGATTTCAGAAGGTGGAAAACCACCACTTTCTCATAGGCAACTAGAAATGGGCAATAAATGTTGGCTCAGCCAGCAATATTCATATCCAATGAATGAATGAAAAAAAAAATCATGTGTGGCACTTTCCGAAAGACACCATGATTATCAGAGAATTTGACGAAATATGGGTTTACTTAAACTGAATAGTTAATGATTAAAAACCTGCTCTAACTCCAGGGTAGCTAATAAAACGAACCCTGATTCACCACTGAACTTCCCAACTGCATGCCTCAATATCTGAAAAAAACATTAAGACAGCACCATTGAATTACCAAACCTGATCTCACTGAGTCCAACCCCACTAACTCTGGCCAGCACAGCAATATCTGTGTCTGAAATCCTGAGGCATCCAGCCTAGTCCTGGTGGTGGTAATCCTTACTCCAACCTGACAGGTGCTGATTGCCCAACCTAGCCTAAGCAACCACCAAGCACTTTAACTCCCTCACCTATGAGGTAAAAACAATGACTGCAGATGCTGGAAACCAGATTTTGGATTAGTGGTGCTGGAAGAGCACAGCAGTTCAGGCAGCATCCAAGGAGCTTCGAAATCGACGTTTTGGGCAAAAGCCCCTCACCCACATGGCAATGTACCCTTCCTCACTCATCTAGGACCCTACCCTCTCACCCACTCATCTTGTACATTGACCCCTCACTTACATTATACATTTATCTTTCACACACTTCAGTTAAAATGCCTTTGGGTACTTTCATTCCTGAAAACAATGGCAAGTGTTATGAAAAAGGGTCATGTCTTGGCCTGCAATGCTACTCCTGAGCTGAATGTGATTGCCTCTGTGTATCCGGGACAGGTAAGGCTTGGAATATTGCCCAGAAAAACTCGCTAACAGGCACTGGGGTCCTTTTTAAAGAAGGTTATTGTTTGTTGAATCTGTTCTGATGGTAATCATAATGTCTGGGCCTGTATTTTTATGCCAAAACTCAAAAGCTGAAAACAATGAATCTTAGATGACAGGCAATGAAATACTTTGTTGAATCCTTAACCCAGTTTACTTCCATTGATTGAGCAAAATGGATGGAATAAAGGGAAACTGAATGTTGTCATTTATTGTGAGAGGAAAGGAATATAAAATTTGGGAAGTTCTATTGCAGCTGTACAGGGTATTGGTGAGATCACATCTGGAATGCTATGTACAGTCTCAGTCTCCTTATTTAAAAAAGCAAAAATTGCTTAAGAAGCAGTTCAGTGTTCATATGACTCATTCCTGGGATAAAAATATGAGCATATGCATTAGGACCGAAGTAGACCACACAGCCCCTTGAGTCTGCTGTACCTTTCAATAAGCTGATGGCTGATCTGATTACTCCATATTCTCACCTATCTATGGTAACTTTTCACCCCTTTACTTATTAGGAATCTAATGGCTGCTCCAAAAACATTCAAGGACACTGCTTTCATTGCCTTTTGAGTCCCCAAAACGCTGAACACCCTTTAAAAAAAAATCACTTTATTTCTATGTTTAGTGGATGACCTCTTATTTTTAGACTGTGACCCTTTCTTCTATATTTTATTCCCTTGAGAGGAAACATGATTTACACATCTGCCCTGTCAAGATCCTTTATGATCTTATGTGTTAGTCGTCACCTCCTATATTTCTTAACTTTGGTGAATAGAAGCCTAGCCTGTTTTTCTTTCCTCATAACGCAACCTACCACTGAAGGTATTAGTCCAGTAATGCTTCTCCTAACTGCTTCCAATGTATTAACATCCTTCCTTAAATATGGAACCTAATACTGTACAGTACTCTGATATGGTCTCACAAAAAGACAATGTAAGGCAGAGATGCTGTGCGAATCCAAGTCAGTGCAATATGATTGAGTGCTCACAAACCATGCACAGAGACCTGAAATACATCATTCTCTGATGCCTGTCCTTGAGCAAAGTGGCTCAATAGCAGCATTGGAATATAAGGTGTCGGTGAGCTGCACAGTGTAAGCCTGAAGTGCTGAATTGTATTATAAGTGAATCGTATACCTTGGCACAATGAGACTGGTGCTTTGCCAAAATTGTCCTCCAAGGAAAGGTTGAGGGGAGTTGTTGTCATGGAGTGTGCCCTGAGATACTGGAGAATTCTATGCAAGGTTGATGCCTGGAGAAGAGACTGCATCGTTGTGGCTTCCAAGTAACCACTCTGACTTTCTTGTTGGGAATTGGCACAATCTTCTTCTTCTCCGCTACTTGGGAAAATAGAGCCTGTATATAACTGTGGTGAGATTAGCTGATGATGAGATGGTAATGTTTTGAAATACACCTGTTGCTGCTTACCAGTTCTTATCTAGCTGTTAGCGTGGCACAATGGCCTGAAAATTTACTTTAAAATAATACATTTTACATGTTAAAATCTTTACTTGAAGCTTATTTTTGTCCACTGTTTATAAGAACTGTATAAAATATCTTTCAACAAAAATTAAGATGAAAACGAACTTCAGATGTATACAAAAGAAATATAATTCAGTTTGATAAATCTTAGTGGGATTTCTTTGAAGCAAAGTAATATTGCTTCCTTCATTATTAGCCCTGTGGCCTCACAGTACCAGGGATCTTGATTTAATTCCAACCTCCGGCTACTGTCTGTGTCTGTGGGGAGTTTGCACATTCTCCCCCTATCTATGTGGGTTTCTCTGGGTGCTCCAATTTCCTCTCTCAGTCCAAAGATGTGTAGGTTAAAAGGATTGGCTGTGCTAAACTGCCCATAGTCTGCAGGCTAGGTGGGTTAGTCATGGGAAATGCAGGTTACAGGGATAGGGTGGATCTGGGTGAGTTGCTGTTTGAAAGGTCCGTGTGGACTTAATGGAATGAATGACCTGCTTCCACAGTGTAGAGATTCTGTGACTCTGTTAATATGTTTTACGGAAAAGTGGGCTTTTCTTGATATTGCCGTTTTCACCATGTTATCCTAACAGCCCGACCATTACCCACTTAGGACAAAGGCTGGGAAAATTTCAGCTTTTTGGCAATTTTGACACTGCTCGTTTTGTCAATGTCACATAGCACCTCTTAGTTCTGACTGTTCATGCCTCCACATGATAACAATAAATTAACTCCTCTCAATGTCTCAGATTTTTCTCTGTTCTTAATCCTGCTTATCTGGCACCATCCCTTTTGGCTTTGCTCTATTATTGACGAGGTGCCTTTACTTACACTTTGGGTAAGAAGTAGCGATGGATGTGAGGAAGAATATTTTTATACAGCAGATCTCAGTGTCCAGGAGGATCATGGATGCAGAAAGGGCCGACGATTTCAAAAGAAAATTGACTGGGTACTTCGGGGATAAAAATAAAGGGCCGCAGCAATAAAATATCTCAATGGAACTGGTTGGATTGTTTTGTAGGTAACTGTAAAGGACTATGCAGTTATATCTCTATTGTCTATTTTCTACCAGGATACTATAATTCCCATGTCCGTAAGTGTTTTGGCACACATCTGTGTGTTTGCAATAGTTCTGATAACCACATCTCTCAACAATGCTAAAACAGATTCTCTCATCATTATCTCATTGCTGTTTGTATGACATTGCCACTTGTGTAATTTAACTGCCATATTTGTTCCATTGTAATATACCTCAAAAATGCTTCATCAACTGCACTGTGTTTTGGGAGTTCCTGCTGTTGTGAGAGCTGCCTTATTTTCAGTGATTTGAAATGAATTTGATTGAAAAAATATTAGCTTTTCTTTGGAATAAGAAGAAAATGATTTTATTTTGCAAGGATATATTTTTGCATTTACCATAACCTACCTTTTAATTGTTGAACTCGTATTATTCAATAGGAGATTTCCCATAAACATGATATATTTTTCAATTAGTTTTTAAAGAACATGCAAAACTCATTCAGTATGAATTCTCATCTTATAATGAATTTTTTTTTCAAAGTTTAATCTGCACACAAGCAATTTGAGAAATGTCAGGTTAATCTGGTTATCAGCGTGAAGAATATGATTGCTTTTTACTTAAATCCTTCAGTTTGTTAATTAACATGTTATGGATTAAACAAAATGAATTTATTTTGGTTTTGCATAAATACCACTAATTTGTAGAGGAAACAGTGAGAAACATTCTACGTAAATGTTTCAGATAAAGTGTCTAATTCCCTCATCTTAACCTTTTATGGAGGGAAAAAAATCAAGTCCTCATTAGTTGCCTGAAAGTTTACTTTAAAATAATACATTTTGCATGTTTTAAATCTTCACGTGAAGCTTATTTTTGTCCACTATTTATAAGAACTGGATAAAATAGCTATCTTTTATCAAAACTTATGATGAATACGAAATTAAGATGGAGACAAAAAAAAAGCAATAATTCAGACTGATAAATCTTTGTGGAATCTCTTTGAAGCAAAGTAATATTGCTTTCTTTATTATTAGTCCATCCAATTGATTCATGTCCAAATCATAAACTCCGAACAGCGTTATATTTCTACCAAATCTCAATAATAATATTAACAAGAATATATAACTCACATCATTGGAAATCCCTCACCTGGTTTCAGGAATAAGTAATAAAAATTAGATGAATGTTGCAACTGCTCCATCAGGACTTTTACTTTTAATTTATGCACAGACTGAAAAGACATACTGCATTCCCTACAGCCTCATCCCATTTGTAAAACAGTAATATGTGATACAAAGATATAGGAAAGGAGCTATCATTGAAAGATGTAAACAGGGATGAGTCAGGTAGCGAACATTGTCAATGATTTCTGCATTAGAAAATTCACATGGGAAGGTACAAACAGCATTACTTCTTTGGAAATAGGAGCACCAAGGTATAATAATACAAATGATTTGAATATCCTAGACAAGCTGAAATGGTGAAAAGCAGACTAGGATTAGCTACGCATCCCACAATGCTATAAGTGACTTAGAAGAGATTTACACTGCCACCAATCATTATAAGGGAGTCAATGGATAATGGGGAATTACCAATAGGTTGGACACAGGTAGGTGTGGGCCCCATATTCAAAAGAAGGACAAAACAGATAAAGGGTCCATTAGATTTATTTAATTGCAAAAGTGAAATATTTAATGAATAGCCAAAAGTTCATTTGAGGGTTATCTGTACAACAAGTTAATGATCAACATGGCTTTAAACAGAAAGATTCCACTTCACACAAAATCCTTGATATCTTTGAAGGAGTGTCAAGCTGAGTGGAATTAATAAACACTATCATTTTGTACAGTTAGGATTTCAAAATATCTTGATTATGCACCACATGAAGAAAAACTAATACTTTAATTCAAAGTTGCGAAGATTGAGGTTAAAAAACCTTTTCTATATTCAAGGACCTGGCAGAAGGTAGACAACCAATGGGTCCATGGTTGTTAAGGTGGGAAGATGCATTCAGTGGGATGTCTCAGAACTCTAAGTTGAGATCTCCAGTGATTTTAATGCACCTCATAGATTACAAAACATTATACAAATTATTTGTATGTGAAGATAATGTCAAAATAGAATGATCAGTTAAAAATAGGTAAGTCATTACATGAGCTGAATAAAATATCTAACTGGTTTGGATGAGGGGTGATCTATTCAGGGTAAAATAGAACCAAAAATTAATAGAAAAATATTAACAGCACAATGGGTAATCTTTTTAAGGAGCAATAGTTCAAGTACAGTATGGTTCATTAAAGCAAGAAAAAAATCTCATTCACTAATGAGAGTGACAATATGGGTATAAGTATCAGGGAGAAGGTCTGTGATACAATTAAAGAAATTAGCATAACAGAGAGAAGGTTCTGAGTAGTCTGGTCTTGCTGAAGTCTGAACAAGTCCCTCAAAAACAATGCTCTCATCTACTCAACTGGTTACCTCTTCAAGGAAATTCATTCAAGTTGGCCAGATATGATACAACCTCCCCTTAACAAAACTATGCTGGTTGTTCTTGATTCAACCTGTCCCTTCAAATGCAGATTAATTCTACCCCTCAAAATTTCTCCCAATAGTTTTCCCATCACTGAGGTTCAACCAACAGCTCTGTAGTTTCTTGGTTTATCCCTTGTTCCTCCTTGAATAACAATATCAGATTGTTTGTCCTCTAATCGTCTGGCACTTCTCCTGTGATCAGAGAGAATTTGAACATTTTTTCAAGTGCCCCGTGCCTCATCCAGCAACTTTGGGTAAATTTCATCCAGCTGAGGAGATTTGGTTATTTTGGTTATTTTAAGCCAGATAGACCACTTATATTTAGGCCATGATTTTTAGGCCACTGGGATTATAACTTTCAGTATCTCTTCTGCTGCTTATCTTGTTCGAGTATTTGGGATCAGTGGGGTTCCTGAGCCATACCATGTTGTGCTCAATACTATCATCTTATATTCAAAGTGCTGCCACACTTTAAGATGATGTGGAGGTGCTGGTGTTGGACTGGGGTGGACAGAGTTAAAAGTCACACAATGCCAGGTTATGGTACAACAGGTTTATTTGGAAGTACAAGCTTTTGGACTGCTGCTAGCTACCTGATGAAGGAGTAGCGCTCTGAAAGCTTGTACTTCCAAATAGACCCGCTGGACTATAACCTGGCGTTGTGTAATTTTTAACACTTTTTAGGATACTGAGATCACACCAAGGGGAGTAAATTTCAGTGAGTGTGCAAAAGTTGTTAATGACAAGATACCTCAGGTGGGATTTATAATGGATGGTTCTCCTTTCATCCTGATGAAACTGAGTTTCACCCAGTATGTATTTGTTGTAAGGTGCAGTATAATAGTCAGCATCTGGTGAAGATAATGGAGTCTTGTATCCTATAATCTACAACTAAGGCATAATTTTCTATTTATCACTAGTTTCTAATGAAAAACTTATGCATCTTTCCTGTTCCCATCTGTCTCGAGACTGACTTAACCTCTATTTGTGAAAGGATGGGAAATAAATGTAAAGTCTACCAGATGATCACAGGACTTGTTTATCCCCCCATAGATCTAATAATACTTACATTGTCCACAATAAATCTGTGTTATGTAAGTAATAGACAAGAGGTTGCTATTTTTAATGCTTGCAATCATATGCTCCCTTTTATCTTATACAGTGTTACTTAATGCAAACTGACAACTCTTGGAGTAGAAGCTGAATTACTAGTAGTTCTTCACAGCAGTAGATAGTGACATGTATCAATTTCAGGAGCCTGGACTCATTGATATGTCTCTTGTGGTCAACAATCAGCACCAAAACTGAGCTACAAAGAAACACAATTGTCAACAAAATCTTGCCATCAGGAAACAAATGGCCTTGTGTTCTAGGGAATAAGTACATCCTTGCACAATGTCCATAACTTTATGATTCAGTGATTATTATTTCTGAGGCTTTCACATAAATCCAACTGGAGATTCCATTCTGAAGTAAAGTTGATTTGGTCAGAAAGGGGTTAATCAAAATGATTTAAATAGAGGTAAAATAAACTCATGGATTTTTCCTGACAACTAATGTGTGAAATATGTAGGGCAGCACAGTGGTTAGCACTGCTGCCTCACAATGCCTGGAACCTAGGTTGTATCCCAGTTTTGGGTGACAGTGTGAAGTTTGCACGTTCTTCCCGTGTCTGTGTGAGTTTCTTCTGGGTGGTCAGATTTCCTTTCACAGTACCCAAATGTGCATCAGATGGATTGGCCATGCTAAATTGCCCATAGTATTGGGATGTACAGGCTAGATGGATTAGCAATGGGAAATGTGGCATTATGTGTGCTGTGGGGGTGTGGGGGGTGTGGAGGGTGAAGGGAAAGTGACTGTGCACGTTCTTAGAGTGCTTGTACAGACACAATAGGCTAATAGCCTATTTTTGAATTGAAACAAAATTGATGTACTGTCAGGCAACACTTACAATGAAGGAAAAATTGGTAGATATACCATTGCATTATATTAATTCCATGCATGATGTTTTTTTCCCCAAATCTTTATTAATGCACAAATTATCCGAGGAATCTTTGTCATAGGATGTTGTCATCGCTGGCTGGACCAACATTTGTTGTCTATCTCCATTTACCTTCAGAAAAAGATGGTGAGTTGACTTCTTCAACTGTTGCCGATCACACCAATATTAGTATCAGATGATAACATTTTTTGCCCCCCTATTTTAATTCAGAAATTATTTTTTATGGGATTTTACTTCTGCTATAATGGTGGGCAACAGAACAGAAAATGTTTTATCTGTTAAAATTGTGTCCCAGAAAGGATTGTTACTAATATAAAAACAATAGTTCTACGTAGGATAAGTTAAAAAAACATAATCTTTGACATTATTATTTATCTGCTATGAGAGTGTGTATGTTTTTAAAGAAATGAACTTGAAAATGAAGACAGTAATAAATAATGCATACAAACGTGCATGTGTGAAATGGTGCATCTCAAACCACATGCTGCATTGATATGCACAGCTCACAGAATAAAAGATGATGACAAGGGACAGATGATTCCAATAGCTATCAACAGTTATATATCATATTTTATTGGCAAATAACCAATAGTTGAAATCGGAAGGAGAGTACAGTAAAACCAAAGGCACAGAACAAAGATACATCAAGACAGTACTGGATACATAGTGATGCTCTTAAGGAAGGACTAATTTGTTTCAAAATCCTAGGAAGGCCCAAAGGTTTTACAGGCAATGACACTCATTGAAGTTCTTTCTTTTGTGTAATTTAGGAAACGTAGAGCTAATTTGTGCACAGCAAGATCCCCTGTCAGCAATGAGTTACATTATGATCCTAGTTTATGTTACTACTAGAGAACCAAAATAGGAGGTGTAGTGGACAGTAAAGAAGGTTACCTTAGAGTACAATGGGATCTTGATCAGATAGGCCAATGGGCCAAGGAGCGGCAGATGGAGTTTAAATTACTTAAATGTGAGAAGCTGCATTTTGGAAAGGCAAATCAGGGCAGGACTTATACACTTAATAGTAAGGTCCTAGGGAATATTGCTGAACAAAGAGACCTTGGAATGCAGGTTCATAGCACCTAGAAAGTAGAGTCGCAGGTAAGTAGGATAGTGAAGAAGGTGTTTAGTATGCTGTCCTTTATTGGTCAGAGTATTGAGTACAGGAGTTGGGAGGTCATGTTGTGGCTATACAGGGCATTGGTTAGGCCACTGTTGGAATATTGCGTAGAGTTCTGATCTTGTTCCTATTGGAAGGATGTTGTGAAACTTGAAGGGTTCAGAAAAGATTTACAAGGATGTTGCCAGGGTTGGATAATTTGTGCTTATAGGGAGAGGTTGGATAGACTGGGACTGTTTCCCCTGGAATTTTGGAGGCTGAGGGGTGACCTTATAGAGGTGTATAGAATTATGAGGGGTATCGATAAGGTAAATAGACAAGGTCTTTTCCCTGGGATGGGGGAATCCAGAGATTATAGGTTTAGGGTGCGAGGAGAAAAATTTAAAAGGGACCTAAAGGGCAACTTTTTCATGCAGAGGGTATGCATGTATGGAATGAGCTGCCAGAGGAAGTGGTAGAGGCTTGGACGGGTATATGAATAGGAAGGGTTTAGAGGGGTATGAGTCAAGTGCTGGCAAATGGGACAATATTGGTTTAGAATATTCCGTGCTGTACATCTCCATGATTCTATGACTCTAAGTCAAATCTCAGATGGTATCTGGCTCGATAGGTTATCTTGTTTCATTTACTATGTTGTTGTTTTGCTGAAACATGAACATATAAGGCTGCAGATTTGGTTTTAACAATGAAATAGAGGCTTATTACATAAGAGAAAAAAAGTGAAATAAAACAAACCAAGCTCTCTAAATATAGCTCAGCTTTGAATAACTGATGGGGATTTCTATCTGAATATTCTTGGTCTGGAAGTTTTCACAAAGCAAAGCCCTTACATGGAAGGTGACCCTTGTACTTACTCCCTTAACTGTTCCAAATAAATTATCTTTTTCTAAGAGAAGCTACTCTTACATTTGACTTCATTCAGGTCTCCTTTGAACTGAACTTGGAAAGTGTTAACTTTTGTTTTTAAAAAAGCATTGCTCATCCTAGTTCATGCTAAGTTATTGGACTTTTTTTTGTCTTTTTTTCTCTTGTAAAATTCAACAATATAAATAAACTTGCATTATCATTCCAGGAGACCTTCAGTCATTTGCTTTCTGACACATTCTGATTTAAAATCATGGTTCCAAAAGACTGACCTAATTAATTTAATTTAAACCCCCTTTACATTAAAAAGACTAATAACCAGTAGCTGAAATCTAAGTGCTGAAGAAAATATATTAAGATATATAAATAATGCACCTTTCAGCACAGTGCCTTCCAAAAAAGAATGGAAATATATTTTTCAAGCTGATACCATACTCCTGGGATAGCAGGACTGGTTTACGATGACAAACTAGATTGGTTAGGATTGTATTCACTGGAGCTCAGAAAAACGAAGGAGGATCTCATAGAAAGCTATAAAATTCTACAAGGATGTGACAGGGTTAATACAGTGAAGATATTCCCAATGACTGGGGATCCAGAACCAGGGGTCACAGTTTAAGGATATGGGGTTAATTATTTAGGACTGAGGTGAGGAGAAATTTTTTCACCCGAGAGTGGTGAGCCTGTGAAATGCCCTACTACTGAGTGTGGCTGAGGCCAAATCACCAATTATTCCAAGAAGGGTCCCTTTGGGTTTAAGGGATCAAAGGTTACAGGGCAAAAACGGGAACAAGATACTGAATTGGACGATCAACAATTATCATGTTGAGTGGCGGAGCATGATGGGAAGGATGATGGCCTCCTTTTCTAATAACTATGCTTTTTATGTTTTTATTCTACATTTTATTTTTCGGTACTTTATTCTTTCTTTGGCTGTGGGCATCAATAGGATGATAAAAATCCGTCTCCCTGAAGGTGCTGTCCATAATATAATCTATTATATAAGTAAGCATAGTTTCTGTTGAGCTTATTACCAGGTACATTGAAATTCCCAGGAAAACTTCTGAATTCTTGTAAATCAAACCCTCTTGATGTCCAAGAGATGTTGGGCATTGGGGAAATGGCTAGATAGGTGGGGAACTGCTACACAAACCATCATGGCCTCTGTACCAGAATTTCCAAGCAACAAGATCTTGGCTGAGAATCCCATGGCATTTGATTCTATCCTATTCCATCCCCAGAACAAAGGCCCAGATACCAGAGAGATTCTGGAAATCATTAGCTATTTCTTTAGGATTACTGCTGATTTTCCACTAAATCAATACATGAAAATGAGAGAATTGCTCACAAAATTTCTGGGCAAATTAAGGTAGGTCTGTGGCATTACAGTAAATATAACCCATAGATGTTGCTGGATTCTCGGGCCGTTAAGACTCTTCTGAGGAAGAGTCAACAGGACTCAGAATGTGGGACGGCATGGTGGCTCAGTGGTGAGCACTGTTGCCTCACAGCGCCTGGGATCTGGGTTCAACTCCCACCTTCGGCAACTGTCTGTGTGGAGTTTGCACATTCTCACCGTGCCTCTGTGGATTTCCTTTAGGTGTTCCGGTTTCCTCCCACAGTCCATGCTAAGTTGCCTATAGTGTTAGCTGCATTAGTTAGGGACAAATGTAGGGGAATGGGTCTAGGTGGGTTGCTCTTCGGAGGGTCGGTGTGGACCTGTTGGGCTGAAGGGCCTATTTCCTCACTGTGTAGGGAATCTAATCTTAACTCTGTTTGTCTCTCCACAATTACTACCAGACCTCCAGTATTCTCTGTATTTGGCTGAATCAGGTGAAAGGGAATAGTCTCCTGGAACAGTAAATCAAGGGGAACTTCTGATATCAGACCTAGAAATGGTCTGTCAGCTTCTTAGGGTGGTCAGTGTGAATCTTCTTCTTATGAAAGGTGAGGAGCTGAAATGTCAAGCGATCCACTAGGCCATGGGTTTTTGTGCTCTATTGGGACTTGCTTTCTTCCTGGAATGACAACAAACCAGGTAATGACTGAAGATCTCCAGGAGTGTTCATGGAAGTTTGTTTATATTGTTGGACTTTACAATAGGAGATGAAAGTGGGTGGCATAACTTGTACTTTTGGTGCAGATGGGGAGATATCCCAAGTGAGCGAATGTATGACCCAAACCCGCGCCCCCCCCCCCCCCCCCCACCCCAGTGGGCATATAGGGTTAATGATAAAGTGAGAGAAAATGTTTCAGACAGTAGTGAGAATGGTGGAGCATGACCCTTGGAAGAAGATGGAAACCAGCACATGGATGGAGTAAGTATGAAGTGTCAGAGAGAAGATGATAATATTTACTCTGGTAGAGTGGGCAGTGCTGTGTGTTCCTCCAAATGGCTGAGACAGCATTGACCTGAATGACAAACACAAAACAGGCTGGTCCTTGGGGGGAAAAGAAAGTTCTGCATCTGCACCACTGCCTCAAGCAGGTCCCCTAGGTCCTGGCCTGTACAGCATCTGTATTTTGCTGCTCTGGACCACCAAAGCTTGTTTGCTTGGACAAGTAATTTTGAAAGATGGCATGGGTACAAGGGATGCTGATTAATTCCAGAATATCCATTGAGGGACAAGTTGTTTGGGGAATGGTCTCTGTTAGAATGTGACAGGATCAGACATGAGAGATATCATGAGAAGACAAGCCTGTCTAATCTCTGTCAATTTGAAGCCTTGCTGTAGACAGCCTTGTAGTGCAGAGATGGATGACCCATTGATCTCATGTTGATCCATCTTCCATTTGGTTCACATGACTCGGGCATTAGAGTTGCTGCTAACTCAAGAGGGCAAATGTGCTGGGGATGGCCACAACTGGATCCATTGCCATTTTAATCAGCTTTTTGTCACCCAGTATAGGTCTGAGGTAGCAGAGGTGGAAGCTGGTCAGGAACTTTTCTTAGTTTGGGTGGCACGGTGGCTACGGGCAGCATGGTAGCTCAGTGGTTAGCACTGCTGCCTCACAGCACCAGGGACCTGGGTTCAATTCCAACATTGGGAGATTGTCTGTGTGGAGAATGCACGTTCTCCCCGTGTCTGGGTGGGTTTCCTCCGGTTGCTTCAATTTCCTCCCACAGTCCAAAGATGTGCAGGTTAGATGAATTGGCCATGCTAAATTGCCCATAGTGTTCAGAGATGTGTCGGCTAGGTGTATTAGTCAGGAGAAATGTAGAGTAATAGGGTAGGGAAATGAGTCTGAGTGGGTTACTTGTCAGTGGGTCAGTGTGGATTTGTTGGGCCAAGTGGCCTGTTTCCACACTGTAGGGATTCTGTGATCTATGAATTGTCCATGTCTTGATACTGTAGAGGGACAGTGCTGAGGACACAAGCCTGGTACACATGAAGCTTTGTATCTTCATGTGTTTTCAGTCCATATTCAACTTCTCAACCTTGACCTGACGGCTAGAGCCTTAGCAGTTCAGTTGTTGATTTTAGCACCAAGGACCAGTTTACTGGTGATCCAAGATATCTGAAGTTATCATTGCCCTCCAAATTGAGGATGCTGATGGAAGGTGGAGTCTCTACATTTGAACCCATAACATTGGTCTTGCTGACATTGATTGGCAGTTCAAACTACTTGAAGGCCAAGGACAAATGAGCTGCAAGCTGTTGCAATGGAACTTCAGTATGGGACTGCCAGTGCAACAGCAAACAGCACCTCTCGGCCTATGACATTGTGAATTTGGGTTTTGGTTTGCTGCCTAGTCAAGTTCCTCAGCCTGTCGTCTCTTCTGACATGCAGTTAGACAACTCGCTGAAAGCATGTGATAGCAAAATGAAGAAACATATGACAAAGTGAATTGGTGCCAGAAAACAACGCAACTTTAATCCACTGACAAGAATGATTTGAAAGGAGATTTTCCTTTCGAGATTTTCCTGTGAAATCTGTTACGTTCTGGTGGAAAGAAGAAATAATACTCTTGAGTCCAGGTGGACAGCCTATTTTCCAAAGCAGTTTGAAGAGTCTGTCTCTGAGGTCTATGAAGATAAAGACCGCACTGTTTGAGGCACTTCTATAACTACTAAATTGAGAAAATCATGTCCATTCTTGATCTGCCAGCTCTGAAGAAGTATTGAGATGTACAAAAACATGACAGCAGGATCTGCAATCTGGGTAAAGCCAATGCCGGCAATGACTTTCCTCATATTAAGGAAATGTGTGACAATACTCTGCCTTTAAAAGAATGTTCTGTCCTGTTTTGCTTGCACTGTTATCACAGTGATGCTGAAATGTCTCCTTTGGACAGGCAGTCAGTGAACAACCTAAGGTACTCCCTGGGTGTTGTTTTGTTAAAAGAGTAACTTTAAAGAATCACAAGTGGGTGGGTTCGGCTCACACAGACTGAAAACGATTTTGGTTTTGCTTTCAGTCAGTTGGTGGTTTGTGCTGGATTCTGACAGCTTGAGTTCGCTTCTGCTGGAGGGAAGTCTTAGACAGAGAGGCTTCCTCTTTAAAAATCGAAAGTGCAGTTTTTAAAATTTTCCTTCATCTGGACTGGAGAGAGACAGCATGTGAGAATCCTAACTGTATTGTTGAATTGCCTTTGCCAAGGGTGTGTTTATGTAATGCTGCTTATATTGGAACGGTTGAAGATAAGGCATTATTTAATTAAGTTTGTCAATAGAGAACATATACGACAATTCTTTTTGTTATATTTAATTATGTTGCAAGAATAAAATGTGTCTTGATTAAAGCTGAGTAGTGGATCAATTGAATCATATTTGGAACACAGCACCTTATACGTGTCTTTTAAAAAAAATATGAAATTTAGATTAGATTACATCACAGTGTGGAAACAGGCCATTCAGCCCAACAAGTCCACACTGACTCGCCGAAGCGCAACCCACCTATACCCTATATTTACCCCTTACCTAACACTACAGGCAATTTAGCATGGCCAATTCACCTTGACCTGCACATCTTTGGACTGTGGGAGGAAACTGGAGCACCCAGAGGAAACCCACGCAGACAAGAGGAGAATGTGCAAACTCCACACAGTCAGTCGTCTGAGTCGGGAATTGAACCCGGGTCTCAGGCGCTGTGAGGCAGCAGTGCCTAACCACTGTGGCACTGTGCCGCTCACCGTGCCAACCCTTGTGTAACTCCGCTAATGCTTGTGGACATTAAATGCTGGTCTAGCTAGCGACATCCACATCTCAAGTGAATAAAAAAGAAGTCTGGGCAAAATAATATGGAAAGCCAAAACTTTCCGATTCTGTGCCAGAGTTGCTGGAAAATTGCCCAAAAGGTGACAGTTTACCAGCTATGAGACACCTCTTCAGATTTTCTGTCAGCATTTACTCTCTCCTTCTCTCCCAGATACCCACAAAGCACTAGGGATATTTATACAAAGCTGGAGGTCTGGACCATGGACACCAACCTGGAATAACCCATTCACTGCAACGTTTCACACTGGGGGACCAGGGCTTCTCTAAGTAACCTGTAGTTTAGCCAATTAACATCTGCATATTGGGTTAACCAATGAAGAGATACTGTACTGGTGGGGAGAGGATTACATTTTCAGATCTCTTTTTGTACTATTCATACTAATTGTTATATAAAATTTACAGTTAAAACTAATGCTGTCTGGAACAGTGTGTAATGAACTTTCTCACACAATTGCTTTACTGCTGCATTTACAGCAAGGTCTGTGAGGGAGATGTTTGACTCATATTACTTCTTACAGTTTTCAAACTTCAAATGGACTCTTGTTAGAACCTGGGGATAGTGCAGTGAGAGCAATGAGAGAGATTTCTGTTACCACTTACTATTGGTCATCCTCTTTATCATTCTCTTCAAGAGATGACAGAACTCTTCAATTCCAGAAAAACATTTTTTAAATGGAGATTGAAACTGGATGATTACTGCATTGACACTGAAATTATCAGTTTTGCAGGTAAATTCAATCATTTGACATAAAGTAATTATTCATTTTAATAACACTGTTTGTTTAGATGCACAGTGTACAGCCAAGCTAATTCATGGGTGAGCTTGCTGCACAGTGGTGAAGTTCCTATTGTTGGGTGTTTCTCAGGGGTAAGCATTTTGAGATCGAGGATGGGAGATTCCTCATGATTTGGCCGAGAGGAGGCAAGTAAGAGCTAGAGGGCAGAGGAGATGGTCAATTAAGGAAGGTAATTGGGCCTTCGATGCTTTGGATCCAATCTGTGAACCAGCAGTGCTGAAGACTCAACAGCTCAATTAACAAAACCCCTGAGAATGGCGGGAAATGTGAATGCTGTTCAAAATGATGGTATGCTCAGAAAGGTGAGTGGGAAATGGTTTGTAAAATCAGGCTGGCAGGCAGATCTCTAAGAACCAATGGTGAAAATTGGTAGCAATGAGGCTGCAGAATATCATTAGGTGCTGGATACCTCCTCTTTGGGCTGTAGATTCTCTGATGACTTCAGGGGCCTTGCCGCAACCACTATCTGCACACTATTCCTGGGATGGCCATTCTATGGGACGGAGGGTCACTCCACTGATGAGAGAATGGCAGTGATTGAGAAAATAGCCATTACTTGGGCTTTCACTTGTCCACATTATCCACCCATCTCTGTTCAGAGGCAATTGTTTTGTCATCTGATCCCCTCTGGCAAACAACCCCAGTGGCAAGACAGCACCCCTTCCAACAGAGCCACCTAACCCACCTCCATGGGGCTAGAAAAATCTGGACCCATGTCCTTCTAACAAAAACTGCATTTAGTAACAATGCTTTCCGAAACAAGAAAGTTAATTAGAACTAAATGGTACCAAATAGCAGAGCACATGGAAATTAGTGACAGGATTGGACATGACCAGCAAGGATTTATGAAAGAGAAATCATGCTTGACAAATCTGTTGGAATGTTTTGAATATGTAACTTGTTGAGTCAATAAAGGAGAGGCAGGGAATGTGGTTTACTTGGACTTTCAGATGGGTTTAATAAGGCCCCACATCAGAGATAAATACATAAAATTAAAGTGTATGGAATGGGGGCTAATGAACTGACATGGATAGAGAACTGGCTCGTAAACAATAAACAAAACTAGGAATAAAGGCATCTTTTTCCAAACAGTAGACAGTGAGTAGTGGTATACTGCAGGGATCAGAGCTTGGACCCTAGCTATTCACTATATATATGAATGATTTTAGATGGAGGAACTAAATATAATATTTCTAAGTTTTACAGCTAAAACAAAGTGGGGGGGGGGGGGGGGGAAAGTCAGCTGTGAGGTGGATGTAGTGATGCTTTAGTGTGATTTGGGCAAGTTGACTGAGCCGGCAAATGCATGGCAGGTGAAGAAGATAAGTATAATGTCCACTTTGTGAGCAAAAACAGGAAGGTGAATTAGTACCTGAATGAAGATAGATTTGAGAAAGGGAAGGTGCAACAAGACCTGGGTGATTTTGTACACCAGTCATAGAAAGATTTTCCATTTTCAGTTTGAATTTACAAATAATGAAAGCAGCATCCAAATCTTCGAAAAACGTTGAAAGTAAGGAACAGGAGCATTGGCCCTTTCCTCCTGATGAACAGAGCTGTGGAACCTGTATTGGTATCATGATATTGCTTACTGTATAAATCAGCTGGTTCTTTAAATTATCACTACCCTGTAAAAACCTGCTGTTATAGATTATAAATCAGTTTGTCTCATGACAATTGTCTAATTGTGAGAATCTGAATAAAGCACAACAGGATTAATCTGAGTATGGACAGTTCCAAATTTAAACAAAGGAAGCTCCAACACAGTCCAAATATTATTGATATATGTTATTGTTGTTAGGGAGTCCCCTATTGGAAAGCACATTCTCTTCCAATTGGATGATTCTGAACTCATCCTTATGGATATGCAATAAAAAGGTTTAGATACATTCCGCAATTTGATCTAAAATTTCTACTGTTGAACAACTTCTGATAAGCAAGAGACACTACTCCAATCCTTATTATTCTGTCATTAACAGTACTAAATTTACTCTGCGTATCTATCAGTAGACTTTTTCCCAATGGTTTGTAGTAATCTCTGATGATGAAGTGCTCAAACTAAGTTCACAGGAGTTCATTTTGTATTTAAAAGAGTAATAGCAATTTTACATCCACCTCCCATCATTCATCATTTTGCTAATGGAAATGTCGATTCTCTTCCATTAGAAAACCACTGACCATGCATTTTTAACTAGTCATCTACTAGAAAATCATTAATCAGATTCACTTTCTGATTGCTGTAACAGAAGCCTTGTTTCTGAGGGCTGGGTTGGGGGAACGATATCAATGAACTAATTCCCTGCCTTATTTAGCCCATGTCCGACAACTTGCTTCTCACAGCTCATTAAGTATTGATGTGACAGGATATCCAGCTATCGTACTCTCCCATCTTCCCTTTTCCTGTTATCTTGCCCCTGAATGCATGACAGAATAAATCGGGAATTGGGCTTGAATTGTTGACTTAATCATATTAACAGGGGGAGAAAAGACTTGCTGTTTAGCCACTAATTTGATGTACACTTGGATGTATAATGATACATCATAAGGTTATAAAACTGAACGCTCAAAAGGAAAACAGCAGATGAGAGAAATGGCAGCTTTTGGGTAATAGCCTTTATCAGTGGAAAGGGTGTAGAGGGAGCAGAATTCTGAAAATACCTGCAAGAAGATGTTTATAATTAGTAGGTAGCAATTAGAACACGAAAAGGGACAGTTTGATTTGATTCAATTTATTATTGTCACATGTTCTGGACAATTTTCTGGAAGCAAGTTGCATAGATGAACCCAGCCAACAGTGGTGTCAATGCCCATACTTTAGTCAGATTACTGCAGTTATTGAAAAGGATAAAGCTAGATTAAAAATAAAAATTCTGAGACAGGGAAAAACTAATTTTATCAACCAAGACGTGATTTAGCAACAATAGGCTGGATCCAGCTTTTTAAAGGTAAATCAGTGTCAGAGTGGTGAGAGTTATGAAAGTACAAGTTGAGATCAGGCCTCATGAGCTCACAAAAAAGAAAATTGCAAACCTAATATACAAAATGGGTGCAGAAGAAGATCATACATCCCCTTGCACTTGTCCCACTATTGAATGCAATTATAGCTGATTTGCTTCAAATTCATTTTCCCGCCATTCCCATATGACTCCTCTTGATTGCTTAAAATCCAAAAACTATTGTTTCAACATTAAACATATTTAACCATAGTATTCAGGGAAATACAAAACTAAAGCCTCACAGCCCTTTGAGTGAAGATATTTATCCTTACTACAGTCTAAAATAATCAACTTTTGTTCTGACACTGCACCAACTGTTCTCGATCCCTGACCATGGTTTCCCCATCAAAGGGAAACACCATCTTGTTATCTGCCATGGTAAGCTCCTTCTTGTGTTTCACTGAATCACAAGAAATACCACCCAGAGCAAAGCATTCCACTGGATTGATATGCATTTCACATCTTGAACCTTTACCGTCTCTGCCATTTACAAGATGCACTGCAACAACTCACCAATGTTCTTTAGGTAGCTTATTCCAACCTGTGTCATCAACCATCTAGAAGGACCAAGAGCAGCAGATACATGGGAACACCACTATCATCAAGTTGCTCTCCAACCACACAGCAACTTGACTTAGAACTAAATACTGTTCCTGGACTATTGCTCTTCAAAGCTCTGTGTGATTATTAAATGCCTGCCTCCTAGTGGACTACAGCAGTCCAAGAAGGCCTTTCGCCATTATCTTCTCAAGAACGATGACAAATCAAGCTAGCAGTGCCTGTATTCTGTGAATGAACGCAAAAAAATGCTCTAGATGTAAGTGACTAAATCCTAAAATTTATCTTGTAGTTGGAAGATTTCTATACTCTTTTAACTGAATGTATTAAACATAAGTATTTATAAGGGATTTTTTTGAGAGATAATCTTCAGGTAGCCTACCAACACAGTCTTCAGTTTTGTGAGTAAAGTCATAATTAACCATTTACTCCATATCTCTCTTCAAGATTTTTTTCAACATATCACCACCAACATTGAACCATGAAAATTTTCTCTTCCCTCCCATTCTCCAAATGCAACATATCTCTCTGTCATGAGGTGTACATCTCTAACTGCTTCCTCAGTTCTCTTGTAGGGTACACAGGATGTATGTGGTCCCTCACAATTGTCTCAGGGAGTGAGAACAGGGATCGAGTGGGATGACATTTTCTCTGAAAGCAAGTGGATTGCTGGTACTCCATCAAAAAGCACAAGTGCATCATGTTTGGTAAGGAAATCGATTTCAGTACCAGGATCTCTGAGAAGTTTATCTATAGCACTGTGATCTGCAGGCAATTTTTGTTCACGTATCCACTTATTTCTAAAACATGAGACAAGTGATCATACTTAGTCTGCAGTTGATATCAGTCCTTAAAATGGCTTGCTTTTCCATGATTGTCTTTTGCAAACATAAAGCAAAAATTTTGTTCTCACTCTCTCAAAAGTGTCTTTTTTTAAAAGTAAGGTCATTACTTACTAATTGCAGCAGAGAAAGCTATCCTCACCTTGCAACTGACAGTGATTCTCGAGTTTGACATATGGTCTGTATGGTTCATCAAGCTATCTGTTTGTTGTGTCAATTGTATGAAAATATTGGCTGTCTCTAAGTAAGATTTTTGGAAACCCACTGCAGAATTGTTTTGTTTTTCACTCTCAAAGCCTTGATTGTATTATGCAGCTGTTAATAGCTAGGTTTTTAGGTCAGTAGTCTCTGAGGTAATAGTAGTTCTTGTTGAGCATCGATTTTGTTCAAGCACTCATTTAATCTTGACTTTAAGCTTTGCCAATAGACATCTTGCAATACCAGAAGCTGTAGAGGTGGTTGTCAATCCCGTTGCTAGAAGAAGCTGTGAATGTTTCCGTAGATTGGTGATGGTGTTCAGTTGCAGGCTGTTATTGACTTTTTTTTTAACAGATTAACAATTTTTGAATCATGAAAATTGCCGCAATCCAATTTGGAACTAAAGTGTATCCTTTTCTCTGGATAGTTTATTAGATAGTTGTCATATACTTCTCCCAGAACAATTGTTTCTTAGTCCTCAATAACAGATACATCTTCAAAGTTGCAGATTAAAAGGTGGGTTAATTTGAAACTTCCTTGCTTATGTTGAAATATCCTAATACTGCCTTAGCAAACCACCCAAAAATTGCATACTTTACGACGTATATGGTATTCAGCTGCTGGGCGGTTTTTGTAACAATGTGGAGCAACTCAAGAAAGAAACGATGGTGGAAGTGGTACCCTCTTCCCTTTGATGCTGTTATCCTTTTGACATAATAGTGGTCCTATGATAAACAAACTGGAGTAAATCAAGAGTCAGTCATCAGACCCCAAGAAAATTCTCTTGCCTGTGTGAGATCTCCATTCAAGTTTCTACATTATCCAGAAGACAGTATAAATTATTTATAAAGGAACCAATGGTATATTCTGGCTGTTGATTGTGCCTATTAAACGTCTCCACATCTAATCCCTTTAAACATATAAAGGGCTTGAAGGCTTTAATTATAATGCCTTATTTTGCAATTTTGTTGCTACATGTTGCTTGGCGAGAATGGAGTTTCTGATCTTTCTCTGGCTTTTCATTCAGGCATGAAGCAGTATGATATCCGATAAACTGTCAGTGTTATTGTACATAGAACATAGACTAGTTGGGGCCCTCTGCATTCTCTCAAATGTCTGATTAAAAGTAATGATTTTTTTCAAGCTCAGTGTGTTTGCTTCACGCACTGTGGTAACCAAATTGCTTCTTTTATTTCCCCTTTTTTTTCCAGCTTTTATGCGTATTTCTTTTCTCCATAGTCAGTTGTTTGAGTCTGCTTTATTATATGCTTAATATTTTTCATAATGTTTTCTGATACACAGGAATTTATTACTTGCTGGGGCTGATTGATTTTTTTTTTTAACTTGTGGCTTACCGTGGACTATGCTGAGGATTTTCTCGAGTACTTTAGCTTTAGCATGAGCTTTCCCACCTTGCAGTTCACGGCCTAGATCAGTCTTACAGTTCAGCGACTTACTGCTTCCTGTCACTGCTGAGCTTGCCCTTGGGTATTCTTTTCTGTTTCAGAATTTAGATTGCTAGACAGGTCTCCATCTTCTCCTGTTACAGTGCAGTGTCACTGGGCTTTCCTTGTTGTTTACCTCTAGTTCCATGGATCTTTCACGGTTGCCAAAATGTCTGCACACTTGTGAAGATCAATGAGCCTTATTAAAAATGATATTTACTGACCACTCAACATTGCATACGGCTTAGAAGAGATGAGAAAGTCATGGAGTGACACTTATTGAGAAATTTTTAAACAGAGGGCATGAACCAAAAAAGCAGGTAAAACTAAGGAAAATTCCAAAATGTTTTCTCATACATAAAGAATAAAGGAAACTAAGGAAATTACTAGGAAGGATGAGGTATTGAAGGAAATTAATTTTAATAGCAAGGTTGTACTGGAGAAATTACTGTGGTTGAAACTTGATAATTCCACAGAATCTGCAATTTTACATTGCAGAATGTTAACAGAAATGGCTATAGAGATAATTGATCATCTTCCAAAATTCCACAAATTCCAGAATGATTCCTGCAGATTGGAAGCACCCCATTATTTAAGAAAAGAGTATCAGAGGAAACATGGAACTGCAGACCTGTCAGCTCTACATCAGAAGGAGGAAAGATGCCGGAATCTAATCACAAAGGTCATGGTTTATGGAGACTTGGATAAAAATGATCTGATTTGGCACAGTCAGCATGGATTGGCAAATGGAAAATCATATTTGACAACATGTTTGAGGTATTTGAGGATGTTACAAACAAAATTGATAAAGGAGACATAGAGGGTCCCAACTGGTCTATGTGCTGGGTACAATGGCACTGATAGTTTATTGGATATTATACTGCTTCATGTCTGAATGAAAGGCCAGCAAAAGATCAAACCAATGTGTTGCATAGCCTTGAATCTTTAGAAAGCTTTTGATAGGATCCCCACAGCGGGATGGGGTTGGGGGGGGGGGGGGGGGAAGTTCACCAGTAAAATTAAAGCATGTGGAAAGGGAGGCAATATACTGGCATTAAAAAAAAATGGCTAATAATGAGTTATTTTCACATTGGCACACTGTGACTAATGGGATACTGCAAGGATCAGTACTTGGCTGTTCGCACTATATGTCAATGATTTGCACATAATGACCAAATGTCATATTTCTAATTTGCATTTGATACAAAGCTAAACAGCAATGCATTTGTGAGGAGAAGCAAATCAATTTCAGGAGGATTAAGACAGACTTATTGAACAGGATTGAACATGGCTAGTGGAACGTAATGCAGAAAAATGTGAGGCTATTCACTTTAATAAGATGAACAGATGTGCAGAATATTTCTTAAAAGGTGAGAGGTTGCAAGTGCAGTTGTGCGAAGGGATCTCAATGTCCTTGTCAACAAGTCACTGAAGACTAAATGAAGATGTAGCAAACTATTAGGAAAACTAATGGAATATTACCCTTTTCTTATAATAGGATCTGACTGCATGAATCATTAACTTTTTGGTCTCAATTGTATAAGACGGTGAATAGACTGTACCTGGCATCTTGTGTACAGTTTTGGTCTCCTTATCCCAGGAAAGATAGTATTGCCAGAGAGGTAGTGAAACAAAGGTTTATTAGATTCACTCCTAGGATGGTAGGAGAGAATGGGCAAACTGGGCCTGCATTCTCTTGAGTTTTGAAGGTTGGGGATCCCCAACATCAAAGGCATTCAGTGCATGATTGAGGAATGACAACTTGAATATGGGGGGAGTCTGCTGGGAGTCACTACCTTGCCAATGTTTATAACTGAAAATGTGTTGCTGGAAAAGTGCAGCAGGTCAGGCAGCATCCAAGGAGCAGGAGAATCGACGTTTCGGGCATGAATCCTTCTTCAGGAGTCTCCAGCATCTGCAGTCCTCACTTTCTCCTACAATGTTTATAACTCCCTAGTCCTGTCTCGTTGCAATGCCCACCTAATAAGCCCAGTCCAACTCTCATCATTAACTTCAGCCTGGCTCATTCTCATTCCAGAGGTTCTCTTCTGGCGTCTCTATCTAGATGGGACCTTTGCCCTGGGGGCAATGTGAGACCTGCTGATGGCCTCACCATTGTCTGATTGCATGTTATTCAGCAGATTTATCCTAAGTAGGTCTCTCACCAGCTTTCCAGCCATCTAACAAAACCCCTGATGCTACAAGATACTTCTGGCCATGGAACCAGGTCAACAGCAAATGCCCATGGAACCAGGCCAGCAGCATATTTTCAGAATCTGAAATAAAAGCAAATTGACCTTCATCATCATAACTGATTGCCAATGCTTAATGTAACAATTTTATTGATGATAAAAATGCATTTGGGTGAGGAAGTTATGAAATATTTACTAATAAATGCCTTCATACATTTCACCTAATCGTATCCATTAAATCTTTGGCAGAATTTCATTGGAATTCATCACATGTGTATGACACAGATTAAAGGCCATTCGTAATAACATATTGATATCACACTCTTCAGTTTTATCAAAATGATACATTTGAGACATTGGCATTTTCAGCCTGTTACAAAATAATTAAATCTGTTCTATTTTTGACTGGTTAATCATCATGTCCTTTGGTTTGGAATTCATCACTCCCCACCTTCGAGTAATCACCAACATGAAGCAACATGGCATTGGAGAGTTTTAGGCAGTGTCTGAATCATAAACACTAGTTTCGAGTTGAAAAGATGCTTATAACCCCTTTTGCTGGCTTCTGTTCTGTGATTCCTGATTTAAGCAGCATAATGACATCAACATTTCAGAGGTATAGAAGTACACAGCTCGATTTTTTTTTTGTTGAGAAGCACAAACCTGATTAAGCAGCAATTTGAATCCTAATTATATTACTTTGTTGTACACTTGCAGCTGTAGTTTAAGTGAATGTGTTGGGTGCACAATGTGGACAAAACAGCTGCAGACTTTGATGCTTGTCACATTAGAACTAATTATGCTTTTTTTTCTATCAAAATTCAATTCAAGAATGAAGATTATTCTTCAGTTTATTATGCCACAGCCTTCAATTATAGAATACCACCAAAATAAACCCTCCACATGTTGTCTTTTCAATCTGGAGACTTTAACAGTTCTATTTCTAAAAAAAAACACAGAAAGGAATTATATTTGATGCACTTAACGTTAAGTCCATGTAGCTCCTTGAAATATTTTACTTTTATGTCAAAGTCCTGACATAAGTCTCTCCTTCTTTCAACCTCTCCTGTTTTACTCTGGATTTTCAGGATGTTGATCAATCACCCTTTTCAATCTCCTCTCTTCCAGTCCTGCTGCATTTATATTTTCTAAATCAATCCATTCAGAGATGTCCTTACAGATCTCTGGAGCTGGTTGGACTGAATCTGGGCCTTCCGGTTCAAAGGTAGGGACACTACCACAGCTCCACAACAGCCCCCTGCTGCATTAATGTCTCTAACTACAGAATATTTCCACTTCACATAGCTCTTCATTGTCTCCTTCTTTCCAGCATTCCCATCTCCATCATTCTCTGTCGACCAGATCTAACAGTTGAAGTTCTAAATTGCAGGAAGGCTAATTTTGAAGGTATTAGCTTTCAAAAGCTGATTGGGGGCAGATGTTTGCAGGTAAAATGACGGTTGGAAAATGGGAAGCCTTTAGAAATGTGATAATGAGAGTCCAGGGACAGTATACTCCTGTTACCGTGAAAGGAAAGGCTGGTAGGTGTAGGGGATGCTGAATGACGAAAGAAATAGAGGGTTTGGTTAAGAAAAAGAAGGAAGCAGATATCAGGTATAGACAGGATAAATTGAGTGAATCTTTAGAAGAGTATAAAGGCGGTAAGAGTATACTTAAGATGGAAATCAGGAGGGCAAAAAGGGAACATGAGATAGCTTTGGCAAAGAGGGTTAAGGAGAATCCAAAGGGTTTTTACAAATACATTAAGGACAAAAGGGTAACTAGGAAACGAATAGAGGCACTCATAGATTGGCAAGGTAGCCTTTTGGTGGAGCTGTAGGAGATGGGAGATGATACTAAATGAGTATTTTGTACCTTTATTTACTGTGGAGAAGGATGTGGAAAATATATCATTTGGGGAAATAGATGGTGACATCTTGAAAAATGTCTGTATTACAGAGGAGGAAGTGCTGGATGTCTTGAAATGCATAAAGGTGGGTAAATCCCCAGGACCTGATTAGATGTACCCTAGAACTCTGTGGGAAGCTAGGGAAGTGATTGCTGAGCCTCTTGCTGAGATATTTGTATCATCGATAGTCACAGGTGAGGTGCAAGCAGACTGGAGATCGGCTAACGTGGTACAATTATTTAAGAAAGCTGGTAAGGACAAGCCAGGAAACTATAGACTGGTGAGCCTGATGTCAGTGGTGGTCAAGTTGTTGGAGGAAATCCTGAAGGACACGATTTACACTTATTTGAAAAGGTAAGGACAGATTAGGGATAGTCAAAATGGCTTTGTGTGTGGGAAATCATGTCTCATGAATTTGATTGAGTTTTTCAAAGAAGTAACAAAGACGATTGATGAGGATAGAGTGGTGGTCGTGAAATCCAAAGATGTGCAGGTCAGGTGAATTGGTCATGCTAAATTGCCCACAATGTCACATGCTTTAGTCCGGGGGAAATGTAGGGTAGTGGAATGGGTCTGCGTGGGTTACTCTTCAGAGGGTCGGTGTGGACTTGTTGGGCCAAATGACCTGTTTCCATACTATAGGAAATCTAATCTAACCTAATCCATAAGGACTTCAGTAAGGCATTCAACAAGGTTCCCCATGGGAGACTAGTTAGATCTCATGGAATACAGGAAGAACTAGCCATTTGGATACAGAACTGGCTCAAATGTAGAAGACAGAGGGTGGTGGTGGAGGGTTGTTTTTCAGATTGGAGACTTGTGACCAATAGAGTGCCACAAGGATCAGTGCTTGGTCCACTACGTTTCGTCATTTATATAAATGATTTGGATATTAACATAGGAGATGTATTAGCAAATTTGAAGGTGACACCAAAATTATAGGTGTAGTGGACAGCGAAGAAAGTTACCTCAGACTGCAACGGGATCTTGGTCAGATAGAGCAAGGGCTGACGAGTGACAGATGGAGTTTAATTTAGATAAATGTGAGGTGCTGCATTTTGGGAAAACAAATCTTAGCAGAACTTATACACTTAATGGTAAGGTCCTAGGGAGTGTTGCTGAACAAAGGGACCTTGGAATGCAGGTTCATAGCTCCTTGAAAGTGGAGTCGCAGGTAGATAGAATAGTGAAGAAAGGATTTGGTATGCTTTCCTTTATTGGTCAGAGCATTGAGAATAGGAGTTGGGAGGTCATGTTGTGCTGCCAGAGGATGTGGTGGAGGCTGGTACAATTGCAACATTTAAAAGCACCTGGATAGGAAGGGTTTAGAGGGATATGGGCCAAGTACTGGCAAATGGGATTAGATTAAGTTTGGATATTTGGTCAGTATGGATGAGTTGGACTGAAGGGTCTGTTTCCATGCTGTACACCTCTCTGACTCTAAATATTCCAGATCAGTTAGACAGTGTACTTTTTAGACAGTTACATGACATTCTGACATTTAATGTTCAGGATACATGTCTCATCTTCAGTTATGCTATCAGTGCTACAGAGTCAGTGCATTGTGTTTAATCAGTCAGTTATATGGATGTAATGTACAGTAACAATAGTAAGAGCTGAAAAATGTGTTGCTGGAAAAGCGCAGCAGGTCAGGCAGCATCCAAGGAGCAGGAGAATCGACGTTTCGGGCACAAGCCCTTCTTCAGGAATGGCTTGTGCCTGAAATGTCGATTCTCCTGCTCCTTGGATGCTGCCTGACCTGCTGCACTTTTCCAGCAACACATTTTTCAGCTCTGATCTCCAGCATCTGCAGTCCTCACTTTCTCCTAGTAACAGTAGTAAGCAGAGATACCAGACTGTGTATACATCTATGATCTTATTGCAATGTCAACAGATGATATTGTTAATAAATTTCAAGACATCTATCTGTCTAAAAAATACTCAAATCTTTCTAGCATATTTACATGAACGAGCAGATAAGACAACATTTAGAATATAGCACAAAAAGCAGTGGTGTTTGACCCGATATACTGAGGTTCATCATGGGGGCAGTAAGTAAGTACAAGAATAGTGCAGTTAGTTAGTGGCAATGAGTTTACACTACAGGCTGAAGAGATGATAACAGCTGTTGTGGTTTAATGGTCTTTTTGAATCATCTACTTGATCTCAGATCGGAAGTTAACAACTAAGATGAAAGGACCACAACTGAGTCAAAAGATCTACAAGCAAAACAAGAAACATTCTTGAGTACTCAACACTGTTTTTCTCTTCAAGATCTCATCTGACTTAATGTATTGCCATTTTAAATGATGCAAAAAGTCATTCAAGAAAATAATCCTAGAACAAAATAGACACTGAAGAAAAGTGCATTATTATGTATGTAATAATACTTCAGAAGTGTAAGCTATGTTCTTCAAGAGGACCTTGGGGTAAAATGTGCAACAAAAAATCTAATTGCCCAGGGAAATCCAAAGTGCAAACTAATGTTCCACAACAGCATGAGGAGAAGAGTCAACCAAAGAACAATGGCAATGACAATTCAAAACTTCCATCCATGACCCCCAGGCATGTCAACAAAGACCAAGATGTATCTAAAGTTTTACAACTTACAGACTTGGGTCAAATCTAAAGGCAGTCAATATGACATATCACAAATACACCATCAGGAAAAGTACAGTTTTGACTTCCATCCAAATAATCCACCTGAACATAAATGAACAACTTGCATATTATGCCAAAATTTACATTGATGCATGTGCAACTATGCTTCTTACCCCTTTTTACATCTTCTATGTGATATGTACAGGTAATTAACACAATGTGGTGTAGTCCACACACAATAAGTTAACTGCTTGCAGCAGGACTGATGAACTTGCACTGGCATTATCCATTTTCAAGGTCACTACAGCTTCATAGTGAGGACACCTAACCTTTTAATGCAGTTGAATCTCCAATACTAGTCAATCAGCATGTATGTTTGCACATGTTATCATTATCCATGAGGTAGTAAATCCATCAGTTGCAACACTAAAGATTCAAGACCACAGCTTCAAGTCTTAGAATCCCTGCAGTGTAGAAACAGGCCCTTTAGCCCAACAAGTCCACACTGACCCTCCAAAGAGTATCCTACCCAAACTTATTCCTCATTACTCTGTATTTATCCCTGACTAATGCACCCAACCTACATATTCCTGAACACTACAGGCAATTTAGCATTGCCAATTCACCTAACCTGCACATCTTTGGATTGTGGGAGGTAACTGAAGCACCTGAAGGAAACCCACGCAGACACAGGAGAATATGCAAACTCCATACAGACAGTTGCCCAAGGCTGATATCGAACCTGGGTCCCTGGTGCTGTGTGGCAGCAGTACTAACCATTGAGCGACCATGCTGAGTCTATCCATCAGCATCACCAAACGAGAGAACTCTCCTTCCACATGAAACTCTGTGCGAGCCATGTTACAAAGTCCTGATTGATATTTTCCACAATTACTACCTGGTGCCTGACAACTTCACTATGTTGCCTTTGTTTAATGAATCAAAGATACCATTAGATCAATGGTTGTTGATACATGTATCACCACATTTAATATGCTTGGGGTGTTCCTCAACAAATTCTGCTTAACAATAGTCTACGATACACTAGTACACCCTTCCAAGACATGAGTAGGAAATCGGGTGTTCAACATATTACCCCTTTCCCTCACCACCCTCAGTCAAATGGTTTTCACGTAATGCATTATTCATGTACCTGTAATGAGATGCGTGATAGTTAAGTGTTGAGCAACTTGCCAAGGTTCTCCGATAGTTATGCTAAATCTACATTTTGCTCCTTAAGGTAACAGTATATGCTGGATGACAGCTCACATGTTTGGGAGACAGATACAAACAGTCCTTACATCTCACACTCTCAAAACCAGACCACATGCGCATGACTTATTGCTGGAAAGAAGGGAGAAAATGGTACAAGAACATGATGAATGAGCACACTGACATTTATGCCAACTTGACATAGGACAAAGCATCATAGTTTAAAGGTTTTCATATGAACACCTGGGTCATGACACTGCCTACATATGTTATAAAATGATCCTTTTCTCCAAACTTTCATTCTGATCATCTTCCCTAAGCTAAAATTGACAGCCCATATAGTGTGGTTTACTGTTTTATCATGTGGTGTGGTTTAGTTTACTGATTTCCATACCTCTATTTTATTGTCTATTTCTCCAGTTCTCAAGATTATTTGTAGGAACATATGAAGTAGGAGTTCATAAGAACTGCTCCACAAATCAACTAGATCTTGGCTGATCTGCTGCTACAACATTATGTTCTCTTATCCCATGCCATGGCTCAATGCTATTTGTAAACATCATCGATGTTGGTACTTTCCATCTCACTTAGAATGTGCTGGACAATAAGGAAAATGAGGAAATTGCAAGAAGGGATGCAAGTTTAAAATCATGATTTTAAAGGTAGGTATTACAATAAAATTCTCAATTTTCTTATTTTATGTAAACATAACAAGTATAAAGAAAGTGATAATTTTAATTGCAATATGTAATGAGATCAAATTGTAGACACTACTACTATTGTAAGTAGTTTACACTAGAATTATAACTTTACATTTGGCCAGCATGAGACCTATCCTACATCTAATATTTTAGTATTTAATATTTGTAGGTCAGTGATGCCAGTGTTCAGAACCTTTACACAAGTGTAAGTTTAATTAATGTTCTGAAATTTAATTAACGGAGACTGAAGGCGCATTTTCTGAGCAGTGCTGCAATCTGCATTGATGGGAAATAAACAGTATGCTATGGGATCAGAAAAAAAAAATGCATCAAATAAGGAATTCAGTTTTTTTTCCCATTGTTTAACTGTTAGCTGTGATGTTTAGTTCCATAAAGGCACTGTTTGCCATTGTGTTCTTCGGTCTTCCACTCTCCAAAGCAAGTCCCATTCTTCCTCCGTTCACAACAGCTGATTATGTATAAGGTATTGTTCCTTCTCAACATGATTACTCTTCAGTTTGCCTTTCACAATAGACTGGGAGAAAACTTCAACTGCAGAAGTGAACTGACCTCCCAATTATGGACCCAGGTAAGGTCATTCAAGATTGGACTCTTAGAATGGTTAAAAGTCAGTTAGCTCAGTTGGCTGGATGGCTGGTTATTGATGCAGTGTTGCCAGCAGCTTGAGCTATACCAGTTGAGGTTACCATGAAAGACTGTCCTTCTCAACGTTTTCCCTTTCCTGAGGTATGGTGACCCTCAAATTACGCCACCACTAGTCATTTCTCTCAAATTAGAGAGCTGCGCAATGGTCTGGTGAGATCAAGGTGACCTTACCTTAATCTTTGCTTGAGGATAAACAATCCTGCACAGTAACTTCATAACCAATCCTCATCTTCACCATGTTATCAGGAGAAGGTGCTGTGCAGTATTATCACAAAAACAATCCTCAGATAACAAACTGAAATTTCCTTAATGTCTCCTAATGGCAAAAAAAAATCACAGAATGCCAACAAATAAAGCTCATTAAAGAATCATTATTATCACTAAGTCTATTTATAATAATGTGCCTTTTTGAGATTTAAACACTTTATACCTCTATTAACAAGACTTAAATTAGTCCAGTGTAGATTTGTGTATTTGCAGTTGCAAATGAATTCTCACTAATGCAGTAAAAAAGGGTAATTTTATACTAAAGGTGGCTGACCTATGTTACTTACTGTGCTTACCCTGTTTATTGGGTTGCTGACAAATTAGATAAACATCAGAAATCCAAAAAATGCTACTGCTCAGCCGTGTTGAGGCATAGAGGTAATTGGCACATGGTGGTGCAGTCCACACACTATAAGTTAACTGTCTAGGTGACATCCTCAGTGCTTGGGAGCCTCCTGTGAAGCGCTTCTGTGATCTTTCCTCCGGCATTTGTAATGGTTTGAATCTGCAGCTTCCGGTTGTCAGTTCCAGCTGTCTGTTGCAGTGGTCGGTATATTGGGTCCAGATCGATGTGCTTATTGATTGAATCAGCACAGAAGCGCTTCACAGGATGCTCCCAAGCACTGAGGATGTCACCTAGACAGGGGACGAAACGTCTGCAACACAAATTCCCAGCCCGGCGAACAGAACCACAACAACGAACACCCGAGCTACAAATCTTCTCACAAACTTTGACTATAGGTTGACTGGTAAGGGAGCAGATTTCTGAGAGTTGAGTGCTTCAGTTAGCTATTCTGGAAATGCTTCTCTGTGGATGTCAGGTAAAGACAGGCCTGGACACAGTGATACTTTTCTGCAGTTGAATATCATTTCAACACACATTGTCAACACACCAAAATCCTGACTTTTTGGACAAAGTACTGATGTGTAAGTGCTACCCAATCGTGAAAATATATGTATTAACAATTTTGTATTTGTAGGAAATCTTGGAAGATCTCATTAACACAGAAAATATTTCTCCATGTTTATTGCTTTCCCAAATCTAGTCACTTTTAAGCTTTCTTCACAGATTCATACCTTTGGAACTGGTACTGAATCTGTATTCAAGAAACCTAGTGTTCTTGTGTGAAGTCTACAATTTCTTTAGCTCCCATTTCTTTTAGACAACACTAAAGTCAAATTTTTAGTCAGTGTATTTCAAGTTTTCAGGTTTCCACACATTCTTTGTTCCTTTTGCCTTTCTATAAGCTTGATTAAAGCCTGTTGTGTTTGTAACATAGTGGCTTGGTCCACTTAATCTTGGGTCTCAGCAGCAGCAAAGTCTTCTTCCCCATCCAAGTTAATTGGAGACAGCAAGTGTTGACGTGAGAATTCTAGATGCTCAGTTATGCTAATTAATGATCCAGTGGACACCCATTATCCCTAAACACACTGCAGTTTAATTAATGGATTAAATGGAAACTCTAGGGTCTACCCATGCTCTAAGATCACCAGCAAACCCTGATGATTTTGACAGCAGCCTTGAAGGGGACACGTATCACTATCAAGCACTTTGTTTCCAATGGATGAACCCAATCAGTTATGGGTGTGGTTGCTGAAAGCTATTCCCTTCCCATTGCCTACAGAACACCCTCCATTGAACCCACTGACACACCCTCTCCTGTGACCCCTCCTCTGCAATACCCATTTTGCCTTGGCCTATGGTTCCATGCTGATCCAGGGCCTCTGTTGGGTACATTGCTGCCAACCACTATCCCCCCCACACTGGAGCTGAAAGGATGGTAGGTTCTAATCATGCGCTAAATAATCCTGATCGCCACCAAAAGTCACCAAATAAAGTATTCAAGTGTATTTCACTAAATGAATTTCATTAGGAATGTAAACTCAATGATCTGACATCAGAAACAGATTGCATGGATTAATGAATGGGACTATGGTGAAAATCAGAATTTTTTAAAAAATCAGTTGAATTTTTATTTTGCCAGTTTTATTATTGACTTTGTATTGTGTTCTGCCAATTTTTACAATTTTTGTTTGATGAAGTATAGAGATTTTCTGATATATTTAAGTGAAAAAGAATTAGTATTTAATTAAAGCACTGACCTGGAATGCAAGGTGCCCCTTGCCCTTCTGTAGTTATCAATTCACAGGACAGATACCCCCAACTTGCATTTTCATTGAACCTGCTAAATTAATCATCTTATGCTGCAAACATAAGGCACTTACCTGTTATGTTCAGCACTCACTTATATCAGGCTTTAAATGTCACCTTGTCAGTAATGTTCAGGGTTTTAAGTAACTGTGAAATAAGAGTAAATGGTGAATTTGCATTCAATTAGCTTTTGCCACAGTGAAACAAAATAGCATTCCTCACAAAAAATTAACTGTACCACATCTCCAGAGAACAGTCTTTTACAGCGATGGAGATCTGTTGTTGCCAGGCATCGATCTCCCAGCACTGCCTGTCTGAATCTGTATAAGAGGTGTTTGATAGAACTGACAAGGAGATGGTAAAGTGAGGTGTTTCATTCCACGCTCTTAATGACCACCAACTGCAATGACTTGCCATAATGATGACAAATGTTGCGGCATGTGAGGATGCAGCCTTGCGAGAATACATTATGTCTGTAAGTCAAAGGACTTGGCCTGAACCTTGTATTTTGAGGGCTTGCTGCGTATTGTTGCTAATTTGTAGTGCTGCTGCTCCTCACTTCTGGAAAGCAGAGGTTATGTAATAACGTTGTACCCAACTTAACACCCCTGAACCAATTTAACAAGCTTCCAAAACAATTCTTGACAGAATAAATAACATTTATCATTCTAACAAATCTGCACTAGTGGGCTGGAAAATAAGGTAATGGACAGAGGAATTTATAACCACATATTTCAAATCTGTTTTCCCTCAATCAAACTCTTCAGATGGTGTTTTGATAACCAAGAGCTTACACAGTGCAGCAACAAATAGAGGTCAGTCTTAGAACAATTACTGCCAGGAATACAGTAAACAAAAATTGCCCTCAACTAAAATAAATCTGACACCCATTATTCTGGTCATCATGCAGGAACTAGATCTGATAATCAATTCTATTAGACAGTCATAGAAGTGAAGGGTGAGATTAGAATGCAGTACACAATTTGTGACATCTTTTCTATCTGTTCCATACTGAGGTGGGATTCAAGTAGAAGGATGACAAGCAGAATAACCCTGGAAATCAGACTCACCCGCACTGTTTCATTATCATTGCTCAGCATGGAAACATGACATTTCAGAAATTTCAAATGTCTGTCCCCTGACAAAGTTTCTATCTTGAAGAGTAATCTTTATTAATCCGATTGGAGCTCAGAAAATCAACTTATGTAGGGGAATTTAGGACAATATTTTTGATAAATAATAACTATAGAATATAATAATTAAGAAAAGTTGATTTTTCACTTTAAAAACTAACCAGAATATCAGTACATCAATTGATTTCATCCCAACTTATTTCTTAATATTCTTGTGTAAAACAGACTAGTAACTAAATTATTGCTATCAGTGTGGATCATGTGTGATCACTTTTTGGAGTTGTGGTAATATACTACACAAAAATTTGTGCTTAACATTATATAACTAAAATGCTGTCATATTTAGAACATAGAACATAGAAGAATACAGCGCAGTACAGGCCCTTCAGCCCTCGATGTTGCGCCGATCAAAGCCCACCTAACCTACACTAACCCACTATCCTCCATATACCTATCCAATGCCCGCTTAAATACCCATAAAGAGGGAGAGTCCACTACTGCTACTGGCAGGGCATTCCATGAACTTACGACTCGCTGAGTGAAGAACCTACCCCTAACATCAGTCCTATATCTACCCCCCCTTAATTTAAAGCTATGCCCCCTTGTAATAGCTGACTCCATACGTGGAAAAAGGTTCTCACTGTCAACCCGATCTAACCCCCTAATCATCTTGTACACCTCTATCAAATCACCCCTAAACCTTCTTTTCTCCAATGAAAACAACCCCAAGTGCCTCAGCCTTTCTAAACTGTTAGAACAATCAACAATTCTAAATATGAATTATCTGGAACATTTTAGTCAGCAATTAATAACAATATATGACTTTTGCCAACTGGTTCAATTTACATGATGTATCTTAGTTTTAACCTATTCCCCAAAGACAAAGTTGTTACATAATATAGCATGGCATTGTGGGTATATTCATCAGTAAACTCCAGTGTTTAATTGCTGTGTTCTGCTGAGTTAACTGATCCAAGACAAGGAAGACAGTATATTGTTACTCATTAGAAATAAAACACTATCAGTGTAGCTCCTAATTGTTATTCAGTGTTTCATGTGGATAAAGGCAAATGTGATTGTCAGATGATGCGCACTCCCCAGGGCCGAGTATCTTGACATCATCCATTGTCTAGACTGCCACATAAACCTGCAGCTAATGCCTGTGAAACTATAACCCAGTACAAATCACTGATAAAGAGAAGAACATTTTGTAACAAGATAAAAATGGATTGTTTTCATTAACGATCTTATTGGAGTGGGATTTGTCTTTTCAGAGAGATGAATTTACGTGTTTTTTAATTTATCTGGTGTTTTAAAATATTGGACTAACAGGAGCATTTTAATGGTGCTCTGGATTGGCCACTTCAGAATCAGCTTTCATAATAGAAACACAATCCTTAACTTGTAAACTACATGAACTTCAATAGACCAAACAGTCTACACTGGGATGTTGTCTGGGTTTTCAAAATGATAAGCGGTTGCTTCATATGGAGCCAACTGGAACTGACTTTGTACTGCTTTCCATGTGTTCTCCACATCTTACTTTTTCTCACAGAGCCATTGAACCATACTGCAAAAAGAAATATGCATGCAGGTACATGCCCTGCATTTGTCTGAAGACTTTGAAATGGTGTTCCCGTAACACACAGTGCAAATGGCTCAAACCCTGAAAAAGACACAAATAGATTTGACAAACATGGTTTCTCTTACATGTGTCTATATTGATTCTGCCCAATCACATTATGACTTTCTAATTGTCTTGTTCCTAAATACCTAATAGTGAATTCATGCCTTTTACATATTTTCGGTTGCTGGGCGAATAGGCCTGTAGCTAACCATTTTCTCTCTTCTCCTCTTTTTTTAATTAGCAGGGTTATGTGCATGACCTTCTCATCCTTGGGAACTATTCTAGAGGCTAAGGAACTCTGAAAGATCAAAACTAATGCATCAACTATCCAAGTCACTACATCTTTTTAAAATCAAACATCCAGATCATAGGTTCCAGGAGATTTAATTCCACTTAGTCTTTTTACTTTCTCCAATACTTCCTTATTTCTTTAAATTTTTATTGATTTCTTTAAGTTCCTTGTTCTCCCAAGATCCTTGCTTCCCCTGTTTTTTTTTTGTATTTTCTACTCTGAAGATGGACCCAGAAAATGGAACCTTTTACTCTTGGTCATTTGAGCAAAGTAAGGACCCCCTTTCTTAATGTGTGGGGCTGAGTGCTGCTCTTTCCTAGAGCAAAACCAATTAACAAGCCACCTGAAGGCCCACTGCTAATTTAGGGAGAACAATGGAGATGAAACAACCATTAGATTAGAAGAAAGAAGAGAAATCACTCAACAGCCATGTCATAGAGTCATAGAGATGTACAGCATGGAAACAGACCCTTCAGTCCAACTTGTCCATGCTGACCTCTGTATCCCATCCCAAACTAGTCCCGCCTGCCAGCACCTGGCCCATATACCTCCAAATCCCTCCTACTCAAAGCTTTTTGGTGTAACTTGTATGTTACAATACAGGGTAAACCCCACCTGTAATTTAGACCAGCAACGCAGAAAAGATTTACCCTGTGTAATAATCTGTGAAAATTTGAGATGAAAAGAACTATCTTGAAAGTTACTACTTAAAGTAAAAATTAACAACTTTATTTTTGCTTCGAGCTGTGACTTATGATAGTGAGATATGGTTACCACACAGTCTGGGAAAATGCCAGGATATTTCTGTTTTAACTCCTCAGTGTCTTGGTCTTCCTTGGGCTTCTCCACAACAGGGGTGTCTCTCCCACCTTGGATCCTGCCAAATCATTCCCAAGAATTGGCACTCTGTCAATCACTCACACTGTAACTTCCCCAGTCTTGAGTTGGCACTCCAACCTGATTTTATATAGAAGAACACTAAATTTGTGTTTAGATCAGAATGGTACTCGAAAAGCACCACGGGTCAGACAGCATCTGAGGAGCAGGAGAATCAATGTTCTGGGCAAAAGCCCTTCATCAGGCCTGAAACATCGATTCTCCTGCTTCTCAGATGCTGCCTGACTTGCTGTGCTTTTCCAGAACCACTCTGGTTTCCAGCATCTGCAGTCCTCACTTTTACCTAACACTAAATTTCTGTCCATCTGTCCCACAAATTACCACACTCGTGGGTAACAGACCAGAGTGCATATTCGCTCATCCCTTCCTATCAGTGACTGATTAGATCCTGTATCTCTCAAAATTATAACCTCTTGCCCTTCTCTCCCTGTTCTTTCTGATTAAACATTACCAATAGAGGCAAATTCATTCCAAAGATCAGATATTAACTCCATACGCAATCCCTGCCGAGGCTGTGTACTTTCCTGCAGCTCCTCGGCTCTTCTTGGGATCTCCTTTACTACTTTCACTAATGCCACTGGCTTAGCTTCTTTTACCACATCTTTTCCCACAGTGCGTTTCTTTAGCGACCAGCACTGTGGCTTTACCTTTCCCAACTTCTGGCAGTGAAAAAAATCTTTTCCCAGTGCCCTTCTGAAACCAACGGCCCCCTTTACAGTGAAAACACCGGAGGCCTTTCACCTCCTTTCCACCCTCTTGGGCTTCTTTAACATGTGGTAAATTTTTAGCAGTGTTCTCTACTCATTCCTTCGTAGAGTAGGATCTCCCTTTCTCCCAAATTCTATCCCTCGCAGGACAAAATTCTGGCTGTAAGTTTGTCTTCTGCACCAACATATATTCATCTGTTAATTCTGCTGCTCTGCTCACTTCCTGAACTTTCTGTTCTTCCATGTGAATTTGTATCATCCCTGGAAATGAGTTTTTAAACTCCTCCAGTAGAATAATTGCTCATCAGACCTCAAAGGTCTGATCTATTTTTAAAGCACACACCCATCTATCAAAATAACTATTTTAAAGTATTTCAAACTCAACGTAAGTCTGACCTGGTTCCTTCTTCATGTTTTTGAACCACTGTCTATATGCTTCTGGTACCAAATCATAAGCACTTAAAATAGCCTGTTTAACCTCTTCATAATCTCTTGACCCCCTCAACTGACAGTGCGGCAAATACTTCACTAGCTCTGCCGACCAATTTAGTCTGAACAAGCATTACCCATAAATCCTCAGACCACTCCATCTGCCTAGCTAATTTTTCAAATGAAATAAAGATGGCTTCAACACCTTTCTCATCAAAATGTTGTTGAGTTTTGACATATTTGATTATATCACTGCCTTTTCTTTTAATCTCCATCCTGTTAACCTGACTTTGCTGACTAAGACACAAATTCTGAAGTTTAAATTCTCTCTCTCTCTATATCCATCTCTTTCTACTCTCTCTCTTTGCTCAGCTAAAACCTTCGCTCTCTCTCTCTCTTTCCTCTCTCTTCTCTCTTTCCTCTCTCTTCTCTCTATTTCTCTTTCTCTCTTCCTCACTCTTTCTTCTGTCTCTCTTTGTTTATCTTCAAACTCCATTTTCCTCAAATGTAATTTAAGTTTTTCTACCTCTACTGCACTTGTCTGTTTCACTGACACACTGAAGTGTTTGAGTAACTCCCTTACAATTTCAGGTTTAATTTTGACCTTGGTTAAACCCAAATCTAACTTCTTTGCTAATTCTAAAAGTATGGCCTTTTACTTTCCTTCTAAACTTTCTTGGCAAATTTGATAATGATCTTCAAATTCCAGAACATTTTTTAGCAATTTTACGAGCCATTTCTCTCACTTTTAATTGAATCAACTACAAATTAGCAAAATCAAACAAATTGCCTTACATACATCTTAATTAAAGATGTTGGACACTAACCTGTAAGTGCTTAAATCTACTGGGCTTTTTCATACCCCAAATCTATTCAAATCTGTCTATAACTGTTCAAATCTTGGACTAAAGCCCCCAAGCTGTTACAATATAGAGTAACCCCAACCCGCTAATTTAAATCAGCAACACAAAAAAGATTTATCCCGTGCTGTAATCTGTGAAAATTTAAGAGAAAATGAACTATCCTGAAAGTCACTATTTAAAGTAAAAATTAGCAACTTTATTTTTTAAAAAGTCTAACAGAGAATAATTAAGTAACAACTATTTACATCTCATTTATCTAAACCTATCTTTTACTTTCCCTCTTACAATACTGGTCCAATAAAACAGAAACAGAAAAATTCAAATTTCAAAATCAGCCAGCTGTCAAATCTTCTTTTTATATCTTCCTCTGTAGATTTGCTCTCCAGGTCGGTGTCTTTTTTTTTTGTGTAAACTCCTTCTTCGCACAGATACCTCTCAGAGAGTTCTTACTAGCAGCCTATATCCGTTGGTCTTTTGACAGTCCTCCCTGCCACTCTGACTAACTGTTCAAACTGTGTGATACTTATACCCCAAAACATTGGATTGTTTCATTGGTTTTAATATTGTCAAAGTACTAAATTCAAACTTGATTGGAGTTTGGCATCTTGGGGCATAATTTAAACCGATTGGCTAAACTTGAATTTATTTTTGTTTCATAGCAACCCAGCCAGTGCTGGTTGTTCTGACCAAGTGTTACATTGTTACTTTGTTCTGGACTCTCTGTGCCTCTCTAAGTCCCTGCTAGCTCAACTCTCTGAAAAGGTACAAAAGCCTTTAAGGGTAATAAATTTCCCTGAGGATCATCCTTTTGAGCTGCTCCTCTAACCTGCTGGATTTTAGATATGGTGTGAAATTCCCACACTGTTGAGAAAAAGGAAATTCATAGCTAGAAAAAAATGTAGCTCCCTGTAAACCCATAGCTATTCCTCGCTGAATTTGCAGCACAATTGTAGCAAATCTGGAAGATGGAAGTTTGGATCATGGCCCAAAGTCATTTTTCAGAACATTCTCACCCCAATGGCCTTGGAAAACTCTGCCAAAGTATTTCTTCAGTGTCTATGCACTTCCTTATTCCTCATTTTAATGTCACCTGCCTCTGTCTCTAATGGACTCATACATGCTTTCATGAATCTCTTCCTATTTACAGACCTATGGAAATGTCAACAATATGTTTTCAGGCCTCTTGTTATTTAATCCTCATATTCTCCATACACTTTGTTTCACAATTCCTTGGTCCTTCTTTGCTGAAGTCCAAACTTTCTCTGAATCTTAAGGCTCACCTTTGGATTTTGGCAACAATACATATCTTTTCTTTTGATCTAAAATGAATTATAACTCATTTTGTTATCAGGATAGATGTTCCTCAAAAGTCTGCCAAATTCTTGTGGCAAGTTCTCAGAGAGATGAGTGGTAAGTGCCAGTCCTTTCCAGGTCACAGATTGATATGGACATGAAACTTTAGTTATCTGATTAGCATCAAGTCATCTGAACTCCAACAAAGTGTAAAAACACATTAGGGTCTCTGTGATGATTGTCTAAGGACAACCAGTAAATTAAGGCTTTTGGGGACAGTTGTAGTCTCTCGTGGATAGAGAATGCCTAGACAATAGTGATACTAATGAGTATATATGCATAGATAAAGGAGCGCCCCGCCCCCATGCGTTGTGCCCTTACACACTAACCACATGCATCGAAACACCCTGCCATATTAATGTCATCCTTGCATTTTGGGAATCATGAAAGGCAAAGTACAACATTTAATGACTCAATTCTACCTGGAGGACACAGCTTCAATACTTAAAGAGAGGAATAGTGAGTCTCCTGAATCCAAAGGATTGGAGCAGCTGGGTGGGCGTCATATCGCTTTTGAGGGGTAACTGCAGAGTCTATGGTAACTCCTGTCAAGCTTGTGTTGCTAGGCCTTCACTCAGCAGGTTCATTGGTCTGTTTGAGACCAGCTGGCAAAACAGGACAATTATTGATGCCTTGGTGCTCCTCTTAATTTAAATTGTCACCATCTGGAAGGTGTACAGGAGAAGTTGTTGTATAGATGGAGAAAAAAACATGTTTAAAGACCCAGTTAATGCTGACAAGCATGTAGTCATTTGGAAATCTGTCACCCACATGCCTTGAGCTCTGATATCAGATTGCTACAGGGTGAATAGTTTCTGAAGTCTGCTTCAGTAGTCAAACGTTACTTTGTAGATATGGTTTGTCCTCCGTTCACCCACACTTCAGTGTTTGACTACGTTGGAGTAACTGCATGAAACATTCTTCAGCCAATGAAGGGCCAGTGCTCCAAAAGCTTGTGATTTCTAATATACCTATTGGGCTATAACCTGGTGTTGTGATTTCTGACTTTGAGATTTCATTGGCACACTCTAATAGATTCCTGTTCAGAGAATAACTTAAAGAGAACCACCATGTCAATAGCAGCTTTTAGTTTACAACCCAGAGAACTACATCTTGAGAAAGGAACAGTCCTGTTCCTCCCCTCTTCACTCTGATTTGGAAGATGTACAAGCTGCTTCAGTTATAAGCTTGAATTTGGTGGATTTAGCACAGAAAAGTTGGATACAACTTGAACACAATATCCCCTTTAAAAAAATAAAATGCCCAGAAGAGTTAAGAGATATTAGAACAAGGAATGTGTAGGTATCAATAACATTACTAGGATCAGCCACATGCACACTGTACAATGGTCCCACGAGCACTGCCCGGTTCTACCTCCTTCCCAAGATCCACAAGCCTGACCACCCTGGCCGACCCATTGTCTCAGCATGCTCCTGCCCCACTGAATTCATATCTACCTACCTCGACACTGTCCTATCCCCCCAGTCCAGGAACTCCCCACATACGTTCAAGACACCACCCACGCCCTCCACCTCCTCCAAGACTTCCGTTTCCCTGGCCCCCAACACCTCATCTTCACCATGGATATCCAATCCCTCTACACCTCCATCTGCCATGACCAGGGCCTCCAAGCCCTCCGTTGTTTCCTCTCCAGACGTACCCAACAGTACCCTTCCACCTACACTCTCATTCGTTTGGCCGAACTGGTCCTCACCCTTAACAATTTCTCCTTTGAATCCTCCCACTTCCTTCAGACCAAAGGGGTAGCTATGTGCACACGTATGGGCCCCAGCTATGCCTGTTTCTTTGTTGGCTATGTAGAGCAGTTGATCTTCCATAATTACACCGGCACCACTCCCCACATTGATGACTGTATTGGAGCCACCTCGTGCTCCCTCAACTTTACCAACACATTCCACCCTGACCTTAAATTTACCTGGACCATTTCTGACACTTCCCTCCCCTTCCTGGACCTCTCCATCTCCATTAATGATGACCGACTTGACACTGACATTTTTTACAAACCCACCGACTCCCACAGCTACCTGGATTACACCTCTTCCCACCCTACCTCTTGCAAACATGCCATCCCGTATTCCTAATTCCTCCGCCTCCGCCGGATCTGCTCCCAGGAGGACGAGTTCCACCACAGAACACACCAGATGGCCTCCTCCTTTAGAGACCGCAATTTCCCTTCCCACATGGTTAAAGATGCCCTCCAATGCATCTCGTCTACATCCCGCACCTCTGCCCTCAGACCCCACCCCTCCACCCATAACAAGGACAGAACGCCCCTGGTGCTCACCTTCCACCCTACCAACCATCGCATAAACCAAATCATCCGCTGACATTTCTGCCAACTCCAAACAGACCCCACCACCAGGGATATATTTCCCTCCCCACCCCTTTCCGCCTCCCACAAAGACCGTTCCCTCCGCGACTACCTGGTCAGGTCCACACCCCCCTACAACCCACCCTCCAATCCTGGCACTTTCCCTTGCCACCGCAGGAACTGTAAAACCTGCACCCACACCTCCTCCCTCATGTCTATCCAAGGCCCTAAAGGAGCCTTCCACATCCATCAAAGTTTTACCTGCACATCCACTAATATCATTTATTGTATCCGTTTCTCCCGATGCAGTCTCCTCTACATTGGGGAGACTGGACGCCTCCTAGCAGAGCGTTTTAGGGAACATCTCCGGGACACCCGCACCAATCAACCACACCGCCCCATGGCCCAACATTTCAACTCCCCCTCCCACTCTGCCGAGGACATGGAGGTCCTGGGCCTCCTTCACCGCCGCTCCCTCACCACCAGACGCCTGGAGGAAGAACGCCTCATCTTCCGCCTCGGAACACTTCAACCCCAGGGCATCAATGTGGACTTCAACAGTTTCCTCATTTCCCCTTCCCCCACCTCACCCTAGTTCTAAACTTCCAGCCCAGTAACTCTCCCCATGACTTGTCCAGACTTGTCCTACCTGCCTATCTCCTTTTCCACCTATCCACTCCACCCTCTCCTCCTTGACCTATCACCTTCATCTCCTCCCCCACTCACCTATTGTACTCTATGCTACTTTCTCCTCACCCCCCCCCCCCTCCTCTAGCTTATCTCTCCACGCTTCAGGCTCACTGCCTTTATTCTTGATGAAGGGCTTTTGCCCGAAACGTCGATTTCGAAGCTACTTGGATGCTGCCTGAACTGCTGTGCTCTTCCAGCACCACTAATCCAGAATCTGGTTTCCAGCATCTGCAGTCATTGTTTTTACCCACTAGGACTGAGTCAAAGTGATTAAAATAAGTCCATGGGGGCTGCTTTTCTGTCACCAAGTCACCCTTTATTTGCATATGCACAGTACATAGACTCCACCCAGTTAGCTCAGAACCAGTCACTAGAGTCAGGAGAATCCCTGAGACTCCTGTTTATATCTATCAGCCAAGGCTCCCTGAGTGGCCCAGGTTAGCAACCCCAATCAGGAATTTCATATTCAGACTTGGTCCTTGTTCCAATCACTACAGTGGTGTAAAAGAATACATGTTAATGCTTTGTGTTAAGCAGAAGAGTGAAAATAACTAACAGTAGAAATTCATATACTCTAATCTGTAAAACTGCTTGATTAGGCATTGTTTACATTCCCTGACAGGAATTTTAAGGTGGAGATAAAAGTAACAAACCATAAAACTGGAATTAATGCAAACATTTATTACAGATGTGTCAGTAGCTGTAATCAGTAACGAGAGATTAACGTTTGAATATAGATCACAATATTTCTAATGAAAGGTTTTTACCCAAAATATGATTTTTCTTTTCTTGCTTTAAGTTACTGATATAGCTACAGTCAGGTCTCATGTTTTTCAAATGTCTTTTCCAACGAAAGTGGAGGAAGATAGTTTGTGGTCGAGACACTTGAAATGTATGGAAATTTTGTTCAATTAGATAACCCAATTGTAGCTGCACATGTTCTAGTAACAGCTCTCATTTATGGAAATCTCTCTTTTTTTTAAGTGCTACTTTATGGCAAGTAAATGCTATGGCAGATTTAAATTCCAAATCTGTATTTATCTTATTGAACTCAAATTGCTAGTGAAGGGTGGTGATCAGATTGATCATGATTAATGGAGAAAAAATTGCTTATATAAGTCATATAGGCAGTTTTCAGGCAGATCAGATTCAAGGATTGGGAAGGAAGATCTTATAATGAGGTCATTAAGATTAAATGATGAGGGTTTATCAGGCAAGGGCTTTGAAAACCACTAAACCAAATGGATCAGCTCTTCTCAGGTCCTTTTAACCTCCTGACATTACAAAGGTACTTAAAAGGAAATGAAAGTGATCCTATGTCTAAGGAGGTATTGTCGACCTATCTATCAAACAGCTAATACTCAGACTGATCCTTGGCACATCAACTCTCCAGTCTTTCATTCACTCTTCAGTGACTATTTCTTGAAGTTCTCTGCTTTATGAATGTTGTTAAGAAGCCAGTGTTGGAGGTTAATATTGGATGGCCTAGAGGTGAGAGAGTTGTGTTCATGGCTAGAAGTCTTAGGGAGGATGGGAGGGGTTGTAATGGAGACCACAATCAGGGAGACGGGGTATGGATAGAGAAGGATCCATGTGTTTATTATGAGTGGATGAAGTCTTCCTTTTTGAAGATTGGGAACTAGTCGTCCACCTCCTCTTTTAATGTAACAAAGGTAAACATCAACGGCTGTTGCCTTGGATCTGCAGCCGACCAGTAGATAGTCTGGTGCCATAATTCTCTGTAAGCTACACGGTCACATGGCAATCTAAATGTCCCCACATTGACTATGGGCAAATAAGCCCTTTTTATCTTACTGCACTTGTAATGACTGAGCACAATAATTCAAAGAGCTCATGTACTTAAGCAAATCACAAACACGGTCCAAAAGAATGATGGGAAAAAATGTGGTTTGGAAAGTCTTCTTCCCCACAGCTATTTGAAAGTCATGTCTTGATGATACTCTTTCTAATTTCTCCTTCAATAATTGCTAGATGATGCAGTGCATAACTGAACCATTCACCACGATCTGCATAAAAGCTTTGTCCTAAACCAGGTGCTGATGATTTTCCAATTTCACTCAAATGCCATTGTACTGAACAGTATTAATCATTGATTTTTGAATTGCATTCTGTTATTTCTCACCACATTTTTTATCAGTTTAGCTTACTACCTCCATCTGTGTTCCTTGAATTTTATATCCATCTGTCTGTACCTCTTCTTGTATCTTCTCATGCTTCTAGTGTGACACTGGATCTGAACATTCTGTCACAGATAGAGCAGGTAGTGTTTGATGTGAGGGGTGGATCAGATGGTCTGGTTTTGAGACATGCTCCTTCTTCTGTTTGTGCTTGGCCTCCAGCTGGACATGTCTGTGATGCTAGAGAGGATTGATACCTTGGTGAGTGCTTCTTCTCCAATTTTGGCAGTCTTAGGCAAGAGATTGAGTGCTTGAACATGTCACATTTTATTAGGAAGGTTTTGAGCTTGTCTATGAAGCTTTTGTTCCCTGTTTACTGGGACATTTGGAGTAGAGAAATTGTTTTGGGTGTCTAATGTCAAGAATGCAAGCTATATGGCTCTCACAATATGGTTGATTCATTATTACTGGTGCTTCAATGCTAAGGGCATTTGGCCTGGGAGAGGCCTATCTTGCGGCTGGATTTGTAGGATTTGATGGCAGCATCACTGGTGATACCTCTAGAGATTTGAGATGCCTGGAAATTAATGTCCATGTCTCCAACATATACATGTGAATATATAACACTGCTATTCTACTGATCTTGAGCTTGGTTTGAGATATTTGGAATGAAGCCGTCTATTCCTTAGACTGCCAAAGGATGTGCTGGCACACTGGAAAGGACAATGAGTTTCATTGATATGATTTGCCTGATGGGAAAGGGTTCCCAATGAGAATTCATTTTCCAGTTTCTTGCAATGGATCTTGATTACACAAATGCAGTGTTACATAGTGGGAGCAGGCTGTAGAGGGCGTTTGTCTTCTGGGATGCTTATCTTATAGTCTATGCTCTCCTGTCTCTGAATGTATAGACACTGATTTGGTCACAGACTTTGAGTTTGCACGCAGACAAATATTATTTGCATAATGCACTGGATGACAGAGTTTGGGCAGTCCTTGATTCTAGACTGTACGTTACACAGGTTAAACGGTTTTAGAATCATAGAATCCCTACAGTGTGGCCCTTTGGCCCAACAAGTCTACACCAACCTTCTGAACAGTAACCCACCCAGACCCATTCCCCTACCCTATTACTCTACATTTACCCCTGACTAATCCACCTAATCCACAATCCCTGAACATCATGGGCAATTTAGCATGGCCAATCCACCTAATCTGCACATTTTTGGACTATGAGAGGAAACCGGAGTACCCAAAGGAACTCCTCACCGACATGAGGAGAATGTGCAAACTCCACCAAGACAGTTGCCCGAGGCTGGAATCAAACCCAGGTCCCTGGCGCTGTGAGGCAGCAGTGCTAACCACTGAGCACCCTGTGTCCCTAACCATTAAACCACCGTGCGCCCTACTCCAGCGGGAAGTTTCATGGAAGTAGAGTAGAGCGGTGCAGTGAGGAAGTTAGAGAAGAGCATTGTTGTGATGACACATGAGTTTGCATATATACTGCTTAATGGTGTATCCATTGATGAGGATCACACCTTGCATATTGGCATGCAGCAGACATTGGATGGTGACAAAATTTCTACAGGCAGTAAAATTTGAGGAGGACGAAGGTCTTTTTGAGGTGAAGGAAGGTTACTGATGCTCTCTAGTGGAGATTCATCTGCAGTGGTGATCTTTTTGAATTTCACCCATCTGGTGGCCTTTTCTACATTGTGTCTAGTTCCTGTTGAATGGACGCTGATGGGTGGCATGCTGCAGTAATGACAGCCAAAGAAGTCACACTGAGCTCTGAGTCTTGGTTGAGAACATCCTCAACCTGTGTTTATCCTGCTTTGAAGGTGAAGTCAACTGTGCCTCTTAATAGACAGAATCTGCATTGTGATTCTGGGAGGAAATATTCAATCACTGGAAGGAAATGACTGAGGTCGATACTTCCATTAACGTCTGGTGTGGACTGCAGGGAAATGTCTCTGTAGTTACTGAAATTGATTTTATCACCTTTCTTTGAAGTTGGCCATAATTTTGGTGTCTCAGAGATGCCTTGGCATACTGTCCTTCCAGTGAGGGAAATGAGATCAAGTATTCATGCTAAGAGTGTTTCTCCACTTTATTCTGGCGGGGATTCATCTGCAGTGGTGACCTTTTTGAATTTCACCCATCTGGTGGCCTTTTCTACATTGTGTCTGGTTCCTTTGAACAAATGCTGATGGGTAGCATGTTGCGGTAATGACAGCCAAAAAAGTCACATTGAGCTCTAAATCTTGATTGAAAATATCCTCAAAGTGCTCCTTGTGAATGAGTACTCGCTGCCTCTCTGTCCTTTGATGAAGACCTCTTCATTCATAGCTTTCAGTACAGTGGGTCATTGGCTGCTTGGTCTGTAAAAATATTCTTAACTGCCTTGAAGAATTCATGTATATTGTGGCTGTTGGCGGGTTTCTGGATTTCCTACACTCTTCCCAACCACCATTTGGTCTTTCTTTGTACAGTCCTTACTTAAGAAGATTCAGTTTGTTTCCTTTTGAGGCACAGGACAATAACCAAACAAGGCTGAAATAAAATGCCTGGTTGTTTTTTTTTCTTTTTTTTCTTCTTGTTTTCTTTTTTTATTATTATTTTTTTCTCTTTTTTTAAAATTTAACCCCCACACTACCGCCTAACTGCGGTAGTGCTTATTTTTTCCCCAGCACCCATGGTGTGTGTGTGCAGGTGTGAAACACAGTGAAAGACACAAAGTGCACGAATCTTTATTCAATTGCCACCACCAGGAAGATAGGAAAACACCCGAGTGGCCAGTGACAAGCACTGCCCTTCACAAAAGGGCAATGCCTGGTTGGTTTTATCTGTTGCTTCTGAATTAAAGCATATTCACAGATAATTGTCTCGTACTGCTTCTGTGTAAGCTGAACCAAAGGGTCTTTTTATTCAATGGTTTACTAAAATACCATTGTTATCTAATAACAGAATCCTTCTGATTAAATCATTCTTGTTGTTTTCTCCATCGCTTTTATGTTACACCAACCATCACCCTTAGCAGAAGGTTTCTCATCTGAGTCCATTGTTAAACATGTTACGAAATTATTAATGTTGAAGCTCACTGATTCCATTTGGGAATGCTAACTTTCTGTTATTCTTTTGGAATTGTATTTTAAGTGTCAGGTTGTTGTGTTGTAGAGAGTGATTCATCTAACATTCGGCATTTTTCGAGGCATATATAGGCGTCCCTTATTTAATGTCTTTTGACCTTGAGATCACACAGGCTATCAATGTATCAGTGCTTGAAACATGTTAGAATTCTTGATTTGAATTTGTCTTTTTGTCTGACACCAGTGTATAGATGACGAATTGATGTATGGTACACAGGAGCATTCTATTACCATTCAATTGGTTTAGACTCAGTGTGTCAGTCAATGCCATCCTCAGAATTAGTTACTGCTGCTCATTTAATGCATTCAGTTTCCATTTCTAATCTTGCAACTCACCAAGTAACCATCGTTTAAATAGAATATATGCTGCAGGAGCAAGTTATTTGCCCCAACCAGTCCATATCAGTTTTATTCGCTGTAGCAAATCTTCTACCTTTTTTTCCATGTAAATCTAATGCTGTAACAATCTATTTCCTTATCTCTCAAATAAATGTCTAGCTTCTTCTTAAATGCATTTGCACTCATCATTCAGATGAGATTCAAGTTATGATGTAGCTTATTGGACAAGTTGTCAACATTCTAAACAATTGGTGGCAAGCTCCGCTTTTTAAAAATTTCTCTCATTTTTAATTTTAATTCTGAATTGAAACAGGAAAATAAATATTTTAAAACCAAGGACTGCTGAAGGATTACTGCATATTTTTCAAAGCAAGTAACTGGATACTCATTGTAAGTATTGTTTACCCAGTTTCTATGATGTAGGAGAAGGTACAGTTGAGCTGCAGCCATGAGTGTGTTCAAATAGAAATTTAGCCAGCAAAAAGCAGCTTATTGGTTTGCTGACTAATGACCAATTATCAATGAGAAAGGTGTTCTGCCTGCCAACAGCTACATGACTGGTCCTCAGTTGGCTGAATAGCCTAGAACTGTAAACAAGGCACAGAGAAACCATCAGACCTTCAGCTGGGAACTTTCTCTGTTCTCTACAGCACAAGCCATTCTAAATATAAAGAAAATCAATTGCTTTCTCCCTTCAGCAGTTGTAAGCTGTGACTTTTAATTAATAAGTTAGCAACTTTTTTTTCCAAGTGTGAAGCAGTCACCCTGCGCCTCTTACAAACCAGTGGAAGCATCTAGAGAAGGAAGACTGATTAGCCATATTCTGATTAGCACAAGATTCATCTCAAGATATGCTGTAAACAGGAACCACTGAATATATTTTCTTTTTAGTTGTGTATGGTGTTGTGCGTGGGATATGTGTGTGTACATGCAGTGTGTGTGTATGTGTACATGTGTGCATATAAACAGTGGGGTTACATGAGGATTAGACTTTGAACTAGTAGTGTTATTTTGCAAGAGTTCATGATTGTTTACTGCAGCAAGAGTCTATTTACTTGCAATAAACAGTCATTCTTTTAAATACTAAAACTTAATCTTTGTTTTCTCTTAAACTGGCAAAATCATAAACTGGAGAATTTTGCACTTCTTAAAATAAGCTTTAACTTTTGGGATGACTCTGGGAATAGCTGGAATTAATTTCCAAAGCATTATCCCAGGGAGGTGTGACACCTCCCAATTATTGACATCAATGCTCCCACACTTGTGGGAGAGATTTTCAGTGTCACTGGAGTCTTTTGTTTGCTCTCTCCAGAATGCTGCTTATTTGCAAGTTGTGAAATATAGAGGAATATATTGAGAAATATATGGAGGAAGAGAGGCAATGATATTTGTCCATTTGAACACAAAAGTTGCTTCCAACAAGTTGATTTTGCAGAAGAGTTGGCTGGTTTCAAGAAAGTCACTAGAATTTGTTTTCTCTCACTTAAATCAGGAGGATGCAACAGAAGTAATGCTGGTGGAAATTCTCTAGTGCTCCTATGTGTCGCTGATACACAGTGCAGTGCAGGGATGTTATGACAAACATGTTGTCCACAAATAGTTTTGTTGAGTTCTGCGACTCTTTGTTGCCAAACTGATGCTGCCATAGTTTGATTAAGGCAGAGCTGGTGCGGCTGATCCAGTGTTACATTTCTTATTCGATGGTGGCCCTTTGAGTGAGGTGGCTGCCAAGGTATGGGAATTGCTGTTTCCCTCAGCATATATGAGAGCGAACGTTTGGCTGGCCAGATGTGGATTGATAAAGGAGTTTTATTTTGTCAACATTCAACAATTATTCTTTCTTGTAAACAGAATCAAAGAGATTGAAAATGGCATGTAAATCTGGTGCCAAATGGTTACGGACACTGCAGTCATCTGCATACTATATATCATGCATACGAATAGAGGTCAGTTTAGTTTTGGCATGGAGCCAATTAAGGTTAGAGAATTTTCCATTAAACAATATTTATCATTGACACCAGAGGGCAATGATCTTGAATGAGATGTAGAGTATATTGAAAATACAATAGAGGTTGTCACAAATCTTTACTTGCCTGGTCCAAATTTTGAAGATGTCTGCTTCAGCTGTCTCATTCTAGACAGCTATACTCACATCAACATGAAGTAGTTGAATTTTGTGATGAATTTCCTTGAGCATCCATATCTTTAGACCATAATCCACAAAACCACACAACTTACTGAGTGCAATATTTTAATTAAGTGGATAAATACAGAGGAGGAGTTCCTTGTGTTATTTTTGACATTTTTCTTGGTGTTCTTTTTGGCATTAAAGACCAAACTAGAGATTACTTTCCTCCTAATTCCATAGGTTGAGTATGTGGAATGTTGATGTGAGCAAATGTCTCCAGTTTTGTAGACCTCAGCTGGGATACCACAGAGGCTTCAGGCTTTGCTGTTTCTCATCTATTGCTGCAGCTCTCCCATCATTGGGGTTCACCCATGGATTCTACCACAGGGAACTGGGTGATGGCCTGAAGAGCATCAGCTGCCACTTCAGGTTCATGGTTGAGGAGTTTTTCAACATGCTTTGCCCAGCATTAACAGATGGCATTGTCATTATAAATATGAAAAACACCATTTTGTGACCAAAGAGGATTTGGTCCATTATACCTTGGTCCAGAGAGTTCCTAGCGATTTCATAAAAACTTTGCATGTCAGGATGAAAAGAATCTTGTTTGTTACCTCAGGTTTTCATTTTCCATCCCATTTTCTTTATCCACTGTACTTGTATTTGCACTCAAACTTGAGCGGTAGGAATGCTGATTTCTTGATTAGATTGTTCTGCCAAGTAATGAGGGCTGCTTGTTTCTGTTCTAGGAGGCCACATATTTCAGCACTATTTCCATTGAACCAGTCCTTGATGACAATGTTGTTTAAATCCTATGATCTGGGCACTGCGTTGAGTATAATGAACCTTATTCACTTCCACTGTTCTGCAGTTGATTTTAGTGTGTGAATATTTTTCAGATTGGTTATAATCTGCATTTGGAATTTCTCTCTTGAGCTGGAATGCTTAGGGCTGACACATTGGACTACTTCTTCTTGGACTTCTAGTTCTTGCTTGGTGCTGGGTAAATGTTTATCATAGATTAAACATGTTGATGATCTGTCCAATAGCCACTGAGTGGATTGTAATACAAACATCAGTCAGAAATTTAACCCAAACAATTTCATAATCCAGGAAGTGCCAATGTTTTGATCTCGACATCTCCATGTAGTTTTGTATTTGTCCTTCTGATGAAAAGGTGTATTTGTTATAATGAAACCAAGTTGAAAGCTTTCTGTCAGCAGGAGTATGTCAGTTGCATTGGTTTGACTAATCTGTTTTTTCCATTGGCTCCACGACAGCCAACCTTGGCATTAAAATCAGCTGGAAGAATTACCTTATTTTTCAAGATGGTAGTGAGGACTTTAGAAACAATCAGAATAGAAATATTTTGGGAAAGCTTTATTGGAGTCAACAGTCAAGGTGGAGGAATTGACAATGGTAGCAAATTGATTATGGTCATGTCATGAGTTTTTCATTTACACAGTTGATATGTTCTAGGAGCACATGCTGATCCCACTTTGATGGTAAAACCAACTCCATGTGTTGATGTATATTTTGTTCCATAAATCCGGACGACACACGTTTCAATACAACAGTAGATGCTTTATTATTGGACTGCTGGCGAGAGATTCTCAATGCTCCCAAAAGTAGTTGTGCATCTACTTGTGGTGATACTTCTCCATAAATCTCTGCTCTACACACAAAGGCAGTACTTTTTATAGAAATAATACAAAAGGTCTATAAGTCACATGGTTGGTTGTCATTACATTGTTTAAGATGGGCAATTATAATTTTACAAGCCCCAGTGATTGTCATTATCCTGTGATAAGTAGTGGATGGATTACAGAGACTGGTTATTGTATTCTTCATAATTGTAATGTGTTGATGGGAAAAGATTTAAACAGAAGGACTTTGCTTGTTCTCAATGTGGGATTCATATACCTATATTAATTGGAAGGGGAAGCATGGTAATGGGAGCAGGAGATAGTTAATGGGGCTATGGTCATGGCTATCAGTCTTGTCCAAGGAGGACAAATACTTTTGTCTGAGGCTTCAAGTAGAATCTGTATGTATGGCTCGAGAAAAATTAATTCACTGAGAGTCACTACCCTACCCACACCACACTGAGATGTCCTGACTCATCCTGTAAGAGGACAGGTATGTAAGTGATACTGCATAGACTCCTTTTAGTAGTGGAATGTTCAACCCTTGAGTCCCCAGATTGCCATTAAAAGAAGTGAAAAATGGAACTGATTCCTTTGTGACTTGGATATAAGTATTGCTGTCAGTATTTTCTTTACCAATAGAAAGTGTGTCCCCTTTTTGTTCCTCCCACTGCCCCTCCACAGGATGGTGGGTCTTACTGATGATTGGAATATCAGTTTGGGGTCTTAAAAGCTCTGGTAAAAAGATTGCAGTTCTTTTTGGAATATATAACTTAGAACATTACAGCATAATACAGACCCTTCGGCCCTTAATGTTGTGCCAACCTGTGAAACCAATCTGAAGCCTATCCATGCTGCACTATTCCATTATCATCCATATGCCTATCCAATGACCATTTAAATGCCTTTAAAGCTGCTAAGTCCACTATTGTTGCAGGCAGGGCGTTCCACACCCCCACTACTCACTGAGTAAAGAAACTACCTCTGACATCTGTCCTATATTTGTCACCCCTCAATCTAAAGCTACGTCCCCTTGTGCTAGCCATCACCATTTGTGGAAAACAGGCTATTACTGTCTACCCTATCTAACCCTCTGATTATCTTATATATCTCAATTAAGTCACCTCTCAACCTCCTTCTCTCTAACGAAAACAGCCTCAAGTCCCTCAGCCTTTCCTTGTAAGACCTTCCCTCCATATCAGGCAACATCCTAGTAAATCTCCTCTGAATCCTTTCCATAGCTTCCACATCCTTCCTATAACCAGAACTGTACACAATACTCCAAATGTGGCCACACCAGGGTTTTGTACAGCTGCAGCATGAACTTGTGGCTCTGAAACTCAAACCCTCTACCAATGAAAGCTAACACATTGTATGACTTCTTAACAACCCTACAAACCTGGCAACTTTTAGGGATCTATGTACATGGACACCGAGATCTCTCTGCTTATCTAAATGACCAAGAATCTTACCATTAGCCCAGCACTCTTTTTTTTTCTGTTGTTGTTTTCAAAGTGAATCACCTCACAATTTTCCACACTAAACTCCACTGGCCACATTTCAGCCCAGCTTTGCAGCTTAGCTATGTCCCTCTGTAATCTGGACTTTTGAGATAAATCATACCAAGTGCAACAGCTTTCTTTCTTTGATACAAAGATAATAATCCTACAGGGAACAGTCCTCTAACCTGAAGAAAGTGAGAAAGTCATCTTTTAGGCTACTTTACTTTCACATCACCACCCCCCTCCCCCAACTCATTCCACCCTCACCCTATCTCACTTGGGGTGAACAGAAGATATATTAAACAGGCTGCCCACAGACATCTCTGTTCCAAATATTCCACACATACATTACCTGTGAGAAAATTCTTGGCTAGGGACTCCCACAGTCCTGTCCATGTTGCCAATTCTATATTGCCACCAAACTTGGCAAAAATGTGCCTGATCTTTTGAATGTGGAGATTTTGGGGCACCTTCATGGTCTGTACAATTTATCAGGTTTGTGATTAGATTTTGGTGATGTGTTAAATCACAAGTGCTGAGACTACTTTGGCCATATCATCCTTCTTTACATTCTCATTCAGTGGGATGCAGAATTTTCATTTGCCTGTTCTGTCATTGAAGACTTTTGGATTGTGCTTTACTTAGTGTTTCACGTAGACTTTGAGACCATGGATGGATCTATTCAGAGAAAGAAGACATTGATCATCACTCAAGGGATTGTAGGAGAATTCTCTATTGCAATCAGTGATGAATAATATCAACTGGATATAAAACCAGCATTCTACCATAAGCCATCACCTTCATGCTTGACAAGCTAGGTTTGAATCAGTCTCATGTTAATGTATTCCACATGATTTCTGATATTTTAAAGACAAGGCAGCACAGCATATAAGTCCATAACTTTTAAAAAATATAAGCTGAGTAGAAAACAAAATGAAGTCTATGAGAATAATAGTTAACATGTTCTTGTATTTCTCATTCTTATTTTTGATTGACAATAATCTTTCATAAATTCAAAACTTAATTCAGGAAGAAACAAGAATATAGATGGGTATTACTTTCATAAATTTCATGATTATTGGGACATGTTATATCACGAGGTATAAGTTTCCTATAAACTTAAATATGTCAGTAATATAGTCAAAATGCAGAATGCTTTAATTTGAAGAAGCAAATCAGTATGTATTTTTTGTCACACTTCTATTGCACAATATCTTTATTTGGGTCTTTATATAGAAATCTTCCATGTGGAGTTAGAGCTTGATTGTACTCATTACTGTGGAGTTTGACTGGGCTGTGTCATTGCATTGATTTTTGTGAAAAACATTTGTGCAATGTTTATGAGCTGTAAGGCATTAGTGATGACACATGCCAGTTTATGAACACTGCAGAAGAGGCTTTGGTTCTTTGTTGGCTATCATTATTTAATCTGCTATTCATTAGAAAGACTTGGGGAAAGGATGTGTAGAATGTACAGGAAGCCTTATCACAACAGCTTCCAATTTAGACCTCCCTTTGATTACTGTGACAGAATTGATTGCTTTTCTCTCCAAGTTATTTATCTTGTTACACAAATGATCCTTGCTGTTCCCCCAAATGTCAACATAATCACTGATACTCCCAAACATTAGAAATACATGTTATTCAATGCTCCATACATTTTTCATGCTGCAAATATGCACAATTAGTTGTGAGGAAATTGTGAAAGAGGTTGTGTGGAGATGATTCTGTAAATCATGTTGAAGGGATATATTCTGATTGTATTTGGGCAGAAAGGCTGTCAGGAATCAGTGCACAGATTAAAATTAGAGGAAGGAAGGTCACGTACACCTAATGGAATATCTATTCACACTGACTCCAAGCAAACATGAATCCAAGCTCAACTAAGTAGAAATTTTTCCTTATAACATTCAAACTCAATGTTTGGTTGTACTACTGAATGATGTTGGAATAATACTAATCAGCATGATGAGAAATGGCAGATGTTTGAAAAATGTGGTCATTATAGAACCAGATCACAACACTTGAAGTGCTACAATAGGCCTTAGTATTTACTGATGGGGTGAAGGAGGGATTCTGCTGTTGATCACATTGCCATGAACTCTGCTATGAAGTTGCCATGTGCAACCATAGGGTGAATACAAGCTCATGGTTCAGTTCCCCTCCATAGGAAATAATGATCATCATTACCGCCTCCCCACGAAAGAAGCATTTTAATTTCAATTGAAGTAAATCAGACTCACTTTGCTAGTTTAAGCATGGAGGTGATAATTATCCTTGTGGTTGTAATGATCCAGGTTAATCTTAGCAAAGTTACAAAGAGCTTTTTATACTACTGCTCCACCATCAGTCAGTCTTTTGTAAATGCGGTAGAAATAAAAACATATTTATGTCAATAATTATTAGCATATTATTTCAAAGTTCCATAAATATTAAAGTAATGGTATGATTCTTCATTTGTTAAAATAATATTAAGCCTGACAAAAATACTGCAATCCCACCAATAGAATTCTCTGGCATCCCCTTAGATACTGTCCACGCCTATCAGCTAGTTGAAACGCACTCACCATCATCACACAAGATAAAGTGCTGGATTTTCCAAGGAGTGGCAATCGCATTCAGGCTCCTTCTTCTTTTACATTAAGAAAAATGCTCTTCATTTCGAAAAAGAGCTTTCTAATTTTGACAGATCCTCCCCAGTGCCTAGTGGAGGGCGGCACGGTAGCTCAGTGGTTAGCACTGCTGCCTCACAGAACCAGGGTCCCAGGTTGAGCCTCGGATGACTGCCTGTGTGGAGTTTGCACATTCTCCCAGTGTCTGCATGGGTTTCCTCCGGGTGCTCCGGTTTCCTCCCACAGTCCAAAGATGTGCAGTTCAGGTGAATTGGCCATGCTGAATTGCCCATAGTGTTAGGTGCATTAGTCAGAGGGAAATGGGTCTGGGTGGGTTACTCTTCAGAGGGTTGGTGTGAGCTGGTTGTGCTGAAGGGCCTGTTTCCACACTGTAGGGAATCTAATCTAATCTAATCTATTCAAGGGAAGTCACAGCAGTAGTTGCATTCTGCGATTTAAAAAAAAGTCCAGCCATTTTGACAGGCAACCTCTTTGACAGCTCCTGTGAAAGGGTTACAATGTAAAGTAAGTGAGAGGTGCCAGTGGGTAGGGTGCCAGGTGGGTAGAGGGTAGGATATCAGATGGGCAGTGTGCCACATATGCAGGGTGTCAAGTAATTTCGGTGCCAGGTTGCAAGGTGAAAGGGGACAAAGTGAATGATGGAATGTTTAGAATATGTTGGGGTGAACATGGGATATCTGCTCTAGCACGATGGTTGAGTGTTGGGTCCCATGGGAGTGAAGGGTCCCAGAGCAGATGGTAGGTGGTCCTGCAATGGGCATTGGGGCTAGGGGAAAGGAGAGTTGTTAGGTCCCGGTTGGGGAGTATCAGATCATAACATAGTTGGTTAAGGGGAAGAGGGTGAGGGTTAGAGGGGAGAAGTGTGTCAGGTTCCAGAAAGAGGGAGGTGTTGGTTTATGGGGAGGGAAGGGGGCAGTGGGTCCCAGGGAGTTGTTGGATTCAATGGAGAGAGGGGTGTTGGGTCCCAGGCAAAGTGTTTGTTGTCAGGTGGAGTTGGGTTAGGGTGCAGGGTGACATAATGGAGTGGGGGAGGTTTACTTGGATGGAAGGTGTGGCAAACTGGGTGACAATTAAAAAGTTACTTTGAAGTTAGACTAGGTTTTAAATTATCTATTTGCCCCTGAGTAAATATTTATTGAACTGCAGCAGAACTCTCCAAATTCTCGGATTTTAAATGGATGTTTTCAGTTGGTCCCAGATGGCTGTTAGTTGCTCTTCAGATTTTTCAATTTGCCAGGCAGTTGCCTAGTAGCTTGTTATGTTTTGCGGGTTAACAATATGCAGTTTCCAGCTACACTGCAGAAACAACTGTCTGGCCATCAGAAAGTCAAGGCCAAAGTGTCTAAATGTTGCATGAAATAATAAAGCATGGAGGTCAAAACAACTAATCAAGGGAGCTCCGAGATTTTGAATTACCAGGAAATAATGAGTCTATCAGTAATCTGACATGACCTCTAAACCTAATTTTCTAATCTCTGCACCCATTGAGCAAAGGTCTGCCCTGGGAATGTGGCCTCATTAAATTTACTCTTTATCTGGCTGTGAGTAAAATGTACAAGTACTTCAGCTACCATGCTTTCCCAGGTGCCACAAATTGATTAAATGCCAGATGATCTAACTCTGTAAACTGCTGAGCGTAAACAAGAAGTTTTTTTTAAAAAATACAATGTTCTTTGCCAAATATTTCCTTGAGGCATTAATGCTCCACCGCTGTCTCTTTAGATGAAGTTAGATAAAATTCCTATTAAAATGTCTAAGTGGGTTGCCATTGAAGCTACAATGGTAGAATGGAAAACAGCTTTAGGGCATTATTAAAAATGAATGGCTCGATGGTAGGAAGCAGAGGGTAATAGTGGAAGGATGCTTGTCAGACTGGAGGCCTGTGACTAGTGGAATACCTCAGGGGTCAGTGCTGGGCCCATTGCTGTTTGTTATCTTTGTCAATGATTTGGATTAGAATGTACAAGACATGATTAGTAAGTTTGCAGCTGATGCTAAAATAAGCAGTATCATAGACAGTGAAGAAGGTTATCAGAAATTGCAGCAGGATCTTGATCAGTTGTGGAAGTGGGCTAAGAAATGGCAAATGGAGTTTAATGTAGATAAAAGTGTGAAGTCTTGTATTGTGGACAGTCAAACCAAGATAGGAGTTTCATGGTAAATGGTAGGACCCGACTCCAAGTGACTGGATAGTGTTAGATTGAGGTTGGAGGAGTGCCCACTGAAGTTGTTTAATTCCACCGCTCCACTGAGAACATCAATTCAAATGCTTTAACTAGTAACTAATGGCTAATTATATGATTTATCTAATTAGTTTTAACATTAAAAAAGAGATCAACAAGGCAAATTCAATAAGCCACACACAATGACTGATTTGTTGTGAAAACAGAATTTACTCAGCAAAGATGCAAAGCTGAATTACAACAGTTTGAAATAGGCAAGCACAATTATTAACCATTCCAAAAAGCCCAAAACCACACACACATTATATGTATATATATCTTTATCTCACACACACATGGATGCACTCTCTCACTCACTCACTCTCTCTCATCAATAGGAAAGGTTGAGAAGGATATGGGCCAAGTACAAGGAAATAGGGTTAGTTTGGATAGACATTTTGTCAGCATGGCCAGTATGGGCCAAAGGGCCTGTCGCTGTGCTGTAGGATTCTATAACTCTATAACTCTAAAAATGAATGTGTTTTATCAATACAGATAATGGCTTTGTAGATCTGGGACAATAACATTTGCAGTGGGAAAGCAGGGAATCCAGGTTTTCTAACTGATGTAGAGCTTTAATTTGGTGTATGCAATTCTTAGTTTACCAGGACACCCATCCAGAAATTAGTGGAACAGATAGACCTTCAGGTTCAAGTGCATGGTTCTCTGAAAGTGGAGTCACAGGTAGACAGGGCAGTGAAGTATAGAAGTTGGGAAGTTATGTTGCAGTTGTTCAAGACATTGAAGCTAGACTTGGTGTATTGTGTTCAGTTTTTGTCACCTTGCTCTAGGAAGGATGTTATTAAATTGGAAAGACTGCAGAAGAGATTTACAAGATTGTTGCCAGGACTCAAGGAACTGAGTTATATGGAAAGGTGGGACATGATCTAGGACTATTTTCTTTAGAGTATAGGAGATCTGAGGTGATATCTTATAGAAGTGTATAAAATCATGTGAGGCATGAATAGGGTGAATGCACTTAGTTTTTTCCCCCCAGGATTGGGGAATCAAGGACTAGAGGATATCAGTTGAAGGCAAGCGGGGAAATGAATAAAAGAGAACCTGAGGGGCAACATTTTTACACAGAGTGGTATGCATATGGAATTTAAAAGGCCTTCGGACAAATACATAGATAGGAAAGATTTAGAAGGATATGGGACAAGATTAGAGTGGTGCTGGAAAATTTTGGGTAGGAGCCCTGATGAATGGCTCTTACCCAAAATGTCGATTCTCCTGCTCCTTGGATGCCACCTGATCTGCTATGCCTTTCCAGCACCACTCTAATCTTGTCTCTGATCTCCAGCATCTGCAGTCCTCACTTTTGCCTTAGAAGGAAAATGGGGTTAGCATGGATGGACATTTCGGTCGACATGGACCAGTTTGGGCCAAAGGGCATATCTCATTGCTGTAGAACTCTATGATTCGACAACTCAAAAAATGAATGTGTTTTGTTAATGCAGCTAATTGGCTTTGTAGATATTGGGCAATAGCATTTGCAATGGGAAAGCAGGAATCCAGGTTTCTCAGCTGATGTAGAGCTTTAATTTAGTGTATGTAACTCCTAATTTACCAAGATACCCATCTGGAAATTAACTAAATTGACAAACTTAACTTCTAGTCAGGTAGGGGACACTGCAGTGTAGACTGGAGCTCTAGTTAAGCAACTTAAGATTAATTTGGGAGCATGTGAGATAGCGGCAGCAATCCCCAGCACTGAGTGACTATGCAGTCGGTCCAAGGTTAGAGGAGTGCCCACTGCAGCACTTTATTTCCACCATTCCACTGAGAACATCAATTCAAATGCTTTACCTAGTAACTAATGGCTAATTATATAATTTATCTAATTAGTTTTAGAATTTAAAAAAAAATCAACAAGGTAATTTTAATAAGCAACACACAAATGACTGATTTGTTGTGAAAACAGAATTTATTCAGCAAAGATGCAAATAAAATAGGTAAGCACAATTATTAACCATTCCAAAAATCCTCAAAATCCATATATATGTTTAGCGCACACACACTCTCTCATTCACTCTCTCTCTCTCGCTCTCACACACACACTTAATTTTGATTAAACAATTTTGGCTAGTAATGATTAGTTCTTGAAGGTAGAAAGTGTAAGGTATTAAAACTTAAAGATGGCTTTCAGTCAATGTCTTGACAGACGTACAAAGTTAAAAATCACACAACACCAGGTTATAGTCCAACAGGTTTAATTGGAAGCACACTAGCTTTTGGAGCGCCGATCCTTCATCAGGTGATTGTGGAGGGCTCGATCGTAACACAGAATTTATAGCAAAAATTTGCAATGTGATGTAACTGAAATTATACATTGAAAAATTGATTTCAGTTACATCACACTGCAAATCTTTGCTATAAATTCTGTGTTACGATCGAGCCCTCCACAATCACCTGATGAAGGAGCGTCGCTCCGAACGCTAGTGTGCTCCCAATTAAACCTGTTGGACTATAACCTGGTGTTGTGTGATTTTTAACTTTGTACACCCCAGTCCAACACCAGCATCTCCAAATCTTGACAGATGTAGGCTGGGTATCATGAAACACAGGCAGTTGCCATGGGACTTTAGCAGATACAGTTCATTCAATAAGCATTTTGAGTTCAGAGGTTTCTCAGGAGAATAGCAGAACTGTTTTTTTCAGTCTCAGATTGAACTATCCAAATGAACTTTACCAAAAAGGGCAGGGGCTGAACTGAGCAGCTTCTTCCTCTCAGCAGGCTGTACAGCAATTAAACTGTGAATCATATCCAAACAAAATTAAACTCCTAGCAGCCATAAACACAGGCATGTAATTTCTTATAAACAAGTTCAAAGAATTAACTTAAGCCATATGCCTTCCAAGAAATGCATTTTTTTGTAGGCCCCTTTTAAAAAAAAAGTTCAAGTTTTCAATTAACCACTGGTCACAATTCCTTAATATGATGAATAGTTTAATGATAGGTTAGAGTCAAGAATAAAAGGAAAGTGTAAGGAATGCAGGGAAAACAATGTTGATTTTCTGACCCAGAAGAAATAATGTGAATTTTTACTTCTCTCCAAAGCTGTCCTCATAATCTCTTTAAAAAACTTATTAGAATATTTAAGTTGTCTTAATGTACCTCTGTTCAACAAAGAGCCAAATACATTGAAGATGAGTTGAGGGTAGGCTTGTAATGTGTAACATTTCAATTTCGACTATCACTTCCACCCTTCTTTTCTGGGGAAGGCTGGGGGAGAGGTTATAGAGTCATTGACAAATATAGCATTGTAACGATCCTTCAGTCCAACTTGTCTATGCCAACCAAATATCTTAAATAAATCTAGCCCTATTTGCCAACATTTGGCTCATAATCCTCTAAATTCTTCCAATTCACGTATCCATCCAGATTGTTTTTTGAATGTTGTAATTTACCAGTTTCCACCATTTCCTCTTTTCATTTACACACCACCCTTTGTGTGAAAAGGTTGCCCCTTAGGTCCCTTTTATATGATTCGCTTCTCGCCTTAAACCCATGCTCTCTAGTTTTGGACTCCCTTACCCTGGGGAAAAGATCCTGTCTGTTTACACTATCTAAGCCCCTCTTGATTTTATAAACCTCTATAAGGCCACCCCTCAGCATCTGTAAATCTTTTCTGAACCCTTTCAAGTTTCACAGCATCCATCCAAAGCAGGGAGACCAGAACTGCATGATGTATTCCAAAAATGGCCTGTACAGCTGCAACATGAACTCCTAACTCATCTACTCAATGCACTGAACAATAAAGGCAAGCATATCAAACCCCTTCTTCACTATTTTGTCTACCTGTCACTCTGCTTTCAAGGAACTATGAACCTGCACTCCAAGGTCTCTTTGTTCAGAAACATTCCCCAGGATCGTCCCATTAAGTGAATGAGTCCTGCCCTGATTTGCCTTTCCAAAGTGTAGTACCTCACATTTATCAAAATTAAACTCCATCTGCCACTTCTCAGCCCATTGGCCCATCTGATCAAGATCCCACTGTAATCTGAGGTAACATTCTTCACTGCCGACTTCACCTCCAATTTTTGTGTCATCTGCAAACTTACAAACCATACCTCCTGCATTTACACCCAAATCATTTATATAAATGACGAAAAGCAGTGGACCCAGCACTGATCCTTGTGGCACACCACTGGTCACACATCTCCAGTCTGAAAAGCAACCCTCCACCACCACCCTCTGTCTCCTACTTTTGAGCCAGTTCTTCATCCAAATGGCTAGTTCTCCCTGATCTAACCTTGCTAACCAGTCTCCCATGAGGAAATTTGTCAATCACCTTACAGAAGTCCATTTGAATCCCGTCCACTGCTCTGCCCTCATCAATCCTCTTTGTTACTTCATCAACAAACTCAATTAAGTTAGTGAGACATGACCTCCAATGCACAAAACCATGGTGACTATCCCTAATCAGTCCTTGCCTTTCCAAATACATGTGCCTCCTGGCCCTCAGGATTCCTGCCAACAGCTTGCCCACCAATGATGTCAGGCTCACTGGCCTATAGTATTTCCTCTTACCACCTTTCTTAAATAATGGCACCACGTTAGCCAGCCTCCCATCTCCTGGCACCTCATCCGTGGCTATCTATGATAAAAATATCTCCATAAGAGACCCAGCAATCACTTGCCCAGCTTCCGACAGAGTTTTAGGGTACATCTGATCAGGTCCTGGGGTTTTATCCATGTTTATGCTTATCTACATTTAGGTTGTCCTTCAAACTTCACCAATTATCTAGGCCCAAATAAAAGCCAATAAAACCAATTCATAACAACCTTGTAACACTCAAAATATTCTTCATAAAATGCAAATGGTGAATAAAGAACAAACAAATCATTGTTCATTGTGCCTTCTATGTAGACATTGTTAAAAATCATACAACACCAGATTATAGTCCAAGAGGTTTACAGTATTTACACTAGCTTTCAGAGTGCTGCTCTTTCATCAGGTGGTTGTGGAATTTAAGATTGTAAAACACAGAATTTATAGCAAAAGTTTACAGTGTGATGTAACTGAAATTATATATTGAAAAAGACCTGGATTTTTCCTTGTTTGTTAAGTCTCTCATCCTTTAGAATGACCATGTTTTTTTCAGTTCTTTCATATGTAAATCCCAGAGCTTCATTAAAGTTACATTCTCAAGTGAACTTTAACAATAGGTGTCATGTGAGCCTAGATAATGCATTGAATGTGTGAGGTGCCCTGTGTGAGGCTGTCTGTGCCCCAATGTTCATTCTGATTCTAATCGAAAAAAGGGATTTACAGAATCGTACATGGATTTGTGCAGTTTTTAAGCAAAATAAAATGTAATTCTGCAAGTACAAATTCACCCCACAAACTTTTATGTGTGTGTGCGCATGTGGGTGTGTGTGTGTGTGTGTGCAGAGGGGGTATGAGTGTAAGAAAGTGTGTGAGTGTGAGTGTAAAGGGTATATGTCTGTGAGAGGATGTATGTGAGTATGAGAGTGTACGAGTGAGCATATGAGAGAGAGAGAGAGAGTGTGTGTGTGTGTGTGTGTGTGTGTGTGTGTGGGGTGTAGTGCAGTGCAGTGGCGTCACCTGTAGTGTGATATGAACCCAAGGTCCCAGTTGAGGCCATCCTCATGGGTACCAAACTTGGCTATCAACCTCTGCTCAGCCACTTTGCGTTGTTGCCTGTCCTGAAGTCCACCTTGGAGGATAGTCACCTGAAAGTCCGAGGTTGAATGTCCCGACCGCTGAAGTGTTCTCCAACTGGGAGGGAACACTCCTGTCTATTGATTGTTGTGTGGTGTCCATTCACCTGATGCCATAGCCTCTGCTCAGTCTTGCCAATGTACCATGCCTCAGGGCATTCCTGCCTGCAGCATATGAGATAGGCAACATTGGCTGAATCAAGGTTGTATGACATCACGGTAGACGCTGCGAGATGTGTCAGAGTGTTGACAGGGATACCACTATTATACGTGGGTACACCTCCCACCATGTATGTGGCAGGTGCTCATGTGATTCTGCCAACATTGTCTTTGTACACCCCAATCCAGCAACGGCACCTCCAAATTATGTAGACAAAGGCTACAGTGTAACCATTATTATGGTTACATCATCAGGGCAATAGTATTTTCAACTGGGTTTTAGCTGGTTTCCAAGCAGTGATAATAAATAATGTAAACAGCAATTGATTTAAAGCAGACAAAAAGATCAATTGACATCAAGCTATACCATGTGTAAAGTGTGCCAAAGAATCAGAAATGAAAACTCCTAATTTAGACGGTTTCTTTGAGCAAGTGATCCAGAAGGTTGCAATTTCTATCAAATTTTGAGTCTCCTATCGAAGAAAAATCATATACAACTCCGGTAAAACTATTTGTTCAGTATGATCTTATGGGAACAAAAGTTTTCTTCAGTGACACTGCCACTCTTCCGCAAAAACTTTTCATGATAATTAGCTCCCAAGTTAGACCGTACCACCTATTTACTAATTCTGTTTTAAAGTCAATTGATATCTTTTGCCTTAAAACAGAAAATACTGGAGCAGGTCTGGCAGCATCTGTGGATGTAGAAATAAAGTTAATGTTTCAAGTCAATGACTTTTCTATTTTTGTTAAAATCAATATATTAAATGGTCTAATTTAAAGCTGTTTAACGTTTCCTCATGCCACATCCATCCCTACTTTTTAATGAGTAAAGCCAGGCAATCATACTATGCAGTATTTAACAACAAACACTTTCCTTATGTATTTGGTAGAATATTTTCTTAAAAGAGTATACATAAGACACACACATCATCAGTTTTGCATTCCTCCAGCTTAACATTATGAACCATGTCTAGCTCTGCACCAAATATTGGACTATTTCTCAGCATCAAATGCTTATTCATTAAATACAACTTTTGTGGAAGCTTTAGAAAGGATTCAGAGGAGATTTACTAGGATGTTGCCTGGTATGGAGGGAAGATCTTATGAGGAATGGCTGAGGGACTTGAGGCTGTTGAGGAAAGGCTGAGGAAGAAGGTTGAGAGGTAATTTAATTGAGACATATAAGATAATCAGAGGATTAGATATGGTGGACAATGAGAGTGTTTTTCCTCGGATGGTGATGGCTAGCACGAGGTGACATAGCTTTAAATTGAGGAGTGAAAGGTATAGGACAGATGTCAGAGGTAGTTTCTTTACTCAGAGAGTAGTAGAGGCATGGAACGCCCTGCCTGCAACAGTAGTAGGCTTGCCAACTTTAAAGGTATTTAAATATGGATCAAAATGGAATACTGTAGGTTAAATGGGCTTCAGATTGTTTTCACAGGTTGGTGCAATATCAAGGGCCGAAGGGCCTGTACTGCGCTGTAATGTTCTATGTTCTAAATAAATCTTCCTTCCTCCAGATTGTGGTCAGAGGAAGGCATTGGGACTTAATGAAAATTTTAACACTCTAACTCAGTGGGAATGCCCAGGAAGTTTGAATTTCCAAATGACAATTCCCTTGCTCCCCAGAGCTTCTGACAAAGCCTCTGACTTTGTGTGAGAGTTGGAGATTTCAGATGGGTAAGAATATATTAACATGGATGGTTACCAGGAAATGGTGGACATACAGGTTCTAACCAATTTCTCTTAATTATACAATTGAAGCACCTCAAATACTCCCTAGCCACCCCAACTCTACCTTCTATCAGCCTGATTACTTTCCCCTAACCCAACCTGAATACCTAATGACCCATTTATCCATCTCACCCACCTGCACCTTACCATTGGCACCTCACACACCTGTTACCCTACTACCATTCTAACCTTACCCTGATGTCACCTTTACCACCTACTATCCTACCTCGTTGTTACCCTACTCACCTCCATGACGCTGCACTCTTGTCACATTGTGACTCTGTCCAGCTTCCACCAGCCTCACAACCTACCCACTTGGCACCCTCCCCATGTTGCATCTCATCCAGCTGTTACACTTCAAAACTGTTTACTTATGCACCTACACATTTATTCACCCTTTCATTTATCCATTCATTCATACATACACTCATTCACTAAAACAATGCAAAGCTGTTTGAATGTCTTAAAGATTTTCAATGTTGTAGTGAACGAAAACTAATGAGAATGCAGCAGCTCGAGCCATTATAAGATAATTTGGCTTGTCTTCTCCTGACAACCCAATGCTGCAAAGGGAAGTAGTTTAATGGGAGTGTTTTGCATTATAAAGAACCTGAGATTGGAAAGGCCATCTAGAAAGGTGGACCCATATTGGGGTGAAGAAAAATAGAAACAGAGTTTCCAATAGTGATTGTTACTTCTCGGAAGATCCATGGTAATTTTATGTGGAAACAAACCTTATAAATGGAAATCTTAAAAAAAGACAGGTAAGCTTTAATCCATGAGGGGTCACTTCTATAATTCATCATTTTATTACTAAAAAGACAACTCAATAAATTGAAATATTGGCTGAGAAATTCCACAAGGAGAAAGTGAGGGCTGCAGTTGCTGGAGAGTCAGAGTCAAAAAGTGGGGTGCTGAAAAAACACAGCAGGTCAGGCAGCATCTGAGGAGCAGCAGAGTCATTGTTTCAGGCATCAGCCCTTCATCAGGGTTGAGAGATTCCACAGCAATGGAACATGTGTCATTTCAGCCCAATAGTCTGGAGCGGTATTTATATACACAATAGAATTGTGATCCACTTAAAAGTTAAAAAGTATTCAGGAACATTATCGTTTTTATGAGTAACATGTTAGAAAACAATGAAATGAATATTGCAGTGATTAAGAATGTAATTCTGGGCACAGCTGACATTAATCTGATTGGATTCTCAATACAGACATGCCTAATACAGGCAAAGAAATCAGATGAGAATGGTAGGTTTAGAACAAAAAAAATCTCAATATCATTGAATTCATGCTGCAACCCTCCTCAATGAACTAGAAAACAGTGCTGGCAGTTCAAGACAGAAACATAGAAACCTAGAAAATAGGTGCAGGAGTAGGCCATTCTACCCTTCGAGCCTGCACAACCATTCAATATGATCAAGGCAGGTCACGTAATTTGAGTGTCCCAATCCCACTTTCTCTCCATAACCCTTGATCCCTTTAGCCACTTGGGCCATGTCCAGCTCCCTCTTGAATGTATCTAACAAACTGCCCAGACAGCTTGCTGTGGTATTGAATTCCACAAGTCTCTGAGTGAAGGAAGTCTTCCTCAGCTCAGTTCGAATAGCTTTCATCTTACTCTTAGATTTGTGACCCCTAGTTCTGGACTTGCCCCAACATCATCGTGAACATTCTTCCCACATTTAGTCTCTGGTTCCATCAGGATTTTGCATGTCAGGTCAGATGAATTGGCTATGCTAAATTGCCCGTAGTGTTAGGTAGGGGGTAAATGTAGGGGTATGGGTGGGTTGAGTTTCAGCGGGGTGGCGTGGACTTGTTGGGCCGAAGGGCCTGTTTCCACACTGTAAGTAATCTAATCTAATCTAATGTTTCTATGAGATTTCACCCTCCTCATTTTTTAAAATTCCAGTGAGTCCAATCCCAGTTGATTCAGTCTTCCTTCTGCAGAAAGCCTACTCATGTTATTTGCAAAGATGGAGTGTTGGCACTCAGTGACAACTGTCTCATACCTGAACTGGAAACCAAAGCTGCAAGTTTAAGAATCTAACTACTACAATCTTTACTCTCTGTATAAACAAGCCTTCATAAAGCACTCTGATTAAAGAGGATACCTGTTGTATAAGCTAGTACTAGTACCTAAAAAGTTTAGTTGACATCACAATATGTCAGGATAAAAAAGACTGCTCCAGAGAGGAGCTAACTAGTGTTCAGGTTGTTGAGTTGTCTCCAGGCAGTTTACCAGAATGCTTGAGTAGTAGTAATGTGTGTTTATTCTTAATTTAGCTTGAGGTCCTTCCAAGGAATCTCATGTGTCTCAAATGTCAGATAACTCACTATTAAGAAATATGTAATAAACTAATTCTGTTTATCACAACTAAGTCAATCTACTGCTGAAATTTTGTCTGGGCATCCTTCCCAACTTGGTATCAGTAACTTAGACTAATACCAATAAGAAGGATTGGTGGCAGTGGTTGCCATCTCAGATGACATTGGGGGAACATGACTACAACATAAAGAGGTATAAATAGAATATTACACAAAGCCTCTCAGAAGGCAATTACTTTCATGAACTATTCCAAATCATATTCCTCCACTGTAATGAAGTGATATTCACACACATCACTTTCTTTAGATCTTCCATGTCACTGATCACACATTTCTCAATTGTTACCCTTGAGTCAATTAACTTAATCTTCATTGAGGAAAATAATTCGGCACAATGTCCATGACAGTCAGCCCAATGCAGCAGGCAGTGCTGAAATTTATCTCACCCAATAAAGAGCAGGTCAGTGAACACTGCAGCTCATAGAGTACGTCTAACCTGAACATGAGAGGGTTGAGGGTCAGGACCGGTAAAATACAACTACCAAGTATGTTGCACTCGTAGTTATGTGATGCATATCTAAAGAGGCACTGCTCATTGATTCCTAACTCATAACCCACCTTCCTTGCCTATTCGCTACAGCAATAGAGAAAACTGATAATGAAGATGAGCAGTGAATTGCAACTACATCACTGATAAACACTAATGATAAGATAGACAATGCAATTAATACTTAAGAACAAATTCCACAAAATGGTTTTGAACACTTCTGCAACCAAGAATTCCTGTGGAGAGCACTTCTACATTTCTCTGTACCCAAATGCACTCAAACTCATCACCTTAGTTGTTTCCTTTCTCAGACTCAAGCATTTGATTGGAAACTTTTACCTGGAGAATGAAAGAGGTAATAAAAATGTGGCACTGAGTGGTTCACAGAGAAAGGTCAGACTGGAGTTATGGATATATCACCTTGATGACAGAGGTTGAAGAAAAGGTTGCTTGTGGCTTTGGAGAATTGTGACTCAGAACTAATGGGTATTTTTCTACAAAGGATGCTTGAAAAACATTGAACCAATTTATAGGCTGCGAGGTTAGTCTCAGAATATGCAGTAATTGTCAAATGTGATTTATGTCTCCAGTTGTTATTGGTTACAACATTCAGGAAACTGTTTCTTCATTGCAGATGTCAGAGGGATCATATACACACTTCATTAAAATCTACAGCAAATTCCTTAGTTAAGTGGCTAGAAAGACAGACTAGAAAGCACCCTGCTTATGAGCTTTCAACACATTGCTTTCTGTCAGGACTTGCAGGATCTAATAGATATCAGTAAATCAGCATCCCACTGAGCAGCAGGGATATAAACACTCACTCGCTACAGTTCTCCCTTGATTTCCTTTCCATTGACCTTTGTTCTACGTCTTTCCAAAACAGCACAACTAGAAATAGGAACCCAATGATGTGAACTGAAGATTGTATTTTCCATTCTATGATATATTAGTAGTTCAATGCACTCATCCACTAAGTCAATCATAGTTTTAAGCCTTTGAATGATCTCATGTTCTTGAGTGGTTTAAAACATAATTTTGCAGGAATGCCTTGGTGGCCGGAATGATATAATTTCAGTACACTCAAAATTATGAGGATTTAATATTAAGAATAGTTTTTAGAAATTGTTTTTGACTTGGAGCTATTGAATCGAAAATGCCCTTTAAATATTTGATGCACTTCAGCATTTAACTTTTAAAAATGTTCAGGAAGCTTCACTCTTCTCAGCCTCCCTAAAGACATTTGCTCCACATGAGTAATGTCTTCACTTATTCTAGGACATGGATGCTTAAGAATTCACGAAACCAGTCAGCATTTTGCAGCGGGAAACAATACTGTGTTGGCAAAGGGTGTGTGAGGCATTTAAAGTTGGTTGTGTGGAGGAGAGCTGGTTGTGTGGATTAATTTTAATACAGAGTTATTTTCTTTTCAAATATACGTGTCAAAACTGAAAATATTTCTTTGATCAAATCATATCTGTTCAATGAGAGGTTTGTCAGGAACCAAGCACTGGTTTCAACTACACCAGGTGTTTCATGCACAGCTGGAGTCCTTTCTGAGTGCAATGAAACTAGGCAGTGATTTTACAATTGCTTGTTAACCCTTTTAATTGTGTATGTTTGAGGAGGAGAAAAGGGATTTGCTCATACAAGGTTATTAGTGCTTTGAGAAATGATGACAATTTTGAACAGTCCCTTGGCTGATGGGTTTCAAGGTACTGCTGTTCATTATGCACTTCCAACTGTGATATCCATAAATGTGCAGGCAGCTGCTTCTGCACAGTTGTCACTTGTTACTTACTGGGCTTGTAGGTAGTATAGGCAAATTGCTCATTGGAGTCCCAGTCGCTGAGGGTGGGCACTTATCAATTAAAGTTTGAGGTGAGTAGATTTAGTGCTTAACATGGTGAATGATTTCTTTATGAATTAAGTCTGATTAAGTCAACCAGGATTCATAAAAAATAGTGAGATAGGAAGGGTTCATCAATTGCTAGGCTACTTCAGAGAGCACATTTAGAAATTAACCACATTGCTGTGGGTGTGGAGTCACATCTAGGACAGACCAGGTGAGGTTGTAAGATACCCTAGTCCCTGTAATGTTACCACTATGCCATTGTCTAACCCCTTCTGAAAACCTAGCCTCATACTTGAGCTTTCAGTATCACTCATCAAAGAAAAAGAATTGTAAGGACTTAACAGCAATAGAAGTGAGCGGCACCACCTCTTAAAGATTGAACGATCTGCGGATGCTGTAGATCAGAAACAAAATTAGAAATTGCTAGGAAATGCCCTTTAAACATTCTGTTCTGAGGAAGGGTCACTCAACTGGAAATGTTAACTCTGATTTCTCACCACAGATGCTACCAGACCTACTGAGCTTTCCTGGCAATTTCTATTTTTGTAAGCACTATCTCTTTGTGTGCCGATACAATTCAGTTTCAGTTGTTAAATATTTAATTCAGGTATTTATTTAAAGACTGAAAAATAAGTACTTAAAGGGGTTGAAATTTCTTTAGGTCTTTCCATCATGACTTTGATTGAAATCTCATTCAAGTGGGTGAAAGATGTTAACTCATTTCCACTGAAGTTATAGTAGCTGACTAGAAAGAGATCTAAAGAAATGCTGTTAGTAATATTTCTTAATAAGAGCATGGAGTACAGTACATGCAGAACCTAATATGATATAAGTATAAACGCAACAGAAAGAGAAATGAATGAAGTGTTTTGGTGTTTTTTTCAGAACTATTGCTGAATAAGTACAGATTTTTAACCTATTATTGGTCGCATCCAACAGTCCTGGAAAATCTTGGATAAAGCTGATGTCATTCCTGATGAAGGGCTTTTGCCCAAAATATCGACTCCTCTGCTTCTCGGATGCTGGCTGACTTGCTGTGCTTTTCCAGCACCACCCTCTCCACTCTGATCTCCAGCATCTGCAATCCTCACTTTTTCTCCCTATAGCTTGTTTCAAGTGAAACTGAATTTGTCCTTTCCAACGACGTAGATGATTATTGGGTGTTGCCCAAACAGACAAGTTTCCTACTTCAATTGTGTTAAATACATTGTAGTTGAAAATGCGTCACATGTTTGGCAGGCATGTTTTTGACGAGGCAGAGGGTACAGAGAATTCCAGGTCTTATGTTCAAAATGTTCAAAAAAGAATGGAGCCTCCGCTCATTCCTTGTTAAAAGGTAATTAGTGGAATACGAACATCCCTAGAATCTTACATCATTGTCACCTTTATTTCTGATCCTGTGTTTCCATGAGAGAGTGGCAGACCGACTTCTTGAATTGCTACAAGGATTCTTTGGGCTGAAATTTAGTAATAATTGGCTATCAGTCTTGTCAATTATTTTTGGAGGATTACTCTGTTCAAGGCCTAGTGAGATCTATCAACGTATCTTAAAAAAAACATTTATTAACTAACTCCCCAAAATATATGGCATCCACCAGATTGATTCTAGCCCCATTTTACCACCCACGACATACCAGGTATCTCCTGAACAACACCCACAGCCATATATAAAATGTTGCTATGCACCTGGGTGAGCACTGGCACTCTGAAGCTGGCCTGCTCAGTGTTGAATGTTCAGTTGGAAGATGTCAGGGAAAGGGAAAATGGCACCATGTATGTCCACCAGTCAGTTGGAGAACCTGGTGTACAGTGTTGTTCAGAGGAGAGGCATCCTCTCCCTGGGGGGAATGGTAAAGGAAGCCACACCATCTGACTCTGCCAGCTGGTCCAAGGTCAGTGTGATATATATATGCTGGAGGAGCAGCCCGCAATGCCACAAAAAGGTCAACCACTTTCTCAGGGTAGGCAACAAACACTTCTCTCTGTCACCTCACACTCACTGTATTTCTGCTGCTGAACCATGTCACACCAAGGCTTATGCCCTGTCAATCTTACTGTGGCTTTCAACATCTTCCCTCCAATGCTCTCAGTTCCCCCCAGCCTCTTACATCACTAACCTTACATGTCCTCTGTACTGCCTTTTCACTCGTCTAGGATGCCTCACCACTTGTGTCCCAACCAGAACTAGCAGCAATAACAGCAGTGTTTCATATCACTCAATTCTTTCTGTCTAATTTCAGGAGAAGACAATGGGGCAGAAAGATCCCACACAGATGGAGTGATGTCCAACATCAGGCTCCTCACCTGCTGTGAGGATGGAACTCCCATCTTTTGCAGGAAAAGACTGGGATTGCTCCTACGGGGATTATGTCTCACCAACCGAGTAAGTACTACTGCAATTCTCAAAGTGATGTCTTTCACTACATCTCACCATTGTCCACAACCCCTTCTCTTCTTTGCATCTTTCAGGTACAGACAGGATGTTCATGACCTTAGTGGAGAAATCACCAGAAACCACCTCCTCAGTCTGTGAGGAAGAGAGCTCTGAGGCCTCAAAAGAAGTATTGATAAAGATGACTCTAGCATCCCCACCAGCTCAGATACTGACATCACAGTGGGAAAGTCATGCTTAGACAGTTTTGAAAGGTCCTTTCTCTACATGCACAGGAAGGAACAGGAGGAGCAGACAGGTTTGTAGGAGGTAATGGCTCCCAATATCTCAGATGCTACAGGAGTGTAGTTCCGCCATGAGCACCCAGCTATCCTCAAGCATGTGACTGTCTGGTTGCCTCCAAGGACAGGCTGGTGACCGCCATAGAGTGTAACACTGGGTATGCTCATATACCTGCACTCCGTCATCCCAGCCATTGATTTTCAGGACTGAAGGCATGGTGACATGACTGTGGAAACCTTTGACACACTTCAAGTGCCCTTTCTTTACTGGGAAACAGGATAGTAACAAGATGCAACCAGCTACATTGGGAACCTACACACAACCCAGTCATCTCCTCTCCAGACACTCCAAAGTGGCCGAGTTCTCTACCTACACAGTGCTTTCCCCTCCAACTGTTGGGAGTTGAAACCGAGGAGATTCCCATTGCCTCTAGCAAGTGATGATAATGCAGTAATTCCAGTTTGTGTATGTGGGAATCCAGAGCATTACAGCTGATGATTTTGAAGGTATGGCAAAATGAAAGTTTTTAAACGATGCAGCCCCGTTACAACCATAACGTACACATCAATATCACTTGTAAAGTCCCCACTAACTTCCATAATTAGAATTAGAATTCTTACAGTGTGGAAACAGACCTTTCAGCCCAACAAGTCCACACCACCCCTCCAAACAGTGACCTATTACCTGACATTTCCCCTGATTAATGCACCTAACCTACACATCCCTGAACACTGTGGGTAATTTAGCATGGCCAATTCACCTAACCTGCACATCTTTGGACTGTGGGAGAAAACCAGAGCACCCAGAGGAAACCCACACAGACACAGGGAGAATGTGCAAAATCCTCACAGACAGTTGCCCAAGGCTGGAATCGAACCCACGTCCCTGGCACTGTGAGTTAGCAGTGCTAACCACTAAGCCACTGTGCTGCATTAAAATGGGAGTATGTTATGCTGTAAATTGTAACGTCTATGATTAGTTACTGAAACAAGTGACTCCCATTTGGATACATCTGAAGGACTTCACACGCATCCTGCAATTCTTGGCCAAATCATTGCTTGAAATCCCTTAATTTGGAAATATGACCACAGTTGTGCCAATGGCACTATAAATAAAAGCAAACATTTGCCCACATTAATCCGTCAAATTTTTATATCTCCCCAAAAGTGTTTTAATATCTTTAAAGATTACAGTGGAAAACTAATCACTTTATTCAAACATTCAAATCATTTAACCAATCTAGTTTTAAATCGAGACTTCATCTTACTTCTGACATAGACTGAAAGGAACAAAACCACCATTTCTCATGCACATGGAATTAACTATACTCTTAATAAATAGTGGACTCTTGTGGCACAGTGATAATGCCCCAATCTCCAGCCCAGGAGGTTTGGGTTCAAGTGCTGCTGCTCCAGAGAGGTGTCATAACATCACTTTACAGGTTGATTATGTTAAGAGTTGTGCTTTATCATTGTAACTAAGGTCTTAAAATGTACCATTCTGCCAGGAATTTGTACATTTCTGTATAAAATGTCAAACAGTGGAAAGTGATAACAGCAGAGGTTATTTTGAGTTCAGAAACTGTAAAAGCAACAGTTCACATGGAGAAACTGATCCAACATCTGTCCATCAGTTTCTTTATGTTTGCAGTACCGATCACTGACAGCTTGTGGTTGAGATAGAGTGCTGCAAATAAAGTCCTTTCTATTCTTTCTTTGCAATGCTTCTTTCTATACTGAGTCTACGGCCTGTTTGGTTAACGGTGATAGAAGATGAATCACTGGTGATTCTTAACAAGAATAGCCATTTGTCTTGACAGCAAGATGTATTTTCTTGCATAATCGCAAAAGGTGAATGTTACATTGGCTCGCTAGACATAATCACCAAGGATATCAGAAGTCATGGGTGACCCATCTGATGACATTGGGATTTAGAGCTAGACTCTTCAAATCTTGACACAAGGCTGTAAGACATACTCAAGTTGGATGAAGCCTGATGCAAAATTTCAAACATCAACTTTTTGATAACCTTCACCTTATACAGGGGAAGACTCCATGCCAAAAAATAAGAAAACAGAAAGAAGAGAAAAAAATTGAGTAAGGAAAGAAAGCATGGTGTGTGGATTCCTTAGAAAGGTTTATTATTTTTCTATTGCACAAATTTATATGTGTATAATCTTAGATTGCAAACTAGCTCTCTATTTGAATTGATTGATATTAATCCTTTGTACTTAATACTAAAAACTTAATTCACAGTTTACAGATCCATCACATTTAAACCGGAAATTTCAAAATGATTTACTACAAAATTTGTTTTGAAGAAAATTGGACCCTGAGCCATTGCATAAAGAGGCAAACATTTCTAGGTCAACGTTTTGTAAAGGAATCAAATGTTAATGCCTTGTAATTTTGGAGATTATAGAAAACATAAAATATTCAATTCCCTACGTATCATTTTATTATTAACAGAATCCTGCTGTTATAAACAAGTTGTAAGGATGCACCTGAAATACCTGCTGCTAAATCCCCTCAATCTGTTTGACTTTACTTGCCATTTCCCTTCTTTCATTTTGAAAACTCACAGGCTATTCCAAACATGATCATCTACTGCTATTTCCTGAGGGGTGTGTTACTTTTGTCTGTGTTTTTCTTTGCAATTCTCAAAAAGAGATGACTGTTGTCTTGCTCCAGTGAACTGTTTGAGTTTGTAGGGTCTGGCTAGCATCAAGGTTACTGTCTCACAATTTAGTTATTTGTTTACATTGATTTAGTTTCAAGCCACATAAAAAATATTTTTAATAGTGAATATATCTTTTTAGGTCAGATTGTGTGAGCTCTTTTAGTACTAGTCATAAAACTAGGGATTTTATTCCCAAACTGTCACCTGGGTAGCCAGAGTCATCTGCTTGAAAAATGTACTTTGGCCTTAAATCTATATATAACGGATGAGCAAGCAATAAGGATTTTGCTATATTTAATATTTTACAACTAAAATTGGCTGGGCTATTTCTGACCGTGTTTACAGTGACATCCTGGGATAATTTCCCTATCTTGTGACTTAATAACGTAAAAACTGAGAAATGTTTACTATAGGTACTGCAGTATAATCAAGAATTAATATTTTAATTATGATCATGTATATAATGATGCAACTTTAGTGTCAATCGTCATATCCCAGCTACATGTGAAGAAGACAAGATTGAAAGAACTGTGCTAGACACCTGTAATCAGGATTCTTTGTATTAAAAAGTAATTAAAGAGTTTACAGACTTACTGAGAGCGAGGAAGTAGTTTCTCTTAGGATAAAAATAGAGATGTAGCTTTCTCAGAATCCAAGCCTACCTTGAGACTTATCCATAGACAGAGGCCTCAAGTGAAGAACAGACATCCAATAATGCGGCACGGTGGCACAGTGGTTAGCACTGCTGCCTCACAGCACCAGAGACCTGGGTTCATTTCCCGCCTCAGGCAACTGACTGTGTGGAGTTTGCACATTCTCCCCGTGTCTGCATGGGTTCCCTCCAGGTGCTCCGGTTTCCTCCCACAGTCCAAGAATGTGCAGGTTAGGTGAATTGGCCATGCTAAATTGCCCGTAGTGTTAGGTGAAGAGGTAAATGTAGGGGAATGGGTCTGAGTGGGTTGCTCTTCGAAGGGTTGGTGTGGACTTGTTGAGCTAAAGTGCCTGTTTCCACACTGTAAGTAATCTAATGCTCAGATCTTATGGTAGGCAGAATCTCTGTGTGTAAACATAGTAATATCATCAGTTACAAGTTCCAGTCCAAGATGTGGACTATCTCGAAACACTGTTGTTTGATCAAGGTCCCTCCCAAATCATAGACTCATTGGTCAATATTTACTTTCCATCATTAATTGTCTTTAAGAATTTGGTGGTGCACTTTCTTATTGAACTGTTGTATTTCAGTTCACATGGGTACATCCACAGTGACCAATGGCACAGGATAATGAGTAGCTTGGAGAGGGACTTGCAGGTAGTACTGTTTCTGTGTATCTGCTGCCCTTGTCCTCCTTGACGGTATTGGTCGTGGGTTTGGAAGGTGTTGTCTAAAGCCCCTTGATGAATCTTTGCACTCTGTCTTGTAGATGGTACACACTGCTGTGTTGGTGGAACAGGCAGTGAGTATTTATGGATCTGGTACAAATCAAGAAGCTGATTTGTCTTAGATGTTGTTTAATGTCTTATGTTGTTGGAGCTGCACCCATCCAGGCAAGTGGGGAGTATTCCAGTACACTCCAAACTTGTGCTTTTTAGATGATCAACATTCTCTGAAGAGTGCAGTTACTTACTGCAGGAATCCTGCTCTTGTGAACACTATATTTATATGACTATACCAGTTATTCAATGATAACACTTAGGATGTTGATAGTGGGGGATCCAGTGATGATAAATCCATTGAATGTCAAGAGGTTAGATATTCTTTTGTTGGAGATGGTTATTGTCAGGTGCAAATGTGGTGCAAATTTTAATTATGTGATAAAACCTAATTTTCACCACCTAGTTTGATAATATGACAAAAGTGATTATTTTGCTGTCTGGATAAGGTCATAAGTCATAGCAGGAATCAGCTATTTGTTCTGTGAGCATGCTCCACATTTGAAAATGATCATGATCTGATTGTTACCTTAACTCCATTTTGCTGCCTGCCTTCTGCTGGACTCCCTTGTCGATCAAACATCTTTTAACATCAATCTTGAATATATTGAATGGGCTACTCATCCATGAGGAGAAGAATTCCAAAGTCTAACAATGCTCTGAGAGAGAAAATGTTTTATCTCCATCTCTAAGGGGTGTTTAAGGGGCTTTTAAATAAGTACACTGTACATGAATATGCAAGGAATGATTGAATATAGACAAAGGGCAGGAAGAAGTGATTAGTTTAATTTGGCGCCATGCTCGGCACAACATAATGGGCTGAAGGGCTTGTTCTTGTGCTGAACTGTTCTAGGTTCTTAAATGGGAAACCCCCAGTTTTATAATCCGTGCACCCTAATTGTATTCTCCCCCACCAAAGAAAACATCCACCTTATCACGTGCTCTGAGAATCTAACATGTTTCAATTCGATCATCTCTTATTCTTCTAAATTCCAATAAGCATCCGATTAACTTGCTCAGCACTTCCTCAGAAGCAAACCCCTTCATCCCAAGAATCAGCAAAGTGAAACTTTTCTCTGAATGGTTTCCAATGGAATTTTTCCATTCCTTAAGTAAGGGAAATCAAAATTCTACACAGTAACACTACCTTAATTTTATTTTGTTTCTTCCTGGAGAACAGTGGCCAATATTATGCCTTGTTATAAATGCATGCCAGGTTTTTATGATTCAGGTACCAGAACATCAAGGTCTTTCTGTATCACAGGCTTCTCGGGTGTATCTCTCCATTTAACTAATATTCTGTTTTTTCTGTTCTTCTTGCCACTGTAGTCAAGCTCAAAATACCCCACGTCGTATCCCATCTGTCAAATGTTTGCCATTTCTATGTCTATATCTCTTTGCAGAACGTGCACTGTTGGAATCAATGTAATTAAATTTGAAAGGGGAGGTTCTGCAACAAGCATTCTGTTCCACCAGATTATTCCCATGCAGTCAAGGCGAATGTTCATATTGTTTGATTAGTAGCACACTTCAAAGTTGAGCAGGGCAGGGAACATTTTTGCTTGAGTTAATATTCATGTCTTGTGAAGAAAACAAAGGTAGTATTATGTAGCGCTTAAAAGACATAGACAACGCTTAATAAGATGGTGTAAAACTGTTTTCTAATGTTCCCTCAGTGAACATCACTACAGCAAGTGTCAAATACCACCACCATCTGCTTTGGTAATATCCATCAGGTCAAGTGAGGCATACTGAGAATAGTTATTAGAGTGTTCTGTTTGTTGTAAATAGCAGGATACCTTTATGCATTTTACTCCAATTAAATTTCTAGTCTATGAAGGGCACTGAGTGCCAGGAATGACTTGATTGGGAGGGTTTATTGGCTGCAAGGCAGATTACAGCAGCTGCAGCGTTATTTAATAGTTAGAGTCTGCTCATACTAAATGGGCAAATTAATGTTATCCTAATTTTATATAATTATTCAACTTCTTTTGTATGGAGTATTCAATGAAGTACTGTTAATTTGCAAGTTGCTACCATAAAATTACAATTTTCCCACATGATTTTATTCTTTTGATATTGAGGGCTTATTTCTATGGAGAAGACTCCATAAAGGTTGGAATATCTGGTCAGCAAGGAAGGGCCTGTTTCTGTGCTGTGCATCTCTATGGCTTTATTGCTCTAGTGAATTCCACAGATTCAGGAGCCTTTGAGTGAAGAAATTTCTCCTCATCTTCAGTTTAACCTTTGAGAGTGTGGTGCTGGAAAAACACAGCAGGTCAGGCAGCATCAAGAAGCAGGAGAGTCGACGTTTCAGGTAAAAGCCCTTCCTGATGAAGGGCTCTCAACTCTAATCTCCAGCGTCTGCAGTCCTCACTTTTGTCTACAGTTTAAATCTGTTAACCTTTATCCTGAAACTATGACTTCTCATTCTAGATTGTCCCACAAGAGGAAACATCCTCTCCATGTCTACTTTGTCAATCACCTTTAACATCTTGAATACCTCCATTAGATATTCTTCCATACTTCTAAATGCCAGATCTATAAACTGCTCAATCTCTCTTCATAAGACAGCCCCTCATTGCTGGAATCAATCTGGTGAACCTCCTTTCTACTGTCTCCAATGCAACTATGTCTCTCCTCAAGTAAAGGAATCAAAATTGTATGTAATACTTCAGTTATGGTCTTGTTAATTGAATATTGGGTAAGATGTCATCAGTTAGCCTGGAGAGTATAAAGAGTCATGGAGGATGGATGGGGTATGGACTGGCATGAGTTGGCTTGGGAGGTAGAAAATGCCACATAGGTCGAGAAATAGGTGTTATGGTGGGTGTAAGTGGCCATGAGGGCTGGGTTTGGAGGGGGAGGGACTCTGAATATCAGAGGACCTAACAAGTAGCATAACTGGGTCAAAATCCTGGAGAACTGAAGCAGACCTTTAAATCAACATTCCTTGGCAGATTTTGCAGAGTTAACCTTTTGGGTGAGGAAGGGTCACTGGGCCTGAAAGATTTACTCTGATTTCTCTTCACAGATGCTGCCAGACCTGCTGAGCTCTTCCAACAATTTCTGTTTTTGTTTCTGATTTACAGCATCCGCAGTTCTTTTGGTTTTCACCTTGGCAGATTGCTACCTATAACTTCTGGACCTCTGTTCCCAAGATTTCTGGATCAAACTCTACCCCTGACACCAACTGTGATAATTGGGGGACTATTGTCCCAGACAAGTGCAACAAATCTGGAATACTACCCACCTCATGGTATAATTCTGGACCTGAGGCCTTAATTGTCACAGGAATGGAATTTCAAAGTGGGATAGTTTTTTTAAAAATTCATTCATGGGATGTGGGTGTCGCTGGATAGACTAGCATTTATTACTTATCCCTAATGGCCCAGATGGCAGTTAAGCATCAGCCATATTGCTGTGGGTCTGGAGTCACACGTAAGCCAGACCAGGTAAGGATAGGTATTTTCTTTTCTACAGGACATTAATCAACCAGATGGGTTTCTCTGGATGACCAATGACTGTTTCATGTTGATTGTTACAACAGTTTAACCATTTCCTACATGTGTGAATCTCACACTTTTTCCTTTATCTTACCAACAAAAATTTGAACTATCAGAAATGAAGGAGGGAATTCCACAGCTAGGCCCTGATGACCATCTTGGAATCTTTTCACCTCGATAAAAAGCAACAGTGTCATTGTCATCTTTAGTCTCTCAATTCCAGATTTTTATTGAATTCAAGACATCATCTGCCATGACAGGATTTGAACCCAGCTCTCTAGACCATTATCTGGATCTTTGGATTAATAGTCTCACAATAATATGACTGGACCATCACCTTCCTGGATTTATGATTGTAAAATTGTGTTTTCCTGAATGCTATGGTGTTATAAATCCATTGTGCTGGTGTGATTTTACAATATAAGGGCTTCCTGCACAAAAAAAAAACTGACTGCTTGTTGGGTGAAAAATATTCCAGAAGCAACTGAAGCCGTAAGTAGCTAAGTGTGGAACTGTTGGGAGTAGACATTGTGAGGTAAGGTATGGGTGCAGTTTTGGAAGTTATGATGCTGCGAAAAGTCATCAGAGCTTTGTACTCTCTCACCATTTAGATAATATGCTTCATGTTTATTCTACCTGCCAAAATGAACAAATTCACATTTTAAAACCTTTCAGGTCTACAGTTTGTCTTCAAATCCTTTTAAAATAAATAGATATTTAAAAAAACAGAATTCTGTACATATTTCCCACTGATAGAAGTTGTTTAGAAAAGGCAATTTAGTTATAAAACTAACAAAAACAAAAATTGCTGGAAAACTCAGCAGGTCTGGCAGCATCTGTGGTGAAAAATCAGAGTTGACATTTCAGGCCGAGTGACCCTTCCTCAGTTCTCAACACGAAACGTTTACTCTGATTTCTCTTCACAGAAGCTGCCAGACCTGCTGAGCATTTCCAGCAATTTCTGTTTTTGTTTCTGATTTACAGCTTTTTTTTTGGTTTTTACTTATTGGAAAACTAATTAGCTTTATTTAATTTATTGAGCTGCTCCAGTTTATTGGTTCTTATTTGGTTGCTACTGTGGGTTGTATTTTGATTTTAAGTTGAACAGCAATGTATCTTTAAGCAGAGGCAACTGTAAACAATTGTAACACATGTACATTTAAATTAGATGACCTAAAATACATCAATTGCTTCATCCAAGAGCACTGAGTATTGAAATATTTCCAAATTCAAGGTATGAAATTTCCTTTGGTCAGTTTTAGTTTATTTGAGGGTTCAAGCTGCATGTGTAATTCTCCCATCTTGTGCAAACATCCTTGAGGAGGAAAATAGATAAGCAGCTGCTTCCTCACAAGTGTACTGCAGCATGGATGGGACTCCCACAGAAAGACAGTCATAAATGTATAGGGCCCAGAGGTGGTTAAAATATTTTCAGTTGTTGTGTTCTTCTTGCACATTAACTGCAAATATAAAACCAAAATCTGAACCTAGCATTATAAGAAGGATGTGGAAGCTTTGGAAAGGGTGCAGAGGAGATTTACTAGGGTGTTGCCTGGTATGGAAGGAATGTCTTACGCGGAAAGGCTGAGGGCCTTGAGGCTGTTCTCGTTCGAGAGAGGAAGGTTGAGAGGTGACTTAATAGAGACATACAAGTTAATCAGAGGGTTAGATAGGGTGGACAGGGAGAGCCTTTTTCCAAGTATGGGGACGGCAAACACAAGGGGACACAACTTTAAAGTGAGGGGAGATAGGTATAAGACAGATGTCAGAGGTAGTTTCTTTACTCAGAGTAGTAAGGGTATGGAATGCTTTGTCTGCAACAGTAGTAGGTTTGCCAAGTTTAAGTGCATTTAAGTTGTCATTGGACAGGCATATGGACGTATATGGAATAGTGTAGGTGGGATAGGCTTCAGATTAGTATGACAGGGCGGCACAACATCGAGGGCCGAAGGGCCTGTACTGTGCTGTTATGTTCTATGTACTCCGGGTTCTGTCCAGTCCAAGTGATCAGTTCACGGAATGTCATTTTAAATATTTTAATGAGAAAATTAAGATGTGGCTGTCAAATATATTTTGGGCTTTTGAAAAAAAAATAAAATCAGTCCTGTTCTTATCCCTCACCAAGTCACCGTTTATTTACTTGTGGAGAGTCCTTGACACTGATCCAGCTCCCTCAGAGCCAGCTCTTAGAGTGAACAGGATGTCTGACAGTGCTGTTCTTATCTGTCAGCCAGGGAGACCCCCATCCCACCCCCCCCCCCCCCACCCCCCACCCCCCCCCCCCCCCCCCCCACCGATTGGGTCAGATTAACAGCCTCAGTCAGGGAACGCATATTCTTTGAGGTCTACCTGGCTGACCTTGTTACAATCACGACAAAGTGTTTGATTTAAAAAGTCTGAAAAAGGATTTAGAATCAATACATAACTTTACACGCTCTGCTCACTAGCTGATTGTCTTGAAATCGTGTTACCACAGGGAGACCATGTGGTTAAATACTAAACTGGGATGGCTTCTAAATTTTCCTGAACTTTTGCTTCATGCTCATGCACAAAGCATTTTAACATTTTTTGAAATTTTATTGGCTGCATTTTCTCTTGATTACAAACACCGTGAAAAACATGGCGTCCTACTCAAGTTAATATTTTAAATAAAATTAACAAGAATGTTGTCCCTCGGACTATAATTTCATTAACATCTCTGCAACTGCCCATTCAATTCTCTGCTGATCTTTTTTCTGTGTGTTTAACAGTGAGAAATGAACAGTATGTTCCAGAGCTACTTTTGTATTACTGCTGCTCAATTCCAGTCGGTTCAGATGTTTGTAAACTATAAAGTAGTGGAAACTAATCTTATAGGCATCAACTGAAAGGATAAATGGACTTGAAAGCATTAGATACCATTGCATTGCAACTGCACTTGCATCTTAAGACCATAAGACCATAAGACATAGGAGTGGAAGTCAGGCCATTCGGCCCATCGAGTCCACTCCGCCATTCAATCATGGCTGATGCGCATTTCAGCTCCACTTGCCAGCGTTCTCCCCGTAGCCCTTAATTCCTCTAGACAACAAGAACCTATCAATCTCGGCCTTGAAGACATTTAGCGTCCCGGCTTCCACTGCACTCCGTGGCAATGAATTCCACAGGCCCACCACTCTCTGGCTGAAGAAATGTCTCCGCATTTCCGTTCTGAAATGACCCCCTCTAATTCTAAGGCTGTGTCCACGGGTCCTAGTCTCCTCGCCTAACAGAAACAATTTTCTAGCATCCACCTTTTCAAAGCCATGTATTATTTTGTACGTCTCTATTAGATCTCCCCTTAATCTTCTAAACTCCAACGAATACAATCCCAGTATCCTCAGCCGTTCCTCATATGCTAGACCTGTCATTCCAGGGATCATCCGTGTGAATCTCCGCTGGACACGTTCCAGTGCCAGTATGTCCTTCCTGAGGTGTGGGGACCAAAACTGGACACAGTACTCCAAATGGGGCCTAACCAGAGCTTTATAAAGTCTTAGTAGTACATCTCTGCTTTTATATTCCAACCCTCTTGAGATAAGAGACAACATTGCATTCGCTTTCTTAATCACAGACTCAACCTGCATGTTTACCTTTAGAGAATCCTCGACTAGCACTCCCAGATCCCTTTGTGCTTTGGCTTTATTAAGTTTCTCACCATTTAGAAAGTAGTCCATTCCTATATTCTTTTTGCCAAAGTGCAAGACCTCGCACTTGCTCACGTTAAATTCCATCAGCCATTTCCTGGACCACTCTCCCAACCTGTCTAGATCCTTCTGTAGCCTCCCCACTTCCTCAGTACTACCTGCCTGTCTACCTAACTTTGTATCATCGGCAAACTTCGCTAGAATGCCCCCGGTTCCCTCATCCAAATCATTAATATATAATGCGAACAGCTGTGGCCCCAGCACCGAACCCTGCGGGACACCGCTCGTCACCGGCTGCCATTCTGAAAAAGAACCTTTTATCCCAACTCTCTGCCTTCTGTTAGATAGCCAATCCTCAATCCATCCCAGCAGCTCACCTCGAACACCATGGGCCCTCACCTTGCTCAGCAGTCTCCCGTGTGGCACCTTATCAAAGGCCTTTTGAAAGTCCAGATAGACCACATCCACTGGGTTTCCCTGGTCTAACCTACTTGTTACCTCTTCAAAAAATTCCAACAGGTCTGTCAGGCATGACCTCCCTTTACTAAATCCATGTTGACTTGTTCTAATCAGACTCTGCTCTTCCAAGAATTTAGAAACCTCATCCTTAATGATGGATTCTAGAATTTTACCAACAACCGAGGTTAAGCTGATTGGCCTATAATTTTCCATCTTTTGCCTTGATCCTTTCTTGAACAAGGGGGTTACTACAGCCATCTTCCAATCGTCCGGGACCTTTCCTGACTCCAGTGACTCTTGAAAGATCTCAACCAATGCCTCTGCTATTTCCTCAGCAACCTCTCTCAGAACTCTAGGGTGTATCCCATCGGGGCCAGGAGATTTATCAATTTTAAGACTTTTTAACTTTTCTAGCACTATCTCTTTCGTAATGGCAACCATACTCAACTCAGCCCCGTGACACCCTTTAATTTTTGGGATATTACTCCTGTCTTCCACTGTGAAAACTGACGCAAAGTACTTGTTAAGTTCTCCTGCTATTTCCTTATCTCCCATCACTAGGCTCCCTGCATCAGTTTGAAGTGGCCCAATGTCTACTTTTGCCTGTCGTTTGTTTCTTATGTACTGAAAGAAACTTTTACTATTATTTCTAATATTACTGGCTAGCCTTGTGACTAAATAGTAAAATTATTATAGTAATTGATAGATATCTTGAAGATTAGTAACACAGGGATTAACATTCCAAGCCACTGAATTATATGGGCAAAGGTGAGTCAATTGGGAAATATGGTGAGATTGGAAAACATAGATTGTCATCATTGAGAAAAAAAAAGTCCAATTCTACAATCCAGTTTTGAACAGCAAGATGCAAATCTTACAAACAAACAGTGAAAGGCATACATTGGCAGCTTATTAGAATCCAGTGTTGTTTTGTTAATATGCAGCTCCCTAATCTCCCAACCGCCAGAGAGAAACTAGATGGTGACAGTTTCTGACAAGAAGAATAGAGTAGGTATTTGGTGGCTTCTCTCCACTTTCATCTTGGATAGCAGTCCAACATATTAGTTTATGGTCCATGGGTAATGATTGATTGAACTCCCCTAGCTCCACGCCCCCACCCCCCCACCCCCCACCCCCCAAACTCCCAATCCACCGAGGTAACATGCGCACACCAACTTCGTTAAAACACCATGGTACGTCTTGGACCCACTTCAATGCTGCACTTTGGAGCACACTAGTACCTTCACTGTAATGCTGCTGCCAGGGCACTTTGCACTCAGGACAGCTATCCAACTCATGAATTGGACTAACATGCATCTGAAGGCTCTTGTACTCTGAGAGCTCACTCACTTTGCTCACAGTTTTGCTGCCTCATTCTGAACTGAATAGCTCACAGTCCTGCTGTGTTGCCTTGCCTTTTATTGCAGGCATAAAGCCAGACAGCTGGTCATGTCTTCCTGTTGTGGTCAGCCAAAGACGTGTTGCTGTGTATGAACATGCTACATCACTGTTACACTTACAATGTGATGGCAGATTACACAGTACTTTAACTATATGACCATGTCTCAAACTCTAAGAAAGTCATTCTCAGTCAGGTTAAGTGGGGCAGCCTTCTGTCAAAGGGTACTGGCATGTCTGATATCAGCCAGTGGTTGAATACGATCAGTCACTGCTTGGATTATCCAGGGTCAGGAAATCTGTAGCTTCATAGTGTAATACATGCTGCAGTCAGCTCTCCTGTCCAGTTCAACTAGGGGCTGAATCAGACATAGTTGGGGATGAATAAGAGAGGTGGCAATGCTGTTAAATAGGAGAAGTGGGCGGCACGGTGGCACAGTGGTTAGCACTGCTGCCTCACAGCGCCGGAGACCCAGGTTCAATTCCCGCCTCAGGCGACTGACTGTGTGGAGTTTGCACGTTCTCCCCGTGTCTGCGTGGGTTTCCTCCGGGTGCTCCGGTTTCCTCCCACAGTCCAAAGATGTGCAGGTCAGGTGAATTGGTCATGCTAAATTGCCCGTAGTGTTAGGTAAGGGGTAGATCTAGATCTAGATGTAGATGTAGGGGTATGGGTGGGTTACGCTTCGGCGGGGCGGTGTGGACTTGTTGGGCCGAAGGGCCTGTTTCCACACTGTAGGTAATCTAATCTAATCTAAAAAAAAAAGTTGTTAGAATCTCTCTTGTTTGAGATGGTCAGTGCCTGAGGTCCAATTTCAGTGGAATTTGAAGTCACTTATGTGGCATTAATATTACCTCCCAATTATAAGCCCAAATCTGAATATTTTCCAGATTTTGCTGTAGGTGGGCAAAAAGTGTGTCATTGTCCAGATAAGACCAAACTTGAGTGAGATACAGGTGCTAAATATGTCTCCGAACTGTAGAGCAATCACCCAATCCCATTTTCTCCTAAGAGAAACAAAGTTTTACAGATGCTGAAAATCTGAAATAAAAACTGAACTAGTTCGGAAGAAGAGTCATTTCAGAGTTGAAACCTTAACTCTGTATCTCTCCACAGATGTTTCCAGACCTGCTGAATCTCCTCAGCATTTTCTGTTTTTACTTCCTGTTGTATTTTGTTTTGCTTGGGATCCTTGATGATACATTTGGCTAAATGCTACTTTATTGATAACAGCAGTAACTGTCACCTCGCGTCACCTCTGGACTTCAGCTGCTTTGCCCACGTTTAGGCAAAGGCTGAAATGGGTTCTGAAGTTGAATACTCTCTGTGAGAGCCTGGCTAAATTTGGCATTGGTGAGCAAGTTACTGCTTAGTAAATATGGCTTGATAGCATTATCGGTAATAAGTTCTATCCCTTTTCCAATGATTGAGAATTGTTTGGGGCAGAAATTGATTAAATGGACTGTAAATGCAAAATAATCTCACCTCATTTGGTAAATCTTGGTCTTTTTGAATCCAAGCACTGCATTAATGGTGTGAGTGCTACTTTCTACCAATCAACTTTTTTTTAAACCTTTGAAACATTCATTCTTTCAGCTCTTAATTGGTGTGGCAAATCTAAGAAATTTAAAATTACAGTTTTCAGTGACTCTGTTTTATTATCTACTTTTACTTTCTTGTCTTTATTTATCTTGCTGCAGCTGATTTCATCTTGAACTAATCCATGTTAATTTACACTTTCTTCTTGATTCTTGCATTTCACAATTTTCATGTGGTCGGTTGAAGGGATATCTTATTGCTTCTTCTCTTCTTTCAGCTCTGACAACAGTTTCTCTTCCAGTAATGTTATCAGCTCATAGTTATACAAATCTACATGTAGAAAAGACAAATCCACTTAATTCCAGATGCCATTAAATGCATTCCTGCAGCAATTTGGCCCTTTATAATTAAAATAAGAAAACTGTAGGTTCATGTCTCATCAGAATGTGTAAATTTTATAACCATGGTCTTTTCATTCACTGGCAGCATATTTTGTGAACTCAGTTATGTGGTCACAAATCATCAGCTACCACTTTTCTGTAATGTCAAATAGAAAAGTGCTTTCAATTCAAATGTCATAGCTATTATACAAATGCTGAGGCTAAAATGGATGTAATTGATCGTCCTGCTGGGTTTAATTTCTGAAATTGTTTCTTCGAGGTTTCATTAAGCAAATGCTTGTGACAGGTGTGGACAGCGAAGACAATACTTTCACAGTCTCACGAAAAAGATGATGATTTAGTTATTAGTCAAGCTAATTAGATTGTATGGATACACCTCATTGAAACTCAAAAGGCCACCCCAGGGCACTCAAGTCTTTACTGGATAATATGTAGGTTCTTAATGATTGCTGACCAGGAAAAATAATGCTTTCTGTCCACTTTGACAATCTTAATGGATGGCATGGCCAACATTAATATGAATAGCTTAGGGTGTTTGTATTAATGCTTTCAAGAATCGTAAGGTTTGAAGAATGATTGACATTGTAAGTCTCATTTAAATTAGACTTGGCTTTACTTTCATTCATATCTTATTTATGATTGAACAATTAATGAAATCCATAATTGAATGAGCCTGTGCAAATGGTGGCTCTACTTATCTGCTGGGACTGACTCTAGCGCAGGCCCGATCAATCCAGGATCCCTAGACAAATGACATAAATACTTCAAAGCAGCCATTTTTCCTGAAGATTTTGTGGATTCTCCAAGTATTAGGGAAGTACAAGGAAAGACTCGTTACTTGATTAGAGAAGGACCTGCATTTATATCGCATCTTTCATTCTTTATAGACATTCCAAAATACTTGACCATCAATGAGCTAGTTTTTTTTTGTAGTGCAGGCAGTGCTATAGTGAATAATTTTACTATTAAATAGGGATTTTTGGGGAAGTTGCATTTTTTTATGATATTGGATTCAATATCTGACAATTCCTAATTATAAGAGGCAGAAATATGACATCTTTTTTCTCATTTAAACACAATCAAAGGATAATGTTGATAGTACCAACATAGCAAATGCAACATCATGGAAATATTAATGCCACTTATGGAAATATGAACATACAGATAATACCATGTAGGTGATGGATGCCTAGGTACAAATGTTTGTTGTTCACATTTAAGAGGGTTCTAAATTGTTAATGTCAATGAAGTTTTCAAAAAAAACCCAATAATTAAAGAATTAATCCAATTAACATTAACCAGTCACCAATAAATCATTGCAAGGTGGATTTGATTTGATACTTTCAATTATATTCCCTGGAGTAGGCCTTACTTTACTGTTATGAGTGATTTACACCATTGACCTTATTTTTACTAAAGATTAGGATAATCAATGTTGTAAAGAGCTCAAATACTGAAAAGCCTTAATAATAAAAGTGCTGTTAGTTTATTTAACTTGATGCATGGCTATGGAGCTACAGGATGTGTGTACAACTTTGGCAAACATATTTCATTATGGACCAAGCTAGACTCCTCAAAATATTTTAAGGTAGCCTAGACCCTAACATTTTTCTTCTTTTAAAAGGTAGATGAGAAGGGAGTACTCCAAATGTGATGCAGCTGGTCAAACCATTCCGCTTTAAGCGAGATAGAATTCATTTAAACATTACAGTTGAAACGTGAACAAAAGAAAACAGAATGTAGAATAATTTAACTTTTGGAAAAGTTAACAGACTCGATATAGCAACTTAAGTAAGGAAGTGTTGCAATCCAGTAATATCTCATAAACACACACCTTGGCAAAAGGTAAATTCAAACACATATTCTTACAGGCAGGATGAAATAACTTCCAAGGAGATTTCATGGAGAAAAGTCAGTCAGGAATCATTTGCTATGGCTTGGAACCTTTATCTGGACACCAGCCTCTATGACTGCTGCAGCTAAATTAAACGAGAAAAAAATTCTGAACTGGGAGAACTAGCCACTCCCCTGTCATTGTCAAACCAGATACTTCAGCACCTCTGCCTTTATGACCTATCTTAAAAAGACCAAGGCCAAAATAACATTTTAAAAGTTACATTTGGCACGGTGGCACAGTGGTTGGCACTGCTGCCTCGCAGCGCCAGAGACCCGGGTTCAATTCCCGCCTCGGGCGACTCTCTGTGTGGAGTTTGCACATTCTCCCCGTGTCTGCGTGGGTTTCCTCCGGGTGCTCCGGTTTCCTCCCACAGTCCAAAGATGTGCAGGGCAGGTGAATTGGCCATGCTAAATTGCCCGTAGTGTTAGGTAGGGGGCAGATGTGGGGGTATGGGTGGGTTGCGCTTCGGCGGGGCGGTGTGGACTTGTAGGGCCGAAGGGCCTGTTTCCACACTGTAAGTAATCTAATCTAATCTAATTTTCACTATTTAAATTAGAATAGTGAAGTCAATAATCGATATTTTATTACTATTTTATTTTATCCCATTGCACCTGTTCATTGTCATCTGCAAATCTGCCTATAGTAGTGGTTATACTTCCACCCAACTCATTAAGATAGATTAGAAATAATTTGAACCATTGAACCAAACTGTCTAGCACCTCACTACTTACATCTTGCCAACCAGAAAAATACCCATTTATTCTGTCTCTATGCTTTGTTGATTAGCCAATCCCCTATTCACATTAAGTATACATAATTCCACATGATCTTACCTTGTGTACTCGACTTTTGTGGGAGTTACTGACAAGGCCAGCAATTATCCCTGATTGTCCTTTAATAGGGTGACTTGCTATTTCTGAGCTGGTTAAGTTTCACCCACATTGAAATGGATCAGGAATCACCTAAAGACCAAACCTTGTCAGAATCACAGATTTGTATCTCTGAAGAATATTAGTAAACCAGATTTTTAAAGACAATTGATGATAATTTCATGTTCACATTAACTGAGTCTAGCTTTATATGCAAGGTATATTGATTGAAGTTAAATTGCACCATCTATCATGGTGAAATCAGATAGTGGTGTTAGCTTGGATCTCTAGATTACTAGTCCAGTGAGTTTCCCACTTTACCAATGTTTGCTGGGAATAGAATTTTGAGGTTGGTAGTCAGTTTTCTAATCAAACTGAACTTGTTCTCAGAACTGGTTATGTTAATCTAGCACTGTTACAGTGTGTTTATAACATTTTTCTCAGTACTTTTAATCAATCTATTTTACATAAGTTTATATTGTTGCGGTAGCAGATCATAGGAATCACATTGGACCATTATGTATTAGTCCAATACAGTACTCTCTCAATGATGATTTAGTAAACTATTTTGACTTATGTTCTCCGAGCTACAGCAACCATGTGATCATGGTTAGACTGGTTGTTGTTTTAAAGTAGAATTGAGAGGTGTTATTGATCATTTTTGGTGGGAGATGGGGTGAATCATGATGAAATATTAATTTATTTTCTTCTTCAATCTTCTGTGAATTCTTTGCACCTTTTGAGGAGATTAATTGGATAATCTAAGTCAGTAACACGTTATGTCTGATATCTTTATAAAATAACAACTTTGAGTTAACTCAAACTGTTACTCAATGTACAAGATGTTGGTAAGTCCATATTTGGATTGTACATGATACTGGTAAGGCCACAACTGGAGTACTGCATGCATTCTGGTTGCCTAATATAGAAAATAAATTATTAAACTAGAAAGAGCACAGAAAAGATTTACTAGGATGCTGCCTGGTCTGGAAGGTTTGAGTTATAAGGAGAAGCTGGATAGGCTGGAACTTTTTTAATTGGAGTGTAGGTGACTGGGGGTGACCTTTATAGAGGTCTATAAAATCATGAGAAGCATAGATAAGGGTGTTTGGCCAACACCTTTGAGGGACTCTAAAACTAGAGGGCATAGGCTTAAGACCGAGAGAGGAGAGATACAAAAGGGGCAGGTTTGTCACACAGAAGGTTGGTGGTGTCTGGAACAGACTGCCAATGTTAATGGTGAAGATGAATACAATTTTGTCATTTAAGAGACATTTGACAAGTACACGAATGGAATAGGTACTGAGGGATATAGACCGAACACAGGTAAATGGGATTAGTTTAATTGTGAAAACTGGGCAGCAAGGACATGTTGGGCCAAAGGGCATGTTTCCATGCTGTAAACCTCTGAATCTAACTATCCTTTCCACGCTGTTCTGCACCTACTTATGCCCTTGTACTCATTTCCAAGCAGCATGAGGTATGGATTTATATTAAAAAATCTGAAGAATAGAAAACTCATTTTTCACATTCAATTATGTTTTTTTTTGCAGATGGGGATTTAGATTTCATTGTTCAGAAAATTATAAATGAGAATAATGCTGTCATTGATGAGAAAATGTCATATCTGACATAGCAGTACTTAGTGATATCAGCTGCTGAGAAAGAAATGTCAACTTCTAGTACTGTGCTTAAGTAGCAAAACGCTCAGTATTATGAATCTTCATTTGACATTTTAAGTTTAGTTTAGAGAAAGGAATCGCTGAAGTAAAAAGGCATCTGAGATAGCTGTCAATAAAACATATAATGGGGGGAGTGGTGAAAGAACTGTTGGTTCACTGTCACTCAATCAACACCAGCCTCCCAGAACCTTTGTCCATTTATTCTTTTTACAGCAGTTATGACAAACATTTTCATAACTTATTTTTATTTTTAAATTGTAATATTATTTGTTTCTGCTTCCTTGTTTGAATTCAAACAATCAGAACTGATGTCAATTAATTAAGGCTTAATAATTAATTTAAATTAAAATAATTGGCTTTGAATTAAAGAAACATTAAAAATAGTCTAGGTAACTTAATAGATTGAGCTCTAAATCACCACCTCACTTCTCAATGTGTGCAATAAAGGGTCACATCGTTGTCTGTTGTTCCTTAACCTTAAGGAGGTATTTAGGTCAACCTATAGCAGTTGAATTGGAAACTTACCCAGTCTTTTTTCTAATTCTCTTGCATTTTGCTGAAACGGTTAATCTGCTTAATCGCAGAACCCCCAAAAACTGTCAAATTAAGAATAGCACATAGTTAATGGGCAGAATTGTTCAAAAGCACTGAATAATGTGGGCTACCATGAGAAATTTTCAAAAAACATTTGAGATGTAGAGTGAGACCTTTTCTAGATTGGAAATTGCTTATACTAACAATGTCCAAAATTCTCACTTGTGAATGGTAAGAATCATATTAAAAGGGATGATTGCTGTTGTTATCCTAATTATAACATAATCTTGCTTCATTAATTAGCAGTCTCGCATTCTCTCGTCTGCCGGATAGAAACCAGGAGGCTGAAAATTCCTGACTTATAAGTGACAGTCAGTCCCTGGCAACTCCAGCTCATCATTTGATTCTCCAGGCCTCCCTCTTGGACACTTGGCATGGATATCTTAGGGCATACTCCAGGGACAGTGGCCACTTGCACCAATGCTAACATCCTCAATCTACCTTCAGCATACATCTGCACTTTAATGCTGCTCCTGGAAGCATATTTCACACAGGCACCCAACTCACAGTCTGGAACAGGGCTGCTTGCTCACCTTTTTGGTACTCACTCATTCTGTGCCTACTGCAATGCACACAGCATCCCTGCCTTGCCCTGCATTTCAGCACTTTGCCCCCTCAGTCGGTCTTTGAACACTTATAGTACGTCTGCCATGTCTTGCAGTTTAATGCCGACACAAAGCCAAGCAGCTTGTCATGCTTAACAGCAGTCACCAATCAAGGTGTTTGGCATGTTACTGTGCAGTACAGTGTTACATCAATCTAACAGTTGCACCATGTCTCAAGTGTCCATGCACGAAACAAACAGTTTGTGCATCAACCGAGTGGCCGTGTCTCAAAGTTGAAAGGGAGACATCTAGTCAAGGGGCCACCAGCCTAGTAAGTCACTGGCAACCTCCAATGTCAGTCTAGGGGCTTGGGCACGGGTCAAATGGCTGGTTGGGGTAGTCCGCTGCAGTCTGGGGAGTGGATCATGGTCAGCCCTGTGCAAACAGTTTGCAGAGTCTTGAACACAATACTGACTGTGAAAGTGAACAGATGTGAAAATGACATTGGTGTGTCCCCTATATACCCTAGGAGGTCGACTTTGTCTCCCAATATATCTCAGTGGGTTCTGCAGCAGCTATGTTGGCTCTCAAGAGGACCCTATGGAAGTTGGCTGGTTGAGAGGGCTCAGGCATGCTGTACGTAATCTACCCACAGGCAGATTCACCCTCCTTGGCTTGACTTCTGAGAGAGCTGAGACAGGGAGGTAATGCAAGGCCTGGCCTTCTGAGAGAAGACCAATGTGGGGGCAGTGGGATGCTTGGCTGTGTGCCCACTGGCACTGCCCTGTCTCCTTGTAAGGAATGGGCTTCTGCAGAGAGGCAAAAGTCCCTCACGCCCCTGTCACCTTGGTGCTGAGCTACAGTGATGGAGTGCAATCCTGTATGTCCATCCAGTGGACTGTGAATGCGTTGGACCTGGATGTCTATGGCAGCTGCCAACCTCGCCATGGAGAAAACCAGACACACTAATACCTGACACTGCAGCGTCCCCAACCACGTTGCTCTAGTTCCCCAGTCTGTGTCAGGTTGCCTAGTGCCCCAACAAACCTGCCTGCTGCTGCTGTGTCAGCATGTGATTGATTACACCATGGAGTCCTCTCTTGCCTTTTAAAGATAAGCAGGTACCTGGTCTCCTGTAGACATCTGTGTGCCAGTCGCATGGGGTATGTCTTCCCTGGTCTAGCTGCCGAGACATGACTGTGATGTGCTCACCAGCAAGTGCGCCTGACTCTAATCTTAGTCATAGAATCATAGAGTCAAGAGATGTACTGCACAGAAACAGACCCTTCGGTCAAACTCATCCATACCAACCAAATATCCCAACCTAATCTAGACCCACTTGCCGGCACCCAGCCCATATCCCTCCAAACCCTTCCTATTCATGTACTCATCCAGATGCCTTTTAAATATTGCAGTTGTACCAGCCTCCACCACTTCCTCTGGCAGCTCATTCTATATACGTACCACCTTCTGCATGATAAAGTTGCCCCTTGAGTCTCTTTTATATCTTTCCCCTCTCACCCTAAACCTATGCCCTCTAGTTCTGGACTCCCCCACCCCAAGGTCCATTATCCATTCCCCTCATGATTTTGTAAACCTCTATAAGGTCACCCCTCAGCCTCCGACATTCCTGGGAAAACAGCCCCAGCCTGTTCAGCCTCTCCCTATAGCTCAAATCCTCCAAACCTGGCAACTCTTTTCTGAACCCTTTCAAGTTTCACAACATTCTTCTCATAGGAAGGAGACCAGAATTGCACGCAATATTCCAAATGTGGCCTAACCAATGTCCTGTACAGCCGCAACATGACCTCCCAACTCCCATACTCAATACTTTGACCAATAAAGGAAAGCATACCAAATGCCTTCTGTACTATCCTATCTACCTGAGACTCCACTTTCAAGGAGCTATGAACTTGTACTCCAAGGTCTCTTTGTTCAGCAACACTCCCTAGGACCTTACCATTAAGTGTATAAGTCCTGCTAAGATTTGCTTTCCCAAATGCAGCACCTCACATTTATCTAAATTAAACTCCATCTGCTACTTCTCAGCCCATTGGCCCATCTGATCAAGATCCTGTTGTAATCTGAGGTAACCCTCTTCGTTGTCCATCACACCTTCAATTTTGGTGTCATCTGCAAACTTACTAACGATACCTCTTACGCTCACATCCAAATCATTTATATAAATGATGAAAAGTAGTGGACCCAGCACCAATCCATGTGGCACTCCAGTGGTTACAGGTCTCCCGTCTGAAAAACAACCCTCCACCACCACCCTCTGTCTTCTACCTTTGAGCCGGTTCTGTATCCAAATGGCTAGTTCTCCCTGTATTTCGTGAGATCTAACCTTGCTAACCAGTGTCTCATGGGGAACCTTGTCGAATGCCTTACTGAAGTCCATATAGATCATGTCTACCGCTCAGCCCTCATCAATCTTCTTTGGTACTTCTTCAAAAAACTCAATCAAGTTTGTGAGACATGATTTCTCATGCAAAAAGCCACGTTGTCTATCCTTAATCAGCCTGTGCCTTTCCAAATACATGTACATCCTGGCCCTCAGGATTTCCTCCAACAAGTTGCCACCATGATGTCAGGCTCAGGTCTATAGTTCCCTAACTTGTCCTCACCACCCTTCTTAAGTCATAGAAATATACAGCACAGAAACAGAACATTTGGTCCAACCCGTCTATGTCCACCAGATATTCTAGATTAATTTTGTCCCATTTGCCAGCATTTGGCCCATATCCCTCTAAATCTTTCCTATTCATATCACCATCCAGATGCTTTTTTTTGTTAAAGTAACCACCTAAGGTGTCAGTGTCTGAGCTGATAGAGGGTTCAGGTAGTAATGTTGTCAGTGTGCCCTCTGAGATACTCATGTTTTTTCCTCAAAGTTGGATGAAGAGATGTCTTGCTGCTAAGACCACACTGAAGCCACTGGTGCTTGTAGGAGAGAAAAGAGAAAGACAGAGAGAGAGCTTTGTGTTCAAGGCATAGGCATTGTGGAAGGTTAACAAGAACCTTACAGGAAGGGTAAGAGCAGCACAACAATGGACACTGCTTCTTTCATGGACATGGAGGTTTCCACAGGAACGATCCCAGTTTTCATCGGCAAGGGCCAAGATCGTCTGCTGATAGGGGGTGAGATAAAGAATGTTTCGCAATCCACCACCCATCCTAGCTCTTTCAGTTCTATTATAGACCATTTACTCCTGTAATGAGAGAAAGGGAAGGATTATATTGAGGTGAAAGTGGGTGGCACTGCTGTTAGTGCTGGGTACAGATGGGCAAAAGGTGCTGAAGTGTCCCGATGAGTGAGGAGGCAACAAAGAGGTCATGCAGGGCAGAAGTTGGGATGGGTCGGGATGAGTGAGGAAAGATATTACATGCAAAAGTGAGAATGATAGACCATGGTAGAAGGCGGGTGCAGCAACAGAGATACAGTAAGTGTGAGGTATCTGAGCAAAGATGGTAACACTTACCCTGGCAGAGAAAGTCACTGAGCTTCATGACTGTTGACTGGCTCAGATAGCAACCTCAGACCAGGCTACAGTGTCTGGTTTTACAGGGACACTGCAAGGAAACAGATGGCCCACTTTTAGATGGCTGTATCCACTAAGACCTCCAAATCCCTGTCCACAAATTGGGTCGCCTATTTTCCTTTAACTGCCATGAGCAGAGTAAATATCTGGAAGCATGCATTGCAACTCTGGACTCCCAGTACTGACCAGGGATGTAATGATCTTTAATATGGCAGTGGTGTCAAGGATGCTGCGATATCCTGGCATACCCCAGCAGTGGATATCGCAGTCTGTAAAGACTCTTACCAATTTTTACAGATGCACCATAGAAAGCATTCTATCTGGATGCATCACAGTTTGGTATGGCAACTGCTCTACCCAGGACCCCAAGAAATGATAGACAGTTGTGAACACATGCAAGTCAACCTTCCATCTATTGACTCCATGTACACTTCTCACTGCTTTGGGAAGGCAGCCAACATAATCAAAGACCATTCCCACCCCAGTTATAATCTCTTCCAACCTCTTCCATTGGGCAGAAGATATAAAAACTTAGACAGGCGTACCAACAGATTCAAGAACAGCTTCTTCCCTGCTGTTATTAGACTTCTGAGTAGACCCCTCAAATTTCAAATTTAATATTGACCTCACTCTTTGTGCACCTTCTTTGCAGCTGTAACGTTGTATTTCTCACTCTGTTCTATTACCTTTATGTCCTTTGTAGGGTTTGAACTGCTGTACTAAATGCAAAACAAAATTTTTCACTATGTCTAGTTTTATGTGACAATAACAAATCAAATCAAAGGCTAGCACCAGACAGGAGGGTTGCAACAGAGTAGTGGTAGTTAGTTAGTGGAGGTGAGTTTTGAACGATCATGCCAGAAAACTTGCTAGGCCTCAGGGAGAGAAATCTCTCCATGAAACCTGACAGAACCAGCCAAAACATGGCAAGATTTAGCCCAGTGTTTTTATTCATTAAAAATAAAACTAAAAGTGTTACACTATTCTAAAAAGACATTATTTATTTTTAATTTAAATATTAATTTCTGTAACAAAGGTTACAATATTAAATGTATAAAACCATGAACTGGATTTTCCTTTGCAAGATCACTTTTACGTTTGTCAGTTATTCAGTTTATAAGAATTTCTTTTTGTTTTGTTTATGCCTTTATTGCTCTAAAGAAAGGTTCGTCTAAGAAATGACAAAATGTCTGCACAGAAGATTAGTTTTTGTGAAGGAAATTAGTTTTGTGTTCCCAGGGAGAAGACTAATAGTGCATTTATATTGCAGCTACAGACCTTGGGCAGAATTTCATGGTAATGGCAGAGGTGCCATCCACTGAGATCTGAGATCTAAGCTCTGATGAATGAACAGTAGCAGACTTGAATTAACAAAACAATACACATTTGACAATAAGAAAGGACATCTTACTCAGAACTCTCTAGATCCAGGGCCCAGTACCATGTGATCTGGTGTCCCTATGATATAACTCCTTGTGCTCATGCTCAATATCCATGTCCAGGGTAAAGGTATGATTATTTCCATAACTGTGTAGGGAGCTGGTGGTGACACTGCTGTGGCCACTTCCAGGGATCCAATTGAGACAAAATCCAAATCCGGCGCTTGGTTGGTTAGCCAGTGATTCTGGCTCCTTCAGGAGAATATACCATAAGGAATTCTTCTGCAGGGTGAACTTCCTGTCTCTGAGTAATGTCAATCAAATAGAGGTTCCAGTCCAGGCAGGATTAGCGACCACCGTTCGTCCTAGGAGTAGGCCTGAGAATGAACGTCATTGCTGGAGCTCTGCAACATGCAATGGGATCACTAGGACCAGGCAAACAAGCCCCAGAGTCATGGGAAGGGAGGGAGGGACCAAGTGCCTGGACTTCCACGTTATAGAGTTAGAGATATACAGCATAGAAAAAGACCCTTTGGTCCAACTCATCCATGCCGACCAGATATCCCAACCTAATCTAGTCCCACCTGTCAGGACCTGACCCATATTCTTCCTATTCATATACCCATCCAGATGTCTTTTAAATATTTCAATTGTACTAGCCTCCACCACTTCCTCTGGCAGTTCATTCGATACAAGTATCACCCTCTGAGTGAAAAAGTTGCCCTTAGTTCTCTTTTATATCTTTCCCCTCTCACCCTAAACTATGCCCTCTAGTTCTGGACTCCCCTACCTCAGGGAAAATACTTTGTCTATTTATCCTATCCATGCCCCTCATGATTTTGTAAACCTCTATAAGGTCACCCCTCAGCCTCCTACGCTCCAGGGAAAACAGCCCCAGCCTATTCAACCTCTCCCTATAGCTCAAATCCTCCAACCCTGGCAACATCCTTGTAAATCTTTTCTGAACTCTTTCAAGTTTCACAACATCTTTCTGATAGGAAGGAGACCAGAATTGCATGCAATATTCCAACAGTGGCCTAACCAATGTCCTGTACAGCTGCAACATGACCTCCCAACTCCTGTACTCAATACTCTGACCAATAAAGGAAAGCATACCAAACGCCTTTTTTACTATCCTATCTACCTGTGACTCCACTTTCAAGGAGCTATGTTCCTTGGAGCTACTCCACGGTCTCTTTCAAACATAGAACATAGAAAGGTACAGCACAGAACAGGCCCTTTGGCCCACGATGTTGTGCCGCGATTTAATCCTAATGTAAAATATAGTAACTTAATCTATGCACTCCTCAACTCACTGCTATCCATGTGCATGTCCAGCAGTCGCTTAAATGTCCCTAATGATTCTGCTTCCACCACCATCGCTGGCAACACATTCCATACATTCACAACTCCCTGCATTAAGAACCTACCTCTGACGTCTCCTTTATACCTTCCTCCTAATATCTTCAAACTATGACTTCTTGTACCAGTCAATCCTGCCCTGGGGAAAGGTCTCTGGCTATTGACTCTATCTATTCCTCTCATTATTTTGTACACCTCTATCAGGTCTCCTCTCTTCTTCCTTCTCTCCAGAGAGAATAGTCCAAGCTTATTCAACCTTTCTTCATTAGGCAAGCCCTCCAGTCCAGGCAGCATCCTGGTAAACCTTCTTTGCACCCTCTCCAAAGCCTCTGTATCTTTCCTATAGGAGGGCAACCAGAACTGGACACAATATTCCAAGCGTGGTCTCATCAGGGACTTGGAGAGCTATAGCAAAACCTCGAGGCTCTGAAACTCGATCCCTCTGTTATGAAAGCCAAAACACCATATGCTTTCTTAACAACCCTATCCACTTGGGTGGCAACTTTGAGTGATCTATGTACTTGCACACCTAGATCCCTCTGTTCCTCCACACTGTCAAGAATCTTACCTTTGATCCTATATTCAGCATTCAAGTTTGACCTTCCAAAATGCATCACTTGGCATTTATCCAGGTTGAACTCCATCTTCCATTTCTCAGCTCAGCTCTGCATCCTGTCTATGTCACACTGCAGCCTGCAATAGCCCTCTATACTATCGACGACACTCCAACCTTAGTGTCATCTGCAAATTTACTAACCCACCCCTCAACCTCCTCATCCAAGTCATTTATAAAAGCTACAAAGAGCAGAGGCCCAAGAGGCCCAAGATCAGAGCCCTGCAGGACCCTACTCAACACTGACCTCCAGGCAGAATACTTCCCATCTACAACCACTCTCTGCCTTCTGTCAACAAGCCAATTCAGAATCCAGATAGCCAAATCACCCTGTATCCCATAATTCCTGACTTTATGAATGAGCCTACCATGGGGAACACTATCAAACCCTATCTTTATTCAGCAACACTTCCTAGGACCTTACCATTAAGTGTATACGTCCTGCTAAGGTTTGCTTTCCCAAGATCAAGCACCTCACATTTATTTAAATAAAACTCCATCTGCCACTTCTCAGCCCATTGGCCCATCTGATCAAGATCCTGTTGTAACCTTTTTTCGCTGTCCACTACACCTCCAATTTTGGTGTCAATTGCAAACGTAATAACTATACCTCTTATGGTCACATCCAAATCATTTGTATAAATGATGAAAAGTAGTTGACCCACCACTGATCCTTGTGGCACTCCAGTGGCCACAGGCCTCCAGTCTGAAACACAACCCTCCACCACCACTGTCTGTCTTCTACCTTTGAGCCAGTTCTGTATCCAAATGGCTCGTTCTCTCTGTCTTCCATGAGATCTAACCTTCCTAACCAGTCTCCCGTGGGGAACCTTATGAAATGCCTTACTGAAGTCCATATACATCACCATTATGCCCTCATCAATCCTCTTTGTTACTTCTTCAAAAAACTCAATCAAGTTTGTGGAACATGATTTCCCACGCATAAAACCATGTTAACTATCCTTAATTAGTCCTTGCCTTTCCAAATACACGTACATCCTGTCCCTCAGGATTCCCTCCAACAACTTGCGAACAACTGACATCAGGCTCACTGGCCTATAGTTCCCTGGCTTGTCTTTACCACCCTTCTTAAACAGTGGCACCACATTAGCCAACCTCCAGTCTTTCGGCACCTCACCTGTGACTATCAATGATACAAATATCTCAGTATGAGGCACAGCAATCACTTCCCTAGCTTCCCACATAGTTCTCGGGTACACCTGATCAGGTCCTGGGGATTTATCCACTTTTGTGCATTTCAAGACATCCAGCACTTCCTCCTTCTTAATCGGGACATTTTTAAAGATGTCACCATCTATTTCCCTAAAGTCTATATCTTCCATGTCCTTTTCCACAGTAAATACTGATGCAAAATACTCATTTAGTATCTCCCCCATCTCCTGCAACCCCACACAAAGATTGCCTTGCTGATCTTTGAGGGACCCTATTCTCTCCTTAGTTACCCTTTTGTCTCTAATGTATTTGTAAAAACCCTTTGGATTTTCCTTTAATTCTATTTGCCAAAGCTATCTCATGTCCCCTTTTTGCCCTCCTGATTTCCCTCTTAAGTATCCATCTATCCTGTCTATACCTGACATATGCTTCCTTCTTTTTCTTAACCAAACCCTCAATTTCTTTAGTCATCCAGCATTCCCTATACCTACCAGCCTTTCCTTTCACCCAGACAGGAATATACTTTTTCTGGATTCTTGTTATCTCATTTCTGAAGGCTTCCCATTTTCCAGCTATCCCTTTACCTGCAAACATCTGCCCCCAGTCAGCTTTTGAAAGTTCTTCTTGCCTAATACCATCAAAATTGGCCTTTCTCCAATTTAGAACTTCAACTTTTAGATCTGGTCTATCCTTTTCCATCACTATTTTAAAACTAATAGAATTACGGTTGCTGACCCCAAAGTGCTCCGCCACTGACACTTCAATCACCTGCTCTGCCTTATTTCCCCAGAGTAGATCAGGTTTTGCACCTTCTCTAGTGGGTACATCCACATACTGAATTAGAAAATGTTCTTGTACACATTTAACAAATTCCTCTCCATCTAAACCCTGAACACTATGGAAAGTGAAAATCCCCTGCCATAACCACCCTATTATTCTGAAAGATAGCTGAGATTTCCTTACAAGTTTGTTTCTCAATGCCCCTCTGACTATTAGGGGGTCTATAATACAATCCCAATACGGTGATCATCCTTTTCTTATTTATCAGTTCCACCCAAATAACTTCCCTGGATGTATTTCCAGGAATATCCTCCCTCAGCACAGATGTAATGCTATCCCTTATCAAAAATGCCACTTCCCCTCCTCTCTTGCTTCCCTTTCTATCCTTCCTGTAGCATTTGTATCCTGGCACATTCAGCTGCCAGTCCTGCCCATCCCTGAGCCATGTTTCTGTAATTGCTATGATATCCCAGTCCCATGTTCCTAACTATGCCCTGCTTCCTGCTGCATATTTCTCCCTTGCTACCAGTGAATGTCTTCATTGGGCACTGCATACTCAAGGAGAGCACCCCAGACCCTACAGACTGCAGGTTTGCCAAATGGGGTCCACTCAGATATTAACCGTGACTGGTTTAATGTGAACCGTAACCCCTGAAAAAGTGAGTGAAGGGAAAACGAGAGGATGGTCTGATATCTGACAGTCTGATGTCTGATTTACAGTCATAGAGATGTACAGCATGGAAACAGACCCTTCGGTCCAACCGGTCCATGCTGACCAGATATCCCAACTCAATCTAGTCCCACCTGCCAGCACCCGGCCCATATCCCTCCAAACCTTTCCTATTCATATACCCATCCAAATGACTCTTAAATGTTGCAATTGTACCAGCCTCCACCACATCCTCTGGCAGCTCATTTCATTTACGTACCACCCTCTGTGTGAAAACGTTACCCCTTAGATCTCTTTTATGTCTTTCCCCTCTCACCCTAAACTATGCCCTCGAGTTCTGGACTCCGCAACCCCAGGGAAAAGACTTTACCTATTTATCCTATCCATGCCCCTCATAGTTTTGTAAACCTCTATAAGGTCACCCCTCAGCCTCCGACGCTCCAGGGAAAACAGCCCCAGCCTGTTCAGCCTCTCCCTATAGCTCAGATCCTCCAACCCTGACAACATCCTTGTAAATCTTTTCTGAACCCTTTCAAGATTCACAACATCTTTCCGATAGGAAAGAGACTAGAATTGCATGCAATATTCCAACATTGGCCTAACCAGTGTCCTGTACAGCTGCAACATGACCTCCCAACTCCTGTACTCAATACTCTGAACCAATAAAGGAAAGCATACCAAACGCCTTCTTCACTATCCTATCTACCTGTGACTCCACTTTCAAGGAGCTATGAACCTGCACTCCAAGGTTTCTTTGTTCAGTAACACTCCCTAGGACCTTACCATTAAGTGTATAAGTCCTGCTAAGATTTGCTTTCCCAAAATGCAGCACCTCGCATTTAACTAAATTAAACTCCATCTGCCACTTCTCAGCCCATTTGCCCATCTGGTCCAGATCCTGTTTTAATCTGAGGTAACCCTCTTCGTTGTCCACTACACCTCAAATTTTGGTGTCATCTGCAAACTTACTAACTGTACCTCTTATGCTCGCATCCAAATCATTTATGTAAATGACAAAAAGGAGAGGGCTCAGCATCAATCCTTGTGGCACTCCACTGGTCACAGGTCTCCAGTGTGAAAAACAACCCTCCAACACCACCCTCTGTCTTCTACCTTTGAGCCAGTTCTGTATCCAAATGGCTAGTTCTCCCTGTATTCCATGAGATCTAACCTTGCTAATCAGTGTCTCATGAGGAACCTTGTCGAACGCCTTACTGAAGTCCATATAGATCACATCCACTGCTCTGCCCTCATCAATCTTCTTTGTTACTTCATCAAAAAACTCAATCAAGTTTGTGAGACATGATTTCCCACGCACAAAGCCATGTTGACTATCCCGAATCAGTCCTTGCCTTTCCAAATACATGTACATCCTGTCCCTCTGGATTCCCTCCAACAACTTGCCCACCACCAAGGTCAGGCTCACTGGTCTATAGTTCCCTGGCTTGTCCTTACCACCCTTCTTAAACAGTGGCATCACGTTTGCCAACCTCCAGTCTTCCGGTACCTCACCTGTGACTATCGATGATACAAATATCTCAGCAAGAGGCCCAGCAATCACTTCTCTAGCTTCCCACAGAGTTCTCGGGTACACCTGATCAGGTCCAGGGGATTTATCCACCTTTACCTGTTTCAAGACATCCAGCACTTCCTCCTTTGTAATCTGGACATTTTGCAAGATGTCACCATCTATTTCCCTACAGTCTATATCTTCCATATCCTTTTCCACAGTAAATACTGATGCAAAATATTCATTTAGTATCTTCCCCATTTTCTGTGGCTCCACACAAAGGCCGTCTTGCTGATCTTTGAAGGGCCCTATTCTCTCCCTAGTTACCCTTTTGTCCTTAATATATTTGTAAAAACACTTTGGATTCTCCTTAATTCTATTTGCCAAAGCTATCTCATGTCCCCGTTTTGCCCTCCTGATTTCCCTCTTAAGTATACTCCTACTTTCTTTATACTCTTCTAAGGATTCACTCGATCTATCCTGTCTGTACTTGATATATGCTTCCTTCTTTTTCTTAACCAAACCCTCAATTTCTTTAGTTATCCAGCATTCCCTATACCTACCAGCCTTTCCTTTCACCCAGACAGGAATATACTTTTTCTGGATTCTTGTTATCTCATTTCTGAAGGCTTCCCATTCTCCAGCCATCCCTTTACCTGCAATCATCTGCCCCCAGTCAGCTTTTGAAAGCTCTTCTTGCCTAATACCATCAAAATTGGCCTTCCTCCAATTTAGAACTTCAACTTTTTGATCTGGTCTATCCTCTTCCAACACTATTTTAAAACTAATAGAATTATGATCGCTGACCCCAAAGTGCTCCTCCACTGATACCTCAGTCACCTGCCCTGCCTTATTTCCCAAGAGTAGGTCAGGTTTTGCACCTTCTCTGGTAGGTACATCCACATACTGAATCAGAAAATTGTCTTGTACACACTTAACTAATTCCTCTCCATCTAAACCTTTAACACTATGGCAGTCCCAGTCGATGTTTGGAAAGATAAAATCCCCTACCATAACCACCCTATTATTCTTACAGACAGCTGAGATCTCCTTACAAGTTTGTTTCTCAATTTCCCTCTGACTATTAGGGGGTCTATAATACAATCCAAATAAGGTGATCATCCCTTTCTTATTTCTCAGTTGCACCCAAATAACATCTCTGGATGTATTTCCGGGAATATCCTCCCTTAGCACAGCTGTAATGATATCCCTTGTCAAAAATGCCACTCCCCCTCCTCTTTTGCCTCTCTTTCTATCCTTCCTGTAGCATTTGTATCCTGGCACATTCAGCTGCCAGATCTGCCCATCCCTGAGCCATGTTTCTGTAATTGCTATGATATCCCAGTCCCATGTTCCTAACCATGCCATGAGTTCATCTGCCTTCCCTGTTAGGCCTCTTGCATTGAAATAAATGCAGTTTAATTTATTAGTCCTACCTTGTTCCTGCCTGCCTTGACTATTTGACTCACTTCTGTTCTCAGCTGTACCCATCTCAGATCGATCTCTTTCCTCACTATCTCCCTGGGTCCCACACCCCCACCTTACTAGTTTAAATCCTCCCAAGCAGTTCTAGCAAATCTGCCTGCCAGTATATTAGTCCCCTTCCAATTTAGGTGCAATCTGTCCTTCTTGTACAGGTCACTTCTACCCCAAAAGAGATTCCAATGATCCAAAAATGTGAATCCTTCTCCCATACACCAGCTCCTCAGTCATGCATTCATCTGCTCTATCCTCCTATTCCTGCCTCACTAGCTTGTAGCACTGGGAGTAATCCAGATATTACTACCCGTGAGGGCCTCCTTTTTAAATTTCTACCTAACTCTCTGTAATCTCCCTTCAGAGTATCAATCTTTTCCCTTCCAATGTTGTTGGTTCCAATGTGGACAATGACCTCCTGCTGGCCCCTCTCCTCCGTGAGAACATTCTGCACTCTCTCTGAGACACCCTTGATCCTGGCACTAGGGAAACAACACACCATTCTGCTTTTTCTCTGCTGGCCACAGAAACGTCTGTCTGTACCTCTGACTACAGAATCCCCTAACACAATTGATCTCTTGGAAACCAACGTACCCCTCATTGCATTAGAGCCAGTCTCAATACCAGAAACTTGGCTGTTTGTGCTACATTCCCCTGATAATCCATCACCCCCTACATTTTCCAAAACAGCATACCTGTTTGAAATGGGTATATCCACAAAAGACTCCTGCACTAGCTGCCTACCTCTCTTACCTTCCTGGAGTTAACCCATCTATGTGACTGTGTCTGAGTCTTTCCCCCCTTTCTATAACTGCCATCTATCACACACTTTTGCTGTTGCAAATTCCTCATTGCTTCTATCTGTCTCTCCAACTGATCCACTCGATCTGTTAAGATTCGCATCCAACAGCATTTACGACAGATATAATCCGCAGTAACCCTTAAACTTTCTTTAAACTCCCACATCTGACAAGTAGTACATATCACTGCAAAGGCCAGTTTTGCTCCTTCACAATCTCCAGACCCAGAAAATAACACCATCTTATTCCTCTACAAACACTTGCCCAGGTTAAATTAATAGCTATGGCTTATATTTTAATTTAATCAAGAGACTTATCTCCAAAAACATATAATCAAGAAAGAATCCACTGTACTCACTACTGCAGCCTTTCTCTTGGACAGACTTAAAACAACAATTAACTTACCTGATTCTGTGCTGTGAACTTTGCCCAACAGTTCCTCCACGATTAGTTCTGAATTTCACTATTTGTTAATTTTCCCAGATGCACTCCGATGTCCAGCAATACACAAATTCAAACAGCAAAGGCGGTAACTGTGCAGGTTTTCTCTCTCTCTCTCTCTCTCTCTCCTGCAACATTTATTTGTAAAAATCTCTAAGGCAGTTGGCCAAGTGGGGACTCCCAATTGGGGATGCTTCTGCCAACTGCACTTCTCTGCTCATTGCATTGGTATCTGATTCTTCATTTAATAATAATATAACCCTTGCAAAGTTTCACAGTCTTCTGCACACTTTGCTCTACCACTCCACCTTCGTGTCATCTGCAAATGTTGATACACTCCATGTGGTCCCCAACTCCAAATCAACTATGTAAATTATGAATAATTGCAGTCTCAATTGTGGGTGATTCAGCCAACTGCACGTCTCTGCTCACCGCATTGATATCTGGTTCTTCGTTTAACAATAATGTAAAAAATAGAATACAAAGAAACTAACATAATGCAAAGATTTAAAATGCAAATTAAATTATGTTTGCACATAGCCTTTTTAATAATCTTTGGGGTTTATTTGCTCATTATGAGCCTTTACTAGTCTCTGCGTTAAGACCAGAAGCAATGGGATTTAATTGGGCATTAACTCCCCAGATAATGGGCAGCTGGACAATAAGGTCCACAAACCTTTCCATCATGGACATAATCAGGTGAGATGCAGGAAATCAGCAGGCTGCCTACCCCATCACCCTCCTGCCTCATTAAATATCCTCCTTTTGCCACCCACTTTATCATGAGAAAGAAATTTAAATTCTGGCCCATGCGTGTAATATGCCAATAAGATTGATCGTTGCAAATGTGGTAGACATCTCCTAAAATACTTTCCCATCATGTTTCTTTCATTACTTTCATTATACTGGCATGAAAGATTAAATTCATCTTCTTACTGCCTCTGCCATTGATTTCTTAAAGTTCTATTTCCAAGGTAGACAACTTTTATCCCCACTTGGCCAACTGCCTTAGAGATCTTTTATAAAGAAATCAGATATCAGACTGTCAGATATCAGACCATCCTCTCATTTTCCCTTCACTCATCTTCTCATTGCCTGCAGCTCAAACCTGCCTTTTCTATCATTTGAACTCACACTTCTCATCTCCATCTATGCCTGCATTTAATCCTCTCTTTCTTACTGTATGAATATCATCCACACAGTGCAATTTCATTCCTCTCATTGTGCAACACAACCAATTGAGAAGCACAGTAATCTTGCTTGGAGGCATGCAAAACCAATCCAATTTGAACAATACACTACCTTTTATTTTGGAAGGGTGGGTTGGGCAAGCTGTGAAGCGTTGAACTGTTTTAATATGAAAAGTAGTTGAAATGAGGAACACGGTAGAGGTCGGACTCTCTTTTCTTCATTTCTGTGTGAGGATTCACTTATTAATTTTGTTTATATCAGATTATAAATTGATTTTAGAATTAAATTTTATTTTTAATCTTCACAGGTTTTGTGGCATTAAACTGATTACAATTGCAATGTCTTTTTTCCCCAAGATTCTTATTATCTATTGTTATTTAAAATAGGAAGTGTTTTTTAAAAAAAACAAATCTGAAATGACACAAGAAAGGAGAAATAATGAAGTAATATTAACCAATAATGTCATTAATTTCAGTCAGCAAATGGCAAATTGTCAAATACCTACACATTTAATTGCTTCCCTCGCTCAATGTTCCTAATTTTAGCATTAGTACCACACTGCTGCCCTTTATCAATCACAGCTATTGACTGACATGCAGCACAGTTAATAGCAAATTCCATTATTAATTCTCCTTCTGTTTTTTCAATTGAAAGATAATACTTTTCAGGATGGAGAAGATATTTGGCTCACTTACCTCATACTTTCAATCAGTTAAAATAATTGTTGTGACTCCTTTGAAATTTTTGGAGGTACTTTTTCAATTGAACATTTTAGAGTGAAGGATGTGCAGACCTTATTACTTGTACAGTTCTTGACCTTTCCTGTTGAAGAATAAAAATCCATCTAATGGCATATCTCTGATATCTTTGATATTTTTGGTGTTCCAACTTCCAATGAAAACAGTACATGACCTACAGACTATTAGAGGAAAAGTAGGAGTCATTAAGACAGGGAACTAACATCACATAGCACTAAAGCTTGGTAACTCCTCAGGTTTGGTCAGTATAGTTGATATTCGAGTGTTGTGCAGTGAAGTCTCTCATGACAGGCAGAAAATTGAGAGGAATCTCCTTTCATCCCTTCCATCATTGCTAGCCCTTCAATATCTCAGGTAGACTGCTAAGTTGCCTTGAAATGCTTGAGCATCCTGCAGGACAAGATGGAATCTGTGAGAGGCAGTACTTTGTGCAGATTTTTTCAGCAGGCCAGTGCACTGTGAGAGAGTGTGAACATGTGAACTGCTCCTTGTTCATATCTCAGCCTTGAGCAGCAGAGCAGCCCCTTAAAAATCTGATAGATAGAATGAACCTTCCCCTCCAGTGATGTGTGAAGTCAACACTGATTCTGTACTTTCACTCACAAGGTGAACGTAAGCGTGTGCAGGACAGATCCTAGTATACTCCTTGCACACTGCATTTAATCTCAGGGCTGTCCACTTTAAAGTGCAAAGCCTTTGACTGTAGTTAGCAATGTCATGATTCCTTTATTGATTTATGGAATAAGGACGTCGTTTGCTAGACCAGCATTTATTGTTCATCCCTAATTGCCCAGAGGGCAGTTAAAAGTCAAGCACATTGCTGTGGGTCTGGAGTCACATGTAGGCCAGACCAGGTAATGATGGCATTTTCCTGGCCTGAAGGACATGAGTGAACCAGATGGGTTTTTCCAACAATCGACATATGATCCTCATTAGACCCTTAATTCCAGATTTTTGTTGAATTCAAATTTCACCATCTGTCAAACCTGATCCCCAGAACATTACCTAGGTCTCTGGATTAATAGTCCAGCAATAATACCACTAGGTCATCGTCCCCCCCATTCAAGGGCCCCTGACAGCTGAGGATATCTGTAGTCAAGGAGCTAGTTTCTTGTGAGAGATGGGCAACATCTGACTGTTCTACCTTGGCATGGCTGAAGAGACTGCTTATTTTTCACATGGGAACAACTTAACAAGTCCAGCTGTAAAAATTATACAACAGCAGACATTTTAACAGCTTGTCTGTCCCTGAAAACACAAATGTGATTGGCAGATGATGACAGCATCATGACTACTGTAAGCATAGTTCATATTCATCTGTACCTTTCTTTCCTTGCGTCCCAACGCCTTCTGTACACTGATGGAGTGGGAGGATTTCTTTTTCGTATGTCACATGGAGTTACAGTTTAGGTCCTTGATGAGACATGCAGATCAATGATGAGGCTCTTTACTAAAGGGTAACCTGAAAACATGGACTAGTAAAATACAATGGTCTCGTTTATGCTGCTTTTTCTTTTTACTTTGGTGGAGAAATAGAATAAAGTACTCCTTCAACAAACAGGACTTCCATCACTTGTTTATGCATCAGTGGACTGAAGTCTAATGAGTTCATCAGCCAGATGTGCTAGATAGGCTTTGACTGAGTAAAGTTCTGCAGTGACTTTTACAGTAGCTGGAGTGTTGTCCCTGTATTAAATCCTAGCTGCAGATTGATAAATTCTTGATGTCACAAGGAATTAAGGGCTACGGGGAGAATGCGGGTAAGTGAAGTTGAAATGCCCATCGGCCATGATTGAATGGCAGAGTGGACTCGATGGGCCGAATGGCCTTACTTCCACTCCTATATCTTATGGTTTTATGGACTCTTTAAGACAGGGAATTTTAGTTACAGCATCTGTCATGAAGCAGGGGTCATGAGGATGTCCTTCCTCAACCACGACTGAGTAATTGTAACTATGTCTGAAAACTGACTCCTGCACAAGTGCCAAATACCCATGGCAGACCTTCTTTTTCTTCTTTACCCACACTAATTTTGTCCTCTAAATCATTTTAAAGCTTTGGAAAGTTTGGACAAATTTCCCCACTTAGCAATGTGATTTGAGCTCTGATTTATAGATAATGGCACCAATGGTGCTGTGGCTACAGAAGCATGCAAAAGGAATCTTGTGTTTCAATAATTCAGAATCCAATCACAGAAAGAAAAGTCATGTCAACCCTGTAATGCAGAAACAGCGATGGGAACAGTCAATGAAACAGGCTGTCAATCAATACCAATGTCAGCTGCAGCTCAAGCATCCAAGTTCTGATGTGAATAGAACAGTAGTTGAATATCTATTTTACAGAGGAGGAGCGTTGCTACTGGGGGAAGAGGTCATAGAAAACAAAACAATTATTCATAGATTCAATTTTTAACCTATTAGCAAACAATTCAAAATAATGTCATGTATATGTTATCACCATCATCTTCAAAAAAGCAACAACATTTTAATGTTGGGGAACTCAGCACAATGCCAAAGTACAGGACTTACTTACACAATGACATAATGCAAAGTCTGGGTGTGCGCCTTGAGAAAACAACCTTTATATGTCTTTCTCTCTTTTTATTAATACGCCATCTACATATACCTTTTGCTAAAATTAATTATTTTGTTATTCCACCGTTACACTTTGAGCTTGGGAAACAATGTAGTCCAATTCAACACAAGATTTCTTTGGTGCTCATCATCCTGGGTCAAAATCCTGGAATTTTTCCCACTCATCATCCTGGGTCAAAATCCTGGAACAGCCTCCTGGCATTGTGGGTCTTCATAGACCAAATGAACTCCAGTGTTTCAAGAAGGCACCTCAACACCACTTCTTCAAGGGCACCGAGGGATGGGCAAAAAATGCTGGCACAGACAGTGGATGCCATGCACCATAAACGAATAAAACAAAAAGGTAACAGAAACATGAAGCTTTCCAGAGACAATAAAGCATCTGTTCCTTTCATGACTTTCAGCTTCTTTCATCTCTTTGCCCTCCACCATTAGAGTCACAGAGCAGTGCAGCATGGGAACAGACCCTTCAGTTCAAATTATCCATGTCAACCAGATATCCTAAATTAATCCTGTCCCATTTGCCAGCACTTAGCCCACATCCTGCTCAACCCTTTCTATTCATATACCCATCCAGATGCCTTTTAAATGTTATAATTGGACCAGCTTCCATCACTTCCTTTGGCAGCTCACTCCACACATGCACCAACTTTTGCCCGAAAATGTTATACTTAGGTCCCTTTTAGATCTTTCTTCTCTTACCCCAAATCTATGCCCTTCAGTTCTGGACTCATCTGCCCTGGGGAAAAAAGATCTTGTCTATTTACACAGTCCATGCCCCCATTGATTTTATAAACTTCTATAAGGACACCCCTCAGCCTCCGATGCTCCAGGTCAGTATAATAGTTTAATTCTGTATTTTGAATTTCTTCAGCAAATCTGTAGAAGCTGGTATTGAGAGTAATCATAAAACTCCACTACTCTAACCTGCACTGGATGAATGGCATACAAGATAAAAGGAGTCAGCAGTAGAATATGGGTCTGATAGAGAACAGTGAGGATACTATGAACTTCACAACTAGCAACAAAATGAGCTGAATATGAATTTCCTCCTCATTTAGCATATTGTCATATTTCTGATTCTATCAGTTAAATGGAGAAGAAAAGTAGGTGTGGTGAAATAATATCTGCTCATTCGTTGTTAGCCATTTTTTTGCAACTGATGAAGAGCAATCTTGCTCCCGTAAAGAGAGTCCAGTGTACAGTATATGTCAAGCAACAGAACATATGAAGCTCCGGGGGCTTCAAAAATGGGAAAGCATGCAACAAGTGATAGTGTGTGAGAGAGGATGTTCGTGTGGGAATGAAGGCTGAATGAATGTCTTGTAAATCAATAAACTAATATCTAACAGGACATTATCTGCAGTTTTTGCACAAATAAATATATTCAAATCAGGACAATTTTAGTTTCTACCTCCTGCCCAAAATCCACAAACCTGACTGCCCCGGCCGACCCACTGTCTCAGCCTGCTCCTGCCCCACCGAAAACATCTCTGCATACCTTGACACGGTCCTGTCCCCCTTAGTCCAAGAACTCTCCACCTACGTTCGGGACACCACCCATGCCCTCCACCTCCTCCATGATTTTCGCTTCCCCGGCCCCCAATGCCTTATCTTCACCATGGACATCCAGTCCCTATACACTTCCATCCCCCATCACAAAGGCCTCAAAGCCCTCCGCTTCTTCCTTTCCCGCTGACCCAACCAGTACCCTCCCACTGACACCCTCCTTCGATTGACTGAACTGGTCCTCACTCTGAACAACTTTTATTTCCAATCCTCCCACTTCCTTCAAACCAAAGGAGTAGCCATGGGCATCTGCATGGGCCCCAGCTATACCTGCCTCTTCGTCGGATATGCGGAACAGTCCATCTTCTGCAGCTACACTAGCACCAACTCCCACCTTTTCCTCCGCTACATCGATGACTGTATCGGCGCTACCTTGTGCTCCCCCAAGGAGGTTGAACAGTTCATCCACTTTACTAACTCCTTCCACCGCGACTCCTCCCTCCCCTTCCTAGACCTCTCCATTTCTATCTCAGAAGACCGACTCAACATGGACATTTGCCACCCTGCCCCCTGTAAAAACGCCTTCCCATATTCCCAATTCCTTCGCCTCTGCTGCATCTGCTCCCAGGAGGACCAATTCCAATACCGTACAACCCAGATGGCCTCCTTCTTCAAAGACCGCAATTTCCCCTCAGACGTGGTTGACGATGCTATCCACCGCATCTCCTCCACTTCCTGCTCCTGCGCCCTTGAACCCCGCCCCTCCAATCGCCACCAGAACAGAACCCCACTGGTCCTCACCGACCACCCCACCAACCTCCAGATACATCGTATCATCCTTCGTCATTTCCGCCACCTCCAAACAGACCCCACCACCAAGGATATATTTTCTCGCCTCCTCTATCAGCATTCTGGAAAGACCACTCCCTCTGCAACTCCCTCGTCAGGTCCACACCCCCCACCAACCCAACCTCCACTCCCGGCACCTTCCGCTGCAACCGCAAGAAATGCAAAACTTGCGCCCACACCTCCCGCCTCACTTCCCTCCAAGGCCCCAAGGGATCTTTCCATATCCGTCACAAATTCACCTGCACCTCCACACACATCATTTACTGTATCCGCTGCACCCGATGTGGCCTCCTCTACATTGGGGAGACAGGCCGCCTACTTGCGGAACATTTCAGAGAACACCTCTGGGACACCTGCACCAACCAGCCCAACCACCCCGAGGCTGAACACTTTAACTCCCCCACCCACTCCACCAAGGACATGCAGGTCCTTGGCCTCCTCAGTCGCCAGACCATAGCAACACGACGCCTGGAGGAAGAGCACCTCATTTTCTGCCTAGGAACCCTCCAACCACAAGGGATGAATGCAGATTTCTCCAGCTTCCTCATGTCCTCTCCCCCACCTTATCTCAGTCCCAACCCTCGGACTCAGCACCGCCTTCTTGACCTGCAATCTTCTTCCCGACTTCTCTGCCCACACCCCCACTCCGGCCTATCATCCTCACCTTAACCTCCTTCCACCTATCGCATTCGCAATGCCCCTCCCCCAAGTCCCTCCTCCCTACCTTTTATCTTAGCCTGCTTAGCACACCTTCCTCATTCCTGAAGAAGGGCTTATGCCCGAAACGTCGATTCTCCTGCTCCTTTGATGCTGCCTGACTTGCTGCGCTTTTCCAGCAACACATTTTTCAGCTCAAATTTTAGAATCAGCCAATTTTAGAATTGGAAAATGTTTATAGCCTTAGCAGTGGCCACTTTGCTAAATTATTAGAAAAAAGGGAAATTAGAAAAAGGAAAAAGGTTAAACAACTAAAGATGAAGGATGTTTCCATATGGTTTAAAATATTAAACATGTAATTTGTTATGATGGATATACAATGTGTTCCTCTCTAATTCCACATTATCACTGGGAAACAACAAATTTTAAATCTAACCAGGTTGACAATATTGAGAGTTATAAAGGTCTTAGTCTGTGCCAGGTTCAGAATTGTGAATATATCAGCCAAGTTCCTTAATTCAACAACAAATATCTGGTTTATTACCAAAGGACAATTATTCAAACAAAAATGCACCAGTTAATGGGAAACAGTTTGGACTACGCAAATATATTCTGAAAACGTGACACCAAAAAAATACAAAAAATCTGAAGAGAAATAAAAATGGAATGAAAGGGTTAACCTTAAAGTGGTTTGGCCAAGTAATTGTTAAACTCATGAAAAAATGATAAGTCATGGATTGGACTAAATGATACTCTATTTCCAAAGTTATTCCATACATATAAGCTGCAGGCACTTAGTGTCTTCCTGAAACATATGTAGCTGGCTGAACTCCCTTTCCTCCAGGCTGTGGGCTAGATTACAATAAATCCCCTTTTGGAATTCTCAATCAGTGGGAAAGGTGACCTTTGGTGGGCTTTCAGCTCACCGGCTTTGCTTAGAGAAGTTGCATTAACTGGAGATTTCTCCATTGCAATACCTTTATCAGAGTTCATTTGCCAAACAATTCACACATTCCTCTCATGCAGTATAAATAAAGTTTTCCCTTTAATTTGGTAAATCTTGTGAATTGTTCTGATGGTTAAGGTTTTCAGAAAATACTCAAGTTCTGCATTAGCAATGACAAGTCATATGTTTTATATAATTAAATATTTTAAAGAATAAAATTCCCAAATGATAGCAGATTGGATGCCCTTTGAAGGTAAATTTCTCTTTAAAGAGGTTGAAAAATAATTTAGAAAAGTTACCCAAATACATAATTTCAAAGAAAGCATGCAATTTATTGGGTGCCTAGACCATGGTGTCAATTGTTGAAATGTTTACACTGCTGAGTTAATGAAATACAGAGAAAAAAAGTGATCGGGGAACATTGATGTGCTGGTTTGAGTTCTGTTCAATTGAATCGTGCTTCAGGTTCATTCTAGCAGAAGAATTAGGATTTTCAGATTCAGAGAACAGTTTTACATCAGCATAAGGGCAGGTTAATTGGTGAACTCTTCACGATGTAAACAATTGTATCAATGCTTTCAAGCTGTCAGAACCAGACTTAGGCCATCAGAACTTAAATAATTTCATTCAATTGAAATTGGAAAGAAGTTCTAGCAGTTCAAGGAGGAAAACTGAATATAGTCAGAAATTAAAGAGTTAAGTTAGGAGAGATATTTGTTCAAATTGAGTATCAAGAAAGGACATGACTGAGAAAAACTTTTATTAATGCTTTTGCTGTTGAAGTGAAGTTCTTTTAAAATTAACTTACTTATAGAGCTTTAATTTGTTTTTTTTTGTGTGTGGTATACACTGGTGTCCTTGTATTAAAGGACACTGGCAACATCATGTGAATAGATTTGGTAATTAACTACTATGGTAACCAACAGCAAAATTAAAACTTATGGCCTACCGTCAGGTTTTGCTTTAGGATCTGACTAATTTAGCATTAACACCAAATAGGATCATTGCAATCTACTGATATTTAAATAAATGTTAGTATTCATTTTCAAGAGGGTAGGGTGGTGTTTGGACTAAGGAACGTGAAAGTATTTTCCTCATATTGAAGTTGTGAACATGATAACTCTTGCCACTGACCCCAACTGTTGATCCAGCATTCCATTCCACACCCAATCCCTCACACCTCCACCATTACCCAATATCACTTTAACAATAGGGCAAACATGAGAAAATTTCACAGAGGATGGTACTACCTCACAGTGCTAATTTCAGGTTTGGGTGAGTCTCTATGTGGAGTTTGCACGTTCTTCCTGTGTCTGCATGGGTTTCCGCTGTTTGCTCTGTTTCCTCCCATCATGCAGGTTAGGGGGATTAGCCACGCGAAATTGTCTGGAATTTTCAGGGACATACAGGCTCGGTGGAATAATTCAAATAAATGTGGGATTACAAGGATAGGGTAGGGGGCTAGGTTTGGGTGACATGCTCTTTGGGGAATTAGCAGATTCAATTTGCCGAATAATCATTTTCTGCACTGTAGGAATTTATTAAGTAAAAGGAGCCCAAAATCTACAGGAAATTAAAATATGACATGACACAGAATAAATCAATGCAAAATCTAGAATATTTTCACAAGTAGACAGCAAAAAAAGTGTATTATTGTAATATTACTGAAATCTAAACGGTAAATTGGCTAATGTACAATCCTTACAGAATTGAGAGTATTTTCATTGAAATGTACAATAAATGAAAAGAATTGCAGGCAGAAGATGAGAGGTTGACAAACAAATAATGAGAAGGGGATAATCTGATAGGAAAATCATGTATTATTTACAGGATATGCACTGACTTTAGCTATCAACTCTAGTATGTGGAGTGGATCAAATGATAAATTACTGTATCACATGTTTTCTTTTTAAATTTTAATATTTGGTTATTCAGGAAAGGCCATACAGTTTGGATTCTATAAATAACTTGTAACCATATCAGGGTTTATAGAACTTCCATTAAAATCAACATTAATAATATTGAATGGAATAACTTTCCCTCCTCTGTAATTTTTATGAAGGATTATTTGAACACAATTAGCAAGATGAAATAAGAGTTCGTATGCTGGAGAACTAACGTGCTGTTGCTTGGGAAATGTTAGTCTGATCTATACTATTGTTAAAATCAGAGTCTTAATCAGTATGTTCATGGGGAGTTCAGATACATATGAAAACTAGATCAGACAATACAAAAATCAAAAAGAAAAAATTATCACCAGTCTGCTCTCCTACAGCAATGGTAACTGGCTTGAAGTAGCATTAAAAATCCTGCTATTATGTCAACAAAGGCACAGGCTGAAACAAAAGTGAATATGCCTATTTTAAAAAGAATGCAATAAAAATGGAGAAATTTTAACTCTCACAAATTGGTGAGCTAGCAGGAATTAAAGGTGTTGCCTTTATTAGGCTGGGAGTCCAGCCATCAGGGGCTCACATATTACAGCTGGTTTCTTCAGTTCCTTCTGCCAAAAGACTGGGAGCAAATATTTTTGCAGATTGTTGAGATTTAATTTTTCAACATCCGAGGCTTTCAAACTGTAAAGATCTGGCTGGCAGGCCCATTGGATGTGTTTGTCAGCCTGGCACAGAAAGGAAGTCTACACCCAGGTCTACAATGATATGGCACGGTAGAATTAACTATGTTTAGGAAAGAGGTACTGAAGAGGAAGAGACTAAAGCCAAATTAACCATACTCGTGTTATATAATTCACAGACAATGGCAATGCCTCTGTTTCTTTGGTCTCTTGGTAATGCAGTGCTTGTTTAGATTCAGACTGAGTTGAAAAAAGATGTCTGATGTCTATTCTTTATATCTATTCACTACTGCACATGATGACTATGCATTACTAGTTACTGGGGAAAAGTGACCATCCCTTCAAAATGTCTGCTGAATCTTCACACTGTTTTGCCATAGACATGTCCAAGATCAAATCGCTCAGATGGTCGCACATAGGTGTAGAAGATGCTTACACAACATAATGGGCTACAAAGCAAAGTCGAACAGAATTACGGGCAACAGTACATCACTACCCAACAAGTTCAATGCATTCTACATTCACTTTGAACAGAAGATCAATGAAACACTTTCACCTATCAGAACAGCCTCAGATGTACCTGTACCCACAGTCACTGCTGTAGACATTCGATCAGCATTCTTGAGTGTGAATTCATAGAAAGTGACTGGCCCAGATGGAGTGCACTCAGACCAGTTGGTGGGAGTATTTGCTGACATCTTTAACCTTTCCCTACAGCTTTCTGAAGTCCCCACCTGCTTCAAGAAGACTACCATCATCATGGTGACATAGAAAAATCATGCAGCTTACCTCAATGACAACCACCCAGTGACACTGGCCTTCATAATTATGAAGTGTTTCAAGAGGTTAATTATGGCCCACAGCAACTCCAGCCTTCCAAATTCCCTTGATGCTTTGCAATTCACCTACAGGTGCAACAGGTCCATGGCAGACACCATCTCCCTGACCCTATCCTTATCCCAGGAACGTGGTTAACAAGGATACCCACATCAAGCTCCTACTTATTGACTACAGCTCAGTCTTCAACACCGTAATTTCAAACAAACTCATCTCTAAACCCTGGGACCTAAATTTTGGATCCCCCCTCTGTAACCTCATCCTGACCCATAGACCGTAATCAGTGAGAACAAATGGCAGCACCTTCTCCACCACAATCTTCCGCATCAGTGTCCCACAAGGCTTCGTACTCAGCCCCCTTCTTCACTCCTTGTACACTCAATACTGTATGGCCAAATTTTGCCCAACTCCATTTACAAGCTTGCTGACCATTCACCATTGTAGGTTGGATATCAAACAGCGATGAGATAGAATAAATTAAAGAGATGGAGTGCTTAGTGCCATGGTGGAAAAAAAAATCTCTTATCAAGATCAGCAAAATAAAGGAGCTGTTCATTGACTTCAGGAAGCAGAGTGGAGGGCAAGACCCTATCTCCATCAATGGTGCTGAGGTGGAGATGGTTGAGCATTTCAAGTTCCTGGGAGTGATGATCACCAACAATCTGTCCTGGCCCATCCACACTGAGGCAACAGTCAAGAAAACACAACAACATCTCTACTTCCTCGGGAAGCTAAGGAAATTCAGCACGTCCACAAGGACTCTTACCAATTTTTATAGATGCACCGCAGAAAGCATGCAGTCTATATGCATCACAGCTTGGTTTGGCAACTGCTGTTCCCAAGACGGCAAGAAAATACAGAGAGCTGTGAACACAGCTCAGTCCATCATGCAATCCGTTTACTCCATCTATACTTCCCACTATCCTCGGGAAAGTAATCAACAAAATCAAAGACACCTCCACTCCAGTTATACCCTTTTCTAACCTCTTCCACCAGGCAGAAGGTATAGAAATTTAAATACACATATAAACAGATTCAAGAACAGCTTCTTCCCTGCAGTTATCAGACTTTTGAAGGAACCCCTCAAATGTTAATTATGATCTCTCTCTGCACCTTCTCTGTAAGATTATATTTGTACTCTTTTCTGATACCCTGATGCATTTTGTATGGTACAATCTGCCTGCATTGTACGCAACTTAATACTTATCACTGTAGCTCCATATGTGTGACAACAATAAAGCAAACTCAAACTCAAAACTAGGCCATCGACAGACTGTTACATTTCCGATATGTACCAATCACCAAAATAAGCCTGCACCCTGATTCAGCTGTCTGGTTGGATTGCCACAAGCAGGGTGCCATCAGCTGCTCATGCATAACAGTCCCAGCTTTACAACATCAATCAAGAGTTTCTGCAAAATTCAAAAGGCCATTCATGTACAACAGGAATACAACCACAAGAAGGTTACGCAGATGCATGCCTGGCAACTGATGTGAAGCATTCATATTGTGACAGTCCAATCAAGACTTTTTCTCGTCATGCTGCAGGTTTAAGTGCTGGCTCACAGAAGACAAGAGATATATACTTCAAATTCTGTTTTAAACTCCTGCCGGAAAGTGAATGAGGCACTGCACTATTACAACAACAACATGACCACAAACTGTATCACAGAGCAAACTTCCAAGGTGTTGAAGATCTGTTTCAGGTGACTATGTGTGTTATACAATATGTGTTGACAGATGGCTGAAGATTGTTGGTGGTGTGTTGTACTCTATTATTGAACAGTAGATGTATTATAGGTAATGGTCGTCGAATTGGTTCACCAACCTTCATTGGATGAGGAGAACATAGAGAAAGAGAAGATGCTGGAAGATTATAATGAGCCCTCATTGTCAGAATAGCCACTTAAAATTGCTGCTCCGGATGCCAGTATGTTGTAATAGTTTGACGGTTTACCTTGTGTAAAACATGGAGTCCAACAGCAGGGAAATAGTAGCTTATCTCTCCATGCTTCAGGCTCACTGCCTTTATTCCTGATGAAGGGCTTTTGCCCGAAACGTCGATTTCACTGCTCGTTGGATGCTGCCTGAACTGCTGTGCTCTTCCAGCACCACTAATCCTGCATTCAACATCAATTCTAGTGATACATAATTGAATCTGCCCTTGCTGCATGACCACCAGCATCCTGAACAGCACTACTTTCCACGTGGAGATTTTTACAGCTGAGATTTTGTTGTTCACAATACCTCAGGTTTCACTAGAGATGTGGAATCTGGAAGTCTAAATATATTGATTCAATTCAACTGATATCACTGATTCTGATCTGCTTATTTGACTTCCAGGTTTTGTACATGTAATTCCAAATATCATCTCCAACAGACCTTTTCTTGGCACATTCATTTTAGGGCTTCTGACTCTTCAGCATAAGAAACATACATGCAATTGCATTGCACTGCAATGAATTGTCAAGTTTTGTATAATAAACTAAATCAACACAAATGAAGCCCATAATGCATATGCTGGCTCACTGAATTAACTATCTAATTAATCTCATGCCTTATTATTCTCTCATTGCCTCACTTCAGCTAGTTATAAGGCCATAAGGCATATGAGCAGAAATTAGGCCATTCAGCCCATCAAGTCTGCTCCGCCATTCACTCATGGCTGCTAAATGTCTCAACCCCATTCTCCCACTTTCTCCCCATAACCCTTGATACTCAAGAATCTAATTACCTCAATCTTAAAAAAAAAACTCAATGACCTGGCCCCCACATCTTTCTGTGGCAATGAATTCCAAAGATTCACCACTCTCTGTGAGAAGAAGGTTCTCCTGATCTCTGTTCTAAAAGGTCTTCCCTTCACTCTAAGGCTGTTCCATTGGGTCATAGTCTCTCCTACCAATGGAAACATCTTCCCAATATCCACTCTGTCACAGCCATTCAGTATTCTGTAGGTTTCAATTAGATCCCCCTTCATTCTTTTAAATTCCATCGAGTACATACTGAGAGTCCTCAAACATTCCTCATATATTAAGCTTTTCGTTCCTGGGACTATTCTCGTGAACTTCCTCACAACACGCTCCAGGGCCACTACATCCTCCCTGAGTTATGCCACAGTTTTATCCAGTTCCCATTTCAAGTTATGCTCTGGAAAAGCTTTGCATCCAAATTATTGATGTGAAAGTGAAAAACATTACAAATTATGTTTAAACTTGCAGTCTTTCAGCAATAACATTAAAACAAAATATTTCAGCTGTAATTTGTATCAAACTGGAAACACAGAGTAAAAATACCTGACTGAACTTTAGCTTGGTGCCTTCATCGCAGTGAATCCTTTTCATGCTGAAAAATTGATATTTTCGAAGGAAGATAGGAAATATTCCCTTAAAATTCTTCAAATCAAGTTTAGTTGTATAAAAGTAATGATGCAATGATAGGATATTGCCAGAGGAAAATAGAAAATCATTTTATGATATTTGCATATCATTTCTCAATATGCAACTAGGAGTCTCACTTCCTCTGTAAATATTTGACACTCACAATTAATGTAGTAAATCCAGCAGGTTATAGGAGTGAAAATAAAACTTAGGCTTGCTAACTAATCATGGGTAGCACAGTGGCTCAGTGGTTGTCACTGCTACCACACAGCATCAGGGACCTGGGTTTGATTCCAGCCTCGGGCGACGGGTTTGCATGGAGTTTGCTCATTCTCCAAGTGGCTGTGTGGATTTCTTCTGGCTGCTCCAGTTTCCTCCTACAGTCCAAAGATGTGCAGTTTAGGTGAATTGGCCATGCTAAATTGCCCATAGTGTTCAGGGGTGTGTAGGTTAGGTGCATTAGTTAGGAGAAATGTAGAATAATAAGGAATGGGTCTGGGTGGATCACTGTCTGGAGGGCCAGTGTGAACTTGTTGGGAAAAATGGCCTGTTTCCATACTGTAGGGATTCGATGTAAGTGTGAAAAATATATTTTCTCAGAAATATATATGAGCCAGGCTGTATGCTTTCTCTATTTCTATTAGTTGATGTAATAATTCAATAAGACATTGCCAGAGAGCAAAATAGAAGATCATTTCATGATATTTGCATATCATTTCTCAATATGTAACTAGGAGTCTCAGTTCTTCTGTAAATATTTGACGTTCACAATTAATGTCGTAAATCCATTAGGTTACAGGTATGAGAAAAAAAAACTTAGGCTTGCCAACTAATCACCTTTCAAACTACCCCTATATCTTTTCTAAATTCTATACACCAGATAGTTGCCCAACACCAATTTCAATTCAGAATACAAAGCTTGTCCTTGACAGGTAATCAATACAAAGTAAATGAAAAGTGATAATGCACGACTTTATTAATACAGTATTCATTCATTTACCCTTCAGCAAGTTTTGCTCCAAATGAAAGAATCAATAGAATAATGCAAGTCTTAATAATCACCTCTGAATCATCTTTAACCCAAACCTAAAATAATTTCTCGAACTTAGACAAGTCTACAAACTGATGAATTACAGCCACCTTATCATCTATGAAGCTTTTTCTTAAAAAAAAGCTTAGTAGACTCACCTCATCCATTCAGGTTTCTAAATGCAAACTGATGTTTGTGAGTGATCCTATTTCTCTATGCAATTTAATGAATGTCAGCTCTAAATATCAGGAAGTAGGAACTGTATATCTCGTTCGGCTTCAAGTAGAGACAAGAGGCACAATTGTTCAGATTAATTGAGGTAAAAATGTGGCTTTTAAAGAATGCGTACTTATACTGGCAAGTGTCCATCTATCACAAATTTCACCGGTTTCCTATTCATAAAAATAAAGAAGGTAAGGGGGAAAGATTTAATCCTCATCAGCAACAAGTGACAATGTCAAATTTGCAAAACCTGACCTGGCCAATCAAATATATACCTGCTTCTGTGGAGTTGGAAATTCCTGAGTAACCGAATCTTAAGAGGAAGATCCATAATAATAATATGTAAATGCGGCTTAGTTCCTGATATTTTGTCTGTGTCTTGAATATATTGCTGATTTTGAACTCTTTCAACCCCTACTATAATATCAAATTGTGCATTCCAAACCTTGATGCACAACTATTTATACTTCACTTCACTGTTGTTCTTTTATCATTCATCGTGTATCATTAGCCTCTAACTCTTGAACTTCCAACCAAAGGAAGCACTTTCTAGATTAGATTAGATTACTTACAGTGTGGAAACAGGCCCTTCGGCCCAACAAGTCCACACCGCCCCGCCGAAGCGCAACCCACCCATACCCCTACATCTACCCCTTACCTAACACTACGGGCAATTTAGCATGGCCAATTCACCTGACCTGCACATCTTTGGACTGTGGGAGGAAACCGGAGCACCCGGAGGAAACCCATGCAGACACGGGGAGAATGTGCAAACTCCACACAGAGAGTCGCCTGAGGCGGGAATTGAACCCGGGTTTCTGGCGCTGTGAGGCAGCAGTGCTAACCACTGTGCCACCGTGCCGCTCTTTAGTTACTCCATATGGTTCCGTAATGAATTTGACTACATCTATCTAATCTCATCCCAATCTCTGCTTTCGAAAGGAAACAACATCAACTTCATCACTTCATACAAATAACTGAAATTTCTCAGCCCTGAAACAATTCTCCCAAATCCTTTATAAACCCTCTCTGAAGCCTTCACATCCTTCTTAAAGGTGTGGTGCACAGAATAGGAAATGGCAGAATCTTAAAGAAAAATCAGAGGAGTGTCGATTTTGGAGAGTTTCATAGACCTTTCTCTCTGTGCATGCCACTATATTATCATACATAATTCTCAGCTGCTCATTTCATTTCAGATGCACCAGATCTCTCTTGCATCATGTTATCTTGAGCTCACTGCTGGTGGAAGTCCTCATTACTGTCGGGGCCTTCTGGGATTTGACACACCAGCTCTGTATTTACACAGCAGCTGTATTAATTCCTGCAAGCTAGGAAAAGCCATTCACTGGGTGTTGCTACACAATTCTGAAGGACGTGATAGAGAAAGGAAAATTGGCAGCCCACTTTCCCGAACCCAAAGGGTCTGGTAGACAAACTGGTGGAGATGAAGGTTGTCTTCTTCCCTCAGGACTGCCAGAAGAGATGACAGCCCCAGTCCCTGCCAGCCTGGCCAGAAGCCGTCACCACAGTGTCCATGGTGGAGAAGAATGCTAAGCAGTGCAACATGAAGATGAATGATTTTTTGGCACTCTTCAAGGACAGGTACAACATCTTCCCTCTGCTACCTCACACTCACTGTATCTCTGCCGCTTCACTCACCTCCCGCCAAGGATCATGATCTACCACTCTCACTATCGCATGTGGTATCTTTCTGCAATGAGTAGAGATGTTAGCCACTCTTAGCACAACACAATGTTGTAACTCTCCCAAATGATAGCGAAATTTTCTGTCATGCCCATACAAGCATGAATCTTTGTCATAAAATCTGAAAGAACTGCGAAAGCTGTAAAACAGAAACAAAAACAGAAGTTGCTGGAAAAGATCAGCATGTCTGGCAGCACCTATGAAGAGAAATCAGAGTTAATCTATTGGGTCTAGTGACCCTTCCTCAGAACCCTGAGTCACCTGACCCAAAACGTTAACTCTGATTTCTCTTCACAGATGCTGCTTTTCCAGCGACATCTGTTTTTGAATCTATGTCATGTTTGAATGAGGGATCATCAGATGTTGTGAAAGCTTCCACCAGTTTGTAACCATAACAGCAGAGCTGTTGTGAGCATCCAGCAAGTTGGCAAGTGAGTGAGGACTCTGCAGTCCTGCACTGCACCCTTTTCTAATGCATGAGGTGGGTGTCTGTCCCTGCAATACAGTGGCCTTGCAGCAGCATTGCCACATAAGGTGCTGGTGAGTTTAAAAGTACAGTATTTAAGTGCTGAACTGCATTGTAAGTGGGTATTATGTGGTGTGGTTGGAGTGTCTCTGTTACCAACCTCCTTTGAATGCACTGAGATGGTGAGGAATATTAACCAAAATGGAGAAGTGGCAAACTGGAACCCCCTCAGGAGATTACTCACGCTTTCATGTTAGAAATTGTGTCCAGCTAGTTTCTCTCCACCGTCTGGTAAAATAGCAAACTGCAAGTAAAGAAGGTGAGGGTAGGTAATAATGAGATGTTAATGCATGCAAATAAGCCTCTCACCCCTTACCCCTACTCATTTTGCCATTAATACCCTAGGTGGAAAATCAAATGGCTATCCCTCAGCATGGAGGATTTCACCATATTTTAAAAAAAAGTATTCATTCCCTGGATATGCGTATTGTTGGTTAAGCCAACATTTGTTACCTAATCACAAAATGTGTCTGGAGTCACATGAGTAGGCCAGCAGATTTTCTTCATAAAATACATTGGTGAACTTAGTGGGGTTTTTTTAGAACAATTAGTAGTGGTTGCACGGCCATCATTATTTACCCGTCCTTGGCCATCTTTATTCCAGATTTCAGTGAATTCAAACATTTCATCAACTACCATGGTGGGATTCAAAATCATGCTCCAAAACATGGACCTGGGATACTGGATTCACTAATCTAGTGACGTGACCAGCATCTCCCACTACTTTCCCAACTGACTTGCCCTTACCGATACCCTTCAAGAGCTGGAAGCAATCTGTCCATCATTTCAGGGAGGAGAAAGTGAGGACTGCAGATGCTGGAGATCAGAGTAGAGAGTGTTGTGTTGGAAACGTACAACAGGATTCCTGATGAAGGGCTTATGCCCAAAACATTGATTCTCATGCTACTCAGATGCTACCTGACCTGCTGTGCTTTTCCAGCACTGCACTCTTGACTCTGTCCATCGTTTCAGTTAAAGTCAAACCAGTGTTTCACAGAGGCTCATCATCGTTGCTTTGCAACTTTTGTACACAGTATTTCTTTTTATGCAGATCAGGATCCTGTCTGCTTGTTTAAGTTACTTTTTTAACCTACTCAGTCACCTTCAGTGATGTTTACACCTCTGTTCCAGAATTAACTTTAGAAGTGCACTTTTTATTTTCTATTTTAAATTATATATTTATACAATATATCATTCATCTGCCCATGTCCACACATTCCAGCAACCATGCATTCCCTTACATTACAACAGGAGCTGAACTTGAATCTGAAGGCTCATATATATTATACACACACAAAAAGTTAATACTAAGTTACCTTATGAGGCATTTTAATTCTATTCATTTAAACTTAAAATCAGCAGCAATCTGTAACATTTGAGCAAATTGCAGCAATATGTGAAACCACCTAAAGCTGACATTTCAAACATAAAAATGTTACCTCAATGATCTCTTCCACTAGTCAAGTCAACCTTTCAATCTCAGACTTGAATCTTTTTCAACACATTGCTACTAGTTGTCAATGACTACTTAACGTTAACATTAGAGTGGTGCGGGAAAAAGACAGCAAGTCAGGCAGCATCCGAGGAGCAGGAAAACCGATGTTTCAGGCAAAAGCCCTTCATCAGGAATGACACTTCAACCCCAGGGCATCAATGTTTCCTCATTTCCCTTCCCCCCAACCTTACCCCAGTTCCAATCTGCCAGCTCAGCGTTGCCCTCATGACCTGTCCTACCTGCCAACCTTCCTTCCCATCTATCCACTCCACCCTCCCCTCTGGCCTATCACCTTCATCCCCACTTCCATCCACCTATTGTACTCTTAGCTACCTTCTCCCCATCCCCACCACCAGCCCACTTATCTTTCTACCCTAGAGTCTTCCTCCCTCATTTCTGATTAAGGAGTTTTGCCTGAAACATCGATTTTCCTGCTCCTCGAATGCTGCCTGACCTGCTGTGCTTTTTCAGCACCACTCTAATCTTAACTCTGGGCAATTTAACTTGGCTAATTCATCTAACCTGCACATCTTTGGACTGTGGGAGGAAACCGGAGTACCTGGAGGAAACCATGCAGACACGGGGAAAATGTGCAAAGAGGTCATTCCTGATGAAGGGCTTTTGTCTGAAATGTCGATTTTCCTGTCCTCGGATGCTGCCTGACCTGCTGTGCTTTTCCAGCACTACTCTAATCTTAACTCTGATCTCCAGCATCTGCAGTCCTCACTTTCGCCTAATGACTACTTAACATCCAGTTAACTTTAATTGTTTTTTAAGATTTCAAAACTCCTTTGTCAGATCTCTGAGTTATGATTTAGGACGATAGACCTTATAATCCCATTGAATCTATACACAAGGGTAATCTTATAGCATTGTAACAATATCCCTACCTCTGAACCAGGAGATTAGGATTTAAGTCTATTCTGATCTGGAGTGTGTCACAATATTGTCTGAACTGGTTAATTAACATAACTACATTGTGAAGACTTCTGTATTACAGGGGTAGTGTCCTAAGCTAGGGTCCAGAAGGTTACATGTGCTGCCAAGATTTGTCACGAGGGTGATGAGAAATATCTGTATTATCAGTTTAAAAATGTAAACAGCACTTTGTCTCAGATCTGCCTGTTATATAATGGAAAAATCAACTTGTAACCCACTATTCTGGTGTATTAATCAGTGAAACAGTTTGTGCTTCCAATGAAAATAGCAAGAATAATTTAGCTAGCTTTGAGTCAAGTGCTCTTTCACACTCTCCATCTGGAGCAAGGAGGAAGTTATCATTAATGCCTTATTTCACAGGCAAGCAATTGTCTCAGGCAATTAAACACCTGCAGCAGCAAGCCAGTTAGCAACCAGTATGTGTCAACAGCTTCATGCAGTGGGCCAAATGCTAGCTGTCTGACAAATAGGGTTGGCACATAGTGAAATGTTTCACCATGCAGCTCCAGATTAGAATGATCTGTCACAAAATACATTGTATTGACTGTTTTTTTTAAAAAATAAAAAAATGCTGAAACAGCACTGCACTACTTTAAACCTTTGTTCCACTCTGGCAAGCTGCATTATCTCATCCATAAATAGATAACATGGTGTTGAGCGATTCATTTCAGCTCAATGATTGATTCATTATTACAGGAAAGGATACCAACTGAACGCACCTGATGTCACTTTATTTCCCACAAGCAAAAGTGTAACACTGCTCTGCAACATGACATTGTAATTGGTTTAAATGGCATATCATGGAAATGATAGCTGTTTTCCATTTTAAAGTATTAGTTTCATTTACGATTATAGGAAGTCCCATTGCCAATTTGAATAATTGGAGTGATGAAAGTAGTGCCCAAGCTCAAGCTCAAGGATCTGGGTTTGATGTCCTCCTGCCCCAGAGATGTGTCACAGCATGTCTGAACAGGTTGATTGAAATAACTATATTTAATAATTTGTTGGCAGTGACAGGTTTCACTCCATCAGTTCGCTCTACTTAAAAATAGCTTCTAAAGCATCTAATCTTTAATGAGTGCATGTTCCTGTATCTCACTTAAAACAATTTGTCTTTAAATGTCAAGTGTATAATATATATTTTAGAATGCAAATAATGCTGTAAAGTCAGTGTTGGAGTAGTTATAAAATGACGTTTCTATCCATGACCTTTCAGTCTAACAATAATTTAAAATTTTTTAAAAATTAAATTGCCACCAATTTCATTAACAGTGAAACATAAGTCAGAAGATTTTCATTTTTTCATCTGCTGCAATGCCATTTAAATATAGAGATTTTCTGTCAGAATGTGAGCTAAAGGTCACTTATCATAAATTATTTAGTGCACTGTTTTAATAATGGCTTTCACAAGGTCACTTAAAAAAAATCTTCAAATTTATAAGGCATGGAATAGGTACCAGATTAAATTATATCAGATCTTTCTATTAGCAATTGAAACATCTTGGGAAAAAAATTATTCTAGTGCCTCCCCTAACTCATTATTTCAAATAAAATTATTACTTCCTGTTTTAATTTCAGTTATTGAAATAATAGAACAGGAACCGTTGCAAAGGGAAACAATCATTTTCTCTGTTACCTTATCAATAATTGCACTGGAGACTTCTTACCTAGGCAGCACCTGTAATAAAAAGGAAAACCAAATCATTGTCAACAGTTCAGTATAGGGGGTCATGGCCTGATCAGTGTACTATGATGACTGAAGCTGATTAATAGCATAGGTCAGAAATTGAAGTCTCAGCATTTTGGAGGAAGAGGACATAACCATTAGAATTAAAGAAGCATATTTAAACGTGATGATAAATCAACAATAGGTAATTTGTGAAACAATTACCATTAACCTTAAATACAGTAATGTGTGTCCTTTTTTCACTTTATGTTAAATAATGGGAGCACTTGATTTAGATTTGACAGCATATTTAAAGTGCATTAAAATATGTTATTAAAACTCAATTCTGTCTGCTTATTTGCACCCATTACAGCATTTTAGATGAGAAATCTGTTTGTACACACACACACACACACAAACACACACACACAATCCACATTTTTGGTTAATTGCGCAAATATTCATCTTATTTTCTGGCAAATCCAATCCAGCAAACATTAGAAATCCTTCATTAAGAATATTAGTACAAAAAGTAAAAATAGGAAATGCTGGATATTCCCAAGTCAGGAAGATTTTGTGAGAGTGATAAAAATTAATATTTCATGTCAATGATGTGTCAACCTGAAACTTCAACCATTTCTCTTTCCTCAACATGCTTTCACACTCACACAAATCATTTCCTCAGTCAGAAAACTCCCATCACATTCAGAACCTTTCTTCCACCCTGATCACACCTGAAGACTAATGTCTATTTGGAATTCAGAGGGTAACACAAGAGATGGCAGATCAATGAAAACTTGAAAAAAAGTCTTTTGTAGAAATTTCCATTGACATAATGATATTGACATTGTGAAAAACATCAAAGAAATTCCCTTGTATAATTAAGTGCTCCACTTTCTATTACTCCTGGTGCCAGTCTAAAGCAGGTTATCTGCTTTGATAGCTGAAATGCCCATGTGGATGACCTCTGGGTTTTGGATCCTGTGAGGGCCATGATAAAGAATGCCCCACCTGGACCTTCTCAGAAAGAGACTCAGCCTGCTGGATGCGAGACAGTATAATCTCTGACTAAGAGGTGAAGGAATGGGGCAAGAGTTAAGATGGATCTTGTTAAGAATCCCACATCCAAATATCTTTCTTTCATCTTCTTTCGTATGGACTATCTGCAATTCCCTGCGAGCCAGGGGCTGGACAGCATGTCGCTGCACAGCAATAAAGTGTTGAATTGCAATGATCGGGCTATCTTCCATCGTACGCAAAGTAGCAGGTAGAGTTTGCAGGCTGTTGGTGTGGGTAAGAATGCACTCACTTCCCTGATGCTCCCTGCACAGAACTAATTTCTCCATCAAGCTGGACATCAGTGCAAATGCCAGAGAGATCGTGGTCCTCATTATAGAGATAAACATCTTTAACCTTGCTCCAAGGTTGTGCAGTGCTTCAGAAATGCTGGATAAAACCATTCACATCTCTCTGTGTTGGTTCTCCAGCATAGACCCCTTTGTAGATGACCTCCAAGACTCAGCTGTACTCTACCTGCCAGCAGAGACTCGACAGCTCCTGTGGTGCCAAAATTTACTGTTTTTAGATTGTTTTTTAGATTACTTAATGTGTGGAAACAGGCCCTTCGGCCCAACAAGTCCACACCGACCTGCCGAAGTGCAACCCACCCAGACCCATTCCCCTACATTTACCCCTTCACCCAACACTACGGGCAATTTAGCATGGCCAATTCACCTAACCAGCACATTTTTAGACTGTGGGAGGAAACCGGAGCACCCGGAGGAAACCCACGCAGACACGGGGAGAATGTGCAAACTCCACACAGAGAGTCGCCTGAGGCGGGAATTGAACCCAGGTCTCTGGCGCTGTGAGGGTTTGTGTTGTGTGCCTTGTTGTTCAGCCTCGCCCTATAGCTCAAATCCTCCAACCCTGGCAACATCTTTGTAAATCTTTTCTGCACCCTTTCAAGTTTCACAACATCTTTCCCATCGGAAGGAGACCAGAATTGCATGCAATATTCCAACAGTGGCCTAACCAATGTCCTGTACAGCCGCAACATGACCTCCCAATTCCTGTACACAATATTCTGACCAATAAAGGAAAGCATACCAAACGCCTTCTTCACTATCCTATCTACCTGCGACTCCACTTTCAAGAAACTATGAACCTGCAATGCAAGGTCTCTTTGTTCAGTAACACTCCCTCGGACCTTACCATTAAGTGTATAAGTCCTGCTAAGAGTTGCTTTCCCAAAATGCAGCACCTCGCATTTAACTGAATTAAACTCCATCTGCTGCTTCTCAGCCCATTGGCCCATCTGGTCCAGATCCTGTTGTAATCTGAGGTAACCCTCTTTGCTGTCCACTACACCTCCAATTTTGGTGTCATCTGCAAACTTACTAACCGTACCTCTTACGCTCGCATCCAAATCATTTATGTAAATGACAAAAAGTAGAGGGCCCAGCACTAATCCTTTTGTCTTCAACGATTTTTATTGTCACGTGTATTTATAATGAGAAAAGCAGTAAAATGCAGTCAAAAGCTTTTCCACTGTCACCATGATCCAGCACTGTTTTGTATATTTTTAAGACTAAGGAAAGAAATACAAAGATTTAGCTTAAAGGGATTCCATCAGCACTGAGCCAGCTCATTATCAATGATGACCTGCTCCACTGCTTCGCTGCTGTCTACACTGAACTCAACCAATGCTTCAATCGCCACTCTTCAGGTGCCATCTTTCTCCATTGGGCCAATACTCCTCTGCCAGCACCAGGCCCAACCAACAACAAAAGTCACTGATCCCCAGGTACCATCCTTCGCCAGTGGGCCTTTCTCACTGATGTCAGCTCCACCGATGTAGCAGCTGCTGATTCCAATGCCAGGCCCCATGCTCACCATGGAAATGTAAGTAGGGGCACACCTGCTGCTGCTGCTGAAATGTCCGCATTGGGCCAACTCACCATCACAAGGTCCACACTGGGCCCACTCACCGACGCATGGTCCACGCTGTGCCAATTGCTGCCAAATAGTCTGCACTGGGCCACGTCACCACCACACAGTCCACACTGGGCTCACCTCATCATCATATGGACCGCTCTGGGACCACTCACCACCACACGGTCCATACTGGCCCCACTCGCAGACACATGGTTCGCACTAGGCTCAATCACAGCCACATGTTCAGCACTGGGTCCACTCACAGCCACGTGGTCGGCACTGGGCCCACTTACAGCCACATGGTCAGCACTGGGTCCACTCACAGCCACGTGGTCGGCACTGGGCCCACTTACAGCCACATGGTCAGCACTGGGCCCACTCACAGCCACGTGGTCGGCACTGGGCCCACTTACAGCCACATGGTCAGCACTGGGCCCACTCACAGCCACGTGGTCAGCACTGCATCCACTCACAGCCACGTGGTCAGCACTGGGCCCACTCAGTCCGCACTGAGCGCACTCACAGCCACACGGTGCACATTGGGCCCACTCACCACCACATGGTCAGCACTGGATCCACTCACCACCACACAGTCCGCACTGAGCCCACTCACAGCCACACGATGCACATTGGGCCCACTCACAGTCACACGGTCTGCACGACACCCACTCACAGCCACACGGTCCACACTGAGCCTACTCACAGCCACACGATCCGCACTGGGCCCATTCACCGCCACACAGTCTGCACTGGGCCCACTCACAGCCACACGATCCGCACTGGGCCCACTCACAGCCACACGATCCGCACTGGGCCCACTCACAGCCACACGATCCGCACTGGGCCCATTCACCGCCACACGGTCCGCACTGGGCCCACTCATATCCACAAGGTGCACATTGGGCCCACTCACAGCCACATGGTGCACACCAGGCCCACTAACAGCCACATGGTCAGCACTGAGCCCACTCACAGCCACACAGTCTGCGCTGGGCCCACTCACTGCCACATGGTCAGCACTGAGCCCACTCACCACCACACAGTCCGCACTGGGCCCACTCACAGCCACACAGTCTGCGCTGGGCCCACTCACCGCCACATGGTCAGCACTGGGTAACCACCACACAGTCCGCACTGAGCCCACTCACAGCCACATGGTGCACATTGGGCCCACTCACCGCCACATGGTCAGCACTGGGCCTACTCACCACCACACAGTCTGCACTGAGCCCACTCACAGCCACATGGTGCACATTGGGCCCACTCACCTCCACATGGTCCGCACTGGGCCTACTCACCGCCACACGGCCTGCACTTGCCCCACTCACAGCCACATGGTCCACACTGGGCTCACTCACCGCCACATGGTCCGCACTGAGCACATTCACCGCCACATGGTCCGCACTAAGCCCACTCACCGCCACATAGTCGACACTGGGCGTACTTGCAGCCACAAGGTCGGCACTGGGCCCACTACCCACCACATGGTCCACACTGGCCCACTCACAGCCACACAGTCCACATTTGGCCCACTCACTGCCACATGGTCCGCACTGGGTCCACTCACCACCACAGGGTCCGCACTCAGCCCATTCACCACCACACGGTCCGCACTGGGCCCACTCACCACCATATGGTCCGCACTGGCCCACTCACAGCAACACAGGCCACACTGGGCCTACTCACAGCCACATGGTCCTAACTGGGCTCACTCACTGCCACACGGTCCGCACTGAGCCCATTCACCGCCACATGGTCCACACTGAGCCCACTCACCACCACATAGTCCACACTGGGCCCACTCACAGCCACATGGTCCGCACTGAGCCCACTCACCGCCACACAGTATGCACTGGGCCCACTCACCGCCACATGGTCCGCACTGAGCCCACTCACCGCCACACAGTATGCACTGGGCCCACTCACCGCCACATGGTCCGCACTGGCCCACTCACAGCCACACAGGCCACACTGGTCCTACTGACAGCCACATGGTCCGCACCGGGCTCACTCACTGCCACACGGTCCACACTGAGCCCATTCACCACCACATAGTCTGCACTGAGCCCACTCACCACCACATGGTACACACTGAGCTCACTCACAACCTCACAGTCCACACTGGGCCTACTCACAGCCACATGGTCCTCACTGGGCTCACTCACTGCCACATGATCCGCACTGAGCCCATTCACCGCCACTCAGTCCGCACTGGGCCCACGCCCCGCCACACGATCCACACTGAGGACATTCACCGCCACATGGTCCACACTGAGCTCACTCACCGCCACACGGTCTGCACTGGGCCTACTTACAGCCACAAGGTCGGCTCTGGCCCACTCACTGCCACATGGTCCGCACTGGGCTCACTCACTGCCAAATGATCCACACTGGGCCCACTCACTGCCACACAGCCTGCACCGGCCCACTCACCACCACATGGTCCGCACTTAGCCCACTCACAGCCACACAGGCCACACTGGGCCTACTCACAGCCACTTGGTCCTCACTGGGCTCACTCACTGCCACACGGTCCATACTGAGCCCATTCACCGCCACATGGTCCGCACTGAGCATATTCACTGCCACACGGTCCACACTGAGCCCACTCACAGCCACACAGTCTATGTTGGGACCACTCACTGCCACATGATTCACACTGGGCCCAATCACAGCCACATGTTCCATACTGGCCCCACTCACAGCAACATGGTTCGCACCAGGCCACTCACAGCCATGTGGTCAGTACTGGGCCCACTCATGGCCACATGGTCAGCACTGGGCCCACTCACCACCAAACGGTCCGCACTGGGCCCACTCACCGCCACATGATTCACACTGGCCCCACTCACAGCAACATGGTTCGCACCGGGCCACTCACAGACACATGTTCCGCACTGAGCCCACTCAGCCACGTGGTCGGCACTGGGCCCACTCACCGCCACATGGTCCGCACTGGGCCCACTACCCACCACATGGACCACACTGGCCCACTCACAGCCACACAGTCCGCATTGGGCCTACTCACCCCCACATGGTCTGCACTGGGCCCACGCACCGCCACATGGTCTGCACTGAGTACATTCACCGCCACACGATCCACACTGAGCTCACTCACCGCCACACGGTCCGCACTGAGCCCACTCACAGCCACACAGTCTGTGTTGGGACCACTCATCACCACACAGTCTATGCTGGGGCCCACTCACAGCCACATGATTCACACTGGTCCCAATCACAGCCACATGTTCCACACTGGCCCCACTCACAGCAACATGGTTCACACTGGGCCACTCACAGCCACATGTTCTGCACTGAGCCCACTCACAGCCACGTGGTTGGCACTGGGCCCATTCACAGCCAAGTGGTTGGCACTCGTCCCAGTCACAGCCACATGGTCTGTACTGGGTTTGCCCACAGCCACACGGTCTGCACTGCACCCACTCACAGCCACATGGTCCGCAAATGGGCCCACTCACAGCCACACAGTCCGCAATGGGCCCACTCACAGCCACATGTTCTGCACTGAGCCCACTCACAGCCACATGGTTGGCACTGGGCCCAGTCACAACCACATGGTCTGTACTGGGTTTGCCCACAGCCACATGGTCTGCACTGCGCCCACTCACAGCCACACGGTCCGCAATGGGGCCCACTCACAGACACATGGTCTGCACTGGGCCCACTCACAGCCAGATGATCCACACTGGGTCCACTCACAGCCACACAGTCCGCACTGAGCCCACTCACAGCCACATAGTCCGCACTGAGCCCACTCACAGCCACACGGTCCACACTGAGCCCACTCACAGCCACACAGTCTGCACTGGGCCTACTCACAGCCACATGGTCCACACTGAGCCCACTCACAGCCACATGGTCCGCACTGGGCCGTCTTATAGCCACATGGTCCACACTGAGCCCACTCATAGTCACACGGTCCGCACTGGGCCTAGTCACAGACACACAGTCCGCACTGAGCCCATTCACAACCACACAGTCCACATTGGCCCACTCACAGCCACACAATCCACACTGGGCCCACTCACAGCCACATGGTCCTCACTGGGCTCACTCATTGCCACACAGTCCGCACTGTGCCCAATCACAGCCACACGGTCCACACTGGCCCCACTCACAGGCACATGGTCTGCACTGTGCCTACTCACAGCCACATGGTCCACACTGTGCCCACTCACCACCACACGGTCTGTGCTGGGTTCACTCACAGCCACACTGTCCACACTATGCCCACTCACAGCCACATGGTCTACACTGTGCCTACTCACAGCCATACGGTCCGTGTTGAGCCCCTGAGTCTGCGCTGTGTTCCTTGCCAATGCCAGTGAGCTCAGGCAAGAGGCAAGTGTAAACAAAAGAAAAAGAAAAGCAGTTGGGGCAGTCATGCCCTGACCCAGGAGCCCTACTCCATTGCCATCTTGATCACTTCTTCTCACTTAGGTTACTGAATATATGCCATGTTAACACTTATTCCTATTGTACATACTCATCTGAGAGATACCAGCTTCTGATTGTATTGTTACATTGTTAAGAGATTGTTTGCTGATTGCTAACAATCTTCCATCATTTGATCCACGTGCTGTCTGTCTAACTCCAGCCATACTGTGCTATCTACACCATTTGGGAAACAGCTCCATGCCAACATTGTAAGGTTGTTACAAAACATTAATTAACAGTTAATGTGAGAGATGGATGCAAAAGGATGCAAGTACGAGATATCCAGATGGGAATGTAAAGCAGTGTCTGTGGAGGCAAAAATAAATTAAGCTGAAGAGCCTTTAATTCTGAGGAATATTGTATGAGAGAATGTGGAGGAAATTAGAATGTCAGGGTTGATACCTGAAAGTGGGGTAGTGCTCACTTTCTCTGTCCTTATAGTGTCACTCAGCTGCTTAAGGTACGGTATCCATATTGTTCAGGCCACACGCCTGCTTTTGAATGTTTCATGAGATTTCCCGTTATGCCTGGTCAGTTCGCATGACTGATTTGTTCCTCCCATTTGCAGGAATCAGCACATCTCTTTCGTCTCTCACAGTTCCCAGAATCACCTCAACGAAAGAAACAGAGAACCAAAAGGCATGATCGCATGAGTTGCTTCCTTCCTACATTTTTGCTACAGCCTTCTTGAAACCAGTAACAAATAAGCTATTCTGACCACTGTCAGGTCCAAGTAAATTTGAGAGCCTTCCATTGACAGGTGCCATCATGCCTGCATTCTGGGATTGGTCATGACCCTTGGACAAAGGCAGCTAAATGTCATGGTTGCTTTAAAGAGTCTTGGGAAAGCCTGCTGCTTCATGATCTGTTACTGAATTGAATGTGTTTGAGAGGAACTGGATTGGAAAGGTCTTGTGTGTATTTCAGAGAAAATGTGCTGAACAATTAGGACTCTGATCACCCACTCCAACCCCTCAGAAAAAACTACCTTGTCTACCATCCATTACTCACACACACCTCACACTCAACCTCCAGCCACCCTTCAATCTCCAGCCAACCCCAACACTCCACTCAACCCAGCACCTCCACCCTCACCCACCACCTTCCCCCTCCATGCAGCTACTGGAGTACATAGAAATGCACTCAGAGACTTCATGCACTTTGCCATTCCATTTTAAGTACCTTTCCAATGTATGTTAAAATTTTTCCATGTTAACTTACATCAAAATAGGTATTATAGTAATTCACAAAAACAATTAGAAGACTTAAAAAAAGGAATCAATTTAAAACAGACTGAAAATTTTTAAACATCACACAACCCTTCAAACCACTTGGGCCTGAAGGGAAGTTTCTTCCTCTTACATCATCAAAGTGAGCATGTACTTGTTTTTTTACTGTGCCTCAGTATGACCCATTACGAATGGCTACACCCTTCAGCCAGAACAGGAAGTCCACAAAGCTCCAGAGTGCCACAGCTTCAAAGATGATTGGTACATCTTTATCATTTTATGTGGACACTTTAAGGACATTGCTGAACAAGACAGATCTCTGCCTCATTTGAATAGATGGTGCATGCATGACAAATGTTCTCCTCATTAGCATCTCCAAATTACACCAGATTCCCACGTACATAATTGGACCTGCATTATTATAAGTGAATATAGGTTTTTGACTCAAACAGGTTAGTTCCTGAAATAACCATATCGATGCTCCCTGGGAAGATCAGGAGCATCTCTAGAGTATTGGTTAAGCACTAAAGTAATTGGTTGAGTGCTGTTGTCCTATTCGTGCCTGGGGGCAGATTGTGAAAATTAACATTTACGTATAATCATTGTCAGTCGTAATTTAAGGTCTATTCTTTTGATCTTATTATAAAACCTTCTTCCTCAACACTGGAAATAAAAATTGCTGCACACCGTAACACATTTAAATAAACTTCAGAAAGCTGTTTGATAAGATAACTGAGCTTGTCATTAAATTTAAAGCCCATGTAATAAATGTGATAGTAGGAGCATGGATGTAATTTTGGTTGAGTTACAGACAAAATGGAGGGGGGGGGTGGGGAAGGGAAGGGGGAGATGAATAGTTGCGTTCTTTTGGATTGAACAAAGGTTAATGGTGGGATTACACAGGGGTTGGTATTTGGACCATTACTTTCCATGGTGTATATTAATACCTCAGTTGTGCGAAGATAGTGTTGCATGTGTGCCCTATCAGGTAATTCTGGTTCCAGAGATATGGGACTTCAGTTAGAAGAATAAATTGGAGAAACTAGCATTGTTATCTTAGACAAGAGAAGGTTGAGTGGAAAATTGGGTGTCTAAACAGAGGAGATGGAGAGAAACAGTTGTATTGTGAGAGAGGTCAGATACCAGAAGACATCGACTTAAAGTGATTGCTAATAGGACCAAAGGTTACTTCAGGGAAAATAGTTTTATGCAGCAACTGGTAATGATCAGAATGCACTGACTAAAACAATGGTGGAGACAAATAAAATTGTGACTTTCAGAATGATAAGCACCTCAGGATAATCATTTGCAGTGTTACAAGATTAAGAGCTGGGTTAAGCAAGCTGCTCTTATAGAGAACTGACAAGGACTTCACAAAACAAATAGCCTCTTGTGATTTTGAACTCCCAATAACTGGCTGATATCATCAAATAGCACATCCCTTCACTATTCACAATGGGCTCAAACTCCTCCTTGCAAAATATATAACACAATGTTCAACATTAGGTGTAACTCTGTGATTGGACAACATGTGCGAAGTAATGTTGATTGTTCGAAAAATTATAGTGGCAAACAATTTAAGAATTTTGGTTAGGTTCACTGTGTAGTGTTGAGAGTGTATTGCTGGAAAAGCACAGCAGGTCAGGCAGCATCCGAGGAGAGGAAAATCGACATTTTGGGCTGGTGCCCTGCATTTAGGAATGAATAACATAGCGTCAGATGATGTGGAGTCTGTGTGGGTGGAATTGAGGAACCACAAAGGCAAAAAAACCATAATTGGAGTTGTGTACAGACCTCCTAACAGTGGTCAGGATTAGGGACGCAACATCTACTGGGAAATAGAGAAGGCATGTCAGAAAGGCAAGGTCACAGTGATCATGGGAGACTTCAATATGCAGGTGGACTGGGTAAATAATGTTGCCAGTGGATCCAAAGGGAGGGAATTCATGGAATGCTTACAGAATAGCTTTTTGAAACAGCTTGTCATGGAGCCCACAAGGGAGCAGGCTATTCTGGACTTAGTGCTTTGCAATGAATCAGACTTTATAAAAGATCTTAAAGTAATGGAACCCTTAGGAAGCAGTGATCATAATATGGTAGAGTTCAGTCTGGAGCTTGAAAGAGAGAAGGCAAAATCGATGTAATGGTGTTACAGTTAAATAAAGGTAATTATGAGGGCATGAGAGAGGAACTGACAAAAATAGACTGGAAGCAGAGGCTAGCGGGGAAGACAGGAGAGCAAAAATGGCAGGAGTTTGTGGGTATAATTAAGGACACTGTACAGAGGTTCATCCCCAAGAAAAGAAAGATTATCCAGGGAGGAATTAAACAGCCATGGCTAACAAAGGAAGTCAGGAAATGCATTAAAGAAAAAGAGAGATCCTGGAAAGTGGCCAAGAGCACTGGGAAATCAGAAGATTGGGAAGGCTACAAAAACAAACAGAGGATAACAAAGAGAGTAATAAGAAAGGACAGGATCAAATATGAAGGTAGGCTAGCCAGTAATATTAAAAATGATAGTAAAAGTTTCTTTCAATAAATAAGAAACAAATGACAGGCAAAAGTAGACATTGGGCCACTTCAAACTGATGCTGGAAGCCTAGTGATGGGAGATAAGGAAATAGCAGGAGAACTTAACAAGTACTTTGCGTCAGTTTTCACAGTGGAAGACATGAGTAATATCCCAACAATTAAAGGGAGTGAGGGGGCTGAGTTGAATATGGTTGCCATTACAAAAGAGATAATGCTAGAAAAGCTAAAAAGTCTTAAAATTGATAAATCTCCTGGCCCTGATGGGCTACATCCTAGAGTTCTGAGGGAGGTGGCTGAGGAAATAGTGGAGGCGTTGGTTGAGATCTTTCAAAAGTCACTGGAGTCAGGGAAAGTCCCGGATGATTGGAAGATCGCTGTTGTAACCCCCTTGTTCAAGAATGGATCAAGACAAAAGATGGAAAATTATAGGCCAATTAGCCTAACCTCAGTTGTTGGTAAAATTCTAGAATCCATCATTAAGGATGAGGTTTCTAAATTCTTAGAAGAGCAGAGTCTGATTAGAACAAGTCAACATGGATTTAGTAAGGGGAGGTCATGCCTGACAAACCTGTTGGAATTCTTTGAAGTGGTGACAAGTAGGTTAGACCAGGGAAACCCAGTGGATGTGGTCTATCTAGACTTCCAAAAGGCCATTGATAAGGTGCCACACGGGAGGCTGCTGAGCAAGGTGAGGGCCCATGGTGTTCGAGGTGAGCTACTGGGATGGATTGAGGATTGGCTGTCTGACAGAAGGCAGAGAGTTGGGATAAAAGGTTCTTTTTCGGAATGGCAGCCAGTGACGAGCGGTGTCCCGCAGGGTTCAGTCTTGGGGCCACAGCTGTTCGCATTATATATTAATGATCTGGATGAAGGGACTGGGGACATTCTAGTGAAGTTTGCAGATGATATGAAGTTTAGATGGACAGGCAGGTAGTACTGAGGAAGTGGGGAGGCTACAGAAGGATCTAAACAGGTTGGGAGAATGGTCCAGGAAATGGCTGATGGAATTCAACGTGAACAAATGCGAGGTCTTGCACTTTGGAAAAAAGAACACAAGCATGGACTACTTTCTAAACGGTGAGAAAATTCGTAAAGCCAAAGTACAAAGGGATCTGGGAGTGCTAGTCGAGGATTCTCTAAAGGTAAACATGCAGGTTGACTCCGTGATTAAGAAAGCGAATGCAATGTTGTCACTTATCTCAAGAGGGGTGGAATATAAAAGCACCGTTGTGCTACTGAGACTTTATCAAGCTCTGGTTAGGCCCCATTTGGAGTACTGTGTCCAGTTTTGGTCCCCACACCTCAGGAAGGACATACTGGCACTGGAACGTGTCCAGCGGAGTTTCACACGGATGATCCCTGGAATGGTTGGTCTAACATATGAGGAACGGCTGAGGATCGTGGGATTGTATTCATTGGAGTTTAGAAGATTAAGGGGAGACTTAATAGAGACGTACAAGATAATACATGGCTTGGAAAGGGTGGACGCTAGGAAATTGTTTCCATTAGGTGAGGAGATTAGGACCCGTGGACACAGCCTTAAAATTAGAGGGGGTCAATTCAGACAGAAATGCGGAGATATTTCTTCAGCCAGAGAGTGGTGGGCCTGTAGAATTTATTGCTGCAGAGTGCAGTGGAGGCCGGGACGCTAAATGTCTTCAAAGCAGAGATTGATAAATTCTTGTTGTCTTGAGGAATTAAGGGCTACGGGGAGAATGGGGGTAAGTGGAGTTGAAATGCCCATCAGCCATGATTGAATGGCGGAGTGGACTCGATGGGCTGAATGGCCTGACTTCCACTCCTATGTCTTATGGTCTTATGGTCTTATGAATCAGGTTCATTTTGGCTCCGGCCCAAAATGTCGATTTTCCTGCTCTGTGAATGCTACCTGACTTACTGTGCTTTTCTAGCAATACACTCTCAAATCTGATCTCCAGCATTTGCAGACCTCACTGTCTTTCCCTTACAGTGTAGTGTACTTATGGGTGTCTGAAAATGCATATATCAAGAGAAAAGGGCCCTGTTATTTGTAGACAGAAGAATATGCCTGCAGATTTTACCCGTTTTATGTCAACAAAATAGATGATGGTCATTCTCTGCTTCACTTCTCAGGGAAATGCTTAGGCTGGAGTCAACCTGCCTGGTTTAAATTTAAACAAAGTATGCCAGTTAACTGTCAGTTGTCATTCAACTGTTATATTCGCTATAGAACTGATGTTACCAATCAACATTTACTTCCTACCAATCAGCATTCTCATCTCATACAACATGGAATTTGTATTCCCTTTACAGTAGAATTTCATATCAGTGTCATGATGAATACAGGTTAAAAAGGATTTGACAAAGTCAGCTTTGTTAAAGCTCTGGGTAGTTTCACTGACACCAATCCTTGTTGGGCTTAGACTAACTTACTAATATCTGTGGGGAAAAATGTCCACTCAAGGTCTTCAACACAAGATAGGTTTAATTTTGATAACCAGTAAATAGGTCAATAATTCAATCTTATTTGCTACTTATAATAATTACATTTTGGTTAATAGCCCATTACGTTACAGGTGAGATTCATTATAGTCTCTTTTGAAACATCAGCTTGACAGTAAATTCACATGATTATGACAGAAACATTCTCACAAAGCTTTGGTAAGAAACACAGGACTGGTTAGTCCCTCCCAGGAAGAGTTATTTATATGCTAATAGGCAGAGCTTAACTTGCGATGTTTCAGGTACTAAATGCCTGATACAAAAGGTGGGACTGAGCAATGCTGGACTGCGGGGTCACCTTCATTTTGCCATTGTGACTGCAGACTTCTCTTCAGCAAATTCACAGCAGTCAGCCAGGCAGTTAGATACTTTATTAAACCAGGCAGCAGTGAACTCAGGTCTGACAGTCCGTTAAAAATGGCTCAGCTGATGGTGCACCTTTACTGCCTCACTTGCTGCTCTTAAAGGGTAACCAGACAGTTCAGTTTATTTGATCAGTCATAGTAAGATTATAAGTGTCCAGTCACTGAAAACCTGAATGGAAACAGCACTTGCTGCTGAATTTACCACAGAGACTTGGTACCTTGCTATTAATTCCAGCTCTTTGTTATTCTGTATGTAAGCACAACCCCGAGTTATCTGTACCAGGGAAATAAAAACCGGAAAACTCAGAAACAAAAATTGATTTTGCGTCATGTGATTCCATTAACTAGGTTAAAATATTCTCCCTGTTCATTATGAATATGAATTGGCCTGTGTCTGTTGAAATGAATTAATGAACTGTCTAATATATGCACAAAATAACTCTTGATTTTCTGACTAATCATGACCTCTGAAATAGCACTGCAAGAATTATGATGGATCAGCCAATTAGGACATAGAAATCTCCCCACAGATATTGCATCCAATCAAGTCGATGTTGACAGATTCTTTGGCAATAGAACACTCCCAATATTGTAGCATTCTTTTTGGACAACAGCAAGAACAACAAAAAATTTAAATTCGACAAACCATGCATCATTGATCTAAGCACTGGAAACAACAACACAGAAACAACCCTATTGGATCCTTCAAAGATAACCTTACTAACTTCTGAGAGTTCATGCCAACATTGGGAGGGCTATCACATGGACCAGTCACTCAACAGCCTGACGTATGCACCGAACCATATCTTACAGACAATGTCCCAGCCAACACCATCACCAACCGCTGGCAAGGCAGACCCAGCAGAGGTAGCAGCACAATGGTGAACAGTTGGGAGGGAGTTACCCTCAACATTGATCTTTATTCTATGAAGTGTCTGGTTAAACATAGGCAAAGAAACCTTCTGTTCATTATCATGCATTGTCCTCCCTTGGTTGATGAACCAGTACTCCCCAATGTTGAACAACACTTGTGTGAAGCACTGAAGGTGGCAAGGACACACAAAGTACTCTGTTTGGGTGATTTCAATGTCCACCACCAAGAGTGGCTCAACAGCAGCATTATTGATTAAGCTGGTTGGGTCCTTAAGGACATAGCTACTAGATTGAGTCTGCAGCAGGTGGTGAAAAAACCAACAAGATGGAAAAAACATACTTGATCTACCCTTACCAATCTGCTGGATGCAGATGTCCATGACAGTATCAGAAGTCCAGCATTCACATTGAGAATACCCACCATCATATTGGCCCTATAGTCGTGCTAAATGGGACAGACTCCAAACAGATCTAGCAACTTAAGATTGGGCATCCATGAGGCACTGTGGGCCATCAACAGTAGCAAAACCGTACAAAATCTGCATCCTCATGGCCCAGTATATCTCCCATTCAACCATTACCATCAAGCCAAGGGATCTACCCTGGTTCAAAGGAGAATGCAGGAGGGCAGGTGAGGAGCAACACCCAGGGATATTAAAAATGAGATGTCAATCTGGTGAAGCTACTAAACAGGACTACATGAATGCCAAATAGCCTAAGCTGCAAGTGACAGATAAAGCTAAGTGATTCCCACAACCAACAGTTCAGATCCAAGCTCTACAGTCCTGCCACATTCAGTCATGAGTGGTGGTGGAACATTAAACAATTGTTTAATTGGAAGAGGAGGCTCCATAAATTTCTCCTTCATAATGATGGAAGAGATCAATCTATCATTGCATAGCATAAGGCTAAAGCATTCACAGCAATCTTCAATGGATGATTCATCTTGGCCTTCTCCAGTGCTCCTCAGACCAATATGTCAAGCTTCAGCCAATTTGATTCAATCCATGTGACAACAAGAAATGGTTGAAGGCACTGGATAAGACTGTAGGCCCTGACAACATTCCATCAATAGTATTGAAGATTTGTGCTCCAGAATTTGCTGTCCCACGGCCAACTATTCCATTACAATTACAAGACTGGCATCTACCTTACAATGTGGAAAATTGCCAAGGTATGCCCTGAACATAAAAAGGATGTCAAATTCAACTCAGCCAATTACTGCTCCATCAGTCTACTCTCAATCATCAGTTAAATGAAAGGTATCATCAAGCACCACCTGCTCAGTGATGCCCAGTTTGGGTTCCACCAGGGCCACTCAGCTCCTGACCTCATTATAACCTTGCTTCAAACATGGACAAAAGTGCAGAATTCCAGAGGTGACATCCTTGACATCAAGGCCACATTCTCCCAAGTATGGTGTCAAAAAGCCACAAGAGAGACTGGGATCAATGGGTATCAGGGCCAAATATTCTGCTAGTGAGAGTCATATCTGGCATGTGGGAAGATGATCGTGGATTGTTAGAGGTCAGTCATCTCAGCTCCGGGACATCTCTGCAGGAGTTCCTCAAGGAAGTGGCTTAGACCACACCATCTTCAACTGTTTCATCAAAGACTTTCCCTCCATTATAAGGTCAGAACTGGGGATGTTTGCCAATGATTTCATGATGCTCAGCACCATTTTCGAATCTTCAGACACTGAAGCAGTGCATGTTTGAAGGCAACAAGATCTGAGCAATATCCAGGCTTGGGCTGACAAGTGGCAAGAAGCATTTGTACCACACAAGTGCCAGGCAATGACCATTTCTAATAAGAGACAATTTAATCTCCATTTCTTGACATTCAATGATGTTATCATCACTGAATTTTCCACCATCAATTTCCTGGCATTACCACTGAACAATAGCTCAACTGGATTCTCCACATAAACACAATGGTTACAAGAGCAGGACAAGAGCTGGGAATACTGCGGTAAGTAACTCACCTCCTCACCCCCTCTTTGGGTGGAATGGCTAAATAAATCACACAACACCTGGAGTCCACTTCCAGCATCAAAAGAGTTTATTGAAATTATACAACAAAAAAGAAATCTCAAGGTCAGAAGCTTCTGCAACAAAAAAACAAAGACACTGTTATACATTTGTTTTCAGCACACTTTTGGCAATTATAAACCAATTATATACACACCTAATCAATTTAATGATGTGACTATATGGTCAATGATGGACAGTCTTATGGACAACCTTCAGTCTTCCATGATCTCATGATATTTATCAGACTCCCTTACCACTATCTTGGGCTTTCACAATACATGCTTTATTTACCCATATTGCAATACTGCTGGCTTCTGCATCTGTAATTCAATCCTCCCTGTTCGCAGTGTGGCGGCCCTTTCACACACCAACAGGTTCAAGAATAGTTTCTTTCCTGCTGTTATTCGATTGATGAATGGACTCACTAAATTCAAATAATGTTGATTTTGTTCATGTTGACCTTGCTTCATGCACCTTCAGTGCATTTTGATCCGTATGCTACATTTTGTCTAAGCAGCCTACCTCCTGTACGTCTGCGTACTATAATCTGTGTATACTGCTCGCAAACAAGGCTTTTCAAATCAAATCTGGTCCATAGGATCTTTAGTGGAATTTCTCTAATGCTTACTGTGGGTTTTTTTTAGGTTATATGTAAAATCTGTAAATAATTCAAAATCTATAACTAATTCAAAATCTATAACTATGATTATCTAGAAATCCTAACTAATGTAAATCTATTTATGTTGTTCTCAGACCTTAAATCAGTTAGCTATAGAATTCTACTATTGACATACTCAAGGGTCTCCTTATCCCCTTGTCTCTGCATAAACAATTGCAGCTGCATGATTGCAACAGGACCTTTTATTAGCTATCTTAACCTTGCTATCATGGATATATTCTGTAAACAAAGGTAGAATTGTCCTAATTTATGGTTTAGTTTAATATTACACTAAACCAGCTATTGTGAGTCAACTGAAAATCACTCTCCGCCATCTTGTGCTACTTTCAGTCATGGGTGTTCCCAACAGCCCCAAAGCCTGCCCGCCATCTACAAATCACATCTACAGGAGTATGATGGAATACTCCTCACTTGCCTGGATGGGTGCAGCTCCAACAACATTCAAGAAGCCTGACACCAGCCAGGACAATGCAGCCACATCCACACACATCCACTCCCTTCATCCTCGATACTCTATAAAATGCACTGCAGAAATTCACTAATGATCCTGAGACAACACCTTCCAAACTCACAGCCACTTTAATCTAGAAGGACAAAGGGAGCAGTTCCATGGGAACACCATCACCTGCAAGTTCTCCAAGTCACTCATGATCCTGACTTGGAAATATATCACCGTTCCTTCACTGTCACTGGGTCAAGATCTAGGAATTCCCTCCTTCAGGATATTGTGAGTCTACCTATTGTACATGCAGTAAATTGCTTGAACAGGCAGCTCACCACCACCTTCTCAAGGGCAATTAGGGATGGCAATAAAGGCTGGCTAGCCAGCGACACTCACATCTTTCAAGTGAATTTAAAAAACTGTTCATGGGTTGGAAAAGCAGTGGGTAGGCAGTTAAAATAAACTCAATAACCTGTCAGCACTGATCCCATTAGCTTCCAGTAGATTACAAGCTTAATTTGCTTCTGTCATAGAATCATAGAGCATGGAAATAGGTCCCTTAATCCAATTAGTCCACACTAACCAAGTTTCTCAATCTAAACTAGTCCAATTTACCTGTGTTTGACCTATATCCCTCTAAAGGTTTCTATTCATGTACCTGTCCAAATGGCTTTTAAATGTTGTAACTGTATCATCAACCACTTCCTCTGATCGTTCATTCCATATATAGCCCACCCTCTGTGAGAAAATGTTGTCCCTCAGGTCTCTTTTAAATCTGTCCCCTCTCACTTTAACATTATACTTGTACTTCCTCAGCAGGCAACCTGCCTCCAGTAACGAGGGCTATTCAGACACAGAAGACCAAATTCCATTGCCAATTGGCTCTGTTGCCAATGCAGAACCTGGGGCAAAACTGAGTCCTAGTGGGAAGGAAAGAAAAATATCCTTGTGAAGCATAACGGTGTCACAGGTGACATCGCACTGTAAATAAAATCATATTTCCCCATAAATGTAAATGGTTTTGCCGTTCATCTTTTTTTTTAGAATCTCTGTCTAGCCCAAATGTAACTTAGATTATACATAGAGAATCAATGGCTTCTGTCTTTATCTATGCAGATTGAGCCACAATAATATCACTAACAGTGAGAGCGAAGGTAGTGCAGGAATAAGACCTGGATTCACTTGCACTTCCCTCAACTGTTGTGTTGTGTTGAGCTATCTCCCACCCACTGACGTGACCATTCATTTGGGTGCCTGTTAGTGACCTCATGCTAATTAACATCCTACTATTGCCAATGTGTCTACTTAACATTTGCTGCTTGATTTGTACAATGAACTGATAGGGCTTCAGCAGCTATTACCCTGTACCAATCTCTCAAACCATCTGAAGCCCTCCCCTACCCAATTCTCACAACTTATAACCTTTTGTGATATAAATTTTCTTTTTGTATTTAATACTGGTCATCAAGGATTAGTAAAATATTTATTAATATACTAACATACTGTTTCCATTATATACTGTGTCATTCAGGTTGTACATCATAATTGGCTTGAACTGTGTGCACATATTTTATCAGAACAAATTCATAAAGCTTCTTTCTGAGGATAGTCTGTGGGTCAGGATGGATGTCCACTTATCAGAAAAGTGACAAGAAAAGCACAACTTCTAACTGCTCAGATACCTTCAGGGCTAGGTTAAGTAACTAGATTGTCCAGTCTTATAAACATCATAACAAAGCATTGCAGTAAAAGAAATTGTTTTATCATCTATCCAATTTCTACCTTCTACCTTTCCAGTTCTGAAAGATTATAACCTAAGGGTTTTAAAAACAATGACAACCCTTCATCTTTAAAGCTAAGAGATTTGAATGTATTTGAAATGTGTAGTCTTATTATTGAAAAAGCACTTGTTTTAATCAGAATCATTATTAGGCAACTGTTCATGATTAATTAGCATGGCAAATTTGACGTTTTAAGATTTAATTCTGCACAACCTCTCTTAAGAGCTGCTTCATTATTCATCATTCTTTCACTGAAACCTGAAGTCATACATTTTCAAGACCTTTTTACTGTGTTGATACACTGAACTGCACTTCTGCATTTCAACCCTCTTCACAATCACCTCCAGGAACATGAACTGTAGACTCTAATAATGGAATAAATTACAATAAACATTGAGTGTTTCATTGTGACACTTTGCAATACTCATTTTCCAATTTGCTGCTTCTCATGTTAAAATTACTGAAGGAACAGCAAGGTATATTTGAGTAGCTATAAATTTGTAAAAGGCACATGTTTTATTAGTTTGGTCTATCTGAATTATGTATATTTTTGGTCTATCATCAAGTAAAATAATAGGCTACATTTTATTGTCTTTCTAGCAACCAATAGGAGTAAACCTTTGTCTTTCTATCTAAATGGTTAGTTTATGGACTGGATCACCTATTTGTTTTAAAACTCACCCAAATCGATTAATTCTGTGGGATATCAAGATATAACTCAGTACACTGCATGTAGCAAAGATACTGACCCCGACGTCATGTAGTGCTAAAGGTCTGTGTTCCAGAACTAGCCAAACCTCTAACCAAGCATAACTACGGCGCTGGCATCTTTCTGACTTGAAGCAGAAAATTGACTGGGTAAGCTCCTCTCTCTGAAGAGGAGGACTGATTTAATTTGGCTAATTACCATTCCAGCACATCGTCAGTCATGAAAAAGTGATGTAAAGCATAATCAATATGACTATCCAGAGGCACTTACTCATAAATAAACTGCTAACTTAAACTGAGTTTGGGTTCAGTCAGGTTCCCGACGTCATGACAGCCTTGGACGCAAGAGCTTGAAATCCAGAGGTGAGGTGAACAGAACTGCCCTTCATAACAAGCCCATTTTTAACCAGTTTCAGCATCGAGACTTAGTAAAATTTGAACTCAATGGGAATAATCTTCATTGGCTGGAGTCATACTTAGCATCAAGGAAGACGATAGTCATGTTTGGAAGCCACTCATTTTTGGCCCAGAGCATCACTTCAAAGTGGTTGTCCTATATTCAACCATCTTTCATTGCTTCATCTATGACTATGCCTCCTTTAGATATTATAAATCAATGTAGGACTTGAACCCAGGCCTCATGGACCGGAGGTATGAAGACTACCACTGAGCCATAAGAGTCCCTTGATCGTCTAACGCTGTACTAGCTGAGCTTCCCATGCCTCCATTATAAGCTCAGAAGTGAGGATGTTTCCTAATGGTTGTGCAATATTTACCATCAGTTGCAACTCTTTAGCTATTGAAGAGGCCTGTACAGCTTGCAGCAAAGCCTAGACAACAGGCTGGCTTGAACTGCTAAGGAGCATATAACACTCATACTGCACTGATGCCAGGTAATTACAATCTTGAACAAGGGTGAATCTAACCCGTTATTGCTATTCATGCAATTGCCACTGCAGAATATTGCACACGCCATAACCAAAAGAGTTAACTGACATTATGAGATAAACTCCAGCCATTATGATAGAAAGGATTGTCCCTGGGGAGAACTATCCAGTGTAATTTTGTTGTGTGTCACAACTGTTTGACTGTTGTCCAATTGCCACTAAGTTGGACACCACAATCTTTCAATTGCATTAATATATCCTTGCTTTTAGATATAACCTGTGGTTAGATTAGATTCCCTACAGTGTGGAAACAGGCCCTTTGGCCCAACCAGTCCACACCGATCCTCCGAAGAGGAACCCACCCAGACCCATTTCCCTCTGACTAATGCACCTAACACTATGGGCAATTTAGCATGGCCAATTCACCTGACCTGCACATCTTTGGACTGTGGGAGGAAACCCATGCAGACACTGGAAGAACATGCAAACTCTACACAGACAGTTGTCTGAGACTGAAATCAAACCCAGGTCCCTGGTGCTGTGAGGCAGCAGTGCTAACCACTGAGCCACCATGCCACCCACTTACAAAATGGTCTTACAAAAAAGCTCTCAAATATCTCAGTGTTATTCCCATGATGGGAGGAATGCACTCCACAGGGCATAATAGAAATGTAATTGTTTTATCTCGATCCTCACATTCTCAACATTTGTCTTAGAATACAATATCCATCAAAATATTGTCTTTAATAATCTCAAAATTGTGATGTATCATAAAGCAAATCTTACTCAGTGAAGATAAAAAAACGCTGATTATCACACATAATTTATATTTTGAAAATATACACATTCATTCTCTCTGAACATCTCAACATGCATATGCACACTTGCATGAACTCACTTACACACTCAATATAAAAGAAAACAGAATCAGATTTCCCTTTTCAAAGCTGAACTAAAACAAAACATTTCTAAGTTTGTGAAGGCAAAAGGATATTGTTTTGTATTATGTTGAATGAGAACTTAATGTGATAGTTTCTCTTTGCAATCCTACTCTATTACTTCCCTTAACAGAAAACCAAAACACTGTGGATGCTGGAAATCAGAAACAAAGTGAGAAATTGCAGATCTGTTCTGAAGTAGGTTCACTGAACTCCAAACATTAACTCATTTTCTCTTCAGGAATGCTGCCAGACCTGCTGCGCTTTTCCAGCAATTTCTGGTTTTGGTTTTACTTTTTCAAAATTTTATCCTAACTTTCTATGAACATTGTACTTCTTTCCTCACCCTGAATTATTTATATATATTGTTATTGATTCATGGTAATTAATTTGGCATTGAAGAAATGATGGAATCTCCCATTCTGTTGTCTAATTTATCATTTTGTACGTTAGTATTATAGTGGCCTTTATCCAATTTCTTAGTATTTCTCAATTGCCAGAAAGTTTCCTCATAATAACTGTCTACATCTCACAGATGTCCTTCCTCATCTCTTTTAGCAACTAAGATTTAAAAAAAATCTCTGCTTGTGAATGAGACCTTTCAAACTGGTCTTCCATTTCATATACATCAAAGTTATTGGTTTTACTTAGATTACCTCAGTGTGGGCATGGCATGTTGCTTATTATTCATGCTTAGTTCTGAGTAACATTTGAAGTTTAGGAGATTGATAGGTAACCTTAACAAAATGTTAGATTTTTAGGGGACTAGACAGAGTGGACACAGAGAGATTACTTCTCCTTGTAAGAGAGTCCAGGACCACTTCTGAGTTCTAAAGAAGGGTCACTGCACCAAAAAACGTTAACTCTGCTTTTTCTCCATAGATGCTGCCAGACCTGCTGAGTTTCTCCATCAATGTCTGTTTTTGTACATAACTTCAGAGCAAGGATTCACCCATTCAAGACAGAGAGGTGGAGGAATCTTTTCTCTCAGAGGGTTGTGTAACTGTGGAATTCTTTAGCACGGAGGGTTGCAGCAGCTAGGTCATTGAGCATATTCAAAGCAGAGGTGGATGACATTTTAATCAGTTAGAAAATCAAGTCTTGTGGCAAAATGGCAGGAAAGTGAAGCTGAGGATTATCTGATCGGTCATGATCTCATTGAATAGCTGATAGATCATAAGGCAGATTGACCAACCTTTCTATGTCTTATGATGTTATCCATTTCTTCATGAACACTTGAAGGGAATAATCATCAGGATTCTCTGTGAAAGTGAATGTGGATTGATTAGTTGGTTGCTATAGCTTTCAGTGGAACAGTACCAATAAACCATTGTTGAAGTTCTTGAGCTGTTGTAGCTATTGTCTCAACTGTTTGTTTTTCATGTGGCTGATATTTAATCGCTGTGCTGTCATCATCCACATTTCCCTTCTCCTCCACTGAACTATCACATGGAATCCCCTTTCCTCGTAGAAATGCTGCAACAGGCTACAGCAATGTTTGAGATTGGTGTAATGCAAAGTGGAAGTACCAGGCTTCCAAGCATCACTTGCATTTTTAACTTCATTTCAGGAAGCCAGCCAGAAGTGTATGCTGAAGTATGGACAAGTCCAGCAACATGGTTGGTGCAGTGGCCCTACTGTTAATCATATTCTGGATTAGTGGTGCTGGAAGAGCACAGCAGTTCAGGCAGCATCCAAGGGGCAGCGAAATCGACGTTTCGGGCAAAAGCCCTTCATCAAGAATAAAGGCAGTGAGCCTGAAGTGTGGAGAGATAAGCTAGAGGAGGGTGGGGGTGGGGAGACAGTAGCATAGAGTACAATGGGTGAGTGGGGGAGGAGATGAAGGTGATAGGTCTGGGGGGAAGAGAGTGGAGTGGATAGGTGGAAAAGGAGTTAGGCAGGTAGATTAGATTAGATTACTTACAGTGTGGAAACAGGCCCTTCAGCCCAACAAGTCCACACCGCCCCGCCGAAGTGCAACCCACCCATACCCCTAAATCTACCCCTTACCTAACACTACGGGCAATTTAGCATGGCCAATTCACCTGACCTACACATCTTTGGAGTGTGGGAGGAAACCGGAGCACACGGAGGAAACCCACGCAGACACGGGGAGAATGTGTAAACTCCACACAGAGAGTCACCTGAGGCGGGAATTGAACCCAGGTCTCTGACGCTGTGAGGCAGCAGTGCTAACCACTGTGCCACCGTGCCGCCCACACGGTAGGACAAGTCCAGACAAGTCATGGGGACAGTGCTAAGCTGGAAGTTTGAAACTAGGGTGAGGTGGGGGAAGGGGAAATGAGGAAACTGTTGAAGTCCACATTGATGCCCTGGGGTTGAAGTGTTCCGAGGCGAAAGATGAGGCGCCTCCAGGCGTCTGGTGGTGAGGGAGTGGTGGTGAAGGAGGCCCAGGACCTCCATGTCCTCGGCAGAGTGGGAGGGGGAGTTGAAATGTTGGGCCACGGGGCGGTGTGGTTGATTGGTGCGGGTGTCCCGGAGATGTTCCCTAAAGTGCTGTGCTAGGAGGCGCCCAGTCTCCCCAATGTAGAGGAGACCACATCGGGAGCAACAGATACAATAAATGATATTAGTGGATGTGCAAGTAAAACTTTGATGGATGTGGAAGGCTCCTTTAGGGCCTTGGATAGAGGTGAGGGAGGAGGTGTGGGCGCAGGTTTTACAGTTCCTGCGGTGGCAGGGGAAAGTGCCAGGATGGGAGGGTGGGTTGTAGGGGGGCGTGGACCTGACCAGGTAGTCACGGAGAGAACGGTCTTTGCGGAAGACGGAAAGGGGTGGGGAGGGAAATAATCCCTGGTGGTGGGGTCTTTTTGGAGGTGGCGGAAATGTCGGCGGATGATTTGGTTTCTGTGAAGGTTTGTAGGATGGAAGGTGAACACCAGGGGCGTTCTGTCCTTGTTACAGTTGGAGGGGTGGGCTCTGAGGGCGGAGATACGGGATGTAGATGATATGCGTTGGAGGGCATCTTTAACCACTTGGGAAGGGAAATTGTGGTCCCTAAAGAAGGAGGCCACCTGGTGTGTTCTGTGGTGGAACTGGTCCTCCTGGGAGCAGATAGGCGGAGGCGGAGGAATTGGGAATATGGGATGGCATTTTTTGCAAGAGGTAGGGTGGGAAGCGGTGTAATCCAGGTAGCTGTGGGAATCGGTGGGTTTGTAAAAAATGTCAGTGTCAAGTCGGTCATCATTAATGGAGATGGAGAGGTCCAGGAAGGGGAGGGAGGTGTCAGAGATGGTCCAGGTAAATTTAAGGTCAGGGTGGAATGTATTGGTGAAGTTGATGAATTGCTCAACCTCCTCGCGGGAGCATGAGATGGCACCAATGCAGTCATCAATGTAGCAGAGGAAGAGGTGGGGAGTGGTGCTGGTGTAATTACGGAAGATCAACTGCTCTACATAGCCAACAAAGAGACAGGCATAGCTGGGGCCCATACGTGTGCCCATGGCTACCTCTTTGGTCTGGAGGAAGTGGGAGGATTCAAAGGAGAAATTGTTAACGGTGAGGACCAGTTTGGCCAAACGAATAAGAGTGTCGGTGGAAGGGTACTGTTGGGGACGTCTGGAGAGGAAAAAACGGAGGGCTTGGAGGCCCCGGTCATGGCGGATGGAGGTGTAGAGGGATTTGATATCCATGGTGAAGATGAGGCATTTGGGACCGGGGAAACGGAAGTCTTGGAGGAGGTGGAGGGCGTGGGTGGTGTCTCGAACGTATGTGGGGAGTTCCTGAACTAGGGGGGATAGGACAGTGTCAAGGTAGGTAGAGATGAGTTCAGTGGGGCAGGAGCATGCTGAGACAATGGGTCAGCCAGGGTAGTCAGGCTTGTGGATGTTGGGAAGGAGGTAGAACCGGGCAGTGCGGAGTTCCGGACTATGAGGTTGGAAGCTGTGGGTGGGAGATCTCCTGAGGTGATGAGGTTCTCTTAATCATCGGCTATCCTTATAAATATTTCTCTCATTTCTCACTTGGAAAATGATCAAATTGACAGGCTGAGCAAGTGTGAGAGCCAGCAGCAGGAAGCCTGAGTGAGGGATCCTTGAGGATTGTCATTTAGAAATGGGACTTTAAATTGGTATTTGCAGAAATGGGAAAAGGTCACTGTTTTCTGCAGGGGTAAAGAGAGGCCAAGATTAGCAGATGGTAAAGTGACATGATTGTCAAACAAATTGTAATATATAACCTTATTTCACATGTGGAGAAAGAAGAAAAGTAATATTGTGTACTCCTCTGGGTCATCACTTTCAGTGTCCTTACTTCTCAAGCATCTCAAAGATAAGAACGGCCATCCATCTCCACTCTCACTATTCCTACCTTATCCATATTGAATATATTTCTGTCTCCCTGAGTGACTTGTGTTTCAGTTATCACAGTAACTTCATATGCTTTATCACAAGCTATTAACCCCTTCAGATTATTCTCTGAATCATTTAGACAAACTTAATTGAGGATACTACCTTGATATTATTAGTCTGCACTTTCTATATTGGACACAATCATAACAAGTGAACTCAATATTGTAATAGTTTGGAGCAATGTTTATCTACTCAAATTTCCACTCAAGCTTATTTGCATATCGATCACCGTAACCTATCAGTGAATCAACACATTTGGGCAACATTTTAGAAATAATTGTGTTGGCTAAAAAAATTAAACTTTGCTTTTCAGTGGTAACCAAGAACAGCTTTGAATAGGTTAATCACAAAATTAACCATTTTAAATTATATCTTGTCCCATACATTGTTAAGTCAATTTAAAATCACTCAAAATAACTCTTCAGAATCTTTGCTCATTATATTAATGAAATTAAATAAATTATAAGTCTATAAAATTATAAATTAAATAAAAATACATATAAAAATGTTAAAATTTGCCTAATGGTACTTATATGCCTAATAATTGTAGCTTCTGAATTATAGCTTCTCATAGTTATAGCTTCTGAAAAGATTGCAAACCAGTACTGGGCCAGTGTGAAGTTTTACTTAAACAAGTCAAAACAGCATGGACAGTTGACTTTCACTGGGCAGAACTTCAGTTTAAAATGCTATGATGGTTGTCTAATTTTGGATGAATTGCACCAAGCAAACAAATACAACCTATTAGAATTTCCTTTCCATTGTATAAGTTGCCTTTGTGCTATTTACTTGTGCCTGGCCATACTTTTTATTTTGTGTCCTTTGAACGTTCCTCATGATTAAGTGAATTAGCACTTAACTGGCCACCTGCTCTAGGGTCTCATAGCTTTGGGATGAAGCTCACTCTTGCCACAAATTACACAAGTACCAAATAAATTTTCTCTTTGTTTCTATGTTGCCATTTCATGTTACATCCATAACTATTTCCATAATTATGACTGTATTTTCCCTGTATTGACTCCCACGTAAAACACCAATACCAACTACGTAGACTATGTAGGCCATGACTGCCAACTTTTATTTTTATGCTGTACCTATCAAACTTCTGTGAGTATAGCTTTAACGCTTGTTAGACAAATTACTTCTCTATTTGTAAGAAAGTTGGCGAACCTGCACTGTTGTTAGTTTTTGTTCAATTCTCAAAAATAGATTAACTGAAAGAAGTCAGGCAGAGAACAGACTGTGTTCATTTAACTCTAACATAATGATTCGTGGGGCACCAGCCTAACCAGATGTTCTATAGATATGAGAAAGGCTTAGAATGTATTCTGAACAGTCAACCTGAAAATTAGTTTCTTACAGACAGATAAGCAACAATTCAATAAAAGAAAACAGCAATAGAAAGCTTGTAATTCTTTACAATGTATAATGGAAAAAAAAACATCTGCCACAACTGTAATGTTCCAGCGACTCAGTCTTGCATATGGGTTCACACACGCTACTTAAAAAGAAATAGGGAACTCAGCAATATTGAAATGATGCCTCCTACTTCACAATGATTTGCATTTTATAACAGCTCCAGAAGGAAAATTTAATTTATCCTTGTTATTATCAGTAGACAAAGTCAATTTAGTCACTCGAGTATCAAGTAAACATTATCCCATTTGAAATAATTTTACTCACTGCTCAATCGAATTGACTATGCTTTTGGGAGACAACAAACCATTATTCTTCATCTGAGTAAAATTAGCCATCTGATTTAAGAAGACAGATTCCCCTTTTTTAACGCAATATGACATATTAATCAGTTTTTGTATTTATACATATATATAATCAATTTTATTTCTTTTTCTAAGGTCTAGTTATTATAAGTTCTTGAATAATGCCAATACACATGTGTAGTTGAAAATTTTATAGGCCTTATTTGATATGTAGATGGAGTATGGTCAGGAACTGGGCAGAGCACAATCATGACCACTTTTTTTTTGTGAGCAGGAGACTGGAGGCATTTAAAAGTGTGAATCTTACTAAAATTTCATTGTTGAGCTGCAGTCACCAAACCAGCAACTCATTGCAGCTTGTTGGTTCAATGTCAGCAAAACTAAAGAACCGATTCAGAAAGCAAGGAGGAGGACATGCCCCTATCTACGTCAATGAAGCTGAGGTAGAGAGGATTAACAGTGTCAAGTTCCTAGCAGTGACAATAACCAACAATCTGTCCTTGACTTCCCACATAGTTGCAATGGTCAAGAAGGCACAACTACACCTTTTCTTCTTCAGGAGGCTATTAGGCATGTCCATAAGGACCCTCACCAAGTTATATTGACGTGCTACAGAAAACATTCTATCTATATATAATGGCTTAGTACAGCAACTGGTCTGCCCAGGACCATAAGAAATCACCGAAAGTTTTAGACACAGCCCAGATCACCGCACAAGCCAACCTCCCTCATCCATGGATTCCATCTACACTTCTCGTTGCCGTGGAAAGGCTGCCAACGTCATTAAAGACCTCTCCAACCCCGGTTATACTCTCTTCCAACCTCTTCTATCAAGCAGAAGATACAGAAGTTTAAACACATGCGCCAATAGGTTCAAGATCAGCTTCTTCCCCGCTGTTATTAGACTGCTGAATGGACCTTTCTAATTTCAAATCTAATTTTGATCTTGCTTTGCACCTCCTGTGCAGCTGTAATCTTGTATGTCTTGCTCTGTTGAAACACTCTATGATCTGTATGTCCCTGTATGTTATGAGCATCCTGTACTTAGGTACATGACAACAATAAATTAAATCAAATCAAAGTTTTGGAAGGGTGTGAATTTTGCTGGCATCCTTGCTGAGCCAATGGGTAATCAAGGCCCAGGGAAGGAGAGGAGGAACATCTGCATGGAACAGCAGCAGATCTTTTGTATGGCCGGATGCTAGATTTTAATTCTTCTGTCCCTCCTTGACCCACTAACACTGAAACTGCTGGTTCCTGCTCCATTGCAAATGAAATCCACTTGTCCCTTGTTCTGATGATGCCCCAGAACCCTGAAATACTGTGGACATTTTAAACTTGTAATTCCCAAACGTGTACTCTTCCAAATAGTGCTGATACAGCCAGAATTGGCTGTGGATGGAAATTAAATGGCTTTGTAGAGAGAAACTGATGTAATGTAATATCTAAAGTGTCGAATAAACTACAAACAGACTGGACTATGATTTCTTTTGCCACCAAAGATAACAGAAGACCGATGACCCCCGGTCTACATTCTTCTGCTTATTGTATCCACATTAGAGGCACATGTTGTGCTTTCCATTTGAAGAACACAAGGACAAGTGTTAAAAATGAAACAGTTTAAACTAAAGTGGAGCAGACTTGTGGGACTGAACACTATCACATATATCTGCCTCAGTTTCAGCATTAACATACTGTGAAGGTTACAGTTGAAAAGCAATCCCCTCGTAATCCTTGTGTTGCAAGGAAGCACCATCTTTTACTCTAAGTGCTGTAAACTGATTTCAAAAGAGGAATCAGGACAAAGGAACTTCAACCAATCTATTAAACTACAAATGTTTAACAATGCCAAAAGTGGCCTCCTGCAATGGTCAGCTGTTGTTTTTTGTGAACAATTCAGAGACTGATACGTCTTTTTTTTAGCTTTTATCTTTTTAGACCCGCCTCTTGTTTCCCATTGTTATTTATGTGTGCTGCATTCATATTTCTTCTCTGCAGCAATTAATAAACTCGCCGTTTTCGTGAATCCAAAAATGCCTGATTAAATTAGGTCCTCTTAAAACATAACTTCAGGATCTGGGAGAAAGATATCTTCATCAGAATGTATCCTTTTAAAATTATCCCATGATACAACAAACTGAGATGAGTGGGTGCAGAAAGAAAGGAAGTCAATTTGTACCACTGCACCCAGGAGCTTAACAGAATGGAGTATCCCATTTGGAAATATAACGAGTTGGGAAACTAGCCCAGAGGAGAGTCAGGGGAGATCTGGTCATAACACACTTCATGAACAGAGGCTAGCTAGCTCCTTGCCTTTAAGAAGTACATAAAACATGCAAAGCATATGATTTGCCTATTTGTATTCCAAACTTTGCAAGCAGGGTCACTTTTTAAAAATTTATTCACATGATGAAAGTTTCACTGAGCAGGCCAGCATTGCGAATGAAATCCACTTGTCCCTTGTTCTGATGATGGGCCAGAACCCTGAGGTTCTGTGGACATTTTTAACTTGTAATTCCCAAACATGGATTCTTCCAAAGAAAGTTGATACAGCCAGAATTGGCTGTGGATGTAAATTAAATGATTTTGCAGAGAAAAACTGATGGAATGTAACACCTAAAGTGTTGAATGAACTACAAACAGCCCATCCCTAATTGACCAGAGGGTAGTTAAGAGTAAACCATATTGTTGTGGGCCTGGAGTCACAGCTAGGCCAGACTGGATAAGAATGGCAGTTTCCTTCCCTAAAGGACAACAGTGAACCAGATGGATCTTTTCCCCCAAGAATCGACAAGGATTTGTGGTCTTAACTCCAGATATCTATTGAATTCAAATTCCACTATCTGCTGTGGCAGGATTCAAAGCCAGGTTCCCAGAACATGACCTGGGTCTCCAACAATAACGGTCCAGCAATAATCCTCATAGGCCATCACCTCCTCTTACATGAACATCATGTGACTTCAATTTACATATTTTAGTGAGGCACCTGCCTGCTTTACTTGTTGTCTGTAAAAGCAACTGGTAAAAGGCACTAGTTATATTCAAAGCTGAAACGGCTTGAGAAGTGCAACACCCCCCTTTTAAAGTTGCTTCAATATTGATCTCACCTGCCAGATGAAGTTCAAATCTAGCTCTTTTATCTCGCTTTGTGAATCTTTTCAAGCTAATTTAAGCATAGCATCTATATTAAACATATCAACCATATTATTAGTCAAATCATGAAGAGTATTTTTAAAAGTTCTTCATTTAATGAATTCCTCTCAGCTGTACTAATTTATACTGAATTCACAGCAAATGTTGAAAGCTGAAGCAGACAGCATCTAACAGAAGAAAATATTCTGAAAATCTTTGATACCACAAGAAGAGTAAAAGATCCATCACTTAAACTATGTTTCTGGTAGAAATAGTTTATTGAGGCGGGAAGCATAAAGCTTTATTTGGCAAGATGTGGAAAGAAACAAACCATGCAAATTAGGCTATCAAAGATAGGAAATTGTCCATTTTGCTCATGAAAAGTTAGAAAACCTCCATTTAACTGTAAAAGATATGCTGAGAAATCCCCTTTAAGCAGTGTGGACATAGTTCTGAAATATGAGAACCTTCAATTTATAATGGTGACCCTCTGTAGTTTTAAATTCCCCCAGAAATGGACACTTCTTCTTAGTGCAATATCTACCCCATCAAGATGCATCAGAATCTTCTACATTTCAATTATACCATCTCCAATAAATTCCAATAGCCATGTACATCCAACCTGCCTGACCTTTCCTCATAAGACAAAGATTTTGTTCCCAGAAATTTACCTAATGAATCTTCCCTCAACTGTCACGATTCAAGTATACCCCTTCTTAAATAAAGGAAACAAAACAGCACAGTGTTCTAGGTGTGCTCTCACTAATGTTATGTGCAGGTGCAACAAGAATTCATTACTTTCCTTGTCCATTCCCCTTGAATAAACCCCATTATCCATTTTACCCTCCTTATTAACTAATGTGTCTGCTCGTTAATTTGTGATTTGCATATTGGAATATCCAGATCTTTGCATACCACAGCATTCTGTAGTCTTTCTCCACTGGAATAATACGCTGTTTTCCTATTCTTCCCAAAAAAAAGACAACATCATTACGATAATCATTGATTCAGATGCAGTAATCAGAAGGATCTCCTTAATTTCAGACATAGGGAATCTGCCATTGTTTCATTTTAAAGACATATGATTGAAACAGTCTTAAGAGTTTGCATCAACTGTAAAGAGATCAATTATCATTTTTGATAGTAAGAAATCCTGGTCCATGTGACGTGGTCTCTGTACCAATGGGAAGGAAGCTAAAATAAGGAGACTACAGACAGATAGAGATAAAGAGGAGACAGAAGGCCGTCACCAATCTGGATTAGAGAATTAATTCCTGATCAGTCAGAAACCATTTTTTAGGATTACTGTCATTGTTTCTTTCACTTTGAGAGATTGAAGGTCTAGAATTCATAACATTCAAGGTTAAAGGTGATTTGAGTACATGCACATTGCCATAAATGACCAGAAAGTCGAGAACGCACTTGAAAGACATGCCTTATTGCATGGTAAAAATCTTTTTAATACTGTGATTACTGCCTGTGGAGAATTGGCAGAAAAGGACTGGAAAAGAGCCTGAGGCATACTTGAACCTAGAATATAAAATCTGAGATCTGCTGAATGCAATCCAGATAAGTTGGTTAAAGGACCTCTCTTAACATTCTGTACTATTTGTCAATTGTCTCTTTAGTACAGCACAGCTTCCTTATACAGAGTTTCTCTGATATCATCTTAAAAGACAGGCTGTCTTACAGACCCAGTAATGAGACTGCTCTGCTTCCCGGAAATGTCTTTTAATAATGAACACAAGAGAAGATACCAGCACCAAGGTAACCTTTACATTCTTCAAGAATTGGATGCCTTGACACAGGGAGCACAAGAAGTGCCTCATTGTGTACAGTTATAGTGAAGCATTATATCTTTCGAAATTGTGGATCACAGAAAGTAAGCCCCCAAAATTCTAAAGAGTACATAAACATAAAGGTTGCATCTTACTATGGCTGATGGTTATTTAAAAATGTCAACCTGATAGATTCAAATTAGTGTTTGCCTTTCCTTTGATGATCTGCCATTTATGTAACTACATTTGCCATTTATCATAACAAAATTCAAACATTCTTGAGAAGTAATCTTCAAAATGGAAGCTGAAAATAAAATAAACAGTGACAGTAAATAATGCTTTCTAATTATCCCTGTTAGCTTCTAACACTGAAACATTCATTTTCTATTAAATGGATTTACTTGCTAAGTAGCCACACTATTGCAACAAGGGAATTTATAAATCCAAGCATCAAGTTCTTTCTTTCTGGGAAGTAAACCTGTGGGAATGAGAAAAAAACCACAAATTAAAGCTGCCAGATATTTACTGTCCAAAGTCAGCACCAAGAATACTGGGAAGCCTGCAATGCAAGGTCATATAAGATGATATCTGATACCACTGTGTAAATATCTCTTCACCTCCTTTAGGTAGACCAGGAAATTGAATGCACTGACATCAATAATGACATCAATGTACAAAAAAAGAGCAAACAGGACAGTTGAGCTCCCAAAATAAATTAACAGGAGTGAACTGCTGCCTTGCCCCCTGCAGCTACACATGACCATCCAAAAAAAGGACTTAATTTTTTTGTGATAATGCCTGGATGTGATATTCCCAATTTGTCTGTAATTAAAGAACGAATTTAAGCAATTGTCAAGGATTATCTTTAATTAAGTTAAGTAAATCAGATACAATCCAAAAAATTAAACCCTTTACCCCAGCAGCTCTGTGAATTACTTTGGAAAATAATTCAGTTGTGACCAATGAATTTAACTCAATATGTTATTTGAAAGAGAGTTTAAATGCTACAAATGTATTTCTGGCTTCTGCTTTAGCTAAAGCACATGGTTTTTTCTACCCTTGTGAGAGGCACTTGCAAATGTTGTTGTGTCTCCAAAAATCACAAGGCTGAATCATGAGGGGGGTGTATGTTAAGCTAGATATGCTTGCACAAACAGCTACAAGTAGCTGCATCTTGCTTCTGCAGAAATCGCAAGGCGGAATCATGAGGGTGTATACCAAGAAATAATTAACCGAAAAGGGAGGTGGTCGACTGCTAGAAACAGATGTATTTACATGACAGTTGCAATTGTCATACACATAGGGAGTTAGAATGAACAAGATAATAAATAAGGCATAAAATAAATATGAGTGGGGGGGGGGGGGTGCATGGTGGGGGGGGGGGGGGGGGGCACAGGCCTAGAGTAGTGGGAAATGTGAAGCTAGAGCTTTTGATAGGCTACGTGCAACAGCAAAAGCAACCAACAGGGTAAAAGGGGAGTACCAAGAGACTCAACTGAACTGTATAAATTGTATAGTAACCTTCTGATAGGGGTGCCTACTTGTTGGACACCCGCTCTTGCAAGAACACTTAAATAAAACTGCTGCTTCAGAATTTGACTCAGACTGAAATTATTGAACAGTGAGCTTCGTTTCTCACACCTCATTGTTTAGAACAATTAGTATATCTGGATTATTGTGCCACTGCACTGTTTGAGTTAGTTTTCCATTGCAATATCTTTGTGGAGAAATGTATAGCTCAGCACAAGGAAGGACAGCTTCTCACTTTTTACTTCTGGAGTGGGATCGCAGAGGCAGGAAATTTCGCAGCTCTGTAAAACCAATCTGGGAACAAAGGTGCTCCAGAAGGACAGAATTTTATCCCTGGATGACAGGATTTCTCATGAAGTTGGCCAAGTGACTACAGAAGGAGAGTGCAGGCTACTGGCTACCATTGACTACTGGGTGAAAGGCTTGCCAACAGTTTTAATAAAAAATAAAATAAAACCAAAACAATTCCTCCAGCCCTCACACCCCTCCACCCCACACTTGTTATACCACATCCATGCCAACCCCAAGCCATCTCATGTCTTTCATACTACCTTGTTCCACTTCGCCCATCATATACAGCCTGTCAGACACTACACCACACAATGTCCCTCTAACTAGCCCTATGGCTCCTTAAACTCACATATCTTTCTGTGCTCATCAATCGCTCCCAGACTGTATATTATAACCTCCCCCCACCATGTCATCCTACAACTATCTCCTCCACCCATGGTCCCTCCTAAGCCTCATAAAACCCAAGTACGTTGATCCATTTCCCACATACCATCTATACATATACCATCCTGACCCTTTACTGTCCCTGTGCTAACTTAGTGCCAACTCATGCCAAACCATGCCACCCACCCAACTCACCTCGAATCCACCAAAAGAAAAAAAAAACAGGAGACATGCTGGCATAAAATAAAGTTTTATTTATATTGATAATAACATTATTTAAAATGAAAGTTCCTTCAGTTAGCCTCGTGTGAAAATGAATATTTATGTACAAAGCTTTTTCACAGCTTTGATTGTTCCAGTGGATTTATGGTATTTTAGATACATTCTTGATATTTTTTCATAATCCCCAAAATCTGACACCTCCAAAGATACCTGAAGCACTCCCCTTCCTCGATGTAAACTACTTGACTCACTTAGGGACACCCTCTTCCAAGTTTTCTGAGGACAATATCCACAGGAGTTTGTCACCTCTCAAAGAGTTACTCTGGTTTTGCAAAATTGATTCACTGAAGCTGATTTTGTAGAATCCTTACAGTGTGGAAACAGGCCATTTGGCCCAATAAGTCCACACTAACCCTCCAAAAAGCATCCCACCCAGAGCCATTCCCCTAACTAACGCACCTAACCTACACATCCCTGAACACTATGGACAATTTAACATGGCCAATTCACCTATCTTTGTGCCTGTGGGAGGAAACTGGAGCACCCAGAGTAAACCCACACAGACTCAGGGAGAATGTGCGAACTCCACACAGACAGTCACCTGAGGCTGGAATCAAACACAGATCCCTGGCATTGTGAGGCAGCAGCGTTAACCACCAAGCCACTGTGATTTGCTCTTACCTTGTCTGCTCTGCATACTTCAGGTTCCGTAGAATTGGTATATCGATTTGAATAGTGATAATTGGCCACAGTGGACTCAGTGGTTAGCTCTGCTACCTCACAGTGCTAGGGACCCAGGTTCAATTCCAGCCTTGGGTGATTATTTGTTCTCATTTGCATGTTCTCTATGTCTGCATGGGTTTCATCTGGTACTCCGGTTCCCTCCCACAGTTCAAAAATGTACAACTCAGGTAGATTGACCATACTGAAATTGTTCATTATGTAAACTAGGTGGATTAGCCATAGTAAACGTGGAGTTACAGATATGGTAGAGGACTGGTGGGGTGCTTTTTGGAGGGTGCAGGATCAATGAGTCAACTGGCCTCCTTCTGCGCTGTAATGGCTCTATGATGATCCTATAGCTTAAATGAGCAGCCATCTCCAGTAACTGTGTATATGTGAAGCTCAGATCAAGGACATCAGAAATGATGCACGAGATGGTGAGACCTCCAATTCTCAGGGATCTTTGGCTCTTGTGCGAGGATAGCAAAGCTCTGCATTATTGTGAGAATCTGGATTTTTCCTTTTTTATTTAAATTATTTATGGATTGGAGAAGCTTTCTGTCATGTCAGTATTCAAAATGTTATTCTCTGACAGATAGCACCGTGCCTTTGTATGAGCCACTGCATTAAATCATTAACTACTTGATATATAGTAGGTTTAGGACTGGGTCTCAGCTTTTTTAACTTTGTATATCTCACCTTATCCAAACTCACCTGTCTTGCAGAGTTAAAATGTCTCTTGATGATCTGTCCTGTCCATAATAAGACCAAAAGACATCGGAACAGAAGTTTGCCATGCAGCCTATTGAGCCTTCCCCATCATTAATGAGGTCATACCTGATAATCATCAACTCCATTTTCCCCATAACTCTTGATTCCCTTACTGCTTAAAAAATCTGTTGACCTCTGCCTTGAATATACCTAATGACCCATCTCTGAAAATATTCATTGTAAAGAATTCTACAGAATCACCAGTCTCTGAGAAAAGTAATTTCTCTTCGTATTTTTTTTAAAAGATGTTCAGAGATTATGCCCTCTGCTCCTAGACACTGTCACATGAGGCAACGATATTTCGGTATTTACACTGTCACACCTTCTAAAAATCTTGTATGTTTTATTAAGGTCAACTCTCCTTCTCGTTGTCAGTGCTTCGGACATTTTCACTAAAAACACTTTCCCCAAGCATTCTTGTCGGTGAGGCAGACAAAGGAAAATAGAATTTGGTTTGTGGTACAACTTAATTTTATAAACAAGATGGTCTTTATTGAAACACCATGCAAGTGTTTCCCAAATTCCCACAGTGTTGACTCTTTATCTAGCTCTATCTGTCTGAGAAAGGGATATTACCGCAACAATCCACATGTTTGAGCTGGCCCGTTGTAATCTCCTTCCTCTCCTCTGTAAGGTAGCTCCCAAAGGCCATGACAGATCTTCTCTTGGGTCTCCTTGGGTTACCTCACAGTCTTCTGTCATAAGTCTTTGCTGAAAATCTTCAATGAGGGGACAGTGTTGTGGTGTGTGTTTTTATTCCCCTCATCCTGGACCTGAATGTTCTGTGGCCTTTTCCCAGTGAGGTCAAGAGCAGGTTTTAAAGCATCCAATGAGGCTACACCTTCACTGTTGCTATTTAGGGGTGTATAAAGTGCACCAGCTGGAAGTCTGTTTGATAATTCTGCAAAGCACACTCCTCAAGCTGGCTCCCCCAGAAACTTTGTGACCTCTCTGATCTTGGTTTCCACTGTTGCTGATGGCTGCTTGCTGCTGTTTAATTTAATTTGGCCAATTTCCTGTCAGGCCAGATTTTTCCAGCTATGGGTCAACTTAGAATGTCCAATTTTGGGCTGTGGTTGCGTGGCCATACTCTAAACTCCAATGAGTACGGGCCCAACATACTCAATCTCTCCTCATTAGACAGTCCCTCCATAGTGAGTTTTCTCTAGACTGCCTTCAATCCCAAAATATCTTTCCTTAAATAGGTGGCATTAAACTGTTCACAGTACTCCAGGTGTAGTCTGAATAGTTCTTTGTAGAGTTTGAGTAAAATGTCACTATTTCTATACACCATCCAATACCATGGATTCACTGCTTCAGTATAACCAAAGCATTGATAATATCAGGCTCAAAGAATTAACTCTCATTTCACAGATGCTGCCAGACTTATTGCATTTTCCAACATTTCAAACGTTGGAGGCAATGGTTTGATTCACCTTTCACTTTGCTTAGGATCTACTTTCCATTTGATGTGGTCATGAGGCACCAAGGACACAAAATAGACCTGAACTCAGGTTTGCCTGCTCTCAGATTTGCTTGGTTCTGCTGAGATCCATTTGAACTGTAGTCTCTCATTTTGTTTAGAAAGGGCACCGGTGTAACAGACAAAGTAAGTAGTGACCAACTTGGCAGAGAGTGCTGAGTCAGTAAACCCAAGTGAAAATGTACTTATTGGCCCCCAATTTAGTCCAAGGGTGTTACAGGGATTTAAGCCCGGATTATAGCATAATAAAGATTTGAACGTTTATAAATTATGTAAATCAATGGACCATTGAACAAAAAAAAAGACATATAGATCCTGGAAATCTGAAGCAAAAATGGATATTGCAAGTGAGACTCATCAGGTCTGGCAGCGTCTGTGGAGAGAAAGCAACAGTAACACGTTGGGTCCAGCAACCCTTTTTCAGAAAGCAGCTTTCTGGCTTACAAATGAGGTGCCTTTTTGCAGCCATTCCCTGCCATATCGAGCATGGAAGGAAGCCCTTGAGCCCAATGTGGCTATTACCAGTCACCAAATATCCATTTATTCCAATCCCATTTTTCACCACTTAGCCTGTAGCCCTTGCATGTCGTAGCGAATCAATTGCTCTTCTGAACAGTTTTTAAATGTTTGTGAGGGATTCCTGCTTCTACCACTTTCTAAGGCAGTACATTTCAGAAACTCATAACCCACTGGAGTAGAAAAAAAAGCTTTCCTCAAATCTGCTCTAAATCTTTGCTCCTTAAGTTAAAACTGTATCCACTGTGACCCATGACTAAGAGGGAAACACTTGCCACAAATTCTAGTGTCCTTCTTGGTCTTCTGTTTATGTTGTGAAAAATATTTACATCTTGCTTGAAGCATTCACGTGCTTCCTACCCTATATCCCATGATTGCCTAGACTGCTTACTTCCACTTTCCAATGTCAACTGGCTCTGTCCCAAGGTTGAACCTGTCTGCCATGACTCCATGCTGTCTTTCAGATTTACTTTTAGGTGGCTAGATCCGACTGCTTCCTGAAAAGGGTACATGCCTTCATGGCAATGCTTATGGTCAAAAGGAACAGGAATATCTCCTACCGGACCTACTGATGCTGACCTGTTTCCTCAGTGCTTAGGCGCATCCACTAGAATTACCAACCCGCTCTTTAGGAATCCCAAACTGAACACCCAACCTCAGGATCACCCACTACCAGCGGGACTGAACCAGTCTCCAAGATCCAGACCTACCACCACCTCCTCATGCTAACTCTAGTCCAACTGCAAGCTGCTTAAAAGGCACCTGCTGCATGAACATAGGACATTGAATATAGCAGCGCAGGATAGGCCATTCAGCCCTCGATGTTGCACGGATCAGTGAAACCAATCTGAAACCTATTAACCTACGCTATTCCATTATCATCTATATATTTATCCAATGACCATTTAATTGGCTTTAAAGTTGGCAAGTCTACTACTATTGCAGGCAGTGCCCACAACACCCCTACTACTCTCTGAGTAAAGAAACTACCTCTGACATCTGTCCTATATCTACCGTCCCTCAATTTAAAGCTATGTCTCCTCGTGCTAGCCATCACCATCCGAGGAAAATAGTTCTCACTGTCCACCCTATCTAATCCTCTGATCATCTTGTATTAAGTCACCTCTTAACCTTCATCTCTCTAATAAGCGTGAGAGCTGAGATCTGAGAGCTGAGACCAGAGTAGAACTCTCCAGTAGAAAGCCACCCCCATTAAGATTGGGCCAATAATTTGCTGAATACTTTACTGATTGTTCATAAAAATTTCTCCCTGAATCTCCGTGAGTCAAATTCTAAGCAGATTGAGGGCAGCTTGCTCTTTAAAAGATCAACTCTCTAAATCATTAAGGTGCATTTTGAATGCTTTCCGGTCAGTGAAATCTACAATACGTAGGAGAGGCTGTCTAATCAATGGAAAAGGGACATTCTGTCCTCTAATTACCTGGAAATATCTGTCATCATCCCAATTATTATTGCGGGAGAAAAAAAGCTGTCACAAACTCTCATTCATAAAAAGACCCATCTGTTCTTTACATTCCTTCAACTAATTAACTTTTATGACAATACCAATTCTAGAAAGTGAATAAATCTTCATAACAACAAATGTTGGAAATTATATATGCTCCCACTTTGAAAAAAATATTCGATATTAACTAGCTACCATCAATTAATGGGTGGAACTCTCTTCCTCAAATGGCCGTGAGTGCTAGATATATTGTTAATTTTAAACCTGAGATAAATAAATTTTGTTTAGCCAAGGTTTTTAGGTACACATACCAAAGACAGATGATAGGTCACAGATCAGCCATGACTTAATTGAATAGTGGAACAGGTTTAAGGGGCTCATATACAATAGATAATAGTGTCTCTTACAGAAAATTTTTCTCCAAACTTCCAACTTGTGATTGGTCTGATTCAAGAAAGCATGCAGTCTCTTTTTATTACCTTTCCTGCCTAGTCAATTTCAGTGCTATGTTATGAGCCATACAGAGAATTATACTGGGAATTGACTCACTGACAAGTATGAATTCAATCCCTTGTGTCAACATTTATGAGATGTGTCACTTGTATATTTTCTGCTGATTCAGGACCCTGATGTCATGGTTCTAAATTCAGCAACATTTTCAGCTATTTTTCATTGCAGTCAGATACTGTGATACTGTTTCTTCCCATAAAGGTGAACGTGATAACTTATAACCTCCAAATCATGCCAGTACAAAATATATGTGTGAAAATGAAAAGTGAAGTTTTGACATTTATGAAATCTATGGACTAAAATACGTTACTGTCAATCTTAACCATGTTTCATTGATAGATTGCAAATTATTGCATACGCATAAACACACATATAATGTTATCTTTAACTACATGTCCAAGGTGATTAAATAAATAATTTAACTTTCCAATGCAGTTATGACATCTATTTATAATGTGAACAAATTATTTTGATATATTCTAGGGATAAGAAAAGGACAGATCTTAGGACAACCGATTAACATCCTACCAGCTACATCACTGTATTTGGGAAATTGGAAGGGATCATCTGTGCTACCATGAAATTACACAAATAAGCCGTACACTGATATTCAATCATTCAACTGCTCAATCATCAAAGCCTTGATAATGTCAGATAAATGGCAGAAGTGATGAGAATAATTTTTCTTGGCATCAAAGCAGCATATCTGTGTTTCATTACAAAAACAACTTCCTCTGATTTATAAAGTTCTGTTTTCAAGTACCAGGAAAGATATTTATGCATATTAACCAGCTTATTTCTCTGGTTACGACCCTGTCCATCCACCATTTCGTAATGTTTCTGCTCTCCCTGCGCTCTTGCTCACTCTGAGTCCAGGTTCACCCTCAGACAACTGATCTCTCCAAGCTGCCACTCTTTCTGGGCTTCTGCCAAGGATAGATCAACTCTGCAGTGAGAATCAGGCACACCCATCTTATGGATTTGATAGCATTGATATAAACCGTTTACTTTGATAAGGGAGTCCAGAACAAGGTGACACCACCTCTCAGATCTACCTTTTAATAATGCCAGAAAGATTTTTTAAGCGAAGACTTTTAGAAAACTTAATCCCAGTTTTTAAAATGTGTTTGAATCAAGTCAAATGAAAATTGAAAGCCAAGTGCACTCAGGGCTATGGAAATAAGGCAAATGGAGTTGAATAACATAATTAATTGATGGAACAGGTTCAGGAGGTTAAATAGCCTCTTCCTATTTACATGTTCCTTGCATGAGGTGATGTACCTATGTAGGATTCGGGAGTGATGCCACTGAGGGTAAAAGGAGCAGTGAGTGCACAGTGATCCCAGAAGCAGGCAGACCTGTGGTAAACCTGTGAGGGACTGAGGAACAGCAGCAGTGTGGTTCAAAGAAACAGAGAGTGTATAGAGGTCCTGGAACAGATAGGATCTCATAAGCAGACAGATTTGGGGTAGTTATCTGGGATTGAAGAGAAACAATACTAAAAGGAACGGTGAATGCAAAGCGATTCCACAACAGACATATCTCAAAGGGAGCTGTTTCAACAAAATTAAACTGTCCTGTCACAGGAGAGCAAGTAAGTAATTAATGGATAATTCTCTCTTGTCTCTTGTGACTGAATATTGATTTACATTTAGCCTGTAAGTACAGTTTAAAAGCTTTACATCACCAACTGATACTTTAGAACTACAAGACCAAATTTCTTCATTTTATAGCATTAAGGGGTTCTGGTAATTTGACAGAAATAAGAATACAATTTTTCTTGTAATTATTTAAGTTGGAGTAAGGGTATGATAAAAATAATGGTCCATGTTCCATTTAGTTACGATATGTCTGGAGATGCCTGTGATTTACACAAAATGCATCACATGAGAAATCGGAGGTGTTTCTGAGAGTCTGGATGACTGTGTGTGCAGGAGCTGCCTCAGGGTTGGAGCAACTCAAGGCTCTGTGTTTTAGAGATTGAACCGTAGCTGGGTCCACTTGGCCTTCACAAGATGGAGATGTTTGTCCATGACACATTTCAGGACATAGTGGTCACCTTGCAGCTTAATTAAGGAAGTGCAAACAGAGAAATGGGTGACCGTCAGACAGAAGAAATGTACCAGAGTCTAGATTAGAGTGATGCTGGAAAAGCATGACAGGTCAGGCAGCATCCGAGGAGCAGAAAAATTGATGTTTTGGGCAAAAGCCCTTCATCAGGAATATTCCTGATGAAGGGCTTTTGCCCGAAACGTCGATTTTTCTGCTCCTCGGATGCTGCCTGACCTGTCATGCTTTTCCAGCACCACTCTAATCTAGACTCTGGATTCCAGCATCTGCAGTCCTTGGTTTTACCTAGAAGAAATGCACCAGGCGGGGGAAAGGATGGGAAAGCTGTTAGGGGTGAGCTGCTAGAGGCCATCGTCGATGTTGGGACTAATGACATAATATGAAAGAAAAATACGATCTTGCAAGACATTTGGATCAGAAATCAAAAAGCATGACTTCAAAGGTAGTAATCTCTGGATTACTCCCAATGACACCTAGTACTGAGTATAGGAATAGAAGGATTGAGCAGGTGAATGAATGGCTATCGGAAATGTGCAGGAGGGATGGCTTTAGATTCCTGAGGGACTGGGACATTTCTGGACAAATGGGACATATACAAGTTTGCAGGTTTACCTCTGAACAGGAAAGGGACCAACATCCATGTGGGGAGTTTTGCTAATGCTGTGAGGGTGGAGTAAAACTAGATTAGCAGTGGGTTGGGGTCCTGTCAAGTAATTAAGAGGAGAGAAAAGCTGAGATTGAATTATAAATTGAAATGCAAGCAAGTCTAGAAGGCGGAGGAAACAAAAGCTGAGTATTAAATAAGTGAGCTTAGCAAAACTAAGTGGAACTTATCTTAATGCAAGCAGTCTGAGGAATAAGATAGACAAGTTTAGGGCACAGGGAGGTACATGAGAATGTGATATCATAGCTATGACCAAAACCTGGCTGAAAGATGAACAGGGTTTTCAGCTCAAAATTTATGGTTACAAAGTATTCAGATGAAATAAAAACAGGGATGGAATAGGAGGAGTGGGAGCAATATTGATCAAAAAATCAATTATAACAGGGATGATATATTGGATGGATTATGAAAAAACACAAAAAGGGCAAACATGATGTTGGGTTTGTGCTGTAAGTCCCTAAACAGTCAGAGAGCGACAGAAGATCAAATATCTAATCAAATCTAAGAGAAGGGTAAGAATAATAAGGCAATAATGGTCAAGGATTTTAACTACTCAGACATTAGCTTGGATAGTTATAGCATGCAAGATAGGGAGGGAGCAAAAGTCTTACATTTGCACTCAAGAGAATAATTTTAGCCAGTATGTAAAAAGCCCATACAAAAAAAACAGGGTCAAATCTGCACCTAATGTTTGGAAATGAGTCTGGGCAGGCTTAAAATTTGGGAGATAATGATAATAACTCAATTAGATCCAGGATACTTATGGAAAGGGATAAGGATGAAAAATAATAATGCCAGAAGGAAAAGTTCTAAATTGGGGAAAAGCTATTTTAATAAGATTGGATATAGTTTTGCTGAAGTGAACTAGGAACAGTGACTTGCTGGTAAAATGATCATACAGCTCTTTGGCACCTGTGAAATGAGCTCTGTATCATCCAGTTCCTTGATCACTATCTTTTCACCCAAGGACTCTGAGCTTTCTTAGATTCTCGTCAATGCTTTTCCCAGCTGCGTTGTCAATGTGCCATCTGGAATTGTCTATATTATTGATAGTTTTCTATTGGTTTAAAGAAGCCAGTTTTGAAATGCTTGTTGCACAATGAATATACCAAAAGGCATGCTTGGCATATGTACATGTTGAATTCTGTTTTACTCATAGTTGGTGTACTTAATCACTTCCTTTTTCTCTTCCAACACAGTGCACACGTGTAATTCCAGGCAGCAAGAGATATAGCAGCCTGGATATTCTGTTATTTAACAGCAGGGTGCATGTTGTATTGGGCTAGTGGGAAGTTTCATGCCTAATGTATTAAAATCTATTGTTCACAAAGGAGTTCATATGAGACATTTCTTCTTTTTACTGTTTATGGTTTCATGCTTGGTACACTGCTGTGCTGGTAATGATGACTGCTGTGGTACTAATTACCTGGATAGTCTCTTTGCAGTTCTTCTTCAGAATAATGAAGTCTTATGACTGCACTTAGACTACAACCATTGTGCCAGTATGAGGTTCCTTGGCACGTGAATTAGATGATGTAATATAAAACCAAAATAATGACTCCAACTAACTCAAATATAAATCTCTATGGGCCAAAGGCCAAGTGCTGGAAAATAGGATCAGAATAGTTAGCTGCTTTTTTTTGACAGGCACTGAATCGATTGGTCAAGTGCTGTAAATCTCTATGACTCTAATTCTGCATATAATTCCGTCTTTGATCAAAGTTTCACACAATTGTAAAAAAATTGCAGGTATTGTTTACATTTCTATATCAGTAATATGTATTTTGAGTTGCATCTCTTATCTTCCTGTTGAAAATAACATTAAAAGCTGTCATTAACTATCATACATTTCTCGGTGCTACAAACTATGTTTGAGTTCTCTCTAAGAACTCTCTGTATTCTGCAATTCTCACAAAAATTCTAACAAAGTGAAGTTTTACCATGAAATAATAATCAATGAAATAATAATTTTATTAGCTAACTTCTGTCAATTTCTGCAGATAAGATTGTAGGTTGTTTTTCCAGACTCAACATTGGTCTGTCACATTGATTTTACACTGGAGGTTTTCATTGCTCTATAGAAACAGGTTTATGACATTATAATTACGTTTAGCACAAAGATTATTTTTCTACACTTACAGAACTTTCTTGCTATTCAATTGGAAATGAATGCAAATTGAAATTTGCCAGCTACAAAATAACTTACTCATTTCAGTGCAGACATAATCGGCTGAAGGGCCTCTTCAATGGTGTCTAACTCAATGACTCCCGGACTCATTTGTTATATTTACTTCAGCAAAGACCAGCTTTCACTAAATTACAATTTTCTTGTTACATGTTTTCTCTGTGAAGAAATCTTTTGTATAATACATAAAATGGCATATTGCACAAAGCAGAAGTCAATGTCTAAGTAAAGGCACATCGTTTTGAAATGCTTTTGCTGTCTCCGTAACTGGGTTCAATTCTTATAACTAGTGTTGCATGCACGCACAGGTAACTGCTCAACCGATATAGTAAATGGTACTCTTCTGGATTCTGGACCTAAACAAACTAAGATCTCCTATAAATTACAATTTTTGTTGTTGCATCCATTGAAAATGTCCTTCCTACCCACCTGATTATGAGCAGTAATTGTTAAAATCACAAATGGCAAATAATTGGAACTTCATACTCAAGAATTTGAATTCTCAAAACTAATCATGTGTTATGAAAATATTTTATGCTGAACAAATAATCTCTTTAATTATTTCTTTCCATCCAACCATAAAACACATCTATCTGTTTGTTCTATCAGTCCTCAAAGCAAAAAGCTATTCTTTCAGCTCTAATGGATTGAATGTGGATTAAGTGACTCTGTCAAATTGATGCATTTTTTTCAATCTAATGGGATGGGGGGTGGGGGCGGGTGGTGGGGGGGGGGGGGGGGTGGTGGGAGGGCGGGGAGGTGGGGATGCTGGGCATCATTTCAGGGAAAGAAGCCAGGCAACTGGTAATTGTTACAGTAGGGGAGCATTTCAGTGATAATCACCATGATTCAGTAAAGTTTCATATAATAATGGATAAGAACATGGATGAACCCGAAATAAAGGTTCTGAACTGGGGGAAGGTTGATTTTAATGCAATAAGACAGAGTTAGGCCAAAGTGGATTGGGAGCAGCTTCTTGCAGAAAAATCCACATCAGAGCAGTGGGAAACATTGGAATGTTTGAAACGGTAACAGTGAGAGTACAGGGTCAACATATTCCTGTACAGGCGAAGGGTGGCACCAACAAATGCTGAGAACCCTGGATGTGCAGGAATGGATAAGGAATAAATGTGAAGCTCATGAGAACTACCCTTGTGGAGTATAGGACGTGCAGGAGGTTGCTTACAAAAGGAAATTAGGAGAGCAAAGAAGAAGAAGAGACACTGGTGATTAACATTAAAGAAATTCTAAGATGTTTTATGAGTATTTTAGGGCAAGAGAATAACAAGGGAAAGAGTTTGGGAGAAGATTTGTAGCTTGGGTGCTTGTTGTTGTGGTTCTGTTCACCGAGCTGGGAATTTGTGTTGTAGACATTTCGTCCCCTGTCTAGGTGACATCCTCAGTGCTTGGGACCCTCCTGTGAAGCGCTTCTGTGATATTTCCTCTGGCATTTATAGTGATTTGTATCTGCCGCTTCCGGTTGTCAGTTCCAGCTGTCCTTTGCAGTGGTCGGTATATTGGGTCCAGGTCAATGTGCTTATTGATTGAATCTGTGGTTGCGTGCCATGCCTCTAGGTATTCCCTGGCTGTTCTCTGTTGGGTTGTCCTCTGATAGTAGTGTTGTCCCAGTCGAATTCATGTTGCTTGTCATCTGTGTGTGTGGCTACTAAGGATAGCTGGTCGTGTCGTTTCGTGGCTAGTTGGTGTTCATGGATGCAGATCGTTAGCTGTCTTCCTGTTTGTCCTATGTAGTGTTTGTTGCAGTCCTACATTGGTTTTGCTCATGCTGGGTATCGGGTCCTTCGTCCTGGGGAGTCGTTGTCTGAGAGTGGCTGTTGGTTTGTGTGCTGTTATGAGTCCTAATGGTCGCAGTAGTCTGGCTGTCAGTTCAGAAATGTTCTTGATGTATGGTAGTGTGGCTAGTCCTTTGGGTTGCGGCATGTCCTCGTTCCATTGTCTTTCCCTTAGGCATCTGTTGATGAAATTGCGGGAGTATCCGTTTTTGGTGAATACATTGTATATGTGTTCTTCTTCCTCTTTTTGCAGTTCTGGTATACTGCAGTGTGTTGTGGCCCTTTTGAACAGTGTCTCAATGCAACTTCTTTTGTGTGTGTTGGGGTGGTTGCTTTCATAGTTTAGGACTTGGTCAGTGTGTGTGGCTTTCCTATATACCTTTGTGGTGAATTCTCCATTAGGTGTTCTCTGTACCATCACGTCTAGGAATGGGAGTTGGTTGTCCTTTTCTTCCCCTCTAGTGAATCGGATTCCTGTGAATGTGGCGTTGATGAGTCAGACCAACCAGGAACCAAAGCAACACCGTGTCAGGAACTGGAAGACATAGCTGAGATAGTAAATGATTATTTTGCTTCTATATTCACTGTAGAGTAGGTCAATAAAGGCATAAAATTCTGGTAGGGGTCTGTGATTTACCTGAATGCCTTCGGTTTGAGTGAGAGAGAGAGGTATTAAAGAACTTTAGTTGGCTTGAAAGTGAATAAATCCCCAAGCTTAGATGAGATATATTTCAGCCAACGGTGGAAGGCAAGAGAGAAGATTGCAGAGACTTTGAGATGAATTTTTAAATCCTAACAGCTAATGTTCTATCCTTATTCAAGAAAGTTGAAACAGATAAACTAGGAAACTATGGGCCAGTGAGTCTAACAACTGTGGTGAGGGATACTCTTCCAAAAAAAATCTGAAGGACAAACTTGAAATCTACTTGGAGACACAGATTTAATCAAAGATAATCAGCATGGTGTGTAAAGGGGGATAATTGTACATAACAAATTTGATTGAATTTTGGAGGTGGTGACTAGTTTTGTAGACGAGTGTGGTCCAGTTGATATATTTTGACAAGGTCTCACATGGCAGGCTGGTTAACAAGCTAAAGCCATTGGATCCAGAGCACCTAGGCAAATTGGATCCAAAACTGGTTTAGTGGCAGGAAGCAGAGAGTGAGAGTTGAAGGGTCTATCCATGACTGGAAGCTTGTGTCCAGTGGCATCCTGTAGGGTTTGGTGATCGGTGCCTTGATGTTTGTTGTGTATATTAATTATCTACACATGAATGTAGGAGGTATGATCGGTAAGTTTTTAGTTGGAACAAAAATTGGTCATTATGATAAATAATAAGGAAGAAAACCTTAGACTACTGGGTAATACAAATGGTCTGAACAGAGTATAGGAATTTAATCCTAAAATGGGTGTGGTGATGTAGAGGAGTACACGTTAAATGGTAAGACCCTAGGAATATAAAGGATCAGAGAGACACTGGTGTGCATATCCATGGATCCTTAAAGGCAGCAGGACAGGTGGATAAAGGGGTTGAACAGAATATGTAATACTTGCCTTTATTAGTCAAGGCGTCAAACACAAGAGCAAGGAGGATATAATGGAGCTGCATATAACATTTGTTTGGCCATTGCAGGAGTATTATGTGCAGTCCTGGTCATCATATTATAGGAAGGATGTATTTGAGAGTGCAGATGTGATTCAGCAGGTTGTTGCCTGGGCTGAAATGATTTAGCTATTAAGAGACACTAGACAGGTTGGGAATGTTTTTCAAACAGGGAAGACTGAGGGGGAACTGTTTAAATATTCCAAATTCTGAGTGGAATAGACAGGGTAGATTGGGAGAATTGTTTCGCTAGAGTAGAGGGATCAATAACCAGGAGAGCACAATTTTAAAGCAAGGAGCAGGAAGCTTAGGGGGCATCTGAGGAAAATGTTTTTTTTTCACAGAGGATTCTGGATACCTGGTTCTCACTGCCTGAAATAGTGATAGAAGCAAGAAATCTCAAGACATTCAAGAATAAGTTGGATGAACACTTGAAATGCCATAGTATGTGAACCAAGTGCAAGAAAATAGGAGTAGAATAGATGAAGCTAGCTGACCAGCCTGGGCATGATGGGCCAAAGGACTTCTTTCTGTGCTGGTAAAAACTCTATGACTTCATTTTGTCTATTCTGAAATATCTCCCTAAAACATTTGCTCTTGCATCTCTGTTGACCTATTCTTTACCTAATTTTCCAGTTCACTTTAGCTCCTAATGCAGTACTTTTTAACCTTCTCCTGCCAATGTTATTGTGACCTTCATTGAGCATGTCTGAATCCTCCCTGTCCCATTGTATGTTCCTCTTCAGCTCTGAGCTGATGTTTTGAACCCTGGCGCCAGATAGGCAACATAGCAATTTGGACTATTTGCTTTGAAGAAGAGTGTCAAATGTTTCAATATACTGTCCTTACGTTCACCACATTGCATTTTGCTCCCATCCTGCACACAAGGCCATAGTCAGTTAACTCATCCACATTGCTGCTGTCAATCTTATCCAAATAAGTCATGAGAATCTCAATCCTGTTAGAGAATCGCAAAGATTGAGCCTCCTGCTTTCTGCAGAGATGTGACAGTCAACAACTAAACATGCAGGTCATTTTCGGCCTCCTTCATGTAACTCAGCATTTGAAGTTCAGCCTCCTGCTCATAAACTCCAAACCAAGGTTCCTGCAGCAGTGGGGCATTCTCCAGAGCGTTTGCTTTGGATCCCACCAGCATCCAACAGGATCTATCTTGTAGTCAGCACATATCATCTGCCTTACCATCTTCATTGCTTTTATTTCGTTCTTTCTTCATGAGTTAATATACAATCAATAAAAATCTACTACTCCCAATTAACTTTATCATTGCTAGTAAACTCTATTAAAACTAATAAGGCTTTGCAATTACTGATTCATTATTTAAGTTCTGACTGATAAACAAGCAAAATACTCTACAGCTTACCCAATATCATATAACATCTCATGTTTAGTTTTCTCTGGATATGGCCAGCTTACAGTGAACTGTTTGCACTACTTGGGCACTCCTCATTTGGTGTTGGTCTTGGTGCACTCCTTGTCATGAAGTTATTGAGCTCTCAGGTTGTTCTCCTTTTACACTGTTTGCCCTTTCAGGCTGGTTTCAAATGCTTTCATGATTGTGTTTGTTTGATATACTTTCCAGACCCGGTAATAATTCACCAGAAGTGCTGCTTAAGAATTGTTAAAAGTTACTTACACTGGTCCATACAGAATCCCCACAGTCTGGAAGCATTCCATTTGGCCCATCAAGTCCACACTGACCACCCAAAGAGCATCCAATCCAATCCCTGTAACCTCTGCATTTCCCATGGCTAATCCACCTAACTTGTGCATCCCTGGACACTATAGGCAATTCAGTATGGCCAATTCATCTAACCAGCACATCTTTGGACTGTGGGAGGATACCAGAGCACCCGAAGGAAACCCACACAGATGTGGGGAGAATGTGCAAACTCCACACAGGTAGCCCCTCAGTGTGGAATTACACCCAAGTCCCTGACACTGTAAGGCAGCAGTATGAATCACAAAGCCACCATGCTGCTATTAGTATGCATTACTCCATTAGAATTTTTAAGGAAATAACTGATACTTCCATCAACCTTTGCCACAACAATTAATTCCTTGAAAACAGATTTTTGAACTGGTATCTCTTGCGCTTCCATGAGATCTTAAATAACACCAATTTGCTTCACTGAAGCAGGGTGGATATTTTAACAATATTTAACTTAAATGAGAAGGATTAAAATTCAAGTGTTGTGATAGGGATACATATTAAAAGAAGATGTTAGGCATTATCTCACCAAGTATTGAGCAGCTTCAATAGAAAACAAGTCAATTCTTTTTGGGAAGAATATGCAATCTGCAAAAAGTTTATATTTACAACTTTCATTTTAATGAAATAGCATGTTAGGAGCTAAATCTTATTAAAGATTTATCTTGAAGAAATGCACTTGGACTACTGCAGTCATTAATTTACTTTACAAAATATCCTTTTCCAATGCTAAAGACTGGACTGACTAATCTGTTGTCAAAAAGTGTGCATTGTTGCATTTTGGAATCTTATTATTTAAGTTTCCAATGGATTTTAATGATATTTGCATGTACCCTTTCTATCAACAAAAAATAAACTGACAATGGCACAGTTAATCAGATGAAATCTGCAGCTTAAGGCAAAACATTAATGTTAATGTTCTGAAGAAATAAGACAGTAGAAACCAAACATCAGTTATTCCTTCTAACTTGGTCTGGCAATGGTGTCGAAGTTCAAATATCATCATTAGTTTTATAAACGGATGCACTAAAAGAATAATAACTGCATCATTTAATTTATGAATGATTGAAGAAGTCAAATAGTAAAACCACTCAATTTTTTTTCTGCTACTGTAGAATTTATCTATGATTAATTTTCAGTCTGCTAAGCCTTACTATGAATCTAAAATCACTTACCATGTAAGCTGTTAAAAGACAAATGATTTCCTATAAGCCAGTAAATCTGAAAGCTGAAGATTATGCTCATGTATGCATCTTTTAAAAATGCCCTGGAGGAGTCTACTTTGAAATCGACAAGTATGAGCATTTATTGCCAAAAATAACAGTGAAGCCAACAACAAATCATTGTGGATGCACAAAACAAACAGCAACATGCAGTGAGTGAAATGTATTAGCATGAATATAGCAAATTTGCCATAACAGTGCAAAACCTTTTGCATATTTAAGAGTTCTGAACAACATAATGTTTCTGTAGTTTTCTCAGGGATATTGACTAAACCTATATGTCATTTGAATGTGTTCATTTTCATTTACGTGTCCTTTCAAAACACAATTGGTCTTAACTATTGCCAAATCACCTCCCTTGCAAGTGAAATGATCTTTTATAAATGTGGTACCTCATTCCTTCAGTTTTTAATTGCTTTTGGAGATTTCAAAGATTTATTTAGAACAGAGTCCTCCCATACTTTGTTTGTGTCACTTGAAGTAATATGGAAGGTTTCTCTCCATGAGGTCTAGCAGGTTTTCTTGCATGTTCATCCCAAATTCACTTCACTAACTACCTACCATACCCAAATCATGACCCGCCTGTGTGATCCGAGCTCATTTTTCCTACTCACTGTAACCAGAATAACATACCACTGCCAGGGTGTCCAGACTTCCCTGTCACTGGCTTCATATTAAAAAGGCTGCTGTGAGCTCAGTCAAGCCCTGGCAGTATATAGCTGGCCTGGGAGTGTTCTCCATGGACTGGTTAAGGGGAAACTAGCTTAATGGTTTAGGGACCTGGAGTTCCTGGGAAATTGATACAGAGGAGGCACAGTCTCATCCCTCAGGACATTCACAGGAGGCCACGATATTGGACCCCACCGGTTTGTTTCTGAGGTCGCTACCCAGGTCAGTTCAAGCTCCACAGTCTGGAGAAATAGTCAGCAATGAAAGAAGATGGTTAATGATTGTTTCCATTCAATAAATCTGAGTACTGGCATCTGCTCTTTTTGATTCTACCTCTGCTACTGCAACCATGTCCCACCAAGGCTGGTGCTCTACTATTCCCACCACAGGAGCATGCAATATCTCCTTTCAATTAGTCTCATCCACCCCAGATCCCAACACTCCTCATGCTGTATACCCTCTGTATTGTCTCCTCACCCACTCAGCATATCCCACACCATTCCGCTACATGCAGCATCAGTAACAGCTCTGCACCTTTCATTCCAATCAATTCATCTCTTTTTCTCATTTCAGGAAATACAAGACCCATAACAGGACCAAAAGACACAATGCAGGTGGTGTGCTGCTGAATATTCCTCTCTTCACCCCCTTTGAGGAGAGGATCTTGGACCTTGCAACTGCTCCTATAGAGATTAACTGCTCCATGTCCCTGTGTCTAAGTAAGAAGCATGGACAGCTATTCCATTCCCTTCCTTCTGAGTTTACTGTGACTTTGCCATGATTTATAATCCTTGCTTATGTCATTCTGGTGTGCACAATGGACAAGTTTCCAAAGGACTGCCCTGGAGGCTGGAGGACATGCCATCCTCCAACTCTGCGGTAGAGAGCACAGATGCCTCAGAGGGAGCATTGGCAAGGCTACTCCTGCCCACTCAGATACTCACACCTTGGTGGGCACTTTATCTCAATTAGATTTGGGAGCATCAGCTGGTGAGCACTTCGCTGCCACTTCTTTGCAACTGGTTGAGGAAGAAATGCCCCATTGTTTTGCTTTAACTCAGGGACTAGCAAAGTCTGGCTCTTGCTCTATTCAGGCAGGAGAGGGCTGCACAATGCCCAGCATTAGCAACCTCACACAAATGCACTGGCAAAACACAGGGGCAGCTGCAGGCTCTGGGCAGCATGACACAAAGGCTGCAGGACTGCAGCAACACCACTGCCACTCTGCCTCTTCAGGCATGTGATCCATAGACATGTTGGGAGAGACTGCTGGATAAGTGCACAGATCTGCACTCTGTGGCTTCAGCCATTAATACTCAGCACCAATGCCAACATTTCGTTTCCCTTTCCTATTACCGATTGAACTTCTATGCAGCTTTCTGCAATTTTTCTCCAGTTAAATAATAGCCAGCTCCTGTTCTTCCTATAAAATGGAATGACGTCATATGTTCCCACATTGTATTCGATCTGTCATACTAGCTCATGAAGGTCATCATATATCGACAACCTTGCAAAGACACTCATATCTCAGGTATAATGTGACTAGCTATTATCTATTTTATAAGAAACACTATTCTATTTATTAGGAGTAAGACCACTGACTTTCTGGAGACATCCTTCCCACTTGGTGCTGGTAAATTTGAATAATACCACTTGGTGGTAATGTATCTCTCCAAGGCTTCACAGGTGGTTCTGGTTGATGTGACTGCAATAGTTACCATGGATTAGAGCTGCTATTTGGGGCAATATTCACTGTTTGCAATTTGGAGTATGTTATATTCTCTTTATTTAATATTTATTAAAACTTGCAATTCATTTCTGTAGAATCTGAAATACAGAGGCTGAGAACTCAGGGTGTGTCCAAGTAATTGTCCATGTATTGTTCACCTGAGAGATAACTACACTGATATAATGAACAGAGAAAGCTATTTTATCACAAGGTTGGATTAAGGTTTTTGACTACTGGTGAGTTTGATAATGAGAGCAGATGTAAAACTTGCACTGGTCAGTCAGCCGTAAACAAGTGAAAGAGATTTAGAATTAGAATATCCTTTGTTGATATGTGTACTCAGGTATGGAAGGAGTGGAGTTTAGTGAAAGGTTTATGATGTCACTCACACCTGGCACCTTAGGTATGAATTACCTCAGTTCAGGTCTTAGATACAAAATAGAGAAATAAAGGGAAAAAAAAGAAAAAAGTAACATGACTTACAGTTATTCATAGTATAAGATAGAAAAATGAGAAATAAAGTTTCCATAAGGGTCTGCAGTAGATCAGCACAGAGGGCTTCAACACGTCTTCTGATCAGGCTCACACACTACTGGCTGCCCGCACCAGAACCGAGTCCAACAACTATGCACACTCCGGTCGGGCCTCCAGTCCGCTGACTGTCCCCACTCCACTCGGGACAGTGCTGACCATCCCCACTCCACTCGGGACAGTGCTAACCATCCCCACTACACTCGGGACACACTGACCATCCCCACTCCACTCAGGATCTACTGACCACCCCCACTCCACTCAGGACCCACTGACCATCCCCACTCCACTCAGGACAATGCTGACCATCCCCACTCCACCCAGGACAGCACCAACCAGCCCCACTCCACTCAGGATCCACTGACTGTCCCCACTCCACTGAGGACCCACTGACTGTCCCCACTCCACTGAGGACACACTGACTGTCCTCACTCCACTCAGGACACACTGACCATCCCCACTCCACTGAGGACCCACTGACTGTCCCCACTCCACTGAGGACACACTGACTGTCCTCACTCCACTCAGGACAATGCTGACCATCCCCACTCCACTCAAGACACACTGACTGTCCCCACTCCACTTGGGACACACTGACCGTCCACACTCTACTCAGGACCCACTGACCATCCCCGCTCTACTCAGGACACCCTGACCATCCTCACTCCACTCAGGACACTGACTGTCCCCACTCCACTCAGGACCCACTGATTGTTCCCATTCCACTCAGGACCCACTGACCATCCCACTCCACTTAGGACACTGACCGTCCCCACTCCACTCAGGTCCCACTGACTGTCCCCACTCCACTCAGGTCCCACTGACTGTCCCCACTCCACTCAGGTCCCACTAACTGTCCCCACTCCACTCAGGACACACTGACCATCCCCACTCCACTCAGGTCCCACTAACCGTCCCCACTCCACTCAGGACACACTGACCATCCCCACTCCACTCAGGACACACTGACCATCCCCACTCCACTCAGGTCCCACTAACCGTCCCCACTCCACTCAGGACACACTGACCATCCCCACTCCACTCAGGACACACTGACTGTCCCCACTCCACTCAGGACCCACTGACTGTCCCCACTCCACTCAGGTCCCACTGACCGTCCCCACTCCACTCAAGACACACTGACCGTCCCCACTCCACTCAGGACCCACTGACCCTCCCCACTCCACTCAGGACACACTGACCATCCCCACTCCATTCAGGACCCACTGACTGTCCCCACTCCACTCAGGTCCCACTGACCGTCCCCACTCCACTCAGGACATACTGACTGTCCCCACTCCACTCAGGTCCCACTGACCGTCCCCACTCCACTCAGGACCCACTGACTGTCCCCACTCCACTCAGGTCCCACTGACCATCCCCACTCCACTCAGGACACACTGACTGTCCTCACTCCACTCAGGTCCCACTGACCATTCCCATTCCACTCAGGACTCACTGACCATCCCCACTCCCTCTGGGACCCACTGACCGTCCCCACTCCACTCAGGACACTCTGACCATCCCCACTCCATTCAGGACCCACTGACCGTCCCCACTCCACTCAGGACACTCTGACCATCCCCACTCCATTCAGGACCCACTGACCGTCCCCACTCCACTCAGGTCCCACTGACCGTCCCCACTCCACTCAGGACATACTGACCGTCCCCACTCCACTCAGGACATACTGACCGTCCTCACTCTGTTCGGTCCTGTAGCCCACTCCATTCTGCTCCATGCCTCCAAACATGCTGTACATCAGGGAAAAATACCAAAAAGGGGAGAAAAGGGGAAAAAAAAGAAAGAAATCGGAAATAAACTGAAGGAGTGGATGTGCCCTGGGTGGAGCGCCCGACTCTGCTGCTATCTTGCCTTGAAGAATTAATCATCAACTTGTTGGGAATAGTGTGGGATGATAAATAGATCCAAATCCTCCAGAAAAAAGCTTTCAGTGACCAAACATGCAAATCTGGTGATCCTCACTGATTGACGGAATTTGGGTTATGAATTAACTCAAAAGACCTTAACAATTTACATTTGCCCTTTGTGTCGTGTTTACATCTTATATAATATCTTATGATGAACAAAAGAAGAATTCTGCTCTTTGTTAATAACAGCCATGTAGAAACTGAAAATATATTACCGAGAGCAACTGAAAGTCGTTGTGCACTTACCATGTTATTTTACTTCTCCATACATTTGTTAAAAATAATGTCATAACTTGCAAGGTTCAGGGGCTCTTGTGGTGCAGTGGTATAGTGTGCCTACTACTAGCCCAGAAAGTCTTAGTTCAATACCCACCTACCCTGGAAGTGAATCATAATATGTCTCAGCCAGTTGATTTAAAAAATTTATAAATGTAGGATATATATAATATTAGGATAATCTTAGTGCTGCAAGAGCACTTCTTAAAGAAAATTGACGCTTTATAGAAATAAATGCCATGAGACAATGTCTGATCCACTGGGAACCCAACCATGGATAGTGCATGACTGTCACCATCAGGTTATCTACCTTACTTCCAGAAGCACTGACATTACTAATGAACAAATATTATTACTAATATTATTTTCCAATGATGATTGCACCCTTTGCATTGTACATTCTTTATATCTGAACCCGCTATTTATCTGCATGAGGAACATTTGAATGTTTGAATTAGGTGTCAGAGTTGCCACTCAGTCCTTTTAGAGACAAAAAAACCTGCAAATGCTGGAATCCAAAGTAGACAGGCAGGAGGCTGGAAGAGCACAGGAACCCAGGCAGCATCAGGAGGTAGAGAAGTCAATGTTTCGGGTGTGATCCTTCTTTAGATCTAGGGTGGGTGTAGGGGGAGCTGCAGGTGTGGGAAATGGGGATGGGTGAAGACAGGTAGAAGGTACGACCTGGTTAATCAATGGGAGGATAACCTCCCTTCCCATCCCCAGAATCCCTTCCCAGCCCCTCGCCCTCCTTTTCACTCCTCCCTGCCACCAACCGGATTAATTCCTCCCTCATCAACAATGCTTGTCACTTCTTCAAGGATCTCTAATAAATTAATCAAACAAGGTTTAACTTTTGGGACCCTTCTAGAATCCAGTGAATTTTGGAAAATCAAAACCAGTGCTTTTACTATTTCAAAAGATGTTTCTTTAAACCTCCTCATGTGGAGTTGATTTGCGCAGGAGGTTTGCCAGATTTTCGTTCTAATAATTCAGAGCTGAAAAATGTGTTGCTGGAAAAGCGCAGCAGCTCAGGCAGCATCAAAGGAGCAGGAAAATCGACGTTTCAGGCATGAGCCCTTAAAGGGCTTATGCCCAAAACATCGATTCTCCTGCTGCTTTGATGCTGCCTGACCTGCTGCGCTTTTCCTGCAACACATTTTTCAGCTCTGATCTCTAGCATCTGCAGTCCTCACTTTCTCCCCGTTTTAATAATTCACTCAATACTCTCTCCTCGTGATTGCAGCTGATTTCCAGTTCTTGTACCCTTTCTCATTCTAATGCATAATTATTTCTTGGATTTTATTTGAATTCACGACAGTGCAAACAGAAACAAAATATTTGTTCAATTAAACTGCCATTTCCCCATTTTATTATTAATTAATTACTAATGCCTCAGACTTACTCTCCAGAGGACAATACTTTCTTTGCTTATTCTAATTTTAAATATTGGTGGAAAATTTCATTATTTTATGTCTTGCATGTTACTTTCATACTTTAATTTCTCCTTCCTTATTAATCTTTTAGTTAGACTTTGTTGTTCTTTACATGATTTTGAGACACCACTCTTCTTTGTGGAATTATGCATATTTTCATTCAGTTTTATATCATCTTCAACTGACTTAATTAGTTAATATCACAGACCATCAGGTTATAGTTGAACAGGTTTATTTGGAAGCACTAGCTTTCGGAGTGCTGCTCCTTCAACAGGTGGTTGTGGAGTATTAGATCATAAGATATTGAATTTATAGCAAAGGTTTACAGTGTGATGTAACTGAAATTATATATTGAAAAAGGCCTGGATTATTTATTAAGTCTCCCATCTTTTGGAATGACCATGTTGGTTTCAGTTCTTTCATATGTAAATCTCAGAACTTTTTTTAAAAAAGGTACATTTGCAAATGAACTTTAATAAGAGGTGTCATTTCAGCTCAGATAATACATTGAAGGTGTGAGATGCCCTCAAGATAGCTCAGCGTTTCTAACAATAGGTGTGACGCCTGTCTATATCCCAATGTTGAGTCCAACTGACAAGCCCTCTGCATAGTTTTACATAGTTTTACATGGATTCATGCAGTTGTTGAGCAAAATAAAATGTAATCCTCAAAAACAAGTTCACCCCATAATCATATGTGCGTGCTCGTATAAGAGCAACATGGGTATTATGTACGTGTGTGTGTAAGCTTGGTTAACTGTGTGTGTGAGTGTGATGGGTATGTGTCTATAAGAGGGTGTGGGTGTCAGTGTGAGTGTGAGTGCGGGGGTGGGGTATGTGTGTGCCTCTGAGAGAGAGCTTGTGTATGAGAGAGGGTCTGCGCGGGCGTTTGAATATGTAGGATTGTGTGTGTGCATGTGTGTGGATGAGTGTATCATTCAGTGGGGTCACCTGTAGTGAGACAGAACAGAAACCAGCATATCTCATTCTAAAAGATGAAAGATTTAATCAAAAGTTGTTTACTGTATCACATCTCCATGACACTGGACTCCTTTGGCTATAAATTCTGTGATCATGATCTTATTCTTCACAACCACCTGATGAAGGAGCGGCGCTCTGAAAGCTAGTGTGCTTCCAAATAAACGTCCTGGACTATAACCTGGTGTTATGTGATTTTTAACTTTGTTCACCACAGTCCAGCACCAGCACCTCCACGTTATAAGTGGTATGGGAAAAGGCACTAAAATCATTGGAAGGAATGTCAGATCAGCTGTGATCTGATTGAATAGTGGAACAAGATCAAGCGGTCAAATGGCCTACTCCGATTTCTATATATTATGGTGTTATGGTCTAAACCAATGGTATATCCTCCCCTCACAATCTCTCTTTCTCACTAGGTTCTATATTTTCTGAATATTCTGAACAAGTTCCTTAAATATACACTACTAAAGCTCTGGTTACCCACTCATTAAGCTTATTTCAGTTCACTTTAGCCAGCTTGTTCTTCATGTCTCCAGAATTGTCCTGATTTAAGTTTGATCCACTCTTCTCTAACTCAACCTGATGGAAAAGTAAAGTAAATCATGCTTTGATCATTACTATATATGATACATTTACTACAAAATCATGAGTTATTTTTTTTTCCATTGCACGTAAGCAATTTGAATATAGCCTGCTCTCTCTTGGCTGTAGTACATACTGCTGTAAGAAATTGTCCTCAAAATACTCCATTAACTCATTACACTCCTTTCCAATCTCTGTCATCCAATTTTTATGCAGATTGAACCCAACCATGATTATTCTTGTACCTTTCTCACAAGCAGTCCCCTGCCCCTCTTCCTGTACAGCCCATCTTACAATTGGTTAATATGGGGGGGTTATAGGCTATTCCCATAAATGAATTCTCACTTTTACTATTTTTCATCTTCACACAAATTTATTCTAAACTCTTATCTCCAGAACTAACATAATCTCTCCAAATTATACCAATGCCATTATTACATTACAGTAGTAACTGTTCAGCTTTTCCTAGTATGCTGTCCTTCCTAAGTGAAATGTACATCGGCACAAATGGTCACCAAGTATCTTAGATCCTTTCTAATACAACCAATACATTTGTGGTCTACATTTTGTGACATAAGATGTTCAATATTTATTTGCATACTCATAATTCCTGAGCATGCAATCTAAGAGTATGTACAACAGCTCCCTTGCTCCTCCCTGCTTTATCAGACAGTACAATTTTACAAAAATGCAATTTTATTATTCTTGTTATATGTTATTATTTGAGTGAATAATATTTTGAGTAGTTTAAAAAAGGTTTTCTTTAGATTACATGTGACGCAGTGTTATTGTAATTAGATCAGAATATTCAAATAGTGATTAATCTATCTTTTACATATCAACACTCATCTCACTGATAATACATAGGAAGAAGTGAGCAAAGTTACTAAACTTTATATTAAGCTCAGTTATAGGCTGGTTTTTGATTAATCCTACATCTACAGAATGAAAATGCACTCCATCATAGGCATATAACTATGTTTATGGATTCTGTATTCTTTAGTTCATTCAGAAGATGTGGATGTCATAGATCAGGGCAGCACTTATTCCTCATCCCCTTGATGTTGCCCTTAAAGATGGCAGTTAACAACCAGACAACCACATTGCTGTGATTCTAGAGTCAGGTATAGGCCAGACAGTGTAAGGGCAGAAGGACATTAATGAAGGGTTTTTTTTACAACAATTCATTAGCTTCATGACCAACTGCACTGATTGTAGCATTCTGTTTCAGATTTATATGTCATTAACTGAATTAGTAAGCCACAGATTTGAACTTCTGTTATTGGATCATTAGCCTGCTATTCTGCATTATGAGTGAATTACATAAGTATTGTGCTCCCATATCTACTTAACTTTGCAACTATGAAAATAATGAAGGGGAATGAGGAAATCTAACCTAGACTAATGGGCATAAAGTCCTCTTCTCCCATTAACCTAGACTTTGTCTTTATTAACTAGAAACTTAAATAACAGCCCCATTTGTGATGAAGGAATGAAGGAAGGGATTATAAGATAGGAGAAAATATTGATTTGTGAAGTATTAGCCTTAAAAAAAAATCTATAATGTTTTGCTTGACATGGAGATGAGAATAATTTCTCCTTTAGCCTTGTGGCCACTGCAGATTCCCAGTGGAGAACCAAAGAATATTTATATTATCCAACTGTCAAAATAGTTTAATTTCAAGGTAAAACTGATGACATGGTGGAGTTTTTCTAAGAGGAGAAATCTTATAATCATTACTGAGTAGCATAGTGGCTGAGAATTATTGTTGTGGATAACAACCACACAAGTCTACTTTTTATCTTTTTTTATCCTAGTCATCAGTTCCCTACAGTATATGTGAATGTTTTCATTCTGTTTCCACTACTGTAGCATTTGATAGACATGATTGTTGTAAGAATGTATTCAAGTTTCTTTCTTTGAGGCTGCTAAACAGGGAATAGGTAATGTTTCTGAGGTGTGTTGAACTGCACAATTTATGGAACTAAGTTCCTATTTTGTGATTTTATTGACAATAGTTGACACCACAGTTCAGGATGGTGGATTCATTTTTTGGTTGTGGATTTTGCAAGAATTTATTATCTCTTAATCTGTTTAAGGAAGTCAAATCAAGAGTAACTCAGGACTCTACTGTGATAAGCCGGGATCATGCACTGATTGTGTGGGATGAAAATGAATCATAATATTCGCAGTACTTTCTCTTTTTTTGCCTTCTTACTAATATTTTAAAATCAACAAATATGATATTACATAAATAATACATAAATGAATATATAAAGTAAATTCAGTACTAGATCTGATGTATCACACCACGCACCAAGATGTGGAGCAGCTGGTGTTGGGTTGGGGTAAACAAAGTTAAAAATCACACAACACCAGGTTATAGTCCGGCAGGTTTGTTGGAAGCACTAGATTTCAGGCCACTGCTCCTTCTTCAGGTGGTTGTGGAGTATAAGATCATAAGACACATAATTTATGGCAAAAGATTACAATATCATCATAATGTTCACTAATGTTGTAATTATGCTTTTCCTAATCTTCATTTAAATTGGAATAAATTTAAATAAGGAATGTGAAGTTGTTGTAAATCATCACAACTGCATAATTAATTATATGGTTATATATTTTGCAAAGAAGGCTAATCTCTGTCTAAAATGGGCAAATAATCTAACGAGGTGGCTCCTGGGAGTCAAATGACTGCACTTGCATGTGACTCCAATATTTGTTCTTAGGTCAATAAATACATCAAGGAACTCAAGGAATGGCCATTGAAATGTCAGAAGATGTAAAGAGCTTCTGTGACTGGAAAGATATCACAGAGAATTTCAGCATAATTGACTTTTTTTGTTGAACAACGCATCACCAGCTTCAGCCATTTTGTAAGTGATTAAAAACTGGATGAAAGAGCTGTGTAGAGAATGCAGAGATTCCAGGGGACTGTGTGAAGACAGCACCAATCACCAGTTCCAAATGAACTAGCTATGTGCAACAGGTGAGAGCTTGAGTTTCTCCTTGACACCTGAAAATTCTAAAGAAAACTTGTCAAAGAAGTGCCTCTCTAACCAGCTGAGAAGGATTCCAAGCTGTTTTTGAGCCAAGCCAGAACCAGTAAAGAGAAGGAGCTTTTACTCACTCCCTGAAACTGCTGCATCTACTGTGGCTTCTTACAAATCTAAACTCCAACTATTCAACCACAAAAGCTATCATAGTTGCTGAATCTGACTTCAAATTTTCATCTGCTTTAATTCAAAAAGAGAAATCCTCAAACAATAGTGAAGACTGACCTTTCATCCTTGTTATGTCTTTAATTTCTATTTACTTTTAATCTTTGTGACTGTATTTTCTTCAGCATACAACCTTATTTCTTACAATCCAAAAACTTCATCAGTAATTTTCAGTAATTTAGCCTTCATCTTGTCAAAAATGAAGGACTTTCCATTTTTAAAAAAAATTTGCAATGCTGGAAAACTAAAAGGGAGATAGAAGTGAGCAACAAAACTCAGTTCAGGACTATTCTGAAGATGTACCTAGTGTGGGCATGACAATACTTTATGGTTATCATGTTGTAGCTGCAGCTTTATTTTCTGGTAAGGCTTGCCAAATGCATTCGCCCATCCATGTATTCATTTCAATTTACTTTTCGTGATATTTCTGGCTTTTAAATCCTTTGATTATACCTGGCCAAGGGGTTTGTAATTTTCATTTTAAAAAATAATCACTTGTTTATGAACATAACGGAGACAGAATTATGATTCCAATGCTTTGAAAGAAACATCATCTGGTCAGGAACAAAGAGAAATATCAAGCAGGGAGAACCATATATCCAGGATTTGATTATTATCTACAAGGGAAGGGAGACTTTAAAGAGGTTTCTGGGATATTAGACACAATGAAAATTGATGAAGACTGATAATAGACTAATACAGAAATAACATCTGTCCTATTAAATAGAATTGTTAATGCTATATAGTCTTGTTTACCTTTTGTATTGATATGTTGCCAAGTGTGCACCAAATAACAACTGATATTTGCTACAATTACTGAAGCAATATTACAATATCGTCATGGATATAGAAATACTTCCATGATAATCATTAAACCCTTCCAGATGCAAAGAAAAGCCATATATCACTAGTTCAAAATGCAACAATTTAAAATTAATTATTTTGCAATGTTTATACACTGGGAATTGGTTTAGCTCAGTTGGCTAGATTGTTTGCTTCCAGAACAGTATAATACCAACAGTGTGAGGTCAATTCCCATCATTGACTTGAGACTACCATGAAGGACTCTCCTTCTCAACCACTTCCCTCACCTGAGGTCTGGTGGCCCTCAAGTTAAATTACCGCCAGTTCCTTCTCTCTCTAATGGTCTGGGGAGACTATGGTGACACAACATTTATAAACCATACACCTAAAATCACAACACACTCATGCTACAGCTCAAACAGAAATTGACCAAAAATAACTATTTTTATGAAGATTATTCAATTGATATTCACTCTGTATCATGCAATTCAGTGAAGCCTATACTAATTCAATCCGTGATCATGAGTTATTAAGTCTGTAACTGAAATCAGGAACTGTCAGAAATCATAACAACGCAGCCAGTGTGAACACAGTTAACTGAAACTAACATCACTGAGACTGCTATGGGCTCTATTCGATCACTACAGCAACTTGTCTGGCACGTAATATTTCAAGCATTACATTCAAAAGAGAGGGAAGTGCTCCTGAAGGCAAGCTTCATACAAAAATAAAGTTCACCTCCTTAGCAATCGAAGATGATAATTGCCCAGGTGATATTTTTTTCAGTTAAAAAATCAATGAAACTGAAACTTTGAAGAATTAATTTTTAAAAGAAGATGCACAGTCATGTTATGGACTTACAAATGTTTGGTACATAATTTACTTAGGAACCTGGTGCAAAAAAAAGACAACCACACATTACAGATTCGTTGTTGGTAACCTGAGAGAAAATCTAAGGCCCAACAAAATGTGCCTTGCAATTAAGCATTTGATCATTTGATCATGCAGGGCACAAGAGGACAATGTCACCATCATGACTATGTTGGCTTTTGAAAGAGCTTCTTCATCAGCCTCAATCCCTGCTCATTCACACAGGAGTTTTTTTTTGCCTTTTCAAGAATGGTAACTTTGTTTATCATACATTTGATTAAATCTACCAATCAAATTCGAAGCTTTTAGGAAAAGCATTGAGTGAGCCACAGGGAATCTTATAATTTCTCCATTAGAGAGAGAAGGAACTGATGGTGATTTAACCTGACGGCCACCAGACCTCAGGGGAGGGAAGAGGTTGAGAAGGAGAGCCCTTCATGGTAACCTCACAAGCCAGTGATAGGAATTGAACCCACACTGTTGTTATTATACTGTTCTGGAAGCTAACAATCCAGCCAACTGAGCTAAAGCAATTCCCAGTTCACAAGCATTTGCAAAATAATTAATTTTAAATTGTTGCATTTTGAACTAGTGATATATGGCTTTTCTTTGTAATCTAATGTAATCTAATCTAATTCTATTTTCAGTTCTTATGCATAACTAACTTCTGCTTCATTTTTTAAGATGGAATCTACAGTATTGCAAATTTGTGTTTCAGTGAATGACCACCTCATTAAAAAAAGTTAATCCATCAAGCTAGATTTAAGTCAGGATCTGACTTGTCCAGAGATACACCAGCTAAGTTCATAACAATGTCGTGAACAATGACTTTAATCCTTCAATCTGTAGTACAATACTGACCTCTTATAAGTATAACCTAATCATTTTTCTAGACAGAATAAATAAGTGAAATACTGGGATTTTGTTTTAGCTATTCCAGTGTCCTTGCCACACCATCATAAATGGCAGTGGTGAAACCATGTATGTTATGATTTTCTGCATTTAACAGTCAATTAAACATGATTTGAAGTGAGGCTTCTACTCAAATCTGGGTAGGATTTCATCTCCAAGAATAACTTGCCAGTCAAATGGCCATCAATTCTCTGATACCATGCACTGAGGGAAGTTGTGTTTCAAGTGTGAGTATGACTATTTAATGGCTGTCAACAAGTTGCTAGATTCCCTGTGCTAATCATCTGTTCTTTAGATCAAGAGTTAATTTTCTATATTGACCTGTATTTGTCTGTAGACTTGCCTTCCTTTTATCATGTTGTGGTGGTACGTTCATGTTCAGGAATGTGCTTCTATCACAATTTAGTGGCTCTTGGATCTCCTGATCATTCTCCTCAAGCCAGTCATAATATGTCCTGTTGGAAAAACCTACATACTCCTTGCAAATGCTGACTCTGCTGAATGTGAGTGCACACCAGGCACTGTGGATATTCAGTTGTTCTTGTTTATGAAGCATCACCAGGTTGGCTGTGAGGCACTGACTGTGTCGGGGTTTCTTTGTAGAGTCCTTGAGCCACCAACATTTCTTCTGCTTTTGAAGAAATTGGATAGAGATAGTATATTAGAAGAGATGATATCGGGTTTGTCCAATAGTCACTAAAGCTGTCATGATATAAATATTCTTGTGGTCCCTTGCTCTGTTGATGATACTTTGTTTACCTTCCCTACATCTTCTTTGCCAATCATGTCTTTCCAACGCTGGCATTGAAATCTTTAATGAGAATCAGCTTGATCCTTTTTGACTGTCTGATCATTGGTGTGCAGACAGTTACCTTCAACTCCCTCAAAATTCACCAGGGACCATGAATTTCAGGACTGTTATGGACAACCTCAGCAGTTACAGAAATGAATGTTGCACAGCTATCATTGCCCAGATACTCCTGCATCGCCCCCATCGCTCAGGCCCCTACAAGGTTCTGCCCAATGTCCTTGTTCTTTTATTGTCACCATGTCAAAATCCTGAAGCCATACCAGCAGGGTGGACCATTAATGAGGCAGGTATTGTGAAATATAATAATGAAACACGTTAGGCTTCAAGGCTAAAACCTTCCAAAAAGTATGGTGCAACTCAGGCAATGTACGATTCTGTTCGTGGTACCAGTTTTGGGCAAAGGAAGTCTTTGCTGCAGAAATTCCACTTTCTCTGTACCACAATGTTGAGATTAGAGATGACCCTGATATTGACCCTTTTCCATAAATCAACATGGCCACTACAGGCATCTCAATCAGCAAAGTAAATTGGCTATTTACCTTCCTTTCACTCTCCCAATTTCCATACCTTTCAGAAGTTATAAGGATGATGAAAAAAAGAGTTAGCGTTAAGGATTAGCTCATAATCATCAACCAGTATTGCTATCTGTCTAGCTGTTGCAACCTTTTGGTCCTCAGCATGAATTCTTATTATTTCAGGTGATGAATTTTTAAATTTCTCTCAAACATTAACCTTTCAAAGAGCTTCATACATGGTTTCACCTTTGAATGCCCTATCCAATGGTCAAAATTACTTGGTTTAACCTGCTCAAATTCCACATAGGTTTATCCAAGCTGCTTCCTTAAATTCTTCATGAGCCCTTTTTCATGCCCGAAACGTCGATTCCCCTGCTCCTTGGATGCTGCCTGACCTGCTGCGCTTTTCCAGCAACACTTTTTCAGCTCTGATCTCCAACATCTGCAGTCCTCACTTTCTCCCATTTACACAGTAAGTTTAGTAAGATACAGTAAGAAAGCTCACTGCGGCAAGAAACACGCCACAAGAACAGAACAAGACTTTCACTTTGCCAAAAATCCATAAGATGCAGCCCAAACTGTGCAGATTTGTGTTTGTATCTTCTGCCATCATTCACACTTCTGCAGCTATGAAAACCATACCATAAATAATCAACAGATTATCTGTCAGTTTGAAGTATGAATGCACATTCAGGATTTATCCAATTTCCTTATCACTTCATTGCTCCCTGTGCAGGCAATGTTTATTCCAAATGAATGATAATCTTGAGGAGACAGAACACTAAAAGATCTGTGTCAAAAACTCTTCCTGCACATGATATATGGATGAAAAGCCCATTTTTGTCTTAATTGAGAGATATGCAGACGAAAAGTTAATATACTAAAATTCCAACAACTTCGATTTAGAAAAATGCTGATGTTAGATGGGACTGTAAAGAAATCGACCTTTAGCAAGAAACCTAATAAAAAATTTAAGCTGCAACTAACTGCTGTGAATGACTATTCATTGTTGTTGGGAAGATATCCATCCTCTTTAATGAAAAGCCAGCTGGCAGGCATGAACAACCTTCACATGATTGCAGATGATAACAATAAACATCTGTTTTTTTGCAAAGAATGAAAATTTTATACTGCATTAATCACTTTTATTCTGAAACTCAAACAGTACCAATTTACATTTATTGATCATTTCTGCAGAAAGCACTTTCATTTACCAAAACACATTTATTTTTCTCAAATTGATTTATTTTCCAGGTTGTTGTGCGCTAGAGAGTCTGTAGTAGAGAGGTTGTTTTAAATATGTATATTAACCTACTTTTTTTTAAACTTAATATGGTTCAATTAAGAAGATAAACAGTTATTAATTGGATTTTGAATCCCCTTTCCGACTGCAACAAAGTTAACTACCTTAGTCCAGATCTTTGGTCTCTGGATAGCCAGAGATCAGATGCATTGTATCCTGGAGGCAGCACTTTGGGACTATGTGGAAGTCCCAATGCAATGGTAAGAGGCTTAGAAGTTGTGACTTCTGATAGGCTATTACTTCCAAACTATTTCCGAACTCAGAAATAGATTTGGACACCTCAGAGGGTTCACACTTACCTATGTAAATTGATAGTCAGGATAAGTGACAGGAATTAAACCAGCTCTAAATCCTGACTAACAATGAAATTGAGTCCTGTTTTAAACACTCAGATTGAGCCTCCCCATCAAATCACTCACACTATTGGTATGGAATTTAATTGGTTGTCTTCATAACTGAGCAAAGGATTTTATTTTATGGATTAATGGGACCAGATGGCCCACTCCTCAAGTCTTGGTTGAGACACATGGAAGATTTGCTGTTCTGTTCTGAGAAGCTTTCTTTGACAGGAGCGAGGTGTCCTCGCACTTTATATCTAGAAACTAATTGACCAGGAATAAAGTCAATTGACTCACGGGATGTCTCCCAGGCGGCAAGCGAAAGAAATTTCAGTCTTTTGTCTAAGTCATGCAGTATGCCCAGGTCATTGTTTGGAATGCAGGTCAGGCAGCATCCAAGGAACAGGAGAATCGATGTTTTGGGCATAAGCCCTTCTTCAGGCTTATGCCCGAAACGTCGATTCTCCTGTTCCTTGGATGCTGCCTGACCTGCTGCGCTTTTCCAGCAACACATTTTCAGCTCTGATCTCCAGCATCTGCAGTCCTCACTTTCTCCTCATTGTTTGGAATGTTTGTTTATCCCATTCCAAAGCTCCCTATGCCCATAACATTCTGAGGACTTTGTGTTACATCTAGATTGTTCATTGCTTGCAGATATAAAACTGGAACCTTGATCCGACTGGAGCTCTATCATGAATCCATACCAGGAGAACTAGGTTAACCTCTCTACCACTACCTTTGCAGTAATCATTCTCAAGGTTTTCGCCTCTGAGAATTGAGTAGCTGTATCCATAATAGAAAGGATATATTGGTCTTCCATACTTGTTTCCAGTAAATGTCCTATACAGTCTTCCAACATCCAAATAAATTGTTCCCCAAAAATTAGCATGGGAGTAGGTGTGCCAATTTGATTTTCAGTTGTTGTTTTCCTACAATCAGGTACACATGGCATGGTTTACAAAACTGCATTGCAACTTTGAGAAGTTTTGGCCATAGTAGCTTCATACTATCACAACTCAGACTTCACTCTGCATTCCTGATTTCTAAGATCACTCCCAAAAACCAGACCTACCCCAACAGCACCGACTTACCTGCCAACCGAAACACCCCCTCTTTCATTTCCTCCCTGGCATCTGTATCCTACACCTTGGACCCACCCAACCCTCACATTCATTTGTACCTCTGACCACCTGCCAACCACCCACCTAGCACTCTATACCTCAACAACTTCCATTCTACTCTCTTTCCTATTTACTTTACATAATTACTTCATCTCATCCTCTGTCAAAGCACCTTTAGAGCCTTAATTTCATAATGAATGCAGTGTACAAGTAGAGCGATTATGCTGTAACCATCCAAGTTACTGGTCAAAACCCGACTGGAATGTTGTGAACAGTTTTGGGACCCTTATCTACAGAATGATGCACTGACATTTGAGTCAGTCAGAGAAGGTTCACTGGGCTGATAGCAGGTATGGAGAAACTATCTTATATGGAAAGGTTGAGTAGGTTGTTCCTGTACTTGTTGAAATTAAGAAGAATGAAAGGCAACCTTGTTGAGACATATAAACTTCTTAGCCAATTTGAGGGGTGTGACACAGAAAGGTTGTTTCTCTTTGTGGGGAAATGTAGGACCAGAAGAAATAATCTCAGAATAAGAGTTGCACATTTAAGATGGAGATGAGGAGAAATTTCTTCTCTCAGAGGGTAGTGAATCTATGGAATTCTTAACTGCAGAGGGTTGCAGAGGTTGGGTCATTAATTATATTGAAGACTGAGATCAACAGAATTTTAATTAGCAGGAGAATTAAGAGTTATGGGGAAAAGGCAGGAAAGTGGAATTGAGGATTCTCAGTTCAGCCATTACTGATTAAATGGCGGAGTAGAATCGATGGGCTAAATGGCCAACATTTGCTCTTACAACTTATCATCTTATGGTCCATTAAGCCTTGTAATTCAGCAGCTAGTATCGATAAATTTACTGCCAATCCACTCTGCTGTTGGATACATGGTTTTCTTGCCTAAAAATTCTCACTATGGCCCTGTCTAAGGTAAGTGCATATTTTTTGTCTGATTAATGTCAGACAGAGGTTTCTCAGTGCTGATTAGAATATCTGGACGTGTTTCAAGCAAGTAGGCCACTAAATGATGAAATTTCATATTACTAGAATTTCTCTTGATTTTATCAGTAGGTTTGTCACAGAACAATGGTAATCCTGACAGTTTCATTAAAATATTACAGTCAATCTGTTCAATGCTCCATGTTCTTCTGTGTAATTTTGTTGTCATTTGCTTTAAGTGATTTATGCCTTTCAAATGTAGTTCTCTTGCTGATAATTGAAACTCTGACAAAATGCAGTTTGAAATGAGAATAAGAGAACAATGTAAAGGAAAAAATAACAAAAAAGAAAGTGCTGCAAAGAGTCAGCATGATGTGTAACGTTTGTGTGAAAGGACTGGATCTTACCAACCCACTGAAGATGTGTTAAGAGCTGGAAAAATGGCAACAAAGTGTACTGGAGTGGAGGCTGACATCCTGGTATTATCATGGTGACTTACCATCAGCAGCATGGCTCCCTAGCAGATGAACAAGTTTTCGAATTAAGGCTTCACTGAAGAACCAGACCACAAATGTGCCGGGTGTAAGCAAGAAGGGTAGAGAGATGTTAAAGACCAATGAAAAAGCAGAAGGTAGCAGAGATTAAATTATATAAATGATGATGTTACAAGGCTGAAAGAATTGAAGGATTTTATTGTTACGTGTATCTTACAATGAGAAATACAACAAAATATAGTGGAAAAGCTTTCATTCATTGCCACAGTGCAGCACCATTTTTATAGGTGAAGAATAAAAGAAGAATGAAAAGAAATAATTTAATAGGAGCCAATCTATGTTTGTGTTCTGAGCCATTTTAGAACCACCATCACCTTGCCAGACACAACTAATGTCAAAGCTGCCGATCCTCAGGTGCCATTTTTTGCTGCTGGGCGGAGTGTGTGTGATTTACTTATATTTTCATAGCACTGATTTTAAAGTTTGGATTTTAGCTAGTGACATCTGAGAGTGCTGTGTGTCTATGAAGAGGTTTAAAGACTAACGTGTATTTTTGTAGCCATGATGAATTCCCTTACAACACAATAGAGAGAGAACACATTCAGGAGAGTAATTGGATTTTGTTTTTTTTGGGCTACTTTTATGAGAGAGTAGAGTAAAGAGAGCTGTGCATTAGGTTTCATTTTAGAAGGACTTTTTTTTCATTTGATTAGAGAAAACACACACATAGCTTTGGGTTTCAATTTGGCACCAATTTGCAAAAGTCTTGACTGGAGCTTAAAGTAAAATGCAGTTATCCAAAGAAAGAGAGATATTTTACAACTGAGGAGTATGTCAGATCAATATAAAGAATTTGGCTTGAAAGTTCCAAATCATAAGTGTTTGTTTAAAATCCTGAAGGGGTTAATTGATATGAGAAAGTCTAAGTTCAAGCATACGAAGATTCAAGGAAGAGGCGATCAGATTCTTTATTCTGGCAATTGAAGCATCTGTTAAATCAAATACTGTGTATGATAGAGAAGGGAATTTTCTTCCTGGTATGAGTGCTGAAGAGGGGTCTTAACATCATGGAGGTCTACAGCACAGAAAAAGACCCTTTGACCTTCTGAGTCTGCAGTGGTCAAAAACAAACACCTGACCATCGAAATCCCATTTCCCAACACTTTGCCCATAGCCTTGCATACCTTAGCATCACAAGTGCACATCTAAATATTTTTAAAATGCTCTCAGTGTTTCTGTCTCTACTACCTTGACAGGCAGTGAGTTCCATATTTCAACTATTCTCTGGATGGAAAAAAATTTCCTCACATCCACTCAAAATCTCCTGCTCCCTACCTTAAACCCATGTCCCCTGGTCATAGATCCCTTCACTAAGGGGAAAAGGTTCTTCCTTTCTTCAATAGCTATACCCCTCAGAATTTCATTCATCTGAGTCTGCCCCCTCAGACTCCTCTGCTCTGAGGAAAATGGCCCTGGTGTATCCAATTTCTCTTCCTAACTGAAACTCTTCAGCACAAACAACATCCTGGTGAATCATCTATGTACCCTTTCCAGTGCAGTTACATCCCTCCTATAATGTAGATTCAAGGAATGCACACAATACTTGACCTGTGGCCTAAGCAAAATTCTATGCAATTCCAGCATGACCTCCTTGCTCTAAACTCAACTAATAAAGGCAAGTATCCTGTGTGAATTTTCACCACATTATCTACCTGTCCTTCTACCTTAAGGGAGAGATGGACAAACACACAAAGGTTCCTCTGATTCTCAGTGCTTGCCAGGGTTCCTTCATTTATCATGTATTTCCTGTCCAAATGCATTTATCTAACAGTTATCCGGATTGAATTCCATTTGCCATTGATCAAGCCACCTAACCAGCCTATCTTTACCTTCCTGTAATCAAAGGTTATCCTCCTCACTACTTACACCCCACCAATGTTTTTATCATCCATGAACTTACTGATCAACCCTCCCTCATTAAAGTCTAGATCATTGTGGTAAAGCACAAACAGCAAGGGCCCCAATGTTGATCCCTTGTGGAAGCACCTTGCGGTCACAAAGTGCCTTATCATCATCACCCTCTGCTTCCTGCCACTCAGTCAATTCTGTATTCAATCTCCTTGGATCCTTTCACTATCAGTCTCCCATCTGGAGTCTTATCAAGACCTTACTGAAGTCCAAGTAGACGATGTTAAATGCGTGAGAAGATGAATCTTGGGCACCCCACCAACTGTCAAGACTCTTTGTGCCTGACAATGGGCAGTTTTCTCTAGGACTAAGAAAGCGAGGCATTAAATGAGATGAAAAGTGGGTGGGACAGCTGTTAACTTGATGCAATAAGACAAAGGTGGTGATGAGTCCTGAGCAAGTTAGTAGGCAGTGCAGATATTAATGGCGTGCGGGAACTTGTTGAGTGAGCACAATGCATTGCACAATAGTATTGCATAGTGAGAGTGATAGAGCATGAGCCTTTGTCAAAGGTGGATACAATAGCAGAGAAATGTTAGGATAAAATAACAGAGAAAAGAAATGAAGCACTTACCATGGCAGAGCATAGGAAGCCATTGATTGTCTTCCAAACTGCTGGGTGGTCCTCCAGATGGCTAAGGCTACATTGACTTAGATGCTAAACTCAGGCTAGGCTGCCAGAGTTTGGTGTCATGGCCTCCACTGCTAGTTATGGAGATAGTAGATGTCCCTTTGCTGCACCATTCTGCGCAGCAGGGCCTTCAGGTCCCTCATAAGGTTTGACCCTAATTTCCTCTTCTCTGCAAAGCCCGAGGAAATTGTCAGCTTTAGACAGTCAACACTTGCCCAAGTGCAGAACAGCTTTTAAAAGATGGCCCTTGTGCTAGAGAGGGTAGTCTACTCTGGGATATCTTGGCAGTGATGAGTTCTTCCATCTACAGTGAGTATTTGAATTCAGCGAGCAATGGTTGAGAACGGCACTGGGGTTGGTTGTTAATGAGGCAAGTTTGAAAGAGGAGAAAACTCGTCTGGTCTCATGGAAAGAAACTATCATGAAGTTCGATGAAAATGATACTTATCCAAATTAGTAAAAAAATTCAGCAAAATTAGATGATGGGCATACAGATTATGTAAAAGATGAAAGCTGAATCTTTGCCAACAACTGCTGTTCAAAGAAAGGAGAGCATCCTTTATGAGTTGACATTGTTCACACAGTATTGTGTTTGAAAGGACATGAAGTGCCTCATTGAAGGATAAGGTGCTGTTTCTTGAGCTGCCATTAAGCTTTATTATGACATTACACGAGCTCAGAAAATGATTTGACAGATCATTGAAAGGGCTAGGGTTTCAAATGATATGTGTTCTGCAAAGAAGAATAGATGTGTTCTGGACCTGCAGTATATGTGCACAAATTATAGAAGGTGGCAGAACAGCTGGAGAGAGCAGTAAATAAAGCAGACAGTATTCTCAGCTTTATTAATAGTGATATAGACAATGAGGGCAAGGAGGTGATATTGAACTGGTACAAGACATTTGTTCAACTTCACCTGGAGTATTGTGTATAGTTGTAGGTGCCACATTATAAGAAGATGGGAATGCATTGAGCAGAGTGCAGAAGTGATATACTAGTATGGTTCCGGGAATGAGGAAATTAACCTATGAGGATAGTTTGAAAAAGTTGGGACTGTTCTTTCTGGAGAGAAGAAGATGAGAGGAGATTTGATTGCGGCTTACAAAATCATGAGCAGGCTGGATAGAGTGTCTCTAGGGAGACGCTGTTTCTGCTTGTAAAAGAAACAAGATTGAGAAGGCATAGACTTAATGAGACATGCAAAAGAAGCAAGGATGATGTGAGAAAAACTTTTATGCACAGTGAGTTGTCAGGGTGTGCAATGCACTGTCTGGAAATGTAATAGAGGCAGGTTCAGTTGAGCCATTCAAGATGGCATTGGATGTTATTTTGGTTAGTGATGGTGTGCAGGGATATGGGGGAAAAGCAGGAGACTGGCAGTAGCTATTAGACACGGTCTAAATAACAGAGCACAATGGGACTCCTTCTGTGATTCTGTGATGTTAGGGTCACTGACTCTGAGAGGATCTTTTTCTCTTCCAAGATCATTTATTATACCCGCCTCATTGCTGGTTTAGCTTTTGTAATGTGTCAAAGAAGAACATAACTGGAAGAGCAGATACTACAGTCCAATATTATAAATTGAAATTCATTATTTTCTCAATAAGAAAATGAAATTAGCCATTCAATGAGCAACTTGAATAAAGTGACACAGATGGCCAACTGTGTCACTTAATTCAAGTTGCTCATTGAAGAAATAAATTAAGCACATAGTTCAAATTAATAATGTTAAATTAAAAGGAGTAAATTGCATATTACAATTAGTAAAATTATTGCACAGTTTTCAACCTGAGACAATTAAATTTTTAAAATAAATCGATTAGTCTAAAGGCTATTAAAATTTTCTAAGTGCATCTGTAAAAGATGATACTTATCTGACTTTGAGGAATTGCACATATTATTGATACATATTCTGATAGAGACCCTCTTTATTTCTCTCTCCAACACTGTTGCTTCTGGGGAGCTTAGTAAAGTCCTGTTTCATAAATCAGTTCCAATTATACTGTTCTCTATGCATTAAATCAGGAAATTTGTATATAAGGTCCCATGCACTTCTCTGCCAGAACTGTACACAATGCTTACATGCAATTGTAGGTCTGGTACAACAGTTTTATACACATGATTGCACTTTGATTCATTGACTTACCTTGAAAAGCTGGTGAACAATCTCTTCTGTTTTTTTTCCACTTATGGATGAGAATATCGATATTAGTCATCCATCAATTATGCATGTAAACATCATTACAAACATTGATCAGAAAATACTTAGCTCTGACAGGGTGACTAATTTGAGCTTGATTCACAAACTAATTTGAAAATATGGCAACTGCTTTCTGGAAAAACAAGACCAGTTTATAATTGGTGTGGAGAAAAAGATCCTCTCAGAGTCAGTGACCCAAACATTACAGAATCGCAGAAGGAGATCCTTGTGCTCTGTTATCTACTGTCAATCTCCTGCCAATCAACATATATTCAACCTAATTCAGAATTTTACTTCCTTAAACTCAAGTGTAAATCAGCATTGTCCTCTATTGGTTGCACTGAGTTTAGTCCATCCTTTATGTTTATCCTGTATAAATATTTTAACCATTTACTCACTTCTCTCAAATATTCTCAGTAGTTATAAGTCTAACAAAAGCTTCTGATTACCATTGGTGAATTTGAGATTTGCTCATCTGCTGATTGCTCTATGGGCAAACCAGATGACGTCGCTGTGTGAGCTGTTACTCATGATGAAGATCAGTACTATTCCCCTGCACACTCCCCTCTCCACCTCTCCATTAATGCTATTTAACAGTAACACTATCCAGGTTTCAGATACACTGCTTTAGCTATCAACTGCAGTTGCCAGGTTAATGGGGAATATTCTGTTTTTGGACAAGTTGAGAGACATCATTTAAGTCAGAAGGGAACGGTGCTTATGTCAGGGTTTGTGTAAACTGCAACTGCAACACAGGTTTTGCTTCAAGCAGGATTTTTCTACCTGATTTGGCAATGGCTGTATTATCTTCCATAAGATAAGAACCAGATGGAAGTAACAAAATATGTAAAGAAACAGCAGACATTTATTACAGCTCCTGTATATACTATAGCCTCAGAGACTTCAATGAGATCATATTAAAATATTTGCTTACAAATAGTAGCACACCTTTCTCAGTGTATGATTCTTCATGTTGTCCGTATTAAGATAGAGTCTGAGACTTTTGCCCTTAGTTTGGTACAGTAATGATAAACATGAGCATATCTCTTAAAGGAAAACTGCATGCTAACTCTGAGACAAACACAACATCCTCCTTTTCTCAACAAAAGTTAAATTATCTCAAACTGATATACATGGCCAATTATAGGTACATGTTGGTAGTTTGATAAATATACATACAAAAAAAGCAGAGTTTACAAACTAACAATTCAAACTTCACTGTAATGATTTGGAGATCTGACAACTCATCCTGATCTGATGACTGTAGACACATCTGGAGAGCTACATGTTGGTTGTGAACCATTTAGTTGACAATTGGTTTGTCTTGTTGTTTGCTCCATAACTCAATATCACAGCACAGTCACGCTGTCAGAGTTAACTTCCACAAGCTCTTTACGCATGATTACTGCTGTAAACTGGTCTGAGCTCTTCCGTTGCAATGAAGCATCATGATCGGTAATGACGCTTTGTGATCTGGGCTGTTTGTATATCCTAGAAGCCTTTATACCCAAGTATTCATATCAAGCGTCCAATTGGATTTTTGAATCACACTCTCTGTCCAGTTCTCTGTTCTCGTAGATCTCCTCAGTGCGCTGGTTGAGTATCTCTTTCATAACCTTCTATCTTTATAGAAGAACATCCCATGTCTCAGGATAGTTAGACAATTGGTTAATTGTTAAGATCATTTGAAGTTGCATTCAGAGCAGAGGTTGTGCTGGGAATTGTAATCCCTTCTCCATTGGTGTTGCACAAAAATTGCAGCAATATAATGGGAAAGTCTTATTTTGTTGCTCAACATCTGATGATCATTGATTTTATAGTTTGTTCCTATGTTCTGCTAGAATGTTTGAGCAATAGTTGGATGACAATGTAATAGGGCTCAATTTGAACTTGGATTAGTGGTGCTGGAAGACCACAGCAGTTCAGGCAGCATCCAAGTAGCTTCGAAATTGACGTTTCGGGCAAAAGCCCTTCATCAGGAATCGATTTCGAAGCTACTTGGATGCTGCCTGAACTGCTGTGCTCTTCCAGCACCACTAATCCAGAATCTGGTTTCCAGCATCTGCAGTCATTGCTTTTACCTCACTTTGAACTTGCCCACTTAGCTCACATGTTGAAATGGCTTGCCAGTGAACTGCAATCCATTGTCAAACTCTGGCCATTCTGGGTCACAAATAAAGTGAATGTGATTAAGTAGAGGTTCCCTTCACTGCTGGAGTCCACTTGCTGTGTCTCATAAACATTTAGGATTCATTGATTATCTTAATTCATCCCTACCCACTGTACAGGCTTCACATGTTAGCCACCTTGTGAATTCAATACCCATATATCCTTGTCATGATAATGCTTCTGTTATTGAGACTTGTTTGGCCTGGAAAATGACCTGCTGCGATATACCATGTTCGTCACTCCGTGGCCAGAATAAACAAATGTTCTCGGGAGCTTTAGAAATATCAGACCATCCCTGGGTAACGGATTGTTGCAACTGCTGTAGTTGCTTGTCTTTCACAAAAGGCAATTGAAACTGTTCGCGTGAAGTGTCAATGGATCAACGTTTTGAACATCTTCAATTTTAGCTGATTCAATTGTCTGTTCCACAACAGTGGATGTGGCTTGAGTCTCATGAAATGTGACTGTACAGAGGTATGTGCATACTGGTAGTCTTGCCACCGCTGGATGGATTGTGTCTACCAGGTAGAGAATATCAGGAATCTGAGATGAGCTTGGTTAATGACACTGTAGTGTGATTGTGCCAATGTGTGGAACTGGGGATGTAATCCGGTGATACATTCTCTTGTAGACTGAGCACTGCTTGCTTAGATGCATCTTTCAGGTTGTATGGTAGTGATAACTCTGTGCCAGTTGAGCATTTAGTATGTGTTGTCATATCTTTTCAGGACACATGATGTTAAGTGATCATAAAAGCTTCTGCTCATCATATTTAATAAATATAGTGTGTAAGGCTAAAATGGAGAAAACTTAATTACCTTCTAAAACTTTGCTTGGTTAACTCTGAAACTCATTGATCTGTTAATGTTTATACATCTTCGTAACACCCTTCTTGCTGCTGATGTTGTGGTGTTGTACCATCGTGTTCTTTTCTGGTTTCTCTGGAACCAGATTTTCTCCAATATCCCTTAGTGTCACATCTTTGCAAATGCGAAGAAAAGCTGGGCAGCTTTTATGTAGATGTGACCAACTGGGTCTATTACAGATTTTTGTTAGTTTGGTGCAATTTACTGAGCGTAGCAGTAGTATTGGCTGCAGCCAATGCAGGTAATTATTGTTGACCTGGCACTGTGGCTCATGCTTGTTTCCATCTTTAAACAGTGCATCAATGGTATCTCTTTGCCCAGAAGATTCTTCCTCAAGGATTCAATTAGTGCAATAGTAATTACTAATTCAATGAGCATCTCTGAGAATTCATCTTTGCAATCAACTTTGCTGTAATATCTTGTGACAAACATCACCAACTGATCTTTTAGATTAGATTTCATACAGTATGGAAACAGGTCCTTCGGACCATCAAGTCAACAGCGACCGTCCGAAGAGTAACCCACCCAGACCCATTCCCCTACCCTATATTTACCCCTGACTAATGCACCTAACACTATGGACAGTTTAGCATGGCCAATTCACTTGACCTGCACATCTTTGGACTGTGGAAGGAAACCAGAGCACCCGGAGGTAACCCATACAGATACAGGGAGAACATGCAAACTCCACACAGACAGTCGCCTGAGGCAGGAATCAGACCCGGGTTCCTGGTACTGTGAGGCAGCAGTGCTAACCACTGAGCCACTGTGTTGCCCCACGATGACCTTGATATCATTTAATAACTTATCAGTAAAGTAAAACTACACATATTGCTGAAATAGATTTAAAACTATAAAACTATTATTGCCTGCCAACCTACAATTAAGTGTTTGCTTCCATTATTTATTTAAGTACTTTGTTTGTTTTAGACACTGAGTGCAAGGTTTGTTAGTTTGTTCATATTTTTTTCTTGCATTTGTTTTGTTTTTAGCTATTTTAAGTTTTCTTTTTCTGCTTCAGGTCACTTGTTTTTTTGTTATTGTCATACCTCTTTTAACTGGTTTTATTAATCGTAGACAATTTCTTTACAGACATTCTACTGCAAGACATTTACATCAAATGAGGAATGATGCTATCATCGGAGCTTCCTTCTGTATTGGTGCCAAATTAAAGAGACAAAGTCATAGAACCAACAAAATGCTGCACATTGGTAAGTTTGCTAAGTCTAGGAAACTGCATTTGAGCATTTTAAATGCTGTACATTTATAAAGGAGATTTTTATATTTAAGCTATAAGTAGCTTTTGGCTACATTTAAAAAATTTTTTTCAATCAGAAACCAACTGGGGTTCGTTTTTAAAAGAATGCTCTTTTAGCTTGACAGACCTTAAGTTTCAGATAAAAATACATAACTCTACCTTCTTGCAATTCAATTTACAACTTTCTACTCACAGATATTGATTCTGTTAATTTTCTGAATGCTTTGAAACCCAACAATATCATCTAGTTGATGTTCAATGAAGTTTCCAAGTATCTACCACCAAGAATGGCCACCATTACTTGATGTGAACTGTCACTATGGTGCGGGCTGATGTGGCACTGCTTATGTCTGCTCTCATGACATAAAAAAGGATATGGGTAATGTGGTGCTGAAGGGTTCTGCAGACATTTAGTCAAGATCCTGACATGCACATGTATGGTAGTCGCAGACATTTCAGGATTTGGGCTCGTGTAAAAGTATTCAGTTTCAAACAATAGCATGCTTTTACAAGTGTGTCCTGCTAAAGGATGCAGATAAAATGGAGTATGATATCTTTCTAATGTCCAGTCACTTGCCGTGGAACAGTGGTGGTATCATGAGCACATCTTTTATGATACTCACTGCATACTATTTGAGACATAACACAACATTGCGTCCTTCCGAAAGTGTTCTGAGATCATTCCTGCTTACAGTCACGTGGACTGTCATTGCAATTCCCTTTAGCCTGTACTGTCAGAAGGAGATGGAGCTGAGGCAGCTTCTCATAGAGGTGGAAGGAACGGGAATTATCTTAGCAGGACTATTACCCACCCTAGGCCTTTGGATAACTTTTTTTTATTTGCACCTATGTTGGAGCAGTGTGCCTGGCAATTTCACCAATGAAGTAGACACAAAACTGGGCTATACAATGCAAACACTTCTGCAGTCACAGTGAAGGGTGAGGATAATATTTGCAATGGTTGTCAGGATGACCATGGTTCTGTATTTTAGAGCTGTGCATGTTTCTAGGCTGGAACAGGTTACCTTGCTAACATATGATGGCTTGCTGTCCATCATTGTATCTGGGAAGTAACACTTCTTTACATCTGAAGAAGAGCATTAACGTTTTCTCTAAACAGAAAGTGGCAGTGGTTTTGTCAGGATAGCAAGAACTGCCATACTACACACAGCCATTGGGAATCCAAATGTCACCTTGTGGATGTTGGAAGACATACCATAATTACAAGGGGAGCCATTCACTCAGTGTGCCATAAGTGGGAAAGAGGGAGGCGTGTAAGTGAGTGTGTGTGGGCTGATGTTGCTGTCATTGCTGAACAACTGGAAGTATGTGGAAGTTGTGAAGGGTGGATTGGAGGTTTACAACAGTGGTAAGTGCAGGAGGGTAAAGTGAAGCAATGTTAGACAAACCTTGGTTTCCATAAATTAGTGCTTGTTGAATGTTGGGAGTGTGATGGAAATGTGATTTATTGAGCAGCACATGATAAGTGACACACTCCTGGAGATAAATCATCTGACTCACTCGTTCACCCATCAACACAAAAGCCTCCAGTACGGTACCTTGAAACCTAACAGTCCTCTCTCTGGCTATTAATCAGATTTCTTCCTGCTCCTAATGTGTTTCACTGCTCATTGAATGAGTTGTCACAGCCAGTATTCACTTCACTTTTATAAAGTGCAGACTAATATTACTTATCTTACATTCTTTATTGTCCTGCTGAACATGCAACAACTCAGCAGCATGGTTCATGATGGGATGCCAGCCACAACATGACAATTACTAGGGCACAAGGTTTATGTGCTACGTACATTGCTTTCAATAGCTGAGCTTCAGTCAGATAGTGCGACTCTCATACCTGTACTCAGATTGGGGCAATCTTTTATGGAGTTAAGAACTTTCAGTAAGATATACCAATTTGTAGCTCACAGACCACTCCCTTGATGTATTTGGTATGGTATTAACACCAGTCAGAAGCCAATCCATTCCACAGTGCTAAAGGATGTCTGGAATGTATATATCAGATTTTATCTTGTAATTTATTACATAATACATTTCAAATGTCCTAATCATTTTAAAAGGTTAAGATGCAATGACTTGATATTGGAGACTGCTTGTAAAATATTCTGGCAAGATGCATATCTAATCAGGCAATAAGAGTGCAGAATGTGTTTATCTTTACAATTCTTGTAATCATGCTGATGATGATGATGATAGAGAATTCTGTCAAACTGATGGATGAATTTCTGTTGCTATGGGCACACTAATGGAAATAAAGCCTGATATTGGATGTACACAAGTGACCTCATATATTGCATTGAAAGCCCAAGCAGGCAAATCGATATGCTGTCTTCTGAGACTGATTTTTCATAACCAGATATGACAACATTGCAGTCTGATATCTATACTAACTGGTCTGCAAAAATGAGCTTTGTCTTTCCACATGTTGGCATTTATATTTCAAACTGGGCTCTTGTATATTATTCTAGTATTGTATTTGTCCTACATCAAGATGATGGAAGTTCTACAATATGGACGAATATCCTGTTGAGACCAACGCAGCTGTGGCTTTTGATTGTGGCCTGATATCCAGTTATACTGCAGTGCTGGAAGAAATCAGTATTGGCCTGTCTTAACTCTATTCTGTAACTTGATTTTGGCCATACATTATCCTGACTTGGATCTATATCGCTGTTTCTTCACTGTCTCTGGGTTGCAATCCTAGAACTCCATTCCTCAGCACTGTGGATGCACCATTTAGTCTACATTAATTCAGGAAGGCAGCTCACCACCACCTTTCCAAGGCAATTAAGGATTGGCAACAAATGCTGGCCTTTCCAGGGATAGCCACAACTCTTGAATAATTTTAAGAAAATCAAATTTACTAAGTCTAAAATTGTCTGCCCCTCCACCCATTATCTTTCTTTAAAATGTTCCTTAAAAACTAGCTCTTTGATCAAGCTGTATGAATGCCACTTTATGTGATTCAGTGTCATAACTTGTTTGGTAACACGATTGTGAAGAAACATTGGCTAGAATTTTACAGGGGTCTGAATACTGTGAAGTGTGTGGCAGAATCAGTCGAAGAATCAACATGAGCAACTCACATCATTTTTCTGCTTTTCACAAGCAATGTGGTGAGATTCTCAACGGGCAGTGGTGAGTTTTTAATTATTGTCAGTGGACGGTCATTATTGCTTGTTAAATGCCTCGTTAACTGCACAACTTGCCTTATTCAAACTCCTATTTTACAATACTCGCCAAATAAACACGATGTCAGGAAAACTCAACAAGGAAACCAGAACAAACACATGGTTCTTATACCATATTATTTGTCTTGTTGTACACTAATAAGAAACTTCACCACTGGAGTGTTATACAAAGAGGTAAATGGAGGCCTGGATGCACTAAAGGGGTAGTCATTGATAAAATAGTTGAAGGTGGACTCACTAATCTTGCACTTAATGTTAATATTCTCCTTTGCTTTCTTCTCTCAGCTATTGCTGTCATTGTTTCCGCACAGCATTCAGTTAATGTTGCTGCTCTAGTCTCCCATCAATCCTCGCTCCAACATTGGTCATCATTTGCATTTTCCTTCTCTTATACAAATAGCCTGGTTCTGCATCTTTTCCAATGTATTATTTCCCTTTAAAAATATTTTTAAAATCTTCAAGGTACCAGGTCAGATACGTCAATTCAGAATATTTTGTCAGTTGAATCAAGGGCAGCAGACTGGGTGATGAATTAAATGTGATTGAATATGAGAAGCTGGACGACAGTAGGCACAGTAGGCACAGAAACAACTAATTCAGGTGGGTGAGTTGCATCTTTCCATGGCTGATGATCCAACTAGGACTATTTTCAATTGGACCGTTCTCTCCTGCCAACACGATAGAGAGCCAGGCAACATGTTGAAGCTGGAAATAGGGGAATTCAGTAGCTAAGTATATGTAGGTTTGTATGACCCTTTCATAAGGTTACCATCAATCAAGACTTTTTTTTTGGAATGCTTATCATGTGGACTCAACAGGGCGAATGGTAAAGAATATCCCACCCACTCTTACCTTATCTAGTTGCATTTCCAATGGCTAATCCACCTAACCTGCACATCCCTTGACACTGTGGACAATTTAGCATAGCCAATCCTCCTCTTTGGATTGTAGGAGGAAACTGGAGTACTGAGAGGTCACCCACGCAGGCACAGGAAGACCATGCAAACTCCACACAGATAGTCACCTAAGCCATGTCCCTGGTGTTGTGAGCCATCACACCACCCAGTGAATGACTGCATCCAGGATAACTGCAATGGAATTTCACAAGATTAGTCTATCTTTTCACAATAAATGCAGAGAGTTAGAAGAACCGGAGCCTCAGGATGCAACACTCTAATTCTTGAGGTTGTTCAGGCTTTAGCATTAGCATGCAGGAACCATCAAGCAGAACTTTATTGATTTGACTGGTGTCATTAATTCTACTCTCACAAAAATCAATACCCGTAGTGAAGCCATGACTGCTGTTAAAATGAGTATGTGTGAGAAAGCTGTCTCTTGGGATGGCTTTAGAATTCCTGGCAGCTTTTGGGCTATCTCTAATTCCTGCACAGGTCTCAGAAATTGAAACAAAATCTACGTCCTCCACACAATAGCAAAAACAACAGACCTTTTAGCTGATGGATCTCAGGACTCACTACTAAGGGACAAAGACTGTCCAATTCCATAGGAATCTTATGCTCATTCATAGCAAAAGGACACTGAACCAGCCACTGAATCACCCAAATAAAGCATACAATGAGTTCTATCATTAAAATGGACTCTTATGGTGCAGTGGGAGTATTTCTATCTCGATACTAGGAAGTCCTGGATTCAAGAATGATCGATTGATTGATTGATTGTTGTCACATATATTAAGATAGAGTAAAAGTGTTGTTTTGCATGCTGTACAGGCAGAGCATACCATACAAAGTGCATCAGGGTAGCAGAACCAAGTGCAGAATACAGTGTTACAGTTGCAGAAAGTGCAGAGAGGAAGAGATCAGAATTTCAAAGGTCTGTTTGAAAGTCTGATATCAATGGGGAAGAAGCTGTTCTTGAATCGATTTATATGTTAATTCAAACTTTTGTACATTCTGCCCAGCAGAAGAGGGTGGAAGAGAGTATAACTGGTGTGGGAGGGGTCTTTGTTTATGTTGGTTGCTTGCCCAAGGATGCAGGAAGAATGGATGAGTCAATGGATGGAAGGCTGATTTTCATGATGCTCTAGGCTGTGTTCACAACTCTCTAGTTTCTTGTGGTCTTGGGAAGAGTAGATTGCCATACCATGATGTGATAGGTGTATCTGGATAGGTGCATCTATAAAATTGGTAAGAATCTTATGCACATGCCAAATTCCCTTAGCTTCCTGAGGAAGTAGACACATTGCTGTAGTTGCTTGACCACCATGTCGTAGTGGGTGGATCAGATCAGATTTTTGATGATCATCACTCCCAGGAACTTGACCCTCTCAACCAATGAATTATCGTTCATTAGCAGAGGGATTGATCAGATGATCAGAGGAATAGATAGAGTAGACAGTCAGAAACTTTTTCCACGGGTACAACAGAGTGTTACAAGGGGACATAAATTTAAGGTGAAGGGTGGAAGGTATAGGGGAGATGTCAGGGGTGGGTTCTTCACCCAGAGAGTGGTGGGGGCATGGAATGCGCTGCCCGTGGGAGTGGTAGAGTCAGATTCATTGGCGACCTTTAAGCGGCATTTGGATAGGTACATGGATGGGTGCTTAATCTAGGATAGAAGTTCGGCACAACATCGTGGGCCGAAGGGCCTGTTCTGTGCTGTATTGTTCTATGTTCTATGTTCTATGTTCTATGTTCTATTTCCACCTCAGCACCTTTGATGCAGACAGGTGAGTGCCCTCCACTCTGCTTCCTGAATCAGTGACTACTTCCTTCATTGTGCTGACATTGATAGACAGATTGCTGTCCACTAAGCACTTAATTTCTTTCCTGTATTCTGTCTTGTCGTTGTTTGAGATCTGACATATAACGATGGTATTGTCAGCAAACTTGTAAATGGAGTAGTGTCAGAATTTGGCCACACAGTCGTGAGTGTAATAAGGGGCTGAATATACAGCTCTGTGGGGCACCAGTGTGGAGGAGGTATTGTCATCTATTCTTACAGATTGTGGTCTATGGGGACCCAAGACCTATGTCTCGGATTTTAGAAATGAGTTTGTTTGGAGTTATGGTATTGAAGACAGAGCTATAGTCAATAGGTAGGAGGCTGATGTAGATATCCATGGAATGCAGATGTTCCAGGGATAGGTGTAGGGCTGGGGAAATGGGTTTGATGTGAGCTATGACTAACCTCTCGAAGTCCTTCATAATTATGGAGGGAACCTGCCCTGAAAGTGTGTCTAAAACTGTCCAAATAGTTTTGTTAAAAATAATTGTACCACCTCCCAAGGTACAACTAGGTGCATACATACAAACATGGAATGACTTGGGATTGACAATTTATTTCACTGATACCCTTTCACTCTCCTACCATACCTTTGGCAGCAAGCTAGCAGGTATCCCCGATGATCCTAATGCCATCTTCTGTGAGTTCTGCCAGACTCCTAGCAGAATTTCCCGAGGAATTTTAGGGGGCCTGGTTGCATCAAAACATTTCCTATGTTTTCCAGCATATATCATCATTATTTCATAAATTGGCCCCAGAATGTCAGTCACTTTAACAAGCTCACATTGATTGCCCACCCGGGTTGCACCAAGATGATTTAGCTGGGATTAATGCAGTCCTTGAGGTTGTGCTACTTTCACAATGGTGTGAGATGGGGAATTACAGAATACTGACAAGATGATAATAAAGGAACAATGGTATTTATAAAAATCAGGTTGTTTTTTTGATTTTTGAGGTGTTTGCCTTTGTATGTGATGCCTAGTACATGGGTGGTTTGTATTGGTGATTGTTCATCCCTACATTCCAAGGCCTCTGATTCTTCCATTTGGTCTTTGATCAACTAAATATCAGGCCCCTGTGTCCTTAACCTGAGCAGGCAAGGTTTCCTATCAACCTTTTCCTTCCAAATTGTTTAATTCATGCCCCCAAAAGCTCTCTGATCCTCTTGCCAAACCTCTGATCTTACCTGATGTCTATCATCCTCAGGCCTTTGATCTTTCCCACTAAACCTATAATCTATCTCCCAGACTCCAAGCCACTCCAATCATTCAACTCCAAACTGAGCACAAAGAGTCTTAATCTCTGGTGAACCAGTAACAATTCTATATGAAACATTTAAACATTGACATCTCTTCAAAAACCATACTCATCACTGAATACAATGCAGTTCAACCAGCAAATAGTTAATTGGATGAATCTTTTGAAAAATATCTGTAAAGAGGGGAGATAATTGCAGGTCATTTCAATGACTAATTGGTTTTTCATTGCAAATCTTTCATAAATGTCAATTGCCTTTTCAAAGTTAATGTTTTAAATGAAGGAGTAAATGGTTACCTAGATATGGTCTAAGGAAAAATTAGCTAAAAGTCAGTATTTAATTCAAAAACCATTTTCATATCTAAATTAGATTAGAAAAATTAATTACAGTTTTCTGATAGCAAAGTATTTTCTTGTATAACATCTGATTGTTAAGTAGTTATATTGTTAATTGAAATTAAAATATTTCCTGTAACGTATGAGCACATAAACTTTTCTCAACTGATTTTTCGCTCAATTCAATAAATCCAAAATATAAACACAACATAACTTGCCTAATCTTAATTGTTCCACAGATTATATATCATATGTATAAAATCATATTTTCAAGGACCATATAATAACTGACACTTTCATCAATGTGATCTTTTCAATCTGTGCAAGATAATTTATTGTTCTGATTAAAGAGTTGGTCAGTCACCCATCAGGTTCACACCAGTGCAACATACGTGAATCCAATCTGACTACATACATACACAGATCCTTGATCTGAGTTCAGGCAGAGCACGGTTTATGGTTTTATATAGCTGTGAATATGTCAGTTTTGCTGAAAATATTTTAATGATACAGGCAAATTTTAAGAGTCAGGAGAAATACCAGAGGTGTTTGGTTGTTCTTCAATGACCACATTTACCCACTAACTGAAGAAAAACAGAAACTAGATGACAGCAATCCCAACTCATTCCCATCATCAAAACTGTGTGGAGCTTGCATTCTCCCCATGTCTGTGTGGGTTTCATCCCACAGTCCAAAGATGTGCAAGTTAGGTGGATCAGGCATACTAATTGTCAATAGTGTCCAGGGAAATGCAGACTAGGTGGTTTAGTCATGGGAAATGCAAATTTACAGGGATAAGCTAGGGGGTGAGTCTGGGTGGGATGCTCTTCAGAGAGTTGCTGTGAACTGGTGGGCTGAATGGCCTGTTTCCACCCTGTAGGGATTCTATAAAACCCAAATATTCTGTTCCAATCTGTTGGATCTTCTGTGGCATTGCTCCCAGTAAGTTAGAGGATTAAATAGAATATTAATGTCATTATGTCAGTTAAAAGAAACATTAATTCCGAGACCACTGACTAACAAGGGATTCTGTTCTTTGCTACCTCTCTCTCATTTGTTTAGCATGACCACCATCCATACCTGGCTGCTTTGGTAAATATGACACTAACTGAAGCCATCACCTTGGAGATGTCCACAAACGCTTTCCCTTTGCCATTGATTTCTCTTCCACTTCCATACACATACACACACATACTCCTGTCTCCACTCAACCAGTCCAACACACAAATAGCTCTAAGCCACTGACGCAGGTTGAACAAGAAAATAAGTCTGCAACCTTAGGTTTGATCTGATCCTGAATGGGTTTCTAATCCAATATTCTAGCTATCACTAAATATGACGACTTCCACCATGTAACAGCAATTATCTCTGTCATTGTCTAATGACATGCCCCCATCCACATTTTTGTCATTCAAAAACATAACTATTCACATGCTTTGCTGACTAACCTTCCATATAAAAATATAGAAAGCAAAGGCTAAATATTATAGTGCTCGAGTAACAATTAATTTTCAATAATGTTTCCAGATATAGTTGCCATGGATAAGAAGGTATTTGGTTGTTAAAGGCAGTTCAGAGAAATGTCATCAAACTTATTCCCATAGGGAAAATTTTTCTTTCATTCATAATTCACCTAAATGGGGTCAGCCATTATCTCAGTCTGAATGATGAGAATAGACAAAGGTAATATAGGTTTGCAGTGTAGAAAGGAGAGTTTGATACGGTTACATAAAAGAGGTCTAGATAATTATGTGTATAGGACCTGTTTTGCTGTGAGTTAGAAAGATAGCACTTCTAATAAGGCACACTCTTACATTGATGTAATTGAAAGATCTGATCCGCTGTTCCAAATGATTGGATAATTCTAGTCCAACATTAATGTCATGTACTTATGCAAAAAAAAATGAAATGGGAAGTGCTATTTGTCTAAACAGCTCCTTCCCACCTACAATGAACAATTAGCAAGCTATGGACTGTCTTCAAATTATTTGCTGTTCAAAGGGAGATGCCTTATCAGAAACAAAGAGTTGAATTTTGTTTGGGCTGGTGAGGTAGGGGAATATACATCAGCCTTTTCTAACTAGATTCTGTGGGCATCAGGCAATTAACTGCTTGGCACTAGATGTCCCCTCCCTTTAAGGGCAGAGATCAAGCGTCCAAGAATTTTCAGAATATAGCAGTTTTACTGACCAACAGTACTGTCAGGAATGGTGGCAATGACTATAGCACCCAGCCCACAGCAATGTCATGGGCACTGCCCCAGAATCCAAGCAAGTGGACCAGGGTTGGTCAGGTGGGCATTTTTTTGTGAAGGAGAGTGATCGTAGTCATCAGGCAAACCCTCTGTGGGCCATAAAAGTTTCCAATCAGAAAGAGACAGACTCTCCCGCCAAAATACTTTCAAGGAAAGATATATAATGCTCATCCTTGATGGACAAAATGAATTGAGTGAAAATGTCTCAAAGTAATGGAAAGCACCTTTGTCACTAAACGTCACTATTCAACAATAAGTATTCTTCTATATTTCCAATAAGAAATGAATAAGTTACATACTTTTGCAATATTATTAGATTTTCATATTTAAATGAACAAACTGAACTTTATAAATTAATGTGGGTAATGTAGGTAATGCTGGAATACCAGATTGAAAAGAGATGGAACAAAATTTTTAAATGATTGCGATTTTGCGTTTCTCAATAATATATCAGAAATTTCAGTACATTTAATTTGGCAGACTATTCAGCAATTTGATTTTAAATCACGTAATCATTTTTGATGTTCTTTGAAATCACTCTATTGCATTAGGGTTCCTTGTTAAGATTGAAGATGTCATACAGCACTTCATCTATAGTATTGTAAAATTAATGATGCAATGATAAAACCATCAATCACAGCTAATACTATAATGGCCTTAAAATCTGACTAACGTGGTTAATAACATCCTTGCATTGACTGCATACATTCTATTGAATGTTGATACTTTTTGTTAATGATCAACAATTACAACTAAATCTATATTTTCCCCTCTTCCACTTTGCACATTGATTTCAAATGTGTAAGCATTTTCCATGACCTGTACTGATTATTTCTCAGTTACATTTTTCTGAGAAATAATGTAATCAACATTCTGTTTGGGACTGTTTACGCCAGCAGAACTGTCAAGTAGTTTTGCTCTAATATCAAGTGAATATTGTCTTACAGTATTCCCATCATTATTTTATTAAAGGCAAGGAAATTCATATTAATGTGCTAGAGAAAGCCTGACCAATAAAATGTGGTTCATTTTGGGGAGCGCACAGGCTGCAACCTCAGAAGGTCAAAGCTGCTTCTTTTCAATTTATCAATCTAATGTGCAATGCATTTGTGAAGACCTACAACGAGGAAAGAACATTGAATCATGATGTAATGCATGTGAACCACCAAATCCCAATGGCTGGTATGTCCTGGCAGTCCTAGTTATAGTATAAGGTCGCCAACTAAGTTAGAAAGGTCCATAGAGATTTTCTTAGTGATGCCCATGCCTTCCTACCACTAAATTTATCAGATCACATGATACTTCAAGTTTTTGAGGTAACATTTCCCCCTTTTTTCTTTCACTTGTTACTTTTTTTAGTTCAAAATCATGTAATTAAGTGAAGTAAGTTGTGACAGCCTTTTAGAAAATAGACAAATTCTGTTCTTTTCTTTGTGTTGAACATAATGACATTACTCGTCATAAAATATATACAAGCAGTCACAGGCACAGTGAAAGTTTATTTAAAAATGGTTGTTGTATCACAATAGCTAAACTTGTTGACAAATCTGATAAATAGTTCATATTAGCACAGGCAGTGTGAGCTAAATCATTGCTTGTGGTGCATGCTTCACTAGTCAGATAGCGGAAAATGAGAATGCAGTTTGGCCAGCGAAACAAAAAAGCGACTATAACAATGAGTTGAATATTGATTAACCCACGGTTGTTGTCATTAACATGTTTGTTAAATGGTCAAGCTAAACAATTTCTGATGGGTATAAATTCTAAATACAGCACTTTAAATCATCTGTGTATCATTACATAAAAGATTGGTCAAAAATGGAAACCTCCAATATACATTACTCGTGTTGTGCAAAAGTGATTTTTAATTTAAAAATGTGCATATGGATCTCTCCAATTTACAAATGATTTACTATTCAATATGTTTATTCCCATTTACTATCATTTCATTGGATTAGCTTTAACTATAAAGGAAGAGCAAATATTTTAATGTGGAAAGAGAAATTAAGATTATATAAAATTTGGAATAGGCATTTCTATGGGGTTTTCACTGTACTCCAGACAAAATCAGCAAAAGCCCTACCAAGATCACAGAATAACCAAGTCAATAGTATTTACACTATTTTTCTGAGATTTACACCAAACCTCCTTTGAAGTTTTCAAGGATAATAGAGGCAATCCTATAGAAATTCACCCCAAATCTTTGCAATGGGATACATACATTTTGTGTATATGCAAAATATTTTAATCAAATCAGTTGTCGATTTGGTAAAAAGAAATGCAAATTATAACATTTAATAAACAAAATGCTTATCATTCAAGCCAGGAAAGCCCATTAATCCTCAACAGAGCATCAAGCAACTGCAGTGAAGTCTTTGATTCATTACTGAGCAGATATGTGAGAAACAGTGAAAACGGTTTTATGCAGATCAACTCGACCCTGAGATGTGGTTAGAGAGTTAGTTATGGACAGACTGACAGACAGAAGTCCTATGCCACTGTAATTACAGCTCCTGGATTTTGTGTCAATTCATTTTAACAAGAGCTTGTTGATCTCCCGAGGCAACAAAGCACTGAAGCTGCACAATATTTGACATCTTCAGGTGGGGAGGAGCTATCAGAAAGAGAAATATTTGAACCAGCATTCACAGGCATAATTCTATCCTTAGTTTCAAGTTACACAGTTTGCTCTTAACTTTGTATGTTGTCTTTAAATTAGTGTTCATAGTTCAATGGCAAAAGGTATAGAATGTTCAGGAGTTGAGAAGTTAAGCTGGAGAAGGGCTAGCTACCTCCTTGCTGGGATATTTAACACTTCAGCCTATATATTTCTCTCCTTGGGAGTGGGGAGCTCTTTAAAAATGACAGTGAAGTCCTAATTTCAGGATCTTTGTTGCAATCCTGGGTGTTCCAATCTTCACAAGGACCTTTTTAAAGATTTGAACTCGTTCAGGTCACAAGCTCTCACCTAGCACTTTCAACTTCCATTGTGAAAATAGTCATTGCCAACTCCTCTACAATTTTCATGGAGATAGCAGGCTTCTTTGTGAGTCATGATTCATGCTGACAGAGGTTGTGAACCGAAAGCCTGCATGAGGCAACTTCTTGAAAGATGAATTTGAAAGGCCTTCCTCATGTCTCCCATGCTAGACTACACCAGGCGTCCACTCTTAATATCCCTCATGAACCCTGTGCCAAGGTATGGCACACACGTTCCCATTGGTTCACTCTACATTGTAAAAGAACAATGTGCACTATGGTGAGAATAGGATTTATTGAAAAAAATGTTATCTTTGAATAGCATTCATTCATTGGTGTCCACAATGTTATAGAGTCATATAGCACAGAAACAGACCCTCCAGTAGCAAAAGGTCCACACTGACCAAGTTTCCCAAACTAAATTAGTCCCACTTGCCCATATTTGGCCCATATCCCTCTAAAGTTTTCCTATTCATCTGTGCAAATGTCTTTTTAAATGTTGTAACTGTACCTGCATTGACCACCCCCTCTGGCATTTCATTCCACATATGAGCCAACCTCTGTGTGAAAAGTTTGTCTTTCAGGTCCCTTTTAAATCTTTCTCTCATCTTAAAAATATGTCCCCTAGTTTTGAGCTCCCTACCTGAGGGAAAAGACCTTTGCTATTCACCTTATCTGTTCCCCTCATGATTTTATAAATCTCTATAAGCTCAGCCCTCAGACTGCTATGCTCCAGTGAAAAAAGTCCCAGCCTATCTAACCTCTCCTTATAACTCAAACCCTCCAGTGCCAGCAACATCCTGGTAAGTCTTTTCTGAACCCTCTCTAGTTATTTATATCCTTCCCATAGAAGGACAATCAGAACTGTACATAGAACTCCAAAAGTGGTTTCACCAATATCCTGTACAAGCTCAACATGATATCCTAACTCCTCTACCCAATAGCATGAACAATAAAGGCAATGTGCTAAATGTCTTTTTAACCAACCTGTTGACATATGATTTTCAAAGAACTATGTTCCTGAACGCTTAAGTCTCTCTGTTCGACAACACTCTCCAGAACCATGCCATCAGTAAGTCCTGCCCTTGTTTTACCAAAATCCAATACCTCACATTTATCTGAATTAACTCCATTTGTCATTCCTCAGCCATTGGCCTAATTGATCAAGATCCCTTTGTAATCTTAGAGTGCCTTCTTCACTGCCTGTTATACCACCAAATTTGGTGTCATTTGCAACCTTACTAACCATGCATGCTAAGTTCCAATCCAAATCATTTATATCAATGCCAAACAAGAGTGGACTCAGCACCCATCCCTGTGGAACACCACTGGTCACAGGCCTCCAGTCCAAAATACAACCCTCCACCATCACCTTCTATCTCCTACCATAAAGCCAATTTTGAACCCAATTGGCAAGCTGTCCCTGAATCCCCTGTGATCTAACTTTACTAATTAGTCAACCAAGCAGAACCTTGTCAAAGTCTTTGCTAAAGTTCATGTAGACAATGTCTTCAGCTCTGTTCTTATCAATTTCTTTTGGTTACATCCTCAAAAAACTTAAGCAAGTTTGTGAGACATGATTTCCCTTGCACAAAGCCACGCTGACTATCTCTAATCAGTCCTTGCCTCTTTAAATGCGCTTGAATCCTAACTCTCAGAAATTCCTTCAACAACATACCCACCACTGATGTCAGGCTCACAGGACTGCAGTTCCCAGGCTTCTCTTTACAGCCTTTCTTAATTTAAAGCACACCATTAGTCATCCTCTAGTCCTTGGGAACATCACCCCTGGTTATAGATGATATAAATATCTCTCCCAGGAACCCTGTAATTTCTTCCCTAACTTCCCACAACATCTTGGGATACACATGTTCAGTCCCAGAGATTTATTCACTTTTGCATTTTTTAAGACCTCCAGCATTTCGTCTTCTGTAATGCGAATGATTTTCAAGACATCAATATTTATTTCCCCAAGTCCTCTGGCCTCCATTTCTTTCTCTACTGTAAAATCTGACACAAAAAAAATCATCCCATCTCCTGTGTTTCCACACATTCATAATCTTGATTCACTTCCTAGTTGCTCTTTTGCTCTTAATGTACAATAGAGCAATAGAACAGTCAATTACCTGGATCTTTTAAAATGTCAAAAACAGAAAGCAAAAGCATTTCAAACCTCAATCTTGTGCAAATAATCATTGTGCATATAATGGCAGAAATATAACAGCTAGAGCTGGCTGTCAACCATGCTTTCCCTTAGATTTGTGTGTTTCAATTGATATAAGGACCTCTGGGTTTTCAGACAAAAGTACGTCATGGAATCATTGTCAACATGTGACAAAAGCTTGACAAATGCAAGTACCATTTTATAGATAGAAAATGCATGCTGACAGAATGGTTCAATTTCTCATGGATGCAGAGTAAGCAAATGGATAATTCCTGGGAGGCTAGGAATTTTGGACAGAACCCAATGATACTAGAATTTCCCCCCAGTTTATGTGATTCTTTTCAACTTTGACAGGGGAGTCATCCATGGACAGATCTTCCTTGTTCTCCCCCAAATTTAAAACTTCACTTTTAAATATTCACTATAGGGTTTCAATGGGCATCTTTTAGATGTGACACAAACAATACATGAGTAGAAAATGGTGGAAGTACTCTGTCTATGTACACAGAAACAGAGTTAACAAACTGAATATTGAGCTCCCCTACTAGTGGGATGGAATGTGGTGGGCACATAAAGTCCAGTGGGTGGCTTCTGAGCTACCTAGCTGCCCACCTTGACCCAGCTCAGTTTTACTAGTGGCAGATTACCATTAGGTGGCCCTCTGCCAATAGGCCAATTGAGGAGGTTAATTAGGCAATTAGTTAAGAGCTTCGTCTCACAGATATCAGCAGGATTTAACTAACCCCAAGCACCTAGGCAGCAGATTTCTCTGCTCAGGCTAATGGTATCCACTGGTGTTGGGAGTGATTAATCTTAATGAGATCCCTAAGCTTATAGGAGGATCTCCTCAAGGTGATTCCATCCCACCCCCACCCCCAAACAGTAGGTTACTTCCACCTAAAGAACAAAGAACAATACAGCATAGGAACAGGCCTTTCAACCCATCAAGCCTGTGCCAACACCTTTTGCCCTTCCATATGAAAACTATCTTCACTTACAGGATCTGTATCCCTCTATTCCCTTCCTATTCATGTAATCATCCAGGTGCTTCTTGAAGGTGCTATTGTGTCTGCTTCCACCACCTCCTCTGGCAGTGCGTTCCAGGCACTCATCACCCTTTGTGTGAAAAACTTGTCTTGTGCATTTCTTTTAAACTCCCCCGTTGCACCTTGAACCTGTGACCCTTCGTAAATGACCCCTCCACCCTGGCAAAACGCCTCATACTTTACACTGTATCCATGCCATTCACAATCTTATAGACATCTATCAGGTTGCCCCTCCAGTGAAAACAAACCCAGTCTATCCAGCCTTTCTTCATAGCTAAAATCCCTCATACATTCTGGTAACCTTTTCTGTATCCTCTCAAAGCATCCACATCCTTCTGGCAGTGTGATGATTAAAGTTCTATAAAACTGCAGCATAATTTGTCTATTCTTATATCCAGTGCCCCATCCAATGAAGGCAAGCATGCCATAAGTCTTTTTTATTACCTTATCAAGCTGATCTATGGACCTGCTCACCCAGATCCCTCTGCATATAAATACTCCTAAGGGTTCTGCCATTCACTATATAATTTCCACTCTACTTGACCTTCCAAAATGCATCATCTCACATTTGTCTGGATTAAATTCCATCTGCTATTTTTCTGCCCATGCCTCCAACCTGCTGTATCCACTGACAATCCTCCTCACTATCCACAACTCTGCCAATCTTTGTATCATCTGCAAACTTACTAATTAGACCAGCCACGTATTCCTCCACATCATTTATGTAGATCATGATCAGCAGAGGGCCCAGCACTGGTTCCTGTGGAACACCACTAGTCACAGCTCTCCATTCCAAAAAGCATCCTTCCATAACACTCTGTCTTCAATGACTAAGCTAGTTCTGTACCCATCTTGCCAGCTCACTCCTGATACCATGTAACTTCACCTTTTGTATCAGTGTGCCATGAGGGACCTTATCAAAGCACTTACTGAAGACTATGTAGATAACATCATCTGCTTTTCCCCCCATCAATCATCTTCGTCACCTCCTCAAAAACCTTGATCAAGTTAGTGCGGCACAAATACTATCTTTTACTAAAAAGCCCATTTGCTTCTAAATGCATATAGATCTTGGCCCTGAGAAGCTTTTCCAATAACTTCCCTAACACTGACATGAGGCTCACAGACCTGTAATTTCCTGAATTATCCATCCTACTTTCTTAAACAATGGGAAAACATTACCTCTCTTCCATATCACATAGTCTATAAAAAAACTATCCATTCCCTTACAAAAGTTTGCCAACTTGCAGCCTTGTCAAATCTGAAACGCTTACAGAGTCACAGTCCAATGCAGTTCACCTTCCCAAGTCCCAGTTGCTGTAACAACAGTGGCCACAGCAGCCAGTGGAGCTGCTAATACTTGAGGACTGCTGTCTGTTGAAGCAGAGTTCCGTGTCTCCTCGAGACACCCTACCTCCAGTAGTTGGGTGGCCTTCAGGCACCCAACTTTGCCTGGGCAGCTCCTTGTCCCCCTGATATTTTAGCCAGGGGTGCAAGGACCATGCCAGCTAAATGTTTCAATCCAAAGCCCTTCGTCAGAACAGGCAAAAGTTAGAAATGTAAAAGGTTTGAAGGAAAAACAATGAAAGGGAAGGCCTGTGATAATTCAAAAGACAAGAGAAATCAAATGTCAAAAGATTTGGTAATGTGGAGCCAAAATATACAGTAATGCAGATGTGGTGGGGGTGGGGGTGGGGGTGGGGGTGGGGGGTGTGCGGGGGTGGTGGCGTAGTGGTGGGAAAGATGAATAAACTACCAGTCATACTTGGAAATGAGTATATTGCTCAGACTGGACCCACATTGTGAAGTATACAAGATGAGCTGGACTAGTACATGCCATTTGCCAGTTTTACTGTTTATTCTTTCTGGAAATGGAACCAGTATAGAAACAGAACCCGTGTTATGAGGCCCATTTCTTCTCCAATATCCTGAAACTCTCTCAGTTCCTCTGGTGAGCTTCTCCATGCTCATGCAGGAAAGGAAGCAGGTACCCTTTTCTGTCCTCTGTACTCTATACACATTCCAAGTGACATTGCAATTTATATGTACGTCTTTCATTATAATATACCGTGTTCACTACTTATATTGTGGTCTACTCTACAATGGAGAGACCAAACACAAACTGGACTTTACAGGACAGCTCTGCTGGCTGCAAGTGTCAGCCTGTGCATAAGACCATAAGAAATAGGAACAGGAGTAGGCTGTTTGGCCCCATGCCTGCTCCGTTATTTAGTAGGATCGTGGCTGATCTGACAGACCTTACATCCACTTTCCAGCATTTTCTATGTAACCCTTGATTCCTGTATTGATCAAGAATATATCTCTGCCTTGGATACACAAGGTCTCTGCCCCACAGCTCTCCGTGGCAAGGATTTCCAAAACTCACAACCTACTGAGAGAAGAAAATTTTTCCTCATCTCAGTCGTAAATTGGCACCGCTTTGTTCTGAGACTGTCCTCTCGTTCCAGACTCTCCAGTGAGGGAAAACATTCTGTCAGCATTTACACTGTCAAGCTCCTTAAGAATCCTATGTTTTATATGCGATCACCTCTCATTCTTCTAAACTCCAGTAGGTAGAGTTTCAGCCTGTTTAGCCTTTGCCCATTAGACAATCCCACCATACCAGACATCACTCTAGTAAATCTTCTCTGAATTACCTCCAATTTGAAGATACATTTTCCAAAAGAAGGGGATTTAAACTGCTCACAGTGCTCTAGATGTGGTCTCACCAGCACCTTGTACAGTTGCATTAAGACTTCCCTACTCCTATACTCCAAAACCCTTGAAATAAGGCCCAACATTCCAAGAGCCTTCCTTATTACTTGCTGCACCCGTGCGCTAACATTCTGTGTTTCATGTATAAGTACCGCCAAGTCCCTTTGTATTGGACCTTCCTTCAGTTTTTCGTCATGAACTTGTAGTTGCCTATCAGTGAAATTCTCCACCACTTCAAGATGACTTTTCCATCCATAGCAATGAAAGATTTCAACCATGCTTTTTATAATTCTATCGCTCCTATTTTCCATCAAATCACAGAGCTTCTTGTTTGTTCATTCACTTTTGTAAAAATGATTACACTTTTAACTTTCTTCCAGATACAATAAAAGGCTTTTGAGCATAAACGTTAAAGCTGTTTTTCTAGTCATGGTCACTGCCCAATTTGCTGATTAATTCCAGCATTGCCTGGTTTTAGGTCATTTACCAACATTTGCAGTATTTTGCTTTAGTAGAATGTTGTGTTGTTTCAGCATAAAACTGGCATAATTATTCTTCCAGTGAGGCTGAATTGACTCATTCCAGCAAATTCTGAGTCTTTACTATTTCTAATATCTTTTGCAAGATGTATTAATAATCCACAAAGATGGCCACATGGCCACATCATCTATTCTGCAAATATCTTGCCATAATTGGTCTGTCAGCCCAATTATAATCTGTTGGGCAAATTCCAGGTGTATATGGCTATTCTTGTTGGAAATTTGATTTTGTTTTATTTATTATGTAAATATTGCATGCTCTTGCAGGTTTTAGCTTTTGACAACTTTCAATGCAAACATTGAAAAATGTCAAAGCAGTGATTGGTGTAAGAAAGGATCAAATCAGTCATAGGAAAAGAGAAATGGACAGAGCGTGTTCTTCAACATTGAATGCTACAGAACCTTTTGAAGATATCAATCAAAGGACACTCCCAAAGTGTGAGTATCAACCTCACAACACCTAGCATGCAAAACAAACATAGACAATGCCGAAGCAATTCAGCAGGTTTGGCAGTATCCATAGAAAGAGAAACAAAGTTAACATTTCAAATGTGATATGACTATTCAACAGACCTGAAAAGAATTGGAAAATGGTGAGTTTTATACTTATGACAGAGCTGGAGGAGGAGCATGGTGACACATAAGAGATGCAATCTACAAGACAAAGAGTTTGTTAATTGTGGTAAAAGAGAAATACAGATGTAACACGGTGTAAATTAATGCGTGGAAGGGACAACATGAGCCTCCATTGCTGAGAGCAAAGTAAACAAAACCCAAACAAGACAAGGACATCTTGGAGGGAGAGGTGCATGAGAACGTTAGGAAAATGGAGGACAAATGGCATGTGGTCAAGCTCTGAAGTCAATCTTGAGTCCCAGAGGCTGTAAAGAACCTCAGCAGAAAATAAGGGGAAGTTCCTCCAGTTTGTGTTGTGCTTCACTGGAACATTGCAGCAGAGCCAGGACAGAAATCTTAGCACAATAACAAGATGGTTCATTGAAATGGCATGCAACTGGAAGGTTGGTGTCATTCTAATGGACAGAGCAGGATCACACATAGCTCAGACCAAGTAAGGACATTAGTGATCAGGTGAGTTTTAATAACAATTAATAATAGATTCATTGTTGTCATCTCTGAGGCTAGCAATTTATTGCAGACTTTTTATTAATTGAATTTATGTTCCACCAGCAGCCATAATGGAATTTGAACCCATCTTTCCAAGACATTACTCTGGACCCCTAATTACTTGCCTAGAGATATTAATACTACACCATAATCTCCCCAAACCAATATGCTGTCAGAAGTGCGTTCATACACTGCACTAAAGTTCTTGTTATCCTGCACTGTACAAATCAGAATGGTCTGACCAATATCCCCTCACTGAACATGTAAACTTTATCAACCAGAAGCTATGCCAGTAATTACCCACAGCCAAATGCTGTCATGCTGACAAGTTAAGCTTCAGTTGGCCATTATGAGCTTATCTAACAGTATATCTTAAAGTATCTCTTTATATTTGAACACTTGTTGTTGCAGTACTCACTCAGCTACGTTTTTGATATCTCACTTCCTGGGCCCATTTACTACTGACAAGGCTCAATTGGTTGAATGGTACATGCTAACTATCAAAGTTAGCATCCTTCATTAGTTGACACATTAGATTAACCAGCTTCCATTCATGGTGCCTAGTGGGTAATGAAAAGTTTACTGGTTTTGGAAAATAAGAATCAAGGGGGATAGAGAAGCAGAGGAGCAAAAGGACCTTGGTTTGTAAATATACAAATTCATAAGGCCATTAAAAGAAACAAAGCACAAGGGTTTATTTTTCCTGGGATATGTAGAATTAAGAATGAGCAAAACTATGTTAAACTCGTAAGATCACATTGGAGGATGTTTGGTTCTGATCACCGTGTTATAAAAAGAAATTGGAGGACTGAAGATGCTACAAAAATCATTTACAAGGCCACCACTTGCAAACTTATATCTATCAGAGTTAAAAATCACACAACACCAGGTTATAGAACATAGAACATAGATAAGTACAGCACAGAACAGGCCCTTTGGCCCACAATGTTGTGCCGAGATTTAATCCTAATGTAAAATATAGTAACAACCTACGCACCCCTCAACTCACTGCCATCCATGCGCATGTCCAGCAGTTGCTTAAATGTCCCCAATGACTCTGCTTCCACCACCATCGCTGGCAACACATTCCATACATTCACAACTCTTTGTGTAAAAAAAACTCCCTCTGACATCTCCTTTATACCTTCTTCCTAATATCTTCAAACTATGACATCTCGTATCAGTCAATCCTGCCTTGGGGAAAACTCTCTGGCTATTGACTCTATCTATTCCTCTCATTATTTTGTACAGCTCTATCAGGTCTCCTCTCTTCCTCCTTCTCTCCAGAGAGAAAAGTCTGAGCCTATTCAACCTTTCTTCATAAGACAAGCCGTCCAGTCCAGGCAGCATCCTGGTAAACCTTCTTTGCACCCTCTCCAAAGCCTCTGTATCTTTCCTATAATAGAGCAACCAGAACTGGACACAATATTCCAAGTATGGCCTCACCAGGGACTTGTAGAGCTGCAGCAAAACCTTGCGGCTGTTAAACTCTATCCCTCTGTTGATGAAAGCCTCCAGACAATATATTGAAGGTCCAGCTAACACCAATTGTTACAGTTAACCTGAGAATGCAACATTTAAAAAAAAGGTTTTGTGATTTACACATGAAAGAAGTGAAACTATCATGGTATTCGAACAGATGAAAGACTCAACAAACAGTCAAGTTATTTTTCATTGTATAATTTCAATTACATCACACTGTAAACTTTTGCTATAAATTCTGTGCCTCACAATTGTGTCCTCCACAACCACCTGATGAAGGATCGGTGCTCCGAAAGCGAGTGTGCTTCCAATTAAACCTGTTGGACTATAATCTGGAGTTGTGTGATTTTTAACTTTGTACACCCCAGTCCAACACCGGCATCTCCAAATCATACCTATCACACCTAACAGATTGAATCTCTCTGTTGCAAATAAAAGACTGAAGGGTCTTTTAATATATCAAATTATTGAATTGAATGCTTAGAGAGCTGAATCTAGGCATTCTCAAGCAGCCTTTTGGGGGGAGAAATGGCAATTTCTGCTGTTGGTCAACAATAATTTTTTATTGCAATTTTAATTATATTTTACTTCATCTTGCATTTTGGTTTTGCTGGGAAATTTGCCATTTTATGACTTTATCCAGATATTATGACTAATGGTGAATAGATGCAAAATGAATAGATATATCTTTTGGAGTCTGAAGATATCACATGAAAAAATTATAAGGAACCAAGAGCTGTAAATGTAGTAACCTCTGTGGGAACTGATTGGATGCCATAGTCATATAAAGACTGAAATTTATTGACCCTCAATACAGATGGGCATGTCAGAGGATATTTAATTTTAAAGCCTCAGTTTTGGAGTTGTAGATACAAAATTGTACCATTTACTTAATAATGTGTAGATGATATCTGAAAGAGGAATGTTTCTTCCTTTAGAAAATAAAGTTTCATCAATTTCACATGTCACCTTGTTCTTCTAACCTATTATGTGGATCATCTGTCAAATCAGGGAACATACGGTTCTCACCAATACTCGGCAGGTGTAATGGCATAGGTAAAAACAATGACTGCAGATGCTGGAAACCAGATTCTGGATTAGTGGTGCTGGAAGAGCACAGCAGTTCAGGCAGCATCCAAGTAGCTTCGAAATCGATGTTTTAGGCAAAAGCTCTTCATCAGAATAAAGGCAGTGAGCCTGAAGCGTGGAGAGATAAGCAAGAGGAGGGTGGGGGTTGGGAGAAAGAAGCAGAGAATACAATGGGTGAGTGGGGGAGGGGATGAAGGTGATAGGTCTGGGGGGAAGAGGGTGGAGTGGATAGGTGGAAAAGGAGTTAGGCAGGTAGGACAAGTCCAGACAAGTCATGGGGACAGTGCTAAGCAGTAAGTTTGGAACTAGGGTGAGGTGGGGGAAGGGGAAATGAGGAAACTGTTGAAGTCCACATTGATGCCATGGGGTTGAAGTGTTCCGAGGCGGAATGTGAAGTGTTCCAAGGCATCTGGTGGTGAGGGAGCGGAGGTGAAGGAGGCCCAGGACCTCCATGTCCTCGGCAGAGTGGGAGGGGGAGTTGAAATGTTGGGCCACGGGGCGGTGTGGTTGATTGGTGCGGGTGTCTCGGAGATGTTCCCTAAAGCGCTCTGCTAGGAGGCGCCCAGTCTCCCCAATGTAGAGGAGACCGCATTGGGAGCAACGGATACAATAAATGATATTAGTGGATGTGCAGGTAAAACTTCGATGGATGTGGAAAGCTCCTTTACGGCCTTGGATAGAGGTGAGGGAGGAGGTGTGGGCACAGGTTTTACAGTTCCTGCGGTGGCAGGGGAAGGTGCCAGGATGGGAGGGTGGGTTGTAAGGGGGGCGTGGACCTGACCAGGTAGTCACGGAGGGAACGGTCTTTGCAGAAGGCGGAAAGGGGTGGAGAGGGAAATATATCCCTGGTGGTGGGGTCTTTTTGGAGGTGGCAGAAATGTCGACGGATGAGTTGGTTTATGGCCAGAATTTCTTCAGACCTGCTTCTGCTACAATGAGATTGGACTTACAGTGTGCTTCCGATGATATTGCCTTAGCAGAGCAGGAACAGCACTGAGGAGATTCCAAGCCAAGGGCAACACTTTAGTCATCAGTTGGACATTCAATGTTTTTAAATGGCAGCAGACTTCCCTCAAGCAGATGTGGCCAACAGAACTCTCTACATCAATGCACAGTCAACGGTACCAGAAAGTATTTGGATCAGTTCTGTACAGTTGCTGTCTAATTACAAAGATATTGGCCCCAGTGTTAACTGAGTGAGCTTTCCAAGTGGATGTGGGTGAAATTCTGATAAGGCGACCTACGTTTCTCTTTGTGTTGGGAAGATTTACACCCATAGCTTTCAGGTCCATTGTGGATGTAGACATTTGTCAGTTGATGGGCCCCACAGGCAACAAGAGCAAGTTGAGCAGCTCAAACACCTTTGACTTCCTCTTAATGCTAGCATCATTCTGTTTGATTGGTAACCAGGTTAAAAAATTTGGTTTCCTCCACTGATTCCCCAATTGATGCTTCAATTTAGCAGTACATCTCTGCTTGGCTGTAGAATGTCTTTTAATCTAAAAAAGGGCATTGTCTTTATTCCACTTTCTGTAACATCTAAAGTATGAATCTTAATTTGCAATTGGGTTTTCTTTTATTCAGTAGCAGGCTTGTTCATTGCTGTCTTCCAAAATTCTACAATAAAAATACATATCTTTCTGGCTGTTAGGAAATTAGATTTCTAGGGAGTTATATTCAATTATATATGAATTGCTTATTTATGAAAAAAATTGAACAGTCTACAGATATACATTTGCATAAATTCCAGGATTATAGCCTATGGAACTTAACACATTTATCTCTGCAAGCAGGAAAGATGAAGAAATTTATCATAACATCTAAAGTTATACTGATGATTTATAGTTTGTAAATCAAATGTTATACTGATGAAACTCCTTTGTAATCAACAAAGGATCCATGCCATGTGAAACGTTTGGTTTGGATCATTTTATAAAAATGAATTCTTCTGCATTTTCTCTTACGAATTAAAGTGGCTTAATTCCTTAGAAGAGATAAAAGCATTTGCTTTTATATAGTATCGTTCATAATTCCAGGATATCCTAAAATGCTTCCCAGCTAAAAAATAAGGTATGAAGTGTACCCACTAATCTAATTTAGGGAACAATGCAGCCATTTGTGACAGAGAAATCCCATAAACATCAAGGCACGGTGATCGTTTGCTTTTTGTATTTGCCTTTCGTGTTGTGTCCCAAACATTTCAAAACTAATGTAAAATCATATTTTTAACATCAGTGATTGTAAATAAAGAGTTGCAGAAAACCAAAACTCTAAAATTGACAGGCAATTTTATGTCAAAACACTGCAGGGGTGTTCCTATTTTTACCGGGGAACATTCCTATTTAACATCTATTTCAGGGATATTTCTGCTCTAGAGCTGAATCTTACTCTTAAACTATTATTGTACTAATACCAATTTAGGGCAAACAAGATGCAAATGCTTTGGGAAAGAAATTTCATTCTAAATCTCTAATTCCCTTGGTATCAGTTGAAATTGTTGGTTCAAAGTTTGAAACAAAAGGATTTTAAATCTAATTATCTATTACGTAATTTTGTGACAAATTACCATTGTAATTCATCTTATTGTAAAACATACGATACAATGAAATACTGCAGATGCTGGAAATCTGATACAAAACATGCAACTTATTCTTATGCACCTAATACTTCTCATTTCACGCTATACCTGACACCTACTTTGTGAAAATAAAATGGGCAGCAAATCTTGCATCACATCATCGCATGTAGATAATAACCTTCCTTCTGAAGGGCAAGTTTAAATTTCTGATAAATCACTTGAATGATTTTTTACACAGAGCAAGACAGAAGTGAGGTTTTCGTAAGACATTATTTCTGGAGCAAAAAGTAATTTTTGGAATAGCTCCTCTGTTGAAATTTCTATTTGGAACTGGAGGGGAATATTCTTCCCACAAATAGAAAAAAGAAACATGCTGTTGTCACAAAGTTGGTCATGGACATTAGCAACATTTCTATTCTTCTCCTGGATCCAGTGCACAAGAGTCTTTAAAGATCTCAACAACTCAGTAAAAGTGAGTGTGGTGGCACATTCACTTACATCTTGCTGTGCACATCACTTATAACTGCACTCTCAGTCATCTAAGCCCACACTATTGCCTCACTACTTACCTTGCAAGTGCACAAAAATTCTCCAAGTCAATAAAGGGCAAAAGAGTAATTATGGAGTGAATAGGGCCCCTTAAAGATCAATGAGGCCATCTATGTGTAAAACCACAGGAAATGGGTGAGATACTAAATAATTCGGGTCAGTGTTTACCTTGGAGAAATACATGTAAGCTAGGGAACTGAGGAGAGTAAATATAGATGTCTTGAAAAGAGTCCACATTGCAAAAAAGGTGGCGCTGGAAATCTTAAAATGCATAAAGGTAGATAACATAGTTCAACAACACTCCCCAGGACTCTACCATTAACTGTGTAAGTTCTGCCCTGGTTTGTCTTACCAAAATGCAAAACCGCATATTTATTGAAATTAAACTCCACCTGCCATTCCTTGGCCGTTGGCCCAGCTGATCAAGATCTCATTGTAATCTTAGGTAACCTTCTTCACTGCCCACCAATTTTGGTGTCATCTGCAAACTGATGAACCATACCTTCGCTACTTGTGTTGAGTATACGAGTAAGGATGTCATGTTGCAGTTGTATAAGACTTTGGTTAGGCTGCTTTTGGAGTACTGCATACAATTCTAGTCACCCTGCTCATAGAAGGATGTTATTAAACTGGAAAGGGTGTATCAAGATTTATAAGGATATTACTGAGACTAGAGGGGTTGAGTCATATGGAGAGGTTGGATAGGCTGGGATTCTTTTTCCTTGGACTGTAGCAGTCACCTTATAAAGGTCACCTTATAAAGGTTTATAAAATCATGAAGGGCATAGATAAGGTGAATAGCCAAGGTCTTTTCCACAGAGTAAGGGAGACCAAAACATAAGGTTATAGGTTTAGGGTGAGACGGGAAAGACTTAAAACGAACCTGAGTGGCAATTTTTCCCACCGAGTGTGATGCATATATGGAATGCACTGCTGAGGAAGTAAGGGTAGAACCAAGTACAATTACACACTTCAAAAGACATTTGGGCAAGTACATGAATCGGAAAAGATTAGAGGGATGTGGTCCAAATGCAAGCAAAGTTTAATTTGGGAAACCTGGTCCATATGGATGAGTTGTTTCAGTGCTGAATGACTCTATGACTATGATTCTTTGACTTACTCACAGCCCATCTATCCATCCACCAACCCAAATCACCATAATGCTGATTTTCTGCCTTCCTTTCCTATTCACCCCTTTATGAAAATACTCCATCTATGAGACATACTGGACTCTTCAGTGGAAACTCACCAGTAAAAAGGCACCCAACCTTCCATCCCAAAACATGGAAAAGGAAGTTTACACATGGGAATTGTTTGCAGTTGAGATTACAACAGACTATGCACTTTGTTTTATCATTGTTATTGGGTGTTGCTGATAAGCCTGGCATTGATTGCCCTATTTGTTGGGTCATTTTAGACGACGTTTAAAAGTCAACCACATTGCTGCATATCTGGAGTCACATGTCTGCAGATTTAGTGAACCAGATTGGTTTTTATGGGTTACCTGGTCACCATTAAGCTAACTTTTAATTCCAGATGTTCAGTGATGGTGTAATTTGAACCAATATCCCCAGCATCTTTGTTTGGGGTTCTGGGTTACTCGCCTCTTAATATTATCACTGCCTTCACAGACCCATGCACCAGCTATTGTTTTATCACAGACAATGTGTGGCCTGACCAGTGTTCTTTAAAGAGATCTCTGGCAGTTGTCCTAATCATGCCCTGAAAAAAAATTTAGGAAGTTTTCTGGAGTTAAGAACAGCCTTTACTATTGAATTCTAGGTTAATTTGACTACAAAGCAGACAGATTTCCAATAACATTTAAAAACAAAACTGTTGTATAAGCAATCACTGAGCACTAAGAGTTAACTGATTGTTTAAAATGTGGCATGAACTTGAAAATTGCTCATGATAGCAGCTGAAAACATTGGGCAGATGCCTTCAATATACTGTTAACTTTTGATCTGTTTGAAGGAATATACAGTGGAAACTTGTTTATCAGAACATGATGGGAGGGCACTATTTCTTTTGGATAATTGATTATTCGGAAAATCGATTAAATGCCTTTCCTCTGGGGCTCGGAGTTTTAAAGTCTGCTCCCTATTCAGCAGACTGCAGCAGCACGTAGCGCGCGAGACCCCACCCCCAACCCTGCCCCCCTCTCACTCCACCCCATCCAACACTGCACCCCCAATGTGATCCAACCCCGCTCCCCCAGCACGAAGCACGCGAGGTTGGTCAGTCATTTGGAGACGGTGCCTGTTTAATCACTGTAAACAAAGGACACGATCACTGCAGTAATGTTTCTATCGGGACCTCGAGATCTCCTTAGGATGATCCAATTTTCGGATAATTGGAATTCTGATAGTCAAGTTTCTTCTGTAAACTGAAAATCTTGATATAACTCCTGGTAGAAGAGTCATAGGATAAGGAAAAGTTGGGATAACTACTCTTAAATGAACATTTCTGTTTGGGAAGCATCTTCCATTGGGAGGAGCAGGAAATAAAAAACAGAATGGGTATCATTTATTACCAAACATACCGTGTGACTCTTAGGGATCATATAGAAACTTCAAAAAGGGCTGATCTTCCCAAATTAACATACTAATATACACATTGATTCAATGTTAAGATTACAAATCCACAGAAATGAAATACAAGTAGATGTGGAGCTAGTAATCTCCCATCAGCAGGTTGGAAGGTGACAGTATGTTGTTGGTCAGGCTTGTAAGGTACAATGTGTGTTCTGCCTTCCTGCTCAGCATTGACTTATCTCCAGACGTGGTGGAGACATGAGCAGCTCAGCCACACTTGAGGCCATTGAATTACCTGTTCATGGCCACCTAAGTGCCTCATCCTGCTCCTGCTGCTATCTTGTCTGGAGTTTCTTTTATTCACTTGTGGGATTTAGGCATCACTGGCTGCCCAGCATTTACTGCCTACACCCAGAAGGTGGTGATGAGGTGCCTTCTTGAACCACTGAAATCCATGTGTTGTAGGTAGATCCACAATACTGTTATGGAGGGAATTCCAGGATATTGACCCAGTGACACAGAAGCAAACACAATATATGGGAACGTGATGGACTGTTAATCTAGAGAGGAAAAGAGTGGTGTTGGAAAGCACAGCAGGTCAGGCAGCATCCGAGGAGCAGAAGAATCCTGCTTCGAGCATAAGCACTTCATCGGGAATTGCACATTTTTTGACTCTGACTCCCAACATCTGCAGTTAATTCAGATACCCAGAAAATGAATTGGGATTGGAATCCCACCACGCAAGATCATGGAATTTGAATTCAATTTTTTAAAAATCTGGAAATAAAGATGACCATGAATCCATTATCGATTGTTGGCAAAACCCATCTAGCCTGCCTTTGTCCTTGAGAGAAGGAAACTGCCATCCTTACCCAGTCTGGCCTAAACCTGACTCCAGACCCACAGCAATGTGGTTGATTGCCCTCTGGACAATAAATGCTGCCTAGCTAGCGATGCCCTTGCCGTGTGAATGAATAAAGAAAAAAAAGTATATATTTCCAAGTCGAAATGATGAGTGACTTGGAGGGGAACTTGTAGGTGGTGGTGTTCCCATTTTTCTGCTGCCCTTGTTGTTCTAGATGAAAGTGGTTGGGAGTTTGGAATATGCTTACAAGGAAGGATCTTAGGCAAATTTCTGCAGTGCTTCTGATAGAGAATATACACTACTGCAATTTCATGTTGGTAGTGGAGGAAGAGGATTCCTGTGAATGCAGTGCCAATCAAGTAGGCTGCTCTGTCGTGAATAGTGTCAAGGCTCTTGAGTGTTTTTAGTGTTACACCATTCCAAGCATGTGGGGAGTATTCCATTACACTCCTGACTTGCACTTTGTAGATAGGTTTTGGGGAGGCAGGAGGTGAGAGTTACTCACTGCAGTATTCCCAGCCTCAATGTGGGAAACTTGGTGCTTTCCCTGTGTAGACTGTGGTCAGGCAAGAGGGGTGGGCGTATGGAGTGGAGCCAACTTTGCATATCCATGTACCCATTGGAGGGACCACCCCTCAAGACCACCCCTTGGCACTGGCCCCAATCATCTCTCTCCTCTAATTGAGGTTTGCCAACCAAGTTCCAGCAATACCCGAAAATTATATCACTCCAGCCTCCAGAATTTCCTTTTCTCTGGCTGGACTGGCTGTAGTCTCACCCCTCAATCTTGGTACTGCTGAGGAGACAGGTGGTTGGTGAATCAGATTCCTAAAGTGAGACCTCCCTCCCAGATTGGGGCAGCAATCTATCCCCGAGGCAATTAACACCCCATGGAGTACAAAACCGGTCTTACTATGGAAAGGCTCTGAACTGATCTTTAGATGGAACATGGCACCATATAAATTTCAGCCCATTGAATGTGCATCTGACAATCTCCATTTTTCCTAAATGAAGCAGGGTTTCATCATAGAAGATTGTTCAAGTAACACCGCGACTGAAACTTCCATCCTTTGAAGAAGTGATACTTCAAAATAATATGGTCATGTTTAAAACAGTATCACTCACAGTTTCTAAAACTTTTTGTTTCATGCAGTCAGAAAAGTCTTCTCAACTCTGAAGCAGAGAACTCTTTGTAATTAAAAAATGTTTTTTTAAAAAGACATGGGGTATTAATACATTTTTGTTAAGTCTTTCTGATTTTGTTTTTGCCTTATACCTGGGGCTGTCTATGACATGGGCATGTGTCCATTAGTGAGTAGATTTTGATGTGAACTCATTTCAGTCTCAATAGCTGAAAGGCAGTAATTTATATCAGTGCAATATTTTGACTTTTATTTTTGACTTTTATTATTTTGACTTTTTGTTTTCATCAATGTACACAGGCCAAAGAGCTGGCATTCTTTTCTGGGTAATTTATGCACTAAAGTAAATATTCAAGGTGGGATCTTCATCTGTAATTCCTGGTGACTCGACTGTTTGACGTAAAGAGGTTAAGCAACTGTTAATAGTAGACACCTCCAAGGATGATTAAGGCTTTTGTACCTAACTAATTTGACTTCTAACAGATATTAAAGAGACTACACAGAAGTTTTCTGGGTTGCTGTGCAATTACTTGCTTACTTACCAAACAGTACCCAGCTGAAAAATGCCAAAGAAGTTATTGTTAAGGATTGTGATCACTATTTACTTTTCAATAAAGATCAACTGACTTTCTGAGACACTTTGCTGAGTCTTCACTAACACTCTATCAACATTTATTCTTGAAATTCTCCAAGGATTTTATTGAAAGATAATTATGGTAGTGGTATCTATTGGAAAATTTATAGGAATCACCAGAAAAAACGGGAGCATTTATTCATTGCGTTATTGCTTAGAATCCACTGCAACTGGGCACATTTGTCCATATGACTATTCATTGTCTCCTATATATTGCTTCTAGAAGTTTCAGAGATATGAAGACTGGAAGGTTATAGGTTTCAATTGGACAAAAACCCATTGTTGCTTTATCAATGTCGACAAAGCCACCAGTTGGGTGGATGCCTGGAGTGCTTGGGATATGGTCCTTAGTTTGAGAAGCCTTGCATCTGCCTCCAAGTTATACCTTGTGAAGCATCATAACATTTTCCTGTGGTTCACCAGGGATCTGTCTCAGAAGAGAGAATTCAAGAAGAATAGAACTGTTTGGTACATAACTGCTTAAAGTAATAGATCTGCATTATCCTATAATTGTTTGGCAGTATATTTAGTAAAAGACTCACTTATTATTTGGAGACTTGCAGTATCATGAGTGTGTAATGGATGACCCTGGATTTGTTTACCAGTGGAAACCCTCCATAGAATGAATATATAATTTGGTTATGCATTTGTTGTCTATATCCTACTGTCATTTTCTCACTGCAGCTTTTTGTACTAAACATTAATGATGCTGCTGATTATGATTATATTCAAAGGATAAAATTGATAAATAATATAAGATAAATTTTGTTCCTATGCAACAAATTTTAATTTCCATCCAAGTGCTTTTGTGTCTTTTTGAATGTGTTTTAAGTATCTGGACGTGCCTTTGGTAAAGGTAAAACTTGAAAGAAATTTCCTTTGACACCTTTTGGATCAGAAATGATGAAGGCTTACAACAGAAACCTGAGGCCCAAGGCTTGCTTGAAATTGGGCCTTGAGCCTTATCAGAAGTTCCATTGTGATGAGAGTGTCTCCTTTACCATGAGACATAATCGTACAATTTGGACCATCGGAGCTCATTGGGTACAGCTGAATGGGAGCAGGCTATAAGTAGAGGATGGTGATCAATGATAGTCCTCTGGTAGCCTGGCTTCTCCCAGATCCCCATGAAAATAAGTTCAAAAGAAAACAAATACTCGTCCATTGACAATGCCAATAGTTCATTTTAAAGACCTTTGGTTAGGGCACAGGAAAACCCTCACGACCAATAGGATCACACTTCGTTTTTGTTCCTGAGCAAATTTGGATCATTCATTAACAGTGCTCAGCCTCCTCACTGTAGCACACATATAAGGCCAGATACTTGTTTAAACACCTACTGTGGATGCTGGAAACAATATAACAGTATTTCAAGTGCCACTGCAATGCAGGATACATCTTTTTGCACCCATTTCTCAAATAATGCTTTATCTTGAGTTTTGAACTAATTCTGCCACTTGTACATGGAGTATTCTGGGATGTTGGTGTCCACACATACATTGTCCCTGAGGCTACTGGCTGCTTCTCTCTAATCAAACATCTTCAATTCATTGGGCATGATTTCCCCAACCTGGAGTTAGTGAGAAAGATGGCTAGAATGGGAAACGATGATGTAAGTACACCCGAAAGAGAAATTCATCACCTTCTCACCAACTCATTAATTAGTTCAAAACTTTATTGGTGACTTTCTTGACTCACCACCAGTTAACATCCTTAACTGACCAACCGAAAGCCGCTTATGGGTCTCATCTTGCCACATCCCTGATTACATGCCTCCCCAATGGGCAAGATGAGTTCCTGGCAGGTTAGGAGGAGGCCTCCAATGCCCTAATCCTGGGGCAGTCAGAAGTTCAAATGATGGGACAAGGAGCTATCCTCTATAATACACCACTTGCTTTTCCTTCCGACATCCCTACGCTCCTATCGTCTCTCTGCAACTCCCCATATTGTGAGGAACACACATTAACTACTTGAGGTGTCCAACTCTGAAAAGTAGGCCTTTACTGGCAGACTTTAGGAGCTAGAAGCAGTCTGTCAGCCAATCAAAAGCTGCCAGTTCCTGATTGGTCAGCAACTTCAACATCAAGGTAAAAACCAAAAGAATTGCGGATGCTGGAAATCAGAAGCAAAAACAGAAGTTGCTGGAAAAGCTCGGCAGGTTCAACGGCATCTGTGAAGAGAACTCAGAGTTAACATTTCAGGTCAACATTTCTCTTCACAGATGCTGCCAGACCTGCTGAACCTTTCCAGCATTGTCTGTTTTGGTTCCTGATTTCCAGCATTCGTAGGCTTTTATTTAATATTTGACTTACTGCCACATCTCTTCTGGGCATGCCCACCTTGAAGAAGTTTTGTTTGTCTTTCTGACAGGATTTTCATTCCAACTTTTCTCTTGTCCACCTTTATTAATTTCACTATTACTCGCAGGGTGTTTGATGAGGTATTTGCTAAAACTTGTTTCCACAGCCACATCACATTCCACAGGTACTGCCTCTACCTCACAGTTCTGATTTAACACTGATTTCTCTCCATAGATGCTGTCAGACCTACTGAACATTTCCAACAGTTTCTGTCTTTATTGCCAATATATAGCTCTCTGATTCGCCAAGAAACCTACCAAAGCAAATTGGCCAACCCTTAATAAGCTGAATCATGTGTGGTACAGCAGCACACCTTGGGAGTGGAGATGGCATATTATTCAGCACTAAAAACCCTGGCCAACCCCTCCCTCACCATCCCCACTCACACCTTAAAACCAGGAAATGTCCAATCCTTATATCCTGTAATTTTCCTTTACAGTCGGTTCTGCTATATCGTGTTTCTTCAACACAAATTGGCTTTAACCTGATTGAAGAAATTAGACCGTTACTTGTAAAATGTGAACCTTTCATACCTCTATTAGCTATAATGTGATTCCAGCCCCATTAGTTTAAATGGTGCTGCAATCGCGTGATTTTCTTCTAATGTGCGATCACACAAGAACGGAACTGCCGCGTTATATCAAAACTGACAGTATTTACCACTTACATCTTTAGTTCTTAAATGCAGCCCTCTAATGTAGTCTCTAGGACCTCTGCCTTCACAGGCTCATTCCAGACTGCTCTCTTCTTTCTTGCTGATATCAGTATCACACCATCAGTTACAGTGTCAAGGTTTACAGGAATCTCATTATATCGCAAACAAAAGAAATGAGCAAAATAAAAACTAGTTTGGTTGATCTCATGACCTTGAGTCACTGTAAAGAGGCCTCACTATTCCATGAGCTGTCACAAATGTATAAAGGAGCCCTTGAAATTACCAAGATTGCGATGTTCCCTGCTGAAGAAAGGTCATTGGACTTGAAATATTAACTTTGTTTCCCTCTTTACAGATGCTTCCAGACCTGCTGAATATCTCCAGCATTTTCTGTGTTTGTTTCAGGTTTCCAGCATCCATTGTAGTTTGCTTTTCATTAAGGTGGTAATATTGCCTGACATTGACCAGTATCTGGGATAAAATAAATTCACATCAAGTTTAATCAAGAATGCAATAAAGAAAACATGCTTACTATAAACAAACTTACCCTTTAATGAATGTCAACTCAAGATCATCCCAATTTATATTCAAAACACAAAACATATGTAGTCTTCACACTCCTAGTTTTATTCCCCGACTTCATTTGTTTCATCTGAACTGTTTTAAGGTATATTATGCAACTCTCATGTTCTAAATGAAAGGTTAAAACTAAATCAATCACTAAAATTATTCCTGAAATTTGTCTACACCAGCTGTACTGCAGTAATTTTCTGCATATTATCCAGTTCAGCAGTGTGAACTAATCTAAATTTCAGGTTTATCAGAGTCATACTTGGCACAATCGAAAATGTTGTGTTTTTAGCCTTCTTATCTCCAGGACATCTCTGCAGGAGTTCCTCAGGGTAGTGGCCTAGGCCCAACCATCTTCAGCTGGTTTATTAACAACATTCCCTCTATGATTAGGTCAGAAGTGGGTACGTTCACTGATAATTGTAAAGTATTTGTATCAAGACCTTAGACACATTCTGAGCTTTGGTAATGAGTGGCAGTTAACAATCACACTGCACAAGTGCCAGGCAATGACCATGAACAAAATGAATCTATCCATTGCCCCATGATGTTAACTGGAACCTCACATGATCAACACCCTGGGTGTTACTATTGATCAGAAACTGAACTGGGCCAGTTGTACACATGTGGCTACAAGAGAAGGTCAGAAACCAGGAATTCTGAGGCAAATAATTCACGTCCTGACTCTCCAAGGCCTGAACCATCTACAAAGGCACAAATCAGGAGTGTGATGGCATACTTTTCACCTCTGTGGATGGGTGCAGCTGCAGCAACACTCAGAAGGCTTGACACCATCCAGGACAAGACAACCACTTCATTGGCACCCTATCCTTCATCTTCAACTTTCACTCCCTATACCAACTGATGCACTGGGTTGGCTGTGTGTACCACCTACAAGATGTGACAACTCAACAAGACTCTCAACAGCACTTAGACGGGCAGGACAGTGAATTGCATAGAAACACCATCACTTGCATGTTCCTTTCCAAATCAAACACCATCCTAACTTGGAAATATATTGCTGACCCCTCATCAGCATTGGGTCAAAATTTTTGAACACCCTTTCTCATGGCTTTCTCCATGTCCTGACACCACAAGGTCAGTAATATTTTAAGAAAACCACACTCTATCACCTCTTCCAGGGTGACTAGGCCTAGGCAATAAATGCCTATGACCCATGAACAAAGAATGGAAAGGCTGTGTAATCAATTTAAGCTGGTAAAAAAAATGTCTACAAATGCTGGAAACCAGATTCTGGATTAGTGGTGCTGGAAGAGCACAGCAGTTCAGGCAGCATCCAAGTAGCTTTGAAATCGATGTTTCGGGCAAAAGTCCTTCATCAGGAGTAAAGGCAGTGAGCTTGAAGCGTGGAGAGATAAGCTAGAGGAGGGTGAGGGGGTGGGGAGAAAGTAGCATAGAGCCCACCCCCACCCTCCTCTAGCTTATCTCTCCACGCTTCAAGCTCACTGCCTTTATTCCTGATGAAGGGCTTTTGCCTGAAATGTCGATTTCGAAGCTACTTGGATGCTGCCTGAACTGCTGTGCTCTTCCAGCACCACTAATCCAGAATCAATTTAAGCTGACTAATTTAAAGATTTATATGCCAACCGGCAACCACCTCTCACCCCACCCCCTGATAAATGTGTCAAATTGTGTAAATATTTACTTACTTGTCCAATGTCCAACTTCAATTAACTATAAAAACCTATATTTCCAATTTATTTCTGTTCATTTAGACATTCAAAGATTGTCACTTGTTGGTTCAAATAGGAATTAGAACAGTGGTTACATTTCATTTAGAATGATGCCAATGAACATAGCTGGTGGAAAATCTCAAATCTTGGACTGCTTTAGCTGCAGTGAATACGATGATGTATTGGATTTGTTATTGAGAGATGGTGAAGAGTGACAGATAATACAATAAATGAACTCAATTTCAGGAAAGCTGATTGTAAAACCATAAGTTAAAATAAGACCAATGAGGAATGAAGTGCCACAGGGAAGATGGCTAAGCACAAAATAAAAAATGCTTTCAGGCATATAGCAGTGACTCTGCAAATTAAAGATATATTATCTGGGAACAAAAGGTTAATAATAAGACCTAGTGTGAAGGAATCTTTAAGAGGATTAGACTGCAATCATGTTCACTGTTTTTTTTATTCTTTCATGGGCTGTGTCACTGGCAATGCTAACATTTCTACTCCTCTCTTATTGCTGTTGAGAACTTGGCAGCTGGTCAACTTGTTGAAATGCTGCAGTCTATTTCATGATCCACTCGACGACACCCGGAGGACCATTCAGTAGGGACTTCCTGCATTTTGACCCTGTTACCAGAGAGGAATGACAATGCAGTTTCAAATCAGGATGGTATGTGGCTTGGAGTAGAATTTGCAGGTGGTGATGCCCGTATGTATTTACTGCCCTTGTCTTCCTGGGTGGTAGAGTTTGCAGGATGAAAAAGTGCTGCCAGCAGAGCTTGGTTGAGTTGCTGCAATGTATCTGGTAGATGATAGGTACTACTGTCACCATGTGTCATTGGCAAAGGGAGTGAATGTTGAAGGTGGTGGATAAGATATTCAAACAGGCTGCCTTCCCTCAATGCTTGTGTATTTTTGGAACTGCACAAGTACAGGCAAGTAGAGAGTATTCCATTGTATGTTGACCTCTGCCTTATGATTGAAAGGACTTACCTTCATCCCCCTACATTCCTGGATCAATAAATTCAACATACATTGTGATATTGAATACTTCATCCACCACTTTACTTTTTCTACCAAGACTCCTGCCCATCTTCAGAGGACCCCTTCTCCTGCCTCCAACACACCCCATCCACCTGGACACCCTGTGCTGGTCTGTTACCTGTCCCCGATCTCTTTATTTCTGTTTTGCAGCGGCAGCAGCAACTCGAAGGGCGGGAGCTTGGACCAGGGCCTGCTGGGAGCGGTGAATCACTGATTTGAACCTTTGAAAACTTAGCTCGAGCACGGGACTCCTCCATTTCTGTTTTCAGCGGCATCAGCAACTCGAAGGGTGGGAGCTTGGACAAGAGGTCTGCCGGGAGCGGTGAGTCACTGATTTGAGCTTTTAAATTTGAAATCAGAGAGTAGAGGTTTCTGGGAAAGGAGGGACGTCTTCTTTTTATTTACATCCAGCTATACAAGTCGGTGTTTTCTAAACCCAAGACCCTATCGTTGTAGGGCGTCCCACCCAACCACCTCCTCTAACCTTAAAGACCAAAGACACATCAGATAAGCGCCTCCTTTTCACTTTGTGATCAGGGGACGAGCAGGGATGGCAGTGCAGGGAGAGCAATATTCCTCCTGCATGATGTTTGAAGTGAGGGACCCCATTGGTGTCCCATCCAAGTACATCTGCAGGAAGTGCGCTCAACTCTTGCTCCTCCAAGACCGTGTTAGGGAATTGGAGCGGGACTGGATGAACTTAGGATCATTCGGGAGGCAGAGGCTGTGATAGATAAGAGGTACAGGGAAGTAGTTACTCCTAGGCATGAAGAAAGCTAAGTGACTGTTCGAAAGGGGAGAAAATAGTCAGTGGAGGGATCCCCTATGGTCGTTCCCCTGAAAAACATGTATACCATTTTGGATACTGTTGAGGGGTCAACTTACCGGGGCAAGCAGTGGGGCCCAGGTCTCTGACACAGAGCCTGTCCCTGTTGCACAGAAGGGAAGGAGGGAAAGGAGGAGAGTGTTAGTCACTGGGGACTCAATAGTTAGAGATTCAGATAGAAGGTTTGTTGGGAATGAATGAGACTCACGGATGTTGTGTTGCCTCCCAGGTGCCAGGGCCCGTGAGGTCTCAGATTGTATCTTTGGGGTCCTGAAGGGAGAGGGTGACCAGCCTCAAGTCGTGGGTCCGTGTAGGTACCAACGATATAGGTAGAAAGAGGGCTAGGGATGTAAGGCAGGATTTCAGGGAACTAGTGTGGAAGCTGAGAGCTGGAACAAACAGAATTGTTATCTCTGGTTTGTTACCTGTGCCACATGATAGTGAGGAGAAAGTGAGGACTGCAGATGCTGGAGATCAGAGTAGAAAATGTGTTGCTGGAAAAGCGCAGCAGGTCAGGCGGCATCCAAGGAACAGGAGAATCGACGTTTCGGGCATCAGCTCTTCTTCAGGAGGGCTGATGCCCGAAACGTCGATTCTCCTGTTCCTTGGATGCTGCCTGACCTGCTGCGTTTTTCCAGCAACACATTTTCATCACATGATAGTGAGGCAAGGAATAGAGAGAGATATCAGCTGAACATGTGGCTGCAAGTATGGTGCAGGAGTGAGGGTTTCAGGTACTTGGATAATTGGGGCTCATTCTGGGGACCTCTACAAACAGGACGGTCTTCATTTGAACCAGAGGGGTACTAATATCCTGAGTGGGAAATTTGCTGGTGCTATTCAGGTGGGTTTAAATTAGCTCAGCAGGGGGATGGGAACCAGAGGTGTAGTTGCAGTGCAGAGGGGGATGAGTAGGGAGGGCAGGGACAGGATTTCAGGGTCACAGGAATGTGCTGGCTGACAGCAAAATGGTTTGAGGTGTGTCCACTTCAACGCCAGAAGTATCCGAAATAAGGTAGGTGAACTTGCAGCATGGATAGGTATCTGGGACTTCAATGTTGTGGCCATTTCAGAGACATGGTTAGAGCAGGGTGAGGAATGGATGTTGCAGGTTCCAGGGTATAGATCTTTCATTAAGAACAGGCAAGATGGTAAAAGAGGGGAGGTGTGGCCTTGTTAGTCAAGGATAGTATAACGGTGGCTGAAAGAAACTTTTGACAAGGAATCATCTATTGAGGTAGTGTGGGCTGAGGTTAGAAACAGGAGAGGAGAGGTCACACTGCTTGGAGTTTTTTATTGGCCGCCTCAGATTTCCAGGGAGGTGGAAGAGAGGATTGGCAAAATTATTCTAGGCAGATGTGAAAGGAACAGGGTGGTCATTATGGGGGACTTTAACTTCCCCAACATTGACTGGAAATGCAATAACTCTACTACGTCAGATGGATCAGTTTTTGCCCAATGTGTACAGGAGGGTTTCCTGACACAGTATGTTGAAGGGCCAACAAGAGTGGAGGCCACACTGGACCTGGTGCTTGGTATTGAACCAGGCCACGTGTCTGATTTAGTTGTAGGTGAGCACTTTAGAGAGAGTAATCATAATTCAGTCATGTTTAGTTTAGCAATGGAAAGGGATAGGCACAGGCCACAGGTTGAGTTACCAATGGGGCAAGGGCAATTATAATGCGATTAGGCAAGAATTAGGATGCATAGAATGGGGTAGCAAAATGCGGGGGGTGCAAACAGTGGAAATGTGGAGCTGGGTTAGGGACAGATATTGCGTGTCCTTGATAGGTATGTCCCTGTCAGGCAGGGAGGAAGTGATAAGGTAAGGGAACCGTGGTTTACTACAGAAATTGCATCTCTTGTTACAAAGAAGAAGGAGGCTTATGTGTTGATGGAGCAAGATGGTTCAGAGGAGGTGATGGAGAGTTACAGATCAGCAAGGAATGATTAAAAGAGAGAGTTAAGAAGAGCAAAGAGAGGACACGAGCAGTCTTTAGCAAATAGAATAAAGGAGAATCCTAAAATTTTCTATAGGTATGTGAGGAATCAGAGGATGACTAGGGTAGGAATAGGGCCAGTCAAAGACAGAAGTAGGAACTTGAAGGTGGACCCTGTGGAGATCGGAGAGGTGCTAAACAAATATTTCTCATTGGTTTTCACTCAAGAAAAGGAGAATATTGTAGAGGAGAAGAATGAGGCACGAGATATTAGACTAGAAAGAATCGAGATTAGTTACGAACAGGTGTTATCAATTCTAGAAGGAGTGAAAGTAGACAAGTCCCCTGGGCCAGATGGGATCTATCTGAGGGTTCTCTGGGAAGCGACGGAGGAGATAGCAGAGGCTTTGGCTTTGATATTTGAGTCATCATTGTCTACAGGTTAAGTACTTGATGACTGGAGGATTGCAAATGTTGTGCCTTGTTCAAGAAGGGCAGTAGAGATGATCCAGGTAATTATAGAAGAGTAAGCCTTACTTCTGTTGTAGGAAAGGTTTTGGAAAGGATTATAAGAGATAAGATTTATAATCATCTAGCAAGCAACAATTTGATTTCAGATAGTCAACGTGGTTTCGTCAAGGGCAGGTCATGTCTCACAAAGCTCATTGAATTTTTTGAGAAGGTGACCAAACATGTAGGTGAAGGTAGAGCAGTTAACGTGATATACTTGGACTTCAGGAAAGCCTTTGATAGGGTTCCACATGGTAGGCTATTGGAGATAATACAGAGGCATAGGATTGAGGGTAATTTAGCAGTTTAGATTAGAAACTGGCTTTCTGAAAGAAAGCAGCGAGTGGTGGTTGATGGAAAATATTCAGCCTGGAGTCCAGTTACTAGTGGTGTGGCACAATTTCTGTTTTGGGACAACCACTGTTTGTCATTTTTTGTAAATGATTTAGATGCAGGAATAGGTGGACGGATAAGTAACTTTGCAGATGACACCAAAGTCGGTGGAGTAGTGGACAGTTTGGAAGAATGTTACAGATTGCAGGGGGATTTAGATAAACTGCAGGATTGGGCTGAGAGGTGGCAAATGGAGTTCAATGCAGCTAACTGTGAGGTGATGCACTTTGGGAAGAATAACAGAATTGCAGAGTACTGGGTCAATGGAAAGATTCTTGATAGTGTGGAGGTGCAGAGGGATCTTGAAATCCATGTACATAGATCCCTGAAAGTTGCCACCCAGGTTGATAGTGTTGTTAAGAAGGCATACAGTGTGTTAGGTTTCATTTGTTGTGGGATTGAGTTCCGGAGCCACAATATTATGCTGCAACTATACAAACATTACTGCGGCCACCATTGAAATATTGTGTACAGTTCTGGTTGCCATATTTCGGGAAGGATGTGGAAGCATTGGAAAAGGTGCAGAGGAGATTTACGAGGATGTTGCCTGGTCTGAAGGGAAGGTCTTATGAGGAAAGGCTGAGACACTTGGGTCTGTTCTTATTGCAAAGAAGGTTAAGAGGGGATTTGATAGAGACATACAAGATGATCAGAGGATTAGATAGGGTAGACAGTGGAAGTCTTTTTCTTAAGATGATGACATCAGCTTGTATGAGGGGACATAACTACAAATTGTGGGGTGATAGACTTAAGACAGATGTCAGAGGCAGTTTCTATACTCAGAGAGTGGTAAGGGCGTGGAATGCCCACCTGCCAATGTAGTTAACTCAGGTTCCAACCTCATAGTTCAGGGATCCCACACCGCTCAGTTCTACCTCCTACCCAAGATCCACAATCCTGACTACCCCAGCCGACCCATCGTCTCGGCCTGCTCCTGCCCACTGAACTCATCTCCATGTACCTTGATACTGTCCTATCACCCCTGGTCCAGGAACTTCCTACATACATTCAGGACACCATCCACACTCCCAACCTCCTCCAAGACTTTTGTTTCCCTGGCTCCCAGTGCCTCATCTTCACCATGGACATCCAGTCCCTATACACCCCTATCCACCATGACCAGGGCCTCCAAGCCCGCCGTTTCCTCCTCTCCCGGTGTCCCTAACAGTGCCCTTTCACTGACACTCTTATTCGTTTGGCTGAACTGGTCCTTACCCTCAATAATTTCTCCCTTGAATCCTCCCACTTCCTCCAGACAATAGGGGTAGCCATGGGCACCCACATGGGCCCCAGCTATGCCTGCCTCTTTGTTGGATACGTTACACCAGCACCATTCCCCACCTTTTCCTACGCTACATTGATGACTGCATTGGCACCACCCTGTGCTCCCACAAGGAGCTCGAACAGTTCATCAACTTCACCAACAAATTCCACCCTGACCTTAAATTCACCTGGACAATCCCTGACACCTTGTTCCCCTTCCTGGACCTCTCCATCTCCATCCACAAGGACCGACTCAACACTGACATCTTCTACAAAACCACCCGACTCCCACAGTTACCTGGACTCACCTCCTCCTACACTGCCTCCTGCAAAAATGCTATCCCTTATTCCCAACTCCTCTACCTCTGCCGCATCTGCTCCCAGGAGGACAGGTTCCACCACAGAACACACCAGATGACCTTCTTCTTTAAAGACCGCAATTTCCCCTCTCAAATAGTTGATAATGCCCTCCAGCGCATCTCATCCACTTCCTCCACCTCCGCCCTCCAGCCACAACAACGACAGAACTCCCCTGGTCCTCATCTTCCACTCAACCAAAGTCTATATACATTGCACCATCCACCGCCATTTCTCCTACCTACAAACAGACCCCACCACCAGAGATATACTACCCTCCCCATCCTTATCTGCATTCTGGAAAAGCCATGCCTTCTGTGGCTCCCTTGTCAGGTCCACACTCCCCACCAACCCACTCTCCCCTCCTGGCACCTTCCCCCGCCACTGCAGGAATTGCAACACCTGCGCCCACACCTCCACCCTCCCCACTTTCCCCCCCCCCCCCCCCCCCCACCTCCATCCAAGGCCCCAAAGCAGCCTTCCACATCCATCATAGATTTACCTGCATTTCCACACATGACATTTACTGTATCCGTTGCTCCCGATTCAGTCTCCTCTAGATTGGGGAGACAGGACACCTACTTGCAGAGTGCTTCAGAGAACATTTCTGGGACACCTGCACCCACTAACACCACAGCCCCGTGGCTGAACACTTTAATTCCCCCTCCCACCCCACCAAGGACATGCAGGTCCTGGGCCTCCTGCATTGTCACTCCCTAACCACCTGATGCCTGGAGGAAGAATGCCTCATCTTCCACCTCAGAACACTTCAACCCCAGGGCATCAAAGTTTCCTCATTTTGCCTCCCCCCACCTTACCCCAGTTCCAACCTTCCAACTCGGTACCACCCTCATGACCAGTCCTACCTTTTCATCTTCTTTCCCACCTATCTGCTCCACCCTTCCCTCTGATCTATCACCATTATTCCCACCTCCATCTACCTATCGCACGCTCAACTACTTTCCCCCAGCCCCACCCCTCTCCCATTATTCCCTCCAACTCCGAGGCTCCCAGCCTCATTCCTGATGAAGGGCTTTTGCTCCTCAGATGCTGCCTGACCTGCTGTGCTTTTCCAGAACCACACCCTCGACCTTGTGATTGGTAGACAAGTTTTGATAAGACATGAAGTGAATTACTTGTCACAGAATATTCAGCATCTGATTCACCCTTCTAGGTACAGGATTTATGTAGCTTGTCCAGAAATTTTCAGTTCAATAGTAACTCCCAGTATGTTGGTGGTGGGCTTGTCAATAATGGCAATCCTGTTGACTGTCAAGGAACAATGTGCAGGTTCTCTTTTGCTAGATGTAGTTAGGTAAACTCAGACCTCCCTATTATACATCTGCGAGGTTTTCTCTGAATCTGTCAAAGAGGCTCACAACTCTTACTTAAAATAAATGCAAGGTATTGTGGATGCTGGAAATTTGAAATAAAAACAGAAAATGCTGGAGGAAGACAACAAGTCTGTAGCGTCTGTGTAGAGAGAAACAAAGCTAACATTTTGAGTCTGATGTGATTGTTTGGAACTGAAGGGGGCTGGGAAATGATGGGATTTTTGCTGGTGACAAAAGAGGAAGAGAAGTGCATGGAACAGATGCTGATGCTGCCCTGAATAAAATAAGAAGGTAGGTGAACAAGATATACAATGAGCAACACTGGTCAATCTGTCTTTGATCCGAAAGTCTAAGAACCTGACTCTTTTTACTTAGACAAACATGAGACAATCTCATAAAAGTGTATCGTCCCTTAAGGAAATTCTGACAAGATTTGAAACATCTTTGTAATGTTTACGAGAGGTGTTTTAGAATCAGGAATAATGCATTTTCTTTCTTCTGAGATTATATAATCCTCTCTTCCAGTATTCATCCCGAACCTCTTGCTCCCTGGACGTGCTGCACTAAAGAGGCGGTGAGACTTCCTAGGAGACCACAAATGCTACCTCCTGACCAGTTGCCAGGATACACATAACTACAGCCTTATGTTGATTCCTTTCCTGAACAGCAGCCTATAATGCCTCTGCAAACCAACAGCTGAAGCTACAAACTCAGTCAAAAAAGAGATTAACATTGCACTTCCCAGGAAGATTGCAAGGCACCACCTGAATAAAACATTTTAGTGTCCAGATGCTGTGCTATGTTACAGAGGTGATAAGCAGGACTTGCTGTATTGTTCTAACCAAAGAACTGAAAAATAAACACTTTCAATTTGCAGCTTCATTATGCATCAATTGTTATATTATATCAGCTGTTTAAATTCACAGGATACGTATGTGCTGATTTTTATTTAAAGAACACTTTCATTCAGATTTCACAGAACTTCTCAACATTTTTTTAAAAATCCGATTTCCTTCAAAAGAAACACTGGACATGCAATGACCTAATTGAGATAAGCCTTTTTGTCTGTTAGATATAATAGGATTAGGGCAGCAAGACTATAATATACATCTTCCAGCTTGCTAGCTTTAACATCCTTTTGTATCATTTTTCTTTGAATGTTTTGTTTTCCCATAATCAATAATAAACATCTTTTAACATAAAAGTGAACAACTGCTGGAAATCTGGAATATAATAGGAATGATACAGCAGGGTAAATTATAACACATCCAAATTGTTAAGTGTGGAGGAAGCACTTAATGCTCCATTTTACTCCCCTTTCCTCCCAATTTACCATTTGAATATCTTTGGTTTTGGCATGGAGGGGAAACCTCATTTATAAATACAAGATAATGTCATCAACTTCAGCATCTCAAAGTCATGTTGAACCACTCTTGAGTAAACCACCAGCTGCACTCAAAGCTCTAGGACACCCCCTAAGGTGTGTTTTTCACGTGAAATACAAGCAATATCTTGATCCAGATTTATTAAGATTCATTGAGATCTACAGAAAAGAAAAGGGGGGTTCAATCAATTGAGCATTTGTTGATCACCTTCATTAAACATGGCTATCAAAGTCAGCATAGCCTGCAACATTTTTGTCCCTTGATTCTTCATGGACTGCTATAGAAGTATTCAGGATAGCCCAGCTGGCTGCTCACAAATGTAGAAGACAGATTGGATTTGTTTGACAGGTCAGCATTAATGTCAACTTTTTCTGTGATGATGCAACTTAATATATGCAGGCAATTTTATGATTTTTGCTGGTTTCCTATGGGTTTAACCCACTATCTTGTGCATACACAGGGCAATTTGTGGATGTCCAAAGAATGAAGGAATCTTTGTCATCTGTAAGGACTACCACTCCAATGGTAGTCCAAGTGCAGCTCGTTCTAAAACATTGTTTATTTGGTGTGCACAGGATTCCTGGCCATGTGCATAATGTGGAAGTAGACTTGAAGGAATAGCTGCTAAGAGGTAAAGGATATGCATTATAAACTTGTCTCATGACACCCCTTTAAAAACAGCAACAGTGAAGCCCACCAGTACTACTTTGAATATCACTATTAAATGTATGATTTAACAGGCCATAAGAAAGCCCCTCAAGTTCTGGACAGATGCCATTAAGAAGGTTTAAGTTGTGGTTTGATGCACTCTGCACAGCGGCCTGACCCTGTAGGAGAATTAACCGTAATGAGCTTATTGTGTTTCAGCAGAAGTTCCTCCCAGAATACAAAGACTGCCCTTATTAATACAAAATCACTTGATACATAAGTGGACTTGTGTTAGTGGAAAGTGAAATGGCCATCTGCTCTGGATTCTAACCTTGACCCACCCACCACACCACTCTCCTTGGCATAAATCAGTTTGTAACCACCAACCAGCTCTTAAACCTTTTCCCTATTGGTCTTCATCAATTCATGTTTTCACATTCACCATCAAACACTCTAAAAGGCCACTTACCAGCCAGTATTCAAGAATAGAGATCAGTGTGGTACTGGAAAAGCACAGCAGGTCAGGCAGCATCCGAGGAGCTTTTGCCCAAAACGTCGATTTTCCTGTTCCTCGGATGCTGCCTGACCTGCTGTGCTTTTCCAGAACCACTCTAATCTCTACTCTGGTTTCCAGCAGCTGCAGTCCTCACTTTTGCTCAGTATTCAAGAATAGATAAACAGAAGGCTGGACGGACACAGCAAGCCAGGCAGCATCAGGAGATGGAGAACTTAACAAGAAGTCAAGAAGTCAACCATTTTTGAGTCCTGAAACATTGACCCCTCCACCTTCTGGTGCTGCCTGGTTTGCTGTGTTCTTCCAGCCTCTTATTTGTCTACTTTGGATTCCAGCATCTGTAGTTTTCATCTCTAGCATTCAAGAATAGACGTGGAAACTGGCAATAAAAAAAGGCCACGTGGAAGGGTGAATTGCAGCAAAATTCTGTTATGATTGCTCTTCCTTCTTAAACCCAAGGCTGTAAAATATTGTTCAGTTAAATTCATCCTTTTTTTTATTCTGATCCCTGACTGAGATACGCCAAAAGTGTTTCACAAGCCCTGGTTTTGGTATATCATTATTTAAAAATAAACCTACAGCAACAGTACATTAAGATGAATTCAAAGACAGGGATTATTCACTGCATGGTGATACTGAAACTGCGAATGTCCTCAGCTAATTGGAGTGTATGACAGTGCATGGTTCTGAACATTCTATCCAGGGAATAACAGATCATATCAGTGTCCATACCATCAACCATCTTGTGCCTAAGGTAGATATTTACATTCTGTTTGCAATCATGACATTTCATTTTGAATGTTTGCCCATCCATCACACATTCCCTATTGCTGCTCAATGACTCATTTTCATCAGTGGCTCCAGAGGGCAGTTAAGGAGAGCTTAGACAGAGACCTATGCCCTCCAACTCAAACTCTCAGCTTCTGTTCTTGTCTCAATATCGGTTCTTCCAAATTTCTGAAATGTGAGCATCCAGGACAAAACCCAAATGATCTCTCTTACTGGTCTTATCATAGTCTAAACATCTGAGCTAGTGCACAATCTGAGTACAACCTACAATAAAGCAGCCTCAGAAGAATGCATCACCTCTGTGGACTCATTACCCACCATATGCACCAATGCACGCTGCATGTTGATAGACCTGTGGGAGAATTAGAATAAAAACAAGCAGTAATGTTCTAAGGTCAGACTGTCATGATGAAGACGGCCATATTTCACTCACCAAATCAATATGATCAAGTACCGAATAACTCTTTCTAAACAAAGTAAAATTAATTGGTAACTGGGAGTTCTGCCTTGTCCAATTCCCAATAGTTAGGGATGCCAGAATTCCACTTGTTTCCGATATCTCTCCCTGTGGAACATCAGCTGAATGAATACTGAAGAGTCACTTCCACTTCTCTCGCTTTTCCTGAGGTTGTGTGCTCCTGATCATAAAGAGAAAGAACAGGCTGTTGAGTGAATCTACTGGCATGCTTTCATCAAATAGATGAAATGAATTTGTACGTTTGGTGAGAAAGATAATGGTGAGTGGGAGTGATGGATGAATAGACAGGTGTACAAGGAATTAGGTAACCTTAATGACAAGCTTTGTGCGTGCGGGAATTCAATGTTTGAGTAGGTTTGGGAAGGCAGAGTGAAGGAATGAGGTGATGTAGCTGTATGTGCCTTTATACTCTCAAACTGGTTAATTTATTAAATGGCACTGAATCCAGGAGCACACCATCACAATGCTGCCGCTGATCACCTCCGTTAGCATCAACCACGCCATCTTGGTCTCAACGGTGGTCTTCTTCCTCCAGTTGCTAGGAAACTGAATCTGACTCCAACAACTGACAAGGTCAGGTTACTCTTCCAGACAGGTTCCAGTGAAATCAGAGACAGCTTTTCCTGTTTGGACTTCTTTCTGAAATATGCAAGACTCAGACAGTCAAAGCCAACTCCTTCACCTTGCATGTTTGTTGCATTCCTCTCATTAATGGAGGTGAGATTGTATCACGCGAAATCTCATCAGGACTGCTGCTGTTGAGTTGATGGGAAAACATCATTGATAATGTGGTAGTTGAGATAAAGTTCCATAGATCCACACTATGCCCTCCTCCTATTGACTCCCCCACCCCATGGAAAAAAACCTTTGTTATTCACCTTATCTATGCCCCTCATAGTTTTATAAACTTCTTAAGGTCACCCCTATCTTCCTAGACTCCAGTGAAAAGAGTCCCAGCCATCCAGCATCTTTTTATAACTCAAACTCTCCAGTCCCGGCAACATCCTGGTAATTTTTTTCTGAACCTTATTGAATGTAATAATAGCCGTCCTCTTGCAGGGTGACCAAAACTGTACGCAGTATTCCAAAAGTGGCTCACCAACATCCTATGAGGCCTCAACATGACGTCCTAACTTCTATACTCAATTGTCTAAACAATGAAGGCAAGTGTGCCAAATGCCTTCTTATCTCCACTATGTGTGATGCATATATCAAAGAACTATGCACCTGAATCTCTCTGTTTGACAATGCTATCCAAAGCCCTACCATTAACTGCATAAGCCATGCTCTTGTTTGTCTTATCAAAATGCAATATCTCACATTTATCTAAATTAAACTCCATCTAACACTCCTCAGTCCATTGGCCCGATTGATCAAGATCCTTTTGCAACCTTAGATAACCTTCTTCATTGTCCATTATACCACCAATTTTGGTGTCATTCATAAACTTACAATCATCCCTTCTGAATTCTCATCCAAATTGTTTATATAAATGACAAACAACAGTGGATCCAGCACCAATTCCTGCAGAACACTGCTAATCACTAACATCCAGTAAGAAAAACAACCTTCCACCAACACCCTCTGTCTCCTACCATCAAGCTAATTTTGTATCCAATTGGCAAGTTCTCCCTGAATCATGTGATCTAACTTTACTAACCAGCCTACCATGTGGAACCTTAGCAAAGGCCTTACTAATGTGCATGTAGACAATGTCAAGTGCTCTGTCCTTGTCTATCTTTTTTGTCATTTCCTCAAAAAACTCAATCATGTGATATACGATTTCCCACACACAAAGCTGACTATCCCAAATCAGTGCTTGCCTCTCCAACTGCATGCAAATTCCTTCTCTCAGAATAATCTCCAACAACTTACCCACCACTGATGTCAAACTCTGAAGTTCTGAAGCTTCTCCTTACAGCCTTTCTAAAATAAAAGTACAACATTCGTCAGCCTCCAATCCTGTAAATATCTCTGGCATGGTCCCCACAATTGTTTCCCATAATGTACTGGGATACACTTGATCAGGTCCCGGAAACTTATCCACCTCTATATTTTTAAAGACCTCCAGCACCTCTTTTCTGTGATGTGCACTGTTCTCAGGACATCAGCATTTATTTCCCCCAGATCGCTAGCCTCCATGTCTTTCTCCACAGCAAATAACAACGCAAAATATTCATTTATTATCTCTCCCATGGTTGCACACACAGACAACCGCATTGATCATTAACAGGCCTTGTACTCTCCCTAGTTGCCCTGAATGTGCTTTTTAATTAATCAAAGAATCCCTGCAGCATGAAAGCAGGCTATTCGGCCCATTGAGTTCACCACTCCAAGAGCATCTCACCCAGACCCATTCCCCTGAAACACCAGATTTCTCATGGCCAAGCTACCTAACCTGCACACCTTCAGACTGTGGGAGGAAGCTTACAGTGACACTGGGAGAATGTGCAAACTCCACCCAGGCTAGAATTGAACCTGGATCCCTGGTATCATGAGGAAGCAGTGCTAATGACTAAGCCATCATGCCATCTGAACTGCCAAGCACTCTATTGGTGATGGTCTCAAGCAGTCAGAACTTGCTCCATTGCTTGTGTGTGTGTGTGTGTGTTTATATGAACTACCCCACTGCCTAAATCAAGTACATTAAATGTAGCAGGATAACTAGGGGCCACAGCAATAACCTATGTATGGAGCCAGAGGACGTAGGTAGATTTTTAAATGAATACTTTGTGTTGCTGTTCACTCGTGAGTGGATATTAAAATCAGGGAGAAGGACAGTCATATAATGTTTTAGATTAGTAAAGACACAGGAGTTTCTGTGTGGTCTGGCAGGCTCAAAAGTGGATAAATATCCAGGGCCAGATGAAAAGTACTCCAGGCTGTTGAGTGTGGCAAGGGAGAACACAGCAAGGGCATTGGTAAAAGTTTTCCATTCCTCTCTGGCCACAGGCGAAGTGCTAGAGGACTGGGTGATAGTCAATGGAGTACTGTTATTCAAGGTGGGAATAAGACATAAACCAGGAAATTATAGGCCTGTCAGTCTAATCTCAATAATAGAGAAACTACTAGAAGTAATTCTAAGAGATAAAATTAACCGGCACTTGGAAAGGCAGAGTTTAATCAAGAAGAGTCAGCATGGTTTTATTAAGTGAAGTCATGTCTAATTTACTTGATTGAGTTTTTCAAAGAGGTAACCAGGTGTGCAGATATGGGCAATGCATTCCATGCAGTCGACTCAGACTTCAACAAGGATTTAATAATGTCTCACATGACAGACTGATAGTGAAGGCAGAACCCATGGAAACCAAGGAAATTTGGCAAATTGGACTCAGAATTGGCTGATCGTAAGACCATAAGATACAGGAGAAGAATTGGGCCATCAGTCCATTTGGCCGATCTGCTCCACCTTTTGATCATAGCTGATATGTTTCTCAAACCCATTCTCCTGCCTTCTTTCCATGTCCTTTTAACCCCTTATTAATCACAACCCATTCTGTCTCTATCTTAAAGGGTCTCAGTAACTTTGCCTTCACAGCCCTCTGCAGCAATTGGTTCCACAGATTCACCACCCTCTGCCTAAAGAAATTCCTCCTCAGCTCAGTTGTAAAGGATCATCTCTTCACTCTGAGGCTGTTTCCTTGAATTCTAATCTCTCCTATTACTGGAAACATCTTCTCCACATACAGAATACTGAGAGGCCTGGATAGAGTGTAAGTTTCAATGAGATGCTTCCTCATCCTTCTGAATTCCATCAAGTACAGACCCAGAGTCCTTAACTGCTCGTCATATGACAAGTCCTTCATCCCTGGGATTATTCTTGTAAATGTTTTCTGGATGCACCCCAAGACCAGCATATCTTTCCTTAGATATGAGGCCCAAATCTGCTCACAATATTCCAAATGCAGTCTGGTCAGTCCTCATACAGTCTCAGCAGTACATTTCTACTCTGAACCGTCTTGAAATGAATGCTGACATTGCATTTGCCTTCCTAACTGTCAAATATACCTGCATGCTAACCTTAAGATAATTCTGAATTAGGATTCCTAAGTTCTTTTGCGCTTCAGATTTCCAAAGCACCTAATGAAGGAGTAGCGTTTGGAAAGCTAGCACTTCCAATTAAACCTGTTGGACTATAACCTGGTGTTGTGTGATTTTTAACTTTGTCCACCCCAGTCCAACAATGGCACCTCCAAGTCATGGCATTCATCCAAATTGTGAATGTATAATGTGGTCCCAACACTGACCCCTGCAGAACCCCACTAGTCACTATTTTCTATCCTAAAAAGAGACTACTTGATCCCCACTCTCTGCCTTATGTCAGTTAGCTAATTCTAGCCATGCCATACCTTAACCCCAACACCTTTAGCTCTTACATTATTTACCAGCATTCTGTGCAGCACCTTGTCAAAAGCATTCTGGAAATCCAAATAGATTGTGTCCACTGGCTCTCCTTTGTCTTACTTGTTTGTTAGCTTTTCAAAGAATTCTAACAGATTTGTTAGGCATGACCTCCCTTTGATGAAGGCATGTTGATTCAGCCCTCTTTAACCAGGCATTTCCAAGTACTCCATTTTTTTATAATGGATTCTGAAATCTTACTAATGACCAAACTCAGGCTAACTGGCCTATGATTTTCCATCTTCTGCTTCCTTCTCTTCTTAAATAGGGACATTACGTTTGCCATTTTTCATTCATCTGAGAGTCTCCTTGACTCCAATGATTCCTGAATGATCACCATCAATGCCTCCACAATCTCTTCAATTATTTCCATCAAATCCATCCGGTTCAGGTGATTAATCCACCTTCAGACATTTCAGCTTCCCTAGCAACTTCATCTTAAGCCATTATACATCCCTCTGCCCTCTGACTCTTTTGACATTCTGGCTGAGTGGTAGGAAGCAGAGGTTGATATTCAAGGGGTGTTTTTGCACTGGAAGCCTGTATCCAGTAGGTCCATCAGGGATCGATATAAGGGAAGCTTACCTTTTGTGACATTTATAAATGATTTAGACTTGAATAAAGGAGGCTTGATCAGAATGTTTGTGAATGTTATGAACTTGTTGGGCTTGTAAATAACGAGGATAGCCTTAGAATACAGGAAGATATAGATGGACTGGTCAGATGGGCTGATCAGTGGCAAATGGAATTCAACCTGGATAGGGATAAGAGGATGCACTAGAGCAGGACAGACAAGACAAGGGACTGCATGGTTAATGGTAGGACCCTGAGGTTTCCTCATTGAAATGTCAAAGTTTGAGGGGTGACCTTCTTGAAGGTTATATAATCATGAAGGGCATAGATAAAATGAATAGCAAAGCTCTTTTCAGTACGAATGGGGAGACAATATTAGAGGGACCTAAGGGAAACTTGTTCACTCAGAGAGTGTTTTGTTTGTGGAATGAACTGCCAGAGAAAGTGGTGGGTGCAGGAACAGTTAGAACTTTTAAAAGGGGGCGGAGCGGTTGCACAGTGGTTAGCTCTGCTGCCTCACAGTGCCAGGGAGCCAGGTTCAATTCCCGCCTCGGGCAACTGTCTGTGTAGAGTTTGCACATTCTCCCTGTGTCTGCGTGTGTTTCCTCCGGGTTCTCCGGTTTCCTCTCACAGTCCAAATATGTGCAGGTCAGGTAAATCGGCCGTGCTAAATTGCCCGTAGTGTTAGGTGAAGGGGTACGTGTAGGGGAATGGGTCTGGATGGGTTGCCCTTCAGAGGGTCAGTGTGGGCTTCTTTAGCTGAAAGGCCTGTTTTCACACTGTAAGTAATCGAATCTAAGTCCCTTAAGGGAGTGACACAGGTTGATAAGATGGCATATTGGGATTTATTTACGTATCTCTCTCCTTTACTAGCTGAGGCAGAAACTTTAAGAGCAGGAATGTTATGCTGGAACTGTATAAAAATTTGGTTAGGCCACAACTCAGGTATTGTGTACAGTTCTGGAATCCATACTATCAAAGGAATGTAGTTATACTGGACAGGGTGCAGAGGAGATTTATCAGGATATTGCCCAGGCTGGAGACTTTCAATTATGAAGGGAAACTGGACAGAGATTGGAATTTCCAGCATCTGCAGTCATTGTTTTTACCTCATTGATGTTAACCTGACTGCGAATCCTCTTGCAAGGATGCCTGCCTTGAAGAAGTTTTCCTCCTCTCTCTACAAGAATCTCAGGGAGTCCCTCTCCCACTGCACTCTCCATGCTTCAGGCTCACTGCATTTATTCCTGTTGAAGGGCTTTTGCCCGAAACGTCGATTTCGCTGCTCGTTGGATGCTGCCTGAACTGCTGTGCTCTTCCAGCACCACTAATCCAGAGATTGGAATTGTTTTCCTTAGAGCAGAGAAGACTGAGGGCCACATGATTGAGATGTACAAAATAATGAGGATTATAGATAAGGTAGTTAAGAAGACTTGTCCCCTTGATTGAGGGATTAATGACTGGGGAAATTGATTGAAGGTAAGTGGCAAAAGGTTTAGAGGGAATGTAAGGAAACATTTTTATCACTCAGTGGATAGTGGGAATGTGGAACTCACGACTTGAAAAAGTGGTAGAGACAGAAACCATCATAACAGTTAAATGTGTACTTGTGTTGCTAATGTATGCAAGGCTATGGGACAACTGCTAGTAAATGTGATTTGAATAAGTTGGTGCCATTTTTTGACTGGTGCAGATTTGATTTATCAAAGAGCCTTTATCTATGTTGTAGATCTCTTTGACTCTCTTTGACTGTCAGTAACATTTTCCCTAATTCCCTACATTTGGTTTGAAGAATGTGAAGAGGCAGGTTCTGGGAGAAACAGAGACAGAAATTGCTGGAGATGTTAATGTTCTGAGTCCAGTGACCCTCCTTCAGAATGTCTTCCTTCTCCAGACTGGCCTTCAGAATGATTCTGAAGAAGGGCCACCAGACTCAAAACATTAACACTTTTTCTTTCTCCACAGATGCTGCCAGACCTGGTGAGTTTCTTCAGCATTTTCATTTTTTTGTTTCAGATTTCCAGCATCCACAGTTCTTCGTCTTATTTTATTTGTCTAGGAGAGATGGATTCTTCAGGCTGTTTATGGTATTTACATACATTTAGATCAGCCTGTCTGAATTCGGTATTCACAAGGGCAGTTTTCTGCAAGTATAGAAAATTTCAGCATGGCAATTTTAGTAAATGCATTTGCATTGAAGAACTCCCTAAAGGGATTTATTCAAATAGTCAATTTCTAATTGCCCTTATACACTCCTGATAGTTAGTGTTACGTAACAAAAAAGGTAAATTAACCTTAGTGACAAGTTGGCTATACTGAGCACCTAAAATACAGTAAGGCAATTCCAAGCTGTCTTGTTACTGATCGAAACAAAGAGAGTAAATTTGTCATGTGGGAGAAGAGCAGAAGATTAAACTCTTTTAATGAAATTGCTTGGAATAAACATAAATGTCCAATTAACGTAGTTCACATCCAACCACTCAGCACTTCCTACATTCCATAGTGCACTATTACACAAGATTTCAAATAAATAGGGTGATGCCTTTTAAATGTTACTCAGTCACTCTGTTATTTTCAGTTCTCAGTCAAAGTGTGTATCTCAAATATTGACTGACCATCTCAATTCCTTCCCTTTCATTTTGAGAGATCCCAAAGATCTAACCTAAATTATATCATGTAACCTCTCAGAAAAACTACCATGGATAAACTCTTTCCCAGTAGTAGGTAAGAATGTCCCCAAGAGTACTAAATTTTTATTGACATCTTCATCTAAGATTGGTTTGAACTCCCTTAACATCCACTCTTTGACTTGGTTTCATTGGTAGGTTTCAGAAAGTCTGTGAAATCGATGGAGGTGCTGTTAAAATAGGAAAGAGAAATTCACAACCTGCTATCCAACAGGGGCTGATTGCTGAATGTGCCAGAGCTAGATGTAAACTTTGGTACTCTGGAGCTGACTTCTCATTATGATGTCAATTTCACCAGTTTAATCTGCAATCAAGCCCATATATTTGCTCAGATTAAAATTCAATCCAAATTGCCAGTTCAATTGCCTGACTACAGACTAAGATGCCTCAGAGTGTATTTTGTGCACACCTAATTAATTGTCTGTGGTTTTGGATGAAGTTTTGTCAACCTTCACAATACAACACAACACAAGGCTAAATTTTCCAATCCATCGAGCATAGATTTTCAGATAGAATCAAAGCTATAAGAATACTCCCAGACGGAAGCCTCATTTGTCCATCATTGTCGATTAAAGCTATAATGGTAGTGCTCCTGCACAAGCTTCAATCTGGTCTGTGTATCCTGCATTCAGAAGACATTGATCACAAAACAGACCAACCCAGTCTTTCAATATCTCCAAATGATGGGATCATTTGTAATTTGATTAGCATGTACATAAGACCACTATATCCTGTCTATGAATAAATAGTCTGGACTCATTGTGGCAGACAACCAGAAAAATAATCTGTACTTTGAAACCTCTTGAGAAAAGACAGGTTTTTAAAAAATATTTTAACTGCTTTTAAAACACTCGTGGAATAAAGTTAGATTTCTTTACTGTCTTTCACAAGAAAATATTGCCACGTTTCAATATTTGTGTTAATTACATATGGGAGATGTTGTCCTAGTGGTATTATCGCTAGATTATTAATCCAGGAACACAGTTAACATTCTGGGGACTTGGGTTTGAATCCTGTCATGACAGACGGTGGAATTTGAATTCGCGACACAATATCTAGAATTAAGAATTGATTGATGACCAATTGTTGGAAAAACTCATCTAGCTCACTAATGCCCTGCAGGAAAATCTTCCATTCTTATCTGCTCTGACCTACATGTGACTCCAGACCCACAGCAATATGCTTGTCTCTTAATTATCCTCTGAAATGGCCGAGCAAGCCATTCAGTTATATCAGCAGCTATGAAATCTCAACAAAGAAATGAAACCTAGCATCAACACTGACAGAAACAGTCCTGTTCACCCTGAAAAATGCTCCTGAATAACATTTGGAGCAAGTACCAAAATTGGGAAAGCTGTCTTACAGATGAGTCAAGCAACAGCCTGATGTAATTATACTTAATCATACCTTACAGACAACATCACAAACACCACCATCACCATCCCTGGATATGTCCTCTCCCACCAGCAGAAGTGGCAGCATAGTGGTATACAGTCAGAAGGGATTTGCTCTGTAACTTCTCAACATTGACTTCTGACCCATAAAGACTCTTGGCTTCAGGCCTCTCATGGGCAAGGATACCGTTTGCTGATTAGCATATAATTTCTTACCTCCAGTGATGAATCAATACTCTTCCTTGTTGAACAACACTTGGAGAAAGCAATAAGGGTGGGAAGGATACAAAATGTATTATGTGTGGGGGATTTCAATGTTCACAGCCAAGAGTGGCTTGGCAGCAAGTACTGAACGAGCTGGTCAAGTCCTACAGGACATAGCTGCCAGCCTGTGTCTGCAGCAAGTGGGGAGGGAACCAAGAAAAGGGAAAAACATACTTGACCTCATCCTTACCAATCTGCTGGATGCAGAAGCATCTGTCCATGACAGTATTGGTAAGGGTGACCACCGCACAGTCCTTGTGGAGACAAAGTCCCACCTTGGCGTTGAGAATCCCCTCCAATGTATTATGTGGTACTAACACTGTGCTAAAGGGGACAGGCTTTAAACAGATGTAGCAAATCAAGACTGGGCATCCATGAGGCTTTGCGGGCCATCAACAGCAGCTGAATTATACTCCAGCATAATCTGTAACCTCATGGCCCAGCAAATTTCCCACTCAACTATTACCATCAAGCTGGGGAATTAACCCTGGTTCAATGGAGAGTCAAGGAGGGCATACCACAAGCAGCACCAGGCATAACTAAAAATGAGGTGTCAGCCTGGTGAAGCCATCAAACAAGAGTACTTGCATACTAAACAGCATAAGTAACAAGTGATAGACAGATCTAAATAATCCCACAACTAACGGATAAGATCTAAGCTCTGCAGTCCTACCACATTCAGTCATGAATAGTGATGGATAATTAAAAACTCACTGGAGGAGAAGACTGCATAAATATCCCCATCCTCAATGATGAAAGAGACCAACACATCCAGTGTGAATGATAAGGTTGAAGCATTCGCAGCAAACTTCAGCCAGAAGTGCAGACCCATCTTGGCCTCCTCCAGTGGTCCCCAACTTCACAGATCCCAGTCTTCCACCAATTCAATTCACTCCATGTGATACCAAGAAACAGTTGGAGACACTGGATACTGTAAAGATTATGGCCCTGACAACATTCCATTCATGATACTGAGACTTGTGCTTCAGAACTTGCAGCTCCCCTCGGCAAGTTCTTCCAATACAGTTGCAATACTGGCATCTATCAGACAATGTGGAAAATTTCCCAGGTACACCTTGTACATAAAAGGCAGGACAAATCCAATGCGACCAATTACCACCTCATCAGTCTACTCTCGATCATCAGTAAAGTGATGGAAGATGTAATCAACAGTGCTATCAAACAGCACTTGCTCAACAATAACCTGTTCAGCGTTGCCCAGTTTGGGTTCCACCAGGGCCACTCAGCTCCTAACCTCATTACAACCTTGGTTCAAACATGGACAAAAGAGCTGAATTCCAAAGGTGAGAGGTAAGTGACAACCCTTGACATCAAGGCTGCATTTGATGAACATAGAACATAGAACATAGAAGAATACAGCGCAGTACAGGCCCTTTGGCCCTCGATGTTGCGCTGATCCAAGCCCACCTAACCTACACTAGCCCACTATGCTCCATATGCCTATCCAATGCCCGTTTAAATGCCCATAAAGAGGGACAGTCCACCACTGCTACTGGCAGGGCATTCCATGAACTCACAACTCGCTGAGTAAAGAATCTACCCCTAACATCTGTCCTATACCTACCACCCCTTAATTTAAAGCTATGCCCCCTCGTAATAGCTGACTCCATACGTGGAAAAAGGTTCTCATGGTCAATCCTATCTAAACCCCTAGTCATCTTGTACACCTCTATCAAGTCACCCCTAAACCTTCTTTTCTCCAATGAAAACAGCCCCAAGTGCCTCGAGTGTGACATCATGGAACCCTAGCAAAACTGGAATCAATGGGTATCAGGAGGCAAACTCTCTGGTGGTTGGAGTCATACCTGGCACATAGAAAGATGGTTTTGGTTGGTAGTAGTCAGTCATCTCAGCTCCAGGACCTCTCTGCAGGAGTTCCTCAGTGCAGTGTCCTAGGCCCAACAATCTTCAGCTGCTTCATCAATGACATTCCCTCCATCATAAGGTCACAGTGGAGTAGCAGCGTATAGCACGGGCTCCTCAGCCCAGGTGTCCACTGTTTATCTACTCCGTTCGCCTTTAATATTTTTCTTTTTCTTGATTTTCAAATTTTCCACATTTTTCAATTAGTATAGGCAGAATAAATAACATCAAGTTCATCTTACCTCCATTTTAAAAGCTTCAGCTGTGAACTCCCCGCAAACCACGGTTGCTCCTGACAATCTGAAGAGATGGTCTTTCTGGACGGGTTGGTCTTGGCCTGCAGAGTGGTCTCTGTTGGAGAGGTTTGCCTAGTTTGTCGTCTCGACGGCAGTCCAGCTCAAACCTTAATCTGCAGCGAGTACTTCCGGCTCAGAGTTCCAACATCTTGGCATATCTTTTTATCCATGGATAGCAGCCCGGTGATCCAACAGCCCAGTGTTTATTTTAAGTGGTGTTCTTGGTGGCGGCTTTTTCCTCAGAGGCTTTTGATGCAATAGAGTGGTGTCCTAGTGTTTCGGTTTTGTCCTGTCATGTTGATCTCGTTGTGACTCAACTTTCTCTTAAAAGGATCTGATGAACTTTGTCTTATATTTACTTAATTTTTGTAACCTACAACTTTGCCATGACTCAGTCTTTATAGGTGCCATAGTAGGGAGACTTAGAACACTTTTCAATGTACCTTTCTTGTAAAAATACAAATGACAATAAATCCTAAAGCTCTAGAAGTGAGGCTGTTCACCAATGATTGCACAACGTTCAGCACCATTTGTGATTCCTCAGACACTGAAGCAGTCCATGTTGAAATGCAACATGACCTGGACAATATCCAGGCTTGGGCTGACAAGTGGCAAGTAACATTTGAATCACACAAATGCCTGGCAATGACCATCTTGATTTGATTTGATTTCTTTATTGGCTCAAGTGTTTTGTTTCAAAATCACAGTGGAAAGTGTTGTATAACATTGTCATGCTCCAGCACCATCCAAAAAGACAGAGAAATAAACCAAAAGGTAGAACATAAAGGCAGAAAAATAAAGTGAGAAAGAAAAAGTGTTCACAGCTGGCACTCTCCCCAGCTGACACCTTGTTAACTCAACACCCTGCCCTTGACTCATCTAACATCCCAGACCTGACACTATACTCCTTCCCTGCTGGCACCCTTCCCGTTGGCATCCTAATTACCTGACACTGTGGCACCCTAACCACCAGGCACCCTTACCTCCCAGCACATTAACATCACCTACTTTCTGTACTTATCTTCTGACTGCAGCAGTGAAAGTGGCTGGCTGGACATTTAAACAACAGAAATCTGTAGCTGACAGCTGTGAAAAGGTGATACAGTTTTCTTTCTTCTGACAGTTCTGTGCAATGAAAGAAATTGAAGTATGGCTCTAGGTTTCTAAGGAGAACCTGTGCTGTCATGGATTTGGTTTTCAGTCAGTTTTACCTCTGACTTCTAAGCAGTTTGGATTGCTCCCAGCCCCTGGTTCTGGACACTGGTTTATTCATAAGGATGTAAGGAAAGGCAGCAGACAGATGTTTGTGGGTAAAAGAATTTCTGTGTTTATTTATGCACAGACAAGGTGTCACAAGAATACAAGGTGAGGTAGTACAAGATAGGGTAAATAGGCAAAGTATTTTCCCTGGGGTCAGGGAGTCCAGAGCTAGAAGGCATAGGTTTAGGGTGAGAGGGGAAAGATATAAAAGAGACCTAAGGGGCAACTTTTTCACAGAGAGGGTGGTACGTGTATGGAATGAGCTGCCAGAGGAAGTGGTGGAGGCTGGTACAATTGCAACATTTAAAAGGCATCTGGATGGGTATATGAGTAGGAAGGCTTTGGAGGGATATGGGCCGGATGCTGGCAGGTGGGACTAGATTGGGTTGGGGTATCTGGTCGCTTTGAGCTTCTGTTGGTCACTTTCAGCTTATATTTGAACTGGAGGGTCTGTTTCCATGGTGTACATCTCTATGACTCTATAACATTACAAGACAAGATAACAATACAAGAAAAGATAGCACAACTATACACTATTATTTAAATTACACTATTATTTAGAAGCACAATACAGAGGAACCTCAATTATCCGAAGGACAGAGGCGGCGTGTATTTGATTGGCTAACTGAATTCCGGATAATCGAATGCTGGATAACATAGTTTAGCCAAGCATCGGGACCTTGCGATCTTGTCGATTAATCCAATATTCAGATAATCGAATGCGGGACAATCGAGGTTCCTGTGTACACTGATACAATCCACCTCCCACTCCTGACTAAGTGAGTACTCTCGGCTTTCAGGATTATGATCACCACTCCTGACGATGGAGCAGCGCTCTGAAAGCTTGTGATTTCAAATAAACCTGTTGGACTATAACGTGTGACTTCTGACTTCATAAAAATAGAAGGACCAGAATGGTGATCTACATGAGATTGCCACATCTTGGAAAAGCTAGCCCAATGTCTTTCAGAATTTATTCACGTTGTAGCAATTACTCTAAGAACAGTGAATTTCCAAGGCTCAAGGTACGTTCATAGATTTCTTCTAATTGACAAGACTATCGCAGAACTTGTAGATTGAGCAGATAATAAATGAATGAAATATGTTCACCTCTTATACTTATTATGGTACTAACTACTTTTAAGAAATAACATTGTAAACAGTATAATTAGTTTTACGGCAATACCTGGAATCAACAATTATTACCCTACCGTCTGCAACAAAATATTCTTAATATTAATCTTGCTCAAGTCCCACCAGAGAATAATAAAAACAAAGCAGTAGGCAATCTACTAAATTGCTGGATAATAAATTAAATGAGGATTCAGAATGGAAGGGCATGTCTCCTGTGTCAAACCTCAATTGAAATGAAACAATTCAGCATGTTACAGTCTTGTAAAGAATACTGAGTGCAAATAAGTGTGATCAAAAAAGCTATTGTTGAATGTCAAAGCAATTTTTAAAAACACTTCTAAAACATTTCTAATTTAAACTCTACACATACAATGATCTTTTATGTATCAGAACAGTTGATGGATTGTAATTAGCAATTATCATAATGCTTACATTTATTATCTCTAAATATGTGCAGTGGGTTCAGTTTTAATATACCATGCAAGTACAGTAATTTCATATCTTTTAATTCATATTAATGGTGAAGGTGTCAGTGACACAATCAGCAAGGCAGCTCAACTTTGATAGAAACTTTTCAAAGTTCACATTTAACTTTATTATTGTTCATCAGATGATACCGTTGTATCATTCACACATAAATAAAGGTGAGTGGCATTAGCCCCATTGTTATTTTAACAAAATAAGCTTGGGCCATTGAGTGTTCACCTTAGTGTGGCAGAAAACTTGGGATAAGTGTCAGTTTTGTTGATTTTCACAGAGGGCTTTTCTCCAAGAAACTCAATGGTATTTCTCACTAAAACATTCCAATCTCAACCCTCAACTATCTGTGCCGCCACAATAGCAAACCATCTGTCCAATGCTAGCCCAATTTGACCACTTGCTGTATCCTGCCATACCCTGCTATACCTCTGGATGATATAGTGGCTCAGTGGTTAACACTGCTACCTCACAGCTTTACGGACCCAAGTTTGGTTCCAGCCTTGGATGACTATCTGTGTGAAGTTTGTGCATACACCCTGGGTCTGCATGGGTTTCTTTTGGGTGCTCTGGTCCTCCCACAGTCCAAAGGAGTGCTGGTTCTGTCTCTTTTCATTGTGATTCTCTGCAAACCTGAATGCATTAGGTTGACACTGATAGAGTTTTGTTTTAAGGCAATTTAATTAAAAGATGTAGGATCAATCTGCTCAAGAACATCACACTCCACCTTTTCGAATTCTGCATTTGCATCTTCCTTCTCCTGAGTAAAGACAGATGTCAAGTATTCTTTTCACATGTTACCAAAGTCCTCTGGCTTCATGCACAGGTCAAGCCCTTGGTCCCTAATCGGGTGTACTCTTCTTCTGGTTACTGTCTTCCTCTTGACATACTTGTAGATCAGTGAGGATTTTTTCCTAATCTTGACTACCAGCATTTTCTCATGTCTCCTCTTTGCTTTTTGATTTGTGATTATTTAACTTGACTTCAGATGGAAGCAGGCTTATTGCCTGTTCTGATAGACAGGATGAATTACTTCAGATTTTTTTTTTGGTAGTGGTGAGACCACAATAGCCCGTGAAATCCAAGCAGGCCATACAGAGGGGCAGGATGAACTCATGCTGTTGGCTGACCACTTCCTCAAGAAGCTTTTGACATTCCTTGATGGTACAGACCGGCAGGATAATTCTGCTATGCAGATATTAAGGTAACTGGTGAGAAAACTGGCTTTAAATCGGACATCAGAATAGATATATTAATCCATATGAATGCTACATAAAGGTTAAGGCCAAGAATTCTCAATGACTTTCATTCAACTTTGGGCTTCAGGAAGTTTTAGAATCAGAGGGAGGTGTAACATTTCATAATAATACAAGAAAGATTACAGAGATTTTTATGTGTTATTTATAGTCATTTGAATCTTCAATAAATAGAGTTTTTGTATAATGTTAAGTCTGCTTCTGATAGCAAACATTGAAGACCGTGATATTGATTCAGTACATTGCAGATCACTCTCCTCTATAGACATTCCAGCCTTAGTATTACATTCATTTCTCAATTTCTTCTCATTCCCTTCAATTCTCTCAAAATATAAGCTGAAAGTGACCAACAGAAGCTGAAAGTGACCAGAAATAAAGACAACAAAGAATGAATTAATCACCTACTAGATGCTATTCAAGACCCTGGCTTGTTCATTCAAATATAGCCACAAGGAAAGAATCCACTACATATATTGTTCACTTCTCTGATTCTGAGAATTTGGATCTTCCTGTATCTTTAAATTCAGGTGGCACTGTTCCTGGAAACATTTTTGAGGAGAAGCAATCATCTTGTTTAAGAAGTTAAGGAAATAAAGATACCTGCATATTACAGACAACATGACAAGGAGATATAATAAAAGGAACTACTGTCACAGTTAGAGAGTTTTCCTCCCAAAACGGAAGGCCAAGACCCCATTGGAAAGCAAAGACTAGTTAAATCACTAATGATAACAATTGAAGGTTTAATAATTGCTACAGCCAATAAAGTGGCCACAGGTTTAAGATATCTAGGGCTATGGAGTCAGAAAGAAATCCTAATCATAGAAGGAAGAGATCTCTGAACCTTAAAATGGATTAAAGCTTCATGTAGGGTGGATTCATTCCACTTGTACATGCTGAAGCTAAGTAAAAGCAAGTCATTTTTCAAATCATGTACAGAATGTGTCACTGTGATCTGGACATATTTAGGGGAAAGTTCAGCCCCTTGGAACTCACCCATCAAAGTGTAGTTCAATAATATTCAAATACAGAAATTGTCAGCCTGCATAGAAGACAGCTGGAAACTACACGAGAAACCCAATAACAAACCATGAATACACTAAAGAGTTTTTTCAGCCGAAGATTACAAGACCAAAATATTCAGCTCTGAGGAACACAAAAACTTATTGAAGCTTAGACTTGAGCATCTTGGGAAAGTCAAAACTCAACATAAAGTCAAATTATCTGAATGAGTTGACTGACTTAAAAATCTAATTGCCAGCAGTCAAATAATACAATCCAGAATTGCAGGCTGAAAATAAAAAGCTTGCAGAAAATTTACAAAACTTTTTACGAACTGACAATCTGTGCTGACATCCAATGAGTCAACAGAGAGATTTAGTGATGTTTGAAAACTCTCCTGTGTTGCAGAAATGTTTAGAACTCTTAAAATCAAAGTGGATGATTAGTTGAGGTGTCATTGTCTGCACCTCAGTAGCTTCACATTTCAGCAAGTGCTAAAATGATACTGGTGCCTACAGAAAGCTAAGTTCCTACACTCGAGTTTTGATATTTTCATGCTCATTATGATGCTCAATTCTAAGCTTTTCTAAGGCATTCTGAATCTCTAGGAGTGGATTATTTTGGTCTTGCTCCTTCATGCATTCATGGCTTGTTGTTAAGTTTCTGTTGTAGCTTCCAGCTGCTAAAGATGAAGGTTTGTTAAACATGTGTTGAAAAGATACTATTAACTAGAGAAAGAGAAGAATTCACAGTAGAAGTAGTGGAAAAGTTTTCATTTCCTTGCCACCGGGATTGTCTTCAGAGAGCATGTTGTTCTTCTTTTATTTATTATGAATTCCAGAAATGAGATGAGAGTGAATTCTCTTGCCATCAAGGCTGCATCTGACAGAATTGTGGCAATGTGGCATCAAGGAGTCCTAGCAAAACTGGAATCAATGGGAATCAGATTGAAAATGTTCTACTAATTGGAGCCACTTTGTTTTAAACAGAGCCATGTTCTAATCAACCTCTTCTGAGATGTTTTGACACATCTCTGGAGCAGGTATGACTTGGAGCCAGGTTTCCTGGCTCAGTGGTAGGTGCACTACACTGCACCACAAGAACTATACCTGGTTGGAGTCATACCTGGCACATTTGAAGATGGTTGTGATTGTTGGAAGTCAATCATCTTAATTCTGGGATATCTCACAAGAGTTCCTCAGGACAGTGTCCCAGGCCCAAACTGCTTCAACTACTTCAGCACCAAGTGCGATTCCACACATACTTTGTCCAACTGCAACAAGACATGGATAACACTTGCAAGGTGATACTTAGGACATGAAGAACAGAAGTATAGCCAGGGCAGCATGGTGGCTCAGTGGTTACAGTGTCAGGGACCCGGGTTCGATTCCACTCTCAGGTGACTGTCAATGTGGAGGTTGCACATTCTCCCCATGTCTGCATGGGTTTCCTCTGACAATCCAAAGATGTGCAAGTTAGGTAGATTAACCATGCTAAGTTGCCCGTAGTGTTCAGGGATGTCTAAGTTAGGTTCATGGGAATTACAGGGTGATGGAGTAGGGAAATGTGTCTGGGTGGGATGATATTCAGAGGCTCGATGTGGACTGTTGAGCCAAATGGCCTGTTTCCACATTGTAGGAATCCCATTCTATTCATGATAAATATGAGGAGATGTGCTTCAGAAGAGTGAACATGGTAAGGGAGTACTCAATGAATGGCAAGTTCCTTGGAAATTCAAAAGAACAGATGGATATGGGAATGTTTACCCACTGATCCCTGAAATTGACAGGACAAGGTTCATAGAGTAGTTAAGAAGGCATTTGGGATGCTTGCCTTTATTAGTTGTGGCATGGATTGTAAGAGCAGGGAGGTCATGTTGGAGCTCTATGGGACTTTGTTAACTTACAATTTGAGTACTGTATGCAGTTCCAGTCACCACACAAAAGGAAAGATGTGATTGCACTGGAGGGGGTGCACAGGAGATGTACCAGGATGTTGCTGGGATGGAGCATGTCAGCTCTCAGCGTGGCTGGATAAGCTCAAATTGTTTACTTTGGAGCAGACAAGGTTGAGGGTGATCTGATACAGGTGTGTAAGGTTCAGAAAGGCATTGGGCATGATGAATAGAAAGCAGCTGCTTCCCAATATCAAAGGGTCAATAACAAGAAGGCATAATTTTAAAGAGAAAGGCAAGCAATTTATTGGGCATTTGAGGAAAACCTTTTTTACCCAGACAGTGGTGGGAGTCTGGAGTGCACTGCCTGTGAGGGTAGTTGGGGTAGGAAACCGCACAACCTTTAAAAAGTGCTGATCCCTGAAGGTAGAGAGTGGCTCAGTGGTTAGCACTGCTGCTTCACAGCACCAGGGTTCCAGGTTCAAATCCAGCCTTGGGTAACAGTCTGCGGAGTTTGCACATTCTCCCTGTGTCTGTGTGGGTTTCCTCTAGGTGCTTTGGGTTCCTCCCACATTCCAAGGATGTGCAGATCAGGTGAATTCGTCATGCTAATGGGTCTGGGTGATTTACTCTTTGGAGGGTTGGTGTGGACTTGTTGGGCTGAAGGGCCTGTTTCCACACTGTAGGGAATCTAATCTACTTGGATGAAGATTTGAACTTTCAACATTCAAGACAATGAGCCTGGTAGAAGAAAGTAAGACCATTGTAGATTATCATATATATTTGGTGGTATAGACTAGATGGGGTGAAGATCCTCTTCTGCACTATATGATTCAATGAAATCCTTCTGGAATTAAGTGTAGTAAATATAAACTATATATATCCTGCCCTGTGGAATTGCTTTAGATGGACTAGTGCCTCAATGGTGACTGTGTTGGCTTGGCAGAGGATACTGTTGTTGGAATGCTATTCCAATCAACCGATTTGGAGGAGGTTATGAAGGTTACTTCTCAAGGATTTGAGCTATATGCTGGAGATTGTCCAAGCATACAGAAACACAGTATCAATGGTGCCTAGAAAACCATGACCTTAGTAATGCATTTGAGATCCTGGCCCTCAAATTCTTTATTCCAGACATTTGGAGGCTGATTTTGCACATTGGAAGCTCTGATAGGTTTAATTGTCTAAAGCTTGGCTATACTCAGAGGAGGCTTGTATAATGGTGCCTATTTTCCAGGGTCTCATTGTTAATCAATGTGGGGAGGTGGTGTTCTATGGGAATTGATTGCAGAAGATTTTAGTTTTCCAGGTGCTTTGTGATGGCAAAAGAGTTAATGTTAAGAGAGAACATACAGATAAGTGTCACCTACATGATGGATCTCAATGACTAAAGGTTCAGTGATTTTTGTTTTGGATTAAAGGTCGTATAGTTTGGATTGTTTTCTGTCTGTTCTGTAAATTAGCTCCATTTCTCATGGATGTTTGCTGGAGGTAAGGTGTAATATTGTCGCAAAGAGAGTTGGAGCAATGGCACGTTTTTTTTAACTCTAGTTTTCACAAAGAGTCTGTGGTGGTTCCATTGATGAGCATCAGAGTGTACACATCAAATTGGAGTAGGTGATAGATGGTGACAAATTTCTGAAGGCATTAATTTAATTTAATTGAGAATTGGTTAAGAAACATCATGAAGTGTCCTAAATTGCATGGCTCACAGTTTTCTGACAATTCAATTTAACCATTGGAAAACTGGAAGTCCCATAAATTGAATGTTCTGATTGGTGGAACTTATTCTCCTATCTGCATGCTTCTTTTTACATTTAAATTTACAAAGCAAAATCAGGAAAATTACTTAAAACGTTTATGGTCTGATTTGCTAATATTCACATTTCCCAACCAAACTAATGCACCTTGATTTAGACCCAAGAAAATTTCCTCTGTAATGCCCAGACTTAGACAGACACTCTAAACATTATTTATAACTTTGATGTGTCTACTAAAAGGAAAACCAGTTGACATAGCTCCTTTCTTGTGGAAAATTTCTGATTAGCTGTTAAGTTGTTCACAAGGAGGTCATATGGTTTAATGGGCAGATCTTTACCTCTGACCCAGAAGCTTTTGCTTTGAGTGCCACTTGAGGAGACTGTTACCATAACATGTGTATCATAATGCAGCCTAATAGATTTATTATCAATTGTCAGTCCTTCTGATAGACCTATGGAGGACAATAAGAGCAGGCAGTGATAGTGTACCAGAAAAAAAACAATGGAGACAGACATACGCATGTGCTTTGTCTGCCACATGTGCCACTAATTGGGAGAAGAGGGAGAAATAAATTTGACCGTTGGTTATCCTAACTCCAAAAATGTGCAACACATGAATATAAATTCAATGCTGAATGTTCTATAAAATAGAAGAAAAGCTGAACTCTAATTCAGTGCACAGCTTTCCAAGAGTAAATGAAAGTTCTCATTTCAAAGGGAATAGTTCTCAAGATTATTCATGATGTGTTTTTGATTTGTTGATGCTGTCAATGACTTTGAACAAAAAAGCAATAATATACAAAATATTCATCACATTTGTGGATGCTTGATGTGGAAGCAATATGTGTTTTTTTCCCTGATGAAACTAAAGGTATTTGATGATTTATTTCTTGTAAGATTTAAATTTATTTGTAAAGGGAATACATTCACATGTATGTTGACTAAATAAATCTTTATGTGAAGATAGGATATGAATATATGAAAGAAAGCTTGAATTTAGAAGAGGGAAGTGGATTGGCAGAGCTTGAGACTTCTGCTATACATTGAATAAAACAAACTTGTAAATGGGCGTGCAAGTTTATTGCACATAGAGCACTGAATGAACCTTACCATATTTGTCACCACAAATGCTTCTGCAGGTCCCATGTGGTCTAATGAATATAAGGATAGTCATTTTCTGGTCCAACTATCAGAATTGCTTGCAGTAAACAAATTAGAGTTTATTGCAACTCTCTAACTATTTACATGTTTTAAAAATACTGTATGCATCTTTACAAAAACTGTTTGGAAGACGTCATCCTAGATCTGACTCCTTCGAGATGATCTGTCACTGTCCATACCAGTCCTCATTATTCCATTACAGTAGATGCTGCTATGACACTCAATCAGTATTTACTATTTTTGACCCACATATAGTATTGCCCCCAAACTATTTTTTTCTCTGATCGCATCATTGTTCCACATTTCTTTATGTAGGTCCACCTACCACTACTCCATCTACACCTAAGTATTTGACTTTATGAATTTAGATAATCTGGATATTTCACTGTTCTCAAATGAGTTAGATTCACAGTCAGAAGTAAAGTGGTTTGTTGGACAGGAGCTATTGTTTTGGGCTGCCTTACTGATGGTCTCCTCTGATGTTAAGTTCACCATTTGATATATCCCAGCTAATAATCTGAGGATTACACAACTGTAATGGCATAATGCTCCTCAGTTCCCCTATAGATGCCCTTCAATAGTATGAGCAATAGACAATCTCTGTTGGTTCACATATCAGCAGGCAATTTTATCCTTTCATTATACACTCCTGATCCAACCTTGTTCTTTCTTGGGTAAATATCTGAAATAATAGCATTTATATGATCTGTGGCTTAATGCACGAATCAGGGTTGCTCTTTATCGTGTAACATTTTATCTTGAAGACGTATGTGTGGAGCCAAGTTTTCAGACAGCATTGGGAGTTGTACCTTCAGCTTTCTGTTCATCAGTACCTGAGATGGTGCAAACCACACTGGAGTGGAATGGACTGACAATTGACTTGAACCATGTAGAAATTGAAGTTTTCATCCAAGTGCCACCAAACTATTTAGCCTCCACATTTGGCTTCCTTGTTAGATTGCTGGTACTGCGATGAGCTTGCAACATGTTCAAATTTATAATTAGTTGTGAAGTAGCTGAAGCAGTCATTCATGAATTGCAGCCCATTGTCCAAAACAACCAGGTCAAGGAGACTGTGTGTTGCAACCAACTCATGCAAGACTTGAATAAATGCTTCCATAGTCTCAGTATGCAATTTCTTAATCTCAATCCCTTGAGAAAAATAATAAATGACAATGAGGTCGCTTCTTCCATTGAATAGAAACAAATCCATTGTCACATGTTCCTTAAGTTGGAAATATTAAATAAATGCTTCCATAGTCTCTGTATTCAATTTCTTAATCTCAATCCCTTGAGAAAAATAATAAATGATAATGAGGTTGCTTCTTCCATTGAATAGAAACAAATCCATTGTCAAATGTTCCTTAAGTTGGAAATAAAGTGATGCTATTTTTTTTTATTTTTGCCTAATTGGCAATGGGTTCTTTAGTATTCTTGGAGTTTCCAGACCGCCACACTACCAACCAAGATCTGATCCAGCACTCGCGAATTCCAGGCACCAGAGAATCATAGAAGCATACAATGATAGAAAAAGCCCTTCAGCCTATTGAAACTGAACTTTGTTTTTTGGTGCATTGTCTCTAAGATGTCCTTTCAAATTGAAGTTAGATGAAATAAGGAGGGAAAAGATTAACTATGAGAATAAGCTGGCAATAATACAAAGGAGGACTGTAAGAGTTTCTTTAGATATATAAAGGCCAAAAGAGTGGCAAAAGTGGACATTGGATCACTGGAAAATGATGCTGGAGAGATAGTTGTGGGGAACAAGGAAATAGCCGAGGAACAGAATAATTACTTCGTGTCAGTCTTCACAATGGAAGACATGAGTAATATCCCAAAATTTAAGAGAGTGAGGGGGCATAGCTGAGTGTAGTGACCATCACTAAGGAGAAAGTGCTAGAAAAACTGAAAGAGTTGGAAATGGATAAATCACCTGGACCAGCTGTTTTACACTGCAGAGTTCAAAGGGAAATAACTGAAGAGATAGTGGAGGTGTTAATGGTGATCTTTCAGGAATCACTAGAGTCAGGGATGGTCTCAGAGGACTGAAAAATCATTAACGTGGCACCCTTGTTTAAAAAGGGAGTAAGGCAAACAGCAGAAAATTACAAACCAATTAACCTGATCTCGGTTGTGAGTAAGATTTTGAAGTCCATTATGAAGGATAAGATTTCTGAATACTTGCAAGTGTATGGTAAAATAGGGCAAAGTCAGCATGGTTTCATCAAGAGGAGATCATGTCTGACGATCTGTTAGAATTCTTTGAGGAAGTAACAAGCAAGTTAGACTAAGGAGAGCCAATGGGTGTTAACTACCTGGGCATCAAGAAGGCTTTGACAAGTGCCGCACAGGAGGCTGCTAAGTTAGATAAGAGCTCATGGTGATAGAGGCAAGGTACTAGCATGGATTAAAGCTTGGCTGTCTGGCAGAAAGCAGAGAGTAGGAATAAAAGGATCCTTCATAGGATGACAGCCAGTGACAATTGGTGTTCTGCAAAAGTCAGTGTTGGGACCACAACTTTTCACTTTATATAATAACAATTTAGATGAAGGAACTGAGGGCATTGTGATTAAGTTTTCAGATGATGCAGAAATAGGTAGAGGGACAGGTAGCATTGAGGACATGGGGAGGCTGCAGAAGGATTTGAACAGGTTAGGAGAGAGGGCAAAGAAGTAGTAGATGGAGTACAGTATGGGAAAGTGTGAGGTCATGCACTTTGGTGGAAGGAATAGAGGTGTGGACTATTTCCTAAATGGTCAGGAAATTTAGAAGTCTGAAGTGGAAGGAAACTTGTGAGCTCTAATCCGGAATTCTCTCAAGGTAAATTTGCTGGGAGAGTCAGTAATTAGGAAGGCAAATGCAATTATGGCACTCATTTTGAGAGGACTTGAACATAAAAGCAGGGAAGTATTTCTGAGGCTCTATAAAGCTCTGGTCAGACCATATTTAGAATGTTATGCCAGTTTTGGGCCCCATATCTCAGGATGGATGTAATAGCCCTGGAGTGGGTTCACAGGAGGTTCACAAGAGTGATCCCTGGAATGAAATCTTAACATATGAGGAACTTTTGAGGACTCTGGTTTCTACTCAATGGAGTTTAGAAGGATGGGGGAGGGATACACTGGAAACTTACAGAATACTGAATGGCCTGGACAGAGTGAATGTTGGGAAGATGTTTCCATTGGTAGGAGAGACTAGGACCGAGGACATAGCCTTAGAGTAAAAGGAAGACCTTTCAGAACAGAGATAAAGAGAAACTTCTTCAACCAGAGAGTGGTGAATCTATGGAATTCACTGACACGGAAAGCTATGGAGGCCAGGTCATTGAGTATTTTTAAGATGGAGATAGGTAGGTTCTTGATTATCAAGGGGATCTAGGGTTATGTGGGAAAAACAGGGGAATGGGATTGAGAAACTTATCAGCCATGATTGAATGGTAGAGCAGACTCGATGGGCTGAATGGCCTAATTTCTGCTTCTGTGTCTTATGGTCTTATGGACCAAGTATTCATCATATGATATCAACAGTGGCATAAAAATCCTTGTTTTCTTAATATGTTTTCAAGACATTGGACCTTTGATGCAGCCAAACCTTGTTGTGGTTTTGGCAAAGTTGAGACGTTCATGAATCTCTTCTCATCTGGTCCAATCTGGCTAAACCAATTCTGATTTGCTCTCCATTGTGCCACCATGGGTTGAGTGTATGACAGGATTTATTGGATCAAATCAATGTCATATCCAGTAATGCTATCATCCATTAACGTGGAGAGCATATTTGTCATCATCTGTAGCCTTCTTACATGTAGCCTGTTGATTCATCAGTGAACATCATGATGCATTGTCAAAATGTTTGTATTCTTTGAGGTACTCTTGCAAATTCCTTCTTGCCAATTACAGAAGCTAAAGTTTCTTTCATCTGTTTTGATGACTATTTTCACTCCAAGGAGATATCTGAAATCTCTTGCAAGCTCATGTAACTGAGAAAACCTTCTTCTCAATCACCAAGGTCATGTTTATGTATCATATAATGTCCACAATGTGCAATAAACCTGTTTGCAACATTCACATGGCTCGACTTAGAAGTGCAATGCTTCTAAATCTACAATTAAAACATCATCAACTGTCGTCATCAAACTGAAAAATTATAATATGCTATGTCATCTGCAGTAATCAACATTTCCTTAACCTTCCAAAAGTGTCTTCTTGATATGGATTTCAACACCATATTTGTGCCTTCATAAGTCACAAGTGTTCTATAATGGTTGCTATGTTGAGCAAACATTTTCCCAATTGATTTAACACACCCAAGAATATTTGAAGATTCTGGACAAATTTTGGCATGAGGAATTCTAAAATGTGTTTAGTTTTCTGAAGAGCATCTATTGTGCCTTCACTGTTGACAACATATCCCAAGAAATGAATAGATTATTTGAAGAATTCACACTTGTCAATAAACACGAGACCCTTTCTTGTAAACACTTTAACACTACATGTATTCTCTCATTGTGATCTTCAGCTGTTGATTCATTGACCATTTTGCACATGACTCTGTGAAAAATGCCTCTCTCTTGCAAAAGGTTTGATGTAGTTTGTTCTAAAATGTCTGCAGCAAATGCAATTCCAAACAGTAATCAGTTGAAATAAAATCCTCCAAAAACAGTAAAAATATGGTAAACAATCTCAATTGCTCATCCAGAGGGCCTTGCCAGAAACTACTCTTTGCAGCAAGTTTCGTAAAATACAACTTTTAGATACTCTTATTAGACTTGTCAGTCATCAGTACACAGTGAATTTCTCTTGTGTACACCTTTCTGTGTTCTCTACAAATTCAAATAGATCTATTAGGTCAGGGCAAAGGAACAATACAGAAGCACCTTTCTATTTGTTGTGTGATAAGTGAAATAATACCCATTCTTGTCTTCTCTGCAATTTGTTCTCAGCTTGTTTCATTAAGAGATATGATATATTTTCTTGAGTGTATAAAGATATTTTTTTTATTTAATGCAATGTTATATTCATTGTTGATGTTCTTAATCATTAATACAAACTTGAATCTTCATTTTGAAAGGAATTCTTTAAATTGTATTGCTTAAACTCTTCTAGCTTTGAATGAGATTGAGGTCAGTGCATGCCATTCTACTCAAGAGTGAGAATTCTTGATTGTGATCTACGTATAGGTTTTCCAATACTTAGTGTTCTCTATGTTGGGAGAATTGCTTATAACATACATTTATCATGAAGTGCTATGCTCCATGGATATTGAGGTGGCACTTTTGTTGCTTGTCGTGAGTATTTTCTCAATCAAAACTTGCAATGTGTTAATATTATGACACTTGCTCCAGTGTCTACCTTGAAATTCATAAGATGCTTATTGATATGAATATCAACTTGCCAAAATGTCAGGAATTTCCACTAAGAAAAATTTAATTTTATCTTTCATTGGAGATTGTTCTGCTTTATTTATTTCTTTATATGGCTAGTTCTTTGTTCCTTTGCTTTTCTGAAGCTATGCTTCAATATGGGTCATTCAGAATGAGCAACAAGATGAACCCACGCTGGTTTCCACTTTTTAGTCCCTTAATGGTTAGCTTGTCTGACCAGTTTAGTAAGATATTAATATTAATGAGACAAGTTAGGCTATTTAGAATCATAGAAACCCTACAGTGCAGACAGAGGCCTTTTGGCCAGTTAAATCTGCACTGACCCTTCAAAGACCTTCTCACTCTTATCCCTGTGACCCCATTTTTATCATGACCAATCCAACTAGCCTGCATATCTTTGGATTGTGAGAAGAAATTGGAGCACCCAACGACACCCACACAGTCATGGGGAGAAGGTGCAATTCTACACAGACAGTCACCTAAATCTGGAATTAAACCAGGGTCCCTGGTGCTGTGAGGCAGCAGTGTTAAACACTGTACCACCAATATTAAGCAACAATTGCCTGTATTTGCCAACTACCTGCTGCCCAGTGAGAAGCACACCATGCCACCTGTCAAACTCATAAAAATTATAGTAGATTTTCCTGATATTAATACAGGCTTTGCTGGAATTCTCATCTGATTCTGCACTTTGCTTGCCTTAGCCCACATCGCTCAGATCAGGATACAATTCTACCACAATGTTTCAGACTGTGGCTGGGATGTCCATTTTTCTTCGTGAGATGTTGCTGTTGAAACTTAAAGTTTTTTTTCTTGTAGAATTCTCTGGTTGCAGAGATATGAACACACTTTGTGACTCAGCAAGTAAGGTTCAATGGTTAACTGTTAGACTGAAGGAAAAGACATTGAGAGGGAGGACAACATTTTCTCAAACTTTCTGGTAACTTCTACTTAAGTTCAATTTACCAACACAGAGCTTGGCTGGTCATATGATTCTGATCTAACTATCATTGTGTTGGGAAGACATACTTACAGAACAAAGAGCTGTACAGCACAGAAACAGAATCTTCAGTCCAACTCATCCATTCCAACGAGATATCCTAAATTAATCTAGTCCCATTTGCCAGCATTTGGCCCACATTCCTCTAAACCTCTCCTATTCAAATACCCATCTAAAATTGCCATTTAAATTTTGTAATTGTACCAGCCTTCACCACTTCCTCTGCCATCTCATTCCATATAATCATTTGCAAGAAACAATTGCCCTTTAGTTCCATTTTAAATCTTACCCCACTCACTTTAAACCTATTCCCTCTAGTTTTTGACTCCACTACCCTGAGGAAAAAATGTAAGCTATTCATCCTATCTATGCCCCTCATGATTCTATAAGCTCACCCCCCAGCCTCTGACGCTCCAGAGAAAAAAGCCCCAGCCTGTTCAGCCTCTCCCTACAGCTCAAACCCTCCAGTCCTGGCAACATTCCTGTAAATGTTTTCTGAACTCTTTCAAGTTTCACAACATCCTTCCTATAGCAGGGACATTAGAACTGAATGCAGCATTCCAAAAGTTGCCTAACCAACACTCTGTACAGCCACAAAATGAGCTCCCAACTTCTATACTCAATACACTGACAAATGAAGGCAAGCATATCAACCATCTTCTTCACTATCCTATCCACCTGAGACTTCACTTTCAAGGAACTATGAACCTGCACTGCAAGGTTCCTTTGTTCAGCAACACTCCCCAGGACCTTACCATTGAGTACATAAGTCCTGCCTTAATTTACCTTTCCAAAATGCAGCACCTCACACTTACCTAAATTAAATGCCATCTGCGACTCCTTGGCCCATTGGCTCATCTGACCAAAATCCCATTGTACTCTGAGGTAACCTTCTTGGCTGTCCACTACACTTCCAATTTTAGTGCCATCTGCAAACTTGCCTCCTAACCTCACATCAAAATCAATTATATAAATGACAAAAAGCAGTGGATCCAGCACCAATCCAGGCCTCCAGCCTGAAAAGAAACCACTCAACACAACACTCCATCTCCTGTGTATCCAAATGGCTAGTTCTCCCTGTCTTCCTTGCAATCCAACCTTGTTAAGCAGGCTTAACTGTTAGGTATCTTGCAGTGCAATAAATGCAGTTTAATTTATTAGTCCTATGTCAGTCTCTGCTTTGTTTCTGCCTGCCTTAACTGTTTGAATTGGTCCTTTTCCCAGCTGCACCTTTATCTTTAAGGTCTATGTGAAAATCCAAGAAGGAAAGGCATTCTTTGGAATATTCTGGATTCAAGAGGGTTTGCTCTGCGGTTCTTTAGAAATGAACAGTTTAATGTTTGACGTAACCCTGAAACAATGATTCTCCTGCTCCTCGCATGCTGCCTGACCTGCTATGCTTTTTCAGCGCCACACTTTTTGACAGTGATGCAATACACCTGCTCTTTACAGAGAGTCAGGTGACTTTGGAGAAAGGTCAAATAAAATTTTGTGTGAGGTAAAAGATAAGGTTTATGGTCATTAATTGCTGGAATACACCTGAAGTTGAAAAGTCTATGGGGTCTCTGTGCTAATCGTTGCGTAGCAAACCTTTACAGACTTATTCTGCTTTAACAGGATTGGATGGATAGCAGAAAAGATTCCCCAGGAGCTGTAAGTCCCTCTACCTTTCTCTCTTTTACCATAAGTTTCTTAGAACCTGATTAAGTTTGAAATATCATTATTTCTGACTACTTTATAAACCCCGAGAAGCTGAACCTGTAGCCAATTTCTAAAGACTGAGATTTAGCTTGCTTTTCATCTGACTTGAAGATCTTCCATCAGTCACTGCTGTCAGTAAATTGATTTTGTCGATGGGATACCTAGTGGATAGGAAGATGTAATTCAATTCTATCCTTAGCTTTAAGAAATCTGGCCAATGGGTGTTTTTTTTAACCTAGTGTCTATTATGAAAATCACCTTCCCTCTGGATAGTTTTGCCTTTTTGTGTTTCATGTGCATGTCTGTGTTTGGGATGAAGGGGAAATAGCTCTTATTGTGGATTATTATTTAGATGTTACCAAGTGTGTACCATTTATTTTAACAATAATGTTAGTATCATAATAAATGGATTATTTGCCACTTCACTAAAGTCAGGTGAAATTCGCTTTCATACTGGATAATGTATAAAGTGGAATCAGTTGGCCATTTTGGTGATTGAGTTAGCACATTATTCCACCAAAGTGTCTGGAAGCGGAGTGGAGCTTGATTAAAGATGTAGTTCTTTTCATTACATTTGCAACAATTAGAAGTTCATAAATCCATTGTATATTCCAAAAGATAGTTTGATTCAATCATGTTTGAAGTCACTATAGCTGTGGTTTCATGGCCCCAGGGATTACAGTTTGATGTGCAATTGTGTACTTTAAATCTCCAGTTTGATAAGGTAGGACGGAAGTCGTTTACAACTGTCCAGATGTTTAGTCCCTCTGGTAGATTTCATCAATGCCCTGTTACCATAAAATGGAATGAGCTTTATACAGGGGGTCTCTTATTGATGAATGCCCGCCTTCTGAACACTTGCAATTATGAATGCGATCTCATGAAGGGCTGTAATTTTAAAGATCAGACATACAAACATCTCCTGTACTACAAAGGCCCCTTTGTATTGTCCTGCATTGTGTTCTGATTTGTGTACAAGTCGACTTTCGAATGGACTCCTGAAAAGAACTCATTCACAACCCAAGGACTGTGTGTCGTAATGAAAATTGACAGAAAGTTTGATATGAGTCAGTGTCCCTTTGTCTGAACTATCCATTTTCAGTTTAAGCATAGAGTCATGGAGTAGTACAGCATGGAAACAGACCTATCGATCCAACTTATCCATCCTGAAAAAGTTTCCCAAACTAAACTAATTGCCTGCATTTGGCCCATTTCCCTCTAAACCTTTCCTATTCATGCACCTGTCTGAATGTCTTTTAAATGTTCTAACTGTACCTGCAACCACCACTTTCTCTGGCAGTTCATTCCACATACAAAACACCCTGTGAATGAATATGTTTCCCTTAGGTCCCTCTAGTTTTGAGCTCCCTATCCGGACTGAAAAGAGCTTTGCTATTCATTTTATCTATGCCCTTCATGATTTTATAACCTTCAAGAAGATCTTCTCTCAAACTCTGACACTTAAATGAAGAAACTCTCAGCTTTTCCAGCCACTCATTATAATACTAACCCTCCAGTCCCGGTAATATCCTTACAAATTTTTCCTGCACCCTTTACAATTTAATAATATCCTCCCTATAGCAGGATGACCAGAACTGTACACATTACTCTAAAAATGGCCTCATCAATGTTCTGTACAACCACAACATAATCTGAGCAATAAAAGCATGCATGCCAAATGCTTTCTTTGCTCCTCTGTTTACCTCTGATGCACCTTTCAATGAATTATGTACTTGAACTCCTGGGTCTCTCTGTTTGATAACATTCCCCAGTGCCCAACCATTTTAAGTGTGAGTCCTGTCCTTAATGGTCTTACTGAAATGCAACATCTCCTAAATTAAACTTTGTGTGCCATTTCTTGGCCCATTGGCCCAATTAAACAAGATCCCTTTGTAATATTGGATAATCTTCATCGTTGTCTACTATGCCATCACATTTGATGTCCTCCACCAATTTACTAACTATGCTTCCTGTACTCTCATCCAAATTATTTATTCAAATGACAAACAACAGTAGACTCAGTACTGATCCCTGCAGAACATCTCTGGTCACAGGTCTCCAAACCAGAAAATAATCCTCCATCACTACCATCTGTCTCCTACCATCAAGCCAATTTTTAATCCAATTGGCAAGCCCTCTCTGAATCCCATGTGATCCTACTCTACTAACTGGTCTACCAAATGGCAAAAGCTTTACTAAAGTCCATGTAGACAAGGTATTCAACACTGTCCACTTCTGTCATCTTAGTCACAACCTCAAAAAACTCAATCAAGTTTGTGAGACACACACAAAGCTATGCTGACTATCCTTAATCAGCCTTTGCCTCCCTAAATGCATGTAAATCCTATCTCTTAGAAACCCCTCCTAAACATACCCACCACTGACATCAGATTCACTGGTCTGTAGTTCCTTGGTTACTCTTTGCAACCTTTCTTAAATGAAATGTACAAAATGCAAATTCAGTCAACAAAACTCAAAATTAATAGTTGATATGGCACAACTTCAGGATATTAGGGAATTTTAACATTTTGATGAAATGTGTGTCATATATATATAGGTAGCTTGGTAAATCACAAAGAAATTTACCAGTAATCCAGAAGTATACATTTATTGATTGAAGTGACTGTATATCTTTATGATCAATACATTTATTGGCCCAACAATCAGTGAAGATATAGACCAGTGAAATCAAATTAATGGGGGACCAGGGCACGTCTTGACTAAGGTGCGCTTTCATTGTATCTGACTCTTTGAAGGTGCAGAAGTGGAAACAAGTGGATAAAGTATTTAGATTAAAAACATTCTGCTATTATTGGATAAAAGGTCTGTAACTAAATTGCACAAAAAATGTTGTTACCATGCCTTATTTATGAAAGATTTGTTGCCAGACAGTGACCTAATGTGAAGCTCAAGCATATGGTTCATTCACAGGTCATTAGGTTGTTTGGCTCTACTCAGTAAGAGTCAAGATGCACAATATTATCCAACCGTGTGAAGCATATCGAATCCATTAAAAATAAATCCTGCAGTGTACCAACAGAAACAAAGACTGCAGCTGAACAGGCATCAGTCAAAGTTGCAACCACTTTGAACTTGATCACATTCAGTACTCAGATCTATTTTTTCCTGTGGGTGGCCTGGCCTTTCAATGCAGCTGCTGAAGCTCAAAATTTGATTGATATCTCAGTGTTGCACACAACTGATCATCTGCACAAAGTACCTATCATCTTCTCATTCACTTCGCAAAGGTGTGCTATTGAGGAGAGTGGCTTTAGATTGCTGACTGGCTTTAACATTGTAATGAAATAAAACCGAGTCAGACAAGGGCCAATATTGAATTATTGGACAAAGCATATGAATCCTCACAATAAATTAATAATTCCATTTTATCATTGTGGATTGGTGTAAATATTTTAGTCAGTTTCTTTGCTTGCTGAAAATATATTTGTCATTACATCATTACTTTTCACTTTATTTATTTTAAAATTTATTTGCTACATGGCTGAAGTAACTTTGTAAAATGAGTAATACTTCATTCGACTGATAAGTTTGAAACTAAGTGAAGCAAACAATTTATTTTTTGTCTTTTCTAATGACATTGTAACCACCTCTTGAGTGGAATGCATGATCATACAATGCTTTGGATGAATATTTTCAAGTATGCCAAAGAGACCTTGGTGAGTTACTGCAGTGCATCAAAGAGGTGGCAAATACTATTGCCATCAGTGATAGAGGGAGCGAGTGCTCAAAGTGTGGATGAATTTGCCAAATAAGTGGGCTAATTTGGCCTGAATGGTGTCAAACTTCTTAGAACACAGAACATTGAATCATACAGTGCAGTAGAGGCCCTCAATGTTGTGCAGACCTGTGATACCAATCTGAAGCCCATTTAAACTACACTATTCCATTATCATCTATATAATTATGCAACAAACTTTCAAATGCCTTGCAAGTTGGAGAGTCTACTACTGTTGCGGGCAGGACATTCCATGCCCCGTCTACTCTCTGAGTATAGAAACTACTTCTGACATCTGTGCTAGCCATCTCCATCTAAGGAAATAGACTCTCACTGTCCACCTTTTCTATTCTCTGATCATCTTATATACCTCTGTTAAAGTCACCTCTTAATTTTCTTCTCTAATGAAAACAGCCTCAAGTCTCTTGGCCTTTCCTCATGAGACCTTCCCTCCATACCAGGACACATCATGATAAATCTCCTCTGAACCCTTTCCAATGCTTACACATCTTTCCTATAATGCTGTGACCAGAACTATATGCAATACTCTAAGTGTGGCTGCACCAGAGTTTTGTACAGCTGCAACATGACCTCATGGCTCCAAAATTCAATCCCTCTACTATAAACGCTAACACACTGTATGCCTTCTTAACAACCCTGTCAATCTGGGTGGCAACTTTCAGGGATCTATGCACATGGATACCGAGATCTCTCTGCTCATCCACACTCCCAAGCATCTTACTCGTACTCTTTATTCCTGTTACGCCTTCCAAAGTGAATCACCTTACACTTTTCCATATTAAACTCCATTTTCCACCTCTCAACACAGTTCTGCAGCTTATCTATGTCCCTCTGTAACCTGCAACATTCTTTCGGACTGTCCACAACTTCACCAACATTACTGGCATCTGCAAATTTGCTAACCCACTTTCTATGCCCTCATCCAGGTCATTTATAAAAATGACAAACAGCAGTGGACCTAAAACAGGTCCTTGTGGTACACCACTAGTAACTAAACCCCAGGATGAACATATCCCATCAACCGCCGCCCTATGTCTTCTTTCAGCTAGCCAATTTCTGATCCAGAAACCACCCTCAATCCCATGTGCCCATATTTTCTGCAATAGCCTACCATGGGAAACTTTATCAAATGCTTTACTGAAATCCATATACACCACATCAACCACTTTGCCCTCATCCACTTTTTTGGTCACCTTCTCAAAGAACTCAATAAGATTTGTAAGGCACAACCTACCCTTCATAAAACCATGTTGACTATACCCAATCAAAATATTCCTTTCTAGATGATTATAATTCCTATCTTTTATAATCCTTTCCAACACTTTACCCACAATTAAAGTAAGGCTTGCTGGTCTATAATTAGCAGTGTTGTCTCTCCTCCCCTTCTTGAACAAGAGGAAAACATTTGCTATCCTCTCGTCTTCTGACACTATTTCTGTAACAATGATGACATAAAGATCAAAGCCAAAGGTTCTGCAGTCTCCTCCTTGGCTTCCCAGAGAATCCTAGGATAAACCCCATCTGGCTAGGGGACTTACCTATTTTCACACATTCCAGAATTGCTAACACCTCCTCCATGTGAACCCCATTCCTGTATAGTCTAATAGCCTATGCCTCAGTATTCTCTTCGGCAACATTGTCTTTTTCTACTGTGAATACTAACAAAAAATATTCATTTAGCACCTCCCCTATCTCTTCAGATTCCATGCACAACTTCCCACTACTGTTCTTTATAGGCCCTAATCTTACTCTAGTCATTCTTTTATTTCTTTTGAGTGTTGCTTGAGTTGCAAGCATCTGGGCAAGTGAAGAGTGTTCTATCACGTTCCTGACCTATGCTTGTAGTTGATGGATAAGCTTTGGGAAAGCAGGGACTGAGCTTCTCACCTCAGAATTCCTCACTATGATCCACTGTTCTCATCACAGTTTGTATATGGCTGGTCAAATTCAGTTTCTGCTCAATGGTAAGCCCCAACGGTAATGGGGGGCTTTAGTGATGGTAAAGCCATTGAATATTAAGGAATGATGGCTAGATTCCCTCTTGTTTGAGATGCACGTTGCTGTCACTGGCGTGACATGAAGATTACATGCTACTTACCATCCCAAACCTCAAAGTTGTCCAGGTATTGGGACATGCAGACATGGACTGCTTTATTATCTGAGGAATTGTGAGTAGTGCCTAGGTCAATGCTGGGTAATCCATCTGATTTGATTCTTTTGATTCAACTTCATAATGACTAGTTCCAAACAAATGGCTTGCTAGACCATTTCAGAGGTTGAATAAGAATCAACCATATTTGGGCTTAAAATAGTTGTCAGCCAAGTCAAGTGATGATGGCAAATTTCCTTTCCTAAAGGACATTAGGTGAACCTGATAGGGTTTTTATGACAATTGATAATGATTCATAATCATCAATAGGTTAGCTTTTCTTTCCAGCAATTTATTACATTCAAATTTTACATCTCCCATGTCTCATTCATACAAACCTGGGGTTTTGGATTAGTAGTACAGCGACATTGTCACTCTACCTGTATCTTCCTCTTTTGTTACTTGCAATTTTACTGTCCTGTGTTATTACAGATACAGGATGAAATAGCTACTTTCAGAGCAGTAATGCCAAGGTCCTTGCCAGTTATGGGAAAATTAGAAAATATCTCCCAATCCCAGATCTTTTTAATTGCAAAAATATACTTTATTCACAGAATAAAATTATAAATGCCTACAATGGTTCTCAATCCGTCCGTACAGTCTTTGCAGAGAGAATAGAAACTACAAACAATATGTTGGAATTTGACATCCCACAGAGCTACTTGGGATGAACCTTGACAAAAATTACTGCATCACTCTCCAGACCTTCTTTGTAAAGGTACATTCCAAAGGCGGTGTGTGACAGTCTCTTGCCTTCCATAGCCACCCTGAGGGTAGCAGGTGGTGGAGGACAGAGTCCAGACGTGTGTGAAGGTTCTGACAGGCAGTGCCCTTTTCACCATCAGCCAAGCTACATCATGGTATGTTGGAAATGTCTCGAACAGTCTGCTCAGGGAACCATGTGGCATCCATCTCCTCAATCCCTGACTGATAATGCTAACGGTTTCCTGTCTCAATTTCCTCACTCTCACCCAGTTCATGGAAATTGCTATGGGGATGTGCTCCAGTCAATTTTCCTCTTTGCTTTATCGATGAGTTATACCATAACGCTACAGCATATTAATTATGAAGTTTGATCATGGGAAATAGATCAGGTTCATTCTAGATTCAGGGTACAAGTGAGAGTTCAGCACCATTGAAGTGAATCCTTCAGGGATAGAGCACCAATCTCAGGTTCTGCCTTTACATAGACCAGTAGACATAGAGCCTTTAATGTAAATGCATGTTACCAATGATTTTCCAGTAAGATTGCAAAACAATCGTTGCTAAACTAAGAAAGTTGGGCCATCAAAAAGTGGCTTTGTCACAATGATTCTACAATGTGGAGGTGTTGATCTTGGACTGGGGTGGGCAAGATCAGAAGTCACATGACACCAGGTTAGAATCCATCAGGTCTATTTGACATTATCTGATGACTTATTTGAAGTTTTCACCTGATGAAGGAGTAGAGCTCTGAAAGCTTGTGATTTCAAACAAACCTGTTAGATGATAACCTGGTGTCATGTGACTTCTGACAATGATTCTATGATGACATTGAAAGGAGGAAACAGGAAGTAGCTAAGGGTTTTGAGAGCTTTAAACTTGCAGGAATCACTTAAATGCTCCAATTCTGACTCTCAGCTGAAGCTGACATGAAAGCTGTTAGTCGATGACAGTTGAAATTGACAGCAGTGCAGGCTACTACCAGAGACTTATGGAGCACGTCCATAACAAGGGTGAAAGGGCGCCCGAAGTGGCAGCACTCTGGTTTCTGAAGACTGAGATAAAAATGTCATGCATTAAAGTTAAATTTGGCTTACAATGCTTGTATGCAAGTGCATGAATAGTGGTATAATACTGTTAGTAACCAATGTGCTGCTTTTGAAAATAACAGCAGGGCAATATGATATCGAGCAATAGTAATGACATGACTCATCAACATTCCTGGATGCAAGATGTTCAGGAAAGGTAGGAAAGTAAAGAAAGGAAGAGAGGTGGATGAGATAATTATGAAGGTAAATGCAATGCGACAGAAAGTGAATGTCCTGGAGGAGTGAAAGAATAAATTTAGTTGGCTAGAATTAAGTCACAATTGAGGTACTTCAAGCCACTAGGTCTTACCTATAAGCAACCAATTAGTCGTAAAGATATAGAGCAGCATATTTGCAGATTGCTAACAGAGAGGTGAAAACCTATTGAATGGTGGTAATGTGGGACCTTAATTATCCTAATGTAGTACATGATTGCATAGTGTAAAGAAAAGAGATGGAAAAGAGGGTTTGAATTTTGTTCAGGAGAAGTTTCTTTATCACCATATTTCTACCCTAACAGAAAAGGAGGCATTGGAAATGCATGGGTCAAATGAATCAAACATCAGTCAGTGACCTTGGAGGGAATAATGATCATGTACCATAAAGGAAAGGTTAGCCATAGAAAGAGACAAGGAACAACCTGAAGTAAAATTACTAAATGGGAGAAGGTTCAATTTCAGTGGGCTGAGAATGGGCACAATTAAAAGATTAAAGAATGGCAACAGAACTATAACAGAACAATGGGTTACTTTAAATAAGTAGATACTTTGTGAACAATTAAGTTTTATTCCTGCAAGGGAAGCATCCGAGTAAACAGTACTATGTGACTTGATTGATGAAAGAGACAGAGAGAATGACAGGGGTGAATGACAGGTAGCATCATCAAGGAATTGGATGATCTAAAAATTGATAAAGAGGTGGACTTCAAAAAGTCTTCAGTAAATGTGCCACATAATATACTTCCCAGCATTGCTGAAGCACTTGATGAAAAGGAACTGTGATAGAGTGGAGAATTGATGTGTGACAGAAGACAGAAGGCAGTGGAGAACAGTTCAGGGAAGGCAATGGCCTAGTGATATTGTAGCTATGCTGTTACTTCAGAGACCCAGATTTAGTTTTGGGCACCAAGGTTCCAGTTCAGCCATGGCAAGTGGTGGAACTTGAATTCCAAATCAAAACTCTAGAATTAAGACTCTAATGATGACCATGTGTCAATTGTCAGAAAAACGCATCTGGTTCACTAAGGTCTTTTAGGGAAGGAAACTGATATCCTCACCTGGCATGGCCTACATATGACCCACAGTAATGTGATTGACGCTTAATTACCCTTTGAGATGAGCAATAAATGCTGGCCTAGCCAGTCATACCCTCAACCTATGAATGAATAAAACAAAGTTGTTTCTCAGCCTTCTTCAGTTAAAGTGTGTTGCCAAGGGTTCATTATGACACCCATTGTTTTTTCTCGATACATATTAATGAGATAGATGTGGGACTGCTGGACATCAAATGTCAGATTAAATTTACTGTGGAGAAATGTAAAGTGATTTATTGTGTTGGAAAATCCTGGAGATACAACTGAAAATAAAGGACATAATTCTAAATGTGATGCAGAAGCACCAAGGGCTCAATTAAATGTGCATAAATCCTTGAAGGTTATGTGCCAGATTCTGTTCAAAAGGCATACAGGATTCTAAGCTTTACAAATAGAAACATAGAGAACAACAGAAAGAAAGTTAACATGACGCTTTATAAAATTATGGTTTGACTTCAACTGGGCTGATGTGAATAATTGTGGTCACAAAAATTTCAGGATGATACGAAAGCTTTCAAAATGATGTAAAAAAAATATTTACAACAATGGTTCCAGGCTTGAGGACATTCAGGGGATAGTTGGAGAAACTGGGCTGTTGTTCTCTTCAGAGAAGAGAAGGTTAAAAGGGGTTGGATAGAAACGTTTAAAAACATGAGGGATCCAGACAGAGTAGATAGAGGAAAGACTATTGGTTAACAAAAAAACAGTAACACGAAGAGGTGTTTTTATTTAATGCATCGAGTAGCCAGAATCGATAGTGCATGATTTTAAATGGAGGCAAATACTACTGTAGCTTCCAAAAGGACATTGATAAGGATATTAGGTAGAAATAAAAAAGTTAAAAGGAAATATAGAATTGTGGGATAAAAGTGTTGCCTTTACAAAGAGCTAGCATTGACATGATGGACATAACACTTCCCCGACGTAACCATTCTGTGATGGTGGGATTCAAGCATCAGAAGATCATGTGTTTAAGCCCCAGCTGCAGATGTTTCAATGATGTGTGGCATATTAAAGACACTTTCCTTATGAAACTAAAAGCCTCTGTGTTTCCTAAATGGGTGAAAAGGATACCGTGAAACGATTTTGCATGGAGAGCTCTTCTGACACACTGACCAATACTTACCATGAAGCTAGCATTTAAAAAAGGTGGGTCTTGTCATGTATCATATATGTCTGAGCAATAAAGACTTGAAAAATGTTTCATTGGTTGTACCGTGGCATGAGACATTTTAAAATAGTGAATACTGCTTCATAAATGCAGGTTACCCTTTCTGCTTCCCCAGAAAATTCTTAAGTGACTTTTGGAAAATTAAATACTGACATTTAAAGCTATGTGCAAATTTATTTTCTAATTTATTGTGGAGTATTGCTTCCATCTGGAAACCTTGGACTGATCTGAAGAGACATATGCATTGCTAACACTACTCTGTAATATGACTGCATCTGCTGCAGGCTCCATCTTTATCACATGCCATCATTCTACAGTCCCTGGTGAATGGTGAGTGATAGAAAGGCTTAGTCACACAATGGCTTTGTGCAGTTTCCAGATTTGGTTATCGCACATTCCCAGTCAGACAGTTAAGAACCCAGAGTAATCAAAGACGGGTTTTGAAGCACTGAGTCCTTTCCAATTGTCCTACTAATCCTTCTGAAAATTCACTTCAATGGCTTACTGTATTTATTCAGTCTCTTAACTTCTCCACTCTCCCCAATGCTAAAAACTAAAAAGAGCAGGCTTTCTATATGCTCTAGTAGCATTTCATCAAGAATTATGTTGTCGTTGCAGTGACTACATCCATCTTCTCACACGAACAGATTCAGTCTGCTGATTTTTTTTTTCTTTTTCATTTTGCCACAATTTGATGTTCCCACAGGCTTTCATAAAACACTGACACAGCATATAGTGGCTTTTCTACTCTCAGTGCTAGCTTCTGGGTAAAAGTCAATGATCAATATTACCACTAAAAATAAAACTGCAGAAGAGAAAAAGTTGTCACAAATCTTCGGCTTACTAAAGATGATGGAAGACCTATTAGGTGCTAGCATAGTGCTAACTATTTCATAGCAACTAAAGCTTTAACTAAAGTTATTTCCATATGTATAAAGAGTCTATTATAACAGCAGCAGTAAATATCCTTGGCCTATTGTCAAGTACTCGCTCAATGCCTTCATACAGCTTGGAAGCTGGTTGAGCATAAAGGTGATGCCAACCCTGTTTGCATGGTCAGGGATAGAAATGTATCGAGTTTCTAAATCTGTGTGGTTTCTGCAGGCACTGCTTGAAAGTACTCCAGGTCAATGAGCAGACTCTTGCACAGACTGTGCATTGTGTTGATTACCAATGTAAATCTGCTGCATAAGTGTTACCTAACTGGAGAGTCTGCAATCTTGCTATATTGATGTACCATTCATGCTAGGGGCCTTACAACAGTGATGTCTCTTTGTTGATTACTGGAAGAGCTTTGTAAGAGAAGATGCTTGATACCATTAATCAAAGTCATTCCACTTAACAGAATAGGAGCAGAGAAGGTTTGTTAGATGGCACCGGAGGCAGATTGTCTGCAGCCAGCTACGTAGTCCCCATTGTTTCCACTTGATGAAACAAATCTACACTGGCTTCAGCAACTTAGATCACAATATTCACTGGGTGGGAGGAAGTGGCAGTCAAAGTATACAGAAGCAAGGGTAAAGCAATTTTTCTGTTGAATAGAATGGCATGGTCAGGTTTCAATACTTTTTCCAAAGTGGGGGAGTTTCACATCAGAGGGTGGGAAGTAGTTTTGCTTAAGGGGCTGGGAGGAGAACAAAACTCCTCCTCACAAGCAGCACTGGAAAGGAGCTTAGAGTCATAGAGTCATAGAGATGTACAGACGGAAACAGACCCTTCAGTCCAACTCGTCCATGCCAACCAAATATCATAAATTAATCTAGCCCCATTTGCAAGCACTTGGCCTGTATTCCTCTCAACTCTTCCTATTCTTATACTCATCCAGATATCTTTTAATAGCTGTAATTGTACCAGCCTCCACCACTTCTTGGCAGCTCATCCCATACACACATCATCTAGTGCATGAAAAAGCTGTCCCTTAGAACCCCTTCAAATCTTGCCACTCTCATCTTAAACCCATGGGCTCTAGTTTCGGACTTCTCCACCCGGTGGAGAAGACATTCACTATTCATCCTATTCATGTCCTTCATGATTTTATAAACCTCTACAAGGTCACCCCTCAGCCTCCGACACTCCAGGGAATGTAGTCCCAGTCTATTCAGCCTCTCCCTATAACTCAAACCCTCCAACCCTGGCAGCATCCTTGTAAATAATAGGCTGGCACTATTTTTGTTGGAGTGTCAGAAGCTGAGGGGTGACTTTACAGAAGTTTATGAAATCACTAGGTGCATAGATAGTGTAAGTAAAGCACACTGCATCAGAAGATGTCTGCAACACACACATATTCCTTTAATACATTGAGATCTAACTACAGACTATTTCATTACCGGTTTTAACCCAACACATATCTTCATTTAATCTGCAAACTGCCTCAAATGTATGCATTCAGATCATTAGTGAAGGTGTTGCAAAACAATAGACTGAACATCATTGTTAAAAGGTTCCATTTGTGATTGGTTCTACCTCACAGAGCTGCTATTATTAATGACTACCTATGTCAGTGCAAATAACGCCAATTAATTATTCAACATAAAAATGTCAACCAATCCTAGGAGACACAATTTTACTTAGCTGGCTTTTTATAGCACTTTATTAAAAGCTTTTGAAAATCAATATAGGAAATATGATTAGATTACTTACAGTGTGGAAACAGGCCCTACAGCCCAACAAGTCCACACCGACCCACCAAAGCACAACCCACCCAGACCCATTCCCCTCACACGAGGGGCAATTTAGCATGGCCAATTCATCTAACCTGCACATTTTTGGATTGTGGGAGGAAACCCACGCAGACACAGGGAGAGCGTGCAAACTCCACACAGAGAGTCACCTGAGGTGGGGATTGAACCCAGGTACTCTGGTGTTGTAAGGCAGCAGTGCTAACCACTGTGCCACCCACAATATGCACCAGATCTTCATCAATCATCAACTTTGGAATTCCTTTCACAAACTTAAAGGCTGCAAATTTGGGCTCTGTATTACTGCTAGTGTAGCCCAGGGGGAAAAACAGTAAAGGAATGTAATTCTTGAAAATGAACATTTTGTCATATTGGACCTCCATTCTGAAGTATACAATACCAATATTTCTCTTTTGCCAGTTTTACTGTTATTTTCTACAGGGCAATGCTACTGAAACATGAAGCTGCATTAATATCAACCAGGATGCTTCCAGTTATTTCCAGTTCAACCCATATGGTGGACGCTGACAAAGGACACTCATGAGAGCAGGCTGTATGTGCACCAGAGCAGGTAGACTAGGCAAACTGTGATGTCAAACAGCCTATAACAGCGATTGGAGAAGAGTCTGACATCTTGGATGTGACATTCCAGTTAATATCCTCGCTTATCACACCTAGCCCTGCTTTCGAACCATTTTAAGGTCTGACGATCCAACCTTACAGTAAATTGTTTGTGACCTTTTTTCATGGGTACAGAGTTTATCGGCATGTTACTGTAGGAATCCTACTTTTTTGGATTTCTGCAGTGTAGTGCTGGATCTTAGCAAAGAGATGAGAGGCATTGAGAGACCAATCAGGAGAAAATCTGCTTTCTGTAATGGAAGCTGTAGTTGTAGTCCCTCTTGGAAGCCATCAGGTTTTGGAAATGGAGCATAAACAGCAGAGCGAAGCTATGTGCACATTAGAAGGAGGAGAAGCTACCTCAATAAGAAGTTGGATCCATCAATTGACCTTAAAGACCACAACAGCTTGGAACAGTGTGAAATGCACTTGTGTTTTATTAAGGAGGTGGTGATTAAAGTATATCTCCTACTATGTTCCAAATTGAAACCAAAAGGTGGGGTGAGGAATGTGTTGCCAGTGCCGTCCAAAAACACTGTGATTCGGATTTTCCACACAATGGAAATTTGCAACCAGGTAAGCAAGAACTCACATTTGATCATCCATCGCAGCTTCCAGGAGGTAACGAAAGTCTGGTAAACAAGGAGAAAGGGGGATTCATTAACTTCTTACAGATAAGAGGAAGAGGGCAGGTAAATTTACTCCGAGCAGACTGATCTAAATGGTAAATCCCCACCTCAAGGGCAGACTGGTAGTCATGGGAGCCATTATGCTCACGTCCAAATAGAGGAGTAAAGGTGCCTATGCAGCACAGATGTGAAGCACAGATTGTGGGACTGCAGTGAGGATCTGTAAGGCCCTTTGTACACTGGTATCCATGGCCATATGTTAGCAGTCTGAGCATGTCATCAAGCATGACTCTTATCACCTCAGTCTGAGCTTCCACCGCAACACTGAGAGGTCAAGTGGATTCTGCCTGTATTGACCAGACTGCATCCTGGATTCCCAGACTGACAATATATGAAGAGAGACTGTTAACTGAGGACTGAAGTTTAGAAGAATGATGTGTGCAGTTGCATAGAAACTAATAAAATTCCAACAGGGCTAGACAAGGTAAATGCAGGAATGATGTTCCCGAATACCAGGGACTCCAGAACTAAGAGTGCCAGTCTGAGGATACAACATAGGCCTTTTAGGACTGAGATGAGAAGAAATTTTTTCAAACAGAGATTGTTGAGCCTGTAGAATTCTCTTCCACAGAAGGTGGTTGTGGCCAGAATGTTGAATGTATACAAGACAGTGATGCATATAATTCTAAGTCTATAGGAATCAAAGCATATGGAATGATACTGAATGGGAGAACACTCATGATTATATTGAATAGTAGAGCAGGTTTGAAGGGCCAAGTGGTCTACTTCCGTTTGTAATTTCTACATTTCTACTGCAACGGCAGCTGAGATATCCACCATCAAACCCTGCAACTTTGTTGATCCACAAATGTAGTTATGAAATTAGTGACACAGCAATGGATGAGCTGAAAATCCTGCACACAATCCTGGATTAATTTAGAGATTCCCTCCTCCACACTCTTTGGCAATGAAAAGATACTCGAGTCATAGAACATAGAACATAGAACAATACAGCGCAAAACAGACCCTTCAGCCCTCGATGTTGCGCTGACCCGTGATTTAATCTAAGCCCATCATCCTCCACTATCCCATCATCATCTACATCCTTACCCAAAGGACTGTTTAAATGTCCCTAAGGTGGCTGAGATAACTACATTGGCAGGGCACGGCATTCCACACCCTTACCAATCTCTGAGTGAACAACCTACCTCTAACATCTGTCTTAAATCTAAAACCCCTCAATTTGCGGCTATGTCCCCTTGTACAAGCAGCTGTCAATAGCCTAGGAAAAAGACTCTCACTGTCCACCCTATCTAATCCTCTGATGGTCTTGTATGTCTCTGTTAAATCACCTCTTAGCCTTCTTCTCACCAGTGAGAGCAGATCCAAGTCCCTCAGCCTTTCCTCATAAGACCTTTGCTTCAGACCAAGCAACATCCTGGTAAGTCTCCTCTACATCTCTTCCAATACTTCCACATCCTTCCTGTAATGGGGTGACCAGAACTGCACACAACACTCCAAGTGATACAACACTCACGTTTTGCACAGTTGCAGAATGACATCACAGCTCCAGAACTCAATCCCTCAACCAATAAAACCTAACACACTGTATGCCTTCTTAACAGCACTATTATACTGGCTGGCAACTTTCAGGGATCTATGTACATGGACACCAAGATCCCTCTGTACATCCACACAACCAAGAAGCTTTCCATTGACCTAGTATTCTGCCTTCCTGTTATTCTTCCCAAAGTGAATCACCTCACATTTATCTGCATTAAACTCCATTTGCCACCTTTCAGCCCAGTTCTGTAGTTTATCCAAGTCCCCCTGCAACCTGCGAAGGAGAAAGTGAGGACTGCAGATGCTGGAGATCAGAGCTGAAAAATGTGTTGCTAGAAAAGCACAGCAGGTCAGGCAGCATCCAAGGATCAAGAGAATCAATGTCTCGGGCATAAGCCCTTCTTCAGGAATTCCAAGGAGCAGGAGAATCGGCATTTCGGGCATAAGCCCTTCTTCAGGAAGAAGGGCTTATGCCCGAAACATCGATTCTCCTGCTCCTTGGATGCTGCCTGACCTGCTGCGCTTTTCCAGCAACACATTTTTCACCCCTGCAACCTGCAACATTCTTCCTCACTGACCATCACTCCATCGAGTTTAATATCATCTGCAAACTTACCAACCCATCCACTTCTGCCTGCATCCAAGTTGTTTATAAAAGTGACAAACAGCAATGGCCCCAGAACACATCCTTATGACACACCACTTGTAATCGGACTCCAGGCTGAATATTTTCCATCAACTATCACTCACTGCCTTCTTACAGAAAGCCAGTTTCTAATCCAAACTACTAAATCACCCTCGATTCCATGCCTCCACATTTTCTCCAGTAGCCTACCATGTGGAACCTTATCAAAGGCTTTGCTGAAGTCCATGTACACCACGTCAGCTGCCCTACCCTCATCCACATGCTCGGTCACCTTCTCAAAAAATTCAATGAGGTTTGTGAGGCATGATCTGCACTTGATGAATCCAGGTTGACTATTTCCAATCAAGTTGGTGCATACTAGATGATTGTAAATCCTATCTCTTATAATCCTTTCCAAAACCTTTCCTGCAACAGACGTAAGGCTCACTGTGCTATAAATACCTGGGTTATCTCTACTGCCCTTCTTAAACAAGGGCACAGCATTTGCAATCCTCCAGTCCTCTGGTACTAAATCTGTAGACAATGACGACTCAAAGATCAAGACCAAAGGCTTGGCCATCTCCTTCCTAACTTCCCTGAGAATTCTTGGAAAAGTCCTAACCAGCCCAGGGCACTTATCTACTTTCACACCTTCTAGAATTGATAACATCTCCTCCTTACTGACCTCAATCCATTCAAGTCCAAAAGCCTATATCTCAGTCTTCTCCTCTACGATATTCTCCTTTTTCTGAGTGAAAACAGATGAGAAATATTTGTTTAGCACTTCTCCAATCTGCACATGGCCGACACACAACTTCCCACTTCTGTCTTTCACAGGCCCTATTCCACCCCTCGTCATCCTTTTATTCCTCACATATCTATAGAAATCTTTCGGGTTCTCCTTTATTCTGCCTGCTAAAGACTCCTTGCTCTTCTTAACCCTCGCTTTAAATCTTTCCTAGCTACTCTGTAACTCTCCATCGCATCATCTGAATCATCTCGCCTCAATGTCACATAAGCCTACTTTTTCCATTTAACAAGAAATACAATTGCTTTAGTAAACCACAGTTCCATTATCTTGCTCGTTGCATGACAGGGACATACCTATCAAAGACACGCAATATGTGTCTTTCAGGAATCAGGACTGAAAACGGTGTTTCAATGTGAATGACCATGTGTATTCTGCTAAGTGCCATTCAATAGAAGTCGTCATCTGAGTTCTTGGTAACAGAATTTGTGTGTATCCACTGGTGAACTAGCACAGTATTTTTCTGCTTCCTGCCTAATGTGCGCTCATGCACACATTACTCACTATGTACTAATGCTAACTCTAAACTACCATCATTGACCTGAGATGTTAACGCTGATATTTTCCTTTTATGGCTGTTGCTAGACTTGTTGAGCATTTCCACTGTTTTTTGTTTATATTTCAGACCTTAGTGTCAGCAATATTTTGTTCTTGAAATAACATCATATTCTTGTTGTCTGGAAATGCCCTGTTTACTCAGGAATTTGTAGTTTCCTTTTTAAAAGGACTTTATTAAATCTATATACATCATATGATTGATTCAATTCATGATTTCATCAGCGTCTCTAATGAAAATGATAATATGTAATGATTTTAATTGCTACTTGTAAAAATCTAGACTGCTCATAATCCACTCCTAGAAACCATTGTTATGTCTGTGAGATCTTAAAAATGTGTTGCTGGAAAAGCGCAGCAGGTCAGGCAGCATCAAAGGAGGAGAATCGACATTTTGGGCATAAGCCCTTCCTCAGGAATGGGCTGAAGAAGGGCTTATGCCCGAAATGTCGATTCTCCTTCTCCTTTGATGCTGCCTGACCTGCTGCGCTTTTCCAGCAACACATTTTTAAGCTCTGATCCCCAGCATCTGCAGTTCTCACTTTCTCCTTATGTCTGTGAGATTTCAACCAGCTTCCTATCCAGAATAATATTTGACCCATTAATCTCATATGATCTAATTTTATCCAATAACTCTCCATGTCACACTTTATTGAACATTTTCTAGAAATTATGATGGATAATATTAACAGGAGTACCATTGTGCACCACAATAGTCAATTCCGCACAGAACTCAATCAGGTTAGAGAGCAGAACATGTTACTTTCAGAAAGCTTGCTGTGAATCTCTCAGACTAGTTGAATTCTCTCAGTGATTATAAATCACAAACTCTGACACAGCCAATACCTTCCTGACAATGGACAACAAATCCACATGCCTGAAATTCTCAGGATATAAAGTTTTTTTGATATTTAAGGCTGCAAGAATTTTCATCCAGACTGTGGGATGTAGATTAAAAGTACAAAATTTGCTCCTATTTGTTGAGTGTTATTTTTATCTGCAATGGACACGGACATATTTGTCATGAAATGCATAATTGGGCGCTATATTGGTAAAGTGTTCAGTCCACATCCACCTAACGTTTGCTGTCAACATTTACGGTTAGAAGATTGTGACATCAATTAGTAAGCAATTCTAATTTTGACACTTACATTGCTAGTTGTGACCTTAGTTCTTTAGCAAATGCCTTCTCTTTTCCTTACACATCTGAACGTGTCTTCAGCGGCATGATGGAAAATCCCATCAGTGCTACTTAAAGGGATTATTTGCTCTCAGGTTATTTCTTCTGACTTTTGCTCCAATTCTACACACACTGGGTGTTTTCTTTTTCAAACTTGTTACATATTACAGGCTGAAGTATGTCTCTGGACACTTCCATATAAAATAATTGCTTGCAGATATGGATGGCCAGTGGGACTTTGTGTTAATAATGAGCATGATTTGATGAATGAACAAATACTATTCAGGGAAGGATGAGCTTCTTGAAGAGAAAAGAGGAGGTGGTGGAGAAAAGTTCTCAGTAGGTGGGACCAGATTGGGTTGGAATATCTGGTTGGCATGTACAAGTTGGACTGAAGGGTCTGTTTCCATGCTGTTTCATCTCTATGGCTCTACAAGAGACCATAGGCAAATAGGGAGATATATGTTGGAAAACACATTGCAAAACTATTGTGGCACATTGTAAAGGCAACCAGCCTGAACTTCTGCTGTAACACTGACACAAGGAGTGGATGCTACTTGTGCTCCAATGAACATTGAGAAATTGACAGTCGGATTGAATAATGGGTTGCTCCACAAGACTGTTACTGCAGATGAGCACCATTCCAATGTCTCCAAATGCCTACAACAAACATTTTTGATAGATGGTGCTAGACGTCTTCATGCTCTGTCATGTTGATCACCTGCTTTCTGGTCTGGTTTCCACTGCCACAAACATTTGTCCCTTCATTAGAAGCTTGGCTTCAATGAATTCATCTCTTGAATTTCTTCAGAAAGTGTGTGCGACCTTGCTCTCCAGTGAATTGGTACATGTCGGATCTTTTCCCAAGCACTAGCTGCCCAGTTCCTCAATGCAGGCAGGCTTTCTTCCAGAATAGAGACAGAAAATGCTAGAGAAATCCAGCAGGTCTGGCAGCATCTATGGAGAGAGAGGCAGAGATACCATTTTGAGTCTGGTATGACTTCTTTGAAACTAAAGGCGGCTGGAAATGATGATTTTTTATACTATTAACAGAAGAGGAGGAGAATCAAGTGGAGTTGGTGGTAAGGGTGCCCAGGGCAAAAAACAAAAGGAGAGCTAATGGTGATAAAGGCGTGACAGAGATGTAACAGAGATGTGAAAAGAACAAATTCTCCATTCTTCTGAGAGCAAAGCACAGATAAGATGTAGCCGAATGGTGGGGTGAATCATTGTGGATGACAGAGGACATGCTGTGAAGATTCAAAAATTGATCATAAGCCCCGGATATTGTAAAGTACCCAACCAGAAAATTTTGGTTGTTCTGCCAGCTTGCTCAAGATGGAAATGTTACCATGGGAGCAAGATGGGGTTCATTGAAAAGGTATTTAACAAGAAGATTGGAGGTGTTCCATGAAACAGGTTCTAATAATATCTAATCTGTGTTTAATTTAATACTGTATTTAATTACTGTCCTCTGTATAGTTAATTGTGTCAATTTCCCTGTTCATTCTATTTACCTTTATTTCTTGTGTCATGTTTACCCTTTCTATTGTAAATAAACGCAGAGATTTGTTTTTGCCCTGAAACATTCCCTAAATAGATCCAGGGTCTAAAACCAAGGATCTGGAGGTGATACAAACCATCAAAATTAGCAAAATGTTGATTGCAAACCAGAACTCTATAGTGCTGCATTCCAGGTGTGATTCGATTGGTCAAACTACTCGACTTTAAGCAAAACATACTTTATTCTTACAGCACAGTTAAAATACAAATAAAAAGAGAAGGTTTTGCATAACTTTAACTCAACTGAAATACAATATTATTTAATGGCTATTCATCAACTCTTCCAATATCGCAGCATCCTATAAACACACCCTTGGCAACGGCAAATTCAGCAAAATACATTTCCCTTAATTGTGATCTCCAGTCCAGAAGAAGGAACACTGACAGTATGAACTTAGCAGCAGAGAGACACCTCAAACGTTTGCAGTTGCAGGGAGAGATTTGTACCGATGAGTCAATTCCAAAATTCCAATTTCACCAACTGAAAGCAAAACTAAAACCCTGACTCCACCCACTCATGCTCCTTTTATCTAATTTAAAAACAAACCCAAAGCTATTTGCCCTGCTTTTCCATGGAACAGACACCTGATACCAGGTTTGCAACACCTCTCTTCAAGAGACACTGGGCAGAACAATTCCCTCTCAAAGGCACAAAATCTCTAAAACATCATTGGGAGAGAGTGCACAAATCTCATCTGTCTGACCTTTCAAGAAACTTCTCCCCTGCACATGACAGTTTGCAAATCACACATTGGACTTATCAGCCAACTCAGAATCTAACAAACCAGATTGGAAGCAAAACATCCTTGATCCAAAAGGACCTATCAAGGAAGAGTTAACTATTGCTGTTGTAGTTTGCTGTAAGCCATGCAGCACAGATTGTCAAAACCCAAACTGAGATAATACAGTCTGTTTAGAGACCAGCATGGCACACAACCTTTTGAGCGGGTGGCTGGAGGACATCAGAGCTATCTGTGTATCTGCATTTTTTATTACCCATGGGAAGTCCATAGCTCTTTTCCTCATGGGCAAAGAAGACTGAATGTGTATCATGTGGTGCTTTTGAACCCGCTAGTGAATAAATCACCCAGAAGCACTTTGTAATTAGATGGTATCCCAGGTTTGGACTGTCTACTTGGAAACCTCTGGTCATAGACTGATATAACTCCTCTTTCTTTTTAATAAAACAAAGACTGCAGATGCTGGCGATCTGAAAGAAAAACAGAAAGTGCTAGCAAACCTCAGCAGGACTGGTGTCATCTGTGGGAAGAAAGCAATGTTAACGTTTCAGGTCAGATATCTTGTAAAAGAGTTACTGACTCAAAATGTTAGCTCTGCTTTCTTTCCATAGATGCTGCCAGACCTGCTGAGTTTTGCTAGCACTTTCTGTTTCTCTTTCTCTTTCTTCTCCTCCTCAAACACCTGTTGCTCCTCTCTCTCTTCCTATATCCTCTTATGCAAACACCATTGAGAGTTTCTGGTTTGAAAGGAATTGAATCAGTGCATCGAACCCGCATGCTTTTAAGTTTATGCATGAAATACCGATGCAAAGACTGACACAAGTGGGGTAGGCTAGAATTAATATACATCTGTTGCTCAAGAAGGATATTTTTGATCATTGTCCATTTATATTGGGTAAATCAATAACGACAAATTACGGAGCATGTATTTTTAAATGAAAGGTATGTATTTTGAGCAATGCAATTTTCCATGGAAGACTTGTCGCGTGCCAGAATTGTGTGCCCTCCTCCATCATTTGCTTTCTCTTTAGAACTAGTAGCCATTTAAAATGAAACCCTGTTACATGACGGGCTCCCCAGGAAGAGGAAATCCTCTTGAATCCTAGAGTTGTCTGCTTCTTGATTTTTCTGAAAATATAGAATAAAACATGATTATTTCTCGGGATATTTAGAGGTACAGAGAGCCTCCTTATTCAGAGATTGAAAGAGGAGTGTGAAGTGTAAATTATGTTTCTTAAGGCAGCCTAGAGAGTCCCAAAAATGTGAAAACATTAAGTGCAATGCAGTCCTGACTGAGCTGTATCATTGCTCCACAAGGAGACAGATATTTATGATGCCTCCACAATAAAATGCAATCTCCTGATATATTGATTATAGATTAATGTGGATGTAGTAGGTTTGCTTTTTGAGGAATCTGGGTAGATGCTGAGACTTCCTGCTGAGATGCCTTCTTGTCTGCTCAGGTCTTGTAGCTGGGCACAGCAGGAGATGTTTTGCTTTTAGCATTGCTCAATTCATCACACTCACCTTACAACAGTCCCTATATATGATATCTTATTCTCCACCACACTCTCAAGCACTTGATATACGGCCACAAGCCAAAGCCCATGCATTCAACCACAATAACCATGCAACCCAAACAGATTGAATGAAACTTACTGACCTATTTCCCACCTTCTCACAGAGCAGGTTGTCACAGATCAGAGGCAGCAAGTTGCTAAACTACAAAGAAGAAGTACCCCTTTATGTCAATGGAGGAGACAGTGCTCATCATTTAAGGTGGAGCCATTGCTGAAGGTGTGATCATCAGTGCTGTTGAAGATATTGAAAATTAAGTTATATACATTTCTAATCCTCTTTCTCTCATCCTAAATCTATTCTTAAAAATTATTATGGTGTACATTTCTCAGATTTTTTCCTCTCCTCTCATCACAATTTACCTTACTAGTTTTTTTTGTCCTTCAGATACCCAAAAACCTAAACAGGAATTTTAATCACAGAAACTTTAATTAGGCTTCCTACCCTTAGGGTCCCATGCACTGTCACCAGCCTCCTTCACTTCCCTGCTAGCTGGGTTGGAAACTTTGGGGCCTTGGGAATTTCAGCTGCCCACTGGAGAAAACACAATTTTAAAGTGCATCTGGTTGCTGAGGCTCTTCCTGTCGTTCCTCTTGGTTCAGAACAGGCCCGTGTCTTGAAGCTCTTGTTCGGATAGTGCTTGGTTGCCTGCCCTTTTCTCGGATGTCCTTTGTTCCGGTGATGCCCTTGGTTTGTCTTCCTGATTCAGCGTGCCAGATCGGCCTCTGTGGTTTTTGGTTCTGAAGCTGCTTGTTGTGGGGAAGCTGTTTCTGCAAAAATCTTGTTGTTAAAAAGGCTCTCTCCCAGTTAAGGTCAAGGCTAGGAGTTATCCAGACTGTGTGCCCCATTACCTCCTCTCAAATCGGTGTTGCCATTGTGTTTCTGGCGTTCCCTTTGAGGTCAGTTGGCTTCCTGATGGTTAAGAGTATGCATGAATATATTTCGATTTAAGTTGAATGTCCAGTACCTCTGAAGCACCATACTGTCTACATTGTAAAGCCCAAGGTGTTAAAGTTAGTTTTAGTCCAGAGTTGTTTGATTGATTGTTCTCTTTGAGTGGAGATGTAAATTGGAATTAACAATAGTCCCAGACTGAAATAATTCTGGCTCTGTGTTTGTTGCAGCCTGAGCTCAGGATCTTGTCCAGTATTTTAGATATTAGAAAAATCCAAGATCTTGTCAAGTGGCAATGGGATTATTACACAATCCTACAGTGCACTTGTCTTTAAATAAAATAAAACTTAGCTTCAAGGCTATCTCCTTGATATATTTTGAGAGAATTTGATCTGGTCCATAACACTTTGCCTAAACACATTCTCAATGTGTATGATATGTCCATGAACATTTTTCTCCATTGTCCTGCTGGGACTCTCCTGCCATAAACAAGTTCTAATTAGAAAAGTTGCTTCTGAAGCTTGGTGACATACATGTGAAAGACATGTCCCATCCAACGATGTCGGTTTTAAGCAATTAATACCTTGAGGTGGGACACGTTGCTATTGGATGTCTTTCTTGTCACTGGATTTGGATGATCTCACCAGGACATCACAAGAGGTACTTCTCCAGTGTTTGAGGTGTATGCTATATATCGTCCAATTCTCCAAAGATCGTAGGACAACAAGGGTCACCAGTAAAGTATGAGGCCACATAAGGTGGTATTGTTGTACCAAACTTCTTTGCCATTTCTTCTGCTACTGTCACAGACAGAATGTTCGTGTTCTCTTCCTGCCTAAATTCAGTCGGTTTCAGATGGAAAGAATTGTGTTTTTTTCATAGTTGTGCATTATGTATTGCAATTACCATATATACTCGAGTAAAAGTCAATCTCATATAAAAGTCGACCCTACCCCCCTATTTTTGGCCAAAATATCTGAAATTTTCCATATATCTCATGTAAAAGTTGACCCCATTGCTTCACAGATAACAGATCAACATTTGTGAGTCAAGGTATTATCTAGTACATAAATGTTGTGATGAGGAAATTTTTTTTGTGCTACTATGTGTTTTGATGTACAACATTAGACTACAGATTTTCTAAGTTCTTTCTCAAACAAACATTATAATTATTATAATTAGTATTCACTTTTTGTATGGCTGTCCCACTCCGCTGTGGGACTCCAACCTGCTCTGTTCTGGTCCTCAGTTGAAATGATGATGTCATCGCTGCTCCAAGGTAAAGTTTTTTTTAAAAGAGAGAATAACAAGAAAAAAATTAAAAAGTGGATGGAATAATTACCAATTCATTTTTGTTATTGTCTTTAACCAGTGGATATAGAGAACAAAATTCACTATCAGTTCAAATTTACAAGCTAAAATTTCGACCAACTGCGGAAAGGAATATTTGAAAATGGGATTTCAAACCTGTGACTAAGATTGTGTTTTATCAAAGTGATCCCCATGTTTCAGATGATAAAGCAGTGGACATTAGGAGCAACAATGTTGATATTCAGACAGGAAACAGTAGGTTGCTGCTGCATGATTACTGTAATTCATCATGCTTTTTTTTCTTTATTTAGGGATAAATTTGGCTTCTGCTATTGATACAGTATGAATTTTGACTGGCATGAATTTCAGCCCCTCAAATGTTGTATCCATGCAATAGTCAACCCCCTAAATTTAACCTTAAGAAATAGTCTAAAAAATTCAACTTTTACACGAGTATATACGGTAAGTAAATCAACAGCAATCTTTCATGAGTTTAAGATAAAGAAGATTATTTACTTTGATGCACCTACCCTGAATTACTACAATGACACACACACAAACACACATATAAAGAATGGATACATATAAAGCGATTGCAGTGAAGCTGATTAGAGTTAATTCAGTCTCTGATTTGAAATTTCTTAGCTTCCACATGGCAGGCCTATGGTTTCTTGAATGGATTTGGTGATTGAAAATTGAAGTGAGAATGTCTAGTATTGGAAGTGTTCACAATAAGTTGTGAGGTTTCTTGTAGCTGAATATCTAGGAGATTAGTTCTTGTTGAATTTTGAAACTGGATTAGGCTACATGCTTTTCTGCTTGATGACTTGCAGCTAGTTTCAGAGTTTGTTACTAAGACTGACTGGTGACTACCGGTTCAGATAAATCTGTTGGATCTGCCTGCAAAAGCTTCCTTTCCAATTTTGGCGTTAGACTCATGTTGATTCTCCATCCTATGTTAATACTTCCGAAACCCACCAATCTCGTTTGGAGTTGATAATGGCTTTTCACGTCCATCTACCAAATTTGAGTTTCAGTATTCACTTCAATCAATTATAAAATATGGAGGCAGGCAGTCTAAAAGTATGTAGTCTTATCTGTTGGCTCATTCTTAAACAATGAGTGCAGTGAATTTTTCAGATGATGATGATGTACCCTCACCTATCACCATATTGAATTAGTTGCCTTGTTAGAAACATAACACTGTCAGTAGTCCAAATGCTAATGGTCATACAATTTGCTGCAGCCATCTTAACAGCTCTTTCATGTCCAGTTGCTAAATGTAGTCACTGAAAATTTATACTAAAATGTGCCTGTACTGGGCATGACACTTAATTAGTCCTGAAAATTGATCATAAGTACAGAGATCAACAGAATAAATTGGAAACTGCACAATTTATGCCACTCTCAATCCAAAATCAAAATTCACTTCAACCTCAGTCACTGAACTCCATTATAAAGATGATGGTTGTGTGTGTCCTCACTGAGCTCCAGGCTATTGTTGGCTCTTTCTCTGAAGCTCATGAAGAATTAATCTTTCACAGAACACCTGGAAAACTACAGTCATCTTCCACAGCTCTCACAGCGCACTATCTTCCCACATTGAGTAAAGGGCTTTGGAAAGTAGTGGACCGTTTTCCATTTTCTCAGAGCCAACATTAAAGGAAGGGGGACATAAAGAACAAAATTCACTATCAGTTCCAATGTGTAAGCTGAAATTAAGACCAACCGAGGAAAGGGATATTTGAAAATCAGGATTTCAAACCTGTGACCAAGACTGTGTTTTGTCAGAGTGATCCACATGCTTCAGACCATAATGTGGTGGGGTTTTGGAGCAACAATATTGATATTCAGACAGTGGACAGTAGGTTGCTGCTGCATGATTTCCACACTGCTCTGCCTGGTCAGCCAACCCAAACAGCAGCAAGAGAACTGATCTTTGGCTATCAGTGGCGTTCTCCAATTTCCTGTTAACTAAGAAGTCTGGAGTCACCATGGCAGCAATAGCTGCAATTGTAGAAATTCAAATGTCAATTCGATGGAAGAAGCAAGTCTGGCAGTACAGGATATTTGGGCTTCTTTTGAAGGATTTTACCAATCTGTGGAATCTGTAATGGCTGCAGCAAAAGTTGCAATCCTGAGGCTGCGAGATATTGGTGCAGATTGGAACTGGCCACTTCAAAATGTTTCCAAGTTCAGTCCTATGGACCAAGGTAGAGACTAGTTTCCTGTATTCCACACCACCCAACCATAAAACAACAGAACCAAATGACACAGGGCAAAAGTAGCCTATTCAACCCATTGAATCTGCTCCAACTTCAGTGAGATTATGGCTAACTCAATAATCTCCACTTTCTTGCCCATAATCCTTGATTCTCTTACTGATCAAAAATATGTCTATCCCAGCTTTGAATATCACTTCCTACAAGTTTTCAAACTGTTTACCAATTAATCACACCAAACATTTGTTTCCTCTGGTGCATGGGGCAGGTGGCACAAGGTGGAGTCTACTCCTAAGGGTCTACAATAACAAAGCCAGAAAGAACACAGTGCAGAACATGTGGCCATTAAAGGGGGATTTATGTGATAATACAATAAGAAGATTGTGAATGAGGATAGCTTGGAATTTAGGAATTAAGAATAGTTAAGGATATGTAAGAAAGTTGAATGACCACTAGGCAACATACCACCTGCTCTACAACTAGTAATAACAACTTCCACCCTACATCCAAATTGCCACCAGCAAGGAATTTTCACAATGAATGATATAATTTATGTATAGTTTCTCTCCCCAGTTAGTTCATTCTCCTGGATGTTATTGTATTATTTTGTCCTGGAATGAGGTTTTAATGTCTCACATTGTTAAAGAAGTATAACATATATCTGAGGTGTGCGCATGTCAATTGCAGTTACTTTTGACAATGCAGTTATTCAATATGGCATTTGTGAGATAAAATTTTACATTGGCCATTGTTAAACTTCTTGTACCACCAGAGTTATCTGTTATAACCAGGATTCCTGACTGTCATATCACAGATTAAATCCTCCCACATGTGCTGCCTTAACTGAATCAATGGTTACAGGCTATTCCTCCTTCTCTGGGCCTCCACCAGGGCTTCCTGTTCCAACTCTGCGACCCTGGGCATACAGGCCCCAAAACACCATTCAATTTTGGCTTGCCTTCCAGCCACAGGGTGCATACATTTTGTTGAAGTGAGCGAGAAAGGCTACATTTACAGCTCCATGAAGATGATTTTCAATCAGCACTTGAGAGTTAAGCATGCAGGTTTATATTTTAGTACCAGCACATACATTCAAATCATTGTGGATATCTATTAGGCCTCAACATGCTTGCAATCACTTTCAAACAGGAATTTCTATTAGCATGAAACCCATGTGGTGCTCGTTTCCATTCTTGCAGTAAAATAACCCCCTCACAATTCTGTTTACTTTGACAGTTTGGGAAACATTTCTAAGGATTTTTAAGGGTTTCAATGCCTTTGAAATTTAACAATCCATTTTGGCCAATTAGATTAATTGTTCAAGTACCATTTTATTTACCTTTTGGAGCAGTTTAAAATGTAAACGAAATCAAAATTATAAACTCAAAGCTGAATGGTGATTTTTGCTTTATTTGTCTTGCCTTTCCAAACAGGTTGAATTGGCACAGGGAGGAATTTTTCAGAAGTCTGAGCTTTTCTTTATGGATGAGTATAATTATGAAAATTACTATGGTTTCAATATTTGTATTGTTTTGAAACTGACTTAAAGTAATTGTGAGAAATCAAGTATTCCAATTCTATATTCATTCTACTAATGAATGCATTTTGCATCTGTGTGATTTGTGTCTCAGTAGCAACTAATTAGTGACATTCAATCTGAACCATATGGTCTTTTAACAGACTTTCTGCTGGTTTTAGAACATATGGTGGTGTCTTATACCATTTGAAGTACATACCTCATTGCTAAGAGGGTTCATCATTCACCTTGTCGGCATGTACCCCAGATTACTTTATATAGAAGACTGTCTTTTATTTGACAGGTGGTTTAGGGGAAAATGTGTTTATAGTGAGGACAAACCATAATAGATTGCACCTATTAATCCATAATTCATAAGCGTGCAGTCAATATCAAAAACATCACACAACATAATGCAATTCTAGGACCACTTCAAGGCACTTCTTTGGACAATATTTGCCAAATATTCTGCTGTTATTGTCATAGCAAGGTGGCTCAGTAGTTAGCATTGCTGCCTCATAGCACCAGGGTCCCAGGTTCAATTCCAGCCTTGGGTGACTGTCTGTGTGGAGGTTGCACATTCTGCGTGGGTTTCCTCCGGGTGCTCCGTTTTCCTCCCACAGTCCAAAGCTGTGCAGGTCAGGTGATTTGGCTATGCTAAATTGCCCATGGTCCTAATCAGAGGGGTATGGGTGGGTTACTCTTCGGAGGGTCGATATGGACTTGTTGGGCCAAAGGGCCTGTTCGCACACTGTGGAGAATCTAATCAATCTATAAGAACAGCTCAGCCAGTATCGCGAAATATGTCAGCACCTCACAAAACTCTGCCTCCATAGTATATTTACCAAATAGCAGCAAACCTGTCAAAGTTGTATCTGGTGAGTTTAAGGAGGTAACACAAAGTGCAAAGAAAATGGTATTGGCAGTCATGGAGTTGCTTCCTAATGTTGGAACAGATAGCAAAGTTCTTGCTTGTGCCACAGTGCCAAGATAATTCTGATCTAATTATGACTGCCTAGCAGAGGAGATTGCAAAATGAGCAGAAATAATTTTGATTTGTACAAATTGCCCCTCCCAACCAGGGAAGAAAGCCCAGGATTTTATTTGTGTTTGTGCAAAACAGTTAGTACCTGAAAGGAGCTGGTATCATAATAGAACCTCCATCTATGAGGCTGCATAGGGCTGATCAGGGGAAGAGGTGAACAATGTTCAAGTTGTTGTGTTCTAATTTGGTTCCAGTTAACTTCTAAGTCTATGTAACTAATAGCAAATATGTATATGATATAGATAGTTTAAGTTTGTTTTTTGGGTTAGTAACCTGTTGGTTTTCTGTGTGCCTGAAGTCAATAAAGAACTTGTAAGTATTTAGAGTCATAGAGTCATAGAGATGTACAGCGCAGAAAGAGGCTTTTTCGTCCAACTCTTCCATGCTAACCAGATATCCCAACACAATCTAGTCCCATTTACCAACACTTGGCCCATTTCCCTATAACTGGATTAGTGGTGCTGGAAGAGCACAGCAGTTCAGGCAGCATCCGACGATGCTGCCTGAACTGCTGTGCTCTTCCAGCACCACTAATCCAGTATTTGATTTTCAGCATCTGCAGTCATTGTTTTTACCATTTCCCTATAAACCCTTTCTATTCATATACCCATCCAAATGCCTTTCAAATGATATAATTGTACAAATTGCCGCCACCACTTGCCCTGGCAGCTCATTCCATACATGCACCACCCTCTATGTGAAGAAGTTGCCCCTTTGGTCCCTTTTAAATCTTTCCCCTCTCACCCTAAACCTATGCCCTCTAGTTCTGGACTCCCCCACTCCAGGGAAAAGTCCTTGTCTATTCATCCTGTCCATGGCCCTCATGATTTTATAAACCTCTCTAAAGTCACTTCTCAGCCTTCGATTTCTGTTCAGTGATTTATTTTAAAGTGGTTTTTGAGGCCAGGTTTTAGAATAAAACTATATTTTTGTGTGCCACTAATGGATTTTATTTTGTTTAACTTAGATGAGTTTGCCAACCCGAAAAATAAATAATTGGTTCTCAAGGTTTGATTGAGACTTTAGGAGCTAGTTTTTTAAAGTTTATGTGAAACAGCCATAGCTTAAAGAGGGAGACTATTTGTTGCAGTTTTACTTCAGAGTTTTGAGTGGCCCTGTGACATTCTTGGAATAAGATGTCTGTGTAGACTAGTGCTGCTAAGAAAGGAGGATATGCATACTGAACTAAGTTACCTTAGGGTGAAAAGTTAATGTTAATTACTGACCAGCATAAAACTCTGGAGGTTACTTAAAGCTGAGCATGTTTAAGCCGGTGTATGATAGCTCCAGGAAGAAGTTACCTGCAGTTCTACTCTAAAAACTGAAGTTATATATTACTTAAGGGAGAAAGTGAGGACTGCAGATGCTGGAGATCAGAGCTGAAAATGTGTTGCTGGAAAAGCGCAGCAGGTCAGGCAGCATCCAAGAAGCAGGAGAATCGATGGTTCGGGCATGAACCCTTCTTCAAGAATCCTTCAGGAATATTAATAAACCTACTGATGTGTTAAATGCTTGCATTTTGGTGTGAGTATTATATGAGTTGTGTTTTGGGTACTGCATCAGGGTGCGTTTTGGAAGCTATACAAAAACTTGAAACAACCCACCCCTACACCCGACAATATCGGCAGCTGCTTCTCGACTTGCTCTGTGGTCATCTGGCCTTACTGCAGCCCACCCAACCTTCTAGTAGTGAAGAATCTTGCACACTTTCTCCCAAGTTGGATGGGCCAGATGAGAACATTTCCTGACTCTTGCTATATGCCTCAAGGATGAAAATCTGGTCCCATGTCATGTTGATGATCACAGACCAAATACACATTGTAGATAAGGGAAACCTTTCTGTCATCGACACCATGGCATTAGAGGGCAGCACATTCTAACCTTTAGATTCATACTGCAACTTGGAACAACATAAAGCTGTGTGATAATTGTGCATTGTCACAGGCTCATCAAGCTGGTGATCAGTTCTATTTAGTAGCCACCTATAATAAACATGCAATCCAAATTCTGATGTCGCCATCACTGTTAATTGCTAGACCTGGTATATCAACCATAAACATGAACTAAAGGCTATAAGAGTGTAATTTGTTTGTGCGGAATTTGATGCTATTGCGGAGAGAAATGATGTTTGGAAAACTTATACCATGGCAACAGCATGAAACCTTTATATCCTCACATCCATTTAAAGTAATTGCAGGAGACCATAGAAAAATCAGCTAGCTTAAAGATGACCAATGCACTGCAGTGGTCAGAAAGACCCATTTAGAGAGTCTTGTTGTATGAACTCACTCATTAGAATGCTACAAGATAGAAACCTATGGTTTCTTGCACATTCCTGTTCAAATAACATCTCCCAATAAGTGAGACTCAGCTGGCTCAGTGACACATTATGTTCATGCCAGCACAGCCAACTCTTATTTAGCCCAAATCCATGGCTTTTTTCCTACTCACCATGTATAGCTTATGTTGCACTTACTCCTTGATAGCTTCAAATTCAGACAAAATTGTACTCATTGCTGAGTTGCCTTCCACAATGGTAATACTGAATACTGTGTCGAGGCTTTCCATTGCTATGATTGACTTGATCCTTCTGTTCCTCTGGCACAAAATGGTGAAGGAGAAAACAAGAGATAAACTCTGATTTTCTGAGACCCCAGTGATGGCACGTTGGCACCACATCCAATTTTCAGAAGGAAAGTTGAATGTTTAAATTTGTGTATACTTTCACACGAAACACATCACTTATGATGTCAACTCAGAAAATTCTCCTTCATTAGCTGTGTGTAGGAGGCAGATCATTGTACAGAATCATAGCACGTTGCAATAGAATTTGAAGACAAATTTTCTGAGCCTGGAATTTGTACTGAATGCTTTCAAACTGTTGATTAAATACTTACATAATGTTTGGCAGACATCAATCTTTCCCTTTGGTAGGCTTACATGTTTTATATACTTAACACACTCTATTACTCCACCACAATATTCATTCATTTCCTTATTGTTCATTCTGCTGGCTTAATTCAGGTTAAGCGTATTGTATGTAAAGCTATTCAAGCAAACAATGGTTAACTTGGAAACCCATATAGAGCAACCTGGTGTTAATCATATTCATTACTCACTATACAACTTTTCTTCCGGTCTGACACCTTCTGACAAATCTCCTTCCAAGTCTGCTGGATCTAAATCATTATGTTTGCCACTTGTTCCATACCTATCGTGTTCTGTCTTTTTTTGGCACTGAACTCTGAAGGGGATACTCCAATACAAACTAACATTCTTCACTGCCACAGCATTCAACTTCTAGGAGAGCCAGTTTTTCCTCTTGCCCATATTCTGCCTTTTTTCCATCAAACATTCACCGGCAGAATTGGCTTACATTGTACAATATACGAGCAACTTGGTTGGTTTTCTCATCATGAATCCAATATTATGGCTGTACTTTGATTAGCCATTCAGATGTGCATTAGTCATAGTGTTTCTGAGTTCAGAAAAATACTTTTGCTAATTTGAATGCAAGTTTGATTGGCCAAAAATATAAAGGAGGATAGTAAAAGCTTTTTTAGGTATGTGAAAGGCAAAAAAATGGTTAAGACTAAAATTGGGCCCTTGAAGACAGAAACAGGGGAATATATTATGGGAAATAAAGAAATGGCAGAAGAATTGAATTGGTACTTCAGATCTGTGTTCACTGGGGAAAACACAAGCAATCTCCCTGAGGTAACAGTGGCTGAAGGACCTGAACTTAAGGGAATTTATATTTGCCAGGAATTGGTGTTGGAGAGACTGTTAGGTCTGAAGGTTGATAAGACCCCGGGGCCTGATGGTCTACATCCCAGGGTACTGAAGGAGGTGGCTTGAGAAATCGTGGATGCGTTGGTGATTATTTTCCAGAGTTCGATAGATTCGGGATCAGTTCCTGCGGATTGGGGGGTGGCTAGTGTTGTACCACTTTTTAAGAAAGGTGGGAGAGAGAAAGCAGGAATTTATAGACCAGTTAGTCTGACCTCAGTGGTGGGAAAGATGCTGGAGTCTATTATAAAGGATGAAATTACGACACATCTGGATAGTAGTAACAGAGTCAGAGTCAGCATGGATTTATGAAGGGGAAATCATGCTTGACTAATCTTCTGGAATTTTTTGTGGATGTAACTCAGAAGATGGACGAGGGAGATCCAGTAGATGTAGTGTACCTGGACTTTCAGAAAGCTTTTGATAAAGTCCCACATAGGAGGTTAGTGAGTAAAATTAGGGCGCATGGTATTGGGGGCAAAGTACTAACTTGGATTGAAAGTTGCTTGGCTGACAGGAAACAAAGAGCAGTGATAAATGGCTCCATTTCGGAATGGCAGGCAGTGACCAGTGGGGTACCGCAGGGATCAGTGCTGGCACCGCAGCTTTTTACAATACATATTAATGATAACGAAGATGGTATTCGTAATAACATTAGCAAATTTGCTGATGATACTAAGCTGGGTGGCAGGATGAAATGTGAGAAGGATGTTAGGAGATTACAGGGTGACCTGTACAGGTTAGGTTTAATGCAGTTTAATGTGGATAAATGTTTGGTTATCCACTTTGGTGGCAAGAACAGGAAGGCAGATTGCTACCTAAATGGAATCACTTTAGGTAAAGGGGCAGTACAGAGAGATCTGGGTGTTCTTGTACACCAGTCAATGAAGGTAAGCATGCAGGTACAGCAGGTAGTGAAGAAGGCTAATAGCATGCTGGCCTTCATAACAAGAGGAATTGAGTATAGAAGCAACGAGGTTATTCTGCAGCTGTACAGTGCCCAGGTGAGACCACACCTGGAGTATTGTGTGCAGTTCTGGTCTCCAAATTTGAGGAAAGACATTCTGGCTATTGAGGGAGTGCAGCGTAGGTTCACAAGGTCAATTCCTGGAATAGCGGGACTACCTTACGCTGAAAGACTGAAGCGACTGGGCTTGTATACCCTTGAGTTTAGAAGACTGAGAGGGGTTGATTGAGACATAAATGATTATTAAAGGATTGGACACTCTGAGGGCAGGAAACATGTTTCCACTGATGGGTGAGTGCCGAAGGACACAGCTTAAAAATACGGGGTAGACCATTTAGACAGAGATGAGGAGAAACCTCTTCACCCAGAGAGTGGTGGCTGTGTGGAATGCTCTGCCCCAGAGGGCAGTGGAGGCTCAGTCTCTGGATTCATTTAAGAAAGAGTTGGATAGAGCTCTCAAGGATAGTGGAATCAAGGGTTATGGAGATAAGGCAGGAACAGGATACTGATTAAGGATGATCAGCCATGATCATATTGAATGGTGGTGCAGGCTCGAAGGGCAGAATGGCCTACTCCTGCACCTATTGTCTATTAATACAGGATTTTTTAAAAAATGCTAATTTAACACCTCTTCCTGTTAGGATCCAAAACTGTTGTCGAGATCTTGGTGGATTCTGGCTGATTGCTGGGTCAGCGACGGAAAATAGAATGGGAAGCAGCTCTGATAATATTCCTTCCTGTCTTTTCCACATTATGATTGCCTGTTTCTTCCTCTGGCTCCTTACGTCAAGAGGGATATGTTAGAGAGGAGTTCCCAAGCTAGCTCCTTTCCATCTTTAAAATGCCTCAGTGAACCTCTAACTTGCTAAGCCCCTGAACATCCAATACAGTAAGGCAATCATCTTGAAGTCAGGTCTTTTATCCTTTCTGAGCCTACAATTGCTGCAGATACCTTTTGCTTTCAGGCTGGGAGCTTTGAGTAGAGCAGCTTTAGAAACTGAATGACTTGGATGGAACAGGGAGGTACCATTGAAGCAACATTGCAGGGATTGGTGACCATGCAAATAACACCTCATTTTGCAGTTTGAGATGCCATTGGTTGCAAACTTTATCATGGTGCAACCTCATGGATTTACTGCAGTGGCATTAATCCAATCTATAATCCCAAATCCTTAACCAGCCTTCTCCAACTGAGAATTGCTGGCAGTTGGGATAGAGACCTCATGATGGCACAATGGAAGTATTTCACATTTCCCATTCAAATCTGGAGTAATAGGGACATTTAACTGCATGTGCCTGTGCATGTGAAGTGGAGATATGAGGATTAGGGCTGGTGGATGACAGAGTAGGGAGACAAGGAGTCAAGGTATGCATTTATTGGTATTTTGTAGAGAAATATTAGCAAAAATTTTCTGACGATTTAATGGCGTTTCATCAAGATTTCTAAAATATTTCATCCTCAGTATTTCAGACGTGAGCAATAATTTGGGAAACTGCAGAATGAGTTGCCTGTTATTGCGTCCATCTTGTATAGCTGATGTTACATAATATTTATTAAGAGTGTCTGAGTCCACTGAACAGAGGAAAAACTATTAATGCTGACTATGTTAAAAGTGCAGATCCACAGACATACACAGCAACACTTCCTTTCCCTATGATCCAAGTCACCAACAAGGTTAAGTGCAGAAATGGTATAGGAGCGTTATTACCTCCATGTTCGTTTCTAGTCACAAATCACTTTCTCTTTGACAAATATCAATGGGTTTTGGACCTGGGTTCAAATCCCAACAAGGCATATCGGAGAATTTGCATTCAATAAGAGTTAAGAATCTAATGATGACCATGAAACCATTGTCAATTGTCAGAAAAACCCATCTGGTTCATTAATGCTCTTCAGTAAAGGAAATCTGTCATCCTCACTTGATCTTACCTATATACAACTCCTGACCCTCAGAAATGTGGTTGACTCTTAGCTGCCCCCAGTAAGGGCCCAGCAAGCCACTCAGTTGTACCAAACGCTATGAAGTCTGTAGGGAGAGGCTGAATTGGCTGGGTCTGCTTTCCCTGGAGCATAAGAGGCTGAGGGGTGACCTTATAGAGGTTTATAAAGTCATGAAGGGCATGGATAGGGTAAATGGACAAAGTCTTTTCCCTGGGGTTGGGGAGTCTAGAACTCTTTCCTTGGTTTTAGGTGAGAGGGGAAAAGATTTAAAAGGGACCTAAGGTTCAACTTTTTCATGTGTGGTACGTGTAAAGACTGAGCTGCCAGAGGAAGTGGTGGAGGCTAGTACAATTACAACATTTAAAAGACATCTGAATGGGTATATGAATAAGAAGGGTTCAGAGGTATATGGGCCAAGTGCTGGCGAGTGGGACTAGATTGATTTAGGCTATCTGGTTGAAGTGAGCAAGTTGGACCGAAGGGTTTGTTTCCATGCTTACAACTCTTTGACTTTATGACTGACATTAACCTAGGCACTGGAAACAACAACAGCAGAAACAGAAACAAAAAGCAGAAATTGCTGGAAAAACTCAGCATGTCTAGCTGCATCTGTGAAGAGAAAGCCGAGTTAGCATTTTGGGTTGAGTGATGCATCCTTAGAACAGCAGAAACAGCCTCCTTGACCTTGCAAAGTCCTCCTCACTAGCATCTGGGAGCTAGTGCCAAAATTGTGAGAGCTGACATGCAGACAAGTCAAATAACAGCCTGACATAATCATACTCACAGAACTATACCTTACAGGCAAAGTCCCAGACACCTCCATCATCATTCCTGGTTATGTCCTGTCCCAGCAGAGGTGGCGGCATAGTGGTATACAGTCAGGAGGGAGTTCCTTTGGGAGTTCCTAATATTGACTCCGCACCCCATGAGGTCTCATGATTTCAGGCTAAACACGGGCAAGGAAACCTCCTGCTGTTCTCCCTCAGCCGAAGGATCAGTACTCCTCCATGTTGAATAGCACGAGAGTAAGAACTGAGGCTGGTGAGAGTGTAGAATGTACTCTGGGTAGGGGATTTCAGTATCCAACGCCAAGAGTGGTTAAGCAGCAACACTACTGTTCAAGCTGGTCGAGTCCTAAATTGAAATCAAGGGGCAAACTCTCTGCTGGTTGGAGTCATACCTGGCACATAGGAAGGTGGTTGTAGATGTTGGAGGTTAGCCATCTCAGCTCCAGGACATCTCTGCAGGAGTTCCTCAGGTTGATTCCTAGGCCCGACCATCCTCAGCTGCTTCATCAATGACCTTCCTTCCACTATGACGTTAGTAGTGTGGACCCAATGCAACAAGATCTGGGTAGCATTCAGGTTTGGGTTCACAAATGTCAAATAAAGTTTGCACTTTGAAAATGCCAGGCAATGACCTGAACACTCCATTATTCAACATCCTGGTGTTGCATTTAACGAAAAGCTTAACTGGACTCACCATATAAATATAATCACTACAGGAGCAGATGAAAAACTAGGAATACTGTGCTGAGTAACTTATTTCCTAACTCCACAAAACCTATCCACCATTTACAATATGCAACGCAGGAGTGTGATAGAATACTCCCCACTTTCCAGGAACAGTTCCAACAACACTCAAGAAGCTTAACATCATCCAAAGCAAAGCAGCTTACTTGATTGTCACGACATTCACAAGCATCCATTCCCACCACCACCAACACTCTTAACAGCAGTACGTACTATCTACAAGATGCTCTGTGGAAATTCACCAGAAATCCTTAGAAAGCATCTTTCAAACCCTGACCACTTCCATCTAGAATGACAACAGCAGTAGATACATGGGAAAACCATCACCTGCAAGTTCCCCTCCAAGTCACTCACCATTCTGACTTGAAAATATATTGTCACTCTTTCACTGTCGCTGGGTCAAAATCACTCACTAGTGATATTGTGGTCCTATCTCCAGCACATGGACTGCAGTGGATCAAAAACCTTCTCAAGGATATCTAGGATTGGGTAATAGTGCTCGCCAGCTAGCGATGCCCATTTTTCACAAGAAAATTTTTAAAATATTGCCCATAACACTTTTTCTGTTTCATCCACTTTTTACTCTCCATTTAATTCAATTAGGTAGAATATAAAATTTGGACTTGACCTGATCTGTTGGGATTCCTGCCTGTGGAGCTAGGTTAAAATGATTTCCTGATCTGTTGGGAATCCTGCCTGTGGAGCTAGGTTAAAATGATTTCCTGATCTGTTGGGATTCCTGCTTGTGGAGCTAGGTTAAAATGATTTCCTGATCTGTTGGGATTCCTGCCTGTGGAGCTAGGTTAAAATAATTTCCTGATCTGTTGGGATTCCTGCCTGTGGAGCTAGGTTAAAATGATTTCCTGATCTGTTGGGATTCCTGCCTGTGGAGCTAGGTTAAAATGATTTCCCATTTGGCATCCTGTTTGTTCTATGGTGCAATAGTTCTGGCCTCATTTAACATTCACTTGCTAGTTAATGACCAGAGCTAAATGTAGTGCTCCTGATCCACTCTGACCAGAGTGTTGCTCAGCTTCATGTGATTTTCCATCTTCCTTATCAGCTATTTTAACATCTTTCTTGGAAATTAACTGTCATCAATGTGTGCTATGCTTCCCAACTTATGGCTCTATTAAATTTTATCTGCCATTCTCTAAGCATTAGCGTAGCTTGGCTCAGCAATTGTGCTATTCCTTCTGAATGAAAAAGTTAAGATTTAAATCCTCCTTGTGAACACACTCTAACCTGATACCTCAGGGTGATGTATTGGTGCAGGTATCATCTCCTGGATGAGCTGTTAAATCCATTCACTGCCCACATGTTCAGGTGAATATGCCTCATATTGTGGCACCATTGAAAGAAATAACCTCAGCTCTGACAATGTCCTTGCCAATATTATCCTTACTTTGAAAGAAAGATTGTTGTCCTGCCAGCTGTTTTCCATATTCTAAAAGGTAATCCATTACCACATAGTTTATTACTGTATATATTTAACCTTTTTGTGTTGGAAATCAAGGAGCATCATAGGGAGGTCTGTTTAGGCCGTCATTTCCTCAAGGATGTTGAAGACTTTGAATGGAAGGATCCTTCCTTTCTAATTTTAGGTTGATTGCTAATTACTGGGTTACCTTTATACCAATTATACTTGACTCTATACATGATAATCTGTCTCATTTTTTAGTACTTTCTAGCAGATTAATAGTTCTACAGGTGTCTCTTTCTGCTTCATCACTATCTTTGAGTATTAAATGGCATTAAATTGTTCCTCATCTCCCGATGGTTTTCAGTGATTCCCTTGTAATAATTATCAGTCCCAACCCGATCTCTTTCCTCATTCATCTTAGCAACTTTAGAGAAATATCATTCATCACTGGGGATTTACTGATTTTGAGTTATTTTTTAACATTTCCAGGGCTCCAAAATAATTGACAATTTTATCAAGTGTGAAAAGTGTGTCACTGGCTGGGCCAGCTCCTCCCTGGTTGCCCTTGAGAAGGTGGTTGTAAGCTGCCTTCTTGAAACACTGCAGTATATTTGGTGTAGGTATGCTCACAATACCATTAGGGAGGCATTTCCAGGAATTTGATTCAGACAGACTGTAAGACTCGCACTATACTCTTAAATAAAGATGGTGAATGGTTTAGAGGGGAACTTCTTTGATGAATTTCTGCCATGCATCCTGTGGATGGTATTCGCTAGTGCTGTTGAGCATCAGTGGTGGAGAGAGTGAATGTTTGCATGTACAATGCCAATTAAGTGGGCTGCTTTGTCCTTCCTGTTGTTGAATTTGTTAGAGATATCCTCATCCAAGCAAGCAGAGAGTCACAGTCCTGAATTGTGCCTTTGAGGAGCCAGGAGGGAGTTACTCACTGAGCAACTCTTATCCCTGGGATCTGCTCTTTATGTGGCTGGCCCATATCAATTTCTGGTCATGAGTAACTTCCACAATGTTGATAGTGGGAGATCAGAGATGGTTATGCTATGTAATGTCAAGTGATAATGGTTTTATTCTTTCTTATTGGAAATATGTAATTCCTTACGCTTATGCTGTATGAATGTTGCTTGCCACTTGTCAGCCCAAACCTGATTATGGACCAGGTTTTGCTACATTTAATTTCTTAGACTCTGAGGAACCATGAATGGTGATGAACATTATACAATCGTCAGCAAACATCCACACAGCTACCATTATGATAATGGGAAGATCATTCATGAAGCAGCTGCAGATGGGTGGTGTAGTGGCCCAGTGGTTAGCACTGCTGCCTCACAGCGTCAAGGACCCAGGTTTGATTATACCTTTGGCCACTGTCTGTGCAGAGTTTGGACATTCTCCTGTGTCTGTGTTGACTTCCTCTGAGTGCTCTGGTTTCCTCCCACAGTCTAAATATGTGCAGACTAGGTGGATTAGCCATAGGAAATGCAAGGATAGGGTAAGGAGGTGGGACTGGGTGGGGTGCTCTTCAGAGGGTCCATGTGGACTCAATGGGATGAATGGCCTGCCTCCACACTGTAGGGATTTTATGATTCAATGGTTGAGGATAGGACCCTACCCCGTGGAGCTCCTGCAGAGATGTCCAGGAGCTGAAATGACTGCCATCCAACAACATCTTCCTTTGTGTGACATATGAGTGCAACTAACAAAGAACTTCCCCTTGAGTCCCATTACCTTAGTTTCGTTAGGATTCCTTGATGCCGCACTTGGTCAAATACAGGCTCTTTGTCAAGGGCTGACAATCTCACCTCTGGAATTTAGCTCTTTTATCCATTTTGGCTGTAATGAAGTCAGGAGCGGAGTGATCCTAGCACATCCCAAATTAACCATCACCGAGCAACTTACGGCTTAACAAAAATGGAATAGACTTCAAACATGTCTATGGCACCTTCCATCATTTTGCTGATGATTGAGAGTAGACTGATAGGGCAATAGTTGTCCAGGCTGGATTTGTTCTGTATTTTGTACACAGACCATGTAATTTTTATTGCGTACGTACCAGTGTTGTGTCTGTACTGGTACAGCTTGGCTAGGAATTCTGCACGTTCTGAGCATGATCTTCAGAGCATTGTCAGGATGGTTTCAAAGCCCTTAGCTTTTGCAGTATCCAGTGCCTCCACCTATGATGCTGGGGAGCTCCAGAGGAGTCCAAGATGGATCATCCACTCGACACTTTTGGCTAAAGATTGAAGTGAATGCATAAGATTTATCATTTACAACAATGTTCTTGGATGACTCATTGCTCAAGATGAGGATGCTTGTGATGCATCCTTCTTCAGTGAGGTGTTTAATTGGCCACCATGAATCACAACTGAATATTGTGGGACTGCAGATTTTAGATCTGACCTGTTGGTTTTTGAATCATTTAACTCTATCTATTACTTGTTGCTTATGTTGTTTGCCACACAATTAGCCCTGTTTGGTAGCTTTACCAAGTTAATATCTAACTTTTAGGTATCCCTTGTGTTCCTCCTGGCAGTTTCCTCTTGCACTTCTCATTGGATTAAGGGTGATCAGCTGGCTTGAGGTATATATCAGGTTGCAGATGGTTGAGTTTGCAAGTTGTACTGGAGTGTAATTCTGCTGCTGTTGAGGGCCTACTCTGCCTTATGAAAGACCAGTTTTGCAGTATAGAAAGGCATTCTTAATGTGAAAATTGAACTTTATCTCTTTGTCACTGCAGTGGTCACTCTAACTGATACAGTCATGGGCAGATGCATCTGTGGCAGGCAGATTAGTGAGGATGAGGTCAAGTATATTTTTGCCTTTTGTTGGTTCCGCCATCACCTGTCACAGACCTAGTCTAACAGCAAGGTCCTTTAGGATCAACTCTGGCAATAATGTTGCTGCCAAAACACTTCGAACAGTTGACATTGAAATCCCTCAACCCCAGAGTACAATTTAAGCCCTCACCACTCTTCGTGCTTCCTCCAAGTCTTGATCAAAACTAAGGAGTACAGGTCTTTCCGCCAAAGGGATGAGGTACAAGATATCTTATAGGAACTTTCCTTGTCAATGTTTGAGCTGATGCCCTGGGATTTCATGGGCTGGAGTCGATGTTTGAGATTTACAGGACAACTTGCTCCCAAAATCATTTTATTGCCAATGCTGGTAGGTTTAACCAACTGGTGGGATAGACACAGGATTGGTGCTGTTTCTGACATTATTTGAAAGGTATAATTCTGTGGTAATAACTGTCATGCTGTTGTTTGATCAATTTGTAAAGCAGTTCTCCCAACCTGGCACTTGCCCCTAGACACTAATGCAGATGACTTTCCAGGGTTGGCAGGGCTGTTTGCCATATTGTTTCTGGTGAAGTTCCATCCAGTTTCATTTCTTTTATTCCCTTCCAGCAGTTCATGCAATTGACTAGCATCCTACACTTTTTCAAACGGCAGTTATGAGTAAATTGCAGCCATATATACACCAGACTAGGTAAGATGGTAGTTTCCTTCCTTAAAGGACATTAGTGAACCAGATGGGTTTTTCAACAATCAATAACAGTTTCACGGTCATTGGAAGACTTTTCATGCATTTTTTAAAAATTGGATTCGACTCCATAGTGAGATTTGAACCAGGGCACCTAGAAATTTACAGAATGACAGAAGTGCTATGAGGCAGAAGGAAGCCATTTGGCTTATAATTTACATAGCAGCATTACCTGGGTCTCTAGATTACTAACCTAGTGACAAAATCATTAGGCCTTCACCCACCTATCCTGTCAAACCATTCACTGCCGTTTTGCCTAAAAACCTAATTCAATTGCTGTTTTACTTTCAGGGATTCCTGCCATTCTCCCAAAGAAGTTAAATAGGGAACTTTCAAAATATCTTTGATAATACTAATTTCAGGTGAAATGAAATGTAATTGTTGTTTGTGTTTGCTAAATTTGTTTCATGGCTGTTACAGTCCAAATTGCTATCAGTCCCTTTCAACTTAACATATAAAGATTAAATGAGGACTGCAGTTGTGGAGTTGGAGGGTGGGGGAGGTTGAGAAAGATAATTATGCTGGTATGTCTTTTTTCTTGAGATTCAATTCATTGTGGTTTTGATGGATTACTGGGGTTCAAACACAATCAAACTCTCAGCACAAAGGGCTTCTATCAAGACTCAGTGACTTGATGGATTACCGAGGCTCGAGCATCTCCTGACTTTTCACATAAAGGCCTTCTATCGAGACCATCAGGAGTTGATATGTGAAAGTGTCACTTTGATGATGCACTCATAGACTGAGGACCTCTAAGCTGTGATCCCTTTAGCATATATTATGGATCTGTTCAGATAGTTACATTTTTCCTTCTGCATGATAGAATCATTTGCTTTACATTATCAGACACCAAAAAATTAGGACAACAAAACAAATTATTGATGAGTTCGGAATAAATCATTAGATTTAGCTATCCAAGGTGAAAACAATGAACAAAATCAAAATTCATTGATTTAATTTTGAATGAAAAAATATTTTTAATAAAATATGTATTTAAGTATTTATATATCAGTATATTTGTTCTCAGGAACCAGAAATGATGCAAATATACTTTAATCTTAAGGTGAATAGAAAATTGTTAACATGTCTAATGATTAAACTAGTTGAGGCTCTGCAAGAAGTACAAGGCTTATCAGAATCTTCATTTCAGAAGATGCTTTTTAACATTTTACCTTGTTGTATTGTACCCTTGTATTGCACCAACTGTTGAGGTTCTGCTCCTAACTACCAAAGCATACTCTTGACTTCTATCAAGGTGCTTTCAGTGCCAAATAGAGCATTTTTCCTCGTGTTCTTTTGATATAGCAGCATTTCCATTTTGTCAGCATTCCACTTGGAAATCAGGTTCATTCTTCCAATTTAGGTTTACTTCACGTAAGTTCTGCTTTACATCATCATTACTGCCAACTGCCATCCAACCCAGCTTCAGCAAATACTAAAACAATTCTTAAACTTCACTATGAAGCTTTGTAATAGTTGAAATATTTTCTTCGCTTTCCACTTACAGATATTGTGCTTAAATGCAATGATAGTGAAGAACAGTAAATAATCAACAGTATTTTCGCTGTGGGGGCATCCAGCCTCTTCATTGTAATCCTGATGGAAGATAAGTGAAAAGCTTTAGAGGAATGGGAAAACTGATTATTTAGGCCCTTGCTCAAATTCTCTGACAATCTTCTCCTGATATTATTCTGCTGAGCATCCCCATTCTCCCATTCATAACCACAGACATTCTCACTCTATTGTTAAAATAATTTTGTTATATTTGAAGACAGTATAGTCAATCAGTTATGATGAAAGGAATAAACTCCTTACAATTCAAATAGATTAACAAAAATTATTAATAATCTTCATGCCTGAACAAGCAGTGAGAGAATGCTTTGCAAATTCTAATTTCCTTAATACATGTTTTACTAAATTACAGCAGTCACTATACTTCAAAAGGTACTGCATTAACCCTAAAGAGCTTCCAGATGGTCTGGAAAAGCAATGTGATAGTTCAATTCTTCATTTCTTTTTATTTCTCCCAGATTGCATTCCCAACATGGAGCTCCCTGCTCAGATTGTTTATCTGCAACTTAATTTAGCATTCCACAGCTCTGAGAGATTTTGACGTGTTCCATTGTCAGGTACGCACTTACAGGCCACGAATTTGCTCTTACAAAGATTCCTTCCCTCTCATTGGTTGGAGGACCAGTAGGGTCCTGTATAATGTCTATGAGTAAGGTATGATGGGTTTAAATGTCCATCAGGCATTTAACTGGACAGCATGAGGTTCTGATGGCATTTAGGATGCCAGGCTCCTAGAGAGTAGTTGGCCTATCAGAAACTGGCAGCCCTCCATTGTTGGTAGGTGGATGCAGTCTGCTATACTCAAAGTACTCCCACAGGTACTATGACTGAATCCCTGGAAACTAGTAAATTCAATGGGATGAGATCACTGGAGAGGGGAATTTAAGGGCCTTGAAGCAAAGTTAGGAGGATGCCTTACAGCAGCTTCCCCTTCCTGATGTTAGGTTCCCTGATCAGGTACCGTGCCCTTCAAAAAGGGATCCCACCCCATGAAAATGCAAACAAATTTGATTTGGTTTCATGAGAAGACTTGGAAGGCACAGACAACATTGTGCATATTATTACATCTTATTACTAATTACAGTAAATTCTGTTAAGTATATCATTAATTTGTCTTGCATCCATTTGCCAGCAGGTGGGATTTCCTCCCTGCCTCAATATAATTTGGGACAGGTTTCCCACTTTCAGGAATCCAACTTGAACACATCTGCTTATTATCCAAATCTCTGAATCCCTTATTCCCATTTTAGTATGATCGATTAGTTGTATCTTTGTCATAACATTGCAGTAACCAATCACCAATACAGGTCGTTCTGCTGTAACGTGCATTTCATTAACAGAAGTTTGCTGTAATGTGATTGATGAATTGGGACACTTTCTAAAGTGAGAATTTTTAAAGCGTATATTGGTTATAATGGGATTCTGGCTCCATTAGTTTATATGGTGTTGCTATTACACCATTTTCGTATAATATGGGTTTGCATGGGAATGGAACTACTGCTTGCTAGCAGAACTGACTGTATATTAAAGCTGAAGGATTCTTTAATTCACATATTGGATGTGGGTTCACTGGTAACCACATTTACTGCTTATTTTAATAGCTATAAGAAGATGGTGATGAGCGAGCTACTTGAACTACTGTAGTTGTTCATTGATTTTACTCCCATTGTCTTATTCGAAAAAGAGTTTGAAGATTTTATAATAGCTGAAATGAAAGGAAGGCAATTTATTTGGAATGGGGTGCAACTTAGGTACTAATGTTACCATACATCAACTTCCTTTGTCCTTTAAGGTGAAAGAGGCTGCAGGTTTGGAAGGTGTTGCTGGAGAAACCTTGGGAAGTTGCAGCAGTGCCTCTTGTCTGGCACGTGCTCTGGAATGTTATCCCTGTTATGGAAGTAGTCAGATGTCCATTGCTTTGTTTTCGATAGGTTCAAGCTTCTTGAATGTTGTTGAAATTGTACTCACCCATGCAAATGAAGAGTATTCTATCAAAAGCTTGATATGTGCATCAAGAATGTTGCCAGGGTTGGAGGATTTGAGCTATAGAGAGAGGCTGAACAGGCTGGGGCTGTTTTCCCTGGAGCGTCGGAGGCTGAGGGGTGACCTTGTAGTTTACAAAATTATGAGGGACATGGATTGGGAAAATAGACAAAGTCTTTTCCCTGGGGTCTGGGAGTCCAGAACCAGAGGGCAAAGGTTTAGGGTGACAGGGGAAAGATATAAAAGAGACCTAAGGGAAAACGCTTTCACACAGAAGGTGGTATGTGTATAGAATGAGCTGCCAGAGGAAGTGGTGGAGGCTGGTACAATTGCAACATTTAAGAGGCATTTGGATGGGTACATGAATAGGAAGGGTTTGGAGGGATACAGGCCAGGTGCTGGCAGGTGGGACTAGATTGGGTTGGGATACCTGGTTGCCATGGACGATATGGATGGAAGGGTCTGTATCCATGCTGTACATCTCAATGACTCTATGACTCTAAGACAGACCAAAAGGAGTCAGAAATTAGCACTTGCTGCAGAATTTCCAACCTCTTGCTCTTCTAATGATTGTATTTATGCAACTGGCCACATAAATTAAGTTTTTGGTCAGTGGTGATCCATGGATATTGATCATTACATCTGAACTGAGCTTTCCAGCCTATGTATTTCATTAGCACTTTAAATATCTGAATATTAAATCGTTGCCTCCACTGTGCAGTACTTGTCAAATTCATCATTAACACTTGTTATGTATTGTCACTATTGCTCACTATTTTGTTTGTGAATTATATGACTATCTGATAATTGTGGTGTTAGCACAGTTACTAAAATAATCTTTTCTTTTTACATATACTAATTTGTTGCCAAGTATTGTAATATCAAATGTTCGATAGACTCATGAAAATTGAAGTGTTCATTCAAAAGTGATTGCGAACATGACCATAAGTGGTAAATAAACTAATTATTTAAGATAATTATATTTTTTAAAAATGAGTATGTAAAACCTCATTGATGCAAGTCATATTTCAGGGAATAACTTCACATTTAATTTAATCACAATTTGAAAAAGAACATGAGAAATTTTGGATGATAGAAGTAAATATGTGCGCCTCTAAAGAATAGTCAAAGGCATGAATGAAAATAGGACAAAGATATTTAAACATTTTGAACTACAGGCACATGGATGAATGGCCCTTCTGATCTGCAGCATAATTATCCATGGCGATACAGGGTCAGGTCTCCAATTTTACACCTATGTAGAATATTATGCAGTGAGAGTGGAACAAGAAGTGGAAAGCTCATCTATATTCTAATACTGGTCAATTAAGAGCTAGTTGTGGCAATTAAATTGCAAATTCATAGCAAATTTTCACTGCCCATGCAATTTAACAGCGGTCATACAGGTTGAAGGAGTGGGAGGGAATAGACTTTATGTTCCCCAGGCAAAAATGTTGCAGTAATCTATCTACTCATGCATATTTTCACTTATGATATCACCCCAGCTCCAATTTTCTGCGCTTGTGAGCTTTCATCTCAGAAATCTCTTGAAGTGCAAAAATAAATAAGAGATTAGAGTCTTAAAGTGTTTTGATACCACATTCTGTTACATGTTAAGAATGCACTTTTTTAAAAGGTTAACACTGTAGGACTGTAGGTCACATATTTTGATTAAATTCGTTTCAGTGAGAGAAAAAGGTAAATTATCTACCCACAGATTATCTGTCAGAAACAGAACTGGCTATATTCCAATGACTCAACCGATAGGAAAATAGAAAGTGATACTCTTGTAATGGAAAAGCAAAACTCTTATATATCAACTTTAACACTGAAAGCATCGCAAGGAACTTCACAAGGGTATGATTCAAATTAAATGAATATTTAGCCAAAAGAAGACCTCAGAGAACTCAGAAGAGGAATGTGAATGTTCAGAGCAGAATGTCCAGTCAAATATGCATTCATATATAGTTGGCCTTACCTAGCATTGATATCTAAATGCAGCCAGTTGGGAATTGTGTCAAGTTCATCCGTGGAATTCAATGGTAGCATAAAAGGCGTCATCTAAGCAACACAATCACATGTTCAAAATGACAGCCAAGCCTTTCTCACAGATGAGGGAAGGTGTTTTCCTATGCACACTGAGGAAATGGATAATGTTAAGACAGTGAAGGATTCATCTCAAAGGGAGGCATTTTGAAAAAGGGGCTTTAGCCACCACAGGTCAAGCTGAAACTAAAGAGAAGCAGGTAATGGGAATAGTGCACTCCTGAAGTGAGGATAAGAGAAATACTAGGAATCAAAGGAGATAAGAACAGAAATTATTGAAGGAGCTCAGTAGGTTCAGCATTATCTGTGGAGAGAAAGAAGAGTCAGCATAGCAGGTCCAAGTGACCAGAGGGGTCAGCCACAACAGTGGCATGGTGAGACAGCAAGCCAAACAGAAGAGTGAGTGCCAGGCTATTCAAAGTGATGTTACTATGAAAGAAGAAACTATAGGCAATACTCAGTATGTCTTCAGATTACAGATCATTAATGATGTTGAAATCTTCATCTCTCCAGGGAGTTGGTCATGTCCACTTGTGAGATGATTGCAGGGAAGTTAAGATCCATCTCTCTGGCTAGTCATTAGAAGATCATATTGGCTTTATATTTCTGTACCTTCTGATTCTTTAAAGTATCCTCAGGAGACCTTTGTACCAAATTGTAACTATCAGGTCATTTACAGTATCGAACAATACATCAGGAGAATGTGCACCTTCATAAAATTTACCTCGAATGAAGATGGCTGGACTGAGAGGCTAAGGTGTTTTGGAACTATTACAGGATTTATTAAAGTGTAATGAACTTGCATGCATTTGGCCATCAAGGCAATTAGGGGCTAGTCAAATGTTGTCATGAATGTGAATGACTTTGTTCCCTGAATGTGCAGATTCACTGCAGATCATGTGGGTAAATGTATGTAGGACCTTAATTGTGATGAAGGTGTTTATACCTCAGGTCCCTGTGTTCTGAGCGCAGCTGGATGGCTGATTAATTTGAGACAAGGGTGATCCATTCAGAAGGTGTATTATAACACCAATCAGCTATCCAGTTTGTGGGTCCCCTTGATCATTATTGGGGAAGGGTGATGTTGGGAACAGGTCAGAGCATCATTAATCTTTACTTATCATCAAATGCTTACTCAAATGTTGACTCAGAAGAAGAGTGTGAAGGCCCAGAGCAGAATGTCCAGTCAAATAAAGACCTTGAGAGATTGAGTGTTTGGGCAACAGAAGTAATGAGGCAATGAGCCTTCTCCCAACCAACACTGAGAAGGATAAAGGCAAAATACTGCAGATGCAGGAAGCCCAAAACAAACACAGAAAATGCTGGGGAAACTTAACAGGTCTGCAGCATCATTGGAGATGGAAAAACAGAGTTAATATTTCCAGTCTTGTATGACTCTTCAGAATTTATGGAGACATCTGTCCATCTTTATTAAAGAAAAACTTACTACATCTAAGAGATTAACAGTAACCCACTTCTCATCAATCAGCCTCTTAATTTCTTAAGGAACAGTAATGGTGTCATTGCTTTTAACAATGTAGTCTCATTGCCCATTATAAAAAATGTAATAGCCATTTAATAAACTCCACAAGAATATTATCATTTAATCTTACACATCTAGTGAACAAAAGTGATAACCCCTCTGTGTCTATCGTGATTTCTTCATTCATTTACAAATCCTTTGCTTTGGTTCTCCCTGAGCCTGTTCTGAGGAAGGAAGCTGGTAATATTGATGTTCTATTTGCATGAGAACATGAGGGTTCTGACATTGTGAGAGAGTCCTGTCTGTTTTGTCCTAAACAACATGGGTATGGACATAACTAAAACCTTCAGTACCTGCTCTAGCTTCCATGTCAAGTTTCTTCCTTAATTAGCAACTTGATGCTGCCTAGCAAGAAACCACCACACTGGTTGCCAAAAGCATAAATGATGGAGAGACAGTTTTGCAGTGAAGGGTAATGCCCCTACCTCTGAGTCAGATTGTCAGGATCCAAGTGCCACCTGTTTCAGAGGTGTGCCATAACATGTCTAAATACTTTGATGAAAAACAGGGCTGATTTGGTGAAATGGTGGTGTCTTTATCATGGCTCCAGTCTCACTTGCTCCCAGAAGTATGTTGTAACAGATTTGAACAAGTGGATGTAAAATTCCTGAAAATCAGAATCAGATGCTTCTGAAACTGAGATGGGCTTCATTGGACATCTCATCCAATCCTGTCATATTCTGACTCTGAAAAGATTTCACCGACTTTTTTTTTCTTTCCCAACATGCTGGCTCCATTTCTGTTCAATGTGAGACCTTTCAAGAGGCAAATCCACCAACCATCTACTTACAGAGTACAGGTTGAGGTCACCTGAACTCATAGTGGCATGCACATAAACCTCTGTAGGGTGCAACTGGTGGTCACAAGCAATCTTCACCATCTTATTAAGCTTTGCAGATTGTTGATAGGTATGCCTTTGAAAACAGGTGTAACCACAGGCAATCTTAAATATGGGGACTGGTGGGCCACAAAACACAAACCCAATGCAAGATTTCACAGGCTGCAAAGTGCCACAGATTCCTCTCATCTTGAACTGTAAGTATTCTGCAATTCTCCAATTCAAGTGCTCCACGTCCCATTGTATGGAAGATTGTGCAAAGCCATCATCATGCGTGAGTGATGTGAATTCTGGCTATTGAGGGAGTGCAGCGTAGGTTCACGAGGTCAATTCCTGGAATGGCAGGATTGCCTTACACGGAAAGACTGAAGCGACTGGGCTTGTATACCCTTGAGTTTAGAAGACTGAGAGGGGATCTGATTGAGACATATAGGATTATGAAAGGACTGGACACTCTGGCAGGAGGAAACATATTTCCGCTGATGGGGGAGTGCCGAACCAGAGGACACAACTTAAAAATACGGGGTAGACCATTTAGGACAGAGATGAGGAGAAACTTCTTCACCCAGAGAGTGGTGGCTGTGTGGAATGTTCTGCCCCAGAGGGCAGTGGAGGCCCAGTCTCTGGATTCATTTAAGAAAGAATTGGATAGAGCTCTTAAAGATAGTGGAGTCAAGGGTTATGGAGATAAGGCTGGAACAGGATACTGATTAGGAATGATCAGCCATGATCATATTGAATGGCGGTGCAGGCTCGAAGGGCTGAATGGCCTACTCCTGCATCTATTGTCTATTGTCTATTGTCTAATGCAGACTGTTCACATTGCTAAAGAACTGTTCTATTTCTTAGGTTCCCTTTGCTGCTTCATTGGAAATGTGACTGATGGATTCAGTCTCAGCATGGGTTATCATTGCCCCTACTGCAATGCAGCAAATATGGGGAGAAATGGAGGAACAGATGGATCAGCAAGTCCAGGTCCAGTGGCAACCTTCAACAGATGTTAATTAGCCTCCATATGGAAAGGTCGCAGATGAAGATCCCCTGAGGGTGCACAGGAGTGCAGGATGGCTACAACTTATTGTCCTCAGTGCCATTTCCTCCAGATAAGGATGGCACCATGTTGCTGCATGTTGTGTGTGCTCGAACACTGCCACTAAACCATGCGAGATGCTGGAATAGAACCTGCAACATGAAGCAGCAGTTGACCATCTTATCCTGATCGCCATCAAGGTGACACTGCATGGACTTTTGTGTAACAAACACAGAGAATGCTGGTGAAACCCAACACATCTGGCAGCATCTGTGGAAACAAAAAAAAGCAAAGGTTAAGTTTCATTTTTGGTATGACTCTTCTACAGAACTTCACATGTAACTAGCTCCTTCCAAGGAGTCAATGTGAACCTGTGAAGGTTCTCTCAATCAACCACACACAAATGTAACGAGACCATGACTGATGCTACTTGTGCCAGAATACACCATCTTGTTTCTGTGTGAAGATGTCAATGCTGCAGCTGGGCTTCACTAACATTGTTGACTACCCTCATGGGTATGATAGACTGTGCTGACATTGTGTTGAGAGAGCCTTGTCATAAAAAAGCTAAGGTCATCAATGGAAAAGAATTCCATTCCATGAATGTACAAATCATCTGTGATCATTGGTACCACTTCTTAGCGGCTTGTGCCCATTACTCTGGGGGCTACAATAATGTCTATATCTTTTAGAACATCCTCTGTTTGAAAGCTGAAAATGTGTTGCTGGAAAAGCGCAGCAGGTCAGGCAGCATCCAAGGAACAGGAAAATCGACGTTTCGGGCATAAGCCCTTCTTCAGGAATGAGAAAAGTGTATCCAGCAGGCTAAGATAAAAGGTAGGGAGGAGGGACTTGGGGGAGGGGCATTGGGAATGCGATAGGTGGAGGGAGGTCAAGGTGAGGGTGATAGGCCGGAGTGGGGTGGGGGGCAGAGAGGTCAGGAAGAAGATAGCAGGTTAGGAAGGCGGTGCTGAGTTTGAGGGGTTTGACTGAGACAAGGTGGGGGGAGGGGAAATGAGGAAACTGGAGAAATCTGAGTTCATCCCTTGTGGTTGGAGGGTTCCCAGGCAGAAGATGAGGCGCTCCTCCTCCAACTGTCGTGTTGCCATGGTCTGGCGATGGAGGAGTCCAAGGACCTGCATGTCCTTGGTGGAGTGGGAGGGGGAGTTGAAGTGTTGAGCTACGGGGCGGTTATGTTGGTTGGTCCGGGTGTCCCATAGGTGTTCTCTGAAACGTTCCGCAAGTAGGCGGCCTGTCTCCCCTGTTTATCCTCTGTTTGAAAGCCAGGTACCTTACAGAGTTGGTTTCTGGATGATCATGGCTACTCTCTGTGACCATGGCTAATAACTATTATACAACTTCCGCTGGCTTAGCCTGACTGTAGATACAATGCAGGTCATTCCTTGACCAAGTGTAAATGATAGGTCTGCCTCATGTGATGTCCCACTATTTGGATCAGATGGATGGGGATGTGGGGAGAGTGCTTGAATACTTTCCTGACATAGTGTACCTTCCAATCCTGGCATGCTGTGCTCCACACAAGTGCAGCAGGATAAAAAGGGTGTGTGTTGGAGGCTGACAAACTGGACAGCAGGAGCAGACATCCATGATGGAGGTAGATGAGGATATTAAGCAAGGAGAATATTACCTTCCGTGTTAGAGCACTGCATGCAACAAACAGGTGGAACTCAATTGACACCCAGTATCAGTGGATGGGAGCTGGGTGTAATGACCATTCGTTAATACAAAGTTGTTGGTGCACGACAGACCAGCTGTTCATTTCTGTTCTGAGAGGGAAATATGGCTTCTGCTTGTTTTGTGTTCACATTTGCAGTTGGTGAATTAAAGTTACTGCTTTGAAGTGTTTGAAAGCTTTCCTATGTATGATGGACCTATAGTGCATACTGGAGAAAGAGGAACAGGGACTTAGAGAGGGTTGTAAGATGGGATGTAGCTAAGATCAATTAAGGTGTAATGTGCAATGAAGTGTTAGCCACGACCATCTGCCCTCAGAGCCACTTGTTTTTGTTTTCTGCCTCACAACATGTACGGTGAAGGATAACTCTGCACTGCCAACCCTCGACCAGGTGGACAGCTGGGTTTCAAATGTCTTGCAAGCACCAGGATTCCTGCGATATCTTGGCAGTGGCAAGAACTTCCATCTATGGAGAGTGAGAGATCCGGGTGTTATAGAGCTGTGGTCTATTGTTAATGAGGCAAGTTTGAAATGGTTGCATGAGAAAACTTGCTCGGACTTACAGAAAACACCCTCCATGAAACCCACCAAAAATGATACAAGTTCGATTTCTTGTAACGGTCAGTTCATAGGTCCTCAAATTGTGTAATTGAAATCTAAAAAACCAAACTGACCAAGTCTGATAAAACCTGCTGCATATTCCTACCATTGTCATTTTTTTTTCTCAGTGCTTGTACAATCTCTTTTTGTCTTGAGTATTCAGTCCACATTTTCCCTGCTCTCATTAATCCAATTGCAATGGAAAATAACTCAGAAGAAAAAGAAAATCTCCTTGGTATTCTATTTATTTTGCTGCAGCTTCTCATAATAAATTACATTAATTAACCTGCTTCTTTGATAAAATTTATTATCTGGTTATAATCACCAGAAAACTATTCCCTGCTGCACAGAAGTGCCCTTTGGGAATTTTGAACAGACATCAGATTCAGCAGAGAAAACAAATGAGACCCAGCACTCTCAATGTGTTAATAAAACAGCGATGAGAGATTATGATTCAAATTTATATTTAAAAAGGGAAAAGCCAAATGTAAATGCCAAGAATTAAAATTTAACAGTCTAACCCCAAAACTGGGTATGCCTTTGATTTGAGCAGGTTGTGGAAATGAAGGAAGTCTCAAAGTTGAACACAATCTCCTGCTGATCCTTCTCAGATCTATGTATTATCAGTTTAAACACATAGAGCAACATGCAATTTTGGGAAGTCTCCTCTGTAATTCTACATAATTTGGCAAAACTGATCATCCCGGATGAATAAACAGAAAACTTTACCTGAATTGTAACAGATTAAGAACATGATTTGATAACGTGATTGAATATTGTTTTAAAACTAATAGGATTATAAACCATTGTATTAAAGCAAATTATGCATTCTGGAGCTTTGCCAAATCTCTGCATTTAGTGATTTAAATCAATGCACACTGAAAATATGCTGCTCTGACTGTTCCTTCTATTCCTTACTTTTAAGAAAAACTTCACACTTCATTAAAAATTTCAAAAATAAGAGATGTACTTTTTTGCAAACTAATCATTTGACCTAAATTTGAAGTTTAAATTATGTACAACTGGAGTTACACTAACCGCTGTGAAATATTGAATATACAAACTTTAATGCAATCATGTAAAAACTCTATTTAAAAATTCAAATAAAACCAGCAGGAACTACTTGCATACTTAGTGGTAAAACTTACAATAATTTAATTTACAGCCATTCTTGGTCTACTAAATCCATTTGCTAGTGACTGTTCCTGCTTAACATGCATTGCTGCAAAGACATTACACAAACTTTCTTTGATTTTTGCTGAAATTCCAGCATGAGTAAGTAAGTGGAAATCCATTTGACTTATCCATGGTTATGAACAGATTGTCATGATAAATAGACTGAAACAACACGTTTCAGTCTGTTGTGAATGTAAGGGTAATGGGTAGCATCATTTGACAATAATCTTTTGTCTATTGCGGGTGGCTTTGAATTTACCATCAGTTCCATTTTGGTGTTTCTACATTTGGCTAGCAACAGAATCTCATGCAAAATATGTTCAGTAGACAATTCATTTCCTAATGAAAGCAATCAGAAAAAAAAGAATATACAACAATGTTCTATTGAAGAGTTTCACCCAAGATATTAATTTCACTTTCTTTCATTAAATTATTATTTATATCATGATCTCCAAATAAAAGAAGAAATTAAGTTCTCTCCTTCAATGACAGCACTTTTAAATAAAACTACAAATATTGAATTAATTTCAAACAGGACTATTGGACATCCTTGTTGGTTTGGGGGAATGTTTCAGAGATTTGTTTTAAAAATTGTTCGGATGTACTACGATTTTTATTTTTACATCCTTCTAATTGTTAAGTATGAAGCTAATTATTTCAACAGATCAACAATATTATGATTGAAAATGTGCAGAAGCTTCAGATAATTTTTAACTTGGTAAATTCCAGTTAGTATGATGCAATTTTAATTGGTGCTACTTTTAACACTGATCAATGGAGTAGTCTTGCTGTGAAATGCATATTTCAGCTATGGTCCGATGCCAAGCAGAGAGGCTGAATGCAACAGATATAGAAGAAGAGCTTTGACTATGGATTGCCATTCAGTCTGGTAGGGGGTTCATGGTTCCAAGCTGCTTGTTCTACTCTTTCTTGAAACCCCTTTGGCCAGGTCTGCGGGCTATCAATGCTAATATCTAGCACAATGCATAGCTGTGAAAATTAAAATTGTACCAACAATTACATTAACTGTGGAACATTTGCAACTGTCATGCATCAATCAGTCAGCAACCATTTTTCATTTATGTTGAAAAGTAACATTTCAATTCATTGAATGGAACAATTACACTTTGTACAGAAAGTTTTCTGCTTTGAGAATCCCTTTATTCCTGTCTAGCACACAATCAGATTTAGGCTTTGTCACACTGAAGCATGGACACAGTTGTCATACTACCAAACCATCAATCATGATGAATGTGTTCCCGCTGTAGGTCGGATTTTCTTTATATGTGGGAGGGAAAGGGAAGATACACATTCAGCTGCATTGATTGAAGAATACCTCAGTCAATGCAGCAAATAAATGATATTCTTTTGTGTTTTATTTCCACAGAGAGTAAGAGGTTATTGCTACATTGAAAACGCTTTTATGGCTTTGTCAATCGTATACCATTTCAACCATAACTGATAATTGTGTTATTTCAGCATGTTTTCAAAATTTGACACAGGCTTTTCAGTATGAGCAGAGTCCTTTATAAAAACAACAAACTGAGATGCAAGTAAGGTTTTGTGTACAATTGCCAGAAATATAATTAGTGATTCACTGGCAAGTACAATATTATTCTTCAAGGAGAACATGTAAACAGTAATCTAACATTAATTAAAGATTTTAAATACATAGTACAGTAAGCCTTTGTAATTCAATTCTGTCACAGTCAAACCTTGTTTAAAAACTGTTAAACTTAGGAGTCTCTGGTTAAGAAAGATTCTATTCACACAACAATCTTAAATCTGTCTGCATTTATAAGACATAATTAGGGTCTTAGATCTTAGATCATAGGTTTGAGTTTCAAACAAGAGTTAAACTGTACTCAAAATGTTATCATAATTCCTGTCTCTCCATATAAGCTGCCAAGCTTGCTGAGTTCCTCCAGCATGTTCTTTTTTTCTTAAATTTTAGGTTTTCAAATGTAAATATTACAAAATAATTGATGATGAAGCAGAATTTTCCATCAAAGCATGGTTTTATCAGTTTTAGCATTAATAGTTAAAAGGAAATGATGGGCAGGAAATTAGATCTCACTTTTCCAGTTTCTCTATGTTTAATAGGTCAACAATGCTTTAATTTGCATGTGATCACATGTGACTAAAAAGCACCAAATGTGTGTTGGTGAGCATAACGATATATTGTGATCCCAGATGATGGTACTACTCAACAAGCCAGATCCTGGAATGAAATCAGACTCGATACTATTATTTTTGTTTACACGGTAGTCAGTCACTAAAGTGTAGTCACGTGAGGCTGCAGAGTTTCTTTAACCACAGAACAGAAGTTTATTACTCAAAAGACAAAACCCAAAGAAAATAAATAACTTGCATAGATGTGCATGACATAACAAAGCAAATGTTCAATGTATAACTGGCACACATGCTGAAGAAACACAGCAGGCCTAGGAGCATATATGTGGGCGGCATGGTGGCACAGTGGTTAGCACAGTGGTGGCACGCTGCCTCACAGCGCCAGAGACCCGGGTTCAATTCCCGCCTCAGGCGACTGACTGTGTGGAGTTTACACATTCTCCCCGTGTCTGCGTGGGTTTCTTCCGGGTGTTCCGGTTTCCTCCCACAGTCCAAAGATGTGCAGATCAGGTGAATTGGCCATGCTAATTTGCCCATAGTGTTAGGTAAGGGGTAGATGTAGGGGTATGGGTGGGTTGCGCTTCGGCAGAGCGGTGTGGACTTGTTGGGCCGAAGGGCCTGTTTCCACACTGTAAGTAATCTAATCTAATCTAAAAAATATGAAGAGAGAGTGTTAACCTTTCAAGCATAGTTTAACTCTTTGTCAGAGCTCAACATTTTTAACTTATTTCCCAACATCAACTATTTATAGAAATACATGTTCAGAGAAATTAACCCTTTATCTCAACTCTTTAGGTTCTACTTTTTAATTGATTCTCCTTAGTTTCTTCTCTATGAAATGAGAAATCTTCCTACATGAATATGTATGAAACTGAGAGGTTAAGTCTTCACAACTTTTAATAATGTACAAGTTTCTGGCCAAAGATCCCTAGTTTGGAAGCTGCACGCTAAACTTTCTATTGAGTTGACTGTATTTTCTATGATCTGTCCTGAAGACCTGTCCAGAAAAAAAAACTAAATTTGCCTCTAACCTCAATCAGGTTTCCTCTGAACTGCCTAAAAAACTTTCAGTTTCTGGGTTTTGCAAATCAAATCGATCCTTGATTATTTTGAAGTAAAAACAAACTAATAGTCCTCAGTGTTTATCTTTATTTATAAGCCATCACTGTAGAAACACTTTTCCATTATCACAGCACAATATTCTCCAACCATATGCTTTCTGAGCATTGTGGCAGCAAAGTCACTGTTTTAAAAAGATTCTGACCTTGATGTTGTTTAACAGAAAAGCTCCATAGAAATTAGTCCCATTCATCTCTCCACACAGTAAAATTCACTTTTCAAAAATGATATTGCTATATAAATAAATTAGGTATTTTTCATCAGAGGTGCTTTGTTTGACAGGATGTCTGCCTCATTAAACATGCAGGCAATTTCAAAGTCAAGCTTAACACCAGGATTTGAACCCTGGGGGTTGGGGTCTGCAGTAAGTCTGGCAATAAATGGTCTTCAGAATGACTTCAAAATTACTGAGGCATTGTGCATCAAAGAGTCAATTCCTCACAAAAAAAATGTATTCATAAAGCTGTGTTTTTTTTAGAGCATGAACATTTGCCCCAGGTGAGGGCAAAGACCATACTCTGAATGTCAAAAACATGGCATCAGGGTAAACTGCATGGGTGACATTGCCCGAAACATTGACTTTCCTACTCCTTGACCTCCTGTGCTTTTCCAGCTTCATATCTATTGACTTGGGTGACATCAGTGACTTTGTGTGTTTTCAATGCTATGTTGTTTTTATTTGCTTCTTTATTCTTTCACAGATATTCTTTCTATGTGGGTGTCATAGGCTAGACCAGCAGTTATTGTCCATCCTTAATTGCCTAGAAGGCAGTTACGAGCTAAATGTGATCTGGAGTCTCATGTAAGTCAGGCCAAGTAAATAAAGCAGTTTCCTTCCCTTGTGAACAAGATGGGATTTTCCAACAATCAACAATGATCATTACTAGACTCTTAGTTTCAAACTTGTATTGAATTCAAATCTCAACATTGGTCATAGTGCAACTTGAAGCCATGTCCCCACATATTACATGGGTCTTTGGATGAATAGTGGAGCCATCATCTTCCCAGATTGATGCTCATTGAGGTGTGTCCCTCAAACAGGGACTGCTATATGTTGTAGTCATCTCCCTTGGAACCAATTGAGTTGCCTTGGGTAGATTCACTGCCACCAATTTTTCTTCTTGGTATTGTCTATGTTATTGATATAAAGTGGGAAAGATGTTCATATTAACTTTGGAACAAGATGGGCTCTGTTTTGATCAAAGGATGGGTTTATTACTTAGTACTTAATAGCCAGATAGATTCTGAGATATTTGAGATTCCTTTGTAAGACCTCAGACTGTATTTAAAAGTAGGCACATAATTACTGTTACTGAAACATTCAGATGCACAACATAGATAGAACTGAACAACTTGATAATTCCTGGAGTAGAGTGGTGCTGGAAAAGCACAGCAGTTCAGGCAGCATCCGAGGAGCAAGAAAATTGACATTTTGGGCAAAAGCCCTTCATCAGGAATACAGGCAGAGAGCCTGAAGGGTGGAGAGATAAATGAGAGGAGGGTGGGGGTGGGAAGAAAGTAGCATAGAGTACAATAGGCGAGTGGGGGGTGGGGATGAAGGTGATAGGTCAGGGAGGAGGGTGGGGGAAGGGAGCAAAGGGTACAATGGGTGGATGGAGGTGGGATGAAGGTGATAGGTCAGAGAGGAGGGTGGAGTGGATAGGTGGCAAATGTGGCTGTGGTAGCGACTCTGTTTCAGGACATGGTAGAAGAGCTTCATGGCAGAGGAAATGACCTGGGAGTTGCAGTGGGAGAGAGACTCCCTGAGATTCTTGTAGAGAGAGGAGGAAAACTTCTTCAAGGCAGGCATCCTTGCAAGAGGATTCGCAGTAGGGTTAAAATCAACTATGTAAAAACAATGACTGCAGATGCTGGAAACCAGATTCTGGAGTAGAGTGGTGCTGGAAAAGGACAGTAGTTCAGGCAGCATCCGAGGAGCAAGAAAATCGATGTTTTTCCCTCCTCCCTGACCTATCGCCTCCATCTCCACCCCCACTCACCTATTGTACTCTATGCTACTTTCTCCCCACCCCCACCCTCCTCTCATTTATCTCTCCACCCTTCAGGCATACTGCCTGTACTTCTGATGAAGGACTTTTGCCCAAAACGTTGATTTTATTGCTCCTCGGATGCTGCCTGAACTGCTGTGCTTTTCCAGCACCACTCTACTCAAGAATCTGGTTTCCAGCATCTGCAGTCATTGTTTTTACCAACTTGATAGTTCCTCCCAAGTGCAGTAATTTATATCCTCATGGGTGAAGCTAATCTTGTGATACCCATTAACCTTTTCAAGTACTAACTGCTTTATGCAGCAGGGACAAATTCAGCTCCTTCCTGATGAAGCAAACCTGAGAGCGAGAAAATTCCACAGGAATTTGATGCGAATTTTGACTTAAATTTGCAATTTTAGCTTCCTTGCTAGGACTTAACTTCAAGCTGGACTGGGAACCTGGGCAGTGAGCTGTGTAGAATCACATGGGGTGACTTGAAATGGAGTCACAACCTTGGGAAAAAAAAACAGTGAATCGCACAAATATTGTGAAGACAGCGAGGTGATAATGTTGCACAGAAGTGGCAGCAAGTTAATTTAAGTTTTTGGTAAGTTCACTTATTAATTAACTAACACCGCTGACTTAGGTAAACTGAAGGCATTAAAATGAGGATTTAGAATTGAGATCTCTGAAATCTTGTTGAAGATTAAGTGGAACTCCTTGTGCAGTCTTTGGTCAAAAAGAGAAGGGCAATAGCATTGTTGAAAAGGACTGGATTATCTCTGAGGAGTTGAGGAGCAGAGCCTAAAGGTTTAGTTCTGAGAAGACAATGGACACCTTAAAGGGAGGGGCTAGTTCTCAGGATCCAAGTGGTAAAGATGCACAGAGAAGGATCAGCTCTGAGAATAAAAACTTAATTGAAAAGGTTTTATTGTAAGCGGTCTCAAGTCGAGCTGTATTCCACAGAACTGTACACAGTGATGTCCTATTTTGATTAAAATGTTTGGGCTATATAGTTCAATACCCATTATATTGTCCACCTCCTGAAAATGCAGCAACATTTATTTCAGGGCTGTTGTCGGAGAAGAGGATAGAGATAGATTTAATTGGAAAAAGGAAAAATAAGCAAGGTTCTCTGAAGGCTAGAACATTCTTGTGGAAATCAGATTGGAGGTCAGAGAGAAAGACAGAAAGAGACAGACATCGGCTAAAGTTGGGGAGGGGGAACTAAGCAGACATCATTTTTCAGGATGGGAAACAAAATGATGTAAGCTCTTTAGATAGCCTGTTTAATAAATGATTATAACACAATGCCAGGAAGGTAAAGGCCAAATGGTCCATTGACTAACCTCTGACTTAGTTTGTGAAGTGCTCTCTGCACTAAACAAAACAGGTATAAAGTAATCAACATTCAACATAGATGCCAGAACAATTGTCTACAGGTTTACTATTCCCTGGAAAAGGAAGATCTATTTAATTCACTCCTTAAGAAACAATAAAAATATCATTACGAAACTGGATACATTCTAAACCAATCAGTGGCAGAGTTATAGAGAATTATATTTGCGAGTAAATTCAGAGTTGCGTGGAAACTATGGAGTTGGTTTCGGTGGGGCAGGAGATTGTTACTTATTCCAGTAAAGACTAGGATACTGTAAACAGCAGAGAGGGGGATGATTGTTGGAAGTACGTGCTGGAGAACCTACCAAACCTATATCTGTTTGACCCAAAGATCAAGGAGACGCTGCTAGGTCTGCTATTGGGAGATCAAAAGGATCAAAGGGAATATTTACATAGGAATATTTAGGGAACAGTGACAACAGTAACATAAGCTTTACATTGGCTGTGGAAAAGGATGAGGTAATAGAGGTGTTGATGAGAGTAATGCAATTGATATTATCTACAGGAACTCCAAAAATTGATACGGCATCACACAATGGGCTTGTTCATAAGCTATGGTAACCTATGGTTAAAACAAAATTGCTAGCAGTAATGCAACATTAACAGAGTGACCAGAAACAATGGTACAAGAATCATCCTGCTCTGAATCAGATAGGAATGGAGGTGAAACAGCAAAAAGTTTGTTGTTAAGCCAAGAGACCTGAAGGTACACCTCAGTTTCTGCCCTACGTCATATTGTGCAGTTCAGCGAGGGAGGTGGGTAGAAATTAAAGGGACCCTCTTAATGGTCAGATTATAACACACCAAAATGTGATATTTCAGTAAAGTAGATGCCAAGGATCTGAAACAAACAAACACAGAAATTGCTGGAGGAACACAGCAGATTTGGCAGACCAGTAGAGAGAAAACAGAGTTAAAGTTTTGAGTCCTGTGGCACAGTTGGTCAGGTAACAAGCATCTCCATCATATGGCTCATGCACATTGAATGTATGTCACTTCATTACAACCACCATGGAGTTGGACCTGGACCACGGTGCTGCTGTCTCTCACACATCCAACAAGGTTCACATTTAAAACGTAAGAGGAGTTTTAGCAATTCAGCCCTGTTTCAAGTTCAGTTACCCGGTCAGGCTTGCTGGTATTAACCAGTGTGGTTACTTACTTGGTCAGGATTATAGTCTCAGTCAGGCTTTGTCCCCTAACAGTCTAATTGTTTAAATATAAGAAGGTGGACTGAAGGTGACTGAAACTTCTTAGAAGCTAATAATCATGGGAAGTTTTACTCTTTACACTAAGTGTTTGTACAAAGAAGAGGCTTGTTAATAAAGGAATCACATTGATGAAGATATTTTTATTCATCAGAGCTTGGTATCTACTCCTGCCAGGTATATGGCTTATTTTAGGATTCTGAATGCTGAGCTATCTCATTTTTAGCTAACAGGATTACACCCATGAATGTAATTCCAGCATACTGGGGGATTAATGAGTATTGATCATATGAATGTAATTTCAGCATACTGGAGTCTTAATGAGTATTGATCATGTGAATGTAATTCCAGCTACTGGAGTGTTAATGAGTATTGATCACATGAATGTAATTCTGTGTACTGAAGTGTTAATGAGTATTGATCACATGAATGTAATTCTGTGTACTGAAGTGTTAATGAGTATTGATCACATGAATGTAATTCTGTGTACTGAAGTGTTAATGAGTATTGATCACATGAATGTAATTCCTGTGTACTGGAGTGTTAATGAGTATTGATCACATGAATGTAATTTCAATGTACTAGAGTGTAATGATCACATGCTAATGAGTGCAGGACAGATTCCTGATCATGACGGTCAGAAACCCAGATGAGAACCTAATAGCAAACATCAAACCACTGTCTAAAAACTATAATTTTGTTGCCCACCCAATTAAATTCCCTAACCACCCAATGAATAGCCAAGCATTGGAAGGAGTGCTAATCATGTAGTCTGCTTTGCTCTGGATGGTGTCATGATTCTTGAATTGTGGAACCAGGCCAGTGGAGAGCATTCCAACACATTCTTCATTTGTGCTTTATAGATGGTGGACAGACTTTGGACAATTTGGAGATGATTTTATTGTTACAGAATTCTTTGTGTATGGCATGATCTTTGATAGCTAGATTATCTATATAGTGGGTCTCTGATCAATAAAAGTCCCTCTGTGTTTTGTTTGTAGTGGATTCGGTGATGGTAATGCAATTGAATACCAAAGACTGGATTCTCCCTTGCTGGAGATGGTAATTTGCACTTGTGTGATGTAAATGATACTTCCCCTCAATGGGACAAGTCCAAATGTTAGGTAAAAACAAGGACTGCAGATGCTGGAAACCAGAGTCTAGATCAGAGTGGTGCTGGAAAAGCACAGCAGGTCAGGCAGCATCCGAGGAGCAGGAAAATTGACGTTTCAGGCAAAAGCCTTTCATCCCAAGTCCAAATATTGTCCAATTCTTGCTGCATCTGAACACGGACTGCTTCATTATCTGAGAAATTTCAATGGTGCTCAGCATTATGCATTATCAGTATCAAGGGCAGTCACTCTCACCTCACCTCTGGAATTCATCTCTTTTGTCCATGTTTGAACCAAGGCTGTAACAATGTCAGGAGCTGAGTGAGCCTTGAGGAAGTCAAACTGAGTGTTGGTGAACTGATTATTGTTTAATAAACGTTGGTGATAGCATTGTTGACAACCTGCCTATCACATGGCTAATGATGGGTCTAGATTAGAGTGGTGCTAGAAAAGCGCAACAGGTCAGGCAGCATCCGAGGAGCAGGGAAATCAACATTTCGGTTTCCCGATTAAAGGCTTTTGCCCGAAACGTTAATTTTCCTGCTCCTCGGATGCTGCCTGACCTGCTGTGCTTTTCCAGCACCACTCTAATCTAGACTCTGGTTTCCACCATCTGCAGTCCTTGTTTCTACCACATTGCTAATGATGGTGAGTAGACTGATGTGGTGGTAATTGATCAGATTAGATTGGTCCTGCTCTTTGTGAACAGTACATACATCAGAAATTGTCTGCAATGCTGAGCAGATGCCAATGTTGTAGCTGTAACAGAAGAGTTTGACTAGGGGTGCAACAAGTTCTGGAGCACAAGTCTTCAGTACTATTGCTGGTATGTTGTCAGGATCCATAGTCATTTGAGTATACAGTGCCTTCAGTCATAACTTGATATCATGTGGAATGAATCATATGGTGATACTGGGAACCTTGGAAGAGACAGATCATCCACTTAGTCTTTCTGGCTGTAGATGTTTATAAGTTCTTCACTTTGTCTTATGCACTGATGCGCTGGGCTCCCCTATCCTTGATAATGGGGATATTTGTGAAGCCTCCTTCTCTAGTGATTTGCTTCCTTGTCCACCACCATTCATAACGAAATGTGGCAGGACTTCAGCACTTAGATCTCACCCATTAGTTGTGGGATCATTAAGCTCTGCTTTCACTTCCTGCCTGCACTGCCTGGCACAAACATAGACCTGTGATATGACTTCACAATGTTGACACCTCATTTTAGGCATACCTGCTGTTCCTCCTGTCATGTCATCGTGCACTCTTCAATGGACCTGGATTGATTACTTGGCTCAATGCTAATGATAGCATAGGGGAACATACCTGATCACAAGGTTGCAGATTATGTGTGAGAACAATCCTGCTGTTAATGTTGGCTCATAGTGCCTTATAGATTCCCAGACATGAGTTGCTAGATTTGTCTGAACCTATCCCATTCAGCACAGCGGTAATGCCATGCAATATGATAGTCGATATCCTCAATGTGAATTTCAGATTTTGTCTCTACAAGAACTGGTTGGTGGTCACCACTACTGATAATGTAATGGAGAGATGAATTGTGTACCAGTAGATTAGTTGAAGATGTTTTTCTTCCCTCTTGTTTGTTCCCTCACTACACGTAAACACAGACTATCAGCTATGTCTTTCAGGACTTGACCAGCTTGACCATCTTTAAGAAGAGGAGGGAGAGCAGTAGAAAGCCTGAGAGAGGGAATTCCAAAACTTAGAGCCTAGACAGCTGAAGCCATTAATGTAAGATCATTTTAATGGCAGAAGCTCATTGGGCAGAATAAGACAAGACCAGAGGTTTTTAGGGCTGGAGAAATTACAATCAGAAGGAACAGTGACACTCTGGAGGGAGTTTATTTTTAAATTGATGAGATTTTCAGAGTTTCCTTATCAAAGGATTGATATTAGTTAATAAGCACGCATGTTATAGATGGATACAGCAATCCTTCAGGGTGGTATAATGGGTAACACCCTGTTAAATGAAAGAACGAGAACAAGAGACACCATATTGAACTAGGGAAAACAGGAGACCAGGAGGAGGAATCTTTAGTATTGCTGGGAGCACATCATATGTAACTGTAGGTGTTTTATTAGCTGATATTATAAAACAGGATGTGAGATTATTGGTGAAACATGGTTTAATGGCATTTGACAGTAAGTTAATTTTAAAGTCCAGAAATAGCACTCAATTTTATATCTAATTGCTGATTATATATTTTGAATAAGCCAGAGGTGTTCAACAGGCAGTCAATGTTGAATGCTCAAGTGCTGATTAGACTTAACTTTATGTAATAATTTATGTAGGTCCCTTATCACCTCCTTCACTGTAGAAATGGAGTAACCTTAATGGCACACATGATAGTTCAGAGCTTGGGCAAGAAGATACTAAACTTTTAAAACTGCAAAAGAACTGTGAATGCTGGAAATCAGAAACAAAAAACAGAAATCATCAGAAAAACTCAATGGGTCTGGCAGCATCTGTGGAGAGAAATCAGAGTTAATTGTTTCAGTTCCCATGACCCTTCCTCAGAACTGGTGCTGATGCTCTTGGATATTCATCAGAGATCCAGGCCGAGGAGATTCAGGGCAGGAGGGACATCCTATCCCTGCAGTGGTAAGAATGCCACCTCATCCTTCACATCTTCTTTTCCCTCCCATATGCAGTAATTTCTCGTCCAGATTCAACATCGATTCTGCACTTGGGCATGATGCTGATGATCAAATATTCACTCTCTACTAATATTCCATATAAGGTCTCCAATAAAGTGCAGTGGTATAACCTTTACTCTTTCTCAGGGAAGTTCTCAGAGAATTTCTGAAATAAATGTTTCTGGAGTTTGCAAGCATGTCTGCATGGATTTCCTGCAGTTTCCTCCCAAAGTCCAAAGATGTGCAGATTAGATGGTTTGCCATGCTAAATTGCTCATAGCGTCCAAGGATGTGCAGGCTGGATGGATTAGCCATGGGAAATGCAGGGTTACAGGGATCGAGTAGGGAGGATGGGTCTAGGCAGGGTGCTCTTCAGAACATCTGTGTGGGCTTGACAGGCCAAATGGCCTGCTTTCACACAGTCAGGAAGCTATGATTCTATGAAAGTAATAGTGAAATCTTGGTAAAGTGGCCCTGAAAGATTCCCAATCTGCTTAAGACTTCCTTCTCATCGCACTAATAGCAAAGGTGAGAATCCCATTAAGCGGTGATCACCTATTTTTAAATATTACTTGAATTCAACAAAAATACTATATTTCCTTGCAAATATCTGATCGCTTCAGGAGACAGCATTCATTGAAGTTCAGACCACCAAATGCTTGTGTAGTCTCCTGTAATAAAGACCAGCAAGAATTTTAAGTGGCAAACAGGCACTTAATCAGACTTTGGGCAATTGTGGTATTTTTCACTAAATGTGAGATAAACTGCCGGTTCAACTTAAGACTCCATCATGGGCCACTCTTTAGTACCCAATGTATTCAGTGAAAATTAGGCCCTATATTTTCTTGTCCATTATAAATAATGTGGTAGAAATTCCAAGGCATATTTAAATTGTACAACTGTCTTGATAAAATATAACTCCCAAAAGCATTGGAATTATCTATTCAATCTATTTGAAAACAGCAGTTTCATACATAATTTATTCATGAGAGCTTTGATATTATTTATGAAATGAAATGCTCTGAAGATCATTTATGTTTTTTCCACAATGATGATAGTGATAGAGACTTACGTTTGTTGGTTTGAGCATTTGTTTTGATGATGAATATATTTAAGAATTCAAAAATTGTCTTATTTTTGTGAATTGCAGTGACCTCAATTATACGGGAGTGCCGTTAGTTGTTTGTTCGTCTGTGGGAAAAGATTTTTTCCTCTGGGACAGATGACATAAAGGAATATGTTCATTCTTTTTTAATTGAAAATAATGGAGAAAAGCACAGCAGGACTCTTAGCAATAACAAAATCCTTCCATGGGTAATGAATGAGAGGAATTCAGGGAAATAATTCCAGGCAGTTTCTAAAGCAACATCTAACTGACACTGATCTGAATTAGAAAGAGAACAATCCGATGGTGAGATAAGAATGCAAAAATAAAAATGGAACAAGTGAAAGACCATTCAACTGATAGAGCGTAATTCTTCCAAAAGAATAAGCACAATTATTAATGCTGTCATGGATTCGAGTCAACGTATTTCATTTAGAATGCCAAAAACTTTGAAGTAGATAAATCTCTGAGAAATTTCTTTCAAATACTAAAGATTACTAAGTAAGATTCCAGGTTCAATGTTACTTTACAGTCTGCATTATTTGTCATTGATAGCTTTGGTTGGAGCCATCGTGTTCCATAGATTATTTTATTACTTGTACTAGCCTCACCTCGCCTTAAAAATTGGTTCCTAAGTACTCATCCATGTATTTTTAAACAGGTGAATTAGCGTCACATTAATTGCTCTTGCTCAATTTATTCCATATACTCTTTGATTTGAAGCTTTCATTTCATCTGAGGCTTATTCATGAATCTGTTTATTTGGATTTTCAGTTTTCATGTGATTTAGCTCTACTTTCAACATCTGAAAACATAGATCAGCATTATATTTAATGCACCTTACTGATATACTTTACCTGTTATGAACACAAAAGTTAGCTTCAATAGCCAATTCAGCACTTAATAAGGACAAGCACTTTCCAAATAAACAAAATATCTGCCACAATGTAAATAAGGAATGAACAACTTTATGCACTGGAAATAATAGTGCTTTCACACTGTATTCTAGATCAATGTGAACCAATAGAGGACAATAGCCCAGATTTTCTAATGGCGAGAGTTATCCCAGCATAGATAGGTGTTGTACATGAGGAGTCTATGGAACCTCCGTTCTAGCAGACACTAAACAAATTGCCTGGGAAAGGGAATTTCTGCTGGGCAATTCCTCTACATCAGGACTTCTCCAAAAGTGTCCACTTAAGTTGGAGAATTTGGAGAGTTCCATCGAAATTAAGCAAATAGAATTTAGGAAAAGTTAGACTATTAAATGCATAATCCAACTCCTGAATAAACATTCAGCTGGCCCCATATTTATCTCACACACCTCCAATTACACCTTCCTCTTGGCAACCTACACACCGCAGACACTGACCTGACACCACCAGACCCAAGACTCTCACCCCACTCTGGATTTGCTCCCATCATTCAATCGATCCATACATGAACTTTTTCCCTGACTCTGGATGTCGCCCCAATCATTCTGTGGGAACTGACACACCTTCACGTGTCCTATAGTTGTTTTACCGTACCGCTGCTCTGGACCTAACCCCCCTTTACTCCAACAAGAACTAACTTCTGTTCACCCTTCATGGCATGAACCCATTCTTCTGCTCCAGATCCAATCTGTTCTTGACTAACCCTGGACCGACCACTGGTTCACCTCTCTAAAACTGACTCCAATCTTTCTCCCTCTCCAGATGTGTGTGCCCAGGCTTTCCAGGCCTTTCACCTACTCTGGACCAGAGCTGCACACCTGCCCCAAGGAAGATGACTAGCCCTAGCTTCACTAGACCTACTTTTTCCAACCCCACGCAACCTACTTTAAACACTTACCTGACCAGCACCACACCCCCCCCGCCCCCCCCAACCTTGTCTGCATGACATCTGACCCCTTGGAAACCTATCCCACGAGAAAAAGAAAAGTGAGAGACAAACAGAAAAGCATGGAAGTGAATGCTTTGTTCATATTATAGCACCACTTGTGGTATACAAAACAAGTCAGACTCAGTATGTGTCATTGTCAAGTTTTACAGTTTTTTTCCCCATCTAGGCCCTATCCACTTGTCACCTTTCCGAGGTGGCCCTCTACCTTTCTGGTACCTTAACCTCACCTTGATTTTGTCCGTTTACTGTCAAAATGGATGCTTGTGCTTCTAGTTATCTCTCTTTCTGTCTTTCTCTCTTTCTCTCTGTCTCTCTGTCTATCTCACTCACACACACACACGCACACACATATATACGAAAACACACATATATACCTGGGGACTGGCAGAAAATTTTACCCATCTCAGTTTCTCAGAATCCTTGACCAAAGGCGTTACTCTCTATGAGGACATGAGAAAGGTCCTTGGAATGCATGGCTAAAGTGTTTGATAGAAACTGTGATGAAAAGAGTTTCAACATCACAAAGCAATCAAGTGATTTGATGACCAAACAGATTGGTAGTGAAAAATAGCAAGTTTGAGTCTGTCGTCAGGGGCCACATATATGAAGCATTGTTTGTGACAACAGAGAGCTGATCATCTTGATGAGCAAGAGTAATAGTTTTAGTGAATGAAAGAACAGATTGTACCAACTGAAAGTTAGTGTGAAGATCATTTGTCTACTCAGTCTGTTCCTTGAACTAATGATGAGCACTAACAGCTCATCATTAGGGGGCTGTGTGAGAGACACACAAGACAAGGAGTTCCAAACACATCACGCAGTGATGATCTAGTAAATGATCTAATGCCAGAAACTACCTCCAATCCTGAGCAGGTACAGAGGGTAACTACATTGTGTAGGCCAGCCTGGATGGTGCCTTCAGAGCAAATCCATCTCAGAATAGTCATCGTCCTAGGGCAGGTGATAATTTAAGGGGCAGATAAGCCCCTTAATGGAGTCACATTGTTCAGAACGTATATGTTGTCAGTTGCTAAGAAGTTCTTCTGAACTGTTACCACTTTAGTAGAAATCATCTGCAAATTTGACAGTTATTCCCATGACTAGAAGAAGACTTAGGGTATCAAAGGTCAATTCTTCAAGGGCAGTCTCAGATCTTAACATGCCCATGGCAAAATGAATGCATACACTGCTTTATTTTTGTGTTGTTTTCCTTAATAAAGAATCACCTCTTTTACTGGATTGATAAGCACCACAGGCTCAACTTGCTTAAAAATCTCAAAGGGCAAAAGTGAGGACTGCAGATGCTACATATTAGAGTCGAGAATGTGATGCTGGAAAAGCCTAGCAGGTAAGGCAGCATCCGAGGAGCTGATGTTTCCTGGTGAAGGGCTTTCACCTGAAATGTTGATTCTCCTGCTCCTCAGATTCTGCCTGACCTGCTGTGCTTTTCCAGCACCACATTCTCATCCTTAAAAATCTGAAACCTGTTTACTTAACAGATAAACTGATAACTTGCAGTTATTGGCAATTATTTATCATTCCTTCGTCAAACATGCTATTGCTTGGAATCCTCATGGCTGCTGGTCATGTGAGAACAAACTGGTCCTTAGCTCATTAAAATACTTAGCACTTAAAGCTGTAAAACAAAATCTACACAAATACCATTGTACAGTGTGACCATTCACAGTATTTCATGGAAGATGGTGCTAATGGAGTCTGGCAAAAGCTATTAGCTTGATGTTTTGCAATGATGTGCTTCCACTGGGTAACCTTACTCAAGATTAAGTCAGCATCTCACATGAATGAAGTTTGTCCAATATCGGACAAGAACCTACATTTGACTTCTTCACAGGAAACAAAGGATAAAGACCACTACAGTGATCCCCACTTCTTCAGGCAAAGCAATGACTCCAAGGTATTCAAGGTGATCAAAATTCTGGTGAGAATCAGCAAAGCTTTCTCTGGAATACTGAGAGGTGACCCATGTGGAGGTTATATAGGTCCCTTGTTGGCAGTTGCCTTGAAGGATCCAATCTTACCATTGTTTCCTGTGAATTCTAGATCATTATCCTTTTCCTGAGTATGTGAAACTCAGAACGTGTGTGCAAAGGTACAGTGTGATCCAGATCCAAAGAACAGATTCTGTAAACAGCTAACGGTACTGATGTTCACATTGCTTTGTAAACAGCTAAATCATGTCATTGCAAAAAGGCTGAGAATCTTGATTGATGGAACGAAAATAATTTGTGTTGAAACAGAATTTTCATTGGGAGATAGAACTTGCCAGCAACACTATCTAAAATATATGTTGTACCTAGGTACTCAGTACCTAAGATGGTGCCGTGCGTTGGTCATATTGTTACACTGTAATAGAGCTTGTAACTAAAGGTGTTGTACCTAGGTACCTTTATACCTAAGATGGTGCTGTGATGGTGACTTATAACTTTTTAAAAATACTCATTTGAGTACATGTAGCAATAAAGTTATCTCTAATACTGAAGACCAAGTTTTGAGTGGTATGATAAGCTTTGATCCTCTAGAAACAAATGATCCAGACTCATGGTATCTACAAAATCATCAGGTAATGTCATCTCAGCAAGTGGCCAGTAGCTTCAATGTCACCCACATTGCTTGGTGTTCAGGGAATGTGGTAGTTAATGTGACTGACCAGATCTGAACACTGAGTGCTGCTTGGCCCAACAAAAGGGAAATAGGTGCTCCTTAAGCATAGCATTCTCATCATTGTCCAAGGTAGGAGCTATTTATGAGTATTAACTCCGTATCTGCTGTCGTGAACATGCAGAAAATTACACTTGCTTACACAATGCTTATCTGATCAACGCACTTAGTTACATGAAGGGCTAGACACCTGTTGTCACTGTGAAAAAGGGGGATTACAGAGTCTTGTTAGGTAAAGGTAAAATAATGCAGGACTCTTAGAAAGAGAATCTGGAAGCATGGAGATGTAGCATCACTGCATGTGCAAATCTCATCTAATAACAAATGCAAGCCCTAGATCTTTGGGTTGACAGATAGCAGAGTGCATGAACTGGGCTCAGTGCCACTCCTCTGCTTTCCTAGATAGAATAGGGTAAGGTGAATGAGCTGTAGCCAACATAGAAATACTATGCTCTCTAGCAGGGGTACATATCTTCATTCACATCATAACCCTTAATTTCCTTACTGATTAAAAATCATAGCCTTGAATGTATACAGAGTGACTGGCAGAAGCATTGCAAGGTACGTAGCTGTGAGCTCGAAAGTGCACAGGCATAATGTTGACGTTTACTATGAGTTAATCTGACTCCAGTCATGATGGTGTGGAAAAGCTGGTATTTTGCTGATGCCAATGTCTGTGGACAATGGGTGGAGGCAGTCTCTGGCTGTGGAGTGATGCAAAAAAAGTCTTGTTAATAAAGAAGCCATACTTGTGAAGATGTGCTCACCTTCTCTGATAACCTTTCAGCCCTTGCTTAACAAAAATCAGTCAAATTCTCCTGTAAGAATATTCAAGGTCTCTATTTTCACCACACATTAAGAAAGGGATTTCCAAAGATTCCCAACCGTTTGAGAGGAATAAAAAAGCCTTTGCCTCATCTCTGTTTTAAACACTTAGTTCTTCATTCTCCTTTAAAAGCAAATGTCCTCTCCAAATCCATCCTGTCACATTCCACAGGATTTATATATTACAATCAAGACAACTATTCTCCTTCAAATCTACAGTATATACATATCTGGACTGTCCAACCTTCCACTATTAGACAACAAACTCATTCCAAATAATAGTGTAGGACACATACTGTGAACTTTTCCAATGCTGTATATCCTTTCATAAATAAAGTGACAATTTTTCTGATATGATCACACCAATGCCCATTTTAAATGAAGATTAGCCTCTCTACTTCTGTAGTCAAACCTCCTAGCAATAATATTCTGTGAATTTATTTAATTACTTGTTCTACTTGCATACAGACCACTTGTGAATCATTCACCGGGAGACCCTAATCCTTCTATATCTCAGAGTCCTGCAACCCTACACAAATTAAATTATATTTTTCCTTTTATGTTTTCTGCCAAAATTGGACAACTGCACATTATAGAATCATAGGGTTGAATATTTTGTAGCTAAGTATCCATTTTGTCGAGTTTCATGCAGGGTTTCTCTCTGCGAGGCCGAGCAGCTTTTCCTCACTACATCTTATCGTACTCACCTTATAAACAACCAAGTCTGCTCCTGCAGCACCCTTCCCTCCCAATTCGAGCCCCTCTCTACCACTTACCATATCCAAGGAAGTTTTCATAGAATCCCTACAGTGTGGAAACAGGCCTTTCGGCCTAACAAGTCCACATAGACCCTCTGAAGGGTCACTCATCCAGACTCATTCCCCTACCCTATTACTCTACATTTACTCCTGACTAGTGTAGCTAATCTACACATCCTTGAACAACTATGAGCAATTTAACATAGCCAACTTACCTAATCTGCACATCTTTGAACAATTCGCATGGCCAGCCTTTTCTGGTATGAACCAGCATTCCTTGTACCCGTGCCATCTTTATAAATGTCATTGTGCACCTGGATAAACACTGTTAGCCCTGAGCTGACCTCTATGTTTGTTGATATTTGCTCCAGACATGGTCAAGAATTGAAAAGTAATATGTTGTTTTGTGGACAGATACCTCAAAGTGCTGGTGGATGGGAAGATGCGGAGGAGGAAAATCTTATGCTCCCTGAATAGCAGTGGAAGCCATGACACTAAACCATGTCAGCCTGGTCTGAGATTGCCACCCAGGTCAGTGATGTCTCAGCCATCTGGAGGAACGCATAGCACTGTATGATGAAGGGGAGAAAGTGAAGACTGCAGACGCTGGAGGTCAGAGTCGAGAGTCTGGTGCTAGAAAAGTACAGCAGGTCAGGAAGCATCTGAGAAGTAGAAGAGTTGATGTTTTGAGCATAAGTTCTTCATCAGGTAACCACCTTGCACCAACTTTCATCTCCCTTATTAGCTCTCTGACTCTCAGTGCTGGAGAAAGCAGGCCATAATAGGTCAGAAAGAGTCAAGGCTCCTCACCTCTTGTGTGGAGAGGAACCTGACTCGAACTGTATTGAGTTGCTAACTGTCCATCAGAGAAAGTGAGGACTGCAGATGCTGGAGATCAGGGTCCAAAGTGTGTGGTGCTGGAAAAGCACAGCAGGTCAGGCAGCATCTGAGGAACAGGAGAATTGACGTTTCGAGCCTTATTCCTGATGAAGAGCCCATGTTCGAAATGTCAATTCTCCTGCTCCTCGGATGCTGCCCGACCGATTGTGCTTTTCCAACACCACATATTTTGACCGCTAACTGTCCACATCCAAGGTGCTGTAGTGTTATCTAAGGCTGAGTTCCCTTGACTGAACTGAGATTGCTTTCAACCAAACAGTTTCCTTGGTTCGTGTATGCATTAAGCTGCATGGCAGTATAGGAGTACTGAGAGCCTGGCAATTCTGGATTAGGGGTAATTTGTGAAAAGGCAATGTTACTGAAAGCATCCAGTCAGACTCAAAGTGAACGAGCGCTGAGAGCAAGTGAATATTCCAGAGATGCTGCTCGATGTAGTCCCTGAGCTAGGTGCATAACCCCACGTGTAAATCACCCTTGTTGCAGCGTTACAATGATAGTTGTCAACATGCCCCAAAGTGCAACATTGAAGAGTGGAAATAAACCGGAAGTGGAGTGGAGATGTACGATGAGGATTCCTTAGAGGCTGGCAAAGATTGGATGCTAATATCCATAGATGCGAGGTGCATGTGACTGATTTCTATGGAGCATCCCCTGAGATGTTAGTGTCTGTCATCCAACTTGAAGATCCTTTGGAGAAGTGGTGAGCTGAAGCCACCAGGTAACTGCTGCTCCCCAGAGACAATCTCACCTTGATGCTTGGAAATTAAAAGTTAAAACATGCAAAGAGTTGTTACTGACATAGAGATAGACTTTGGACTTCTCACCCAATTCAGACACATTTCTCACCATAGTCCACATCCTTAAGACCTCGGTAAGAATCCGCTGATAGAGATTCTTAGATGCTTACAGAAATAGGGAAGCCATTTGGCCTGTAATGTCAGCGCCGGTTAACAAACTCTTGATCACAGAGAAAAGCAGATGGTGGAGATCTGAAACAAAAACAGACATTGTTAGAGGAGCTCAGCATACATTTGGCAGCATCTGCGGAGTGTAAAACAGATTTAATGCTTCAAGTCTGGTGACTCTTCATCAGAACTACAAAATAAAACTCCTCACCCCTGTCTTAAATAAGAGATTCCTTATTTTTAAACTGTGTTCCTTATCTCAAGTCTCTCCCAACAAAGTAAAGGACCATTTCAAGTTTACTCGATCAAGTCCCTTCAAGATCTTATTTATTTCTCTAAATCATCCTTCTGCGTTCCCATGAATACAAGCCTGACCTTTCCTCACAGAATAACCATTTTATCTCAGAAATTAACAGAATCATTGTATCATTGATCAACTAGATCATTGAGTCTAGGACATAACTAATGATTATTGATAACAATAGATGTAGACAATACACATTGAAGTGATCTTTGCCTTTAATTTCCTTCCACTATTCATCACCAGATAAAAAAACTTTCTGTTGAAAACAAGTACTTCTGTGTAATTTCCCATTTTTGTGGAGATAGTCTGCTGACTGGGAATTTTCTTTGCTTCAGATATTGTCATTGCCCTAGTCCCCAAATTATATGGGTAGAAAGAATACACCACATTCCTAAGGAGTTAAATAAGGAGAAATTTCTTCCTATGAATATTTGCCATCCTTAATAGCAAGTTTAGATTTATATTTAGGTTTTATTGTCATGTGTACTCAAGTACAGGGGTACAGCAGTACAGTGAAAAGTGTACAATGTCACCATTCCCAATGCCTTCTTAGGTACAAGGTTCTTAGATACAAAATCTTAGGTATAAAAATAGAAAAAAAAGAAATAAGTTAAAAGGTTCATCACTACAGTTCTTCGTGGTATAAAGTAGAAAGATAAAGAAATGAAGTTAAAAGTTGAATATTACTGACCTTTCTGAAGCATGGCCTGCAGTCACTCCATGCTGTGCTTTCCCCAAGGTAGTTCGCTCTCCTCCACACTGGGCATGGGTTCACCCACACTGAGCAAAGACCCACCTGGGCAAAGCCATGCTCTGCCACCAGCTGACACCTGGGCTTGTGGTGGGTCCCAGCCACTGCCATACTCTGTCACTGTTCCGCCTCCATGACAGAGCTGTCTCCTGAAAGCGAGTTTTTAAAAAAAATCACTAAAAAACTAAATAAGAGAGAAAAAAGGAAAAGAGTGGGGCAAAAAAAGGAGAAATGAAAAAGGCAAAAAAGAGAGAGAAGAGCAGATGGAATGGGCAAGACCTGGGCTCAAGCGCCCGGAAGCTGCCTTCTCCACTGCTGCCATTTTAATTTTTGTTCATTGTTAGAAATGGCATCCCCCTCAAAACTAAATTCTTTAAATGTTCCATATTTAGTACTCCCTATTCAACAAACATAGATAAATCTTGAGGGAAAGAAAGTCATAAAAATCAGCAAGGTCCTAATGTTCCATTGGGCTGACATCAATTTTTTTCTGGGTGTCATACTATCCTATTAACTATGTAATTTTTGCAAAAATAGAAAAAAAATGACAAGTAACCTTCAACTCGACATGGGAAAGAGGGTAACTGTCATCCTGATGTTATATGCAGTTCTTCCATGGACATTATCCAAAAAGATTCAGACAATTGATGGATCCAGTGTTAAGCTACAGAAGTTGGTATATGAACACATGTTCAGGCATAGAGGGCAGTCTTCATAAGACAGTCCTTGCAGGCAGCAGTCCTTGTCAGACAGGTATATTCTCCAAATGGAACTTGGACAAGAAGAGGAGGAAGAAGACGTAGGAAAGAATTCCCCGACACTTCAGCAAGAGAGCAAAATGCTGCCTTCCACACTTTGCTGAGACTGACACGTTCTGCACCAACAGCCTGCTCTTTCTCTGGTATCAGTGAACTGTCCTCAATTGTTACGGTTTCAAACTTTCTTTGCCTATTGAATTAAAGTATCGTATGTAAACTGTTGTTTCTCAACAAATTTAATAAACTATCTGAAAATTGCTTCAAATGAGCAAATTGTATTACAGAACCATGATCAAGAACCTGTTACATCTAACACACTGCACTTTGCACTTGAGCATACAATACCAATCTCCCACCTTATGCAGTTAGCAATAAGAAACCATTCCCTGATTGCCTGTCACTGACTATTGCCTGGAATATACTATTGTGTTGACAGCAATTTCCAGGCTGGTATACCTCATCATCCAAACATGTATATAATGATGGACGGATTGATGAAGTAATATGAAGCTTGCCTCAAATGAATTAAAAGAATAATATCCCTTTCTTTATGAAACATTAAGAAAAGAATGATTTGTGGAATTGGTTTGGCATAAAAATGCAGGAGCCAGCTACAATATATTAAATATTAAACAGCAGGATCACAATTGCTGCACATCAATATTTAGATATTTAGGCCTATCTTTTTCCCCATAGATTGCCTGTGTAAGTGATATGTGGGGCAGGGGTGGGGTGGTGGGTTGGGAATTGCATTATTATTTTAAAACGATTTTAGTGTTGTAATACATTATTTAATGAAAGGAAATGTAGTCAAATTAGGAAAGGAAATGTATTATTGACTTATTACTATATTCATAAGACTTTTTTTATAGTATTAATAATATATAGTGTTGTGCTATTTAGCCTTGTCATTTGCATTACTCATTAATTTGGCTAGCCAAAAAAATTATAACAACAACATTGTAGTATCAGATAATCACTGGCAGTAAATCCATGCTTAGTTTTATATATATGTATATATACCAACGATGTGTTGATCATTGAAGTTATTATTTTTCTTCCAATTTCTTCACTAAGCAACAAGGCACAAACCAACTTGTCTTCTCATAAATAAGGGTTTTGACTATGTTTAAGGACTTAGCTGGACTAATTGGCCCTTAGCCTATTTCAGTGGCCCAGTGTTTGCCAGGCATTGTGGAAGTGTTGAATGGAGAAAAATTGGTTTGGAAACTACCAAACTAACAAGTGTGGAATTCCTAAATCTTTTCTTTACATTTGTGGAAGGTTAGTTATTACTGGAACACAATTAAATGATGTCTCATGCTACACAGGAAATACCAAATATAGAATACTAAAGTCAAAGGGAACCCTAATTTTGAAAACTTTCAGAAATGACCTGATTTTGCATCCATCACTCAAGGTCTATTGCAGCAATGTTTAAACAGAATTACAGAAATTAATAATATTAATCACAGAGCAAAATCAAACAGGATCATGGTCAAAACATGCACTCAACAAGAAGTTCCAGGAAAATGGAAATCAGATTTACATGTTTTGGTGATGGATTATGGTAACTGAAGTCAAAGACAGTCAGAATGGAAACTCCTCACCAGTTAAAATCATACTGAGTCGAAGAAAGCTTTATTTTGAATGTTGGAGAGAAATCATGACAGTCTCAGTACATCTTTAAGGGAATTCCTCAGAATGATCCAGTCCCAGCCATCTTCAGCTGTTTCAACATCAATTACCTTCCCTTGATCAGTGACCTTCATGTCAAATGTTGACCAGCTCCAACAAAAGGGAATTTAATCATCTTCACTTGGCATTCAAAAACATTACCATTGCTGAGTCATGGGATGGTATACTTGTCCATAAACTTAACTGGACAAGCTTTTAAGTATCTTGATCATAAAAGCATGTCAGACACTTGAATTGTATGGTGAGTAACTTGCTTCCTGACTCCCCAAGGCCTTTTCATCATCTAAGAGGCACAATTCAGATGTGGTGGAGTACTGTACATTGGCCTGGTTTGGTGCAAATTCAATAAGACTCAAGAAGCTCAGCACCACCCAGGCCTTGATTGGCACCCCGTCCACTATTTAAAGCACTTCACTCCCGCCACCACAGATGCAGTGTGTACCAGCTACAGGATACACTGCAGCAAAGGCCATGTTTCCTTTGATAACGCCTTTCAAGACTGAAACCCGAAGACATGGGAACAATAGTTTCTTTCCAAGCCACATCCATTCCATATTGTAACTACATTGCCTAACATTTATTACTGCTGGAAATCTCTTCCAAATAGCATTGTGACTGGACCTACTCAGACCAACAACAGCTGTTCACCACTCCTTTTTCAAAGGCAATGAATGATAGGCAACAAATGCAAGCAATCCTCATATCACATGAAATATTTTCTAAAAATGTCTGCCTCATGACTTCTACTGGGGTGACACCACCGATATTCTAGCTGCCATTTATTAACCCCAATCTCTTTTATGTGTTGCAAAGGTTGTTAAGTAGGGTAAAAGGCCTTTGAACCTTTTTAAAGCTTTGAGAAATTTTATCATACCATTGTGACACTCACTTTCTTTTACTTAGTCAATCAGATTAATTTAAACCTACTTGAAATTTTCTAAGTTAAATCACACAACATCAGGTTATAGTCCAACAGGTTTAATTGGAAGCACACTAGCTTTCTGAGCGACGCTCCTTCATCAGGTGATTGTGGAGGGCTCAATCGTAACACAGAATTTAGAGCAAAAATTTACAGTGTGATGTAACTGAAATTATACATTGAAAAATTGATTGTCTGTTAAGCCTTTCATCTGTTAGAATACAGCGATAGTTTCACTTCTTTCATGTGTAAATCACAAAACCCTTTTTTTTAAAAGTTGCATTCTCGGGTTAGCTGTTAACAATGGTGATAGCTAGACAATATGTTGAAGGTGTTGGCCCCCTGTGTTCTCTGTCTATGACCTGATGTTTAGATTGATTCTAATCTAAAAAGTGAGATAACAGAGTTTTACATAAATTCATGCAGTTTTTGAGCTCAGAGTTCTACATGAATGTATGCAGTTTTTGAGCAAAGTGCAATGTAACTCTGCAAATCTACATCACATGGCAAATTTTTGCTATGAATTCTGTGTTACGATCGAGCCCTCCACAATCACCTGATGAAGGAGCGTCGCTCTGAAAGCTAGTGTGCTTCCAATTAAACCTGTTGGACTATAACCTGGTGTTGTGTGATTTTTAACTTTGTATACCCCAGTCCAACACCGGCATCTCCAAATCATGAAATTTTCTAGTCTCTGTACCAGCATGTGCTGTACCCTTGAACTATTCTACACTTGGATGTTGCACGTGACCTGACTCATTAAGAATATTAACAGCAAGATTTGCTGCTGCTTTACCAAAATTGATAATTATATTCAATAGGTGTTCTACTGTGATCAGCTCCTGAGGTTAGGTCTTCTGGACCAACTTTGAAAATCTCACAAAATGACGGAAGCGCACATACAATGTATTCTACGAAGGTAAATAGTTATTTTCAGGAGTAGCATAAGGAACTGGATTATTGACTTTGCATCTTGATGAATCATATTATTGTCTATGAAAGCAAAACTTTGCTGTTACACTTTTTTGATAATCCACCAGGAATTTTGAAAAATTACTAAATAGGATGTAAAATGGTGACTTTAATCCAGAGGGAATCTGGCAGGTGGAGGCTTATGAGAATGGAAATTCTGTCTGAACTCAACAAAATGAGTTGAACAACCTGAATTTCAGTACGTCATTTCCATGAACCTGAAACTGAAGGCAATGGCTGATGGGCTGCATGTGGTATGTCTGTCATCCATCTGTGGGACAAGTCTTCAAGAGGGCTTCACTATGAAGGAGCAGTCCTCCTTCTTCAAGCAGCATAGGCAAAGTAAGAGTAGGTTTAAAAATGCACCTCTTTAGGTCTCTTCTGCCCATCACTAGCCTGATCAATGTATTTAAATTACTTAAAGGCTTTGGCAAAGTAAATGTGGATAAATTATTTTCATATGTAGGGGTGGACAAGTCTAAAGGACACAAATATAAACATAGACTAAAGTCAAGAAATCTGACAGGTTGGAAAGAGGAATTTTTTTTTATAAAAGCATAGTAAGAAAATAGAGCGTGAGGGAAATCCATTTAAAGGAAAGCTAGTTAACTATTATAGGAAGAAAGGAAGTGAGAAATTTTGACATTGTGAGGTGAGGTGTATGTAAGTAAAATGGGAGGGAATTCATAGGAAACATTAAAGACAAGGTGGGCTGAACGATCTGTTTTTGTATTGTAGGATGATCTTTCCCCCTCACTTCTGAAGTTTAGTTAAACCTCTGGTGGATGGTCTTTGTTGCTGGCTAGTTATGGAGTGACTGCATCAAATATAACATGTTACATGAAACTATACATTTATTTCTCTTTGCTATGTTATAATGGCCAGTGGTAGATCAATAGTTTCCCATTATGTTAAATGTATACCAAGGCACAAGTAGAGTGCAGAAACGATTCACCATCAAGCTTGCTTGAGGTATTTATTCTAGAATTAGAATCTGTCGTAAACATCCTGCCCTTTCTAAGTAAAACATAATTGAGAAGATGAAGTTTACAAAGGTGCTCAGGGCTAATTTGATATGGTTTGTGGTTGCCAAATGGTTGCAAGTCAATTTGTTAATGAAATGAAGATGCTTTATGTTTAACAATTTTAGTTGACAAACAAAAGTAACAAAAATAAAAGAAAGGAGAACATGCATTTATACGGTTCCTGTAATGACCACTGTACACCCAGATATCTACTCAGCAAATAAAATACATTAAAGGTGCAGTACCTCTTATGATGTCAGAAAAGAGGAAACCAATCAGCACACAGAGAAGTACCAAAAATAGCAATGTAATATTGATGAATTTATTTGTTTTCTTACTGTTGGTTGTGTTAAGGGCCAGACCAGCCCCCTTCAAATATATTAAGAAGATAGCCTATGCCCAATTATAAGGTAAATGTCAGGTGCTGTGTTCCAGATGCAATTCGATTTTTCAAACTACCCGATGTTAAGTAAAGCACAATTTTTTCAAATGCTATGGTTAAAATACAAGAAAAGAAAGAATAAGTTAGAATAACTTAGCTCTATTGGAAAAGTTCATAGAATAATAATAACAGTAATAATTACTAATAAGCTATTCCAATATAGTAATATCCTATAAACACAGCCTTGGCAAAAGGCAAATTCAGAAAACAGGTTTTCTCTCATATGCAATCAAGCAGCCAAGGACGGAAACTCTCCAGCTTTTAGCTGTAATTAAGAGAATGAAAATATAGCTTCCACTTCTTTGAGAATGCAACAACTATTGCTGCTGAAAATTAAAAACTAAAAAACCCTGTTTCTATGGGTGGGAGTTGATCACACACATTCAGGCTGTTTCTATTGTTCCACCTTTTAAAGAGAAACACCCAAGGCTTCACAAGCTATCTTCTCATAGACTGCTCTAAACCTTTCCCCCAATCTCTCTAAAAGAAACCAGGACTTTGTAAAGCCACAGCATTGTCACAGTTGTGAGATAAATATTGACCACAATGCTGGGGAGACCATGCCTCTTCAAAATGGTGGCATGGGATGATTAATATTCTCCAAAGAAGGCAGTCAGATACTCAAGGTAGGATGTCATCCAAGGACAACTCATCTCTCAGTACAGCATGGGAATGTCAGCATTGATTTGTCTCAATTCTTTCTGCTAGTGATAGAGTCCACAAGCACCTGAATTTGAAAAAATCAAAGGAATTTGAAAGAACAAGTTCCCAATACATTTAAAGCAGCACTTCCACTAGATGAAGCCATAAAAAAAGTTAATGAAATACTTCTTTTATGGTACAAAATATAGAACATAAAAGTCATAATTTAATGTTGAACCTATATCAAGCTTTAATAAGATTACAGTTGAGCTTTCTTTTTAAATTATTCATTCAAGGGATATGGAATTTCTGTGTCACGGCCAGCATTTATTGTCTATCCCTCATTGTCAATAATAAGGTGGTTGTGATAAACAAAGAAAATATGTGCAGGAAAAGGCCATCCAGTCATAGAGTCCCTCTTCCATTCAATATGATCATGGCAGATCCTCTAACACCATGCTTCCACTTTGTCCCCATGGTCCTTGACAACTTGAGTCTCCAGAAGTCTGTTTCTTTCTAAAATATATTCAGTAACTTGGCCTCCAATGCCTTCTATGGTAGAGAATATCTCAGGTTCTCTGAAGGAATAAGTGTCTCCTTATTTCAGCACAAAATGGCCTACCACTTACCCTGAGAGTGTGGTCAGTTATTGTATGATGCTCTCAGTCAGGGAAACATCATCCTTGCATCCAGTCAGTCCAGCTGTGTCAGAATTTTATGTTTCAATTAGATCCCCTCTCATTCTTCAAAACTCTAGCACATATAGGCCATGTAATCTCCCCTTATCCTTCAAATCTACCATTCAATAAATCAACATGTGAACTTTCCCCTATAGAGGATATCATTTCCCAGGTAGAGAAAGTGAGATTGTACAAGATACTTCAGGTGTGGTCTCACTGAGACATAACTGCAATAAGACTTTCTTGGTACTGTACCCAAACCCTCATGCAATGAAGGTTAACTTACTGCATTCCCAACTGCTTGCCTTAACAATAAAACATTGCTTCACTCAAATTATGCAAAGTTTTTAAATTAGTTATTCATTCACCAGATGTGGTTGTAGATGTCAATGGCTGGGTCAGCATTTATTACCTTGGCTTAATTGTCATTAAGGATATGACAGTGAGCTGTTGCCTTTAACTGCTGCAATCCACATGATGTAGGTAAATCGACAGAAGTGTGAGGAAAAGAGTTCCAGAATTTTGATGCAATCATTTGAAAGAAAAGCAATGTATTTTCAAGTCGCAATGATGAGTGGCTTCAAGGGGAATGTGCAGGTGATGGTATACCCATTCATCTGCTGCCTTTATCCATGAGGGGTCATGGGTTTGGAAGGTGCTGTCAAAGGACCCCTGATAAGCTGTTGCAGTGCATCTTGCAAATGACACACTTTGCTGCTAATGTGCATTAGTAGTGCAGTGAGTAAACGCTTAAGGTGATGGATGAGGTGCCAGTCAAGGGGTTACTTTGTCCTGTGTGATGCCTAGTTTGAGTGTTGTTAGAATGACATATATTGAGGCAAGTGCAGAGTATTCCATCACAGTCATGACTTGTGCCTTGTGGACAGACTTTGGAGAGACAAGAGATGAGTTACTTATTGCAGAATTCCCAGCATCCAACTTCATTTTGTAGCCATGCTGTTGATATGGCTTTCACATTCAATTTCTGCTCAATGCTAAGCCCCAAGATATTGATAATTGTGGTTCACTGATGGGAATGACATTGAATATCAAAGGGAAATGATTAGTTGGCTATTGCTAGTGATGGCCATTGCCTGGCATTTATGTAACACAAATGTTAATTACTACTTATTAACCAAGTCTGGATGCTTCTAAGTTTGGATGTTTTCTAGGTTTTCCTGCAAATAGACATAGGTTGCTCCACTATCTGAGGAGTTGCAAATAATAGAACATAGAAATTACAGTGCAGTACAGGCCCTTCAGCCCTCGATGTTGCGCCGATTTGTCATGCCAATCTGAAGCCCATCTAACCTACACTATTCCATGTACGTCCATATGCTTGTCCAATGACAACTTAAATGTACTTAAAGATGGTGAATCTACTACCGTTGCAGGCAAAGCATTCCATACCCTTACTACTCTCTGAGTAAAAAAACTACCTCTGACATCTGTCCTATATCTATCACCCCTCAAATTAAAGCTATGCCCCCTCGTGCTCACCATCACAATACTTGGAAAAAGGCTCTCCCTGTCCACCTTATCTAACCCTCTGATTATCTTATATGTCTCTATTAAGTCACCTCTCAACCTTCTTCTCTCCAACGAAAACAGCCTCAAGTCCCTCAGCCTTTCCTCGTAAGACCTTCCTTCCAGGCAACAGCCTAGTAAATCTCCTCTCGCCCTTTCCAAAGCTTCCACATCCTTCTTATAATGCGGTGACCAGAACTGTACACAATACTCCAAGTGTGGCTGCACCAGAGCTTTGTACAGCTGCAGCATAACCTCATGGTTCCGGAACTCGATCCCTCTATTAATAAAAGCTAAAACACTGTATGCCTTCTTAACACCACTGTCAACCTGGGTGGCAACTTTCAAGGATCTGTGTGCATGGACACCGAGATCTCTCTGCTCACCTACACTACCAAGAATCTTACCATTAGCCCAGTAGTTTGTATTCCGGTTACTCCAACCAAAGTGAATTACCTCACACTTGTCCGCATTAAACTCCATTTGCCAGCTCTCAGCACAGCTCTGCAGCTTATCTATGTCAAATAGTGCTGAAAAATGTTCAACCATCAGCGTCTCTACATCTGACCTTGTGACAGAGAGAAGAACTTTGCCGGAGCAGCTGAAATGGTTGAGTCTTGGACACTGCCCTGAGGAACTCCATCATTGATGCCCTGTGACTGAGATGATTGACCAACACATGCAACCATTGTCCCTTATGTTAGTATGATTCTAACACGTGAAGCATTTTCCCATTGTTTCTCATTGACTTCTGTTTTACTATGGCTCTTTGTTCTTTAATGCCACGTTTAAATATAAAACTGAAGACTGAAATTTGCCACTGGAAATATTGGAGGTTCTGCTCCCAACGTTAAGAAGAAGGAGAAGGGTTCTCTCTAGTGGCAGGGCTGTTTTGTGTCCCAGGAGGAGAGGGAATGTCAGTTCAGGGGGCTGGGGGTGTGGAGGAGGTGGGGGTGGGGTGGGGAGGTGTTGGGCTGAGAGATCTAGGGGAGATGTAGTTGAGGGTGAGAGGTAAGTTGGAGTGTTAATTCAATAATTGCTCAGTAGTTTGATGAGATGTTTATTGTCTAATTTTACCTCTGTTAAATATTTACTTAACTTCAGCTGAACTTCCAGAGTTCTTCAAATTAGATTAATACTTCCAGAGGGTACGAGACAGAGGGGAAATGCTTACTGGAATCTTCAATTTCCCAGCCAATTCTTTGGGATTCTACTGGGACTGAATGCACAACTCTCAGCTACACTTCAGAAATAATTATCTTGCCATTAAATAATCAGGGATATTGTGTTCTGGTGTCTAAAAGTAGAAATCATCTTTGGGACCTAATGGTGAAGGTTCCCAGTGTCAGAAATTATTCTTGTAACAGCCTTCTATTCATAGCCATAGAGTCATAGAAATGTGTATCATGGAAACAAACCCTTCAATTCGTCCATGCCGACCACATATCCTAACTTAATCTAGTCCCATTTACCATCACTTGGTCCATATCCCTCTAAACCCTTCCAATCATATACCCATCCAGATGGACAGCTTATTCCATACACCCACCACCCTCTGAATGAAAAAGATCTCTTTTAAATTTTTCCCCTCTCATCCTAAACATATGCCCTTTAGTTCTGGATTCCCCCACCCGAGGGAAAATACCTTATCAATTTACCCTATCCATGCCCCTCATAATTTTAATAAATCTCTTTAAGGTGGTTCCTCAGCCTCTGATGCTCCAGGGAAAACTGCCCCAGCCTGATCAGCCTCTGTCTATAGCTCAAATCCTCCAACCCTGGCAACATCCTTGTAAATCTTTTCTGAACCCTTTCAGGTTTCACAAAATCCTTCCTCCACTTTGGTTTTATTACTTACATCATGAATGCCTTCATGTTAAGCAAAGCTTTCAGTGGGAGACAAGTATATTATTCTGCGATTCCAAAGGTTCTCTAATGCCTCTACTGCTACTACACTGGGCACCTTGTTTCAGTGCTATTGGATTAATGTTTTCCAAAATGATAGATTCCCTCATGGTCGAGTTCTACCAGAAATTCATTTTCCAATGTGAATTACCCCTGATCCAGTTAAAGAAGATTAGGTGAGTAGGGGTTGTGGCTGTAAGGTGTAGGAAACTAGATGTCCTCGCCATCTAGTTTCAAAGAGGAGTATTCAACTGTTGTACTTGCGGTCATGGTACAATTCCTATAGGAGTGTCAACTCTCCTAGAGCAGACCACATTTTATCAGGTGACTATTGTATCCACACATATACTCTCATGTTACCTTTGATCACCCAACAGTTTGATCATTCAGTAACAACTGCTACAACACCCACAATTTTCATTCCAAAATCTGCCTTCTTCATCATGTAGTCTTACTGGATTGTACAAAGTTAATAATCACACAAAACCAGGTTATAATCCAACAGGTTTATTTGGAATCACTAACTTTCGGAGTGCGGCTCCTTCATCGGGTGGTTGGCAACCAAAACTCACTTTGACTCACTGATGGTCACCCATTCCCCATCTGCCTGCATGTCCCTACCCTGCGATGTGACACTTCAGTTAAGTGCTTTTCTTGCAGTTATCTGCCTCATTGATACACCATAGTGTCTCCAGCCACTGCTCAATCTCTGAAGCCCCTAGTCAAGCTTCTGCTACCTTTAGCACTTCCTGGATATGTATTTGCCTCAGTCAAGGGAAGGTCCATGACTCCTCACATTCCACAGAATGGACCTTCTGCTTGGCTGAAATGCCCTGCCATAACTTAAATTTTACTTTTATACTAATTACTATAAGTTTGTTTTCCTTGAACATGGGTGTTCCAAAAGTTTAGGTTTTGTGCAAAACTTCCAGGTTTTGAGACACGGTCCCTGTTCAAAAAGGAACACCTTTTTCAGTTCCTTACTGAACATTCTATTCATCAAGCTTAGCTTGATTTATTGATTTATTTGATTTATTTATTGATAGTCATGCCTATTTTGTCACAAAATACAGTGAAAGGTGTTGTATAGTGTCGCCACTCTCCTGCGCTATCTTAAAACACAGAAAATTAAACCAAAACATGGAACATAAAGGCAGAAAAATGAAGAAATCAAGAAGAAAGTCCAGCTTTTACAGTCCTTCTTGTTAAGTGATCCACCACAGGCCTGGTGGTCCCCTTTGTTGCAGTTGCCACTCTTGGGCACCATTGAGCCTCCACCAATGCTTTTGGTACCTGGGTCCTCAATGGACTTCACCAATGCCAATGACATTGGTACCACACATTGCCTCAAACGCGCCGATGTCACCACCATGAGTCCGCTTCAGGCCCACCTCACCGATACAGCTGCTGCTGATGCCGCTGGGTCTCGTACTGAGCCCAAAGTCTCCTCTGTCTCCACCCCCATGAATCTGCACTGCATACAGACACTGCCAAGACCCCAACTTCAGCTCCACCGCAGCAGCCATGAGTCAGCACTAGGACAGTCTGGGAAGCTGCTGGAAACTCAATCTTGCCACCGATACCATCGCAATAAGTCCGAGCTGGGCCCAATCGCCACTCCTGATACCCTCACCACAACCGAGCTCTTCACCCAGAGGTAAGTAAAATAAAATGGAATTTAAAGAAAAGAAACAAACAAAGTGGGAAGAAAGGAAAAAACCAAAAAAGAATGGCAGATGTAGCAGACAATCACTGGGATCAGAAACCCCACTCCACCACCATCAATAAACATCACTGAAAACAGAATCCCTACAAAGTGGAAATAGGCCATGTGGTCCAACAAGTCTACATCAACCCTCCAAAGAGTAACCCACCCAGACCCATTCCCCTAACCAATTACTTTTACACTTACGCCTGACATGCCCCCCACAGACCCCACTGTCACTATCCCCACCCCCCAGAACCCCAAGGGGAACACTACCCCTGCTCATGACTCCACCCCCATTTCCCCCACCATCACACCCACTCCAGTTACAGGTTTCGCCCCCACTCCCAGCTCTACATCCACACCAGATCCCAGCTCCCAGCCCTGCCGAGTTTTCACCATCCCCCCAGACCTCCCCCTCACTGAGGATGAACGATCAGTCCTCAGCAAAGGACTCACCTTCATCTCCCTCCGTCCACGCATCAATGAATTTAATACACGCCGTGATGTCGAACAATTCTTCCGTCGCCTCCACCTCCGAGCTTACTTTCACAATCAGGACTCCCGCCCACCTTCTGAGGACCCCTTCGCCCACCTCCAATACACTGCATCCACCTGGACACCCCGTGCTGGCCTATTACCTGCCCTCGACCTCTTCATTTCCAACTGTCGCCGGGACATTAACCGCCTCAACCTGTCTACCTCCCTCCCCCACTCCAACCTCTCACCCTCACAACGTGCAGCCCTCCAATCCCTCTGCTCCAATCCCAACCTCACCATCAAGCCAGTGGATAAAGGGGGCGCAGTGGTAGTCTGGCGCACTGACCTCTACACCACTGAAGCCAAACGTCAACTCGAGGACACCTCTTCCTACTGCCCCTCGAACATGACCCCACCCCCCCATCACCAAACCATCATCTCCCAGACCATACAGAACCTCATCACCTCAGGAGATCTCCCACCCACAGCTTCCAACCTCATAGTCCGGGAACCCCGCACTGCCCGGTTCTACCTCCTTGCCAAGATCCACAAGCCTGACCACCCTGGCCGACCCATTGTCTCAGCATGCTCCTGCCCCACTGAACTCATCTCTACTTACCTCGACACTGTCCTATCCCCCTAGTCCAGGAACTCCCCACATACGTTCGAGACACCACCCACGCCCTCCACCTCCTCCAAGACTTCAGTTTCCCTGGCCCCCAAGGCCTCATCTTCACCATGGATATCCAATCCCTCTACATCTCCATCTGCCATGACCAGGGCCTCCAAGCCCTCCGTTTTTTCCTCTCCAGACGTCCCCAACAGTACCCTTCCACCGACACTCTCATTCGTTTGGCCGAACTGGTCCTCACCCTTAACAATTTCTCCTTTGAATCCTCCCACTTCCTCCAGACCAAAGGCGTAGCCATGGGCACACGTATGGGCCCCAGCTATGCCTGTCTCTTTGTTGGCTATGTAGAACAGTTGATCTTCCGTAATTACACCGGCACCACTCCCCACCTCTTCCTCCGCTACATTGATGACTGCATTGGCGCCACCTTGTGCTCCCGCGAAGAGGTTGAGCAATTCATCAACTTCACCAACACATTCCACCCTGACCTTAAATTTACCTGGACTATCTCTGACACCTTGCTCCCCTTCCTGGACCTCTCCATCTCCATTAGTGACGACCGACTTGACACTGACGTTTTTTACAAACCCACCGACTCCCACAGCTACCTGGATTACACCTCTTCCCACCCTACCTCTTGCAAAAATGCCATCCCATATTCCCAATTCCTCCGCCTCCGCCGGATCTGCTCCCAGGAGGACCAGTTCCACCACAGAACACACCAGATGGCCTCCTTCTTTAGAGACCACAATTTCCCTTCCCACGTGGTTAAAGATGCCCTCCAATGCATCTCGTCTACATCCCGCACCTCCGCCCTCAGACCCCACCCCTCCAACCGGAACAAGGACAGAACGCCCCTGGTGCTCACCTTCCACCCTACCAACCTTCGCATAAACCAAATCATCCGCCGACATTTCCACCACCTCCAAACAGACCCCACTACCAGGGATATATTTCCCTCCCCACCCCTTTCCCCCTTCCGCAAAGACCATTCCCTACGTGACTACCTGGTCAGGTCCACGCCCCCAAACAACCCACCCTCCAATCCTGGAACTTTCCCATGCCACCGCAGGAACTGTAAAACCTGCGCCCACACCTCCTCCCTCACCTCTATCCAAGGCCCTAAAGGAGCCTTCCACATCCATCAAAGTTTTACTTGCACATCCACTAATATCATTTATTGTATCCGTTGCTCCCGATGTGGTCTCCTCTACATTGGGGAGACTGGGCGCCTCCTAGCAGAGCGCTTTAGGGAACATCTCCGAGACACCCGCACCAATCAACCACACCACCCCGTGGCCCAACATTTCAACTCCCCCTCCCACTCTGCCGAGGACATGGAGGTCCTGGGCCTCCTTCAGCGTCGCTCCCTCACCACCAGACGCCTGGAGGAAGAACGCCTCATCTTCCACCTCGGAACACTTCAACCCCAAGGCATCAATGTGGACTTCAACAGTTTTCTCATTTTCCCTTCCCCCACCTCACCCTAGTTCTAAACTTCCAGGTCAGTAACTGTCTCCATGTCTCCATGACTTGTCCGGACTTGTCCTACATGCCTATCTTCTTTTCCACCTTTCCACTCCACCCTCTCCTCCAAGACCTATCACCTTCATCCCCTCCCCCACTCACCCATTGTACTCTATGCTACTTTCTCTCCACCCCCACCCTCCTCTAGCTTATCTCTCCACGCTTCAGGCTCACTGCCTTTATTCCTGATGAAGGGCTTGTGCCCAAAACGTCGATTTCGAAGCTACTTGGATGCTGCCTGAACTGCTGTGCTCTTCCAGCACCACTAATCCAGAATCTGGTTTCCAGCATCTGCAGTCATTGTTTTTACCTCCCTGACTAATGCACCCTAACTTACACACCCCTGAACAATTTAGCATAGCCAATTCACCTAACCTGCACATCTTTGGACTGTGGGAGGAAACTGGACCACCCGGAGAAAACTCTCACAGACACGGGGAGAATGCGTAAATTGCACACAGACAGTCACCTGAGGCTGGAATCAAACCCAGGTTCCTGGCATTGTGAGGCAGCAATGCTAACCACTGAACCACTGTGCCATGCTTCTCCCCAGTGACTGAATTCCCTGGTATTAGGTTCTTCAAGGACTTATGTTGCCTTGACTCACTCAATCATAGACTGACTATGTACCTGTTTAGTCTTGCTTTCACTTGAGGGACTGTTTTATTTCAACACATCAGAAATATGATTCCTAACATTATATGTACTTCTTTAATGAGTAGGGAATACTTACATGCGTCTCAGGATATTAAAAACACAGTTGAATCACTCTAACATTATTATGCAAAAACAGGTTTATGATCAGATCCAATTTTTTACCAATTAATACATGCAGTGGGATCTGTCCAAGTACAATTACCACCAGGGTAATGATCTACTACATCATGGGGACTCTCGAAATCTTGTTCCACAATAACAATATATGAGTACTTTAAATGGTCCATGTAAAAATAAATTTGGAAGAAGTGAAAGCCTCAGCATCCTTATTTGAATTAGAACATAGAAAGAACCTACAGTGCTATAGCTATTTCTATGATCTGTACTCCATGATCTATGGTGAAAAGTTTGCAACTGGCTTCCCAGTTATTTCAGCAATTCTGCCCTTCATTAATAATTCACTCAATACTGGATGTTGACCAACATCTTCACAGTGTCCCACACTGTCCTGAGAACCAGACATTAATAATTGTACGTACCATGGTTTGTAGGACTCATTTGCTCAACTCATCAACATAGTGCAGTTGCCTGAATGCCTCATTATTTTTACCCCAAGTAGAAAGATTATTGAATTTCAACATGTTTGCATTGTCATGAACAGCTGAGCAGAAAAGGCTGAGGAGGGCTTACACACTCCGTTGGTTTCTCAGACAGGATCATTTTGAAGACAATACAGAGTAGCATCCCTGCAGAAATTAAGTAATTGATCCTCAAAATAAAAATGACTCTGACAAGATATGCAAGTACTAATTGCATATTGTTCAGCTTTAGCAATACTCTGTACCAAGATGCTCATGGATAAAGGTACTGGCAGCAACAGATGATGGAAGAGAAATGTATCCACTTCAAATAGCATTACGCAATTGTACATTGAATCTCGAGGGGAGGAAGCATAAGCTTTCTCATTGATATCATTGGACTTCTCTCCCACTGAGTATTTATTCCCTCTTATTTAAGATAATGCATTTGCTTATATAGTATTTTGGCTATTGTTCTAATGTTATCAAACCTCTTTCTTTCGATAAAGTTTCATCAGATATTCCACATGAAAATTCTTAATAACTATGAATGTTGTCAGCCATACATTTTTCCAGTTCTGATGAGAAGTCATTGGCCTAAAACATTTACTCAGTTTGTCTTTTCACACGTGATGACTAAACCACTGAATGTTTCTAGCATTTTCTGCTTTTATTTTCCTTTTGTATTGGTTGGCCATTTATTCACTCATTACTGGCAAGAGCTAATTTCCTTCCACATTATTCAAGAACTATTTTAGTTAACCTTTGGCTTCCTGATAGGACTTTTGAAAAACCTTGCTTATAGGATTATCAAATGTGCTTATAGTTACAGACATGAAAATCCTGTAACCTCAAAGCTGATGAATTTGGGATGGGTTTCTGAATCACCATCATCATCATTGGCGGTCTCTTGCAGATGAGAATGACTCTCTTCCAATCTCGGGGTGAGTCCGTAGGTGGTTAAAGAATAGATTATTGGTTGTCACAAAATTAGTTTGCAGTACAGTATACTGCAATGGAAAATGATCAGCACGAGAGTGAGAATAACTCTATTTATGGGTTATCTGTCATTTGTTTTACTCTGATATCATCAAATCCTGAAATAATACAGCACAGAAGGAGATCATTTGAACTATTTTGCCCTGGTTAGTCAGTAGAGCTATTTAATTAATTCCACTTCCCCTGATGTTTTTATCATTTTAATTTTCTTTTGATTGGTACTGTGTTACAGGTCGCAACACGGATGATTAAAACAATATTTCCTCATTTCATCTCAGTCACTTTAAATTCAGAATATCTGATTGTGACCTTTCTGTGACTGGAAACAGTACTTCCATCAATACCTTGCATACTATGAAAATCTCCTCTTCACCTTCTCTGCTTTAATTAGATAATTCCAGCTTCTCCAACCTTTTCACAGAAACTCAGGTTCTTCAATACTTGTGCCTTCCTTATATATTCTTTCTGCACTTTCTCTAAGTTTCTGACATTCCCCCCTAAATATAATCCACAGATTAAACAAAGATTTCAACTGAGACCTAATCAATGTTATAAAGGTTTAGCATAATTTCAATGTTTTTCCTGTATTGATAAAGCCAAGGATGCTGTATGATTTTAAAGCAGCCTTCTCACTTTACCCTGCCATCATCAAACATTTATGTACATAACACTCAAGTTTCTCTGATTCTAATCTTTTTTTAAAATTAATCATTTACTCCATATTTCCCATATTCAAAATGCATCATTGTTTAATTCCATCTGCCATGTATTGGCTCCAAAGACCAGTTGGTCTATGTTCCCCTGAAATTATTTCCTTCATTGTATGCTACATTCACTAATTTTGTTTCATCTGAAAGTTTTGAAACTATACTCTGTATACCTAAGTAGGTCACTAATACATATCAAAAAACATAGTGATCTTCATAGTTATTACAAGAAAGATCACAATATTAATTCTTCCAGTCTGTAAAAACAATGCCACTTGGACGCAGAGTTTGGAATGTACAGCCTGGAATTGTTATGGAGGTCATTTAAATACAGGCATTCAAGAGAGCACTGGACCATTATTTAAACATGTGGAGGTGACGGGGAAAGAGGTTGGCACTAAGTTACAATGCTCAGTGAGCTTGTGCTGTCACAATGGACCAAATGGCCACCTTCTGTGCTTTAACAACTCTGTGATTTTGTCATTTTGTCTAAGATTATTGCCTCTAAAAGATTCCCTATTGCTAATATTACAGCAAATGGTCTGTAGGTGACAAACCTTTGTCTCTACTCTTGTTCAAGTAGTGTAACAATTCTGCAGTACTCAGACACTGGCATTGTGTGGTTGTGACCAGAGGCTCTTCAATTTCCACCCTTACTTCTCTCAATAACCTGGAAGGAGGAGCATCCAGACTGAGTAACTTCTCTACTTTCTGCTTTGAGGATTACCAGCCTTTTAAAGCTCCTCCCCTATATCCAATCCAATAATTGTACCGCTCCCTTACTTTTTTGCTGCATTGGCAGCACATCCTGTCCAGACAAATCAATTATAAAATATTAATTTGTACCTCAGAATTGCTTGCAAGAATGTTTTCTTTTTGGGCCCTAATGCTCTGTATTTACTATCTTCAGCTTGGTTCCAAACTGATTTATCATTGTTATTTTTATGATAAGCCTCATTTTATGGCTCATTTTCATCTCTATGTCTTTAATCATCCAGAGTGTTCTAGCTTCGGATGCCAGTCTATTCTCCATCATCAAAACATTTGAGATGCACATTGACTTCACTAGGCTGCACATCCAGAGGCAGAAGTGGGTACTGCAGATGCTGAAGATTAGAGTTAAGATTAGAGTGGTGCTGGAAAAACATAGCAGTCAGACAGCATCGAGGAACAGGTAAATCGACGTTTCGGGCAAAATCCCTTCATCAGGAATGAAGCCTTCATCTGGAATTCCCATTCAGAGGTGAATGAGCACTGATATAATGGGGGTACAGAAGATGTCACTTCACATCAAGACCAGGGATTACATGCATGAACAAAGTCCCACTGCTAAAACAATGTTTTTGTCGCATCCCTTAGGTGTTAAACTTATTCTGTCAAGTTGATTTCTGGAATCTTATACAATGGGAATGTTACTTGACATTGTGACTTGAAACGAATGACCACAGGCATACAAAGTGATTACTGATCCTCTTAACAGAGTCCTTTCACTGTGAAATTCTCAAAATTTGCATTACAACCAACAATACAGGAGTAAATTAATATATTTAAATGCTGTGACTACTTTGAAACTAACTAAGTTATTTTCTAGCTCTCACTAATATGAAGCAGTTAATGTTGCCAATGATGGACATGGTCATAAAGAAAGTCATGTTTTCTTCTTCCAAGTTGTAGTTGAATTAATATATTGTTTAAATTTGCTAAGGTCTGATGGATATTGATTTAAGAATACAGTAAAACAATCATAACATTAAAATTTTTGGACCTCATTAGCATTATTTCCTAAAACAAAAGAAAAATCAGGCAATATGCAACTTCAAGTAACATGAAGGAATGGCCTCTGACGTAATACACAGTAGCGCACAAGCATATTGAATTACCAGGGGCTGGTTAGCTCAGTTAGCTGAACAGCTGGTTTATATTGCTAGAAGTTTGGGTTCAATTCCCATTACAGCTAAGACTACCATGGGGGATTCTCCCTGTCAATAAGTCAGAGCCTGATTCCATGATGCCTTTTCTCCTGATTTTTAAGAATATACTTAAATGCTCATAAAAGTTGGAGAAGGTCTGTCAAGATGTCAAGTTATGTTAAAGGCAAGCCCTTTAAAATTTGAAGAAAACATTGCCAGGAATGTCCTTGAAACAAAATGACCTGTGATTGCAATGTTGATAGACGTGACCCAAGTGCTGTCATTAGGGAGCTTCATGAAAGGATTCTCTCTAGCAGGTTTTTGTGCAACTTTATGCTCATTACCTATGCATCTTGCACTCATTGTCTGCTCTCCTGCTAACATGTGGTCAGCAGTGATGGAAGTGCTTATGTTGTTGGCACCAAATCCCAGTTGTGCACCAATTCGAATGCTGCAAGCCAGGAATAGATCTTTGCAGTTGCAGCATGCAAAGAATTGCCCCATATATGGCCAATGGAGGCAGGTTTTGCTGACAGAGGCCTGGAGGTCCTGGCGTATATGGCATTGGAGAGGAAGGCTGCCCACTTTCTTTAGGACCATCAGAGGAAACGACCGCACGAGACTCTGACAGCCTGGTCTGAAGTTGCCACCAGGATCGGTGCTGTTTCCGCAGTTGGATGAATACCTAACAGTGCATGAAAAAGGTTATGACCTTTTGGTGACCCACAAAAGTGAGTGCCCCCATTTTCTTACTGCCGAACAGCTATGATGGCCAGCTTCACACTCATTCTCTTGCCTTGTTTTATTCCTACAGAAAATGGCCCACAAAAGACAGAGGGGACTAAGGTGAGTGCTGGAGTACCTGACAATGAGGAACAAATCCTTGCGTGAGCAGTAGAGGACTGTGACCACTCAAGTGGTGATGCCGAGACCTCTATGTCCAAGTCAGATCCTTTGTCACATGCTGTGCTGCTCTCCCATTACCAGCACTATGAAAATGTTCCTAACACACCTCAGCTGCTAGCTGTATTTTGAAACTCATTACTGCCTGTGTCTTCTGTTGGCACAAGTGGCATCCACAAGCCATTCACCTGTAAAAAGATACTAGCTCGTCCAGCCAACCCATCCTCCTCCACCACCTCGAAGGCAGAAGACACTGACTCCTTGGAGGAAGGACTCTCATGCACCCTGCACCAGCTCAGATACTGATGCCTCAGTGTACTTTAGCTAGATTAAACTCAAGAGCATATCACTAGCACATCTCTGAAGATGGGTGAAATTTTTCAGTCAGCGAATTGCCCTCAGCAGGAGAGAGTCCAATGTTGTTACATATTAGTGACGTAGTCAAAACGTACAAACTCACGTAGTAGCAAGAGGCAAGCTTGTTAAAGCCACTCGACAAACAGTGTCAAGGTCAGAGAAGTCTACCAATGCAATCTGTACCATGTTGCCTCTGCTCTGACATCTATCATCTGACTCCGTGGATGATGCACAGTGTCTGCTGGATATATTTGAAACTTATACTATGTCACTATATTAGTGCTCAGCATGGGTTAACTGGAGGAGGAGCATGGGATGACATGGAGGGTCTGGGGTGTGAGCAGACATCATGGGTTAACATGGAGAACATGAGGGATGTAAGGTTTCTGGTTTGCAATCAGTAATTTGCTGATTTTTAGGTGTTTAAAATCACCTCCAGATCTCTGGTTCTGACAATGGACTTATTTAAAGAATGTGAAATGAAGAGGCAGTAGACAAGTTTTTCAGGGCAAAGGAATCTGTATTTACTTAACTATAAAAAGGTAAGTATAATACAAGAAATAAAAGGCAAATGCAATAAAACAGTGAGACACAATTAGAAAGAGGACAGTAATTTGATATACTATTAAATTGAATACAGGTTAAACACTATTAGAACCAAACAGCAGGTTTTTATCACAGAAACAATTATTAAGCTTCCTACCCTTTGGGATCCCAGCACTGGAACCACCCACATCCCCCTCTCTGCTAGATAGGTTGGAAACTTTAGGGTTTCGGAATTTAAGCTCACCACTAGGAAGAATTCATGATTATGAAGTATAGCTGGCTGTTCCTGCTTGCTATACCTGGTGCCTTGTTGAGGGCTTCGGATGATGTAGGCCTTCAGTCTGGGTTGAGACAGCTGACGCAGTGGGATGTGTTTTGGATTTATTGGCTAAAATCATAGTTCTTCTTACTTTTTGCTGTTTTATTTTTCACCTCAAGATGTGCCTGAGGCCTTGTGGTATCGGCTGGATTGGTAGTTGTCAGAGGTTTTTGGTTCTCAGGTCTGCAGACCATAATCAGTTGCCATTGGTCCCCTAGTGAGGATTGCTGTCGGGATCCCCTTTTCAGAAATGGCTGTGGGATAGTTCTCAGGATGGTAGCTATCTGGGATCCTTCTCCAGGTTGTAGCTGTGGGGAATAACTCCCAGGCCTATAAAATTGCATGCCTCTTATCTCCCCATCAAATCTAGTTTCCTACAATAGTCTCTTTATTGTTCCTTTCAAGATGAATTGGTCTTCCTGATTATTAGAGTAGTTTTAAATGTCCTTTTCAATCAGGGTTGAATAAGCTTCCTGATTGTATAGAATGTCCCATGTTTATGTGATTGAATATTCATTGGAGGTAAGTGGACTTCGTGCAGATTCCATGTTGTCTGAATTCAGTTTGTCAGAAAAATTAGCTCATTGTTCTTGTAGGGCTGAGGTGTGAATAGGTTTCCCCAGCTCCCAGACAATCTCTCCCTGCACTATATATTCAAACATAGCTCAGCTGCTCGGACTTTCTTTGTTCAGTTTAATTTTGAAATAAAACTCCAAGATTCTGGTAGTAGTCCAGTAATTTTAGATGGTAGGGAATCTTCACAAAACGATTGAGATTTTTGCTCAACCCGATAGGAATAACTGGAACTGGGTGGAAAGTCATGAGTTGACATGAATTGGCATGATGATGTTTATAGTAATGGATAATAATGGAAAGGGAATATTTAATGTAAAGGCTCAAGGATCTAATATTTAACATCACAGCTGACATCAAGTCCCAGAGGACAAGGCCAGAACGTTTACTCAGTCTGCTTTGACACTTGGTAATGCTGGTGAACTTTGATCTCTTTCTGGAGATGCTATTCCCATCTCCATCATGCAACATCCCAGTTGCCTCCACCCCCAGCTCTGGAATGATGATTCGGCCATTCAAGGAACCTCTTTCTGAGGGGAATGCAGCAATCTGGCAAGTTCCCTGACTTTGCACTTAGTTCAGGAGCAAAGATTAGTGTCACTACCTTCGGTGTAGCGCATAAAGGCTTGACTAAATGATCATTTTAAAATACAGCATTGCTGGTTCCAAAGCAGATTGGTCCATTGTTTCTTGAGGGATTTTCAGGTGTGGATTGGCCCATTGTCTCTGCAAATTGGCAAATTGACTTTCAAGCAACAAAACTAACAGAAGTTATATTTACAGCAAATTACTTATTAAACTCATGATGTTGAATAAATGAAGCAACAAAATAAAAAGGGTGGAGTTTGTGGGGCTCTAAACAGTTAGAGAAGTCATAGTATTAATCTATATTATCAAAGAAGTGAAGCTGATTTGATCTTTTGCTCTGTGTTGAGAAATTCACCTCAACTACGCTACCTTGGACTTGTTTCCAATCTCTCCCAATGACTCCTCACAAAATTAAATGTAAAAGCCAGAAGAATCATTGCTGATGGACCACTGTTATTCTTTTTACAATGTCTGTGTCAGCTATTGCATAAGCATAAGCCTAGAAGTATGCCTCATGTCATATTGATCACATAAGTGATTAGCAGAGGATTGAAGTGAAGATAATATTTTATAGCATCGTTTAACATTTTAAGATTTCATGTAACATTGAAAACAAGTGAGTAAGTATGCATATGAATCCTGATATTGCAGGCTTCTGGAGATTTCATAGATACAAGTAACTGAGTCTAAAATTGAGTGGAAGGTGATTAAGCACATAACCCCTTACAAAGTTGTGAAGCAGCTGTTGCCCCTTGATTTCAAAATGACACTGGTAATGTTAGGTAAAATGACTCTGTATCAACTCATCAATTATTTCCAAACCTCAGTGGAGACAGTGCTTTACAACATTGTTTTGCTTATGTGAGAATCGTTACAGAGCAGAAGTAGGCCATTAAGCCCATCAAATCCGCACTGACCCTCCAAAAAGCATCCCACCCTGAAACAACCCCTCATCCCCCTAACCTTGCATTTACCATAGCTAACCTACACATCCCTGGACACAATGGTGAAATTTCCCATTGCCAATCCATCCAACCTGCACATCTTTGGACTGTGGGAGGAGACCGGAGCACCCGGAGGAAACACATGCAGCCACCAGGAGAATGTGCAAACTCCACACAGTCACTCGAGGATAGAATTGAACCCAGGTCCTTGGCACTGTGAGGCAGAAGCGCTAGCTACTGTGCCACCCTCTGTGGCAAGATAAAAAAATGGCTCCCTAATAAGCATATCAAATCTTAAAGACAATAGAGTACTATACAAAGTAACTCTTTCTCTTATTAGGAAAATATTGTATAATATGTAGCCAGGCAGACAATCAGATTATTATTGCCATCCACATCTAGCATAGAAGTGCTTCCACCAATCATTCATGCTGATATCAGCCTGAACATTAGGCTCAATCTTGACTAATTCATAATTATGTTATTTATATGTTACTTAATAGTTAGTTTCATTGCATCTGAAGTACATGATAGTCTCTTGTGAAACATCAGGCTTGACTTAAGTTAAGAGTATGTTCACATTATTACTTCTAAAACATTCTTGTACTGCATTGGTGAGAAGCACAGATTTTGAACAACTCTGGTTAGCTCCTCCAAGGAACCACCCTTTGATTCCTCAGGCAGAGCCTAACTCATGATGTAGGTTAACCCAAACGATACTCAAAGAACAAATTGCAAGAAGTTGCCTGTTTTCTCTGCCTGAGTTATGAATCGAGAGTAGATTCTGAAACAAGACATTCCAAAAGCCTGCGAAAATGGGATTTCATGATCCACTTATAAGCCTCTGACAGATTAAATTAAAATGGGATACCCCAACAAGGAATAAGCTCCGCAATATGGTTTCATCAGCTTTGCGAGGTAATAAGAGGGATTACCTTGAATATTGTTATTGCAAATGGAAAGTTAAATAAGAGGTCAACATGAGACCCTTGGGAATAGGATAAGTAAATAAGTTCTCAAGAGAAGAGGAAAAACATCACTTGGACAGGGAAGAGCGTTTTCATGATGACTTCAGCTTAACACTTTGGCTGGCTCGAGAATGACAACAATTATAAAGACTTCCACTTTCATTCATATGGCTCAGCATTCTCCTGCTTTCCCCATCATTTCATTGTAGCTGAGACAAGTAAAACATTCTCATTAATCATGGACCATATGTCTTTTCTGCCTGTTTAGCATATGCATCACATCCAAACTGGTGCTTTTTAATAAATTGCTTCAAAATCATTTAACATGTTGCTTCCCTTTTCGGGTACTCTGTGAATCCTGGAACAAATTTTCCAACTTCTAGCTCCTTGGCATGTAGATTAGGCTTAGTCAAAGAGGATATATGAAGTGGTTATATGCAAGGTTGAAATAATACCTCACAGCATGAGAAGCAATTTCCAATTTGTTTCAGAGCTGATGGACTCTGTAAAAAATATGGAGAAGTGGAATGTAAATGCCATTAACTTGATGGTATTTTGTGGAATACATCAACCTTTCAATGAAAGGAATGGAATGCAAATAAATATATCTTAGATATCCAGGTGACATGGCCATAACATGCCAAGGATTATATTTCAGGTAATTGCATTATATGAAGAACTATATTCACAAAAGACAGCTCAGGTCAATGAGACAGCTTTATATTGTACAATTTAAGCCCAGGAGTAGAGATGTCTTGTTGCTGTTACTAAGGGCCTTGGTGAGGCCACACCTTGAGTATTGTGTGCAGATATGGGTTCCCAGTCTGAGGAAGGACATTCTTGCTATTGAGGGAGTCCAGACTGATTCCCAGGATGGCAGGACCCTGATATGTGAAGAAAGACTGGATCGACTGGACTTGCACACACTGGAATTTCGAAGAATGAGGGTGGATCTAATAGAAGCATATAAAATCCTGATGGACTGGACAGGCTAGATGCAAGAAGAATGTTTGCGCTGTTGGGTCAAGTCCAGATCAAGGGGTCACTGTCTAAGGATTAGGGGTAAGCCATTCAGGACTGAAATGAGGAAGAATTTCTTCACTCAGAGAGTTGTGAACCTGTCGAATTCTGTCCCACAGGAAGCTGTGGTGCCAGTTTGTTAGATATGTTCAAGAGGGAGCTGGACATGGCCCTTGTGGTTAAAGATATCAAGAGAGAAAGCAGGAATGGGACACTGAAATTGTATGATCAGCCATGATCTTATGGAATGGTGGTGCAGGCTTGAAGGGCCAAATGGCCTACTCCTGCACCTATTTTCTATGTTTCTGTATTTCAATGTTCTTTTGCATTGTAGCAAGCATTCATTTTACTTTAAGGACGTCCATAGTACAAATCTCCACCAATTTACACATTTGTAACTTTTAAAATAATCCTGTCATAACTGTATCAGGTGTTTCACTTGCATTGAACTTTTGAGATTAGGCTTAAGTTAAACAGTGAAACAAATATTGATGGTGAGTATAATCATATAACTAAAATATTGATTCAGGCATAATCGCATCCACAGAAATCAATTGAAACAGATGCGATGAACAGATGTATTTTTATGATTCATACATCAACCATCATGTATTTATTTCTCCAAGATGTTCATAAAAATGTAATCTGGTGTACAATTTCAGAAGCCAACCTCGTTCATGTTTTCAAAAATTGTAATTGATAATGATCATCCTCATTCTTTTGACACAATTTCAGCTCTGGAGCTTCATTAAATGTAATGGTGCATCAACATATTATTTAATAACAATCATTAAAAAGCTACAGTCAAAGACCAGCACAGAAAAAAAGATTTAACCACAATAAACGACAGCTTGTCAGGTTGCAGAGAAAATGACAGGTGATCCTCAATCAGTTTCAGGTCAATTCAGATTACAATCAACCTTTCATGCATGAAACAAATATTGATATTGGCATAATCACATTCTGCAAATATTGATCCTGGTATAACAGCATTCATAAGAATCAATGATAACTGATTTGGAAAGTACATGTACTTTCGAACTTCATACACAGTATTCCAACATTGTCTGAAAACTATGGATTTAATTTTTTTGCTTATCATTCATAGAAAATTGCTTTTTTTAAAGTATTGCATGAATGCTCACTTCATTCAATATTAAAGCAATTCAAAGCTTGTGTTTTCATCTAATCCAGTTAATAATTGCAGTAAGAAAATGGTTGCACTCCAGCGGATTACTGCACTTCTACAGTTTGATTCTGCAGTGGTTTGTTAGACCTTCCTCTGCTTACCCCACTGTGATTAGTTCCTATCTCAGAAAACAAGCAAAATGATCAATAGTTATGCACAGACCATATTTTGTCTCTTTGCTGAATAAATAGATGCAGATGACTTGGTAATTTGGCTAAGTAGTTAAAATTTCCAGAAAACTGATCATGTATCATTGTTAATAATGCATGTTATACCACAAATTATTAATACATGTATGTTTTAATTAATGACACAATTGTTTTTCTTTTCACTGCTTGGACTTGGATGTGAACCCAATTTATACAGATACGAGTAAAACATCCATGTGACTGTTCTTAAAGGCTTTATGTAATATCATTGACTCAATCATTCTCAGCAGTTTCAAGTCACTTCCCAGTAGACAGTGATTTTGAAATGAAAATCAAAAAACCTGTATAGTCACTATTTGTGAATGTTATCTTCTAAGCACAGTGGTTTATTATGCTTGTCCTTTCCTTTTAAGAACTGAGTTCACACTGACAGAATGAAAGTGTTTGCTTTCTGCCAACAAGAAGAGTTGAAGTGATTTCTGAGCATTAGATGCCAGAAGGCTTGAGTTTACAGCACAAAAAAACCTCACAATACAGTGACAACTACCACTTAAGTCAGGCAAAGCACCAAGGTAATTGGGTACAATATTGGCTGAATAGTCTCTCCACACACTAATACATACTGACCTTAGCTCGAATTCTGGCTTTATTTAGATGCCACTGAATGCTGCAGGTAACAAATGGGTGAATTGTAACTGTTTGCTGCTCAGGATGGTAAAATTCAGCAGGTTCTAAACTTAAAACAGTTGAATAGTCATTCTTGGGGGCATGATGATCTGGCATTAAGGAGAGATGAGCACTCCCACTTCTCCTGGAGCTATAAAAAGAACTCTGAAAACTTCTTAGACTTTTCTTTATAGTGAGCTGCTGCAGTCACTTTCAGGATGGCTGATTTGACCGCTCAAACCAAGGTGTAACTAAACAAATGCTTGTCAATTTGTACCCAAATTCCATATTTAGGATTCAATAATTACTGTAAGAATTACATTGGCATGTTTGAGGCACCTAATGCCAGCTTCAAGCTAAAAGTTACTCAGATAATGTGGCTCCCAGCAGCTCATGGTTAAGTAAACAGAAAGAACTGTGGATGTTGGAAATCTGAATCAAAGAGAGTAAAGAAGAAGCACAATATGTCTTGCAATATCTGTAGTGTAGAAAACAGAATTAATGTTTCAAGTCTGGTGATCCTTCGTCATGTTTAAAATTTAGCTCAACTGATTTTGACAGCAACTGATCTTGACATAGATTTGGAAGATTAGAACCCATTTTATTGCACAAGACTAATGGGTGTCTGGTGAAAATCCCCCCATTCATGATTATAAAAGAAACATTTATGTGCATGTCTTAGAATGAGCATTAACTTTCCTCTATGTCTTAATACAAATTGGTAACCAACAAAATTATGAATGAATGGTAAGAAAATGTGTTATTTCATAACCCTAACATTCCTCACCTGGATAACTGAGTGCAAAATACCAACTATATCTTCAAACTGTACTAACATTAGAAAAAAGAAGAAAAGGCATTATATAACATAGCTTTTGTAGCATAGAAAGTGACTTTCAACCCAACAGATTCATGCCTATGTGTTTGTTCCATACAGTCTTCATCCCACCCTTCATCTAACTGCATCAACAATAACCTCTTTCTCTTTCTCTTTCCCTTTCTTGCCTGTTATTTATCTCGCTTCCACAGAAATGGATCTATACTAGCCACCACAATTACTCTGTGGGATTGAGTTTCACATTCAGGCCATTCTTTTGAGTCAGGAAATTTCTCCCTAATTTGTTGCTGTATTGATTAATGACTATCTTATATGTATGTTCTGTAGCTCTGGTTTCACCTGAAAATGGTAATATTTTCTCTGGGTTTACTGACTCAAACCCTTTCATAATGTTAAAGTTCTCTCTCAGGTTAACTCTCAGTCTTTTCCAGAGAAAAGAATTACAATCAATTCAGTCTTTGCTGGAAGGTTTAATCTCACAGTTCTGGTATCATCTAGTAAACCTTTTTTGGTCCTTCTCCAATTCTTTTTTTTTGTATTTGGTTATTTTCACACCATTGTACACTACCCGGGGTCACTAATACATAAACAGATGCCTGTAGTGCTGATATATATCGCTGTAAAAGCCTGAGGTCCTTGATTAAACCAATGCGTTCAACTGAAATATTTGAACAGCATTGTGCCAGTTTATTGCAGTCAACAATTTTATTTAAACGAGTGACCATATTTTGGCAAAGTAAAATTTGCACTGGTACCAAGCATTACTCACTATCAAGTGCTTAACTGCTGGAAGCACCAGCAAATGATGTTAATGAACTGATCTTATATTATGGAATATGGTCAGCCTATTAAGAGACAACTATGACTATTGCCGGATGTACTGCAGCCCAAGTGCTGGGACCACACTATCAGTTTTCAAACAAATGATAGTTCTGTGTTAGAATGCATTCTTTTTTTCTTTTCTAATTACTATATTAAGCACAGAATTGTGCTTTTTATCTGTACATGATTTATTTTCAATTTATAAATGTTTATTACTTCTCTATTATGCCCCAGGTAAATGTTACTTCTCTTTTTCCATGATGTCTTCCATTACCATCCCTATTACAATCAATCTAGCTCCATAAAGTTCACATTCATTTTCATGTTATCTATCTATATATATATGGCACTGCCTCTGAGTAAGGTTGCCATGATTTGGAAGCACTGGTGTTGGACTGGGGTGGACAAAGTTAAAAATCACACAACACCAGGTTATAGTCCAACAGGTTTATTTGGAAGCACTAGGTTCGTTCAATATATCATTGTATCATTGTAATCTTTTGCTATAAAGTCTGTGCCTTATGTTCCTGTTTCACAACCACCTGATGAAAGAGCAGCACTTCGAAAGCTACTGCTTCCAAATAAACCTGTGTGATTTTTAACTCTGGATAAGCTGTAATACTTGAAGTCAACAATGACAAATTTGGCAAGGAAATTGGCACACTATCTTATCAATCATTACTTAAAAAGTGAAAACTACCTCATTAAAATTATCAGCTATATACAATCAATATCCTGGAATATTAGAAAATTAATAGACTAAATATCTTTGGAATCTTAGATAAGGATGTTTTTGTATTATCAGTTTCTGACTCAAAATTGGCAGATATACTGACAGAGCTTCACAACATTAGAGTCAATGCTTAAACAGAGGGAAATGTTGCAGGCTCCTTAAGGTAAATGTCAGCAATAAGGTCATCAGTTTTTTTAAATCTTAGCTTTCCTTTCACATTATTGATTAGGGATTGTGTTGTGTATTTAAAAGCTAGTGAAGCTGAAGTAGAAAGATGTGAGACTGCTGTGAAAGCAGTGCTGACAATCATCCAGTTTTATCACTTTTGGCTGCAAACAAGGTTTTTGCCTTCGCCCTTTGGATGAGAATTAAAATAGATTTTCACTGACATTTTAAAAAGCTAATACCTAATGCCCAAATCCTGGGATAGTTTTAGAAGCCACTTCTCAGGCAAAATGTTAAAATTCAGATTCAGCCATCAAAAGAAATTCATGCTTGGTGAAACGTAAACTGAACGTACTAAGATGGCTGCTACATCTGACAACGCATTTTAAATAAGTACCGGCTTCAAGCTTCTGCATTCTTCCACATCTCTCCATGTAGTTATGCAAACTCTGACATCTTTGGGAATGTTCAACTGGTGTGTGACAATATTGTCTGGCACATTATCCAGGTGATTGGCAGACATTGGAAGTGATTACAATTACATGGCATCATCTGGACTCTTCCTCTCTTCTGTTTTTATTCCTCAATTTATTGCATGATCATACCAGAAAAAAAAATGATAATATTCATGCTCTAACAGGTCCATCACTGAATTGACATTAATGTGCTCACCAGTCATTTTGGTGTGAATGACATGCCAAATGTTTTCACTTGGGCATTTTTGTCATTTAGCCAGTGAGCTGTGGGCATCCAGAAGCAGATTGCTCTTCCAAATGGCTGGAAAGAGGGCTGACTGTCAGGTAAGTCACATAGGTAATGGGAAGACCTTTATTCCCCAAACTCCATTTTGTTTCATGCTTAGCTACAAATTCTTCTTTGGAAGCTGAGCCAATGATTAAACTTCATGAAGCACTGTATCTTCAAGGCTGCCTGTCCTTCATTGACCAATTTTGCTGTGCTCATTGCACCTACAAGTAACATGACACTACTTGAGGTTACCTGGAGAAAGATGCTGCTGATGTTAAGCAGATTAAAAATCCAGCTTTATCTTCGCTGCAGCAGATCAGCAGACCATAAGATGTAGAAACTGAAGCAGCCCATTCAGTCCCACCCAATGGCCCCTCATTCAATGAGATCATGGCTCATCTATAATCTTTAAAAAGAACAAAGAAATTTGGATGCTGGAGAGCTGAAACAAGCAAAAAACAAAACAGAAAATGCTGGAAAAACGTAGCAGCTCGGCAGTATCTGTGGAGCAAATAGAGCTGATAATCCTCAATTCCACTCTCCTGCCTTTTCCCATAGCCCTTGATTCCCTTCCTGATTTAAGCAATCTGTCTAACTGAGCCTTGAATGTACTTAACAACCTAGCCTCAACAGTCTTCTGCCATAAAGAATTCCATAGAGTCACTAACCTCTGACAGAAGAAATTCCTCCTTATCTCTCTTTTAAATGGTCAACCCCTTATTCTGTGATTAAGTCTTCTGGTCCCAGTCTCTTCCACAAGGACAAACAACCTTTCCTCATCTACCTTGTCAAGTCCCCTAAGAATGTTATAAGTTTAAATAAGTCTCATTCTCTAAATTCCAATGGATAAAGGCCCAACCTATTGTCGGCGCAACATCGAGGGCCGAAGGGCCTGTTCTGCACTGTATTGTTCTATTGTTCTATTCCGCCTCTCATAAGACAATCCCTCCATACCTAGTGAACCTTCTCTGGCCAGTTTCCAATGCCAGTGTCTCTTTCCTTTGGTAAGCAGACCACAACTATTCACAATATTTCACATGTACTCTGACTAATGCCAGGTTTTCGTGCCTAACCAAAACCTACCTATGAAAGGAAGAATATCATTGAAGTTATTTAGATAATGATTGGCCATAGTTTGCTATGATATGGGAGGGGGTGGTAGAGGAGGGTGCAAATGGCTCCAGTCAGTCTTGGAGGCATGCTACAGTCAGTCTCAGGGGCACGCTGCAGTCAATCTTGAGGCAGAGGATGTGCTGCACGCTGTCTGGGCTGGTGAAATATCTGTCCAGAAAGTCAGGCATGCTGAGGTTGACTCATTTCCCAGGGCTTGGTCTGGGGACCTGGTTAAGCAGAGGGACAGAGGGCAGTCATGGATTTGGAAACGCATGGTCAGAAAACGCATGGTCCCGTGTCAGGTCAAGGAATGTTAGAAAGTGTCTAAGATCGGAGGGTGGATCAGGACAAGGCTAGGCAAGGACAATAGTACTGCAGTGTCCAGGGGCTCCAAGGTAACATGGTGGATATAAATGGTGAGAAGGATTGCTGGTGCACTAAGGAGGGGAGGATGGATGGTCACAAGGGCAATAGGGATGGTGAACTGGTGAGAGTTGAAGCAAAATTGGGCAGTCATTGTCTGTGAAGTGGGTGTGGGTCCTAGAAAGACCAATGAATGAAGGGAATCTCACTGTGGTGAAAATGTATCGACCCTAACAAACAATGTCCTGTCAGAGTGTGATTGCTTGAGCCAAAGTGGAGGAGAGGTGGGGGTCAGTGATATCTGAATGTTTTCTTTCAGCTAAAGGAGACCCTTGTTAATCAGGAGTCTAGGAGGTAGACTACCATCTTCAGATTTCTTCAATTCTTGCATTGCCAATGCAGTAACAGGAGACAGACAATCCCACACTAATGAGACCTCCCAGACATGGAGGTAAGTACATTATCTCCTGATGTCAACTTATGGGTCTTCAGGAAGCAGTAAGAAATGCAGCAGGGGAGACATGTGCAATTAAGAAGCTGCCCTGCTGGTACAAGGCAATCCATCACTGCATGGTCTAGCATCTGGCTGGATGCCTCTGTCACATAACAGGAAGGGTGGCGAGGGCTGAAGGGTGAAGGAGGTGGGTGGTGGTGGTGATGGGGTGGGAATGTGACTGGCGGTGCCATTAGAAAGGTTTTGTTTCAACCTCTAGGAAAGTAGGCTGACAATTCCTTCAGGAAGGTACACTGGCTGCTTTCAATACCCTTGGTAAAATGTACTGGCACCACAGTCTTCTTCATGAAAAGTCATCTCAACTCGAAACAGCTTGTTGTCTCTCCATGGATGCTGCCTGACCAGCCATGATTTCCAGCATTTTTTGTTTCATATCATACTACCACATTTCTATTTGTGCTCTATCTGCTTCATTTGCTTTATTCAAATAGGTACCTTCTATTTTTTTCTTTAACCTCTATTGCCTTTGCCTTCCAGACTTAGCTGCTAATTTTCTGCCATCCATTTTCATTTCTGATGTTGTCCCACCTGAATTTACTTTCAGGGTCTCCATTCTTCTGCTAAACTATTGTAAAGTCTCCCCAGCAGCACTAGAAAAATATGTCCCACGATGATACCAGTTCTTGCTCTGTCCATCCATCTAATACCTTCAGTTCTTCAAAACTGGTCCAAATGTACCAAGTGTCTAAAGCCTTCTCTCCTTCATCAACCTTCTAGTTACATAATCATCTATCTTATCTTCTCATTCCTTGCCAAGTATGAGAAAGGCATCTTGGCATCACTACTTTTGAGGGCACAGTTGTTTTTTTTAAAAATTCTGACTGCAAGATGCTCTTTCTATCTTTGTTGTTAGTTCCAGTACAGAATATGGTTACTGCCTGCTTACCCTCCTCCCTCAAGTGCTCTGCAGCTGCTCAGTAACATCCTTGATGCTAGCACCAGGGGGGCATCTCACCATCTTAGAGTCACGAGCAACATCTATCTCCACCCCAGATTATCAAATCGCAGATCACAATAGATCTTACAGGCTTCCTTGTGCAGCTGAGCCACTCATGGGGCATCTTGCAGCCAAAGAAGCCATCATTCTAATCAGAATTCAGAGAGAAATACTAGTTGGAGAGTGAGAATGCACTTGGGGTCTTCTATACTTTGTGCATGGTCATTTTTGACTGTTAATAGTCAGCATTAACTCTTGTCCCAAATACTCTTAAGCTGCAGAGGGAGCACATCTGTAAGTAGACTATCCTGTAGCTCTCAGCCTCATGAATGTACTGCTGTGATGCCAGCTGCTGCTCACACTCTGGAAACCTGGAGCTCAATCTGCTGCAACTGATTGCACATCCTGCATACATGGCTGTCCAAGACATGAGGAGCAACCACATAGAACGGGATCTTGAAATGGAAGCAGCCTTGCCATTCCTTCGTGTATTAGCTAATCTTGCTGCTGCTAAATAAAACTAATACTTACACAACTTATTAATAAATAGTAGAGATGGGATACATCAGACTGAATTTAATTAATTAGCAAATTTGTCAATAATGTCGACTGGTAAAAATATGGAATAGAAATGTACGGCTTCCCATCTGAGAGACAAGAAAACTCACTGACTACCGCAGGCTGACAAAGAAATGGTGGAGATGGGTACCATTTTTCCCTATGTGTGAATTCCAGCTTGAAGCAAACTCTCAATTCCATACACCAGCCATGTCTCACTCTTCCCAGTACAGTAATTAATGCAAAGAGAACTAGATACTTCCAACTGATTGTCAGATAACTATCACCTCTCTGTTTAATTCAACTATTTTATTCACTCGAGGATTATTCAAGTATGTCAGAATCTGACTCTTAATCTATATTTAAACCAGAAAAATAATTATAGTTTCAAATTTTAAATTACATTTCTGTCTATGTCTCACTGAGTTGAAGTTTCCCAACTGTGCACCCCTTACTGACAATCAGTAACTACTGGGGTGACTGTCTCTCATCTCTCCACCCTGAATATCCTTACTGGAACCATCCTGTCTCCTTGATAGGAAGAGACAGCGAGAGTGATGGCAAGGTGTCTGGCTCTCCTCTTGAATGGCCAATGATACTGAACACCATGGTTAACGTGAGGGAGTGCAGGTCTGAGTGCATATCTGACAACCACTTAATATTCTGCAGAACCCAGGTCTCCAAGGCAGCTGTCACCATTTCCATGGAAGCAGCAAATTGCTCTGATACCAGAACCACCACAGTTGATACCAGATTAATAGAATCTTTCACCTTTCCCTCTAGTTTAATGAGGACCTGCAGCATCCTTATCTGATATTCTCCTGCTTGTCTCGGTAGGTTAAGCTTGACAGTTATGGCCAAGTACAGAGGCACATCTTCTGCAGAGGAATGAATGTGTGTCTGGTCTCCATTAGAGTCCTCTATGTATCAGATATCTTGAATGTTTCTTCCTCTGTAGCCTGGGGATATGTGTCAAAGATCACCAGACTGTGTCTCTGATTCTTCTCTAGCTAGAGTACAGGTGAGGTGAAATGCTTTGAATGGTTTGAGGATGCAGATGAACTCCTTGCTGTTGCATCTTCTGCAAAGTTACAGGCTCCACTCTCAGAGATCCTTGTGGCTGGAGAGCCACTGAGTCACCTTCTATTTTACTGTCCCTTCATCGCATATATCTGTGGAAGAGGGAGCTAGTTAGTGAAGGTGCACATACCTTCATGTAGAAGAATGTGTGAGAGTAGCTGGACTTCTGAGACGACTTCACTGACCTCCCAGTCATCTGTCAACACAGTGCCTTCAGACAGCTGCTAGACTGTGATGTGACAGAGGCCCTATCTGCCTTCCTGAATCTGACCACTGTTGTGCACTTTATTCATCAAATTAGCTAAAATTCCAAAACGCTTTACAGTCACTGAAGTTGGGACAGGGGAGTTTGGAGGTGGTGATGACTCATAATCAACAACCCCAGTTGACAAGAACAGCAACAACTGTCTCAATGTCAAGAGCAAATCACCATTACCTTTTGAGCTTTTCACGAGTGGTTTGACAAGATTCTCACAAGGCAAGTCTTTAAGTAATGGTGTTTATTGCTTATTGTACATCTTGTCAATGTCATTTCATTAATATCCACATTCCTGTGTCACTAAACGTGTCAAAGAAGCTAGACATTGGGAAAACCTAACAAGAAAATTGTGAACCTGATAGATTCAGCTCGCTGCTGAAAATGTGTTGCTGGAAAAGCGCAGCAGGTCAGGCAGCATCCAAGGAGCAGGAGAATCGACGTTTCGGGCATGAGCCCTTCTTTATGCTCACGCCCGAAATGTCGATTCTCCTGGTCCTTGGATGCTGCCTGACCTGCTGCGCTTTTCCAGCAACACATTTTCAGCTCTGATCTCCAGCATCTGCAGTCCTCACTTTCTCCTGTAAGATTCAGCTCACTGCCTGCTCCAAACAACATCCATGTTGCATATGACCAAACTGAAGGTCAGGGCACCATCCAGTGCTACCAGCTGTACGCATAAACATTGCAACTGGCATCTGATCATCTTGGCACTTCTCAGATAGACTGGCAGTGCATTCTGAATGCACAGTCTTGTATTACAGGAACCATCAGCAATTGGCATTGAAAGGCTGCAGAAGGCATGCAGCTTACAGACAGGACCAGGCTCATCCCTGGGCTGCTCACTGGCACACAAAGTGCTTGTTCACTTAGCTCCAACGCTTATGCTCCCAGCATCATTGTGCCCGACCTTGTCTTGCCTGGCTGTGCCAATTGTGTCGTGACAAAAATATTCAATTTGTCTTGCTGTTAAATGGTCCTCAGTCTTAGGGGGCTCACATCTTGTCTTACAGCTGTGTGCACTGTTAATCTAACACTGCTCCACATGCCAGCAGCCTGTGTAGCAAACACACTGTACATGCAGCAAGCAGCAGGTCTGTTCACCGAGTTCTTCTACAGAACCTAAGCAGCAAGGTGTGAGGGAGGGGTGAGGCCAAGAGGGACAAGTTGTGACTGTTGGACTGTGATTTTGCCTTGCAAGGGAAATGTGTATGGGCACATGTAAAGTATGAATCCCTATGTGGGGTTTGGAGAATCTGTTCAAAGGAATGGCATATGGATGTCTGAGGGCTCTTGATATGTTCAAGTTGCAACAGAAAGCTGCTGGAAGAGGAACATTCACTGTCACCGTCCATTGTGCTGGAAATCAAAAGTGCAAATGGTGAAGAAAATGGCTGAGAGCCTCCTTTGGAATGGGCAGGGTAAGTATGTTAATCTGTATGGGAAGGGATTGTGTTGCAGCAAGGACTGATTCTGGAGCTTTTAATAAGAAAGAACATTTGCCACATAATGAACAGCACACGGGCACATTGACCATCTTCTCTCTGGTTTTCCTACAGCATTGACCCTCTCCATATGTTGTGCCTTCCTAACACAGTCATTGGCGGACATCTCATTCACAGCTACACCTTTGTGAACAGGGGGAATCAAACATTAAGGATGTTGTATGAGAAGGGCTAAAGATGTCACCATGACTCAATGCCATGTGTACATATTTTCCCTCCTGCTGGTGCACAGATTCTCAGCACAGAACTCTGTCTAACCAGAGATCTGGGCAACCCCCACTGCACTTGTGTCGAGATACATCAGAGATAAAAGAAGGTGTTATCAAACTGGAAAGGATACAAAAAGGATTTACAAGGATGTTACCAGGATTGGAGGGCTAAGACTTCTTTCCATGGACAGTAAGACGCTGAGGTCTGACCTTATAGAGATTTGTAAAATCATGACAGGCACACTTAAGGTGAATAGCCAATTTTGTTTTCGAGGGTAGAGGATTCCAAAACTATAGGGTATTGGTTTAAGGTGAGAGGGAAAAGAGTTAAAAGGGATCTGAGGGTCAACTTTTTCACACAGAGGTGGTGCGTATTTGAAACAGACTGCCAAAGGAAGTGGTAGAGGTACGTGCGATTACAGCATTTAAAGGACATCTGGATAGCTACATGAATAGGAAAGGTTTAGGGGGATATGGGCCAAATGCAGGCAAATGGGACTAGATCAGTTCTGGAAACTTGGTCAGCATGGAGGGTTGGACTGAAGGGTCTGTTTCTGTGCTCTATGACTCTATACATTGTCCCTCCTTGGCTTCAACTCCCAATAGTCAGAGGGCGACAGTCAAGGTGGATGCAGAGGGCTCAGTCATCTCTGGTTGTCCTGAGTGGAAAGTGCAGTTAGTGCACTTAGTGGGAGAAAGATGGTGAGATGTTCTGAAAGACTGAGAAAGCAGTCAGCAAGGTTAGAGGTGTGGGAGGTTCTGGAGGAATGAGAGCATCTGATAAAAGGTGGTGAGTGCAATAGTGAGAGTGGCAGTGCATGAGACTCAGTGGGAAATGGGTGCAGTAGAAGAGATAGAGTGCGTGTGAGGTGGCAGAGAGAAGATTTTCAGCCTGACACAAGGAAAACAATCATTGAGCTTCTTTCTGCATTGCTGGTCATTCCTCCATACTCTGGAGCTGACACTGAGCCTGTGTTCTGAAAGGACCGTCTCAGTCTTGAAACTTATGGTTATGCCTTTTATGATTTCTCCTTGACATATTGATTAAACTTCTTGACTTATATTTTGAATATATGTAGTTTTAATATTTTATGAAATCTGATGTTCTAAAAGCTTTTTTATCTTCTAGTCAGGAATACTGTTTTATTTATCCTGTAAATAGCTCTAATTCCAGCTATTTCTTTATTTACCAGCCTTTGTTAATTCTGTGTTACTGGTGAACTGTATCAGGATCTCTGAATAAAATTTTAAATTTTACACAACTGGCTGTTCTGTCATGATTTACTGCTTTGAGCTTTGAATTTTTTTTATTGTACAGCTCTTGTATTTTTAAAATTTATAGCGCTTTAAAATTCTGTATTGTAGCAATATTCTTCTAATAAAGCTTTTTCAATCCTTTTAAATATTTTAAAAATGTAAATTCTTTTAATAAATTTTTCTGAGATATTAGTTTAATCTTCTCAGTTTCAGGATTTTAAACAATGTGTTCCTGTTTTTCCACCTTTCCTTGTCTTTGGAACAAAATGGAGAATTTTTGCCCTTTCTTTGGGATGATTTGAATCTTTTTCCCCAACAAAATGGTGTATTCATACTTTATGCTCATTCAAAACGATTGTGATTTTCACGCCTCTAACATTATGTTCTTGTCTTAATCTTCCTCCGCTGTGCCTTACATTGGTTAAATTTAAAGTTTTTGTGAAGATCTGAATCTCAGGAGCTGTTTAGGTTTGTTGGTCTGTTAGCGAAGCTCGTAGCTTTGTTGGTAGACAATGCAACCCCTTTCGAGGTGATAGACAGTGCTCTGTTGCCTCGTGTGACGCACTGCTGTACTTTTCCACTTTGAATTTGTGAGAGTTATGTTTGATCTGTTTCCAGTTTGTTCCAGTTCTGCTTTTTTATTATTCCATTGTAGCGGTTTGTACATTAGGTTTAGGACAATGCGTCTGTTGATGGAGTCTTTTAGATTTAGATTACTTACAGTGTGAAAACAGGCCCTTCAGCCCAACAAGCCCACACTGACCCAAGTCAGAGAATGAGTTCCAAGGTTTCTATGAATTCCCTCGCTGTTCTTTGTTTAGCCTATACTAGCATCATTGTGCTGTCCCAGTCAAACTCATGGTTCTCATTGTCCATGTGTATGGATACCAGGGAGAGTTGGTCATATCACTTGGTTGCTAATTGGTATTCATGGATGGGGGTCACAAGCAGTTTGCCTGATTGTCCTACATAGTGCTTATAGTTTGACTGGGACAACACAATGATACTAGCACAGATTAAACAAAGAACAGCAAGGGAATTCCTGGAATCATGGTACTCCATCAACAAGCATATTAGCATGAACCCAATATACAAACCACTGCAATGGAAGACAAAACCATAGCTGGCACTAACTGGAAACAGCTCAGACAGAATCATATCAATTCAAATTGGAACAGTACAGCAGTGCTTTACAGAAGGTAATACAGCACTGATGATGTCACCGAGAAAGGGGACAAAACGTTTGCCAACAAATTCACCAGCTCGGTAAATGGACGAACAACCAATCCATTGTTTAAATTTATTTCTGATCTCCTTCTGTTTGCAATATATATAAAATTATAGACCATTTTCAACTACAGTTGGCCCTCATAGTACCAATTTGTACCAAACTGCAGGGCTTTCTGCCACAAGGTAGGTTTCCACCCTCTTTCCTTTGGGAATTCAACTTACTGATTGAGGCTTCTTTCAACTTAAGGATGATTGTCTACAACCCACAGTGGCTTGACTGCACTATGTTTTCCAGATCTGGCTGCTTTGTTTGGTCTTGGAATGCAGTTACTATAATCTGTTACTGCTTTCACAAGCCTGTGTGGACTGAGATCTGTGTGCATGCTTTTAGCTGCTGAGGCTTTCCCAAAATTGCAATGCTCTTAAAAATAGTAATCTGCATGTCTGCAATTTTATTTTTGAAGTTCTGTTGTTTTTCTTCTCCTTGTGATTGGGGTCAGATCTGCACTGCTGCCACCATGTTATAATGCGATGGGATTCATGGGAACCGACCACTTGTGATTGGGATAAGATGTTGTTATGAATCCTCCTCCCTATGCGAGTGCAAGGCATTGTTCAGTAGTATGTGATAGAGGATGGTACATGAAGAAATTGTAGCAGAAGAGGCTTTAAATATTAAGTACAGAAGAACCTCAATTATCTGAAGGACATGGGTGGGCAGTATTTCATTCGGTTAATCGAATTCCGGATAACCGAATGACGGATAACATAGTTTAGCCGAGCATCCGGACCTTGAAAACTTGCCGGATAATCCGATATACAGAATATCGAGTGCCAGGTGATCAAGGTTCCTCTATAGTTCATTACAAGTTGGTAACTATATACAGCTTACATTAACTGAGGCATATTTTCAATCTAATAATTGTTAATGAAGTATGATGTGGAGGTGCCAATGTTGGACTGAGGCAAACAAATTAAAAATTACACAACAACACCAGATTATAGTCCAACAGATTTATTTGGAAGCACTAGCTTCCTTGTCAAAGTTGGCATCATCGGAACAAATGTGATGGAGACAGAGGAACTGGGAAAATGGAATAGAGTCTTTAAAGGAAGCAGAAGGTGAGGATGTATTGACATTCCAACTTACAGGGATAAGGTGGGGGAGGTGGTGTGAGTCTGGTTGGGATGGTCTTCAGAGGGTCAATGTGGACTTGTTGGGCAAAATGGCCTGTTTCCACACTGCATGGACTCTATTCTATTCTACTCTTGACTTGTGCCTTATAGATGCTCAGTAGCAGCATGCACTATCTACAAGATGCACTGCGCAAATTCACCAAAGATCCTCAGAGAGCACCTTCCAAACACATGACCACTTTCATTGAGAAGGACAGGTGCAGCAGAGGCATGGGAAGACCACCACCTTCAAGATCGACTCCAAGTCACTCACCATCCTCACTTGGAAATATATTGCCGTTCTTTCACTGTCGCTGAGTCAAATTCCTGCATTTCCCTTCCTAATGGCATTGTGGGGCAACCCACAGCAGGTGGACTGCAGCAGTTCAAGAAGACAGCTCACACCACCTCCTCAAGGGCAGCTAGGGATGAGCCAGCCAGCGATGTCCACAACCCACAGAAGAATAAAAAATCTCCAATACTGATACACAATAATACTGAATGTGCCCAACTACCTCCTGCTGATGGCACTGCTGTTACCTAGAGATCCACTAACATTTTGGGGTCATCACTGACCAAAAGCTAAACTGCTCCTTACCATTTTGAAATGTGGCTGAAAGGGAAGGACAGAAGCTCAGTACTCTGATAAGCATTTCACCTCCAGGTTCCTCTCACACTCTGTTTTTATTTATCAGACATAACCACTAATATTAATAAAGGTCCATGTTGGTGTTTGGTATAATCAATGTGCATTGGAAAATAAATCTGGTAAATGTGCAGCATATTTATCACTATCTTGCATTCATCAGTATTAATTGCATACGTTTAGCTTGACTGCTCAAATACATAATTACAAATTAAACAAATAATTAAGAGACAGAATGTCTAAAAGAAGCCGAGTAATGATTTTGCATTTTTTTTTCTAATGCTAAACATCTGCAATTGACTCGTGTTTCATTTCTCTAACTTGTAAGACAATTGCTTAATTGCAGACCTGTCATCTGCATTCTATTTTATCCAGCAATCACGGGAATTAGAGCCAGAAAAATATAGTTATCATGCTCATATCATATTCTTCTTTCCATTATTTTAATTGCAGTGTTAACCCATTAAACATAAATGTGTTAATGTCTTTGTTCAAATAAAGAGAGAGAAATTTAATAAAGATGCATTAAGCAGTTTATAATATTTTTCATCAGGTAAATGCACATCTGATGATTAGCATCAAAAAAAGCTTTTGCAGATAGCATCAGCCATGGTGATTTGCAGACTTATGATTTTTTTGGCTATTAATGTTATTAAACAGCAGATTACAGCCGGTAAGTTGCACACGTGCCTAGGTTCCTGATAGGCACACTGCTTGCTTTAAAGGTGAAAAAAAATCCTCATAGTAATTTTCAAGAAGATATAACTTCAGCATTTCATTAACAGCTAAGCCAATTTGAATTGCTGGAGTGGATGTAATGTATGATTTTATGAACTTGCTATAGTGATTAGATTAAAGCAGTAATAAGCATTCTATATATAGAAATAGTGCAAACATATTGATAGTTTAATTGCACCAAATCTGCAATCCACATGCATATATTAAATAATATGTGATGACATTTGGGAAAACATTTCAACTGTGCTGTTTTACTTTCTGTTATTGCTTCCAAAAACTATTAATTTTAGCTAATTTTTGTAATGGTAACTAGTCTTCTGAAAATATGTGTTGGTATAGCAGGGATTTCATTATTTAACAACTCTTCAACAAGAGTTACTAACCCAATAATAAGGGAATAAAATGCTTTTTTTTTGTTCTATACATATTTCACTGATCAGAACTGTCCTCATCATTTGCTGTAGACGCAGCTTTATGCTTTATATATTCAGCAGGAGTTTGTGCATGATGAGGCAATTCTTATGCTAGCTCCTGTAACCTAAGAACTAGGCATAGGTAATATAGTTCTGAAAGATTCAATTTATTACAGCGTCTGGTATCTACATATATTACAAACACTTGTACTGCTAGAGCTGGGCTAGTACTGTATAATTTGGTTACAAACTTCCCTGAGCATGACATACTGCAAGTGGCCCCAGTAAATTGGAGAATGAGACCTTTACACAAACAAGTGACATGCCATGATACAATGATGAACATGTTTCTTAAAAGAACATTATTTACCAGCTGTAAGACATAACACAGCATCCTCCTTTTCCCAACAAAAAAATGGAAATCTCAAAGGGATATACTTAGCAGTACATGGAAATCTGACATCAATTCAATAATTACACAAACAAATAAAAAGAGAATGAATAAGGTTAGGCATCTTCAACATACTTCCACATAACATTTTGGGGGTTACATAATCCATTCTGATTTGATGATGGTTTATCTATCTAGAGGGGTACATGTAATTCTCAATTTCTCCTAGCTGGTCATTTGTTTGTCTTGCTGCTGGTTGCTGCTAGTCAACATCATCACACAATCGTCACCATCCGAGTTTTCTTCCACACTTTCTGTGCATGGTTAGTGTGTTGTATATTACTCTGAGCTGGCTTCTGCTCCCACACAATTTAGCACCATGATCAGTGATGGCTTTGAATGATCTGGGTTGGTTGCATACTCAAGAAACTGTTGCTTTCATTGAGTTATATTCATCCAGATGGTAAAATTATGGGAATACAACCACCTGTAGCTCCTCTCCAAGCCACTCACCATATTTGCAGGTAAATCACTGCTCCTTTAGCGTCACTGGATCAAAATCTTGCAACTACCTTCTTAATGGGGCATTGTGGGTACACATACAGCACATGGACAGCAGCAGTTCAAGAAGGTAGCTCACTATCTCCCTTCTCAAGGGCAGCTAGCTGTTTTAGGTCAGAAGACAGGCTGGTATTTTATCAAAGATACAAGGCTTCTAGCTGGATTGGATTTAAACTTAAATTAGGAAAGAGATAAAATTGCCTTCTGGCTATTTAATTTGCAGATCCGAACACATTTACAACTGTGTTGTTCGTCTTCCAAGTACCAGAAGTTAAGACCTGTGTAATCTTCAGAGTAGTTTTCAGTCTCTGTAAATAAGATCTTGGAGTCTTTTACAAGTATTTACCATTGCTTAGCACCAAACTGCCACCATTACCTGATCCACTTTTACAATTTGCTAGAAATATAATAATAGACTACCACAGGGAAATTCTACCTGATGAATCAATACTTATCGTTGCGCCTGTAACATAAGAAAAGGCAATGGGCAATATATGTACTAAAAGATTCCATAAATGTTTATTACATCTCCTGATATCGACATATATTGCAATCACAGATGTTGCTTTGCCATGTGTAGCACTGGACAAATCAGTTATAATCTATTGCATGCCACCCATATCATGTCTTGCGTCAAGTGGTCCCATTAAGATGGAAATTAAGACTATTATTATACTATCAGGTCATGTACAATGATGAAATTATGAATGTATCCCTTAAAGATATTACATACCAACAATGAGACTTAACAAGTTCATTGACACAAACAACTAGTGACTAAAATCAGGATGTATATTCTTAAAAAATCAAATAAAATTTGGATTCACTATATTGTTAACAGTAAGGGCATGTCCATTTATTTTTGTGTTTTAAGAAACGCTTAGTGTGAAATGACAAAGAGCTGTTTTATAAAGCACTGGTTGTGAGAGCAGCTGCAGTTTTGAAAGTAAGTAACCGGATCCCCGTGCCATGTTTGAACAAGCAGGGGATGAGGGTGGTGGCCAGTTAGCTTAGTTGGCAGGACAGAGATGCCAAGAGCATGGATTCAATTTCTACACCATGAAGTTACCATCAAACTCTCCCCTCTCCTGAGGCATAGTGACCCTGAAGTTTAAACCACCACCAGTCATGTCTCTTTAATGAGAGAGCAACCATATCATCCTCTGGGACTATGGTGGCTTTATGTTTAAATAAGCAGTGATAGTAAGAGCTGGGTTGCAGACTGAGAGAGTGTACAGAGGCAGGTTTGGCTGGCAACAAGAAATTAATCAGTCTATGGGCTAGTGAAGAGTTATTAATAATAGAGACATTTTTGCTGCTTGCCCACAACTGTATGATTAGTTCCCAGGTAGGCAAACAACTTAGAGCTATGAATAAGGGACAGACAGAGAGATGTATGCAGTATTTTCCCCAGCTCGGGAACAGTCTCCCTATTCTCTGTAGTCAAAACTCACTGTAAACCTGAAGAAAACTAATCTTACTTTCCTCAAACAGTTGTTGTAAATTGGGACTTTTAACTGACAAGTGAAAAATCTTTTTTTACAAGTGGAACTTCCAAGCCATGGAAGGATCCAAAGAAAGATGGTTGCAAACTAACATGTTGGCTAACTGAAGAATCATAAGCATTTCACAATACCTGGGAAGAAAGACAATTGACCTGTCTTTCTCGTTTCTCCTCTCTGTCCAAATAACTACTTTACCTGTCTGTTTGCCTGTCTGTGTTTGTGTGCAAGGAAGAGTTTATAAGGGAGTTACAATTGGTAACATTATATGCTGACAGTTTATAACAGTGTATCTGTATTTATAGTCTAGTTATTTATAATAAATAGTGATTCTTACAGTACATGGTCCATGCTTTCTATTAACATAGTTCTGAAAGTCAGATAAATTGCAGACATTTGCACGCTTCTGTGATGACTCTGGGTTTAGTTGAGTTTGATTCCCAATGTACTACCCCATTGAGTCATATCAAACATCATGTTGTTTCTTTGATTTTCTCAAATTTGATCTTTTCACTTCTCACTCACTAGGCCCCTATCTTTTTCTTGCATATCACTGAATTGACAGAAATCACAGAAGATCTGTCAAAGACACTCTATACCCAGTCACATCACTCCCATGAAAAATTGGATTGTCTTAGAGTCATACAGTCTGAGTCATACAGAATGGAAACAGATCCTTTGGTACAAGTCCATGCCGACCATAATCCCAAACTAAATTAGTCCCAGATGCCTGCACCCGGTCCATTTCCCTCCAAACCTTTCCTCTTCACGTACTTAGGCGAAAGTGAAGACTGCAGATGCAGGAGTCGGAGTCGAAAAGTGTGACGTTGGAAAAGCACAGCAGGTCAGGCAGCATCCAAAGAGCAGGAGAGTTGATATTTTGGGCATAAGTCCTTCATCAGGAATGTAGGGGACGAAGGGCTGAGAGTTAAATATGGGGTAGGGATGGGGTGGGGCTGAGTGAAACATAGCTGGAAAAGCGATAGGTGGATGCAGGTGGAGGGTAATTGTGATAGGTCAGTGGGGAGGGTGGAACGGATAGGTGGGAAGAAAGATGGACAGGTTGGAAAAGTTGAGGGCGGTGCAGAGTTGGAGGGTTGGACAGGATGAGGTGGGGAGAGGGAAGATTTTGAAACAAGTGAAGTCGATGTTGATGCTGTGTGGTTGAAGGATCCCAGGTCAGAAGATGAGACATTCTTTCTCCAATTGTCGGGTGGCTTTGATTTGGCGGTGGAGAAGGACCAGGACTTGAATGTCCTTGGTGGAGTGGGAGGGGGAGTTGAAGTGGCTGTCCAGAGGACTATTTATGTACTTATCCAAATGTCTAACCACTCTATAACCATCTGCCCAGGACTTGCATGTCCTTGGTGGAGTGGAAGGGGGAGTTGAAGTGGTGGTCCACAGGACTATCCAAATGTAGAACATAGAACATAGAACATAGAACAATACAGCACAGAACAGGCCCTTCGGCCCACGATGTTGTGCCGAACTTCTATCCTAGATTAAGCACCCATCCATGTACCTATCCAAATGCCGCTTAAAGGTCGCCAATGAATCTGACTCTACCACTCCCACGGGCAGCGCATTCCATGCCCCCACCACTCTCTGGGTGAAGAACCCACCCCTGACATCTCCCCTATACCTTCCACCCTTCACCTTAAATTTATGTCCCCTTGTAACACTCTGTTGTACCCGTGGAAAAAGTTTCTGACTGTCTACTCTATCTATTCCTCTGATCATCTTATAAACCTCTATCAAGTCACCCCTCATCCTTCGCCGTTCCAACGAGAAAAGGCCGAGAACTCTCAACCTATCCTCGTATGACCTACTCTCCATTCCAGGCAACATCCTGGTAAATCTTCTCTGCACCCTCTCCAAAGCTTCCACATCTTTCCTAAAGTGAGGCGACCAGAACTGCACACAGTACTCCAAATGTGGCCTAACCAAAGTCCTGTACAGCTGCAACATCACCTCACGACTCTTGAATTCAATCCCTCTGCTAATGAACGATAATACTCCATAGGCCTTCTTACAAACTCTATCCACCTGAGTGGCAACCTTCAAAGATCTATGTACATAGACCCCAAGATCCCTCTGTTCCTCCACCTGACCAAGAACCCTACCATTAACCCTGTATTCCGCATTCTTATTTGTTCTTCCAAAATGGACAACTTCACACTTGGCAGGGTTGAACTCCATCTGCCACTCCTCAGCCCAGCTCTGCATCATATCTAAGTCCCTCTGCAGCCGACAACAGCCCTCCTCACTGTCCACAACTCCACCTATCTTTGTATCATCTGCAAATTTACTGACCCACCCTTCGACTCCCTCATCTAAGTCATTAATAAAAATTACAAACAGCAGAGGGCCCAGAACTGATCCCTGCGGAACTCCACTTGTAACTGGACTCCATGCTGAATATTTACCATCTACCACCACTCTCTGACTTCGACCGGTTAGCCAGTTTTCTATCCAATTGGCCAAATTTCCCTCTATCCCATGCCTCCTGACTTTCCGCATAAGCCTACCATGGGGAACCTTATCAAATGCCTTACTAAAATCCATGTACACTACATCCACTGCTCTACCCTCATCCACATGCTTGGTCACCTCCTCGAAGAATTCAATAAGACTTGTAAGGCAAGACCTACCCTTCACAAATCCGTGCTGGCTGTCCCTAATCAAGCAGTGCCGTTCCAGATACTCGTAAATCCTATCCCTCAGTACCCTTTCCATTACTTTGCCTACCACAGAAGTAAGACTAACTGGCCTGTAATTCCCGGGGTTATCCCTATTCCCTTTTTTGAACAGGGGCACAACATTCGCTACTCTCCAGTCCCCTGGTACCACCCCCGTTGCCAGTGAAGACGAGAAGATCATTGCCAACGGTACTGCAATTTCCTCTCTTGCTTCCCACATAATCCTAGGATATATCCCGTCAGGCCCGGGGGACTTGTCTATCCTCAAGTTGTTCAAAATGTCCAACACATCTTCCTTCCTAACAGATATCTCTTCTAGCTTATCAGTCCGTTTCACACTCTCCTCTTCAACAATACAGTCCCTCTCGTTCGTAAATACTGAAGAGAAGTACTTGTTCAAGACCTCTCCTATCTCTTCCGACTCAATACACAGTCTCCCACCACTGTCCTTGATCGGACCTACCCTCGTTCTCGTCATTCTCAGGTTTCTCACATACGCATAGAATGCCTTGGGGTTATCCTTGATCCTATCCGCCAGGGATTTTTCATGCCCTCTCTTAGCTCTCCTAATCCCTTTCTTCAGGTCCCTTCTGGCTATCCTGTATCCCTCCACTGCTCTGTCTGAACCTTGTTTCCTCAACCTTATGTAAGCCTCCTTCTTCCTCTTTACTAGACATTCAACCTCCCTCGTCAACCAAGGCTCCCTCACACGACCATTTCTTTCCTGCCTGATCGGTACATACATATCAAGGACACGTCGTATCTGCTCCTTGAAAAAGTCCCACATTTCCACCACATCCTTCCCTGACAGCCTATGCTCCCAACGTATGCTCCTCAAATCCTGTCTTACAGCATCGTAATTTCCCTTCCCCCAATTGTAAAAACTTCCTTGTTGTGTGCACCTATCCCTCTCCATAACCAAGGTGAAAGTGACAGAATTGTGGTCGCCATCACCAAAATGTTCACCCACTAACAAGCCCACCACTTGTCCCGGTTCGTTACCGAGTACCAAATCCAATATGGCCTCCCCTCTGGTTGGACAATCTACATACTGCGTTAGAAAAGCTTCCTGGACACACTGCACAAACACCGCCCCATCCAATCTACTTGATCTAAAGAGCTTCCAATCAATATTTGGGAAGTTGAAGTCGCCCATGACTACGACCCTGTGGCTTCTGCACCTTTCCAAAATCTGTTTCCCAATCTGTTTCTCCACATCTTTGCTGCTATTGGGGGGCCTATAATAAACACCCAACAAGGTGACTGCACCTTTCCTATTTCTGACTTCAGCCCATACTACCTCCAGAGGCAGATCTCCCTCAAACTTCCTTTCTGCAGCCGTTATACCATTTCTAATTAGCAATGCCACCCCCCCTCCTTTTTTACCACCCTCCCTAATCTTACTGAAACATCTGTAACCAGGAACCTCCAACAGCCATTCCTGTCCCTCATCTATCCATGTTTCCGTGATGGCTACAACATCGTAGTCCCAGGTACCGATCCATGCCTTAAGTTCACCCACCTTATTTCTGATACTCCTTATCCAAATGTCTAACCACCCTCTGTGTAAAGAGTTTATCCTTCATGTCTTTTTTTGTTGGTGATCATCACTCCTAGGAACTAGACACTCTCAACCATCTCCACCTCAGCACCACTGATGGCAAGATGGAGGCAAAAGTTAATATTCCATTGGTATTTTACAACATTACCACAGACCATGACATTACTCTGAATCAATCATCCTTTTTTTTGCCTGATGTCACAATTAGGAAACTCTTTTCAATTAGCCTGGAACAGCACTTGGATGCTTATCTGTCATTCCTGAGATTACCTTTGTAATAACCTCGATTCTGTGACATGATTGCTGTGTTTTTGGTATGATACGGAGAAAGAATTCAAGTAAAAACATTCATGCATGGCTACTAATTACCTCTGAGCACTATTATTCTTACAAACTGGGTCAGAATACCTTAAGAGGAGGATACCATGGGAACCAAACATAATCTAACTGAGAACTATTTGCAAATCTCTACTTGATATGAACATCTTTGAAGGACAGCAAGGTAACCTCCAACTGTTCTGCAATGATATTTAATTGTCTCAGAGATGGATTTATGTGGATAGGTAGGACCTGAATATGTTTACTAATAGCTTAGAAAAAAGAAAATCCAACATTAAAGAAAAAAACCTTTGTGCCTGTTTGTAGTTGAAACAAAGGGACAAATCAGACAATTTTAGGCTCCAAACAGCCTGTTTTATGGGCGCTGCCAATAAAGGAGGCTTTCTAGGCAGGTAATCTATTGAGGACTCTGCTGGAGGCCTCAACTGAAGTAATTTTTTTTCATGTACTTAAGACAACGACTGAGGGAACATTAGTGGGTGGCACAGTGGCACTATAGTTAGTGCTGCTGCCTCACAGTGCCAGAGACCTGGGTTCAATTCCCACCTCGGGCAACTCTCTGTGTGGAGCTTGCACCTTCTCCCTGGGTCTGCGTGGGTTTCCTCCGGGTGCTCTGGTTTCCTCCCACAGCTTAGGTGAATTGGCCATGCTAAATTGCCCATAGTGTTAGGTGAAGGGGTAAATGTAGGGGAATGGGTCTGGGTGGGTTGCTCTTTGGAGGGTCGGTGTGGACATTTTGGGCTGAAGGGCCTGTTTCCACACTGTAAGTAATCTAATCTAATCTAATTGATCTCATCTTGACTTTACAACATTGTTACAGGCTACTGCTGGTTTCCTCTCACCCATCATAGGCCTACATTGGAGACCCCCAAATTCACGAGCTGCATCTGACTCTGATTTATAACTTATGATCTTTTGCCATTAGTGAAACAGTCCACTTCATAATCTTTACCTTTACAGATTAGTTAAGATTATGTAGTTCTGACTCCTTTCAACTATGGTTGCATTTTAGCATTCAAGATGAGAAAGTTCAAAATCACACAACACCAGGTTAAAGTCCAACAAGTTTAACTGGAAGCACTAGCTTTCGGAGCACTGCTCCTTCATCAGGTGGTTGTCTGGTAGCCTGCCCTATTCCTGATTTTTCAACAGGTCCCACTAGTTAACAGGAACGAATTACAGATTATTTTAATATTTTGTAGCATTTCTAGTCTTGAAGAATACTGTTCAGAAACATGAGTTGTTCAGAAATATTTTGAGCAGATTCATTGATTCCTTGACATAATTGGCTTCACTTTAGTGTACTGTCATGGGAGAGAAACCATGGAGGATACACACTGTTTTGGCAAGCAAAACAATTGTCATTACACCTGTAATGTTTGATGCTGAATCTAAATAAAATCTGCAGTGTTTTCTGCCTCACACAATTATGGTTAGGCATTGTAGAGTCATTCAATAAATCAGAAAATGCCAAGTCCAGAAAAGAATTTGTCCTGAATACTCAGAATTAAAAGCTTACAGTGTGTTTCAAGACAGGAATCCCAAAGCTTTGTCTCACTGGCTCATTTCAAAGGAAACAACTACAATTCAGATTTGAAGATATAAGTTAAATAAAATACCAAATCAAAAAAGCCCATGCCTGGTGACTGTTCATTTGAATGAGAAAACCCAAAACTGTTAGTTCCTCATCATGATTGATATTGTTTGAAGCAGATTTAATCCCATTTACCTGCTACAGGTAAAGACCCTCTCTCACTCCCAAGTGCTGTAAACCAGCTAAAAAGGAACCAGGACAAGAAGTCCCTTTCTCATCCTGAATGCTAGAATTCAATCACAGTTGAAAGGAATCAGAACTACAGAATCTTAACTAATCTGTAAAAGTAAGGATTGTGAAGTGGATTGTTTCACTAATGGCAACTTCGACTGCAATGGTTGTAACGTTCAACCATCTAGACCTGTCTACAGACAATTCAGAGACTGATCAAAATACCTGTTTGATCTTAAGTCTAATCTTACAGATTTGCCACTTATGGGCATGTGTACTGAACTCCTAATTCTTCTCAAGTTAGTAATTAATTATCTTGCTTTTTGTTAACCAATGGAAACCTGATCAAATTGGGTCTTTTTAAAACACGAGTTCATTGAGTCGGGAGAAAGGAATCAAAAAGGAATAAACCTTTTCTAAATTAATCTTTTTGCAACCAACCAAGGGATGGATGATTGAAGGGGAGAAATTAGTCAGTCTGTCTTCATCCAGGCCCTTAACAGATTGGAGAATCCCAAATGAAACTGGAATGAATTAGGGAATCATACCCGGGGTCTGGTTGCTTCAAGTGCAAACTCCGTGCTGAACTGTAGATCCTGGCATTGTACCTTCTGGTAGCAAACCACTTCTTATGAATTTCTGCCTCTTTTCCCTATAGGTTTCTATGAGAAGATGATGTCTACAGTAGGATGTTATACCAGATACAGTAATGTGGATAATAATCTTCATAACAGGAAAAAAAAAACTGGGTGCAGAAATAGAATCAATGAAATATTACAGCAAGTTTTTATTTGCAAACATTATACTCACAGGCACATAAGTGTCTGGGCTCACATTAAGTCATTGTCCTGCTCAGTAGCATGCTTCTTGTCACAGCTCCTGCTTCAAGTGATCCAAGTGAAAATAGATTATGTGATCTTTATACCCTGTGACACATTATGGTTTAGTAATGATATTATCAGCATATCTTTTAAAATATACAGACATATTCTTGGAGATAAACTGACTTTCTGATTGTGAGGCATAGTGCAACATTCCCAAGGGTTAAAAGTTATCCCAAGCACACATGTGATTGTACAATGTCTTATGATGTCATTTCAATAATTATACAAAGCGATACAACAGATTTCACAAGTTAAACAATTCAAATCTCAGAGTAGGGTTTAGCAACTCAACCTAATGAGATGTTTGTACACCTGCCTGGAAAAATACACATTGTTCTTGGTTGCACTAGCTTGACAAATTGTTATCTTGCTAGGAATTGGTGTCATTCAACATTACTGAATAAACATCATCATCATCATCATCAGAGTACTCTTCCTAACTCTGTGCATGAACAGTATGCCATGCACTTATTTGCACTGGGGCAGACTTCATTAAAGTGAAAGATCTCCTAGGGAGCAGTGATCATAATATGAGAGTTTGAGAAGGAGAAGTGTGAAACAGATATAATGGTATTACAATTGAGCAAAGGCAATGATAAAGAATTAAGGAGGGACTGGTTCGAGTTGATTGGAACAGGAGCCCAACAGGGAAGACAGGGGAGGAGCAATGGCAGGGCTTTCTTGGGATAATTTTGGAGGGTCAGCAGGAATTCATGACAAAGAAAAATACTAAGAGAAGAATGAGGCAACCATGACTGACAAGGGAAACCAAGGACAGCACAAAAGCAAAAGAAAAGCATACGATATGATGAAGATTAGTGGGAAGCCAGAGAATTGGGAAGTCTTTGAAAAACAGCGCAGGACAACTGAAAAATCAAGAAGGGAGGAAAAAGATGAGATATCAGAGTAAGCTGGCTCATAATCTAAAGGAAGACGGCAAAAGCTTTTTTATGTATAATAAAAAGTAAGAGAAAGGCAAGACTGGACATTGGACCATTGGAAAGTGAGGCTGGAGAAGTAATAATGAAGAACAAAAAATGGCAGAGGAACTGAATAGATACTTTGCATCAGTCTTCATGGTGGAAAACACCCTCAGTATATCAAAACATCAAGGGACTTGTGGCAGAGGTGAGTGTCGTGGCCATCACCAAGGAGAAGGTTCTGGAGAAGCCATAGAGTTTGAAGGTGGATAAATTACCAGAACCAGATGGACCACATCCTACGGTCTGAAAGAGATAGGAGACTGTGTAGGCATTGGTGGTGATCTTTTAGGAATCACTGGAGTTAAAGAGGATTGGAAAATGGCTAATTCTAAAACCCCTGTTTAAAAATGGAGGGAGGCAGAAGACAGGAAATTATAAACCAGTTAGCCTGGCCTCAGTCTTAGGTAAGATTTTAGAGTCCATTAATAAGGATGAGATTGTATTGCATGGTAAAATGGGGCTTCGTCAGCGTGGCTTCATCAAGGGAAGGTCATGCACGACAAATTTGTTCGAATTCTTTGAGAAAGTAATGAGCAAGTTAGACAAAGGAGAGCCAGTGGATATGATTTATTGGATTTACAGAAGATCTTTGACAAGGTGTCACAAAGGAGGTTGCTCAACAAGGTAAGAGCCCATGGCGTTATGGGCAAAGTACTGGCAGGGACAGTGGATTGATTGATTAGCAGAAGGTGGATGGTGGGGATAAAAGGGTCTTTTTCATGATAGCAACCAGTGAGTGGTGGAGTTCACAGAGGTTAGTGTTGGATAGAGGAACAATCTGGATCGAGGAACTAAGGGCATTGTTGCTAAGTTTGCAGATTACACAAAGATAGGTGGAGGGACAAGTAATGTTGAGAAGCAGAGAGGCTGCAGAAGGACTTGGATAGGACAGGCTAGAAGTGTGGGCAAAGAAGTGGCAGATGGGCTACAATGTGGGAAAGTGTGAGGTCATGCACTTGGTGGGAAGATTAGAGAGAAAGACTATTTTCTAAATGTGAAAGCCTTCATAAATCTGGATTCTTTTAAGGTTAACATCCAGGTTCATTTTGCAGTTAGGAAGGCAAATGCAATGTGTGCATTCATTTCAAAACGGCTAGATTACAAAAGCAGAGGTGTACATCTAGGCTGTATATAAGGCTCTGATAGAATCATAGAAGAATAATAGAATCCCTACAGTGCATAATGGGCCATTTAGCTCATTAAGGCGGCATTAACCCTCCGAAGAGCATCCTACCCAAATCCACACTCCCACAGCCCTGCATTTATCCTGGTTAATCCAACTAACCTGCACATCTTTGGGTTGTGAGGGGAAACCAGTGCACCCAGTATAGACCATATTTGGGATATTATAGCAGTTTTGGGCCCTGTATCTAAGGAAGGATGTGCTGGTGTTAGAGGAGCCCAGAGCAGGTTTACAAGAATGATCTCAGGGTAAAGGGGTTGTAATATGAACACTGGTTGAGGACTCTGGATCTGTACTTAATGGAGTTTAGAAGGATGAGGGGTGATGTGCTTGAAACTTACTGAGTACTGAGAGTCCTGAATAGGGTGGAGATTGAGGAGATGTTTCTACTAGCAGGAGAGACTAAGATCAAAGGGTACGGCCTCGGAAAGGACAACTCTTTAGTACTGAGGAGAGGAGGAGTTTCTTCAGCCAGAGGAAGGTGAATCTATAGAACTCATTGCCACCGATGGCTGTGGAGGCTGAGTCATTGAGTGTACTTAAGACAGAGATAGCAGAGTTATTGATTAATAAGGATTTCAAGGGTTATGGGGAGAAGGCAGGAGAATAGGATTGAGAAACATGCTAGTCATGATCAAATGGCAGAGTAGATTCAATGGGCTGAATGTCTATTTCTGCTCCTATATCTCCTATAGACTTATTTGATCAGACTTCTGTTCCTTTCAATATAACACCAGGTGCAGTATTAATGTCCAATGATCTGGACTGATTACATATTTCAGGCACCATTTCTGCTTTCCAAATATGCAGACATAAGGTTCTAACTCTCCCTCTCTGTTCAATGCACAGTTTTGGTAGTATTCTACCCATACCTCATTTCATCTCCTCTGTCTTTGAAGAAGAATGCCCTAAGTCTTGGAACGAATAAACAATCAGTTGCTGGGTCAGGCTGTTTGCGGTTGCCTTCCAAGCATACATTGTGCTGAGGATGAAAATCCCTTATCCATTGATGCTCCAGAAAAGTTCAGACCCCTCACCAACCCAACCTCCACTCCCGGCACCTTCCCCTGCAACCGCAAGAAATGCAAAACTTGCGCCCACACCTCCCCCCTTCCTTCCCTCCAAGGCCCCAAGGGATCCTTCCATATCCGCCACAAATTCACACACATCATTTACTGCATCTGCTGCACCCAATGTGGCCTCCTCTATATTGGGGAGACAGGCCACCTACTTGCAGAACGTTTCAGAGAACACCTATGGGACACCCGGACCAACCAACCCAACCACCCTGTGGCTCAACACTTCAACTCCCCCTCCCACTCCACCAAGGACATGCAGGTCCTTGGACTCCTGCATCGCCAGACCATGGCAACATAACGGTTGGAGGAAGAGTGCTTCATCTTCCGCCTAGGAACCCTCCAACCACAAGGGATGAACTCAGATTTCTCCAGTTTTCTCATTTCTCCTCCCCCCACCTTGTCTCAGTCAAATCCCTCGAACTCAGCACCACCTTCCTAACCTGCAATCTTCTTCCTGACCTCTCTGCGCCCACCCCCACTCCGGCCTATCCCCCTCACCTTTACCTCCTTCCACCTAACGCATTTCCAATGCCCCTCCCCCAAGTCCCTCCTTCCTACCTTATATCTTAACCTGCTGGACACACTTTCCTCATTCCTGAAGAAGGGCTCATGCCCGAAACGCCGATTCTCCTGCTCCTTGGATGCTGCCTGACCTGCTGCGCTTTTCCAGCAACACATTTTCAGCTCTGATCTCCAGCATCTGCAGTCCTCACTTTCCCCCCAATGTGAAAGTCATGTCTAGTTGGTCAATACTTAGCAATTCTTTATTTGATAGCATGCATCATACGTTCTGTTAACCTGTTTGAGCATGGATAGTAGGGTGATGACATGATTTGGGTCACTCTCCATACAATACCAAATCACTTCAAGACTCGTGTAATCTTTTGCCATCTGTTTTCTGAAATAATCTGATCGGTGACACCAAATAAGCTGAAAATAGCACTCATTGTGTCAATGATATTCCTGAGCATTGCGTTTTTAAGAAGTTGAACAATGGAAAATTTCGATAAGTAATCTATCACACGAAGTAATATTCCCTGCCCACTGTGAAAAAGTCTGTTACTAGTTTTGCACATGTAGATCGAATACTGAATGAGGGTGAAGGCATTCTCTACTGTAAGGGTCAATACTGTTGGCATTTTTCACAAGCATTTATATATTGTTCACTCTCCTAATTCATCCTGGTAATGTACAGTTCCACATGTTAACCTACTTGGATGTGCAATATCCATGTCTCCCTGGTGTAAGTGGACATGAGCTCTTGGTGTATTGCTTTTATGCTTAATACTGTTTAGCCATCTTTGCAATAAATAATTATTTTTTGCAACTCTCACAGTTCTGGCAGGTGCCATTTACAACTGTTCACACTGGCTCTGGCCAAAATGTAAAAGATCAACCTTGAGAACATCTTCAACTTTGGTAGTCAAGAGCATCAGTGTGTAGATCAAGAGGAATGTTTTGGTCTTTGTGTGTGTTGAGTAATCTGCTCCGTGTATCAAATCCTGGTATCTGGCTCATTTCTCACTTCAAAGTCATCTTCTTGCACCAACAAGCAGACTCTGCAAATGTGGTGGTGCACTTGTTAGCAGTTTGTTGCACATTAATTCTAATGGCTTATGATCTAGTCAACGGTTATTTACTTGCCAAGTATGTCAGTATAAAACCCTCATTATGCCAAATATCAGAGCTAATGAGTCATGCTTTATATAGGAAGGTTTGTCTTGGGCATATGACAGGATTCTTTAATCAAAAGCCATGAGGTTCTCCTCTTGCAACAGATATGCACCTCAGATGTTTTGAGAAACCTATTTTTCCTGGAGTTATGGTCTTACATTGAGGAAGATTTTGTTGACAGAATCTGCTTGAGAGAATCACAAACATATTGGCATTTCTCTTGCCCCTGTTATGAACTAGGCCAGACCACTCAAAACATTCTTAAGCAGGCAGCCCAGGCCATAACTTTGCAATTTGTTCTAGTAAGTGTACAGTGAAAATTACCTGGAGTAACTAGCTAGGTTGACAACCAGCTTTTCAAAACAGACAAAAGTTTTTTCACAAAATTACACAATGAAACACAAAGAACAGAATAAAGAACCCCCACAGAACTCAGTCTATCCAAACCAGACTTAATTATGCTGTTCTGAAAAGACACAACAGCTCCAATAAGCAAACCCCTTAAACACAGTAAAAATTAAACAAAAGCATACAGGTCAAAGTTAAAAGGGCAGAAGGAGAGAGTCTAGCAGCCTGTTTCGACATAACCCACAGCTGAACTCTCTAACTAGTTCTGGAATGAACTGTTCAGCTAGAGAGCTGGCCACGTCTTTTACATATGGCCAAGGTATGGTCAGCAATACAGATGCAATCAACTATCTTCTGATTAATCCTAACCATGTGCTAATGGAATATGCCTTGGCTAACTGATTGCTCAAATGATAACAATTGGAAATATTATCTTTCAAATTGCATTCTAAATGTAGTGAGCTCATGAGATATTTATGCTAAATGGACCAACCTGTATCCTAGCTTTTCATTCAGTTCAGAAAAGACTCTTTCTCTGGAAAATTTAGGATTTAATTCTCCCAGCATCAGTATTTTGTGTGGAAAACTAGTCAGTGAAAGGTTGAGGCACCTTGGATCTAGTGATATTCTTAGGGTGTTATATTTCTTTAAAATTCATATAATGAAGCTACTACTCTACACAATGGTCAAACTTATTAATTAAATCATCTCCTTCCATATTGTTCAGTTCCTCTTGAAGCTACAACTGATTGAGTGTGCCACACCTCCTTGGAGGACCAATAAATGGGGTTCATCATCCTTAAAATGTAACATTGCAACATCCTAAATGTTTTTGATCAATGAAATTAGCTTGGTATGGGTGCTTGAGGTTATTTTCTTTTTCGTTCATGGGAGTTGGTTATCGTTGGCTGGCCAGCATTTATTGCCCATCTCTGGTTGCCCTTGAGAAGGTGGTGGTGAGCTGCATCCTTGAACTGCTGCAGTCCATGTGCTGCAGAGTGATCCACAACGTCTTTAGGGAAAAAAAGATCACACAACACCAGGTTATAGTTCAACAGGTTCATTTAGAAAAACACACTTTTGGAGCAATTCTCCTGTGTCAGGTAGCTAGTTGAGTAGGATCACAGGACACAGAATGTAGATCTTTTGATCCTACTCTACTAGCTACCTGATGGAGGAGCAGCACTCTGAAAGCTTCTCTTTCAAAATAAATCTGTTGCTCTATGACCTGGTGTTGTGCGATTTTTAGCTTTGTCCACCGCAGTCCAATACTGGAACCTCCATGTCTTTAGGAAGGTAATTCCAGGACTTTGACCCAGTGACAGTGAAGGAACGGCGAGATATTTCCAAGTCAGAATAGTGAGTGACTTGGAAGGGGACTTGAAGGTGTTGATATTCCCATGCATCTGCTGCCCTTGTCCTTCTAGGTGGAAGTGGTTGTGGGTTTGGAAAGTGCTGTCCAAGGATCTTGGTGAATTTCTGCAGTGCATCTTGTAGATAGTACACACTGCTGCTACTGATCCACAGTGATGGAGGGATGGGATGCTTATGGGTGTGGGGCCAATCAACCAGGATGCTTTGTCCTGGATTGTGTCAAGCTTCTTGAGCGTTGCTGGGGCGGCACTCATTCAGGCAAGTGGGAATATTCCATTTGATTTTAACTCTTGATTTATGTCGTGCAGATGTCGGACAGGTTTGGGGAATCAAGAAGTGAGTTCCCTAGCCTTTGACCTGTTCTTGTAGCCACTGTATTTATGTGTTCAGACAAAGTTAACCAATTTATTATGTTATCACAACACATGAAACAGAAATCACACTTAACTAGATAGTGAATTCAGCCACTCAGCATTGACAGATACGACGAAGATGAACCCAAACAGATTCTACCAATATGCTATGAGCAAGAGGATATCTAGAAAGAGGATAGGGTGCCTTAAAGATCAAGGAGGTCAAGTTCGTGTTGAACCCAAGGAGATGGGAGAGATACTAAATAAATATTTTTGTGTCAGTTTTTACTCCAGCAAATGCAGAGAAATAAATGTTGATGTTTTAGAAACAGTTCACATTACAGAAGGGAAAGCTTGGGACATCTTAGAAAATTCAAAGATGGATAAACCTCCAGGTCCCAAGCTAATATATCCCATAACATTATTGGGAATAAGGGAGGAAATTGCAAGACCCCTTGCAGAAATATTTGCATCATCTCTAACTACAGGTGAAATGCCTGATGACTGGAGTGTGGCTAATGTTGTACCCTTAAGAAAGATTGTAAAGAGAAACTGGAGAACTATAGACCTGTGAGTCTTACTTCAGTTGTGGGTAAGTTTTTGGAGGTGATTATAAAAGATAGGATGTATGGACACTTTGAGAGGCAAATATTGATTATGGATAGTCAGCATGGTTTTTGCAAGGAAAGTCCTGTTCCAAAAATTTGATTGAGTTTTTTGAGTAAGTTACCAAAAAGATTGATGAGGGGAGAGCAGTGGACATTGTTTAGATGAATTAGTAAAGTTAGGTCACATGAAAGTCAGGGTGAGCTTGCCAATTGGACACTTAATTGGCTTAATGGCAGGAAACAGAGGGTGGTGGTGGAGGGGTGCTTTTCAGTCTGGAGGCCTGTGACCAGTGGTGTACCACAGGGTTCAGTTCTGGATCCTCTTTTGTTTGTCATTTATATAAATGGTTTGGATGAGAGTATAGAAGGCATGGTTAGAAAGTTTGTGGTCAACATCAAAACTGGTGGCGTTGCAGACAGTGAAGAAGGCTTTCTAAGATTACAAAGGGATCTTGATTAAATTAGTTAATGGGCTGAAAAATGTCAGAGTTCAATCTGGATAAGTGTGATATATTGCATTTTGGTGCAATAAACTGGAGAAGGGTTTACATAATTAATTGTCGGGCCATGGGTAGTGTCGTGAAACAAAGGGTACTAACGGTTCAGATGCATAACTCTTTGAAGTTTGCATCACATATAGACAGGGTGGTTAAAAAGGCATTTGGCATGTTTGCCTTCATTGTTAAGTCCTTTGAACATTGGAGTAGGGAAGTCATGTTGGAAGCTGTACAGTACATTGGTGAGGCCTTTTCTGGAATACTATGTCCTGTTCAGGTCACCCAGTTATAGGATGGATATTATTAATCTGGAGAGGGTTGGAACAGATTTACCAGGAGTTCAAAGTTTGTCAGAAGATTTGTAGCTGGGGTGCTCGTTATTGTGGTTGTGTTCGCCGAGCTGGGAATTTGCATTGCAGGTGTTTCGTCCCCTGTCTAGGTGACGTCCTCAGTGCTTGGGAGCCTCCTGTGAAGCACTTCTGTGATGTTTCCTCCGGCATTTATAGTGGTTTGTCTCTGCCACTTCCGGTTGTCAGTTCCAGCTGTCCGCTGCAGTGGTCGGTATATTGGGTCCAGGTCGATGTGCTTATTGATTGGATCTGTGGATGAGTGCCATGCCTCTAGGAATTCCCTGGCTGTTCTCTGTTTGGCTTGTCCTATAATAGTAGTGTTGTCCTAGTTGAATTCATGTTGCTTGTCATTTGCGTGTGTGGCTACTCAGTAGTGTACACTACACCCATGTAGTGTACAAAATTCCATGCAAGGACTGCACAAAACACTACATAGGACAAACAGGAAGACAGCTAATGTTCCGCATCCATGAATACCAACTAGCCACGAAACGGCACGACCAGCTATCCTTAGTAGCCACAAGCAACATGAATTCGACTGGGACAACACTACTATTACAGGGACAAGCCAAACAGAGAACAGCCAGGGAATTCCTAGAGGTATGGCACTCATCCACAGACTCAATCAATAAGCACATCGACCTGGACCCAAAATACCGACCACTGCAACGGAAAGCTGGAACTGACAACCGGAAGCGGCAGATTCAAATCACTATAAATGCCAGAGGAAACATCACAGAAGTACTTCACAGGAGGCTCCCAAGCACTGAGGATGTCACCTAGACAGGGGACGAAACGTCTGCAACACAAATTCCCAGCTCGGTGAACAGAACCACATCAGATTTACCAGGACTTTGCAGGGTATGAGAAGTTTGAGTTATAAAGAAAGGCTGGATAGGCTGGGGCTTTCTTCACTGGAGCATGGGAAGTTGAGAGGTGACCTTATAGAAGTTCATTAAATAATGAAGGGAATAGTTGGAGTTAGTGACAGTTGCTTTTTCCCTAGGGTGGGAGATTTCAAGATTATGGGGCCTATAGAACATAGAACATTACAACACAGTACAGGCCCTTCGGCCCTCAATGTTGCACCAATCTGTGGAACCAATCTGAAGCCTATCTATCCTACACTATTCCATTCTTGCCCATTTGTTTATCCAATGATCATTTAGATGCCCTTAAAGTCAGCGAGTCTATCCCTACTACACCCCTACTACTCTCTGAGTAAAGAAACTACCTCTGATATGTGTCCTATATCTATCACCCCTCAGTTTAAAGCTATGTCCCCTTGCACTGACCATCACCATCCCAGGAAAAAGGCTCTCACTGTTCAACCTATCTAACCCTCTGATTATCTTATATGTCTCAACTAAGCTCTAAGCCACCTTGCAACCTTCTTCTCTCTAATGAAAACAGTCTCAAGTACCTCAGCCTTTCCTCATTAGACCTTCCCTCCATACCAGGCAACAACCTAGTGAATCACCTCTGAACACTTTCCAAAACCTCCACATCCTTCTTATAATGCAGTGATCAGAACTGTATGCAATACTCCAAGTGCGGCAGTGTCAGAGTTTTGTACAGCTGCAACATGACCGCTGAAACTCAGTCCCTCTACCAATAAAAGCTAACACACTGTATGCCTTCTTAACAACCTTATCAACCTGGGTAGCAACTTTCAGGGATCAATATACATGAACACTGAGATCTCTCTGCTCATCTACACTACCAAAAATCTTACCATTAGCCCAGTACTCTTCATTCCTGTTTCTCCTTCCAAATTGAATCACCTCATACCTTTCCACATTAAACTCGATTTGCCACTCCTCAGCCCAGCTCTGCAGCTTACTTATGTCCCTCTGTAACCTGTAACATCCTTCAGCATTGTCCACAACTCCACCAATCTTAGTGTCACCTGCAAATTTACAAACCCATCTTTCTATGCCCTGATCCACACCGTTTATAAAAATGACAAACATCAGCGGACCCAAAATGGATCCTTGTCATACACCACTAGTAACTGAACTCCAAGACAAATTTCTGTCCCAAACCGCTAAATTATCCTCAATCTCATGCCTCGTTATTTTATGCAATAACCTATCATGGGGAACCTTATCAAATACCTTACTGAAATCCATATACACCACATCGACGGATTTACCCTCACGCACCTGTTTGGTCACCTTCTCAAAGAACTCAGTAATGTTTGTGAGGCATGACCTACCTTTCAAAACACCGTGTTGACTATCCCCAATCAACTTATTCCAATCGAGATGATTATAAATCCAATCTCTTATAACCCTTTCCAACACTTTACCCATAATGGAAGTAAGGCTTACTGCTCTATAATTACCAGAGGTGTCCCTGCTCCCCTTCTTGATCAAGTGAACAACATTTGCTATCCTCAGTTTTCTGGCACTATTCCTGTGAACAATGATGACTTAAAGATCAAAGACAAAGGCTTTGCAATCTCCTCCCTGGATTCCCAGATAATCCTAGGATAAATCCCATCCAGTCCAGGGGACTTAACTATTTTCGCACTTCCTAGAATTGCTAACACCTCTTCCTTATGAACCTCAATTCCATATATTCTAGTAGTCTGTATCTCAGTATTCTCCTTAACAACATTGTCTTTTTCCTGTGGAAATACTGATGAAAAATATTGATTTGGCATTTCTCCTATCTCCTCGGACTCTACATACAACTTCCCACTCCTGTCCTTGATTGACCCTAATCTTACTCTCGTCATTCTTTTATTCCTGATATACTTATAGAAAGCTTTAGGGTTTTCCTTGATCCTATCTGCCAATGACTTCTCATGTCTTCTCCTGGCTCCTCTTAGCTCTCTCTTTAGGTCTTTCCTGGCTAACTTGTAACTCTCAAACACCCTAATTGAGCCTTCACATCTCATCCTTCTTTTTCCTCTTGACAAGAGGTTCAATTTCCTTAGTAAACCACAGCTCCCACACTTGACAACTTCTTCCCTGCCTGACTAGTTATACTTATCAAGGACCCGCAGTAGCTTTTTATTGAATAAGCTCCACTTTTGAATTGTGCCCATCCCCTGCAGTATCCTTCCCCATCAAATGCATCCTAAATCTTGCCTAATCACATCATAAATGCCTTTTCCCCAGTTTTAACTCTTGTCCTGTTGTATATACCTATCCCTTTCCATCACTAAATTAAACACTATCACCAAAGTGCTCACCTACCTCCAAATGTAATATTTTTAAGGTGAGAGGAGAGAGACTGAAAATGACATGAGAGTCCATTTTCTTTTACACAGAAGATAGTTCACTTGTGGAATGAACTTCCTGAGGAAATGTGGATGTGGGTACAATTACAACATTTAAAAGACATTTGGATAAGTACATGACTGGGAAAGTTTTGGAGGGACATAGGTCAGGAACAGGCAGGTGGGACTGCAGGTTGTTCTGCTATAATGTGCATTTTGTCAACACAAATTCGCTGTAACATGATTGACGAATTGGGGATGCTGTTTCTAAAGCGTGAACTTTTAAAACATATGTTGGCTGTAATGTGGTTACATCACCAACACTTTAAACCCTGTTACTAAAGTGCAATTTTTCTATAATTTGGGGCTGCACAAGAACACAACCATCGCATTATAGAACTGACTGTAGTTTAGTTTGAGATAATGTTTCGCATGGTCTGGTTGGACCAAGGGTCTGTTTCCACACTGTATGCATCTATGACTCCATAATTCTGTTGTTGTTCAAGATGTTGTATGATTAGTTTCTAATTGCCTAATTGATGCACACATAGTCTACGACAATTCATGATTAGTCTTGATTTGTTTTGGGCATACATTCAAGCAGCTCAATTTCTGATTGGTTTCTTTAAAAATAACTGTCATCTACTGACATCATTCCCCCTTGTTCATTGGTCTTTAAATATGTCATTCTGTCTTGGGGTTTTCCCTACATATTACAACATTACTTATTATTGAATTTTGCATCTTACCACTCAGAATAAACTTGTTACACTATCTTTGTCATTTTTCAAAATAGAGAGATGCATGCTTTCATGTCCTTATGAATGATAATGTCAGCTCATCATCTCAAATTTTGCTGAACTGGTATAAGTCCGTCCATAAATCAAACAAATGTAACGCTCACTTACAGGCCATCTGCTTGGTATGTTTTTCCTACCTCTAGCTGTGGGTGCTTATACGTTACTTTAAAATAAATAACAATATCAAAGGTACATGCAACTCTACACCATATAGTTTAAACAAAAATCTACAATGTATTGACCCTTAAAATCACAAACTAGGTAATAGATATATTTGTAACTTTGTATATTTTTAGTGCAAAATAAACATTGCATAAAAGATTAGATCACAAAGTATCATTGTATGTTAATTAATAATTTCAGTGATAACAGCTACAAAAATTATATTGCTTACTTAACTAGCCACTCATTGTTATAATAGTTGAAAATCCGTTCAGCAAAACTGCATCTGTTTTCTAAAATAAAATACAATTTAGAAACATAGAACACAACTGCTGTCTTTCAATGCTCTTCTGATGATAATGTTTCTGGATAATGATTTAATGATTTGAAAGACTATATCTCACACATTCCACTTTGATAGAGTTTAAAAACAGAAAAGCACTTTAACATGTTGAATTAAGAATATCATAGTATTTCAGTCATTGTACAAATGTACATTGGCTTAATCATGACTTCTGCTGAAGTTCAAGCCATTTTGGCTTAGGATTTATGAGTTGGTAGCTGAACTACTAGCACTGTGCCACATCAAGGAAGAAGGTAAATTACTTGAATTCCTTGAACCAAGAGGCAGTCACATCTATTACGATTGGATGGTCTGATTTGGTCAGTGATCAGAGACAGGAGAGTGTGATGAAGAGAGAGGGCCATGAGGGCAGAAGCACACAACCTTCACTTCTTTATAAATCTCCAACATGTCTGAGGTACTCCCACCTTATCTGGATGAAAGGGAAGGATGCAGTATGGGTGAGGTCAAGTGGCCATGGCACCATGGTAAGCAAGCTATGCAAGTGGAAGAGAAAATAAATGAATGCAGTGATAGTAGAAAACACAATAGTAAGAGAGAGAAGACTGTTCTCTGCAGCAAAGAGCATGAATGCAAATGACTGTGTTTCCTGACTGGTGTCAGGGTATGAGACATCTGCTTAGGGCTGGAGAGAGCTTGCAGTAGGATTGGAAGGATCTAGTCATGTTGGCCATATAGATACTAACAACACAGACAGAGTAAAGAAGGAAGGAAGATTTGCATTGTCAGCATGAAGAACTAAGTGCCATATTTAGAAGTTGAAGCTGAAAGGTCATAATCCCAGCATTATTACCTGAACTATGTGCAAAGTGGCATAGGGCAAGTGAGATTAGAGAGGTGAACATGCATTTCAAATACAGGTGCAAGAGAAGTAGGTTATGGTTCATGAAATTCATACTCAGCAAAGTGAGAGCTATACAAATGAGATGGTCTCCATCCTAACTTTGCTTGGCTGGTGTTCTTGTTAATTGAATAACCATGGTATTGGGAGAACTTCAAACTAGTGGAGGCAAGGGACCAAATGTGAGAAATGTGGTAAATCAAACAGTAGAGCCAAAGCCAAAAAGAAAGGCATTAATATGGGAAATACTGCACAGAACATGATAGAAAGGTATAGAGAGTAAAAATTTCAGTAAAGCAACAAACAAAGCTGCAAGTTATAAAAATTATTAAAGGAAAAAGGTAAAGGTTGTGTATCTGAATGCGCATAACAAAACAGATGAACTGAGAATACAAATAGAAATCATAAAGGATGATTTGACAGTTATTACAGAGATATGGCAGTGGAATGATGCCTGAGTCTTGAAAGGTACAGGATATTTAGGAACAATAGAGAGCTAAAAAAAAGGTGTAGGTGGCTCTGATAGTAAATCACAGTATTAGGACAATGAAGAGGGATTACCGAGGTTCTCGAAACAGTTTGGGTAGAGATGAGAAATGGTAAAGGCAAGAAGTTTCTTGTGGGAGTGGTGTACTGTTCTCCCAACAATAACTATATGTTGGCATGGAGAATAAAGAAAGCAATAATGGTAGTTTGTCATAAGGCTAGGTTGTAATCATGGGATATTTTAATCTTCATACAGACTGGAATACTCAGACAGGCAAATGTGGCCTAGATGGGAAGTTTATGAATGCTGATGTGATATTCTGGAGCCAGACAGAGACCAGGCTATGCTCAAATTGTATAAAGAAAAAGATAAGATGAATTAATGATCTCAAAGTGCAAGTCCACCAGGTAGCAGTAACCATAAAGTGATTGGGTGTTACATTTAGTTTGAGGGAGAACAAAGAGAGTTTGCGACTACTTCTTTAAATTTCAATAAGGTCAATTATTAGTACATGAAAGCAGGCTGGCTAAAGTGAATTGTCAAATTTTGGTTGAAGGATGATCAATTGAAATGCAATGGCAGAAACATAGGGTAATATTTTGAGATACACAAAATAGGTACTTTTCAAAGACTAAGAAACATTCCAAGTAACAGATCACCATCTAATTAGAAACTCAGAAAAATCACACTCACCAGCGAAGTGGCATTGAGTAAATCATTGGAGCTGTGGGCTGACAAGTTCCTGGTCTTGATGGACTTCATCCTAGGATCTTATAAGAAGTGGCTAGTAAAACCATTAATATATTAGTTTAAATTTTTCACAGCACTTTTGATTCAGGAAAGGTCCCGCTTGATTGGAAGACATAAAATGTAACTCATTTATTCAAAAAGAGGTGGAAACAGGAAGTAAGAAGGTATAGGCCAGTTAGATTAATGTTTGTCATAATGAAAATGTTGGAACCTGTTATGACAGGGCCCTTAGATAAATTCAAGACAATCACAAAGCTTCAACATGGTTTGTGCTACAGTAGTCACGATTTAGCCAATCTATTGGAGTGACCTGTGGAGGTAAGGTGTGAAGTGGATGAAGGAGAACCACTGGACATAGTGTGCTTAAATTTTCAGAAGACATTCGATGAAGTAGTTTATCAAAGGTTTTATTGCAAAATGTAAAATCTCATGATGTAGAAGCAGCTTATTGGCATAGAAAGAAGATTGATTGGGTAACAGGAGAGAGTGCGCACAAATTGATCTTTGTCAAATTGGCAAGGAAATAAGAATGGCATGGCATCAGGATCTCTACTAGGACCTCAACTGTTATTAATTTACATACATGATTTGGATGAAGGGATGGAAGATATGGTTGTCCAATTTGCTGATGAGACAAAGATAAGTAAGAGAGTAAGTTGTGAAGAGAATACAACGATGCCATAGAGGAATATGAGAGAGGGGACAAAGATCTTGGTGATGAAATAGAATGTGGGAAAATGTAAACTTATTCACTTTGTATGAAGAACAAAAAAACATATTATTTTAAATGGTGAGAGATTGCAAAGTGATTTGGATGTTCCAGTGGAAGAATCACAAAAGATTAACATGTAGTTATAGCAAGAAATTCAGAATGGTATGATTTATTGTGAAGAGAATTGAATTTCAAAGTAGGGAAGTTACGCTTCATTTATAGAGGGCACTGGTGAGATGCAATGCACGCTATTGAACAATTTTATTAAGGAACAATGTAATTGTAGTTCGGAAAGGTATTCCAGATTAATAGAATAGGTGGGTTGTCTTTTAAAAGTTTGAAAGAGTCAGCCAAAATTTGATTGAAACATATTAAGTCCAGAGGGGTTTTGATATGGAAAGGATGAACTGAATTTTCCCAAAATCAGCCATGTCAATTTCAGGTGGTTTCATAATACATTTCTCTTTAGTGAGTTATTCCATACAATTCTCTGCTGCTTACCATATTAACTCAGTTGGCCATACAGCTGTGATACAGAAATGCCAACAGTGTGGGTTCAATTCCCACACTGTCTGAGGTCACCATAAAGATCCTGCTTGCTCAACCTCACCCCTTACCTGAGGTGAGGTGACCCTCAGGTTAAACCACCACTAGTTGTGTGTCTCTCCATAAAAGATTCAACTACACTGACTTTACCTTTCCCATATTATATATGCACCATGTCTGTAGGACCTGATTCTCACGTTACCTTGTGCTCTGCAATGGTGGAAGTACTTGCTGCTGTGTGGACATTCTGGGATTTATGCAACCAGCATTATATTTAAATCGCAGTTGTGCAGCAGCTCAAATGCTGGGAAACGCATTTAACCCAGGACAACTCTAAAGGGCATTGTTGTGAAAGGGAAGTTGTCGACCGGTTCATTGTTAGGACCTGAACGTCCTGTTGGACAGTGTGGTGGAGAAGAAGGTCTTCTTCCATTAGCATTGCCAGAGGATACCACAGCACCAGACCATACCAGCCTGGGCTGAGGTTGCTACCCAAGTCAGTGTGGTATCAACAGCCTGCAAGTATGGCCAGCAATGCTGCAAGAAGGGTAATGACCTTCTGTACTCGACAAGGCTAATTACTACTGTTTCTCTTTGCTCCCTCATGCTTACTCCTTCTCTGTCACTGCTCTCATCACCTTCGAAGATTCCTGTTTAATACCCTCATAATTGCACACGGCATCTTCCTTCAAGTATTCTCAACCTCCTACTCCTCCAGACGATTAACCCCTCATGCCCTCTCCATTTCTTCCTCATTTAACCTGGACCTTTCCCTCATATATCGAAGCACTATCAACAGTGCCTGCCACTCTCACCTCATTTAATCCATCCATTTCTCATATTCCAGGAGAAAACAGTCTAGAACATTGCCAGGAGAACCAAGGTGGGCAGCATAGTGACTCAGTGCTACCTCACAGTGCCAGGGAACCAGATTTTGATTCCAGCTTCGGGCGACCGTCTATGTGGGGTTTGCACATTCTCCACATGTCTATGTGGTTTTCTTTCACGTTCACCAGGTTCCTCCCACAGTCCAAAGAGGTGCAGGTTAGGTGGATTGGCCATGGGAATTGCAGGGTTTCAGCCAGAGAGTTAGAGGGATGGATCTGAGTGGGATGCTTTTTGGAGAGTTGGTATGGGCCAAATGGCCTCTTTCCACACTGCAGGGATTCTATAATTCCATGAAGGTGATGGATTTCCTGACATTTATCTCCTTACCCCTTCAAGATGAGAATCCTTACTTTAACAGGAGAGGGCTGTGACTTGTCTTGTGGTGTACATGACTTGATACCAAATAAGGATTAATTGTCAAGTGCTGCTGCTTTCTCATTACCAGCACTGCGATGCATTAGTAACATGCACAAGCTCCTTGTTCCCTCTCTGGTCATCGGCAGGCATCAGCGGCATCCATACAGTTTCTGCCCTTAAGATGCCACCCCTTCTGGGCATCACCTCCTTCCACCACATTGAGGAAAAAGTCAGAGTTCCTAGGGGATGCACTGGCAAGGTAGCCTCCTGTACCTGATTTCAGCTCAAACACTGACACCTTTGTGTGTATGTTAGCAAGATTACATTTGGGAGTACATGCTGGTGCGCACATCACTGCCGTGTCTCTGCAATTGGATGAGGAAGAATTATTCCAGGTTGCTGGCACTCAGAGGACTGCTGGACCTCCAGGTATCTTCTGCTCTGCCTCCAATCCCTGTACTTGTGGGAGCTCTCAGTGAGCAAAGGGAACCTGCATCTGGCCAGGATGCTCACAGACGCCTGAGAAAGGTCCGTGGGGTTTTCCACTCAAACCTCCATAAGCCAAGGGTCCCACCACAGCTCAGCCTCCGTCCAGACTAGCTCAGGACCCCAGGACTGCATCAAGACAAAGCAGGAGAGAAAGGAAAAATACAATGAGGGTTCATAGATGACACAGGTGAAACTTGATTTTAAATACATCACATTTTAAAACATATGCCCCACTTTCATCATTGGCTGTGTGAACAGCTGTCATTGTAGCTGCAACTAAAGAGTGAATATAGAGAAGTGTCCTTAGAACCACTCAATATTCTAACTATATCCAAATGAAAACCTTTCCATAGTACCTATGTTAACATGAAACATTGTCAGGATCGAATATAAGAGCATTGGGTATTGTGAAGACTTTATCAGTTTGTAACCTTAAGTTCTATTAATCAACAACAAAAGCATGAAGAGATCAATATATTATTCTGCATTTGCAGTTTCGATTGCACAATGGTTGCTGGCCTCAGAAAGTGTCAAAACATTTACAGTCAGTGAAAGATGACATCACACAATTCAGTTCCATTGAATGATGTTAACCACAAAGCTCTGCATGTGGAATGCTGCTTTCTTGCAGGATCCTGAAGGGGCTGTTCTTTCTAAAGGACATCCTCATTTGCCTAACTGGGACATAACCGTGGCTCTCCTGGATCCTCAGCATCTATCACATTGGGATCTAATTGTCTGTACTTACCTTTAAATGCCTTGTTCAGAACAAGGCATTTAAAGGTAAGTACAGACAATTAGATCCCAGACAGAAATCTAGCTTGCAGGCTCAGCCGTTCAATAAGGTGATCAGCCTGAAATTTTTACATTCCTTGCTTCCTTGCACTCTCTGTCAACCTCATTCTGCTTTGATCTACCCTGTTTCCCAACCAACTCTTTTATTTGACTATTCATTTCCTCATGATATCAGTTGAACTCCACACATGCAGTCTAGTAATGTCAAGCATCATTCGCACTGTCCCTCCATTGAAGCCAGGGGTGGTGGTGACTATCAATGACCCCTCCTATCACAGTACCCCTTACCTACCATGTTCCATCATCTCTCTTATATGTTGAGACCCTCACAATGTTTATCTTCTCTGCATCCCAGTATGCTGTCTCCTACCTCCACAATCAATTTCCCCAGCTTTCCTTGTGTAGCAATTGACTTACAGTGAACAGACCCCCATAACCCTGGCTGACTTGGGAAGACAGCCCTGAATAATGAGTGACCAGGCTTATGACTGATGAGTGACCAGGCCCATGCCTGATGAGTAACCAGGCCTATGAATGATCAGTGACTAGTCCGATCTCTGTTCAGCTCCCCAACTGACTTACCCTGAATTGCTAGGCTAGTTGCACTGGACCTGCAGGACAGACTGTGACCCACTTCCTAACTGTACAACTATGGACCTCATTATCATGTTCAGTCCAAACACCTGACAGACCATATCCCAGCTTTTAAACTGAGATCAGGTAATGCCCCTAACCGACTGCGCCAGTATCACCAAAATGCTGAATGTCTTCTTTGACTTGACTGAGGAAATAGATGTTGAGACATGACCAGTCAGTTGAAGCACATGCAGAGTGTTTGCTGTGTAAGTTGCTGACACGTGGTAAAGTTGTGAGCATGTGCTCTACTTACGGCATCATTGCTTTCGACATGACACGGTGGCCAGTTTTGTATTTACTCTAAAAACACAAGGCTAGCTCGAAATGCTGAATGCATTCAAGTAAGTGCAAGAAAATCAACGAACAATCCAGTGATGCTCGCTTGTCTGAGGAGTTATAGAGTCATAGATTCACAGAGATGTACAGCACAGAAATAGACCCTTCAGTCCAACTTGTGACATCCCAACCCAATCTAGATTCACCTGCCAGCACCCAGCCCATATCCCTCCAAATCCTTCCTATTCATATACCCAACCAAATGCCTTTTAAATGTTGCAATCGTACTAGCCACCACCACTTCCTCTGGCAGCTCATTCCATATACGTACCACCCTCTGCGTGAAAAATGTTGTCCCTTAGGTCTCTTTTATATGTTTCCCCTCTCACTCTTAACCTATTCCCTCTAGTTCTGGACTCCTCCACCCCAGGGAAGAGACTTTCTCTATTCATCCTATCCATGCCCTCATGATTTCACAAACCTCTATAAGGTCACCCCTCAGCCTCTGACGATCCAGGGAAAATAGCCCTAGCCTATTCAACCTCTCCCTATAGCTCAAATCCTCCAACCCTGGCAACTTCCTTATAAATCTTTTCTGAACTCTTTCAAGTCTCACAACATCCTTCTGATAGGAAGGAGACCAGAATTGCATGCAATAGTCCTTAGGTATTTCTAAGGGAGCTGTAGTTAGCTTCTTTTTAAGTGAGGCAGTTAAGCCTTATCAGCAGTAGGTGGGATTGCAAATTTGAGACAACAATCAGATCAACTCTAGATAACATCGTTACATTCTCTTATGCAAATGCTACTGCGGATTTGTGGTCTGATATCTGTGCTGTGATTCAACATCCTCAGAACTAAAATCAATTTTAATGATCCTAATCCTAACACACATGCCAATAAATCTTCTTCTGAGGATCATGGTTTACAAAGAGGCAGATGCCATGCTGTGCCATCTGTTGTGGCTGTAATGTGGCAGGGAGCTGTTCCAGGCAGGGCCAGTAACAATTTACTCAGCGACAAAACTTAGCTGCACCTGCTTGAAGGCAGCGTGTTGTATTGCTAACCTACATGGTGAATGTTTCAGAGCAGCAAAGAGGGCAATGTCTCCATAAAGTACATGAATCACTCCCTTCACTTCAGCACCAGCAAGCAAAGGTGAATACTGGATCATGACAAGCTTACAGACATGAAATAGGAGTAGAAGACTACCATTTGTCCCCTTCAAGCCAGCTGTATCATTCAATAAGATTGTGTTTGATCTGTATTTGTTTTGAATTCCATCTACTCCTGATAAACTTCAAGTGCCCTGCTTAACAAAAATCTATCCATCTCTGTCTTCAAAATATGCAATGAGCGTCCTGTCCCCCAGGAAACATTTGATCACCTTTTGGGTCAGAGAGTTATACAATCAGGTAGATTTTCATCTGAAGTTCCCTTCCCCTTTTAATTCCACGCTGCCTAGCTTTGGAAGAGTCCGCTATTTGGCCAAGTTGGAAGTTTGCTGATTTTTAAAAAATTCTCTTTAAGATGCCCTGCTTTAATTGTGGCTATCCCTTTAAATTTTACATACATTTAATTTTCCACTCATAATACAATCTGACTTTTTGGTGGAAGTTGTGAATAAATTACTTGAACTCTACTTGCTCAGAGAACTGAGAGCCATTCAGGAGGGACTTCTGCCAGTTCTAAAGCAGACTCAGGTCTGTTGATGAAAGTTGTCCTCTGAAATAATTGAAAATTGCTTTTAGGTGCAAAAGTATTCTCTATCCAATTGAAAAGTGGAAAGTAGTCTATATTCTTTTATCTTGGAGGCAAATAAACAGATTTGTTTGCTGAAAACACTCATACAGAATTTGAAGAAAGCAAACCTTTAATTGATGAAAAATAGACACTTTTCTTCATGTCCTGAATCAATATGGTATTACTAATATTGCTCCCATGAGGAATTTTGCTCTGCATAAAATGTCTGCAAAGTTGACAGACACAAGAACAGTCATGGAGGAGAAAGTGAGGACTGCAGATGTTGGAGATCAGAGCTGAAAATGTGTTGCTGGAAAAGCGCAGCAGGTCAGGCAGCATCCAAGGAACAGGAGAATCGACGTTTCGGGCATGAGCCCTTCTTCAGGAATGAGGAAAGTGTGTCCAGCAGGCTAAGATAAAAGGTAGGAAGGAGGGACTTGGGGGAGGGGCATTGGAAATGTGATAGGTGGAAGGAGGTCAAGGTGAGGGTGATAGGCCGGAGTGGGGTGGGGGGCGGAGAGGTCAGGAAGAAGATTGCAGGTTAGGAAGGCGGTGCTGAGTTCGAGGGATTTGACTAAGACAAGGTGGGGGGAGGGGAAATGAGGAAACTGGAGAAATCTGAGTTCATCCCTTGTGGTTGGAGGGTTCCCAGGCAGAAGATGAGGCACTCTTCCTCCAACCGTTGTGTTGCTATGGTCTGGCGATGGAGGAGTCCAAGGACCTGCATGTCCTTGGTGGAGTGGGAGTGGGAGGGGGAGTTGAAGTGTTGAGCCACAGGATGGTTGGGTTGGTTAGTCCAGGTGTCCCAGAGGTGTTCTCTGAAACGTTCCGCAAGTAGGCAGCCTGTCTCCCCAATATAGAGGAGGCCACATCGGATGCAGCGGATGCAATAGATGATGTGTGTGGAGGTGCAGGTGAATCTGCGGCGGATATGGAAGGATCCCTTGGGGCCTTGGAGGGAAGTAAGGGGGAGGTGTGGGTGCAAGTTTTGCATTTCTTGCGGTTGCAGGGGAAGGTGCTGGGAGTGCAGGTTGGGTTGGTGGGGGGTGTGGACCTGACAAGGGAGTCACGGAGGGAGTGGTCTTTTCGTAACACTGATAGAGGAGGGGAGGAAAATATATCCCTAGTGGTGGGGTCCGTTTGGAGATGGCGGAAATGACGACGGATGATACAATGTATATGGAGGTTGGTGGGGTGGTAGGTGTGGGCCAGTGGGGTTCTGTCCTGGTGGTGATTGGAGGGGCAGGGCTCAAGGGCGGAGGAGCGGGAAGTGAAGGACCTGCTGCGCTTTTCCAGCAACACATTTTCAGCTCAGATAAGAACAGTCATGTACATAGAAGCAGCAAAACCCAACAATAAAACGCCAAATGCTTCCTGCGCGCAAGTCCAGCTGTCTCTGAAATGAAGGGCTTCTTCAAATTGATTCTACTTATGAAGCTTTTTCTTATTTGTTATAGGATTGTGGGCCTTGCAAGGTCAGCATTTGTTGCCCATCCATCATTGCCCCAGAAGACAGTTAAGACTGTGGGTCTGGAGTCAAACAAAGGCCAGACCAATTAAAGACAGCAGGCTTCTTCCCTACAGTCCCTAGTGAACCAATTGGGTTTTTCCAGATAATTGGGAAACTATAGTCATTATTAGACTCTGAGCTTCATGGTGAGATTTGAACATAGGTCCCCAGAGTATTACCTGGGTTTCTGGATTAATACTGTCGCAATAATATCTTTCGGCCATCATCTCCCCTAACAAATACAGATATATTAATGTGTTGAAGTTCTGGACTTAGTTTTAATTTATACTACCTCTTCCCTTCTCCCCATCACTCTGAACTGCAAGATTTTATATATAACCTTCAATAAAGCCTTAATGATGATCAACCACAACAAAAATATACTTTTTAAAATGTAATTGAGTTTAAACCTGTATCCTCTGTGCATTAATGCTATTGATTTTGAGCATTCCCTTTTTAAAATGCTAAACTTCATAAGAATTAATGCAGAGGAAAGAGCTGCAAGCTGTCCCTAGATACCATCTGGTCTTATTCAGAACCTGCCATCTCATAAGCAAATTTGATTTGTAAGTTGAACACAGAGATAAATACATCCTACCGCTTTGCCCATATTTGCATTGGTTCTTCATTTGCAGTTGAAGAAAAGAGGTCAAATCAAAGGTCTATAAAATAAATCAGCTTGCAGTTTATGTGGGGATGTAAGTCCTCTGTGACTATAGTATCTAACCATATTGTCATTGCAATTAGATTTCCCTTAAGCTGCAGAACTGATTTTTCTTTCACTTGAGCTGTAAACAACGTCAAATACAACTTAGCCATGTGTGAAGACTTGATTAGAGAGGAAGTTAAAAGCAGAATGCAAATTAATGGATCTAAAGGAACCTTAATTCCATGAAAGATGACCCATCGCTTTCGAAAAGATGTTTGTGCTCAGATGTCCAACTATATTTCAAAGCAGATAAATTATATTCCTATATTTAGCACTTTCTTAGGTGGCCAAGGAGTACAGCCGGGCAATGTTTATTGGTTCACGTGAAGCTCTGTGCAGCATTGATTCATTGGCACAATTTATCAAATGATTATTTATATTTGTGAACACGCATCTCGAATTTGAATTGGCTATTCATTCTTTTTGTATTGGTGCTGGCCACTTTATAAAAGATGCTTGCAATTATTTTGTTGTCTTTGAAACCAAATAAAAATAAAATCAGATTTTTAGCACTAAAAGCATGCTGGATTCTACAAATTATCATCTGCTCTGCAAATGTATATATAAATAATGAGCTAAAAAAAAGGGCATATAAATGTTAGGAGGATATATACAGAATGTAAAATAAGTTACAGCAAAGAGATAAAAACATGACAAATGCAAACAAGTACATAAAATATTGGGAGTTGCTTGTAACCAAATGAGAAAAGGCAGGCATAGGAGGCAAGACATAATTGAATGTAATGGTGGAATCAAAGGGGGGGTCTTGGTTGCTGGTTATGGAACTGATAAAAAAAACACAATACCATAAGACATTGGAGCAGAAATTAGGCCATTCGGCCCATTGGGTCTACTCTGTCATTCAATCATGGCTGATAATTGTCTTAACCCAATTCTCCCCCCTTCCCCCCATAACCTTTGATTCCCTTTACACTCTAGAATCTATCTATTTCAATCTTAAATGTACTCAATGACCTGGCCTCCACCGCCTTCCATGTCAATGAATTCCACAAATTCACCACTCTCTGGCTGAAGAAGTTTCTCCTCTTCCCTTTACTCTAAGGCTATGCCTTCAAATCCGAGTCTCTCTTGCTGATGGAAACATCTGCTCAAAATCCACTCTATCCAGGCTGTTCAGCATTCTGTAAGTTTCAGTCCGATCACCCCTCATCCTTCTAAACTCCATCAAGTACAGACCTCAAGCGTTCTTCACATATTTAGACTTTCATTCCTGGGATCATTCTCATGAACCTTCTTCGGAACTACTCCATGGCTAGTACATCCTTCCTGAAGTATGGGGCTCAAAATTGCTCACAATATTCTAAACATGGTCTGACCAGAGCCCTGTAGAGCCTCAGAAGGACATCCCTGCTTTTATATTCTGGTCCTCTCGAAGTAAATGCCATCATTGCATTTGCTTTCCTAACTACCAACTCAACCTGCAAGTTAACCTTAAGAGAATCCTGGACTAGAACTCCCAAGTCCCTTTGCACTTCAGGTTTCTGAATTTCCTCCCCATTTAGAAAATAGACTATGCTAATAGAAAGAGCTGTGTTCTTGGTATAATCAAAGGCCCATTGTATTTTTTTCCACATTGACACATCACAAGCCAGTGGCAGGTCTTTGCCCAACATCGAGGATAGTGGGTGGGGAAACTCTGCCCAGTAAGTGCTAACTATAGGTCAGCAGTGATACTGACCAACATTACCTCAGAAGGGCAGTGGCTGCTCCTGGAACTGCATCCATTGTGGAGGTTTACGGCTGGAGCCCAGGGAGAAGTGAGTGGGCCTGGCAAAGAGATTGCAATATGTGTGTTCTTCATGGTGTTGGACTGTGTCAACGACAATGGCAGGGGCATTGGCATCAGGGCTTTTCAGTAGGGTCTCCTCCCTTTCCTGTTACTCTCAATTGGGCACAGAATGGCGCTGGGGATGGGGTGGGGCAGCAGGGAACGTCCAGACAATGCACACGTGTTTTTTGTTTGTCTTGTTCCATACATGATGAGCACTTCAAGCTCTGGCCTCACCATTCCCCTTCCCACAATCCAATGCCCCCCACCCCAACAATCCCAACACTTTGTTAATACCAGCAGCAGCAGATTGAGGATCGTATGTGTGGCTCTTCTGGTGCTTTCCAATTCAGGAACCATCACCTTCCCATCCGATTAAATGCCCATACCACCAAATGTGCCACAGAGGAGGACATGAGATTCTGTCTAACATTTTTTCAATTCCCCTCAATTTAGACTGGAATTTGAAGATAGCCAAACATTTGTTTTACGATGTTTAACATTTGTTCAGTGAAACTTAGTTAGAATTTCCCTTCGAGAGCTAAAAGCATCAAATTTATTACTGTTCCTCGTTGTGTACCTACAAACACATCACTTCAGGCAGTACTATTTCAACATTGAAGCACACAATTGTCAGCTCAATCGGACAATACACTTCAGCATCTGGAAACTGTGAAGTTAATAGAAGGAACAGAAGCGTCATAGTCGTTAGAGTGTGAAGGTCATTACCAGGTATTCTTAATTACTGTCATTATCGTTCATTTGGAACTACCTGCCGAGACCTGTGGAGCCATGCACATTTAAACAGCTGCACATTTAAAACTGATTTAAACACCACTTACAAAATGAAAAATAAACGTAATTCTGATATTAAAAAAACACTCTCAGGAATGGGAATGCTGAAAAGAAGGGAAGCATAGATAATTTATAGCTGCAAACACAATCCCCCAATAATGAAACATTATCCAGAAATTGTTTTGAAATGTATCTCGGGTTCAATTTTATGCTAATTTGTCTTGATGCACTTGGAGTTATTGTCTGACCATTGCAGCATTTTGTACTGTGTTAGTTGTGCAATAGTAAGGCACTATTTTTGCTTTACATTTGAGGTCCAGGCAGAAATTGCAGTTCTATTCACAAAGTCGGGAGTGTGATGGAATATTCCCACTTGCATGGATGAATGTGGCTTCTATAACATTCAAGAAACTTGATGCCATCCAGGTCAAAGCAGCTCACTTGGTTGGCACTACATCCACAAGCATTTATTCCCTCCACCACTGACACTCAGTAGAAGCAGTGTGTACTATCTGCAACATGTGCGGCAAAAATGCACCAAAGGTCCTTAGACAGCACCTTCGAAAACCACAACCACTTCCATCTGGAAAGACAAGGGCTACAGATACATGAAACCCACTTGCAAACTTCCCCTCAAGCCACTTACCATCCTGCCTCAGAAACATATCACCATCCTGTCTATGTCACTGGTGCAAAATTCTGGAATTCTCTTGCTAAACGCATTGTAAGTCGACATACAGAATATGAACTACAGTGGTTCAAGAAGCCAGCTCACCACCACCTTCTGAACCAAAGGGGTTCCAATATCCTGGGGGGAGGAAATTCACTAAGGCTATTGGGTGGGTTTAAATTAATCCAGGAGGGGGATGGGAACCAAAATTGTAGTTCGAGTATAGGAAAGTTTGAGATTAGGGAGGTCCGAAATCAAGTTTCAGGGACGCAAGATGGCACCAGCAAGCAAGAAGTTGGTTTGAAGTGTGTCTACTTCAACGCCAGGAGCATCTGGAATAAGGTGGGTGAACCTGCAGCATGGGTTGGTAGCTGGGACTTCGATGTTGTGGCCATTTCAGAGACATGGATAGAGCAGGGACAGGAATGGTTGTTGCAGGTTCCAGGATTTAGATGTTTCAGTAAGAACAGAGAAGATGGTAAAAGGGGGGGAGGTGTGGCATTGTTGGTCAAGAACAGTATTAGAGTTGCAGAAAGGATGTTTGGGAACTCGTCAACTGAGGTAGTATGGGCTGAGGTTAGAGACAGGAAAGAAGAGGTCACCCTGTTGGGAGTTTTCTATAGGCCTCCGAATAGTCCCACAGATGTAGAGGAAAGGAAAGCAAAGATGATTCTCGATAGGACTGAGAGAGACAGGATAGTTGTCATGGGGGGCTTCAACTTTCCAAATATTGACTGGGAACACTATAGTACGAGTACTATAGATGGGTCAGTTTTTGTCCAGTGTGTGCAGGAGGGCTTCCTGACACAGTATGTAGACAGGCCAACAAGGGGAGAAACCACATTAGATTTGGTACTGGTTAATGAGCCCGGCCAGGTGTTAGACTTGGAAGTAGGTGAGCACTTTGGTGATAGCGATCACAATTCTGTTGTGTTTACCTTAGTGATAGAAAGGCATAGGGGTATACCACTGGGCAAGATTTACAGCTGGGGGAAAGGCAATTACGATGCGATTTGGCAAGATTTAGGAAGCATAGGATGGGGAAGGAAACTGCAGGGGATGGGCACATTAGAATTGTGGAGCTTATTCAAGGAAAAGCTCCTGGGTGTCCTAGATGAGTATGTACCTGTCAGGCAGGGAGGAAGCTGTAGAGTGCGGGACCATGGTTTACGAAGGAAATGGAGCTCTGGTCAAGAGGAAAAAGAAGGCTTATCTTAGGATGAGATGTGAAGGCTCAGTTAGGGCGCTTGAGGGTTACAAGGTAGCCAGGAAAGACCTAAAGAGAGAGCTCAGAAGAGCCAGGAGGAGATATGAGAAGTTGTTGGCGGATAGGATCAGGGTAAACGCTCAGACTTTCTATAGGTATTTAAGGAATAAAAGAATGATGAGAGTAAGATTATGGCCAATCATGGATAGTAGTGGGAAGTTGTGTGTGGAGTCAGAGGAGATAGGGGAAGCACTAAATGAATATTTTTTGAAAGTATTCACTCTAGAAAACGACGATGTTGTCGAGGAGAATACTGAGATACAGGCTACTAGACTAGGTGGGATTGAGGTTCACAAGGAGGAGCTATGAGAAATCCTGAAGAGTGTGAAAATAGATACGTCTCCTGGGCCAGATGGGATTTATCCTAGGATCCTCTGGGATGCCAGGGAGGAGATTGCCGAGCCTTTGGCATTGATCTTTACATCGTCATTGTCTACAGGAATAGTGTCAGAAGACTGGGTGATAGCAAAAGTGGTTCCCCTGTTCAAGTAGGGGAGTAGTGGCAACCCTCGTAATTATAGACCAGTTAGCCTTACTTCAGTTGTTGGTAAAGTGTTGGAAAAGGTTATAAGAGATAGGATTTATAATCATCTAGAAAAGAATAATTTGATTAGGGATTGTCAGCACGGTTTTGTGAAGGGTAGGTCGTGCATCACAAACCTTATTGAGTTCTTTGAGAAGGTGACCAAACAGGTCGATGAGAGTAAACCGGTTGATGTGGTGGATATGGATTTCAACAAGGCATTTGATAAGGTTCCCCACAGTAGGTTTTTGTACAAAATGCGGAGGAATGGGATTGTGGGAGATATAGCAGTTTGGATCAGTAATTGGCTTGCTGAAAGAAGACAGATGGTGGTGGTTGATGGGAAATATTCATCCTGGAGTCCAGTTACTAGTGGTGTACTGCAAGGGTCGGTGTTGGGTCCACTGCTGTTTGTCATTTTTATAAACGACCTGGATGAGGGCGGAGAAGGGTGGGTTAGTAAATTTGCAGACGACACTAATGTCGGTGGAGTTGTGGATAGTGACGAAGGATGTTGTAGATTACAGAGAGACATAGATAAGCTGCAAAGCTGGGCTGAGAGGTGGCAAATAGAGATTAATGCAGACAAGTGTGAGGTGATTCCCTTTGGTCGGAGTAACCTGAATGCGAAGTACTGAGCTGATGGTAAGATTCTTGGTAGTGTAGATGAGCAGAGAGATCCGGTGTCCAGGTACACAGATCTTTGAAAGTTGCCACCCAGGTTGACAAGGTGATGCACTTTGGAAGGTCAAATTCAGGTGTGAATTATACAATAAATAGCAGACCTTTATGAGCATTGACATGCAGAGGGATCTGGGTGTACAGGTCCACAGATCCCTGAATATCAGTAAGGTGGTCTGGAAAGTATAAAGTAACGCTTGCCCTTATCAGCCAGAACATAGAACATAAAAGTTGACAAGTTAAGTTAAAGCTGTATAAAATTTTTGCTTGGCCACACATTTGGAATAGAATAGAATATCCTTTATTGTCATGTGTACTCCAGTACAGAAGTACCCATGCCAATAAAGGATATTCCAATCTCTTCCAAATGTGTGGCTAAAGTAAATTTCTAGTACAGAAGTACAAGAGTACAGTGAAAAGTTTTTTATTGCGTGCAGTTCTTGTCACCACACTACCAGAAGGATGTAGATGCTTTGGAGAGTGAGCAGAGAAAGTTTATCAGGATGTTGCCTGGTTTGGAGGATTTTAGGTACGAGGAGAGGTTGGTTAAACTCAAATTGTTTTAATTGAAAAAAATGGAAGCTGAAGGACAATCCACTAGGGGCCTACAGAATCATGAAAAGGGATAGATAAGGTGGATAGTCAGAGACGTTTTCCCAGGATGGAAAGGTCAACTAAAAGAGGGCACAGTTTCAATGTAAGACGGGTAAGTTTAAAGAAGTGCAGGGAAACTTTTCACACAAAGGATGGTGGGTGACTGGAATACACTGCCAGTGGATATGGTGGAGCAGGTACGTTAGCAATGTTTAAGGGATATCTTGATAGGCACAAGATCAGGAGTCAAACAGAGGGAGAGAATCCACATATGGGCAATACGTAGCAAATCTAAATAAGTACTTGGAATTGGCACAGGCTTGGTGGGCCGAAGGGCCTGTTCCTGTTGATATTGTTTTTCTTCTTCATTCCTACACATCTCTGATAATCTTGGTAATCAAGAATCTATCTACTGCTGTGTTAAAAGTATTTAAGAATTCTGCATCTACTGCCAATTGAGGAAGGGGATTTTAAAGACTCACAACCGTTAGGGAGGAAAGAAGTTTCTGTATCTATGCTTCAATGGGCACCCCATTTTCTTTTAGTTCTAGATTCTGCTGCAAGAGGAAACATATTTTCAATGTCCACCTTGTCAAGTTCCCTCAGGACCTTGTATGTTTGAATAAAATCATCTCTGACCATTCGAAACCCAGAGAATACAGACATAGCTTGCCTAGCCTTTCCTTATAACCTAGTCCACTCATTCCTTGTATTAGTTTTGTATGTGCCATAAAATGGGAAAATTACATCTTATTCAATTTCAATTTTAATTGCTGGGTATAATAGCTTTTAATTAAACTGAAAAAGCCAGATTTTTAAACTTAAAATTTATATATTACAACTTTATTAATGACATGAACATTATGATTTTCCCTCTTGGTCTGAAAAACATGAAACATGCAAAACTTTTGAATTGACTTCAAACTGAAGACAAGCAGCTAAGGGCAAGGCAGCATCACGGCTAACTTCAGATGTGGAATAGCCAATTATCCATCAGGACAGCCACCAAAGGTGATCACTCTTCTCTAGCTTGCCTGAACTGATTATGCATTGCTTGTTTCCCGTGAATTGCAAATACCTCAACTTTAAGAAGAAGTATTTCTTCCAACTGTGCATGCCAAATGTCTGTACGTTTGCTCCATTGCCTCCAGGAATTGTCTCAAGGTTAATGTGCAAATCTGTTACACATCATAAGTAATAATATAATTCAAGGCAGAAAAGCAAGATATTACAATCTTATGGGCTGCCTGTTAAGAATTTATATGCATGTAATGACCAAAGTGCAGAATATGCAATGATAAAAAAGGTTACTTTTAGACTTGGAGTTACAAGGTATATGTGGTGAATCTACCGTTAATTTCTGCTAGAGTGACAGATGACAATTAATTCAATAGTTTTGTAGAGAATTAGTGTCATAACTTTGAGGCCCTCTCAGATTTGTTCTTCGTTTAAACAAGGAATAATATCTTTAATTATGGTCTCAAAGTTTGAGCTGCTGTAGCTGTTGATGACGGCAATATTGAGACATTTTACAGATGTTTAATATCAGAAATACAGCTACACAATGCCAATGACATCATTGGGCTGTGGTTTCATACTTAGGTTGGTCCTTGTCAGCCTGTAGCAAGAGGCTTGACCAACTTGAAGGTCAGTTAACTTTTAAAAATCGCCAAAGGGGAACAGTACAACCTCAACCCTCTAAATGATCTTGGATTTTAACTCCTTCCACACAACATTTGTACTGTGTGAAATGAGCTCCAAAGTAAAATACTAAGTGTCAGTTTTGCTCAGTGGTCTCACCTTTGCCTTTGATTCAGGGCGGTTCTGTAACAGCTGGCTTATCTTCTTCGTGAGAAGTTCAAATTAACAAAGAAGATAAACGTTTTGCACTCCTGGCAAACACAATTTTACCCCCAGTATTTTTTTAAAATAGTTTGGATGTTTGTTAACTCCCCTGCTGGTGTTCCAGGAACTGTTTCTAGTTAGCAAGTTCTTTTTTCTCATATAAAGAATATTGTTTGTTTTATTGTTGTCTACATCAAAGTACTAATTTACTTTTTGACACTGAAAAACAGCAGTAATTTATATTCTTTCATGTCTGTGTACAGTTTTTTGTGCACATATAAAAAAACCCTGAGAGTTCTGCTCAGTTCATTTACTGGAATATTGTAACAGGTAGTGTCTGAAACGTAAATTTCAAATATGACTTTTTTGTATACATTTCTGAAATACTTAATATTTCAAGTTTCCATCTTGGTGATTGGATCGAAAGCTACATGTTTAATAATTATGGGAGCCTTTTAGGAATTTAGTACAATATTGTCAATGTTTTAATACTGACAATATCAACAGTGATGGGGCATACGACATGGCTTTATAGATATTCCTAAAATAATGCTTTCTATCAACTGAATTTCCGACAGTGTGAAGAATCTTCAAGGCTGGGGTAACAGAATGGCTGCAGCACTTCTGGACTATGTAACACCAAGTTCAATAGGTGATTACAACCCAGTGGAATTATAAATATCAGGATCAGGTTGAAAGATCATGGTTACTGATAGATAATTTGCCACAATTCAATGACAAACTTTATATCTGGAATCACACCGATTGCTGATTGATTTTAGCTCTTGGGAAAAAAACAGGAAAGTTGCCAAAAAATAGGAAGTGTGTTATTGACAAAAGTCATGGTACAATCAAGGTGATTGAGCGATGGACACAAGTATAATGAAGGAATAGCAAAGAATGCAGAACTCCAGTGCTGATTGTTTACAGACCTCCTGATATCTCTGTAATTAGGAATGTACAACTACATACATTAGGGACATGTAGAGTATGGAGTTATATTGATTATATGACAGATAAACAAGTCATTTAGCCTAACTTTTTAAATCTAGTGTTTATGATTCACATCAACGTTCTCCCATAGGTACCTCTAAACTGATCAGCACATCCTTTTTAATCCTTTCCTCATGTTTTATCAAGCTCCTGTTACAACATGGAGTAAACCCTTCTGTTTAATTTAAACCAGCAACACAGAAAAGACTTATCCCAAGCAGTAATCTGTGAAAATTCGAGAGACCAAGAACAATTTAAAGTAAACATTAACAACTTTATTTCTTATAGTATAACGGAGAATAATTAACTAACAACTATTTATAACTCCTTCCTCTAACCTATCTGTTACCTTCCCCTTCTACAATACTAGTCCAATAAACCCCCAATTAAGATTTAGCAAAATTCAAATTTTCAAAACCAGCCAGATGTTAAATCTTCTCTGCCTCTGTTTTCTTTTCTTCTTCTTAGGAATTTCTGTTTCACAGGTCTCTGATCAATAAAGGTATCTTTAAGCGAGTTATTCTCTGGGCAGTCTGCAGATGCTGGTGGCTTGGCAGTTCTCCTCCCAACTGTTCAAATTTGGGTAAAGGCAGTTCTCCTTAAGTCCCGATAGATTTATTAGGGACCAACTTGTAGTCATAACCTCCTAGCTTGAATACCTTGACAGGTTAATTTTTTGTTTTAATTTACTCTATTAAACATTTGCATTGCTCTCACTTATCAAGAAGGTGTCAGACTATAATCTCAGACTGTTTAAACTTTCCTAATAATTAAACACCCTCAGTTCTAGTATCTTCCTTATGTAGCATTTATATAGGTTTCCAATGCATCTGAATCCTATTTATAGAACAAAGACAAAATCTTAGTGGAATACTCCAAGTGTATTCAACCTACAATTTAATACAAGTTTCACATAGTATTTCTACTTTCCTGTTCTATCCCTTTGGAACTAATTCCCAATACAGTACTTGGATTGTTATTTAATGGCCTTATTAACCCGTGTTGCATTTAGTGATGTTTATGTCTGTATGCCACAAGCTTTTTCTTCATGTATCCCAATCACACTGTTATGTGGTCAGTGTAGCCTTCTTATTCATCTTACCAAAAATGAACCACACTTTTATTAATTTTGTTAATTTTTGTTAATTTCACACCAATTTTATAATTGTATTAATACTTTTCTGTATCTTGTTGCATCCTTCCTTTATACTAAAAAAAATTTCTCAATTTGTTATCTTTTGCAATTTTTGATATTTACTTCTAATTCTTAAGTGACAGTAGCCCCATCGCTGATCCTTGTGGAGGACCACTTAACACCATTAGCCAATCTGAATGCCCTTATGACTTATTCTATGTTTACTGTTTTGATGTCCAGTGGCAGATAGAGTTTAATTTGGATAAATGCGAGATATTGCATTTCAGTAAAACAAACAACAGCAAGTTTTGTACAATTAATGGTAGGGCTCTGGGCAATGTTGTAGAAAGGAGAAACCTAAGGGTTCAAGCTCAAAATTCTTTGCAATTTTCATCACAGGTAAACAGAGTGCCGAAGAAGGCAATTGCACATTTGCATTCATTGTTCAGGCTTTTGAGTATAAGAGTTGGAATGTCATGTTGAGGCTGTACATGACATTGGTGAGGCCTCTTTTGAATCACTGTGTATAGTTCTGGTCGGCCTGCTATCGGAAGGATTTATTAAACTGGAGAGACTTCAGAACAGATTTATCAGGATTTTGCCAGGGATGGAAGGTTTGAGTTACACAGATATGCTGAATAGGCTGGGACTTTTTTCAGTGGAGCATAGGAGGTTGAGGAGTGACCTTACAGCGATTTATAAAATCATGAGGGGCATAAATAAGGTGACTAGCAAGGGTCTGAACCCGTGGGTGGAGTGGGGGATGTTCAAAACTAGGGGGCATATTTTAAAGATGAGAGGAGAAAGATTTTAAAAGGACATTAGGGCAACTTACTCAAACACAGAGCGGTTCATAGGTGGATTGAACTGCCACAGAAAGTGGTTGCTATAGGTACAGTTATAACCCTTAAAAGACATTTCGATGAGTACATGAATAGGAAAGGTTTGGAGGGATGTGGGCCCAATTCAGGCAGATGGATCTAGTTTGTTTTGGGAACATGATCAGCACGGATAGTTGAGCCAAAAGGTTGGATTCCATGTTGTATGGCTGGATGACTATGACCTGCTGTACTATATTCCGCCCTTGCAAAATGTCAGGGATTTGTCAGAGTTGAACTTGGCAAATGGCCATGATCTTCATCTGCTTAGCATGTTGTGTATGATATAATCCACCACATTAGTGCCGTCAAACATATCTTTGGTGTTTTTGTGTTGTCATGTGGAATACCAGAACATTACTATGACCATTTTTGATAATTATCAGGGAAAGAAAGGGGTGGGGATACCAGAGTTCAATCAGAAGCCTTAGAGTCATCAGCATCTTCAGGATCCTCAGTTGAAAAATGATGCCACGTCTTCTCTTGAATTGGGCCAGTCGTGCATTGCTGCAAGTGAACTCCATGTGTTCCAGCTTCTTTGCCAGAGAAATTCCCCTTTGCTGCTTCAATGATCCAGAGAAGGGCACATTCTTTACTCCAACAGCCTTGAACCCCATTTGAGCAGAATTTCTTCAATGCAAGCAGAGGCAGCCATTCCCACCTCTTCCTTGCAAATCAGAACGCTCATTTGCCGAACTGTTCCAAAACATTTGTCTTGTGTTTTATCTTGGTGGCCAAAGTTGAAATAGATGAAACAGCTGTGCTTCAGCAAACCAGTTTTGGCAGAGTAGAAAATATGGATTTGTGACTGCAGAACTGAAGAAAGTCAAGTCCTTCAATTACAACACAAAATGGAGGGAAATATCTAGATGCCAGGAGCTTAACAATATTTGAAACTTTCGCCACTACTGAGGATTGAAGATGTTAATTAAATAATCATGGTCTCGGTTAAAGCTTTAATACTGTATATTCCTTTCATCTTCCTTTTGCATTTCCCTTTTTGAAGTAGGTAGGTAGGGGCGGGGTGTGTGTGTGTTAGTGTTATATCTTTATATTTTTGACAGGATTAGCAGAAAATAAAATTGATTTCTTTCACTGAAGAAAACCTTCTAATTGGCTTCTTAATGAACTAGCCAGTATCCACCAACTACATTTTATTTCATATCAGTATAGCCCAATGTTAAAAATAACATAAATCTTTACCACAGTCAATGAAGTAGGTTGAAAAGAGGAGACCCAATTCACCTTTCCTCACCCAGTGAGAACAATTGAAACAAGACAAGCTTTGGAAGCATGGAAAATGAAATGACCACAGTAAGTTGGTCAAACTACATGAACTAATGCACAAGTGTGGAATATGTACAGAAGTACATGGTACAATAAAATTCAGTAAATAGTTCTTGTTAATAAAAGTAACATGCAACCCCAGATTAGTTATGAGATATTATAAAACAATATACATGGAACATACATAATTACAGCTGCTTTGTCTGCGCTCAGTCTGTTTGTAGTCATTCTCATAATATTTCTATGGTTCACCACTTAAGGTGCAGCTTCACTTTCAAACACTGTAATCTGATCAGCTGCTGGCATTCAGCAAGCTGCTATTTGTGTCTTATTTTAAGTCGAAGTGGATACATTAAAGCCTTTTTATCAGTGCGATAGAGCATAATCACAAAGGACAGCTTTCCAATGTGACAGCTGAATGCAAAGTGTGATCAGACCTTTCAGAAAAAAAAAGGTTTTGGACGGAAAAAAATCTGCTTGCAATTTCAGGTTACTGTGTGTCAACTTCTTTTAGGCTAGAACATGATTTTGTCACTCTCAAATATCTGGAAGGTGTTTTAAAAATATGTAAAATTATTATATTACTGTATATATTCCTGCATATTTAATTATACAAGGCTCACAATATCCAATAGGAAAGGGTTTCCAATAGTAACCTTCCAATAAGGAGCCTTGTTTGTTGTAACTTGAGCATGTACATTCCATGAAGTTATGAGAATCACTTTAATCCACAGGAACCAGGATGGTTCTTTGAGAGACATATCACCTCTTTTAAACACTGGATTATTGAGCACCTCTACTTTCTCTTCCAATCAAAGTCTTGCAGGAGGAGATTGGCACAAAACTGTACCTGGCTTTCTAATATACTCAGATCCATTGCTGTAATATGATGGTGGGAGGCTTGCACTGTGAACCCTTCACTACCAAAGGATTTCACAATGTCTGACAACAAAACAAAAAATGACCCAATGCTTTCAAATTAACCACATTAAAGAGAAAGAAATAACCTGCATTCAAAGGGTATTTTCACAACTTTAGGACGTCTCAAATGCACATAGCTAGTATTTGAGTTATATACTGGGAAATACATTGCCAAATTTGAGCAGATTAAGATTAATCATAGTAATCAGGGATGAAACTGACCTTGGGGCATTCGCATCCTCTGAAAGCATGAAATAAAATGGTCCATTTCATTGAAATGAATTATCAATTATTTTTGTGGTGTTGTTTGAGAGATAAATGTTGCTGAACTCTCTTTCTTCTTTGAATAGCACCAAGGGATCTTACTTCTTATTTCAGAAGACAGCCAGAAATTGAGTTGAGCATTTGATTTACATGAGGCATTTTCATAGCCCGATATTTAAATGGTACTATCTTGCTGGAAGGCTTTGAGCTGTCAACTGAGTATACAACAAGTTATGGTCCCAGCTGATGTTATTACTGAACAAATCAGATCCCAGGTTGGAATCTGGCTAGATTAATCATGCTTTGTTTTGATTTGAATGAGGTTGTTTTTCACGGAAATATAAGCATAAAATATTGCAAATTTAGTTTTAACAATAAAACAGAACTTTATTACGCAACAGAAGTGAAGATCAAATAAAAGAAATCAGTCTATTTACATATACCAAAACGTTAAAGATTTGAAAATAGGTTAGAAATACAAAACCATCATTCTGACAAAAATCCTTTATACAGTATGCATAAGTCCCCCTTGCACAGTAGTCACACCAGAGAAAAATGGGATTCTCTAACACCTCAACAGACTTAATTTAACTGTGACTTCAACTTTCAGTCTGGAAAATCTGACAGCATCTTCCTGAAGCTTCCTGAATAATTAGCTTAATTATTCTCAGCTTCAAACAAGCTCTTCAGGGTTTATCCAAACTCTTGTCCAAAACTTTTACTAAACTCTTCAGTCTAAGGAATCCATTTTTAATTTATTCTCTTTTTCTCAGGAGCACGGCTTTATATATCTGAAGATAAAAGATAACCTTTTTCAAGCTATGAGTTATAGAGTTATAGAGTTATCCAGCATGGAAACAGAACATTCAGTCCAACTCATCCATCCTGATTAAATACCCTAAATTGATCTAATTCCATTTATCAGCATTTGGCCCATATCCCTCAAAATCCTTCTTATTCATGCATCCATCAAATGCCTTTTAAATGTTGCAATTGTACCAGCCTCCACCACCTTCTCTGGCAGCTTATTTCACAACGTGCATTACCCTCTACATGAAATAGTTATCCCTCAGGTCCTTTTTTATATCTTTTCCCTCTCACTTAAATCTATAGCTGCTCGGTTTGGACTCCTCCACCCTAGGAAAAAGACTTTGGCTATTCACCCTATCCATGTCCCTCCATGATTTGATAAACCTCTATAAGGTCACCCTTCAACGTCTGACACTCCAGGAAGAAAGGCTATTCAGCCTCTCTCTGTAACTCTCCAACCCTGGTAACATCCCTGTAAGTTTTTCCTGAACCCTTTCAAATTTGGGAACATATTTCCTATAGCAGGGAGATCAGAATGGAATGCAGTATTCTAAAAGTAGCCTCACCAATGTCCTGTACAGTCACAACATGACATCCCAACTCCTATATTCAATGCATTGACCAATTGTGAATGGGAAATTCTGCCTCACTAACTTGATTTAGTATTTTTGAAAATGTGACAAAGAAGATCAGTGAAGGTAGAGCAATAAATGTTTTTATGGACTTCAGCAAGGCATTCAACAAGATTCCACATGGTAGACTGGTTAGCAAGGTTAGATCACAAGGTATCCAGGAGGATCTAGCCAGTTGGATTCAAAATTGGCTTGAAGGTAGGAGACAAAGGGTGGCAGTAGAGGGTTGCTTTTTGGACTGGAGAACTGTGACCAGCGGTGTGCTGTAAGGATCGGTGCTGGGTCCATTGCTTTTTATCATTTATGTAAATTATTTGGATGTGAATATAGGAGGTATGGTTAATAAGTTTGCAGTTGACACCAGAATTGGTGTTGTAATGGATAGCGAAGAAGATTATCTCAAACTACAATGGATCTTGATCAGATAGGCCAATGGGCTGAGCTGTGGCAGATAGCTTAATTTCGGTAAATGTGAGGTGTTGCATTTTGACAAGGCAAACCAGGACAGGATTTATATTGTTAATGGTAGGGCCGAACAAAGAGACCAAGGGATGCAGATGCATAAATCCTTGAAAGTGAAGTCGCAAGTAGACAGGGTGGTGAGGAAAGCATTTGACATGCTTGCCTCCATTAGTCAGTGCATTGAGTATAGGAGTAGGAACATCATGTTGTGATTGTACAGGAAATTGATGAGACCACTTTTAGAATACTGCTTATAATTCTGGTCTCCCTGCTATAGGAGTTTTAAAAAAAGCTTAAGACACAATTGTTTTCCTTCCTTGGTCATATACTCTCCTAACGTAAACAAAAAACCCATTGGTCCTAGAGGCTACTTTTCTTTTAAAATAGTTTGTAAGAGATCACCATAACAACAGAAATACTTATAACTTCATTAGGAAACTCTTCAGACATAGTACCAAAAATGTCACTAATTCAAAATTCTAAATTGTAAACTTAAAACTAAATTTTATTAAATTTATATAAATTATACACCCTAAACAAAAACAACACTACATTTTGTTTTAGTTCAAATTAGTACAGACTATTTGGAAGGACAGACAGGAACGCAAAGGTGGTGGTATAGATCTGATATTCAAGGACAACACCAGGGCAGTGCTGAGAGATAATATAGGTTCTATGGAGCATGAGGTCGAATCCTTTTGGGTGAAAATTAGGAATTCCATGAAGAAAAAAAAAATCACTGATAGGCGTAGTCTATAGGCCACCAAATAATGACATCACATTGGGGCGGGCAATAAACAAGGAAATAACTAATGCCTGCAAAATGTTACAGCTATTATCATGGGGGATTTTAATCTACATGTCAATTGGTCAAACCAGCTCAGTCAGGGTAACCTTAAGGAGGAATTTGTTGAGTGTATCCATGATAGTTTTCTTGAACAGCATGTAATGAAACCGATGAGGAAGCAAGCTATCCTAGATCTAGTCCTGTGTAATGCGACAGGAATAATTAATGACCTCATAGTCAGGGATCCTCATGGAAGGAATGATAACAGTATGGTTGAATTTAAAATACAGCTGGATAGTGTGAAGATAAAATCCAAAACCAGGGTCCTGTGTTTGAATAAGGGGGACCATGATAGAATGAGGCAGGACCTGGCTAAAGTAGACTAGAAACAGAGACTGTATGGTGTGACAGTTGACGAACAGTGGAGAATCTTCAAAGAAATTTTTCAAAGTGCTCAGCAAAAGTATATTCCGATGAGAAGGAAGGACTGTAACGATGAAGGAGGTAATCTGCCGCGGGTATCTAAGGAAATAAGGCAAGCTATCAAACTGACAGAGAAGGCATACAAAGTGGCCAAAAACAGGAATCTAGAAGATTGGGAAAACTTCAAAAGTCAACAGAAAGCCAGAAAAAGAGCTATAAAGAAAAACAAAGTGTGGAGTCCAGAACTAGAGGACATAGGTTTAGGGTGAGATGGGACTGATATAAAAGAGACCTATGGGACAATGTTTTCATGCAGTGGGTGGTACATGTATGGAATGAGCTGCCAGAGGAAGTGGTGGAGACTGGTACAATTGCAACATTTAAAAGGCATCTGAATGGGTATATGAATGGGAAGGGTTTGGAGGGATATGGGCCAGTTGCTGGCAGGTGGGACTAGACTGGGTTGGGATATCTGGTCGACATGGACAAGTTGAACCGAAAGGTCTGTTTCCATGCTGTACATCTCTATGACTCTATGAGAATATTATGACATGTAGCAAAAGTTTCTATAAATATTTAAAACAAAGAAGAGTAGCTAAAGTGAATGTTGGTCCTTTAGAGGATGAAAAGGGGCAGTTAGATGTGGGATATGATAGAAGGGCTGAGGCATTGAACAGGTACTTTGCATCAGTCTTCACAGTGAAGGGTACTAATAACATGCCAGTAAGTAACGAAGAGACAAAGGTAAATGAGGATCTGGAAACAATGATTATTTCGGAAGAGTTAGTGTTGGGTAAGCTTATGGAGCTAAGGATAGGCAAGTTTCCGGCTCTGATGCATCCAAGGTAATATAAGAGATGGCAGGAGAAATAGCAGGTAGACTGGCGGTACCTTTCTAAAATTCACTGGACTCTGAGGCGGCCCCAGCAGATTGTAAATAGCAAATGTGACACTACTGTTTAAAAAGGAAAGTAGACAAAAGGAGGGGAATTATAGACCAGTGAGCTTAACGTCTGTAGTGGTGAAGATGCTTGAGTCTATTATCAAGGAAGAAATAGCAGGGCATCTTGAAAGAAACTGTCCCATTGTATAGATGCAGCATGGGTTCATGAAGGGCAGGTCATTCACAATCATTTGGAATTCTATGAAGACATTTCAAGCAAGGTGGATAACAGGCACCCAGTGAGTGTGGTGTACCTAGATTTCCAAAAGGCCTTTGAAAATGTGCCACACATGAGGCTGTTGCATAAGATAAGGATGCATGGTGTTAGGGGTAGAGTATTAGCTTGGATTGAGGATTGGTTGACTGACAGGAAGTGTGGGGATAAATGAGTGCTACTCTGGCTGGCAATCAGTGACCAGTGGTGTGCCTCAGGGATCAGTGTTGGGGCCACAATTATTTACAATTTATATAGATGATTTGAAGTTGGAGACCACATGTACAGTGTCAAAATTTGCCAATGACACTAAGATTGACTCCAGAGCAAAGTGTGCAGATGACTGTGAAACTGTGCAGAGGAATATAGATATATTGAATGAGCGGGAAAAGGTCTAACAGATGGAATACAATGTTAGTAAATATGGTCATAAATTTTGGTAGGAGCAACAACAAAATAAATTATGACTTGAATGGTAAAAAGTTACAGCATGCGGATTTGCAGAGGGACGTTGATGTCCGTGCACATGAATCGCAGAAGGTTGGTCTGCAGTACAACAAATAATTAGGAAGGCAAATGGAATTTTGTCCTCCGTTGTTAAAGGCATTGATTTTAAAAGCATAGAGGTAATGTTACAACTGTACAAGGTGCTGGTGAGGCCACACCTGGAGTACTATGTGCAGATTTGGTCTCCTTACTTAAGAAAGGATGCTTGGCACTGGAGGGGGTGCAGGGGAGTTCACAGGATTGATTCCAGAGTTGAAGGGGTTGACTTCTGAGGAGAGGCTGAGTAGATTGGGATTATATTCATTGGAATTCAGAAGAATAAGGGGAGATCATATAGAAACATATAAAATTGTGAAGGGAATTGATAAGATAGAAATTGGGTGGTGTGTTTCCACTGGTTGGTGAGACTAGGACAAGAGGGCATGGCCTCAAGATTAGAGGGAATAGGTTTGGAACTGAACTGAGAAGGAACTTCTTCACCCAGAGGGTTGTTAATTGATGGAATTCCTTGCCCCCCGGGAAGTAGTTGACACTACTTCAGTAATTGTTTTTTAAGCTAAGGTCAATACTTTTTTGATAAATAAAGGAATTAAGAGATATTGTGAAAACGCGGGTAAGTGGAGCTGAGTCCATAAAAAGGTCAGCCATGATCTTATTGAATGGCAGAGCAGGTTCGAAGGGCCTGATGGCCTACTCCTGCTCCTAGTTCTTATGTTCTTATGCATGCACTGTAAGCAAAGCAATAATCATTGCTGATCCCTCTTTACTTTGATGGCATTTTGTAAAAAGTGGACAATGTAGCAGGGAACTAAAGTCCCAATAGGCAAGACTAGAAAGATTTGAATGATATTCGTGTTGAATCTTGCAACCTTAATCGAGTCACAGACATCTATAGGACAGAAAACGGTCCTTTGGCAGCCTTACCTTCAAAGCAGTAATCTCACTAGCTGCTGGCATCCAGCAAACCCGCTATTTTGTGTATTACAAAGAAGTGGATGCATTAAAGCCTTATTATCGGTATGGCAAAGCATCATCACGAAGGACAGCTTTCTAATGTATTAGTTTAATGCTAGGTGTAATCATACCTTTCAGAAAAAAATAGGTTTCGGGCAGTAAAGAATTTCAATTTCAGATTACTGTGTGTCAACATCTTTTAGGCCAGAGCATGATCCTTGTCACTCTGAAATATCTGAGTAAAAACAATTACCTGAATCACAGATATCTCTCACTATCAATTAGTCCAAGGGTTGAGAGAGCAACAGTCTCATGGTTGCATAGCCAACTGGTGATTTGCAATGGATGCCCTGCCTGTGTCAGTAACTGACCTGAATGCAAACTGTACAAATATGAGATTTCTTTTTTATCAGCAGTATTTGCCTGTGTTGCAAAGCAGCAAGAGTGTCTACTCTTCTTGTGCATACGAACACGTGTCACTGAACAAAGATAACCCCTCAATGCTCACTAATCGCTGTCAGCACAGAATAGTGGACATCTTTCAGTTCTTTCAGAGCCATAATTTTACAGATATACAGACTGGAAGCATGCCCTGACATGATATTCGAGTTCAAACCTAAATCCTCTAACTGCAGCATGAAGATTCCCAAAAAATGATCTTATAGTGTCGAAGGCCTGTGTCAGTGAAATTTCTGCTGCATGCATCAGTCAAGTTGATACAAGATCACTAGGAGATTATACAGCCATTGCTCCATGGCAAGTAAGAAATGGAAACAAGTATTATATTCTTAGATATTTTCACATTAATCACCACAATTTACAGCTGCATTAATAGTGGCACATGCTTCCATGATATGAGCCAGATTGCAACCCTCTGTCTAGGTGATTATTGCTAACTACCATTATAACCTACTTCCAAAATGTATTCATCTTTATTGCTATTGCTTCAAATGGGGCAACTTTAGACTAAAGTTAAACTAAGTTTTAAATGCAAAACTTAACTAGGTTTTAGAAAGAGATCAAACGTTAATATTTACTCATTCACTAAATTCCCCAATGCAAGAACTCTGTCAAAGCAGTATCCAGTTAAGAAGCACTCCATGCTACTTGCAACAAAGTGCTGGTAAGGAGGGACCTGGGTTTGAAGCAAAGATCTCATTTAATCTATTATTAAATACAGTTCCACTGAGCCATACACCCTGCCCTTACTATTTACAGGAAATATGGTCGAGGTGTTTAAAATTACAAAGGGCTTTGATGCCAATAAATAAAGAGATTGTCTGCAATGACAGAAAAGGTCAATAATTAGAATATCCAGATTTAAGATGACTGAGAGAAAAAAAATAGGAGTCAAAAATAAAACTTTTTACACAAAGTTGTTATGATCTATAATGCACTGAATGGATAGTGTAATCAAATTCAACAATAACTTGTAAAGGTAAATCTGATAAAATCTTCATGTGGGAGAAAAGATTGGGAGAGTGGGACTAATTACATAGTTGTCTGAGAGAGGCAGCTCAGACATCAATGTGCATGCTCAGTACCTACAGGATGTTTGACTTTTGTTCATTGTTGTCGAGTCATTATTAGCAATAACCCCACATACACCAGTGGACTAAATTAACATCTGGATTTGTTTTTACTGATTAGCTGCTTCTTGATTGCTGTTAAAATCATTAAAAGCTCATTAATGTAAGCATATACAATTTATAGTTTTTACTTACTTCTATGAATCAACATTCTCCACACATCAATGGAAAACATCAATATCAGACTCACAACCAAATTCTCACATTTGCCCGATAATTCATTTGTTCATAAAGCCAGGGCGAGTAAAAAGCTGGAGATTTAAGTAAGGAGTACAGTGAGCCAAATTGCTTCCTATCAAGGCATGCTAGTCCATTGATGAATTTGCAAGCAGGGTATTAAATCTATGCTTGAATGTCCCCCTCTTCCAGCCAGAATTAACTTTGATCAATGTGAATTTGTTTGGAAAGGTGAGGAGGCCCTGTTCCAAATAATAACATACTCAAATTGTGCCAAATGTTAAATCAGTGTGGCGCCTCAGCTGTTGTCTTTAGATGTTTCAATAACACTTAGGATTACAGAAAGAGTAGTGCTGAGCCACCAGGCTGACACTATTTCCATCTGCCTTCACTTTTAAATAAATCAAAGAAATTGATCTTAAAATGAAAGGACTGTTGGCTGGGAAGTAAACATTGATCTGCATGACTATCTGATGCTGATTAAAATGGAAAAGAAAACTTGTATTTATACAACCACCATAAATGTCAAAGCTCTTTACAGCCAATGAAGAAATTTCGAAGCTTAGTCACAAAGAAAATGCAGGTCTCAGTTAATACACTGCAATCCCAACATCCAGTAATGTGACAATGGCCAGTTTTTGTTAATATTGATTGAGTGACAAATATTGGCCAGGATACCAGGATGAAGTCCACTGCTCTTCTTCAAGTAAATGCTATGGGACCTTTTACATCCATTCAATCAAGCAGAGGGGGCCTTAGTTTCTTAATTAATCAAAAAGATGTTACTCACTCAGTAATATGATAAAGTGGTAGCAAAGATATTTGTACTTGGACTGAATATTGAGTTATGGCTTGAAGGTAACTAAGTTTTGATCAGGCAGGATCACTTTTGGTTCAAAGAACGAGCTTATATAGAACCACATAGAAAGCCATTCCGTTTTCATTGATAGTGTCCTGGCTTTTGAGAATCATGCTATGCAGATAATTAGCAGTGTGTTCTGTCTCATTCGACTGTAAGATGTCCATGAGAAATTGAAGATATTGTCCTGGAAGACAGCCTGACCCGGATTACGTTTGATGCATCTTTGCACCAGGGTTGGACTAAACATTGTAAATGTCCTCTGTCTGACAGAGGTTGAAGCTTGATTGCCTGCCATTGCTATGATCATGTTAGTGCACCATCATTTCATTGCACCTGGTTTACAGGGCAAACTAACTGCATCATTAGCTGATCAATGAGTCAGAGCCTACAAAGACAGTTCTCCACAAGTCATATGTCTTGGTCTGTAGACATGGTGTGCTCGCTGTGGATCAGGCTGCATCACTGGGCTCTTTACTTGCTTACTGCTCACTGCCTCACTCAGTCTGTACTGGTATGTGAGGCTGCCTTTGACTTTGCTGGCTGAGACACTCCAAGAGTAGGCTAACCTGTTACAGAGGTGTGACACTACATCTTTGATCAGGTTATTTAGGAAATATGAATTCCTCTTGACTCGTCAGACAATTATGACAAGCTTCCTGGCTTTGTATCTGTGCTAAACAGTATGAGAGGACAGCCGTAATATAAGATGGAAGTGAAGACTGCAGATGCTGGAGATCAGAGTCGAGAGTGTGGTGCTGGAAAAACACAGCAGGTCAGGCAAGATCCGAGGAGCAGGAGAGTCAACGTATCGGGCATACACTCTTCATCAGGAATGAGGATAAATGGGAGTGGGGTGGGGTTGGGGAGTAAATGGGAGGGGTGGGGGATAAATGGGAGGTGGGTAGGGTTAGATTTATCTTTCAGCCCCTGGCTCACAAGCCTCATTCTTGATGAAGGGCTTATGCCCGAGACGTTGATTCTCCTGCTTCCTGAATGCTGTCTGACCTGCTGTGCTTTCCCAGCAACACACTCTCGACAGCTGTAGTAAAAGCCTGATGTCTGGGGAATGTTTGAGACCATGAGTGGGGGAAGATGTTAAAGACAATAGTGGGAAATGTGAAGCATGAGTCTTGCAGGATGTGGGTATCTAGGAGAGATAGAATGAGTGTGAGGTATCAGAACGAAGGTGGTGAAACTTACCATGGAGTTTATTGTTAATACAATTGTAATACAATGATGTTGTATTATTTCTATTTTTCTGTATCTTTGTATTTTTATAATTTTTTTGTAAAAGAGTAAGAAGATTTCGCAATAAAAAAATATTAAAAAGAAAATTGTCACCTTGGTCAGTGTGGTGTCAGCCGTCTGGAGTGGAGAAAGACATTGACCTTTTCTACACTTCTCCACTCCAGAAGGCTGACATCACACTGACCAAGGTGACAATTTTCTTTTTAATATTTTTTTATTGTGAAATCTTCTTACTCTTTTACAAAAAAATTATAAAAATACAAAGATACAGAAAAATAGAAATAATACAACATCATTGTATTACAATTACATTAACAATAAACTCTACAAGACACAATTGTCTCATACTTATTTAACTCAAAGTAAATTAAAATGAAATGAAATGAAATTAAATTAAATTACAGTCACATTAAGTTAAGTTATATTACATTGCTCCACTTGCCGCACTTCCACTGAAGCTCTCGTCCATGGGAGAAACAGCTATTATATCCATAATGACTAGGCTTCCCCAGCCCACCCCCCACGGGTCCCCTGACCACCATATATGGCCCTCACTGCTATAGAAAGCCCTAATCAGTATCATCGATAGATTCGGGTCTATGTAATTTAGAAAGGGTTACCACATCTAATAAAATTGTTCTGTTCTATATTGCACCATGTTTGTAAGAGAGTCTCGGGGGATGCACTCCATCACAAGTCTGCGCTACTCCATAAGGCCTGGGGGTTTCCGATATCCAGCTCATTAGAAAATGTATCCTCTCACAGCGTGTAAGAATGTTAAATAACCTTTTCCCGCATTCACCCAGAGAGGACAGATTCGGTAGTCCCAAAAGAAGGGATACTGAGTCTGCCTTAACTTCAATTCGCAGGAAGTTCTCCAGCTCATTCACCATGGCACCCCAGCATCCGCAAGTCTTGTAGCAGGGCCAAAAGTAATGTGTAAGGGTGCCTATGCTGATTTTACTTTTGGGACATCCTAGAGAAGATCCTTTCTTAAACTTGGCTAACTTCTCTGGTGCCATATGGGCCCTGTGAAGGATCTTCAATTGCATAGCATGTGCTTTATTCATATTGAAATTTTCTTCACATTCTCCCATATATCCTTCCCTGTTTCTGATGAAATTTCTACTCCTAGTTCCTGATTCCAGATCCCTTAGAGTCTCTCCATAGCTACCAAGGCACTCCTTCTCTGTAATCGGTAGAGGGTACTGACCAAGAGAGTGCCCCACATCAGAGCACTCTTCTCTCTATGTCTGACTTGTAGGGCTGAGCCAAGAGTGTGGTCTTCTTCTGTATATAATCCCTAACCTGGAAGTATCGGAAAAGGTCCCTAATAGATATCCTGTATTCCTGACTTAATTGGTTAAAAGACATCAAGTCCTCTCTCGCAAATAAGTCTCCCAAACAGGAGATTCCCTTATCCTCCCATGCTTTGATGCTGGAGTCCATTGACCTTGGCCGACATCCTGGGATGCCCACTAATAAGGTGAACGATGAGGTCTTAAGCAAATTGCCCTCACCCTGCTGCATCATCCTCCATGACTTCACTGTATTTAAGATAATTGGGCTCTCACAGTGCTCAGCAATGGATCTCATCTTGTGCATAAACAGTAAATTAACGAAGGGACACCTAGCCTGCGAGTCCTCGAAATCAAGCCATATCGACCTCGAGTCCTTACGCACCCAGTCGCCAACATATGACAACAGGGTGCAAATTTGGTATCTCTTCAGATCTGGGAGATCCACCACACCACCACTCCCCACCACCCACCCCCCCCCCCCCCCCCCCCCCCCCCCCCCCGCCCATACCCTGTGGGAGTTGCAACTTAGTAAATTTAATTAGAGGGCGCCAACACCACTAAATAAAGGAGCCAGCTGGGTAATCTCCCCAGCATCTGTCTGGGGAGCCAACGGAAGTATCCCCATAGGGTATAATAGCTGAGGAAGGAAATTCATTTTAATCAGGGCTATACGGTCTAACCATGATAGTGGTAGCCCCTCCCACCGCTGCAAGTCCTGTTTTATCCTCTCAAACAATTGTACAACGTTAGCTCTGTACAGTTGATGGAAGATTGGGGTAATAAATATCCCCAGGTAGAGAAAATGTTGTTGTGAGCACTGAAAAGGAAACTGCATTCCATCCTCCAGCTCAGGCACTTCCACCAATCCTCCCGTGGGTATGACTTCAGACTTCGTAAAATTTATTGTTAATCCCGAAAAATTTAATTTTTTGCGTTAGCAGGGGTACGGACTTACCTGGGTTAGCCAGAAACAGAAGAACATCATCCACATAAAGAGTAATTTTGTGTTCCTCAATTCCTACCTTTAGTGCCACTATTTCAGGGTCCTTCTGGATGGCTTCCACCAATGGCTCAATTGCCAAGGCAGATAGCAGTGGTGAGAGAGGACACCCCTGTCGGCTGCCTCTCCCAATACTAAAATTATCTGATTTAACACCATTCGTGATAACAGCTGCCTTGGGGTCACTACATAGATAGAAGAACACCAACGAGATTATAACCATTCCACCCAATCAAATGCCTTTTCCACATCCAGGGAGACTACCAAGTCCAGAGTGAATCTCTGCTGACATACTTTTCCTATGTTCAGTACCCTCCTGATATTATTGGAAGAGCTATGGCTCTTAATAAAACCCACCTGGTCTTAGATTAGATTAGATTACTTACAGTGTGGAAACAGGCCCTTCGGCCCAACAAGTCCACACCGCCCCGCCGAAGCGTAACCCACCCATACCCCTACATCTACATCTACCCCTACCTAACATTACGGGCAATTTAGCTTAGCCAATTCACCTGACCGGCACATTTTTTGGAGTGTGGGAGGAAACCGGAGCACCCGGAGGAAACCCACGCAGACACGGGGAGAACGTGCAAACTCCACACAGTCAGTCGCCTGAGGCGGGAATTGAACCCGGGTCTCCGGCGCTGTGAGGCAGCAGTGCTAACCACTGTGCCACCGTGCCGCCCACAATAATGGGCAGTACCTTTTCCAACCACAGAGCCAGCACCTTTGATAAAATTTTGAATTCTACATTCAACAATGAGATAGGTCTATATGAGGCGCAATCCTTGGGATCTTTCCCTCTCTTTAAATAAGAGAGATATTGGCCTCCCTAAAGGAGGTCAGAAGGCCGTCCTGGCTATACGAGTGATCATACATCCCCAGAAGTGGTTCAGCCAAAACGTGTATAAACTCCTTGTAAAACTCACTCGGGAACCCGTCAAGGCCAGGTGCTTTGCCACTTTGGAGCTGTCTTATTATCTCCTGCACCTCCTTTACTGTCAAAGGTGCATTTAAAAGGGAGGCCTGCTCTGTGTTTATACCGGGGAGGTCCAGATTTTCAAAAAAGGATTCCTTTCTCATTACTCCATCCTCACAGACCTCCAATGGGTATAACTCCTGAATTCCCGAAATCTGGCATTAATCTTTTTCAGCTCAGGAGTGATGTATCTATCTGACTTATCCCCAGATTTGAACAACCTTTGCTTTGCAAAGGAGACCTGTCTCTTTGCTGCCGGTGTGAGCATGGATCCAGAGCAGCCCAGAGAGCTGTGACCCGTTGTAACTTAACCACAGTTGGCCTGTTATAATATACTGACTTGGCTGCCTCCAGCCGGCCCTCAAGCATCTACTGCTGCTCCCCTCTCTGTCTCTTTCTGGTTGTTGATTATGAGCTAATCAGACCCCTTAAATATAGCTTGGTGGTCTCCCAAAATACCAATGGATTACTGGCCGTACTCCAATTGATATCCCAGAAGCCCCTGAACTTTCTTGTCATGTACTCTACAATGTTACCATCCTTCAACAGAAATGGATCCATGCGCCAGTGCCATGTATCTGTCCCACCACCATTAGTCTTGACATCCAAGTACATTGCTGCATTGTCCAAAATAGTTATGTTCCCAATCATGCAGGCCAACACCAAGTCCAAACTAACCAACAGAATAATGAACATATCAATTCTCGTGTGACATTTGTCCGGGTTGGAGTAGAAGGTAAAATCTCTCCCATTAGGGTGGAGACACCTCCATCCATCCATTAGACCCAACTCCTTACACAAGTCCACTTATTTTCTCGATTGCAGGGTGTACCAGACAGACGCCTTGGCATCCTGTCCACCCTGGGGTCCATGAGATGATTGAAGACTCCTCCTATACTCATACAGCACACCCCAAGAGCCATTAATTTAGAGACTGCATCAACTAAAAATTTGAGGGGATGCACCGGGGAACAGTAAACGTTCAGGATGTCATACTCTTCTCCATGTACCAGAGCCTTGAGAATGGTGAACCATTTGTGCTCATCCTTGATTTGATCAATTTGATCATCCTTGAGTCAAAATTTTAGATAGATCCCCCATGATTAAAATTCAGTACTGCCGGATACCTCAGAGAATATTGAATAGAAAGGTGGTAAGGACAAGCCAGGGAACTATAGACCAGTGAGCCTGACGTCGATGGTGGGCAAGTTGGAGGGACAGGATGTACATGTATTTGGAAAGGCAAGGACTGATTAAGGATAGTCAACATATCTCACAAACTTGATTGAGTTTTTTTGAGGAAGTAACAAAGAGGATTGATGAGAACAGAGCAGTAGATATGACCTATATGGATTCAGTAGGGTGTTGTCAAGGTTCCCCACGGGAGACTGGTTAGCAAGGTTAAATCTCACGGAATACAGGGAGAACTAGCCATTTGGATAGAGAACTGGCTCAAAGGTAGAAGGCAGAGTGTGGTGGTGGAGGGTTGTATTTCAGACTGGAGGCCTGTGACCAGTGGAGTGTCACAAGGATCGGTGCAGGGTCCTCTACTTTTTGTCATTAATATAAATGATTTGGATGCGAGCATAAGAGGTACAGTTAGTAAGTTTGCAGATGATACCAAATTTGGAGGTGTAGTGCACAGTGAAGAGGGTTACTACAACAGAGCTACTACATAGTTATTACAACAGAATCTTGACCAGATGGGCCAATGGGCTGAGAAGTGGCAAATGGAGTTTAATTCAGATAAATGTGAGGTGCTGCATTTTGGGAAAGCAAATCTTAGCAGGACTTATACACTTAATGGTAATGTTCTAGGGAGTGTTGCTGAACAAAGAGACCTTGGACTACAGGTTCATAGCTCCTTGAAAGTGGAGTCGCGGGTAAATAGGATAGTGAAGAAGGCATTTGGTATGCTTTCCTTTATTGGTCAGAGTATTGAGTACAGGAGTTAGGAGGTCATATTGCGGCTCTACAGGACATTGGTTAGGCCACTGTTGAAATATTATGTGCAATTCCGGTCTCATTCCTATCGGAAAGATGCTGTGAAACTTGAAAGGGTTCAAAAAAGATTTACAAGGATGTTGTCAGGGTTGGAGATATTGAGCTATAGGGAGAGGCGAAACAGGCTGGGGCTGTTTTCCCTGGAGCATCGGAGGCTGAGGGGTGACCTTATAGAAGTTTACAAAATAATGAGGGGCATGGCTAGGGTAAATAGACAAAGTCTTTTCCCTGGGGTCGAGGAGTCCAGAACTAGAGGGCATAGGTTTAGGGTGAGAGGGAAAAGATATAAAAGAGACCAATGGGGCAACGTTTTACACAGAGGGTGGTACATGTACGGAATGAGCTGCCAGAGGATGTGGTGGAGGCTGGTACAATTGCAATGTTTAAGAGGCATTTGGTTGGGCATATGAATAGGATGGATTTGGAAGGATATAGGCTGGGTGCTGGCAGGTGGGACCAGATTGGGTTGGGATATCTGGTCGGCATGGACTGGTTGGGCATCTTTCCATGCTTTACGCCTCTATGACTCTATGACTCTAAGTCTCTTAATTTTTCTTAACATCATCAAAAGGTTTCCTCTTCTTAATTCTGGCCCTAGAAAAGTCTTGAAAATAACATTATTCTCTTCCCTGTCTTCTGGAAGTTTCTATTATTAACTGCTTCTCTTTATAGTGCTGGAGTCGCACTAGGACTGGGCGGGGGTGCTGATCCGACCTGGACCTGCACATCGCAATCCAGTGGGCCCACTCCAGACTCACCCGGCCCGACATGTTCTCCAGTCACAGCAACCCTGGGAGACACTTCACCAGGAACTCGACCAGATTCTCGCCCTCCTCATGCTCCAGAAGACCCATGACCCGTAAGTTTTTACTCCGACCTCAATTCTCGAGATCATCAACCCGGTCCAGCAGGACCCAAACCTGGCCTTCCAGATATCGGATCTACCCCTCCGAGTTCTCCGCCACCATCTCCAACGCCGCAGTCCTTTGCTTGACCGCTTCCATGCGTTGATCAAATGTCTGAACCTCCTGTTCCTGCTTTTTCAGAATGGTAGAGATTAGCTCCAGCACTATTTCAATTTTTTCTCGGAATTTTGCAAATCTCTGAGAGTAGATGCTGCTGTTCCACCGAGCTCAAAGGTGCTGCCAGCAGCTGCAGGTGTCTGGGTAGTGTTTTTTTTAAGTCATGGTATAGTCCAGTTATTGGTTTTTTTTAACGGCTAAAATTTAAAGTTTTTTTTAAGCGCCTAGCGGACCCGGAAGCTGGTGTCGCGCTAGCTTACCTGGGAAGGTTTTTTTTCTTATAAAAGCGCGCAGGCGAGGAACCCGAGGCACTACAGGGGTAGAGCCTCCCACCTGCCCTCCTCCTCTAACCTAATAATACGACCCATTGTGATAAGCTGATAAGTGCTGCATTTTGCTTGTTTGTTTCTTTAGATCTAGTTTTTAAAGTTTACCTTTTAGAGGGATGGCAGCGAAGGCAGTGCAATGTTCCTCTTGCAACATGTATGAGGTGAGGGAAGCCATTAGCGTCCCTCCTGATTACACTTGCAAGAAGTGCACCCATCTCCAGCTCCTCCAAGACCGTGTTAGGGAACTGGAGCTGGAGTTGGATGAACTGCGGATCATTCGGGAGGCAGAGGTGGTCATAGATCAGAGCTTGAGGGAAGTAGTTACTCCGAAAGTTATAGAGAGATGGGTGACAGTGAGGGGGAGTGGGAGGAAGCAGCCAGTGCAGGGACCCCCTGCGGTCATTCCCCTCAAGAACAAGTATACCGTTTTGGATACTTGTGGGGGGGATGACTTACCAGAGGTAAGCAACGAGGTTCAGGCCTCTGGCACGGAGCCTGTCCCCGTTGCTCAGAAGGGAAGGGTGGAGAAAGGTAGAGCGATAGTTATTGGAGATTCAATAGTGAGGGGCACAGATAGGCGGTTTTGCGGGGGCAACAGAGACTCACAATTGGTATGTTGCCTCCCAGGTGCAAGGGTACGTGATGTCTCTGATCGTGTTTTCCGGGTCCTTAAGGGGGAGGGGGAGCAGCCCCAGATCGTGGTCCACGTTGGCACCAACGACATAGGTAGGAAGAGGGGTGAGGATGTTAGACAGGCTTTCAGGGAGCTAGGTTGGAAGCTCAGAGCTAGAACGAACAGAGTTGTTGTCTCTGGTTTGTTACCCGTGCCACATGATAGAGAGTCAAGGAATAGGGATAGAGAGGAGTTAAATGCGTGGCTACAGGGATGGTGCAGGAGGGAGGGATTCCGGTATTTGGATAACTGGGGTTCTTTCTGGGGAAGGTGGGACCTCTATAAACAGGATGGTCTACACCTGAACCTGAGGGGCACCAGTATCCTTGGGGGAAGGTTTGCTAGTACTCTTTGGGAGGGTTTAAACTAACTCTGCAGGGGCATGGGAACCTGGAGTGTAGCTTTGGGGTACAGGACCTTGAGTTTAGGGAGGTTAGGAACATGGCATCGATCTCGAAGGAGGGTGCCTGTAGACAGGAAGGTGGCTTGAAGTGTGTATACTTCAATGCCAGAAGTATAAGAAATAAGGTTGGTGAGCTTGCAGCATGGGTTGGTACCTGGGACTTCGATGTTGTGGCCATTACAGAGAGGTGGGTAGAACAGGGACAGGAATGGCTGTTGCAGGTTCCAGGGTTTAAATGTTTTAGTCGGGTCAGAGATGGGGGTAAAAGAGGGGGAGGTGTGGCATTGCTTGTCAAGGATAGTATACAGCAGGAGAAAGGGTGATGGAGAAAGACTTGCAATCTGAGGTAGTTTGGGCGGAGGTTAGAAATAGGAAAGGTGAGGTTACCCTGTTAGGAGTTTTCTACAGGCCTCCTAATAGTCTGAGAGAATTAGAGGAAAGTATTGCGAGGATGATTCAGGAGAAGAGTGAAAGTAGCAGGGTGGTTGTTATGGGGGACTTTAACTTCCCAGATATTGACTGGGAAAGCTATAGCTCGAGTTCGTTAGATGGGTCGGTGTTTGTCCAATGTGTGCAGGAGGGTTTCCTGACACAATATGTAGACAGGCCAACAAGAGGTGAGGCTATACTGGATTTGGTTCTGGGTAACGAACTAGGCTAGGTGTTAGACTTGGAGGATGACTTCGGGGGCAGTGACCACAACTCGGTGACTTTTACTCTAGTGATGGAGAGGGATAAGTGTGCACTGCAGGGCAACAGTTATAGCTGGGGGCAGGGAAATTATGATGCGGTGAGGCATGACTTCGGATGCGTGGATTGGAAAAATAGGCTTTAAGGGAAGAACACAAATGATATGTGGAGATTGTTCAAGGAACAGCTAATGGGTGTCCTTGATAAGTATGTACCAGTCAGGCAGGGAGGAAAGGGTCTTGTGAGGGAGCCGTGGTTTAATAAGGAATTGGAATCCCTTGTGAAAGGGAAGAGGGCGGCCTATGTAAAGATGAGGCGTGAAGGTTCAGTTGGGGCGATTGAGAGTTATAAGGTAGCCAGGAAGGATCTAAAGAGAGAGCTAAGAGCAGCGAGAAGGGGACATGAGAAGTCCTTAGTTGGTAGGATTAGGGAAAACCCAAAGGCTTTCTATAGGTATGTCAGGAAGAAAAGGATGACTAGGGTAGGTATCGGTCCAGTCAAGGATAGTAGTGGGAAGTTGTGTGTGGAGGCGGAGGAGATCGGTGAGACACTAAATCAATACTTTTCGTCAGTGTTCACTCAGGAACAGGACATTATTGCCGATGTAAATGCTGAGTCACAATTAATTAGAATGGACGGCTTTGAGGTATGTAGGGAAGAGGTGTTGGAAGTTCTGGAAAGGATGAAAATAGATAAGTACCCTGGTCCTGATGGTATTTATCCTAGGATCCTCTGGGAAGCTAGGGAGGAGATAGCGGAGCCATTGGCCTTGATTTTTATGTCGTCGTTGTCTACAGGAATAGTGCCAGAAGACTGGAGGATAGCGAATGTGGTCCCCTTGTTCAAGAAGGGGAGCAGGGATAGCCCAAGTAACTATAGGCCAGTGAGTCTCACTTCTGTTGTGGGCAAAGTCTTAGAGAGAATTGTAAGGGATAGGATTTATGAACATCTGGATAGGAATAATGTGATCAAGGATAGTCAGCATGGTTTTGTGAAGGGCAGGTCGTGCCTCACAAACCTTATTGAATTCTTTCAGAAGGTGACCAAGGAAGTGGATGAGGGTAAAGCAGTAGATGTGGTGTATATGGATTTTAGCAAGGCGTTCGATAAGGTACCCCATGGCAGGCTAATGCAAAAACTACGGAGGTATGGCATTGAGGGTGCATTAGAGATTTGGATTAGGAATTGGCTGGCTGGAAGCAGACAGAAGGTAGTAGTTGATGGTATAGGTTCATCTTGGAGCGCAGTTACTAGTGGTGTTCCACAAGGATCTGTTTTGGGACCATTGCTGTTTGTCATTTTTATAAATGACCTGGAGGAGGGGCTTGAAGGCTGGGTGAGCAAGTTTGCGGATGACACGAAAGTCGGTGGAGTTGTGGACAGCGAAGAAGGATGTGGCAGGTTACAGCGGGATATCGATAAGTTGCAGAGCTGGGCAGTAAGGTGGCAAATGGAATTCAATGTAGCTAAGTGTGAAGTCATTCACTTTGGTAGGAGTAACAAGAAGATGGATTACTGGGCTAATGGTAGAGTACTTGGTAGTGTGGATGAGCAGAGGGATCTTGGTGTCCATGTACACAGATCTTTGAAAGTTGCCACCCAGGTAAATAGTGCTGTGAAGAAGGCATATGGTGTACTGGGCTTTATTGGTAAAGGAATTGAGTTCCGGAGTCCTGAGGTCATGTTGCAGTTGCATAAGACTCTGGTGCGGCCTCATGTGGAGTATGGTGTGCAGTTTTGGTCGCCATATTATAGGAAGGATGTGGAGGCATTGGAACGAGTGCAGAGGAGGTTTACCAGGATGTTGCCTGGCATGGTAGGAAGATCATATGAGGAAAGGCTGAGGCACTTGGGGCTTTTCTCATTGGAGAAAAGAAGGTTTAGGGGAGATTTGATAGAGGTGTACAAGATGATTAGAGGTTTAGATAGGGTTGACAGTGAGAACCTTTTTCCGCTAATGAAGTCAGCTGTTACTAGGGGACACAGCTTTAAATTAAGGGGTGGTAGGTATAGGACAGATGTTAGGGGTAGATTTTTTACTCAGCGGGTTGTGAGTTCATGGAATGCCCTGCCAGTAGCAGTGGTGGACTCTCCCTCTTTATGGTCATTTAAGCGGGCATTGGACAAGCATATGGAGGTTATTGGGCTAGTGTAGGTTAGGTAGGCTTCGGTCGGCGCAACATCGAGGGCCGAAGGGCCTGTACTGCGCTGTATTTTTCTATGTTCTATGTTCTATGTTCTATGTGTGCCTGGCACAGTTGGGGAATGCCCTGCCTGCTGTGATCCTTTCGCTCCTTTTCCCTTAATCATCTTCATCTCGATTCCAGTGCTTTCAGATCCATATTTAAAAGATTCTAGGTAGTTTGCCTGCTTTGTGTTAACAATTTTTCTTCGGGGTTGCTGATGGGGAGGTGGGGTGGGATCCACCTTGCCTGGGGTATGGCACAGAGCCCAACACAGCAGACTTCTCAGACTGCCACCATCTTGAATCTCCAGGGGGAGACAATTTTGGATGAGACTGGCATGGTCTGGTGTCATGGCCACCACTACACAGAAGAGGAAATCCTGCCTGTGCACCACCCTGAACTGCAGGGCCCCCAATGCACTGCCCACAATACTGGGGCACAGAGGTCCTCCTATCTGCTGAGTGTGAGGCAAAAGTCAAGAACTATTCAAGGAAGCACCAGAGTGATAACGTTTGTCCTGATGCAAATAGGCTTTTAAATGATGGTGCATCGACAAGGGATGCTGCTGTCTTCTGAGATATCCACTGAGTGGCAAGTTCATGCAGGAACAACGTTTCAGGAGAAGGGATGGAAATCCGACATGAGAGATGACATCAGGCTGTAGTCAGTAATTCATGAGGCAAGTTAGGTAAGGTACGGTGAAAGGATTCACTAGGTGACAATTCCTCCAAAACATTTGACATGATTCAGTCTTTAAAAAAAATAAGAAATTGTCCAATAGAGTTTGGGAGTATAAGTGAGAATATGAATTTGGGGTGACAACAATAATCCCAACAGCCATGATCTTACTGAAAATTGGAACAGGTTCAAGGGGTCAAATAGCCAACTCCTTCAACTCAATTGTAGTTCATACATTCATATTAATGAAGAGTCTGCAGAGCATGTCTATAAAACCTAGAGCCCAATTCTCTTCTACACATGAAAGTACAATGGAAATTCTCAAACTTACTACAGCTAAATCTTGTATATAATGTTGAACAGAGCTCTTTCTGAACAGTATTTGTAAACGTAGAACTTTTCTTACATTATACGTTTGTTCCTCAGAACTCCATAGGTTTCAGTTCACAAGCTGCAATATCAGATTGCAAGCTTCTAATACACACCTCAATAACAAGTTGTTTTGAGATTGTGACCAGCACCTTCAGTATAAACAGGATAATTTTTTGCATCATTCAATTATTCTTCACTTGCTGAAGAGAAAGGTGAAGCATTAAAGCCAGGAACCAGAGTGGGTGCACCATTGGCAACCATAAAGTCACAACTTAAAAAGCCAAATGTCAATAATTCCGTAGATACCGGGGCACCGATTCATTTTACAAACTTTTAATTTGCGCATTTCCTTTGTTCATAACCAAAACAATTAACAGAGAAAATGCTAACCATTTATTAAGATGTGCAATATTTTACAATTGGCTGTTGGGTTGCCTAAAGCAAACACAGCATACAAGTGATGGGGGGTGGAGGGCGGTATCGTACAGCATTCTGGTCTTTAGTACCTGGGTTTTCTGTGCTACAAGTGCCGTTTTGCCTCTATTGCAGGTTCAAATATTGCTAACTGTGTTGGACACCATTGATGGGGGAGCCCTCCTCCTCTATGACATTTAGCAGGGTTACAAATCTAAATCCAACTTAGACAGCCAAGTCCACTGCACTCTGTTGTGAGGTGGATTGCTGTTAATGCTACAGTAAATTGTCTGTGAGCTATGTTCATTCACAATGGGATGAGTACTGGATGACTGCGAACACATTGCTGGATTGTCCTTGGATGTCTGCTTATCCGGGAGGTATTGTGTTCTTGCATGGAGTGTTCAGATCCCGTTGAGAACAAACAATATTTTTGAGGAGGTTGAGTTCTGGAAGCCTGACTGTCAGATAGCTTAAAACTAAATGATTGTTGTTGATAATGGTGTCAGCCTGAAGACTGCGTAAATTGTTCTATGCATTGAGATTCATAAAGATTCATAAATGTTTACAAGCTTTGAGTCATGTGTCAGACATAGTGTGGTGTAGTACAGTGAATAGTCTGTGTGACTCGTGTTGGAAATGGGAAATAACAGTAGCGATATATTAACTGACTTTTAACACTTATATGAGTTTATTGTAACTTTTGCAAAAACTAATTCCATGGCCTGACGTTTACAGGATACCCAAAGGCAGAAAACAGAGAGTCAGACTCAAATTAGATTACATGCCATTGGGATGAACCCATTGGCACAATTTTACGGTTGGCCAGGGTAGTGTACATTAGTGCCCAATTAAGGCCCTCATCTTGCTACCAATTTAATATAACAGGCGTGGTAGGATTCTTGTGGTGCAGTGATAGAGTCCCTGCCTCTGGGCCAAGACAGCTGGTTGCAAGTCCTTTTTGCTCCAGATATATATCATAACATATCTGAACCAGTTGATTTAAAAATGTGTTCAATGGATGTTGGCTTTTCCCAACTTGGTAGATCTTCAACAACAATGACTGTTACATGATCTATTACTTTAGTCAACTACACTGTTGACTTCTCTTTGTTTCTCATTGTTTAGTGAAATGTAAGGATATTCCATTGTGAAACCTGTCACACTAACCAGAGACAATGGTGCTGATGTGGAGATTGTTGAGAGAGTCAAGTTCCTCGGAATGCTGATCACCAACAATCTGTCCCATTCTACTCATGTTAACGCATTGGTCAAGAAAGCAGAAAATCTCTACTTCCTCAGGAAGCTAAGGAAAATCAGCATGTCCATGAGGATTCTCACCAATTTTTATGGATATACTATAGAAAGCATCCTATCTGAATGCATCACGGTGTGGTTTGGCAACTGCTCTACCCAAAACCGCAAGAAGCTACAGAGAGTCATGGACACAGCCCCATCCATTGAGCAAACCATCCATTGACTCCATTTATGCTTCCTGTTGCCTCAGGAAAGCAACCAGCATAATCAAAGACCCCTCCCGTCCCAGTTATACTCTCTTCCATCCTCCCTCTTCCATCAGGTAGATAATATAAAAGTTTGTACACGCATACGAATGGATTCAAAAACAGCTTCATCTCTGCTGTTATCAGCCTTTGAATGGACCTTCAAAAATTAATTCTGATCTATCTCTCTCCACACCTTTTCTGCAGCTGTATTCTGCACTCTGTTCTGTAACCTTGATGGAAACAACATTTCTCACTGTATCTCAGTACATGTGGAACCAATAAATCAACCTATCAAACAGTCAATCCGTGATTTTTGAAACATTTTGTTTCTGCTTTGTGACTTGCATTTGTTGCAGTCAGGTTTGGTCAAAAGCTACGTATTGGGTCTCTATTCAATAAGTGGATCCTTGCAGTTTGTAAAAATTTTGTTAACTTCACCATTCAGTGGAAATGAGTAGAACAGGATTTTATCTGTAACTGTTACTTTAGAAGGTGCAGACATAGACACCTGTAATATTTGATAATAGAAGAATTTGATCCAACAGCCCAGCGAACAAGGGGAATTTTTTCAGTGTAATAGATTGTTTTATGGAAATACATATGCCAAAATGGAATTGCAATGAACAACTGCATTATAGCTGTCTAAAAAAAACGTATTAACAGCAAAATCAGATGGCTAATTATAATGGAACAAAATGAAGATTGATGATGTGCAATACTACAGACAAAGAATGACATGCTCATTAAGAAAAAATGATGTTAATACTGGTCATGTTATTCAAGATAGATTTTTATTGTGAGGAAGGCTATTATGGTCTGCTGATTGATGCTAAGAAGGACAACCTACCATTATACATGGATGATTCCATTCAGTAGCAATACAGTCAGTGAAATACAACTGGCATTCTCCTTTAATTAGAATGTAATTGCACAAACACTGATATTTCTGCAATACATATCGAAAAAGGCATACAACTTTTGACATTGATGTCCAGAGTCTAATCCAACTACATAGAATCATAGAACTAAACAATACAGAAGAAGGCTATTCAACCATCGTGTCTGTACTACCCAACTTGTACCATTCTCTAGCCCTATATCTATAGCTTTCTAAATTCAGCATTTTCCAATATATATCCAGCTCTCTTTGGAAACCTCCTATGAATCTGTCTCCACTACTCTCCTAGGCCATGAGTTCCAAATCCTAACAACTCTATGTAAATAAGGTTCTTTTAATCTCATCTGTAGCTCTCTTGCTGACAATTTTGAAATTGTGACCCCTTGTTACTGACATGCAACTAGTGAAAACAGTACATTCTTTTTTACCCTGTCAAAATTGTTCATAATTTCATTAAATCACTTCTTAATCTTCTCTATTCCAAGGAGATTATGTCCAATTTCTCTAACCTTTCCTGGTATCTAAAATCCGTCATTCCTGACATCATTCTGATAAATCTCTTTGAACTGTCTCCAGAGCTTTAAGATCCTTCCTTAAATAAGGTGCCCAGACCTGAACAGAATATTCCAAATTGGTCTGACCAATAATTTGTAGAGGTGTAGCATCACCTCCTTGCTTTTATACTGCATGCCCCTATCTATAAACCTAAGGATCCTATAAGCTTTCTTAACAACTCTTATAACTTAACTGGCAGCCTTCAGAGTATTATGCACTTCCAGGAAATTAGTTCCATTTCTGCTCAGGTAAAGTCCATCTGTTCTGAACAGTTTTCTTCTTTCCCAAAGTGATCGCAATGTCATACAAATTTAAAACCCTCCCTTCTACATAAGCGGTCAAGCCATGCACTATTTAGTCACCCAATCCTACAGTTTATTTGTTTTGTTTTATTGTTGTCACATTTACCTAAGTACAGTGAAAAGTTTTGCTTTTCAAATGGTGCAGGCAGATCATACCATGCATTTCTGATCTGTCATTGTCTAAATGGTGAAGTTTGTGGTATAGGTAGTATTTCTGAGCTTACTACCCTGGAGGTCCTGTGTTCCAACCTACTCCCTAACTCCTGAAATAGATTCTGCAAGTTCTCCAAGCTGTCCATCCCAATGTCATTGCTTTTCACTTGAAGCACAATGGGTGGCACAGTGGTTATCACTGCTGCCTCACAGCATCAGAGACCCAGGTTCAATTCCCACCTCAGGCGACTGATTGTGTGGAGCTTGCACATTTTCCACCTGGGTGTGCTCCAGTTTCCTCCCACAGTCCAAAGATGTGCAGGTCAGGTGAATTGGCTATGCTAAATAGTGTTAGGGGAATGGTCTGGGTGGGTTGCAGGTCAGTGTGGACTTGTTGGGCCAAAGGGCCTGTTTCCACACTGTAAGTAATCTAAGCTAGAAAAAAGTAATCTACTGGTTGCCCACCCTCCCTTTCTCGAAGGTTTTACAGTCTTTCCTTTATGTCCCCAACTGTTGCAACAGACCTTATGACTCACAATCTTGGCTGTGAACTAAACTATTTACCCTCAAACTATTTAGTCACCCACTCCTAAAGTTGATTTGATTTGTTTTATTGGTGTCACATGTGAAAGTTTTATTTTGCAAGCGGTACAGGCAGATCATACCATACAAGGACATACAGATGAAGAGGTGAGTCATACAATGTTATGGCTGCACAGGAGGTGCACAAATCAAGATTAGCATTAGAGAGGACCAATCAGCAGGGAAGAAGCTGTTCTTGAACCGGTTGATGCGTGTTCAAGCTTCTGTATCTTCTGCCTGAAGGAAGAGATTTCTAATCTGCTCACAAGCCTCTCTCTCTCTCTTTTTCCAAAGTAGAATCTGGCACAATGATACTGTGGCTTTCTCTTCAATCATCCAGCCACCACTCAGTCATGTTGCTCAGTAAATAGGCCCCTAAAATTTCATAGGGTAAAAACAATGACTGCAGATGCTGAAAACCAAATACTGGATTAGTGGTGCTGGAAGAGCACAGCAGTTCAGGCAGCATCCAACGAGCAGCGAAATCGACGTTTCGGGCAAAAGCCCTTCATCCCTAAAATTTCATACCTGTTAGACAGCTCCAAGGAGTCCCGAGTTTCCCTGACCTGCTGTTGCTTTTATTTTTGATGAATGGTCACCCAGTCTCCTGCCATTTCTAATTCTCTTCTTTGCCTGCTTATCACAATATGAGGTGACTACTCTCTGGGGTGACTATTTCAGAAACCTCTCTCCTTCTTGTATGGTGCACAGTGAGGAGAGTCACTGCCAAATCAGCCAAGGACTGTTCCCCTCTGACATTTCATGCAAATATGACTGTCCTGGATCCCCCTGTGGATCTGAAACTTCTCACATTTTCCATGCCACACACATTATAAGCTTTCCCAGAGTCCCTGCCATCTCTATAGGTCAACATAATGCACAGAGCTTTGGCTCTACTGTTTGTAAGCCTCAAGCAAATTTTCTAATGGTGCCCTCTTCCCTCTTCTTTTGTTCAAGGAGGAAGGAAACACTACAGTAACGTAGTCTTTAGGACTTTACCATTCATTGAAACCGGGTAAGCATGGTCCCCTTCTCACTTGTGGTGATTGAAACCACCTTGTCCAGAATCCTTTGCAGTTACTAATCACTGTCACCCTCCATATTGAGGGAACTTGAGTACATGGCACAGATTGGCTGCCACACTAAAGTACAAAGCATGCTCTTATAGTTTAGAAGTATCTCTTAATTTAAGATTGCTTTCTATATTCAGTGAGCGAAATAAAATCTAAAGTCACATCTTTTTACTTTTTTTATTCTTAAACGATTCAAAATGGCACCGGATTGTGGCGACAGGTGAAGCTTTTCACTGTATTTTACTCTATCACTGTAAAATGCGAGTTGCAATGAATCATTCAATTCAATTAACTTCAATGCAATTCAGTAAATTGGTTGTGAAGGTACTGCTGAAAAAGAAAACCTTGCTTATAATTTGGCAGGATTTGCAGTTACATATTTACAAGTTACATTTTTTTTTCAATTTGAAAGGACTGCTATTGTTGAGGACACGAATAAAAATGTTGGTCCATGACATTTCTTTTTTTTGAAAGAAAGCAGTTCAAAGTTGTTTTCCAAGACATCCCTGCTGTTTTGAACAAAATATCTCATGTTGCCATGTCAGCTTTTGTTTTGTTAAAAAGACTGAAACTCAAGTGATTTACAACTTGCAAGTCCTTTTCAGAAATCAGCAGTCAATTAGAGAGGGCAAGTTCTCTTTGATCAAACTGAACAACCTTTTCCAAGAAATGAAAGATTTACAGGAAGTGTAGTCAACTGATTTGAAACTTCGGTTATGCACAGCTTAATGCAATCTGACAAAGAAAAAAATCAATCTCTCTACAGGAAATCTTATTTCTAATACAGAGAAAGGCATCCTTTGAAATCGGTCTTCAAATTGCATCCTGAATATACTCAGCTCTGACTCGCAACAAAAGTACAGAATTTGTTTTTAACCATTGGGAAGTCTCAAATGTTCCCAAACAATAGAACCCAATTTGTCTTAAGTTGTCTTGCAGGACTACCATTGTTCTTAATTGAAGTGAATTGTCATATACCTAAAAACAAAGTTTTGACCTTCAATCAGGCTGACATCAATAGATAGAGCTCTCTTTTGTTTACAAAAATGCCCACCAACATAGACGTGCTATAGAATTGACACCCCTGACATATTCTTGAAATGGAATTTTGACTCGTAACATGTCTGACAAGTGGCAATATGTTCCTATCAAGATTATAAAGGATAAGAAGGACTATAAGTTTAATAGAATAATCTAGAGAAAAAGATAGTAAAATTAACTGCTTTCTAAATCAGGATGATCTGGCTAAATCTACCTTTCAACGTTGTTGAACATAAAAAATGCCTTTGGTTATGAATATCCATTATGCGCTTTCCTTGCAATGACAGAAATTGCCTTGGTTATGTCTCAGCTTAAACCAAATGGGGTTTAGTCAGAAACAAACTGCTGAAAGCAAAACCAAGAAATCGGATTGAAAATGACATATTGACTTTTGTGCATCAGTGTTGATGGTCCAGCGTTAAGCTTGGGTGAATGTGATGGCATTCTAAAATCAGCAGGCATAGCAAAACAAATAGCTAAAAGCAAATCCTAGGAGCTTTAGCAAACTGATTGACACATCAACTGCTAAGTAGCACAAGCAGGCCTTACAGACATAGTCATAAATGAAGCAGAGAAAGATTTAATGTGTCGACAAACCAACAGAGCTTTTGACAATTTATAACTTGGCATACAAATATGAAGGAGGAGAAAGTGAGGACTGTAGATGCTGGAGATCAGAGTTGGGAAGTGTTATACTGGAAAATCTCAGCAGGTCAGACAGCATCCGAGGAGCAGGAGAGTCAACATTTTGGGCATAGGCTCTTCATCAGGAAGAGCTGCTTGAAACATTGATTCTCCTGCTCCTTGGATGCTACCTGGCTGGCAGTGCTTTTCCAGCACGACCCTTTTTGATACAAATATGAAGGGACAATTTTACATCCCATTTATCTGGTCATGTCAATTTGAACATAAAGCTGAAATGGTGTCACACAACATGCAAAAGTACTTAATTTAAGTCATCAAATCTATGATAAATTCCTGTACTTTTCCAAACAGAACTACATACACAATATGAATTTTTAACTGAGGGTTAATCTGGTTCAGGGCAATTATTCAGCATCAACTTTAGAGAGAGACGCACTAAATTTATTACAAACTTGTATTTGAAAGTGGACTTTACCAATGTATTTCTGATAGTTGAAATTAAGTGTTTTTGTTCACTTATCTGGCAGGGTTGAGATCATGATCTAGAAGGTGTTGGCCATAACTCAATGTCCCAAAACCTGGGATAGCTCAACACTACTGCTCTAGTGATGAAAGATAGTGAAGGAGGTATGCCAACGTACAATATTTTCTTCACCAAGATCCTCTTAGAATTGTGTGGATACAAAACTGCAGACATTTATTCTCTGCAGGATTACCTCAGCACTGGATTCTTCAATGTGCAACCTTCCAGAATATCATGGTGCGTAGAAACTCTTGAAGGTCTTTGAGGAGAAATCAGATGTGCAGGGAATGAACGTCCATATGACAGAGACACAATTTATTCACAATACCGCCCAAGCTAAACAATTCTAAAGGGTAAACCAGGATGCTTTCCTTAAGCTGTCACAAGTAAGGTAATCTGTATTCTTGAAGGCCATGCAGGGGCCAACACAAGAACAGGATTTGGCATTTGGTAAGCGACAAAACATTTTGAATGGTATTAAGGTCGCTTCCATTAGTGCACATGTATTAGGTCCATGACCTTGTCTCAACCTTGGATTATCTGGCCAAGATTTAGGCTGGCCTGCTGCTTTCTGTTGGAGTATACAAAACCACATTTAATCTCCTATGGACAATTGTTATGATTGTGCTTCCATGGGCACCTTCTTTGATTCTGCATATTCAGTTGTACAGAAGCAACTTCACTATCTTCAATGTTGAAGAAGTTCTGAGTGGGTGCTTTCTCATAGGGGATGAAATGGACAAAGCGTAAAATGCATTACTCCAGCTAAACAAGCTACACATCCTGACTCTGAACACCAAACAGTTGACACATCCAGGTTCAATTGTTCTGGGCACTGACTTCAACTACATTACTGACATGACATGACCATTGTCACAGCGTCAACAAAAAATAGTGTGTGGAACCATACTGTAGTTAAACTATAACACTTTAGAAGGCTTATGGAAAATAAAGATGGTGGACTTGGACTTCTTGTAGTTCCCAGTTTGAAATGTTCTGCCCCCACACTGTAAGGTCAAAAGTTGCATGATAGCAGGTCACAGTCCAACAGGTTTATTTGAAATCACAAGCTTTCAGAGCATTGCCCCTTCATCAGGTGAAGTGCTGATATTTCACCTGACAAAGGGGCAGCACTCTGAAAGTTGTGATTTCAAATAAACCTGTTGGGGTACAACCTGGTGTTGTGTGACCTTTGATCTTGTCCACCCTAGTCCAACACTGGCACCTCAACATCATGGCCTTACACTGCAAGTCAGGCATTGAATATTTATTGCTTTTATTAAGTCTATTACAATTAAATTGAGTAAGATATGCCATAGAGAGACAAGTTGAATTTTATTATAAATTTTGTAATATTCAAGTTGAAAAATGTTGTAATTTTTTATAGCTTTTAATTAATAAAGTATGTTTTGGGGGAAAAGATATGTTTAACTTCAGTATCACTCTCAGAGGCATTTGGTTAAAATTCATAATAACGAATCTTACAAATTCGTTTTGCCACTTTATGATTTCCCTTTTATGGAGGCTCATGTGTATTGATGTGTAGTAAACGTAATATGAGACTGAACAGACCATAAAGTACTGGCAGATAGCTGTGTAACTGGTGAGCTTAACTGATATAAATAGCACTATGGGTCAATTCAGCTGTGGAATGGCGGTAACACAGTGTGGAATTGAAGCAGATTTCAGAGAGATACCAAACAGTGATTAAAAATCAAGATCTTTTCCAACACAGTAAATAATGTGGAATACTCTCCTCAAATAAAGAAGCAAACCAAAAGTTTCTACAAATTGACGCAAGTTGGCAGGGTCAACTCAAAGCGCATTAATGTAGTTACACTTGAGGATTTGTATAAGAAAGTAACAGATTCTAAGAAAAGTTTCAAATGTGAATGTGTATGGGTTTGCATCACCTATGTTTGTACCTAAATAGTTTGATACAAATAAAGCAAATGAATATAGTCAAGGATCAGCACAAAAATATCAAAAGCCACAGATTATTTACAGCAATTTACAAATAAAGCTAGCATGCATTGCACTTGCAGTCAGTTGTCAAACCATCTTGCATATTTCCCATGAGCAAGCAGGTTAAGGAGAGTTTATCATACTACCCTTCTCTTTACAGAAAGTGGTTTATCTTCTGCAGAAGATGGAACCTGCTACTCCATGTACCAAAGCTCCCAGCAGCTTCAAATATGCATTCATGGAAATGTGTTGCTGGAAAAGCTCAGCAAGTCAGGCAGCATCCAAGGAGCAGGAAAACCAACGATTTGGGCTGGAGCCCAATGGGTCTGGCACGAAACGTCGATTTTCCTGCTCCTCAGATGTTGCCTGACCTGCTGTGCTTTTCCAGCAAGACACACTCTCATACTCTGATCTCCAGCATCTGCAGTCCTCACTGTCCTCTATGCCTTCATGGAAGTCAATGACGAGAAAGTTTAATATGACACATAGGCAAAGTAAGCTGAAGTACAAAAATGTGTTTTTTTTAATTTTTGGGAAAAGTTCACATTATGGTCACATGTTGTTTGCTTGACATTTCCGGAAACATGTCAACATAAGGCATGATTGGTGCACAACAGGGAATGTGACGGATATTATCCACCGGAAGACAATAAGGTGGTTGCTTACAATAAAAACAGAAATACTAGAAATACAGCCTGGCAACCTCCTTGATGAGAGAATCAGAGCTCATCTCTACTTTGCCAAGTGCTGCTAAAACCCCCTGCTGAATATGTCTAACATTTTCTGTTATGATTTCAATTTCAAGCATTTGCAACATCTTGCATTTGTTTTGTGCCTGCATTTTCAGATCATCGGATCTTGAACACTTCTTTCTACAGATGTGGCAAAGCCACCGAGCAAGATGTCTCACCATGACAAGCAAAGCTACATCTTTCAGGTCCTCTCAATGAGAATCTGCCTTGAACATTGCTGGTGCAGGTGATTGTCCCTTCCTCATTCATCATCACCAAGCTGTTCAGCGGTCCAATAGCAACTTGAATTTAGAAAGCATTGATATTGTGGTCCAAGGCATCTCATTGAGATGTTAGACAGCAAAATCTGACTCTGTGCCATCACTTTAGGCAGGTGACCAGAAGACCAGTCAAAGAGATAGGCTGTCATGAGTTTCTTACAAAGAGGAAGACAGATAGAGAGTTGGTGAGGTTTACACTGAAAATTTGAGAGCAGATCTAGAGGATTCCAACAACTTCAGGTGCCAATGGGATGTTTGGCCTTCATTTAGAGTTTAAAAATAGGCAAGCCTGATGGCAACTCTACCAGGGATGTGCCGAGGCTGCAGCTGGAGGTTTGGTCCCTGTATTTATAAAGAGGATATAATGGCATTGGAGGCTGTTTAAAAAGGATTCACGGGACTGATTCCAGTGATGAAGGTGTCAACTTATTAAGTATGGTGTTACAGATTAGACTTTTATTCATCATAGTTTTGAAAATTGAGGGAAACTTTAAAAAAGAATTCTGAGGGGGCTTGTCAGGGTAGTTATTGATTTCCACTATTGGGGGAGTCTTGAACTGGGGGACATAGTTACAGAATACGGGGACACTTAGTTAAATGTAAGGTATGAAGAAATTTCATCTCCCAGAGGATATTCTCTGGAATACTGGAATTGTCTGGCTTTCATTAGCCCACAGTGACACGGAGGCTGAAGCACCAAAAAAATTTAAAGAGAAGGTGGGGAACTAAGGACCTAGTATGAAAGAAGACTTGGAAACTGGGGCAGTCTAGCCATGATTTTATTGAATGGTCAGAAAGTTTTGAGGAGGCAGAATGGCTTCATTCATTGGAGCAATTAAAATTAGGAAGGATCATGGAGCCAGAACTAGATGACAGTAGATGTCTCAGAGAACTATAGGGCTGCAGGAGATTACAGAGGGATGGAGAGAGAAGACATCACAGCTTGGCCAGTGGCCAGCGTGAGTGCGTAAGTACGGGGATGACCAGGGGGAGGGTCATGACTTGATTCTAAGTAAGTCTGCCAGCAGCCAGTTTGAATGACCTCAAACTTAGTGACACACATCTGGCTCTTGCAATCTGGCAGGTGGTCCAAATTAATTATTATTAATCACTACCATGTCCAGGAGAAAATCCCAGATTGGGAGGCAGATGTTACGGAGCTGAAGAAAAGATCCTTACTGCATTTATCACTCCGTGTGCCCCAAAGGAGCTTCCAAACGGGTGTAAATCATTGGATTGGAACCTCACCACCTCTTATCACGAGCTGTTTTTCCCTGATCTGACTGATAAAGCCTGAAAGACAGAGGCATCAGATAAACAGCAGCTATAATAGAGTCACATCACTGAGTTCAACATTACTTCAATCTCTGTACCTCAAACCCAATAAATTGGAGGGTAATTCTAGAAGATTTCATCCTGAGATCTCAGTTACTAAGGCTCAGGCTAAATAGGTATATTACTGACACATTGTACAAACACAATTTTTCGTTAAAGAGCTATGTTCACTTAAATAAATTAAAAAATACAAAAGTTTAATCATAGACGAGGAACATAGGAACAGGAGTAGGCCATTCAGCCCCTCAAACCTGTTTACCACCACTCAATGAGATTGTGACTGATTTGTGGCCTAACTCCACATCTCTGCATCTTCCCATAACCCTTAATGCTTTTTCTTAAGATACTCATAAAGGATATCACAAAGATAATTTCTCAAAGATAAATATATGATCCACTCAAATCAAATGACTTATTAATTGTCTTTAACAGTTTACACGGTGTTGTTACATTGATGGCATGATAATATCTCATACAAGTTCTTCATAATATAGAATGTATTCATTAAGCTATGGAGTGAAAACCAACCTTGATCATATCCAGTGTCCAAGAACTTCTGGGGCTTTCAATTATGTTTAACATCATTTTCCATGATCCTGGAATGCTCCCTGTGACTGGGTTTAAAATTCCACAGAAGTGTACCAGCTCTGGCCTCTGGGCCAGCTCTGAGGAGTTACATTGTTTGTAATGGCATATTACCAGTGATTTATTATCAGAGTATTCCATGATTCTGACATATTTTCATCTTTTATCAACCTTTTGAAATATTTTACCAAGACATGCGTTAGAGGTTGAAGGCGTGTACTGTACCTTTAAAAGAGAGTGGAGACTGTTTTGCACTGACAGCTTGCAGGCACTTGTCATGGGACTGAATAGCAGTCTCAGAGTGTACTGGAAAAATGAAAAAATGTACCATTTAGCTGTGAAACAAATACCTGACTTTTTTTGCTATGTTTTCACAACAGCTTGAATTTAACCAATCAGCTTAAAATATGTCGCAGGATACTGAATGCCAATCGAATTTGAATTTTACTGTTTTGACAACATTGAACCAATGAGATGATCTGATGTTTGGGGTATATAAAAACTAGCATTTTGAGAGTTAGCTAGAGAGCCATCATCAGAGTAAATGCCAGTCAAACACTCTCTATCAAAGGTACCTTTTCTCATATAAAACATCTGTGCAGCAAAAGATCAAAGACAACCCAGGAATATCTAAGGCAGAGGAAGAATGACACTAGAGGCGACAGCCACTGTCTAGTTTTGAAAATTTAGTTGATATACTTTTAATAGGAGCCTTTATTGGATCAGTATATTGTTATAGAGTGAGAGTAGATAACAAGTATTTAAGAGAAAGGAGGATTAGAGTTGTAAATACTTGTTGTTTAATGTTCACTTTTAGAGTCAAAGAATAAATTAATATTCTTTCTTTAAACAGTGGAAGTTGGGAGTTCTCTGTCACTTATACTTTAACAGATTTTGAGGCGAGATGAGCTTTTCTGCGCATTTGGTTTAATTAGCAGTAGGGTTCACCGTCGTGTCATAACACATGGAATGTAACCTTTTGGAATGTAAATGCATTTCTTCACAAGGCAAGCTTGACAGTAAGAAATTGTTGGTTGCTGTTCTTCATTCCCATAAATCATACATAAGGCTATGGGCCTCACAGTCAGATATTGCATGGCATGGAGAATCCTGTGTCCCATCACTGTCCAATGGATCTTTGTTAAGTTGTGAGAAAGCATCTTGCAGTAGTTTCTACTTCACTTTGAAAATTCTTTTGGTCTCATAAGGCATTCTGGTAAAACTTAGTTAACTTTTCAAGTTTGGGTAACATGGATCAGATGAACCAATGAGCTGAGGAGTGGCAGATGGAGTTTAATCTAGATAAATGTGAGGTACTACATTTTTGTAGGGCAAATCAAGGTAGGCATATCAACTTCATGGTAAGGTCCTGGGAGTGTTGACAAACAAAGGCACCTTAGAGTGCAGGTTCATAGTGCCTTGAAAATGGAGTCGCAGGTAGACAGGGTAGTGATGAAAGCATTTGTTACACTTGTTTTTATTGGCCAACATATTGAGTAAAACAGTTGGGAGGTAATGTTGCGGCTGTACAGGATATTGATCAGGCCATTTTTGGAACACTGCATGCAATTCTGGTCTCCTTGCTGTAGGAAAGATGTTGTTCAGGGTTCAGAAAAGATTAACAAGGATATTGCTAGGGCTTGAGATAGAGCAAGAAGCTGAGTAGGCTGGAGCTATTTTCTCTGGCGTGTCAGAGGCTAAGGGGTGGTCATATAGAGGTTTACAAAATCATGAGGGGCATGGATAGGGTAAATAGACAGGGGCTTTTCTCTGGGGTAGGGGAGTCCAAAACTAGAGTGCATAGGTTGAGGGTGAGACTGGAAAGATTTAAAAGTGATTTAAGGGGCAAATTGTTCGTGCAGAGGGTAGAGCATGCAAGGAATGAACTTCCAGAGGAGGCTGGTACAATTACAACATTTAAAAGGCATCTGAATGGTTGCATGAATAGGAAGGGTTTGGAAGGATATGGGCCAAATGCTGGGAAATGGGACCAGATAAAGTTTGGATATCTGGTCACATGGACATGTTGGAACAAAGGGTCTGTTTCTGCACTGTATGATCTATGAATCAAAGCTGGATTCTTACATTCTGAAGCAAAATGTGTGTATCAGTTCCTCTTGGAGAGCATAGTGTAATCCAGCTGGGTAACGCTCTGCAGTAAAAGTTCTTTGTTCTATACCAACCTTCCAGTAGCATCCAGTATCAGTAGTGTCTCTAAGATAGAACATAGAACATAGAACAATACAGCACAGAACAGGCCCTTCGGCCCTCGAAATTGCACTGGCCTGTGAACTATTCTCAGCTCGTCCCCCTACACTATGCCATCATCATCTATGTGCTTATCCAAGGATTGTTTAAATCTCCCTAATGTGGCTGAGTTGACTACATTCGCAGGTAGGGTATTCCACGCCCTAAGAACATAGAACATAGAACATTACAGCACAGTACAGGCCCTTTGGCCCTCGTTGTTGCGCCGCCCTGTCATACCAATCTGAAGCCCATCTAACCTACACTATTCCATGTACGTCCATATGCTTGTCCAATGACAACTTAAATGTACTTAAAGTTGGCGAATCTACGATTGTTGCAGACAAAGCATTCCATACCCTTACTACTCTCTGAGTAAAGAAACTACCACTGACATCTGTCCTATATCTATCACCCCTCAATTTAAAGCTATGCCACCTCATGCTCGCCGTCACCATATTTGGAAAAAGGCTCTCCCTGTCCATCCCATCTAACCCTCTGATTATCTTATATGTCTCTATTAAGTCACCTCTCAACCTTCTTCTCTCCAACGAAAACAGCCTCAAGTCCCTCAGCCTTTCCTCGTAAGACCTTGCCTCCATACCAGGCAACATCCTAGTAAATCATCTGCACCATTTCCAAAGCTTCCACATCCTTCTTATAATGCGGTGACCAGAACTGTACATAATACTCCAAGTGTGGCCGCACCAGAGTTTTGTACAGCTGTAGCACAACCTCATGGTTCCGGAACTCAATCCCTCTAATAATAAAAGCTAAAACACTGTATGCCTTCTTAACAACCCTGTCAACCTGGGTGGCAACTTTCAAGGATCTGTGTACCTGGGTACCGAGATCTCTCTGCTCATCTACACAACCAAGAATGTTACCATTAGCTCAGTACTTTGCATTCTGGTTACTCCGACCAAAGTGAATCATCTCACACTTGTCTGCATTAAACTCCATTTGCCACCTCTCAGCCCAGCTCTGCAGCTTATCTATGTCTCTCTGTAACCTACAACATCCTTTGTCACTATCCACAACTCCACCGACCTTAGTGTCGTCTGCAAATTTACTAACCCACCCTTCTATGCCCTCATCCAGGTCGTTTATAAAAATGATGAACAGCAGTGGACCCAACACCGACCCTTGTGGTATACCACTGGTAACTGGACTCCAGGGTGAACATTTCCCATCAACCACCACCCTCTGTCTTCTTTCAGCAAGCCAATTACTGATCCAAACTGCTATATCTCCCACAATCCCATTCCTCCGCATTTTGTACAAAAGCCTACTGTGAGGAACCTTATCAAATGCCTTGTTGAAATCCATATACACCACATCAACCGGTTTACTCTCATCTACCTGTTTGGTCACCTTCTCAAAGAACTCAATAAGGTTTGTGAGGCACGACCTACCCTTCACAAAACCGTGCTGACTATCCCTAATCAAATTATTCTTTTCTAGATGATTATAAATCCTATCTCTTATAACCTTTTCCAACACTTTACCAATAACTGAGGTAAGACTCACTGGTCTATAATTACCAGAGTTGTCTCTACTCCCCGACTTGAACAGGGGAACCACTTTTGCTATCCCCAGTCTTCTGACACTATTCCTGTAGACAATGACGATGTAAAGATCAATGCCAAAGGCTCGGCAATCTCCTCCCTGGCATCCCTGGCATCCTAGAATAAATCCCATCCGGCCCAGGAGATGTATCTATTTTCACACTCTTCAGGATTTCTAATACCTCTTCCTTGTGAACCTCAATCCCACCTAGTCTAATAGCCTGTATCTCAGTATTCTCCTCGACAACATCGTCGTTTTCTAGAGTGAATACTTTCGAAAAATATTCATTTAGTGCTTCCCCTATCTCCTCTGACTCCACACACAACTTCCCACTACTATCCTTGATTGGCCGTAATCTTACTCTCATCATTCTTTTATTCCTTAAATACCTATAGAAAGTCTGAGGGTTTACCCTGATCCTATCCACCAACAACTTCTCATGTCTCCTCCTGGCTCTTCTGAGCTCTCACTTTAGGTCTTTCCTGACTACCTTGTAACCCTCAAGAGCCCTAACTGAGCCTTCACATCTCATCCTAACATAAGCCTTCTTCTTCCTCTTGACCAGAGATTCCACTTCCTTCGTAAACCACGGCTCCCGCACTCTACAGCTTAATCCCTGCCTGACAGGTACATATTTATCTAGGACACACAGTAGCTTTTCCTTGAATAAGCTCCACATTCCTAACATGCCCATCCCCTGCAGTTTCCTTCCCCATCCTATGCTTCCTAAATCTTGCCTAATCGCATCGTAATTGCCTTTCCCCCAGCTGTAACCCTTGCCCAGTGGTATTACCCTATCCCTTTCTATCACTAAGGTAAACACAACAGAATTGTGATCACTATCACCAAAGTGTTCACCTACTTCCAAGTCTAACACCTGGCCGGGCTCATTACCCAGTACCAAATCTAATGTGGCTTCCCCACTTGTAGGCCTGTCTACATACTGTGTCAGGAAGCCTTCTGCACACACTGGACAAAAACTGACCCATCTATAGTACTCGTACTATAGTGTTCCCAGTCAATATTTGGAAAGTTGAAGTCCCCCATGACAATCTACCCTGTCTCTCTCACTCCTATCGACAATCATCTTTGCTGTCCTTTCCTCTACATCTCTGGAACTATTTGGAGGCCTATGGAAAACTCCCAACAGGGTGACTTCTCCTTTCCTGTTTCTAACCTCAGCCCATACTACCTCAGTTGACAAGTCTCCAAACATCCTTTCTGCAACACTAATACTGTCCTTGACCAACAATGCCACACCTCCCCCTCTTTTACCATCTTCTCTGTTCTTACTGAAACATCTAAATCCTGGAACCTGCAACAACCATTCCTGTCCCTGCTCTATCCATGTTTCCAAAATGGCCACAACATCGAATTCCCAGGTACCAACCCATGCTGCAAGTTCACCCACCTTATTCCGGATGCTCCTGGTGTTGAAGTAGATACACTGCAAACCAACTTCTTGCTTGCCGGTGCCATCTTATGTCCCTGAAACTTGATTTCGGACCTCCCTACTCTCAACCTTTCCTATACTCGAACTACAATTTTGGTTCCCATCCCCCTGCTGGATTAGTTTAAACCTACCCCAATAGCCTTGGCGAATCATTCCCCACCCCCCACCCCCCACCACCCCGGATATTGGTACCCCTCTGGTTCAGATGAAGACATCCTGCTTGTAGAGGTCCCACCTACCCCAGAAAGAGCCCCAATTATCCAAGAATCCAAAACCCTGCCTCCTGCACCATCCCTGTAGCTACATGTTCAACTCCTCTCTCTCCCTATTCCTCACCTCACTGGCACATGGCACAGGCAACAAACCAGAGACAACAACTCTGTTTGTCCTAACTCTAAGCTTCCATCCTAGCTCCCTGAATTTCTGCCTTAAATCCCCATCTTTGTTCTTACCTATGTCATTGGTGCCTATGTGGACCACAACTTAGGGCTGCTCCCCCTCCCCTTTAAGGATCCCAAAAACACGGTCAGAGACATCACGAACCCTGGCCCGTGGGAGGCAACACCCCAACCATGAGTCTCTCTCATCCCCACAGAACCTCCTATCTGTCCCCCAAATTATGGAGTCCCCAATGACTACTGCTCTGCTCCTCCTCCCCCTTCCCTTCTGAGCAGCAGGGACAGACTCTGTGCCAAAGCCCTGTGCCCCACTGCCTTCCGCTGGTAATTCCCCCCCACCAACAGTATCCAAAACGGTATACTTACTGTTCAGGGGAATGGCCACATGGGATCCCTGCACTGCCTGCTGGTTCCCTTTCTGTACCCTGACTGTAACCCATCTGCCTTTTTCTTGTACCTGAGGAGTAACTACCTCCCTGTAACTCCTCTCAATAGCCCCCTCTGTCTCCTAAATGATCCGAAATTCATCCAACTCTAATTCCAGTTCCCTTACATGGTTTTAAAGGAGCTGGAGTTGGGTGAACTTCCCGCAGATGTAGTCAGCAGGGACACTAGCGGTGACCCTTACCACCCACATTTTGCAGTAGGAAAATTCAACTGCCCTAACATCCATTCCCACTATTCTAAATTCCCAGACAGACTGGTGAAAAATAAGGAATAAAAAATAAACTCATTACCTTACCAATCTTGCGCACAGAAACTTTTTTTTTGGTTAGAGGAGGAGGATGGGTGGGAGACACTACCCGAGTAGTGTTTCAGATAACGCAACCTCACAAATACATGATTTCCCAGAAGTCCTTCGCTCCTCCCTCGCACCTCTTGGCAAATGGAGGCCCCGATGCCTGAAGTAAGGTTTTTAAACAGTTAGATTCCCTTCCCCTAAGTCCTTCACTCCACCCTCGCAGCTCTCAGCAAATGCTTAGTGAGACTGGAAGCTGTTGGAAGAGGAGCACTCACTGTCACCTCCCATTGTGCTAGAAATTGAAATGGGCAACGAGGAACAAAATGGCTGTCAGCACATTCAGAGTGAGTGGGGAAGTGACTCTACCTGTGACAGAGGAGGCTGTAAACACACACTGTTCAGAGGGCTTTTAAAGGGACCGACATTGACAGTCCCATAAAAGGGAAGGCACACAGACAAACCAGGCTGCTAACTCCCTGACCATCCAACAGCATTGAACTGTCAGGTGACTGCAGCTCCCTGGCAGCCATTGCTGCACAACTCTGACGTCTGTGCCTTTGTGTGCAGAGGGAGCTAAACATTCAGGGTGTTGAATGAGTAAAGGACAAGGACACTCCAGGACCCAATTTCAGCTGTGCACATTGTTCCCTCTGCTTCCAGATGGTGCAGTGGTTGTTCAGGGCAGACCTTCATCTATTCTGTGGGTGGATGGTTGGAAAATGTACTTATTGCCTACATAGAGAGGCTTCACAAGCAAATGGAGTAAAATTAACTTCAGGAACTCTTATGTCTACATTGGTGCTTCCAATGTTCTCTGGTACCATATACAGCATTAAAAGCTGGGAAATGTCTCAGTGTATACATGAGACTGAACAACCTCCTCACTAGGCTTGTCTGTGCTGGTTATATGGCCAATGATGAATGAATTATGCATTGCTGCTAGACTCCATCCAATCAATAATTTGGCTTTATATTTGTATCTGCTTTGTAGCTGTGCTTCTGCAGTGAAACCTTTGGGTGGATCTAAGAGGTAATTCTGGAATACATCCATCGGAATTATTGCTATTATGAGAGTAATATTTATGTCCACTAACTCTGCAGTTGTGAGGTTGTAATGATGCCCCTTTCTCTCTATCTACTCATGAACTGATCAATAGTCTCTGTCAGCTTTGACTAAAAATACGAATTCCAGATGATGTATAATTGTGAGTTCAGCTTCACCCGTAATTGATCTTCAAGTGTTGACCAGATTTTCACTGGATTTTTAAGATGATCATTTTACAAACTTGATGTGTACAGTCCGCCTACACCTTCATTTCAGATGGGAATTTAGTTTCAATGACTTGTTTACCTTGTTGAGAAATATCAAAGTACAATAAATAAAACTTGTTGGAATACTATAATCTAGTTTGGAGATCTGCTGCCTTCCAGTTGAGTGCTGGAAATTTATTTTTTCACAGGATTTTTAATGTTATTCGAAAGGAACAGCTATTCAGTCTGAGTCATCTCTGAGTTGCCATTACTTCAGTTGATGAAAGGTTACTGTTTGACTGTGAAAATGTTGAGCACTTTCTGTTCTCTCACCTCATTCAACTTCAGATCCTGTCCACAAAGCAATGATTTAGGTGGGAATACTAGCTGCAGACTTTAGAAGTAAGATAGTGAAAGAAGCTTTTTTTTTGATGAATTTTCTTCTGGTGCTTAGAAGTTGGTACTGAGTGGATTCTTCTACTAAGCCAGTCTGTTTTGCGTAAGGTAGGGAGCCTGAAAGGGTTAAGTCTGAAGCCTTTGTAAAGCACCATGAGAATGTAAATGATTGTCACTTGGAGGAGCTAGTCAAGTTTTCAGTTCACTTTTAATCTGTTAGTTACTGCATGTTAGTTAGCTCAGTTGGCGGGTTTGTAATCTAGAGTGATGCCAACAGTGTGGGTTCAATTCCTGTACCAGCTGAGATTGTCACAAAGAAATCTCCTTCTTGATCTTTCCCCTCACCTGAGGAATGGTGACCCTGAGATTAAACCACCATGTTACATCTCTCTCTTATGAGAGAGCAGCCCAATGATTTGGTAAAACTATGGTGACCTTTCCTTACTGTTTGTCTTCCATCTACTGTTAACGAACATGTAACTGAATTAGCCTGGTAGCTCTTAGAAGATACACTGCCATAACTTGTTATCTTACCATGATGTAATTACCTTACTTTGTTACCAAAGGATGTGCCTATCCTGTTGAGACTTCAAAATGGCCACTCTTCACCAGTTAGTATAAGATAATCTAGACAAATACTAACTAGAGGGATCAGTGACAATATAACCCCCCCAAAGGTGATTCTAGGAAAACCAGATCCCAAGTGAGGACATCTCCTACAACAAGCTGTAGTATTTTAACTTCCTAACTGCAAGGGCATTAAGCAGCAGTAAAGAAATCTCTGGTCTCTGTGAGTTCTATTTGAATTTGACTTTGCAGAGTCATTTATTTACTTTCTGCTCCTGCTTAAACTCCATAGAAGGTGTATTAATATTGATTAAGCATTTTAAAATTCAAACAATCTTACTGGATTGCAGTGACTGCCTATTGGAGGGAAAGGACAGTTAACAGTTTGAGTAGAATGAACCCTCTCCAGAATAGTTAGGTGTTTGTTTTTAATTGAAACCAACTTGATAGTTGCAAGGGCCTTTTTTCTCTGATCTTGACTCTATGACTAACGATGGTATAGTGTGTCGATGCAAGTCTTTTATATGGGTTTCGATAATTACTTCACTTTTGTACCAGTCCTTTTCTTCTGCTGCACATGAAGATTTGTTGAAATTTGTGTATTTTTTTGGTTAAGTCTACAAAACCATGTACCATCACATTACATATACAGACGGAGTAACCAAGACATCAAGATTCACAAACCTGAATGCCCTGATCAACTTACTGTCTTGGCCTGCTCCTGCCCCACCAAACTAACCTCCACATAGTGGGCGGCATGGTGGCACAGTGGTTAGCACTGTTGCCTCACAGCACCAGAGACCCAGGTTCAATTCCCGCCTCAGGCGACTCTCTGTGTGGAGTTTGCACAATCTCCCCGTGTCTGCGTGGGTTTCCTCCGGGTGCTCCGGTTTCCTCCCACAGTCCAAAACGATGTGCAGGTCAGGTGAATTGGCCATACTAAATTGCCCGTAGTGTTAGGTAAGGGGCAGATGTAGGGGTATGGGTGGGTTGCGCTTTAGCGGGACGGTGTGGACTTGTTGTAAGTAATCTAACCTAAACATACCTTGATACTGTCCTCTATCCACCCCTCCAAAACTCCTGGTCCAGAACCTCCCCACCTATGTTCAGGACATCATCCATGCTCTCCACTTCCTCCACGACATGCATTTCCCCGGTCCCCAATGCCTCATCTTCAGCATGGACATCCAGTCCCTATACACCTCCATCCGCCATGACAAGGGCCTACAAGCCCTCTGTTTCTTCCTCTCCAGACTCCCCACCAGTACATTTCAACTGGCACTCTTATTCGTTTGGCTGAACTGGTCCTCACCCTCAATAATTTCTCCTTTAAATCCTCCCACTTCCTCCAGGCTCTTTAGTTGCCTATTCTGGTTACATTGGATCCTCTCAATCAGTGAAAACAGCAATCTCTCCGGTCAGGTTTAAATTTTAGAAATGCAACTAAAGGTAATTACAGAAACTGCTCTGTCCTCAATGTACACTGAAGCATTTGCTTCATGCATTGACCTTTCCTGACAATCCTCTCCCATGTCTCCCATAGGGTCACATGTCAACATGTGGGCAACAAATTCCTGAGCTCTTGGAGGAGGATGGCACTGTTCAGTTTTACCAGTGTAACCCCATCAGTGCAGATACACATGAGTTAGTGGGAATGCCTGTGCCAGTAAAGGCACAAAGGAGACACACAATACTTCAGAGCTACAGGAATCGGAGGATATCCTTTTGCGGAATCCAGTCCAGTATTTGGAGGATGAAGGAGTGGGATAGGAATGCTCAGAAGGGTAGAGATTATGAATGGGGAGGCGGAGGTGTTTGTGTGTGTGTGTGTATATGTGTGTGTGTGTGTGTGTGTGTGTGTGTGTGTGTGTGTATGTGTGTGTGTGTGTGTGTGTATGTGTGTGTAGAGAACAGAAATGGCCATACATCGCATGTGCTCCACAGTAACGTCATGCATGGAGTGTGTGAACTCATCCATTGAGAGATTTAGTGAACCTCATGGACAATCATATGTGCCATCACTCAGAGTGGATGAAGGAAGACGGCACCGACTTGCAGAGAGCTCATGGCACACCGAGCTATCAGACAAGTCAAGCATGTTAGTCTGTGGTGAGATACCAGCATGCCGACCCTGTTGGTAGGTTTCCATCATGACAAGACTCATGTGCCCACATTTCTCAGCTTCTGAGAATCTGGTTCTATGATGTTTTCATCCACTGAGTGAGAGAGGGAAGTAGCAAGGGAGGAGGTCAGTGAGCAAAAGGGTTGTTGAGTGGCTGGGTTGGGGAGGAGAGGCAGCGAGCAGAAGAATTGAAAGGATTAGCAAGCACGAAAGAAGTGAACGTGAGATAAGGAGAAAAGGCATATTTCCTTTATATTTTAAAATTCATGTTAACTAATAAATTTAAACATCTCAGTTATCAATATAGAAATTGAGAAAAATACTGTGTTTTAACGTTTACTCTGATGGCTCCGACTGAATCTAAACTATATTTTTTACATTGGAGGCAATGGGAGAATCGGATCACTTCACATTATTTCATTCAAGAGTTATATTCTTTCGAAATGCAATGACACTGATCAATGAGTAAGTACTTTATTAAATATCTCATAATTGGTAAAACAGAGAGTAGCATGGGTATTTCTATTGCTACTTGACAACATGGAGTTCTTTTTGCTGAATATTTGAAGTTCTGGTTCAAAAAATGGAGCAGACCATGAGATACCTGCTACCTGGAATTACTACAAATAATTGTTTTGGCACCTGAGGACATGCAACTGATCAAGGTTATTAAGAAATTAGAATTTCTGTTAACAACAGAATCATCTAAATAAGTCAGCAGGCTAATTTTCATTTTTATCTCCTTGGATAAAGCATTGATTCGGCAGAATACAGTCAGGAAAACAGTGTAAAGAGGATCACTTGTCTACAATGGAACTTGTAAGACCATGTTTCTTGCACTAAAACCATTGAAAGAATTTTATTGACATTCATGATCTGACCTTTACAGATTGGATTGCCAAATCCCCAGTGCTCATTCTACATAGTTGAACAGTCATAACCTATCCCCACCTCTCAGTAAAAAAACACGGTTAGGTCTCAATGATAATATTAAGTAAAGTTAAGGGAGCATCTACATATGTAAATGGACAACTTTACAGTATGGCAAAAGTTGAATTTAGTCTCAAGAATGCCAGCATTAATGTATAGATTAAATCCTTGATGCTTACAAATCACTTGCTAGGTTTTCAGGTCATTAGCTATGAATTGAGAGAAAATCTGAACCATCCTGTCAGTGGTTTTATAGTGTCTAGTAAAAGGAGTGCTGTTCTACATGACAGAAATTATTGCTGCCTAATGCATGACTAGCTCAGATATTCATAGAAACATCACCAACTTCAAGTTGATCTATAAATTCTGTCCATTGGAGGGTGTGTTCACTGCACGTAACTAGCTTTTGATTCTTGTTTAAAAAGTGGCATCCCACAGATAAGAATTTATGTTAAGGAAAACTGAAAACATTATATGGGTGTAGAAATTGGACCTTATTTTATGTTAAACCTATCTTGGACAAGAGCTAATTTCCGAATCCAATGTGCCATATTTCAATCTTGAAAGAAATGTATCCAATACTGGGTCATTAATGAGGGACTCTCTCAGGGAAATTGGTCAGCCCTGAGTGACAACCATTGTGAGACCTCTGGACTTCTACATGTGCACGCTAAGTTATGTCTTTAAGCTTAAGACATTTTCTGTCATTAAAAGCATGTTTTTCTCAAAGGATGTGAAATAGATATTTCAGGTTTGTAATGTGTTTCTGTGACAATGCCGTCAGAACTCAAAACATAAAGCATGTGGAAGGCTGTCAGCATGCCGTGAAATGTGACACTTGGAAAAAAAATTAATAAGTGGGACACTAAAGGTGATATTGAATCATACACTTCAGGACCCAAATTGCAGGACAAAATGAGACTTAGCAGCCTGCTGTTGTTGACAGCAAAACTATAGGAGTTATTTTCCCAGAGCAGAGCTCCTTATTGCATGATTAAGGATTCTGAGTGAACTCCCATTACTGCCAGTACAATCTCTATATATGAAGGTATAAAACTATGAAAGGATTGCCTTAAGCACCATCCACCATGATGATGTAATATAGACACAGTAAGCAAATAGGTTAAGATCTCAGAGGTGTCAGAAATGTAACACGCCTCAAAGACTGTAAACATGTCCATCATGTTAATCAACTTGTACCTGCCATGGAATAAACTACATCCTGTTTGAGACAAGGAGCTCTTCTAGTTAGGTTACCAAAAGATTTACATCCGTCATGCCAGACCAAGCAGACTTCGTAAATTCCTGCCCTAAAGAATGAATGGTGATAGTATATCTACCTTACGTGGAGCAGTAGTATAGAGAGCTTATACAACAGATTGAATAGCTATACCAAGTACTCATGCTACATAGTAGCAAATGGTCCAGATCCATTTATCACGAGGCATTCACTCCAGACATCCATCTTACTGATAGTTCTATAAAGACGCAGTACACAAAAAGACTGTTGTGGTGTATGAGCAGTAAAGAAGCAGAGTTGCTGAAAGCTGCTAAGAGCCAGAGGAAGCCATTGAAAAGCTGGTTAAGTCACACAATGGCTACAATCTTTCCTCTTCCAGCATCAATCAAAATGAAAAATGATATGAAACAGAACTGGGAGTTTTTTTCACTCAAGGGCAAATCCATGAGATTGCAACAGATATAATGAAAAATCCAGAACAGGTATGAGTCATGCCGCTTCTATCAATGTTGAGGAGAGGATGTTACAAAGTATATTCCAAGTATATTATGAAGAATAGAAAACACCAGATTGCATAAATTTTGAAAGCCTTGAAACTCCAAGTGAATTTCACTCATATACAGTACGTGCTCAATGTTAGGGACCAAGATGTAAAAGAGTCTATTGACCAATATGTAACTATTTAACACAGCACACAGAATCCTGTGAGTTTAACCACTTAGGCATGGTGAAACTGAAGATAGAAATGTTTTAATAACCCCACAGTGAGAATATGAATGTTGTTGATGCTTGCAAAAGCACTAAGTTTATAAATAGGCAGCAAGAGCCTATTGATGGTTGCACAAACCAGGCCTTGCACTCCAGGTTGAAAGGGCAGAACGATCCTGGGCAAAGTGCACATTGCAAGAACTGTGGAAGATATTACACAAAGAAAGTGCAGAATGGCCAGTGGGAGGAAAGCAGCACTCTCATTGGAAGAAGCTGAATCATTTTATACATACATGTTTGGCTCGAACGAAACACAACAGGCTGGTCCAAATGACCACTGGAGAGATACTGGCTGGAGATTCTGAGAGGTGACTCCATTTGAAATAAAACATTGTGAATGGATGATATATTGTTTATCATTGTTGGAATGATGCCTGCAGAAAGAGAACAGCAAGTCAACTTAAAATGAAAAACAGAAACTGGTGCATCATACACCATGGCATTCAAACATCTGAGCAAAGGGGCTCAAAATAGCAATCTACATATAAAGCTCTTGAAATTAAAGTCAAGTCTCATAATGGCACCATGCTCATGCTGAAAGGACAATTGATTTTGAGAGCCTAATATAGCAGCAAGAACAAAGATCTTGAGTTCCTGATCATAAACAACAAACAAAATTCAGTCATCTCAGCCAGAACAAATCTAAAGCTTGGACTGGCAATCCTCACTGTGCCAAAAGAGATTTGCTTTATCACACTAAACAACTTACCACAGAGCCAGTTCCCAGCGGAGAACAATAATACATTTACAATGGTATGCCTTCACACAAACTGTCATCTCAATTAGATGAGTGTAAAATCAATTCAACACCTGCTATGGAAAGTTCCATCTGTCCTCAAGGCCACTCTGAAAGATGGGATAGAAAACCTGGGGAAGACGAGAGTACTCAGGGACATAACAAATCCTACATATTGAATTGGCAGTGAAACAACCAGGAAAGCAGAGAGTATATTTCAACCCAAAAGATCTATAAGAGCTTTGGAGAGATCTTACTACCCCATGACAACTATCAAACGAATTTTTTCACAATGTGCAAGGGAAAATATCTTCATTATCCAGATGAAGAGGATGGTTACTGAAGGTGAAGCTAGGTGAAAGGAGCAGCTTTCTAATACCATTCTGTGTGAGAGCAGAGTGACAGTGCCAACATTCCCTCTCAGCTGCTTGACTGTCCAGCTTGCTGTCAACCTTTTGCAGCATTGACTCCCAATTCCACTGGTCACCACCATGCAAGAATCTCGGAGGTCTGTGAAGAAGCAAAACAGAATGTTAGTGGGGACATTGAGTGTGAGACAGATATAGATCTTCCTGGAAGGGAAGCTACAATGTTTTTTTGTTGATATAGAGATAGTGGAAGAAGCCACTGCCAACCAGAATCAAGGTCAACATTTTGATAGACCTTGCCAGATAAACTTGAAGCTGATTAAGGAAAGTTGCAATTAAAAATTCCTGAAGTACACAGATCATGCAGTGATATCAAAGGATCTTTACCTGGATCTGGGAATAGTGAGATCTGGAGCAGCAATGCTCCTGCTGAGTTGACCCATCACATCAATTCACTGCCAAGAGTGTGCAGTCATATTGGGGCATTGAACAAGAATCATCATCTGTTAAAATCAAACAATTAACAATCGCAATCCTGTGCTGAAATACTTTGACATAAATGAAGTTACCCTACAGTGTGATTCCAAGGAGACGACATTTTAACCAACCAGAGTGCAGCAAGTTGCATTAACACAAATGGAATGACACTACACTCAGAAGAGTCAATGTGACAGGTGGGACCAACTTTTTCCCTAGCTACATTATACACAAGAGCACCAGTCCCAGCATGGTTCAGGTGTAGTCTGTCCAAAAGGACAGTCTACTTGCCCTTTGGAAATCACTTGGCCCGGTACTGATCCAAGTCACCCATGATCTGCATTCCACTTGTTCCACTCCAATCTTTGAGCCTCACATTCTACCTGACAAAGGAGCCCTGCTCTGAAAGCTTGTACTTATAAATAAACCTGTTGGACTATAACCTGGTGTCATGTGGCTTTTAACTTTGTCCACCCAGTCCAACACCTCCACATCTTCACTTCTCTGACCTTAGTCTGCAATTTGCATGTGGTTTAGACAATAATCCAGAGATGGTTACCTTTGACGTTCTGCATGTTATTTTCACACAGAACTTCTTATATTCCCTCAGCAGAACTTCTTTCTTAGTCCCACCAATATCATCTGTACTGACATGGATCATAAGACCATAAGACCATAAGAAATAAGAGTGGAAGCAACGCCATTCGGTCCATCAAGTCCACTCTGCCAATTAATCATGGCTGATGGGTGTTTCAATTCCACTTACCCACACTCTCCCCATAGGCCTTAATTCCTTGTGAGATCAAGAATTTATCAATCTCTGCCTTACAGATACCCAACATCCCGGCCTCTACTGCACTCCGTGGCAATGAATTCCACAGGCCCGCCACTTTCTGGCTGAAGAAATACATCCTCATTTCCATTCTAAATTGAACCCCTCTAATTCTAAGCCTATGCCCACAGGTCCTAGTCTCTCTGCCTAACAGAAACAAATTCCCAGCCTCCACCCTTCCTAAGCCATGCATTATCTCATAAGTTTCTATTAGATCTCCCCTCAACCTTCTAAACTCTAGTGAATGCAATCCCAGGATCCTCAGCTGATCATCATATGTTAGGCCTACCATTCCAGAAATCATCAGTGTGAATCTCCACTAAACACGCTCCAGTACTAGTATGTCCTTCATGAGGTGTGCGGTCCAGAACTGGACACATTATCCTAAATGGGGTCTAACTAGAGCTTTATAAAGTCTCAGAAGCACATCGCTGCTTTTATATTCCAACAGTCCTGAGATAAATAACAACATTACATTTGCTTTCTTAATCATGGACCCATCCTGCAAATCCTAGACTAGCACTCTCAGATCCCTTTGTACTTTGGTTTTATGAATTTTTTCACCGTTTAAAAAATAGTCCATGCCTGTATTCCTTTTTCCAAAGTGCAAGGCCACGCACTCGTTCATGTTGAATTTCATCAGCCATTTCCTGGACCACTCTCCTAAACTGTCTAAATCTTTCTGGAGCCTCCCCATGAGTTCCCTGTGATAAGGAAGGATCATACTGCATGCATTGGTTGGCTTTTGCAAGGCACCTATTTCCATTTTTGTTCTTGTTAATGTTCCCTCACCTCAAAATATTGGGGGAGCAAAAGAGTAATAAGAAATCTGGTTTATTGCAGCGATCAGTTCTTGCATAAACCTCCACAGATTGTCATTTACTAAGTACCAACTTTATACATATGTGATTTGGTGTTAATGGAGGCAGATCAAAACCTAATATTTTAGAAAGCTAACAGCCTTGTTGAGAATGAAATGAATGGTTTCAGAGACACCAGCAGCTGATACTGCCAGTTTCATTCACATGCAGGCAGCATTAGATTAAGCCCCACTAGTCTGTTGCATCTAAAATCCTATATACCAGAACCATTACAATTCACACAGCAGTATTAAACAAAACACTTCAGCTCAAAGGAGTACATTAAGCAGCTTGTAATCAATTATTTACCAAGACTAAAGCACAGAAAGGTGAAAGGTTGTCTTCTGTTTTAATAGAATTGTGTTTATTGGCATCACATAGGCATGCTGATTGATAGCAAATGCAGCAAGAGACTTTTTTACTATATACTGCCTTGGACGAATGGACTGCTAATTAACTCAAAGGAAATAACTCCTTACAAAGATGCCACTTTGAAGCAATTTTTTTTGCAAATTACTTAACAAGCACAATAACAACTACAGATTTCAACTGTAATTTCAAATTATTGTTTTCTATTTACCTGACCATTTTAATTCAACACATTGCTTAAAAGCACATCGAGGTAAGTGGTATCCTTGCATGATTTGGGGTGGTATGGTAGCTCAGTGGTTAGCACAGCTGCCTCACAGCACCAGGGCCCTGGGTTTGATGTTTGATTCCCACCTTGGACAACTGTCTGTAAGGAGTTTGTACATTTTCCCCTTGTCTACATGGGCTTCCTCCGGGTGCTCCACTTCTCTCCCACAATCCAAAAATTTGCAGGTTAGGTAAATTGTCCATCCCTGGTGTTCATGGATGCGTAGGTTAGGTGCATTAGTCAGGGGTAAATGTAGGATAATAGAGTAGGGAAATGGGTCTGGGTGGGATACTCTTTGGTGGGTCTGTGTGGACTTGTGAGGCCAAATGGCCTGTTTCCACACTGTAGGGATTTTATGATTAAGATTCAACACTAAGTTTGAAAATGGTGACAGTGGCAATTTCATTCTTGACAAATAGGGAAGAAAAATGACATGAAATAATAGTTATCACTTAGTATTGTAATGTATGGGATTTTGAACAAACAGCTAAAAATGAAAGATAGAATTGCTTGGACAAGAACTGTAACAAAAAATTACAATGAAGTTACTCTGCAATAGTGTAAAACAAGCAAAATGTTGGAGGGGCTGATAATTTCTGGATAGATTTTCTTAAAAGATTGCAACTATATTTACAATTGCCCATGTTGTAAATGGAGATGATGATTTCCATAGATATTCCATTCTTCCCATCTTCAATAATGGAAGTTAACATGGGAAACATTGAAAGTATATTTTTTCACTCTCATACAATTCTTCTGTACCAAACTCACAAGACCATACTGGTATAAGTTATGTTCCTTTGCAAAATAGGATTTATAAGCATGCACGCACACCTGCTAAGCCAATCAGAACAATGTTTATATTGTAGAATAACTTTATTAAACCATGGAATTGTGAAGCTGTTTGAGACTTTGAACAAATAATTCCAATAATGACATGCAGTGTGTGTAAATCTAGTGGTTTTAATTGGAATATCAATGTCAAGAGATCCAATGTGATATGAAATGCCTTATAGACAGCTTAAAATGGTGATGGAATTTTTTGCAAGCCCCACTTACAATCCATTTGTCATGGTTTATCATCAGCTCCAAAACTCACATCACCTAAGTTGTAGTTCAGGAGGGAGAAATCGATTGTGGTACAAAACTGAGTATTTTGTTCAGGGAGATATATATGTTAAAGCCCAAAAGAACAGTGTGTTTGGGTTTGGTGGGAGGTGATTATAGTATAAAATGTATGAATTCCAATTTCAACCTGCCCACATGCTTTTCTTTTAAAGAGGTACCATTCTCTTGATTCACAGTGATAGAGTCATAGAGTCATAGAGTAGATAGATTAGTACTCTAAATATTATAATGCGGCAGCATAACATATTTTATTCAATATTTGAAATTAGATTAGATTACTTACAGTGTGGAAATAGGCCCTTCGGCCCAACAAGTCCACACCGCCCCGCCGAAGCGCAACCCACCCATCCCCCTACATCTACCCCTTACCTAACACTATGGGCAATTTAGCATGGCCAATTCACCTGACCTGCACATCTTTGGACTGTGGGAGGAAACCGGAGCACCTGGAGGAAACCCACGCAGACTCGGGGAGAACATGCAAACTCCACACAGTTAGTCGCCTGAGGCGGGAATTGAACCCGGGTCTCTGGCGGTGTGAGGCAGCAGTGCTAACCACTGTGCTGCCGTGCCGCCCAGGTTTATGAAAAAATGCATTAACTAAACAACTGAAGATTCAAGAGGGATTTTTTTTAACCTTTCTGCTTATTCAGTGTGCCTTCCTGGCTAAAAAATAAGCAATTGCATAGCCTTCAGCCTACCTAACCTCTCTAACCCAATTTCTTCCACAAGGCTTTCCATCTTCACCTCCTTCTAAGTTATATCTTCAGGCCACCAACTTTGTGCCCATGCATAAAATAACCAATATCTTTATTTTGTAAAATAACTGAAGCTAAAGACAAATTCTCATATGTTGCAGTACCATTACCTGTGGCTTATAGTTGAGTAAAATGCTTCCACCAACTTTCCCTTCTATCCAGAGTCTAATGGCCTACCTAATTAGCAATAATAGATCATATATCACTATTAACCCATAACAAGGAGACAAACTTGTTTTAAACAATATGTGATATTTAATTGCATGATAGCAATATTTACTATTTACATTAACTAGTTAAGTAAAAGTACTGAGGTTAACAGTAGTCAGAAATGACACATTGATCTCCATCGAGACCTTACATAATCCTACTTCGTCTCCACTTTCTGATTCTTTGTGACATTACGTTGGGTGGAGCACAATACAATCCTCAATATTAATTCGTTTCCAATGATTATCCCATGCAACTGTTCAGAATACATCCAAATTTAAACTTAATTTATATTTTCTATTTATTACACTAATAAATATTGATTTTAATTTCAGTCTTGAGTTGTTCTTGTTGTCAAGAAGATTGGGGGCTTGGTTACCTACATGTCTTTAAATGAGATTTTACAACCCTTGAGGTGAAGAGATGCAGGTTAATTGTTTAATAAGGGGAAGAATGATGTCAAGATAGTGGCACATCTTCACTGGGGTTTTGGTTTGGAAGGATGTGCTGCGTTAATACAAATTGCTTGAATCTGAGTCTTTTTCTATTGTTTGTTTCTGTTTCTGTCTGGTGTAGCACAGGTTTTTTTTGTCAAGTAGAAGTTTTATATTGTTTTAAAATTACAGTGACACATGTTTGTCTTTGTGTGAAGCAACTGACTTCCATTTTTAAAAAATACAAACAAAAACTTTAGCTTTTCTTCAGTTTTAACTTCAACTTTTAATTTGGGAATCAGACTTGACCAATATCATCATCAGTTGAATTATAACGAATACAGATAACACAGAAATCTGACAGATTCTACCAACAATCCAGCAGCTAAGGCCAATTGCAATATTGTTTGATTGTCTGAGAAACTCAGTTTTAATCCAATCTAGATATAACTGGATATGCTGAATGAGTGGGTTAATTTAAGAGGGTAGGTTGGATATGCAGCATTTATTTCTATCTTTGTTTAGAAGAGCAAAGTGTGTCTTTATTGAAAAGCATAAAGTCTTGAATGGCTTTTATGAAATAAACTTGGAAAAGATGTTTCCACTTGTTGGTCAGTCCAGACCAAGGGACTGTTCTTTCTGGACAGAGAAAAGGAGTATTTTGATTTTACTCTTAGAGGGTAGACAGACTTTGGAACACTTTGCCTCCAGAGTCTGCAAGGCAAGATCATTGAATATTTTAAGACGGGGGTAGATGGATATTTGTTAGCCGGCGATGTGTGGCAATGTGGAATTTGAAACAAGGAGGGCAGGCTTGAGGGGCTGAATAGTCTACTTCTCCTTCTATTTCATATGTTCATATTTTTGCAAAGCATTTTTATTTCTTGGACTCCAATATGCATCACATTAGACTTTCACTGTTTTATAATCCCTCAGAGGGATGTTATAGCAGAATAATGAAATACTGAACCAATTTTGTTAGCATTAAGAAACAGAAAAGGTTTTGTTGCTTCTGTTTACTGCATTCGACATCTGACTAGCATGTAAGTGATAGCTGAGTAGAATCACAGAATCCCTATGTGGAAACAGAATCCCTTCAGCCCAAGAGGTCCACACCAACCCTCCAAGGAGTAACCCACCCAGACCCATTCCACTACGTTATTACTCTCTATTTACTCCTGGCTAATGCACCTAACCTACGCATCCGTGAACAATTTAGCATGGCCAATTCATCTAACCTGCACATCTTTGTAATTGTGGGAGGAAACTGGAGGACCCAGAGGAAGTCTATGCAGACATGGCGAGAATGTGCAAATTCCACACAGACAGTTATCCGAGGCTGAAATCAAACTCAGGTCCCTGGTGCTGACAGAGCAGTGCTAACCATTGAGCCACTATGCCGCCCCAAACTTTTTTCCTATTTTTTAAGAGTTGCGTCAGCATACAGTTGTATAGAAATCTGTAGGCATAATTTGGAGAAATAGGAAAACAATAGAGCTGCAATGGTTGGGGAAGAATTGTTGAAAATGCATACAGGAGAACTATTTTTTTTTAACATCAGTATAGCTCTTTCTCACCAAGGAAAGGTTCCAATGCTGGATCTTCAGGTAATGAAGCAATGTGTGTGGAATGTGGGACAACTTCAGGATAACCCTGGTCATAATGTAATTAGGTTTGTAAGAATATAAAAATCAAAAGTGAAATAAGAGGTGCAATACAGCCAATTTCAGTGACATGAGAATGGATCTAGTGCAAGTTGACTGGAAAGAAATATTTCCCAAGAAACCATTAAATGAGCCATGACAGACCTTCAAGGCAGAGATCCTTTTATATTTTATATATTGTTTGTAAAAGTTTATAACAAAAATCAGATACAGAATACCATTGAAAAACAGGCAGAATACAAACAGTAAAGGATAAAATTGCAAAGGATATGAAGAGGATTTAGAAAAAAGAGAAATTGATTAGAATAAAAAGAACTGAAAATAATTTTGTGAACATCACAGACAAAGGTATAATCTGAAGAATGGTGGAAATAATTAAAGACAAAGAAGGAAATCATATGGACACAGAAGTCATATTTGTGGTACTGAATGTGTTCTTTGGTTCTGTCTTCTTAAAAAAATTGACCATGCTAAATTACCCATAGTGTTAGATGTTTTAGTCAGAGGGAAATGGGTCTGAGTGGGTTACTCTTGGGAGGGTCGATGAGGACTGGTTGGGCTGAAGGGCCTGTTTCCACACTGTAGGAAATCTAATCTCAATGAAAAAAAGAGAATAAAGGTAAAAAAAAGTAGTGACTTGGTAGCAAAGAACCTGAGTCATAGAGTTATAGAGATGTACAGCATGGAAACAGAGCCTTCGGTCCAACTCGTCCATGCCGACCAAATACCCAACCCAATCTAGACCCACCTGCCAGTAACCAGTCCATATCCCTCCAAACCCTTCCTATTTATATTCCCATCCAAATGCCTCTTAAATGTTGCAATTGTACCAGCCTCCACCACTTCCTTTGGCAGCTCATTCCTTACGCATTCCATCCTCTGTGTGAAAAGGTTGCTCTGTAGGTCTTTATATCTTTCCCCTCTCACCCTAAACCTATGCCCTCTAGTTCTGGACTCCCCGACACCAGGGGAAAGACTTTGTCTATTTACCCTATCCATGCCCCTCATAATTTTGTAAACCTCTATAAGGTCACCCCTCAGCCTCCGACGGTCCAGGGAAAACAGCCCCAGCCTGTTCAGCCTCTCTTTATAGCTTAAATCCTCCAACCCTGGCAACATCCTTATAAATCTTTTATGAACCCTTTCAAGCTACACAACATCTTTCCAATAGGAAGGAAACCAGAATTGCATGCAATATTCCAACAGTGTCCTAACTAATGTCCTGTACAGCCGCAACATGACCTCCCAACCCCTGTACTCAATACCCTGACTAGTAAAAGAAAGCATACCAAACGCCTTCTTCACTATCCTATCTACCTGTGACTCCACTTTCAAGGAGCTATGAACCTGCACTCCAAGGTCTCTTTGTTCAGCAACACTAGCTAGGACCTTACCATTAAGTGTAAAAGTCCTACTAAGATTTGCTTTCCCAAAATGCAGCACCTCGCATTTAGCTAAATTAAACCCCAGCTGCCATTTCTCAGCCCATTGGCCCATCTGGTCCAGATCCTGTTGTAATCTGAGGTAACCCTCCTTGCTGTCCACTACATCTCCAATTTTGGTGTCATCTGCAAACTTACTAATTGTGTCTGTTATGCTCGCATCCAAGTCAGTTATGTAAATGACACAAAGTAGAGGACCCAGCACCGATCCTTGTGGTGCTCCACTGGTCACAGGCCTCCAGTCTGAAAAACAACCCTCCACCACCACCCTCTTTCTTCTACCTTTGAGCCAGTTCTGTATCCAACTGGCTAGTTCTCCCTGTATTCCGTGAGATCTAACCTTGTTAACCAGTCTCCCATGGGGAACCTTGTCGAACACCTTACTGAAGTTCATATAGATCACATCAACCGCTCTGCCCTCATCAATCCTCTTTATTACTTCCTCAAAAAACTCAATCAAGTCATGCTGAAAAATATACATGCAGTGTGTCTTGCACTCCTCATGACAGATGCAAGAAAGCCAGATTTCAAAGTTAACAACAATTCTTGGCATTTGAAATTCTGGAGCGCTCTGCCTGAAAAGATGATGGAAACAGAATCCATTGAAACTTCCATAAAGCAATTAGATATGCATTTGAAGAGAATCAGTTTGCACAAAATAAGCTGTTACAGATTTGTATTATGTTTCCTTTGAATAAGCTATATCATGAGATTAATATACAACAAACATTCAAAACAAAATAAAATCGATTTTGTTGCTTAATTCTTTCATTTACAAATATTTCTTTGGAACATTCAAAAAGTAATGTTAGCTTTTAATGCTAATGACCCCCAACTCGAACTCAGTGCTGCTTTGGTGTCTCTGATTGCTCTCTTGCTTATTTATCTTGCAGTTCAGTAAATTTACAACTAAATGTTTCATTCCCCATATTAAAGTGCACTTCTGTAAGACTCAACTTCCACATCCTGTTTGAACAAGAGTTTCTGATTCCAATTCCACACCATTACAGAGGGTCCCTACTTCCAGCTCCGCCTGTCTCCATCCTATATCAATTCAGCTACCACTAAATCTTTCATCCAAGCCTTTATTGACTGTATATTTTACAATTTAAATATTCTAAATATCAGAAAATTAATAGTTTTCAAGTTAATAAACAATCAGAAAATAAAGAGGGTCAGGAAGTATCAAACTAAAAGGGAGTCCATGTGAGAGAGGAGAATCAAAGTGATAAAATTACAAATACAGTGATCATATCTTGCATTGCCTTGGGATGCTATGTACAGTTTTGGCCACTATAATAAAATTATATTGAAAAAAGAATGATCAGTCTAGCTATTTGGTTTTCTTTCAACCCAATTGCAATTTTTTTCTACACTTGCAAATATTTTCTAATCAACCTGTTCAGATATATTATTATACATCACTAGAGCAGATGGGGTTTGAATCTGGCACTGCTAGCTCAGAGGCATAGACACTACCATTGCTCCACAAGTATCCCCTAATACTTACTTGTAGATATTTTTGAATCGTCCCGTTTAGAGATGTTTGAAGTAAGTGGAACTTGAACACTGGCCTCTTGGTTGGAAGGTAGGGACACGATCACAAGAATCTTGAAGCTTTTCTTTTCTATATTTGTTGAATACATCATCATAATCTAATGCACTTCATGCAAGTGACTCCTCACTCTCCTGAACTGCAGTGGAAACAAGCCCAGCCTGTCCAGCCTATGGCATCAAGGAAACCAATTCCAGGTGTCAATCTAGTAAACATTCACGAAACCATCTCCAATGCATTTGCATCCTTCCTTACACAAAGAGACCGAAGTAGCACACAGCATTCGAGATGTGGTCTTACCAATGCCTTGTACAACTGAAGCACAACATCCTTACTTTAATGTTCGGTTCCTCTCCTAGCTAATGGGATGCTATCCTTTATATTCTAGATTAAATACGATACCTGCATACTTTTTTGTGATGCATAAAGCCAAACACTTAAATCCCTCTGAACTATTGAATGATTAATACATTTTTTGAGTGAAAGGAGGTGTTTTGTGTCCAAACAGGCAGATTGTACCATACAAAATGGAATTCTGCAATCATTTTCCTTTTCTAATTTTTCTTACTGAAGAGAACAACTTTAGATTTTCCCATATTACACTCTGTCTGCAAAAGTTTTGCCATGCAGTCCACTTACATATATTGTTGTGGTTCTGTTTGCCGAGCTGGGAATTTGTGTTGCAGATATTTCATCCCCTGTCTAGGTGACATCCTCAGTGCTTGGGAGCCTCCTGTGAAGCGCTTCTGTGATGTTTCCTCCAGCATTTATAATGATTTGTATCTGCCGCTTCCGGTTGTCAGTTCCAGTTGTCCGCTGCAATGGCCAGTATATTGGGTCCAGGTCAATGTGCTTATTGATTGAATCTGTGGATGAGTGCCATGCCTCTAGGAATTCCTTGGCTGTTCTCTGTTTGGCTTGTCCTATAATAGTAGTGTTGTCCCAGTCAAACTCATGTTGCTTGTCATCTGAGTGTGTGGCTACTAAGGATAGCTGGTTGTGTTGTTTCGTGGCTAGTTGGTGTTCATGGATGCGGATCATTAGCTGTCTTCCTGTTTGTCCTATGTAGTGTTTGCTGCAGTCCTTGCATGGGATTTTGTACACTACATTGGTTTTGCTCATGCTGGGTATCGGGTCCTTTGTCCTGGTGAGTTGTTGTCTGAGAGTGGCTGTTAGTTTGTGTGCTGTTATGAGTCCTAGTGGTCGCAGTAGTCTGGCTGTCAGTTCGGAAATGTTCAGAATCTGGCATTCATCCACAGATTCAATCAATAAACACATCGACCTGGACCCAATATACCAGCCACTGCAGCGGACAGCTGGAACTGACAACCGGAAGCGGCAGAGACAAGCCACTATAAATGCCTGAGGAAACATCACAGAAGCGCTTCACAGGAGGCTGCAATGTCTGCAACACAAATTCCCAGCTCGGCGAACAGAACCACAACAACGAGCACCCGAGCTACAAATCTTCTCACAAAGTTTGAACTTACATATATGCCAGCAACGTCCTCATGTCCTCTTCACAACATGCTTCCCTATCTATCTTGGTGTTGTCTACAAATTTAGCGACTATACTTGCATGCTCCCCTCATCTAAATATTGTTCTCAGTGTGAAAAGTTGAGGCACTAGCATATATCTAATGATATGTAACTGTTCACCTAAGTGACAGAGACAATGGAGATATTTTTATACATCCACATTGCCAATAAGGAGCCTCACCACAACAGCAGAGAGCAAAGATTGATACATATGCTACAAATGATTTTGGTAAAAATATGCATGCATGTTTACATTTCTAATTTGCACTGCTGAAAGTGCTGCTTTCCAATATGTTTATCCCATTATGTTATTCCATTTGCCATAATTTGGATAAACCTTCCATTAACTAAGTGAGAAAATAATGTGATGATACACACTATGCTGTTCTAAACACATAGTTCTGTGATAAGAACATAGCAGGAATAGGCCTGCTGGCACCTCAGAGCCTGCTCCACCAGTCAATAAGATCATGGCTGATCTTTTCATGGACTCAGCTCCACTTACTCACCCCCTCACCATAATCCTTATTTCCTTCACTGTTCAAAAATCTATCACCAAGATGTTACTCATGCCCAACCCACACACACACACACACATACACACACATTAACAGCACAGAGGTGGAACGAGTGGAGAGTGTCAAGCTCCTGGGAGTGGTCATTCATCCACAACAAGCTTTTTTGGACTCTTCATATGGACGCATTGGTCACAAAGGCCCAACAATGTGTCCTCTTCCTCAGGCAGCTAAGGAAATTTGGCATGACGGCGAATACCCTTGCCAACTTTCCTGATGAACAGCTCCGGCCCGAAATGTCGTTTCTCCCGCTCCTTGGATGCTGCCTGACCTGCTGTGCTTTTCCAGCAACACGCTCCCAACTTTTATAGGTGCGCCATCAAAAACATTCAGTCTTGTTTGATTCTTGCTTGATAATAGCAGAGTAAATGAATTTTCCTGAAAGATTGATGTTGTAGGCTTTACAGTCTCCCCTTAACTAATGATTATCTTTCAAAGATAGAAGCTTATCCAAAATGAGAGGCTGCCAAAGATAAAGTGCTAACCATTTTACAAGGAATATTTCCAGTTACAAAGACACTAGGTTCTGTTCTTTTTATCACAGATCTGCATGATATTTTATTTTGTACTCAGAATGATACCTGTCCTTCCTCAGGGATAAACATGGAGAACAATTAATTTAAAATGTAAAGCAAGAGAATTTTTGAGTGGTAGAAATTCTGTTTCTTGCACATAGAAGGGAAATATTTGATTATGTAAAACAACTTTGGGGCATTGCAACTCAAAGTAATTGGGCTGGATAACTCAAAGGACTTTTAATGATAAACTGATGGAGCATCTGAAACACCAGTGTTCTCAAGAGCAAAAGAATGTTACACATATTCATCTGAAAGTTGCCTTGAGAGTTGCTACAGGAGTAAATGAATCAGCCGATGAAGTATCTTTTCTAGCCATGTCTTCAGAAATTAATTCATCTTAAAAAATACACTAGTATTACTATTCAATATTTTTCTCACACAATCATAAGAACATTGGAAAATGATAGGAAGGAGGAGGCCTTCTATGCACTCGTGATGCCTGGAGTTGATGACTAGATTCTCCATTGTAGTCACTTGTAGTCACTTAGGACAGGCAAACCAAAAAGAGAAGAGAAAAAACCTCCAGGCCAAAAAGGGGACAAGAATCAAAAAAGATAATTTTCCTTTTGGTATTTCAAATCTGTCTAAGAGATCATGGACTATTAATACATGAAGGGCTTGCAGAAACTCAACACATGCATACTTTACAAGTTGACAGATCCTCTCTGGAGAAAAAAAATAATCCCTAACATCAAACTCAGTCCAGGAAGTAACTAGTTTCAATGTTTGTACCCTCATTCTCTTCAATCTGTCAAATTAAATCAATGAGTATGTAGTCCAGACTTTCATTATTTTAATTGTTTCTATCAGGTCTCCTTTAAATGTATGCTGTGAGCAAACAATATATGGGCCTGGTAGCTATCACACCCCAGCCCATTGAAATTGGAAGTAATACCATAGAGGAAGACTGCACATGACGTACTGAATGACACTGCAACATTGTTAAAGAAAGATTCACATTTACCAATACTAGGAAATCAAAGATCAGCAAAGAATTGATTTGGAACAAGAGAGTTCCTTCCACCTTACATACTTCTTGCATCATGTTTAAAACTCAACTGTAGACCACTTCAGACTTTACAAACCAGAAACTACCTCTCCAACCATGATGTTCAACCCTGACCATGTTGCAAAGGAAGGGAAAGCTTGCTTGTTACTTCCAGGATAGTGATGGGGAAGTGCTGGTGGACAGAGTGGAGGAGACCAGGGCAGTCCTTTTCCCTGCTGACCACCTAAGGGGACCCTGCCAACAGGCCTAGCCAGCCTTGACCAAATAACAGCACAGAGTCCAGATTAGAGTGGTGCTGGAAAAGCACAGCGGGTCAGGCAGCATCCGAGGAGCAGGAAAATCAACGTTTCGGGCAAAATCCCTTCATCAGGAATAGAGACAGGGTGCCTGCAGAGTGGAGAGATAAATGAGAGGGGGGTGGGGGTGGGGAGTGTTCCGAGTGTTAACCAGAAAAGCGAAAAGCAGGCTAATGGTTTTCAGTGCTCTGCAACCTCTATCTCTCCTTCCTCACACTCTCAGAACCATTACTCAATTAAACCCTGGCACCACATACACATCTTAGGGTCATGGACAATCATACTGACTACTGCATGTGACCTGTCCACTCAACAGCTCCCACCCACCTCATCCTTCCAAACTGTTAACTATTCCTATCCTCTCTGCTTTATATTCACTCCATAGAGACTCCTCACTTACTCCACCTGCTCATGCATGACCACTAACTGCTCTTCAACACCTTTAACCCCTCTCTTTCTCTCATTGCAGGACTATCTGGCACAGCAGTACACTGCAAGGTCCAAGATTGGCTGGAGAGTTGTGTGGTCACCAGGCTCCACACTCCGAATGAGGAATAAATGATTGCAAGTCAGAAGAGAAGGAATGTTTATGTGGAGATAATGAAACCTCAAAGTGTATGCAACCCAGTATACTGCAGTGCACCAGGCTGTGCTGCTCTCCCATTACCAGTGCTAAATCATTCTTTATCTGCACAAGCTTTTATACATTTTCAACAACTAATTCTCTTTCTTCTGACTTGCAGGCACTCGCGGCATCCAGCAAACCTTCACAAGGTGTTGGCAATCCTCATCTCTCCGACTCCACTTCCAAGGAGGAAGCCAGTGAACCCTCAAAAGATGCACCATTGGGCATTCACCAGCTCAGTCCCACCAGCTCAGAGAGCACCCACGGAGATTAATGTCTATCTCAATTGAGTCTGGACTACAATTTGGTGAACATATCATGAACACATCTCCTCAGGAGGAAGAAAAGCTACCCAGACTGCCAGAGACCAGGCACCTGCTCAGTCCCAAGCAGAGGTCAAGCGCTTCATTCTCAGCATTTAATTCCTTGGTCGATCTGCAGAGACAGGAACAGGAAAACCAGGCAGCTTTTCCAGAGACATGGTGAGCTGCAGTGAAGGTTGAAGTTGGCCGATGGTCTCGGTACTATGCTGGTTGTGGCATGCATGGCCCTGGCTGTCTCCATAAACAGGTTAGCAACTGCCAAGGTGACCAGTTCCAGCAGAATGATCAGTGTCCACTGGATATGCATGTAGGGACCCGAACTCCATTGTTTTACTCAACAGCCAAGTACGAGGGAGATGAAGGACTCGACCTCACTACGGGTGACCTTTCCCTTCAGGGGCAAGCAGGTGACCAAAGGGTGAAAAGCAACAGAGACATCTCTCCTGAAGCTTATATCTCAGGACTCTACAATTGTCCATGCCTTCTAAGCATCCAGCTGTGATGCTGTCTAAGCTGAGGATTGGTGAGCCTGTATCTGAGCAGGAGACTTTCAGTAAGCCTCGACCCTATGGTGCCAAAAGGAGCAGAGGCAACCCCCCAAATCTTCCAAACTGCTAGGATCAACCACACAATGTATCCTTTCCACTCCATCTGCAAAAGTTAAGACTGTACTTGCACACAGTGGGAGGCAGAAGAACAAGAAAACATACAGAGGAGATACACAGCATGGGTGAAACATGAATATAAATAACAGTTCTCTTTTTAAAAATATATGTTCACTTGCACTGTTAAATTGCATCAAATTGGCCTTTTCTTGCTGTCAGATCTGGTTCACTCAGACCTATATACTCGAAATGAACAGCTTCCACAGACCACAGGAGAAAAGACGTTGCATCAACCTTGTATTGTTCATCTTTCACGATAACCATGACTGCAGAAAGACTCAGATATCAGTGATCCTTGAACCGTGACATTGTGAGCTACAGCTAAAGACTCTTTAATCTGGATGACATGGTGCTAATGCAGGAAATGTGCTAGGGGCCAGCCTGCACAAATCATTCCACACTTACACCCACCTCATGAGAGAGACCAAGGAATCAGTGATGTCTACAGAGAACAGTTCATTCCATGTATCTGCATTTCAAGAGGGTACACTGCCATTCAAGGCTGGGAGCTGTACAATGGGCCACTCATGTCCATTCACCCTTCATGTTGTTTTTCTCAGTAGGTTACTGCACCTCACAGGCTCACAGCATCCTACAGGGTGCTCAAATGTTCCAAAGCAACTTCACAGTCTCCATGCTGCAACACTGAAGGGTAACTGATGGTGGAAAGGTCAAAAGGAGATTCCTCAGCATTCCTATCAATCTGCTGGCTAACCTGAGGAATTTCACTAAACAAAAGGGGGATAGAAGCCTACCAGATGCCTTAAGGACTTCTTTGCCTTCTTGTCAGAAGATATCAGTGTGCTCTCTCATTGACTCTCTCATTTTCCCTAATGGGCCTGGAGGGCATGTTAGGTCTAGATACTTTAGAGTGCAATCAGCTAAAGATATCAAACATACAATCAAAGGTAATAAGACATTTATTCAACAACATAAAAAAGTCAAGGATATCAAAAGTAAACAAGATCCAAGTGTGCTGCTGGGCCCTGCTCAGCAGACTAGATACCGAATCTAAACCAATTAAACAAAGTCCTAACCCAGGCCATTTGTCCTGGAAGGGGTTGCAATTAGAAGAAAGTGAGGACTGCAGATGCTGGAGATCAGAGTCAAGAGTGTGGTGCTGGAAAAACACAGTAGGTCAGACAGCATCTGAGGGACAGGAGAATTGACATGTTGGGCATGAGCCCTTCATAGGAATGAGGGGTTGCAATTAGGTTGTCACTGGTCACTCAGGCTCTGAGGTACACTGTCACACTCACTTGGTCTATATCTCATTCCTTAGCCTCAACCTCATCCCGACAAAGTTGTTGCCAATCTGACATTATTTTTGTATCCAATATGTCTCCCCATATCCATCAAACAAACCCTAGAGTTCTTCTTAAAGTTAGAGACATAGTTGAGAGGAAGGAGGCATAGATGTTTTAGCAGCTTTCAAATTGAATAAATCCCCAGACCAGATGAGTATTCCAGTTTGTTGTGAGAGAGAAGGGAGGAGATTGCAGGAGACTTGACATTAATTTTCAAACACTCTCTAGACATAAGAGAGGTGACAGAGGACTGAAGGACAGTAAATATGGTGCAATTATTCAAGATGGGTTTTTGCGAAGATGGCTGATAGGAATAAACCAGGCCAGTAAGAAACATTTAAGAAAAAAGATGGTGAGGCAGAATTAGTCTCCACTTCAAGAGGCAAGGATTAATCAGGAATAGTCAACGTGGCTTTGTCAGGGTGAGACTGCACTGGACAGGTTTGCTTGAGCCTTCCAAGCATGTGACTAGTTGTTGAGATGAGTTCCAGTACAATCTTTACAATTGTGTTATTTAATTTATATTGGTTTTTCCTAACTCTTCAGTCAAAATACATGAGAATAATACAGTTGATGTAGTCTACATGGACTTCAGTAAAGATTCTGATAAAGTCTTACATGACAGACTGGTGAAGAAGCTAAGAACCGTGGGATCCAAAGCAATTTGGTAAAATGAATCCAAAATTGGTTTTGTGGCAGGAGGCAGATGATGATGTCAAAGGTGTGTGTCCAGTGGCATAATGCAGAGTTTAGTATGGGATTTCTGCTGTTTGTGGTGTACACTAATGATCTAGACACAGAAGTAGGAAATTTGATCAGTAAGTTCACAGATGATACAAAAATTGTTGGTGTAGTAAGTAGCAAGGAGGAAAGCTTAAGACTACAGGACAATATAGACAGGTAGAATGTAATTTTATCTTTAAAAGTATGAAATTACTAATTTGGGATGTCTAACAAGGCAAGGTAGAATAAGATGAATAGTAGGAACTTAGAAAGTAGCTGGGGGATCTTGGTGTATATGTCCATAGATCCTTGAAGGCCACAGAACAGGTAGATATGGAAGTTAAACTGCCATTTGGGATACCTTCCTTTGTTAGTTGAGGCATTGTTTACAAGAGCAGGGAGGTTATGATGGAACTGTACATGATGTTAGTTAGGGGGCAATGATGGAAGAATATTTTATCACCCACAAGCTTCTGGCTACCTGGAACTGCCTGAAAGGGTGGTAAAGGCACCTTAACTTAATAACTTAACCATAAAGTTACATCGCACTTTGAATCAGAACATTCTGATAATGAAGTAGAGTGGCAGCAGAGAAAGAAACACCAGATCTCATTATATTGTGGGATAGTTTTCTTCATGTACATAAAGACTAGTGGGTCATGAATTAGTCAGTTCAATCACATGACATTCAATTGCAGGAACTTGCAATCCTAAGTAGAGGGCATTCTTGAAGTTGAGGAACAGCCCCCATCAACGATTATTCAAGAGAAGTAATTGAATTTGACAAGGACAATCTGCCTTTTATATGTCTGTCCTGGTTCCCCTGAATTAACTCTAATCTCTAAAGGCACTTGCTGATTTTGTTCCATGTCTGTTGCTCCTAAATCTTTGCCATACACTGCTGCTAAACTGTTGAATAAAGGTAACATACATACCACTCAAATCCTCTTGCACCTCCATAGCGAGGGGAAGATTAAAAGAGCAGAGCAAGCTACTCTTTTGACAATCTTGAATGAAAGTCATCCAGCCCAGGTGAATGATTCAGTCCAAGGGTAGGCAGCTTCAAAAGTGCATTCTTCTTAACAATTATTAGCTCTCAATTGCCCCTGATATCACCACACTTCCAATACTTTGTTAGCATCCTCTTCTTTTCAGTGAACACTGTCACAAAATAATCACTAACCATTCTAGTCTTGGCCTGTGTTTCTAAGCATATGTTACCCTCTTCGTTTCTCTTTTTCCCTAAAGCTCCACCTCAGTCTTTTTGACCTGCTTGCTGGTTAAGTACTTGAGATGGGTTTTAGAGTTTCCTTTAATATTGAATACCTATGATTGCCTGCTTTACATATGCTGTCTTTGCCTTTCTTATCTAAATCTAATCCGATTAATTCCTGCTCCATCAGCCTACTCTCAATCATCAGTAGAGTAATGGAAGTGATAAAGTCATCAATTAAACCGCTCTTGTTTAACAATAACCTGTTCAGTGACACCCAGTTTGGACACCAGGGCCACTCAGCTCCTGACCTCATTACAGCCTTGGTTCAAACATTGACTAAAGAGCTGAATTCCAGAGGTGAGGTGAGAGTGACGGCCTTGACATCAAGGCTGCATTTGACCGAGTGTAGCATCAAGGAGCCCGAGCAAAACTGGAATCAATGGGAATCAGAGGGCAAACTCTCTACTGGCTGGAGTCATACGTGGCACATAGGAAGATGGTTGTGGTTGTTCGAGGTCAGTTGTCTCAGCTCCAGGACAACTCTGTAGGAGTTCCTCAGGGTAGTTTCTAATTGCCCATCCCTAATTGCCCAAGGGCAGTTAAGAGTCAACCACATCGCTATGGATCTTGAGTTACACGTAGGCCAGACCAGATAAGGAAGGCAGGTTTCCACCCCTGAAGGACATTCATAACCACATGGGTTTCTCTCCCAATCAACAATGGTTTCATGGTCATCATTAGCCTATCAATTCCAGTTTCTTTTATCTTTTATTGAATTCAAATTCCTCCAACTGCCATGGCAGGATTTTAATCCAGGTCCCCACAACATTTGCTGAGTTTCTGGATGAATAGTCTAATGATAAAGTCATTAGGTTATTTTCAGCTATCTCTTCATCATAAGGTCAGAAGTGGGGATGTTCGCTGATGATTGCACAATGTTTTGCATTATTCACAACTCCTCAGGTACTGAAGCAGTCCACATTCAAATGGAATAAAATTTGGACAATATCCCAACTTGAGTTGCCAAGTGGCAAATAGCATTCATGACACTCAAATGGCAGGCAATGATCATCTCTCATAAGAGACTATCTAACCACCGCCCCACAACTAACGTCCTGAGGGTTACCATTGACCAGAAACTCAACTAGACCATTCAGATGAACAGTAGTTCCAAGAATATGTCAGAGTCCGGGAAAAATGCAATGAGTAACTCACCTCCTGACTTGCCAGAGTCTGTCCACCATCTACAAGGCACAAGACATGAGTGTGATGAAGTACTCCCCACTTGCCTGGATGAGTGCAGCTCCAATAGCAGTCAGGAAGTTTGACACCGTCCAGGATAAAGCAGCCTGCTTGACTAGCACCACATCAACAAGCATCCACTCCTCCACCACTAATACACAGTAGCAACAATGTGTACTTATCTACAGGACACACTGTAGAAATTCACTAAAGATCCTCTGACAGCACCTTCCAAACACACGGTCACTTTCATCTAGAAGAACAAGGGCTGAAGATACATGGGTACACCACCACCTCCAAGTCACTCACCATCCTGACTTGGAAATATATCGCCATTCCTTCATTGTCACTGGGTCAAAATCCTTGAAATTCCTCTATAAGGTCATTGTGAGTCAATGTACAGCTGTCGGTGGTTCAAGAAGGAAGCTCACCACCACCACTAGGGCTGGGTAATAAATGCTGGCCAGCCTGTGATGCCTATGTCCCACAAATGAATTTTAAGAATTCTCTTCGCTCCTTACTCTTCTAATATTTCCATTCAATGCAACATATTTAATTTAATTCTCAATTGAATAATTAAGCCTCCATGCATTATACAATTCCTTCCTGTTTAATTGCATTCTCCACCTCCCTCTTCACCAAGGAAGCCTGGTTTTACTGAAACTTCAGTTCTACTTCAGATTATCCTTTGCTCTTCACCATTGCTAATCTCAATATATAATGCAACGAGCACTCAATAACTCCTCCCCCACAAACACATAAGGAAACAGGGCTACTGGAGTGGAAATGTAACCCCCACCCCCAAAGTTTTTTCAAACGTGATATGTAAAATAGGATTGGTGACTAAACACCAGCTTCTACCTACACCCTCGGCCTTTTCATTGATATAGCGATTGATAAGACAGGCAAACCAATGACGCAGGATAAATACATCTCTAGGAATATCCTAGCACATACTGTGATGATGCTGTGGCTTTTGTCCTGGTTTCTTTTAACAGAGAGAGATTGAATGAGATGTGCCAAGCTGTCTATGGTAACATGAACAACTTGTGAGGCCTTAGGTGTTTTTGTTAAACTGGAACAATAGAAGCAGCCGAGATGGGTGTGGCCACCTCTCACAGACCAGGATTTTTTTTTTCTCAGCTTTTAGATTCAGCAGAAGCTGTTAGAGTTTTGAAAAAGTAGAAGATTTATTTTCCCTCTCTTGGCCACAGCTAGAAGCTGGGGTTTCTCTCTGTTACCTGTGAGACACATCTATTTTCTGAATTTACCTTTTTGCCACAGGGCATGTTTAAGGGATGTTATTATATTGGAACAGTTGTATAATAATGTATCTATTATTTGGTTAGGTTTTCCAATAGCCATTACCATTCCAATAAAGTACAATATTTTATTCTAAGTTTTTATTCCTTTTGTGGTATTTAACTGTTTGTTTGTGATATACATAAATGATTTGGAGGAAGGTATAGGTTGCCTCATTAGCAAGTTTGCAGATATCACTAAGACTGGTGGAGTAACAGATAGTGAAGGGGACGGTCATAGAATATAGCAGAATATAAACAGACTGGAGAGTTGGGCAGAGAAATGACAGTCGAAGTTCAATCTGGACAAATGTAAGGTGATGCATTTTGGAAGATGCAATTCAAGAGCAAACTATACAATAAATGGCAAAGCCCTGGGGAAAATTGATGTACAGAGAGATCTGGGTGTTCAGGTCCACTGTTCCTCAACAGTGGCAACGCAGATCAGTAGAGTGGTCAAGAATGCATATGGCATGCTTTTCTTCATTGGACAGGGTATTGAGTCCAAGAGTTGGCAGGTCATGTTACAGTTGTATAAGACTTTGGCTCAGCCACATTTGGAATATTGCATACAGTTTTGGTCGCCACATTACCAAAAGGATATGGATGCTCTGGAGAGGGTGCAGAGGAGGTTCACCAGGATGTGACTTGGTATGGAGGGTGCTAGCTATGAGGTGAGGTTGAGTACATTAGAGTTATTTTCATGGAAAGAAGGAGATTAAGGGAGGCCCTAATTGAGGCCTACAAAAGCATGAGAGGTGTAGACAGGGTGGATAGCAAGAAACATTTTCCCAGAGTGGAGAACTCAATTACTAGAGGTAACGAGTTCAAAGTGAGAGGGGAAAAGTTTAGGGGAGATATACGTGGAAAGTTCTTTACACAAGGGGTGTAGGGTGCTTGGAATGTGTTGCCAGCAGAGGTGGTAGGGGTGGGAACGATAACGTCATTTAAGATGCATCTGGACAGCTACATTAATGGACAGGGAGCAAAAGGATACGGATCCTTAGAAAATAGGTGGCAGGTTTAGATAGAGGATCTGGATCAGCACAGGCTTGGAGGTTCAAAGGGCCTGTTCCTGCGCTATAAGGTTCTTTGCTCTTTGAAATGTTGTGTTTTGTTCAATGTCACATATTGAATTGCATCTGGAACACAGCGTGTTACATTTGTCTTTAAAATAAGAAAAGTTAGGGTTGAGGTTACCTTTTTAAAATATCTTGAGGGAGTCTGGCCTGGTCCTTAACAATATCAATTGAACAACTTTTAATATGGTTTTTGACTGCCTGCTATTAGCATACAAACACAATCAAGTCCCGGAACACATCTATTCAAATAGCTATTGACCAAATCAGAATTAACAACAGCTTCACCTTCCTAGTTGTTTAGCAGACTGGCCAAACGAAGGGCCAAATGGCCTGCTCTTGCTCCTATTTTCTCCGATTCTCTTAAAAAAAATTAATATAAACAAAAAAATGCAGACAGACTCTGCAGGCCAGGCAAATCATGGTGGCACTTATTCACCCATTTTAAAAAATACACTGGTATCATACACATAGTTGATAGCCCATCCAGAGTAAACACAATACTGCTGAGATCCTTGATAAGCATGGTATCTGCAAATAAAAGCTGAGTAGTTGGGAACTTCATGGATATGTGGTTAGCTCTCCATTTAAAATTAACATAAACTACGGTTAATTTACGCAAGACAGATTGACTTTTCTCCCCCTCTTTCTCTTTTCTCCTCTCCTTTTTTATATTTCATTATTTGTCTCAGATGTTAGAGGGATTATTTAATGGAACTTCTGTAAAGTCTGTTCTGACCCCTGTAATTCTTGGAGTCCCTATGAGAAGCACTGCTTTAAGTAGTCTTTCAGTAATTAACGAAAATTGGACTTGCCAGCAAAGGGGAAAAGGATCCTTTAACACATTTAGTGTTTCACTCTGAAAGAAAGCACAAATTTGACAGAAATTATGATGTCCAGAAATTAATAACACAAGGTGTTGTTGATGCAGCTTTGATTAGGCTGTTGTCTGGTCTCCAAATTCCATCATGAACTTGGGGTCAGAGTCATTAAAAGTAAAATAACAACCAATATTAAATCATTTACAGCAGACCTTTTGATTACAGCAAAGCTTCCCCTCCCCCACTTCCCACCATCACTTCCCTGTGCATAGATCCTTCCTCAATCTAGGGCTTGGATGATCGTGGTATCAGCAGCAGATACTGCTTCCTACCCGCTGCATCTGAGTGTAGAGGAGCTCTGACCAGCTACCATCTCTTAATGGGGAAGTCTTGCACCCTCAACGGTCCTTCAGCCTGTGGAAAGGCCTGTTGCTGCTGCCTTGTTAATTGCCTGTGTGGTATAAAATGCACTCAGCTTTCCTGAAGAGGCAAAGCAGGGGTCTCACTGGCTTTCCAGTCAATGAATAGGAAACTTCCCATCTTAGCCTGGTTCGTCTTGTATAAAGTTGCACAAAACTTGATTAGCCTGATGTAAAATCGCAACTAATAGCAGAAGTTATTTTTTTCCTAATTACTGAGTAGAAAAGGTTTTTTTTCTCCGATGATCTAAGGTCTGTTTTTTGATCTTCGTTATCGCTGCAATGTTTGAGACAATGAATCACTTTGCTACCATTCACGACCATGATTCACGACCATGCTATTTGTTTGGGTTCAAGGCAGACTGCTCAAAGAGAAGGAAAGGTCAAGCATTGTCTTCAAATTTATTCTTCAACAAAACATTATCAATGATGCATTAAAATTAATCACTGCTGTATATGGCATCATAGATTTGCCAGGATTTAGCTTATAGTTACATTAAGTAAGGATTAATCTATAGTTCTCATGTGTTCACATTCATATTGTAGTGGTCTAACTCCATCCCCACTATGCTATTTAGAATCATTGATACGTAATTCTGTGACACTATCATAATGTTGCTCCACCGTCTTCAAGGCCTTACGACAATTAGCAAGGAGATTTTGTGAATTTCGGCTCATGCCAAATTTTGTGAACTCAAAATTTATAACTTCTCTACAGAAGGGATGTTGGTAATTATGAACTTGGGAGATGCTTGTCACTTCAAATCATCTGTCGTATCTCTCTGAATTTTGTTAATTAACAGGTAACTCATCCACTGAATAGATTCAGGCAAGTCTTATTTTTGTGAAACAAGGAGATGTTGTAGGTAAATTGAAATTCTAGTAAGGACTCGCTCAGCCAGCACCTTGAGATGGACACACATTTGGCCATTTAGATCACCCATTTCCTTCCATTTATTGACATTCCCCATCACCCTTCCCTCACCAAATCCAAGATACCAGGCTCTTCACTTTTCATTGGCCCATTTCCCTGACTCTGTTTTCTATTTGGACCTTTCTCCCACTCCTCTACATGCCCCCCTAACACCACTCTACCCTCATCCCCTACATCACTGATTGACCCATGCCAGTCCTGAGCATCCATGCAATTTGCCATTCTCCTTTACCCCTCCCTTGTGCCATAAAGCACGAAAACTGCTGTACTATTCACACATAACATGCACAAAATCCCCTTTAAATAAACATGAAGAGGATGCTGCAAGATTCTCACATGTTGCTTACTTTATCTGGAAAACAGGATTTTTTTTAGGTTTTATCCAAATGAGTATTACTAATGACAATGTGGCACATGCTAACATATGACCTGATCTTTTCTTTTTGCCATAGACATGCCTTTATTTGTACATCAGAGCCTGCTATTGGGAAATCAAGATTTTTCATCCTATCCAGTTCAGTCAGCCTACATACAAGGTTTCTCATTCTTGTGGGCTCCATATCTTTCGCACCAATCCCTCACCCTGCCTCCCATTACAGCTAATCCTTTCACATACACATTAAAAGAGATTGAAGCATCAGCAACTATTGGAGTGCCACACTAGTTTTGGCTTGCCAATTTTGCAATATCCCATTTCCTCCTATTTGTTGTCTGTCCAATAACCAATCCACTGCCACCCTAATATATTAGTTTCAATGCATGAGCCCTTAGATTGTCATACATAGCATCTTATTGAACACTGATATCGATGAAGGTTCTTCTGTGACTCCCTTAAGATAGAGGAGAATGGATTCCCAGTGATACAATGAAATATTTGTGGTCTCATTCCTTTGAAAACTTGCACTTCTGCAATGTGTGTAAGAATTAGTAACAATGTATTCTACATTCTGTTCTATTACCTTATGTATGGTATGATCTGCCTGAATAGCATGCAAAACAATGTTTTTCACTGTATCTCAGTACACATGACAATAATAAATCAAATCAAATCAAACATCCCAAGATTTCCGAACTTAGCACCAGATTATTGTTGAAAAGTGAGTTTTATTTTTAGCAGGTACAAAGTAAGTTTGATAAGAAAGTTTGGTATGCTGAGTGTTTAAAAAATTATGTTCACTTTTTATGAACTGTAAGAGTCAGTGAATAATTCATTCAAAACAGAAAATGTACAGCACTGACATTGGGTAAGAGCAAGTCATGCCATTTTAAGGTTTTGTCAGTTCTAATACTGTAAGAGTTAATACAGATTTGCTGTAAGAGTTCGATAGGGATTTCTATGTTTGCAGTGGGCAAAATTCTCCAGGCAAGCCTATACTCCATAAGTACGGATGGCAGCAGAACTTCAAAAGTTGCCTAGGGCATCAAAAAGAGATAAATGGAAATAACAAATGCTGATAAGCAATGCAGCAAACAGTACCAGGCAGAGCCAGTCTGGGATACGATTAAGTGGTCCCTGTCCAAGTGAATGAAGATACATACTCAGGACTGGAGACATCTATTCATTGTATGATTATGTGCTGACAGGGTCAGAATTTGCAGATGTGACTAAATACATATATATTGATGAAGTTCTTGCATTTGGCAGTTTTATTTTATTTAGTCTAGAGTGGACTCTTCCTGTGTACCCTTGCATAAATGATCAAAATCTGTACTCAGGACTCCCGGAGTCGATTTTTAGAAGTAAGCACAATAATCATTCTTCTGCTTTAATCAACTCTTCATGATTCATGTTTTCCTTTAGCTAAAAGAGTGAATACATCTCTATGGTAGTAATGCTATCACAGTCTCTCTGAATTCACTCAGCAGGAAGACAAATGTAGACAAAACAAAGCAAGCCAAATAACATCACTTTTCTATGTTCCCCTCAATTGTGTTGACTTCCTGATACACATTGGAATGTTCTTATAATATAGAGTGAATAGTCTTCATAGTCATTGGTTAAACTCATCTAAGTACAATAAATGAAATGGTGGCATGAGGATATTATAAGTCACTTGTTTGCCCAGCTGGTAAACTGATCACATGCTGTCCCTCCGCCTTCTCAAAGAGGAAATTTATGCCTCTTCTCTCTAAAGCATATCCCAATGCAATCAGTTTCCTGGTTTTAGACAGATGAAGAATTTCTTTGCTACAATTTGACAAATGGACCTTTTAATTGAAGGTGAAGCAACTTCTTACCGCAACAGAAAAAGATGTTAATGTTATATTTTTAGGAGTTATTTTCCAAAATGTAAGTAGGCTAAAATGTTTATTTTAACTTATTGAGATTTCAAAGATTACAATGTATCAACAATTAGACACAATTTAGAATCATTCCTGAAAAATTGGCAAGTTCAAAACCACTTTTTTTCTGATAGATTTTTTCCATAAATGTTTTGAGAAGTGAGTTTTTACTTGAACAATTTGTCATACCATTATGAGTACATGCAGTCATCAACGCTGCCTAATAGATTTGAAGACATTGATAGCAAGCTGTGTTAAAGACAGAATCAGTGAAGTACACATAATCTTAGCTGTTGCCAGTTCAATTCAAACTGAAACAGTTCAGAACTTGTCAGAAAGCAGTGAAATGTGAAACATGATAGTTGCCAGCAGCAGGAAGGTGAATTACACACTACTCTTTGAACAAATGTAGGAACTAGGGATAGAACTAAATAATTTTATTTCTCACTATCTCTTCACGATGTCCAATGATATTATCATTGCTGAATCCTCAAGTAATAAAATCCTGAGGGTTACCATTGATCACAAACTGAAATGGATTAGCCAAATAGATATTACGGTTAGAACAGCAGATCAGAGTCGAGGAATTATATGATGACGAACTCACCTCCTGACTCCCCAAAATCTATCCACCGTAAGTCTGGAATCCTCCCCACTTGCCTGGATGACTGCCATTCCAATAACACTCAAGAAACTTGACACTGTCCAGGACAAAGTAGCCTGCATTATTGGTACCACATCTGGCATCTTCAGCAATAACTCCCTCCATCACTGACACATAGTTGTAGCAGAGTGCATCATCTACAAAGTGCATTGTAACAATTCACCAAGGCTCCTGAAACAGTACCTTTGAAATTTGTGACCTCCCAGAGAGGTAAGGTAATAGATACATGGGAACACTAACACCTGCAAGTTCCCCTCCAAGCCAGGCACCATTTTTACTTGGAACTCTATTCTTTTAGTGACAGTGTCACTGGATCAAAATTCTGGAACTCCTTCTCAAGCATCGCTGTACTGCAAGCATCACCTACACCATAGAGACTACAATGGTTCAAGAAGGCAACTCACCATTAATTTTCCAATGGTAGTTAACTTTGGACAATAAATATTGGAAGGGAAGCACCAGATCTTGAAGGCGAAACACGCAATTTTGAAAAGCTTTGAAATGGATGTTGCCTGAGCAAAATAACCTCCAACATACCACACCCAATCCTCTCTCAGCACCATCATCTCTGAAAATCTCTGCCAATCTAAAATTGCTTGGTCACTTAAAGGTTTCAGTAGTGGCAAGGATGGTTATACCACCTCAGGCTATTCCTGTTTCCCCCCCCCTTACATTGCAATCAGGTGAGTCGGAGGGCAACAGCAAGGCCAATGGGATTATTTTACAGGCTCCCACCCCACCTGCACCCATCAACATTTCTCCCATAAAATTCTATTCCAGGTATTAATATACTACATTTTCCCTAAACTGCCATGTCCAAAGGCCTACCTGCAAACAGCACTGAACATCAAGCTGTTTTGGGGGGCTTCTTTTTTAAGATTACTTACCTACAGTGTGGAAACAGGCCCTTCGGCCCAACAAGTCCACACTGACCCTCCGAATAGCAACCCATCCAGACCCACTCCTCTACATTTACCCCTTCACCTAACACTACAAGCAATTTAGCATGGCCAATTTACCTAACCTGCACATCTTTGGACTGTGGGAGGAAACTAGAGCACCTGGAGTAAACCCACGCAGGCACGGGGAGAATGTGCAAACTCCATGCAGACAGTTGCCTGAGATGGGAATTGAACCCGGGTCCCTGGCACTGTGAGGCAGCAGTGCTAACCACTGTGCCACTGTGCTGCCCCATGACTTGGGGGCTTTCAAGTCAGAATTACACAACCATTCTGTTCTGAACCAAATGGAGAAATGTTGGAATGGGGATATTATCTAGTCATACCAAGGTGCAGGGAACAACAGCATGGGTTCACATCCTATCAGGACAGTAGATGGTATTGAAATTCAATCAATAAATCTGGAATTGAAAGCTAATCTCAGTAATAATGACAAAGAAATAATCATCAATAGTTGTAACAGTCCATATGTTCACTCCTTCCCTTTAGTACTCACTGTGTTTTAGTGCACGTTTGTAATCTTTAGTTTTATTTAGCAATAGGCCTTTCTAGCCTGGGAAACTATACCATAATAAAACAAGCTGATTGAAGTCCCAGGTAGGCCACACCAAAAGATGGTCCACAAATGCTATACTTGTCAGCAACTCTTACAGCCCAAGGAAGATTTTTTTAAAAATAGCATTGTCACGTGACTAGCATCATTCTTTTACTTTGTCGAAAATATACACATTCCGATCTAAGACACAATGAATAAAGTCTTTCAACTCATTTTTAAAACGATATGTGCTCAAAATGTCATTTCGTTTTATTTTGTATGATATTTTATTTTCATAAGATGAAACGCATACATATACAATTTGCCCATCAAAAATAAAACATGGAGGTGTGTGCAAGGAGGAATGGAAAATATGGAATCTACATTAATATGAAGTCTGACAACTTGCAATTGAGATAAACAATGTTCTTCAGTCAATCATGCACTCAGGACAGAGCTCCTCTGCTTTATACTCTTTATAACAGAGAGATCTAAGCAAGCTTTGTGAAAATGAACACACTTTCAGATGTCCTGCAGAGCTGGGTAATGACAGCCAATCTACTATGCATTATTCAGTCAAAACAAGTAGCGTTCCAAACTCTATTTTGAAAAGAGGAGCCTAAAGTAATCATTTCTCAGCACATGAAATTTTGCATACGCTATCTTGGATGCTTGATTGATCTGATAGGAGACAACCTATATCAGACTTACATATTCTGCTGCTTTTGTTGTGTGAGACACTGAATAGAGAAAAGAGATTGACATGTAATGAAATAGTTTTGCGATATTAGTTGGGGTTTGCTGATTAGGTGCTAAAAGGCAAGATTTTTCCTTGTGCGAGAGATTGACTAGTTTGGTAATACCCCTTTCTTTGCAGTGCTCAGAATTGATCAACTTCAGTCACATTTACCTGAAAGGTCACGATCTAGATTTGGGAGAGGGCTGACAGAACTTCAGTGTGATCCTCTGCAAACCAATTCTGAAGAAGGGTCATTGGACTCGAAATGTTAACAGAGCTGCTGGGTTGCTTTAGCAACTTCTGTTTTGTTGTTCTTCAGCAGACCTCATCTGTTAGTGCAACTGTGGGATATTCACACACCATTTCTGTTCTCTCTGACTGTCCATCAAAGGGCAGATTAGATATTTAGGTTAACAAGACAGTTTTCATTTCAAATTCATGCACGCTTTCTGAACAAGGTTGTATTAACCACAATATTTACAATTGTCAGTAACCCAAAAATTGATTCTAGGGTCCTCACTTGAGCTTTGGGTCTCACAGATGCCTCAAGGATATCTGTATCAATTTAGAATTCATAGAAATTTAGGGGAGTTATCAAAGTAATGAAACAGATTTTTTCTAGGAGCTAAGAATCCTTTATAATCGCTGAGGCTATTGAGATTTCTATCCTCCCCAATCAAAACGATGCCAACCTAATACTTGGGCACAACTTGATTCAATATATTGTGGCTTGTTTACAGTGACAGACTCATTGCAGCTAAAAGCTCAGAAAAACACTAGCAGGAAGGTACCTTGTGGACGTACTGCCTGTAATCTTTTAATAGACACTGAAAGTAAAAAATGATCCCTGTTGTATCACATATAACTCTGTAAATACCATGGATACATAACTGCACCAGTTTTTTTTATATAAGAAAGTCCGAGAAAAATATTGCAACATGAGCAGACAAACATTTCTTTCCCTATCATTTCAACATGTTGCACTGAGTTTGCAAGATGAATTCAGTAAAAGTTTGGAGTGTTACGATAATACTGTGAAATCGTGCCCAATGTGGATCAAAATGGAGATCCAGCAAGCCAAGCACTGAGCTTTAGTTAAATGTCAGGGTGTACAGAATCATTAGGTGTACCACTCAAAAGCAACTCTACTGGATAGGAAAAGTTATTGGTCTGAATGAAATGAGACTCCCAAACCAACGATGCAGGCAAAAAGGAAGACCATCTTTCCAGAGGAGGGAACAAGACAGTTGAATCACTCAAACCCAGTCGGCCTGAAGAGAGGTGGTGAGGACGTGAGCAGATAGAGTGTAGTCAGGAGGATTGGGCAATGTAGCAATCACTTGATTCACTCTTGCAAGGTGAGCAAAATGCCTGAACCTCAAGATAGACTTCAGTGTATTCAACCTTCAACAGCTGAGAACTTTGATGAGGAATGCTGTCCCTCATCATCTAAGGATAATGTGTGCCCAGAGAACTTACTGATCACTCAACTACATTCCGAGACCTAGCACTGACAAGAAATTGCTAGTGCTGATACTTGCAGCTTCTTACATCATGAGGCATCTGCCCAGGCCATTGAGGCCAGCAAAACCTTATCTCTATCTTTCTTTCACCTTTGCAAGAGAAACAAGCTTATGAACATTGTGAAAGGGAAGTAAATGGAGGAATGTTCTTATCCTAGATATCAACGCTGCCATTGTTGTGATATGAGCTCAATGGATATTTATGATGGCACACCTTAAACACCTTCGCTGGAGCTGTAGTAATATATTTCACGGCTTGTAGTCAGCTTGCACACTGCAGTGGTTAGGATCAGTACTAAGAGAAAATGAGGACTGCAGATGCTTGAGATCAGAGTCGAGAGTATGGTACTGGAAAAGCACAGCAGTTAGGCAGCTTCCAAGGAACAGGAGAATCGACGTTTCAGGTATAAGCTCTTCATCAGGAATGATTCTTGTGACCCAAGAAGGCTGAGAGATAAATGGGAGAGAGGTGGGGCTGGGAGAAAGGTAGCTGGAAATGTGAAAGATAGATGAAAGTGGGGTTAGTAGTGATAGGTCAGAGAGGAGGGTGGAGCAGATAGGTGGAAAGGAAGATGGAGAGGTAGGACAGGTCATGAGGGCGGTGCTGAGTTGGAAGGTTGGATCTGGGATAAGGTGGGGGGAGGGGAAATGACGAAACTGATGAAATCCACATTGATCCCGTGTGGTTGGAGGGTCCCAAGGCGGAAGATTAGGCGTTCTTGCTCCAGGTGTCAGGTGGTTAGGGTTTGATGATGGAGGACGCCCAGAACCTGCATGTCCTTGGTGCAGTGGGAGGGGGAGTTAAAGTGTTCAGCCACGGGACGGTGGGGTTGCTTCATGCGTATGTCCCGGAGATGTTCTCTAAAGTCGACAAGTCGACATTCTGTCTCTCCAATGTAGAGAGGACCATGTCGGAAGCAACAGGTACAGTAAATGACATGTGTGGAAGTGCAGGTAAATCTATGATGGATGTGGAAGGCTTCTTTGGGGCCTTGGACGAAGGTGAGGAGGGAGGTGTGGGCACAGGTTTTGTACTTTTTGCTGTGGCAGGGGAAGGTGCCGGGAGGGAATGATAGGTTGGCAGGGGGTGTGGACCTGCAAGAAAGTTGCGGCAAGAATGGTCTTTATGGAATGTAGGTAGGGTTTGGGAGGGGAATATATCTCTGGTGGTGGGGTCCATTTGTAGGTGGTGGAAATGGCGGTGGATGATATGATGTATCCAGAGGTTGGTGGGGAGGAAGGAGAGGACCCGGGGGCGGTGGGGGTTCTGTCCTTGTTGCAGTTGGAGACAGTGGGGTTTGAGGGCAGAGGTGCAGGAAGTAGATGAGATGCACTGGAGGGCATCATCCTCCCATGCACATGGGAGGGGAAATTGTGGTCTTTAAAGAAGGAGGCCATCTGGTGTGTTATGTGGTGAAACTGTTCCTCCTAGGAGTAGTTGTGGTGGAGATGGAGGAATTGGAAATAAGGCACAGCATTTTTACAGCAGGTATAGTCCAGGTAGCTGTGGGAGTTGGTGGGTTTGTAGGAGATGTCAGTGTTGAGTCAGTCACCATTGATGGAGATGGAGATGGAGAGGTCCAGGAAGGGGAGAAAAGTGTCTAAGAAGGTCCAGGTGAACTTAAGGTCAGGGTGGAATGTGTTGGTGAAGTTGACGAACAGTTCAACCTCCACTTGGGAGCACGAGATGGCACTGACACATTCATCAATGTAGCAGAGGAAAAGGTGGGGAATGGTGCTGGTGTCACTAAGGAAGATGGACAGTTCCACGTACCTGACGCAGACACAGGCATAGCTGGGGCCCATGCGGTGCCCATGGCTATCCCTTTTGCCTGAAGGAAGTGGGAGGATTTAAAGGAGAAATTATTGAGGGTGAGGACCAGTTCAGCCAAAAGAATAAGAGTGTCAGTTGAAAGGTACTGGTGGGGACATCTGGAGAGGAAGAAACAGAGGGCTTGTAGGCCCTTGTCATGGTGGATGAAGGTGTATAGAGACTGGATGTCCATGCTGAAGATGAGGCATTCGGGACTGGGAAAATGCACGCCATGGAGGAGGTGGAGGGCATGTATGGTGTCCTGAACATAGGTGGGAGGTCCTGGACTGGGGGTTTTGTTGGGGGGGGGGGGGGGGGGAGGGCAGATCAGGGTATGTGGAGATCAGTTTGGTGGGGCAGGAGACAACAGGTAGACCGAGGCAGTCAGGTTTGTGAATCTTGATCTCTTGGTTTGCTCCGTCTGTACAAGTAATGTGATGGTGCATGGTTTTTTAGACTTCACCAAAACAAACCACAAATTTCAAGAACTCTTCATGTACAGCAGAAGAAAAGGACTGGTACAAAAGTGAAGTAATTATCGAAACCCATATAAAAGACTTGCATCTATACACTATACCATTGTTAGTCATAGGATCAGGAACACAGAAAAAAGGCCCTTGCAACTATCAAGTTGGTTTCAATTAAAAACAACCACCTAACTATTCTAGAGAGGGTTCATTCTACTCAAACTGTTAACTGCTCTTTCCCTCCAATAGGCAGTCACTGCAATCCAGTAAGATTGTTTGAATTTTAAAATGCTTAATCAATATGAATACACCTTCTATAGAGTTTAAGCAGGAACAGAAAGTAAATAAATGACTCTGCAAAGTCAAATTCAAATAGAACTCACAGAGACCAGAGATTTCTTTACTGCTGCTTAATGCCCTTGCAGTTAAGAAGTTAAAATACTACAGCTTGTTGTAGGAGATGTCCTCACTTGGGATCTGGTTTTCCTAGAATCTCCTTTGGGGGGGTTATATTGTCACTGATCCCTCTAGTTAGTATTTGTCTAGATTATCTAATACTAACTGGTGAAGAGTGGCCATTTTGAAGTCTCAACAGGATAGGCACATCCTTTGGTAACAAAGTAAGGTAATTACATCATGGTAAGATAACAAGTTATGGCAGTGTATCTTCTAAGAGCTACCAGGCTAATTCAGTTACATGTTCGTTAACAGTAGATGGAAGACGAACGGTAAGGAAAGGTCACCATAGTTTTCCCAAATCATTGGGCTGCTCTCTCATCAGAGAGAGATGTAACATGGTGGTTTAATCTCAGGGTCACCATTCCTCAGGTGAGGGGAAAGATCAAGAAGGAGATTTCTTTGTGACAACCTCAGCTGGTACAGGAATTGAACCCACACTGTTGGCATCACTCTAGATTACAAACCCGCCAACTGAGCTAACTAACATGCAGTAACTAACAGATTAAAAGTGAACTGAAAACTTGACTAGCTCCTCCAAGTGACAATCATTTACATTCTCATGGTGCTTTACAAAGGCTTCAGACTTAACCCTTTCAGGCTCCCTACCTTACGCAAAACAGATTGGGTTAGTAGAAGAATCCACTCAGCACTAACTCCTAAGCACCAGAAGAAAATTCATCAAAAAAAAAGCTTCTTTCACTATCTTACTTCTAAAGTCTGCAGCTAGTATTCCCACCTAAATCATTGCTTTGTGGACAGGATCTGAAGTTGAATGAGGTGAGAGAACAGAAAGTGCTCAACATTTTCACAGTCAAACAGTAACCTTTCATCAACTAAAGTAATGGCAACTCAGAGATGACTCAGACTGAATAGCTGTTGCTTTCGAATAACATTAAAAATTCTGTGGAAAAATACATTTCCAGCACTCAACTGGAAGGCAGCAGACCTCCAAACTAGATTATAGTATTCCAACAAGTTTTATTTATTGTACTTTGATATTCCTCAACAAGGTAAACAAGCCATTGAAACTAAATTCCCATCTGAAATGAAGGTGTAGGCGGACTGTACACATCAAGTTTGTAAAATGATCATCTTAAAAATCCAGTGAAAATCTGGTCAACACTTGAAGATCAATTACGGGTGAAGCTGAACTCACAATTATACATCATCTGGAATTCGTATTTTTAGTCAAAGCTGACAGACACTATTGATCAGTTCATGAGTAGATAGAGAGAAAGGGGCATCATTACAACCTCACAACTGCAGAGTTAGTGGACATAAATATTACTCTCATAATAGCAATAATCCCGATGGATGTATTCCAGAATTACCTCTTAGATCCACCCAAAGGTTTCACTGCAGAAGCACAGCTACAAAGCAGATACAAATATAAAGCCAAATTATTGATTGGATGGAGTCTAGCAGCAATGCATAATTCATTCATCATTGGCCATATAACCAGCACAGACAAGCCTAGTGAGGAGGTTGTTCAGTCTCATGTATACACTGAGACATTTCCCAGCTTTTAATGCTGTATATGGTACCAGAGAACATTGGAAGCACCAATGCAGACATAAGAGTTCCTGAAGTTAATTTTACTCCATTTGCTTGTGAAGCCTCTCTATGTAGGCAATAAGTACATTTTCCAACCATCCACCCACAGAATAGATGAAGGTCTGCCCTGAACAACCACTGCACCATCTGGAAGCAGAGGGAACAATGTGCACAGCTGAAATTGGGTCCTGGAGTGTCCTTGTCCTTTACTTATTCAACACCCTGAATGTTTAGCTCCCTCTGCACACAAAGGCACAGACGTCAGAATTGTGCAGCAATGGCTGCCAGGGAGCTGCAATCACGTGACAGTTCAATGCTGTTGGATGGTCAGGGAGTTAGCAGCCTGGTTTATCTGTGTGCATTCCCTTTTATGGGACTGTCAACGTCGGTCCCTTTAAAAGCCACGTACACACGTAAACAGTGTGTGTTTACAGCCTCCTCTGTCACAGGTAGAGTCACTTCCCCACTCACTCTCAATGTGCTCACAGCCATTTTCTTCCTCGTTGCCCATTTCAATTTCTAGCACAATGGAAGGTGACAGTGAGTGCTCCTCTTCCAACAGCCTCCAGTCTCACTAACCCCATCAATCCTACCCTTTGGACTTGCTTATGCCGAAAACATTGACTCTCCTGCTCCTCGGATGCTGCCTGACCTGTTGTGCTTTTCCGGCACTACACTTTTTGATTCTGACTCTCCAGCATCTGTAGTCCTCACTTTCTCTTACTTGCCCCAGTAGAGACAATAGTGATCGTGGCCCGCTCCTAGATTGCAGAGAAATGGTTCCCCTGACTGAGATGCCTGACCTTGCCATTTTGGTGCTGATAAACTGGAGTACGTGGCACGATTGAAAAATTGGCCATCAAAATGGCCAGGACCAGTGATAAAAACTGGGGGAAAGTGCTGGGAATGGGAGCAAAGGACGAGAGTGGGGACAAAAGCTGGGAGTAGAGATAAATTCTAGTAAATTAACACCTTCCATTAAACAATGCAGCCTGGCAGCTTCTTACGGTGGGCAAGGGAGCGATAGCAGCTCTGGGCTGAATGTGTACGTGCGGGTGGAAAGCGCTAACAGCACTGAGGAACCCCCTACACTTCACTGAACATCTGAGACCTGACTCAATAGACCAACCCTCTGGTTAGCAGGTAGCTGTTTCTTTCTGGTCAAGTTTCTGCACCTGTATGCTCCTTGCGCCACCTAGAGGTGGCATTCCCAAAAAGCACAGACTATTCACCATCAGAGTACGTTTGGATGTTCATGGTCTATTTGCAAATGCAGGATGTGGAGTGGATATAGGATTTAAGATGTACAATGAAAAGGGTAGATTTGTATCAATGATTGTCGGGAGGGTGATATTTGCACTATAGTTCAGAGACAGGAGTGACTGTGAAGGATACCTGCACATTGAATTTAACATTAGAGTGAGTACAAATAAATGTTAAATGAAAGTTGCAGTTGTGATCATCGACCATTTTACCTCACCCATATGAGCTCAGGTCTGACTTTGCTGTTGGAGTACAAGAGGGGAGGTGTGGGTATGCCAACCTGCAAGCATTGATTTGATTTATTATTGTCACACGTCGTGAGATACAGTATTGTATTGCTGGTGAGTGCAGAGAAGGAAGAGAAATTGCAATTGATGTAGAGCATGCAGGGCACTACAATTTGTCTGATCCATGCTGAAGACTCAGCTGAGAAAACACAACACTGTAGAGGCCTACACTCTCCAAGGCTAATCGTCATGATTTCTTCTTGTGTCTCCCAAACTTTACAGGGGAAGGATCGATTCCTGTGCCTATAACAGGCTTAGCCCTGCCAGCAGAGATCATAGACCAAGACTGATCAGTTCTATTACAACCATCTAATTGGGCCTTTGTGTGACTGAGTGGTGAGTGTGCCACAAGTAAGCAAGAGGAAGTGGCAGAATCAGAGATGGCTCAGCTATTTCCCCCTTGGAGGATAGACAGATGAGAGAGTCCTGATCCACTGGGCACAGATTCAGGCCCTGTGGTATCACACAAAAGGTTCATTCCATCTAAACAAGCAGCAACAGATGTTCTCCCACTTGTGAAAGTTCCTCTCAGGCCATGTCGGATCATATTCTGAGAACGGAAGAGTTGATTCAGCACAAGTATACCTCCATGTCTCAGGGCTTTGAAAAACTGAAAGAAATGCATGGCAAATATTGTCCAGCATAGCTTTGCAATGAAATGGCATGGATTGGAAAAACAAGAAGTTCTGCAGTCTCTTATGCAGTCCTTTTTCTCTTTCTGAATTAAGCCTTGCCAAGTTACAAATTTAAATGCTGTCAAAGGGAAAAACAGCAATAATACAGCAAGGCAGAAGCATGCATACAAAGACAATGCTTTGTTTTGAAATAAAGTTACCTAAGGTTCCAGCAAACACAAACATCTTGTTCTGGCAAATTGTCTTTCAGTAAGGAAACATTACTGGAGAAAGCAAAAGGAAGATAGAATTCCTACAATGCAGAAGTAGGCTCTTCAGCCCATCAAGTCGGCACCAACCCCTCCAAAGAGCATCCTACGCAGATGCAGCCATCCACCCGATCCCAACATTTACACATCTGAATACTACAGAACAATTTAGCATGGTCAATCCAACTAACCTGCACATCTATGGACAGTTGGATGAAACCAAAGCACCCACAGAAAGCCCATGTTCTATGTTCTATATTCTTGCCAATATGGGGAGAACATGCAAACTCCTCAATGACAGCCACCCGAAGCTGGAATTGAATCCATGTCCCTGTGAGGCAGCAGTGCTAACCACTGAGCTTCCGTGTCACCCAGAGATGGACCAACCCTATCCCCTGAAAGGGACAAAAATAATTGAACTCATGAAAGGCCTATAGAATGAAGAAGACTTCAGCAATGGTCAGAAATATGAGAGAGAAAACAATAATTGATCATCAGATGAGAAATCTACAATCACAGGATCTTGCTGTTGTTGCCAATTGTACAATACATAATATCATATTGTTAGCTGCAAAATTAAGCCAACTGAAGGCCTATTTTTTAATTTCAAAAGTGTACTGTTTTCATAAGTATATTATTTAATATTAATACATAATCACAGTAGAGCAGTTCAATTCTGTACAGTCTTTGCAAATGGAGAAACAAACAAACATTGGAGTTTGACATTCCCCATAGGTCCAAGAAATCCAAGGAATTTTTCATATTCAAGAAACTATATACACAAAAACTGAAAGAACTGTGGATTCTGTAAATCAGAAGCAAAAACAAAAATTGTTGGAAAAGATCAGAAACTGAAACATTTCTCTTCACAGATGCTGCCAGACCTGCTGAACTTTTCCAGCAATTTCTGTTTTGAATACATATACATATATTGAAGGCATTGGGGTGGGGGTAGTGTGGGGGGGGTGGGCTGATAACTGAACAGACCCGACTGTAGTTTGGCCAAAAGACCTTAGCTGCTCCAAGCTTCAGGATGTCCCTCAACACGTAGTCCAAGATCTTGGAATGTGCCAGTCTGCAATGCTTGGTCAAGGACTGGTGTACCAACAAGTTTCAGGCAAACCAAAGGGCATCTTTCACCAAGTTGATTGTCCTCCAGGCACAGTAAATGTTTACCTTTGTGCACATCCTGGAAAACAGGCCATGAAGCTCAGAGTCCTGTGTCATGGTGCTGCTCAGGATGAACTCGACAAAAAACATTGCATCTCTCTCCACCTTTCCTTTGCAAAGGCACATTCCTGCTGGAGAATATGTGACAGATCTAAACCCCATAACCACCTGAAGGGTAGCACATAGACTGGGTGTACAAGAAGGATCTGATGGACAGTGCCCTTTGCACTACCAACTAAGAGATATCTTGATGCTTGTTGGAAAGTTCTGGCAACGAGACATTCTGCCAAATGGCTTTGACCGGGAACAACCCGACAGTATCAGCCCTCTGTTTTTCCAGCAGGGTCTCGAGGACACTACATGCTGACCACTTCCTGATGGACTTGTGGCCAAAGATGTTTATCTTTGCAAATTTCTGAACAAAGGACAAATGTGAATATTGAGCAAGTGAACCTATTCCTGCTGATAAATCTCCTTGGCTGGTCATTGCACACAATAATAGCCACAGAGTGCTGTTGACGGTGTGCAGCAGTGAATCTCTCTGTTCCCTCTGTACCTGCCCAGTCTGGAGTCATATCTAATGCCCAACTTTCACAAAGAGGGCTACAGTGACCTAAGCAACACTGCCATGTTCAGCTATTTACAGGAAGAAGTTCAAGGTCACAATGAATTTAGCTGCTTGGTACAGCATGGCAAGGTGAGAAGTTTTCCACTGTGCAGCATCCATTGTGACTATCTGACTGAGGATTTACACCCTCCTTCAGTACTGGTCTTGTGACATCTCAAAGTAGCTCAGTCATTGGTGGTACATCCTATGCTGAAGGTATCACCTTGTCTCTCTCCTTTGCCCGCCTCATGTCTAGGCCTTTCATGCAAAAGATGTGCCGCCTCATCATCACTGGATGATAGTTGTGGTTCCAAATGAACAATCTCCTTCCTTGTACTCAAGTTGCCTGTCTGTTTTTAGAAGCCTATACCCCCTCCTTTTACGAGCCATAATGTGTGAAGGGTGATAAACACTGCTGTAATGTTTAGTAACCCAATGTGCACCAATAGCTGAGTGCCCCTCTCCACCATGCACCATTTACAAACCTAACTCATTGAAGTGGGGGCCCGTGATTGTCTCCTCACACTGTGTCTACCTCCAAGCCCATGTTCTACCTCAGTCCAATATAACATCGCTGATGGTCTATCACAAGCTCTCAAAAAACTCTCTTTAACAGCCTTCATCTAAATTATTAAAGAAGGGAGCGAATTCTTGATGTCAGCCTGTCCCCTCCATCATCTGCTGTTGAACTTGTTGAAAGTGGGAATTCTGATTGGAAAATTGTGGCTGTACAAGCCATTGGTTAAGCTATTTTTGGAATATTTTGTGCAATTCTGGTCTCCTTCCTATCAGAAAGATGTTGTGAAACATTTACAAGGATGTTGCCTGGGTTGGAGGATTTGAGCTATAGGGGGAGGTTCAATAGGCTAGGGCTGTTTTCCCTGGAGCATTGGAGGCTGAGGGGTGACCTTATAGAGGTTTACAAAATCATGAGGGTCATGGATAGGGCAAATAGACAAAGTATTTTCCCTGGAGTGGGTGACTCCAGAACTAGAGGGCATAGATTTAGGGTGAGAGGGGAAAGATATGGAAGACACTAAAAGAGCAACTTTTTCAAGTAGAGGGTGATGCATGTATGGAATGATTTGCCAGAAGAAGTGGTGAAGGCTAGTACAATTGCAACTTTTAAAAGGCATCTGGATAGGTATATGAATAGGAAGGATTTAGAAGGATATGGGCCGGGTGCTAACAGCTGGGATAGATTGGTGTGGGACATCTGGTCAGCATGGATGAGTTAGACTGAAGGGTCTGTTTCCATGCTGTACATCTCTATGATTCTAAATGGCACACTGGTCTGAGTCGCAATCTGCATTTCCCATCCATTTCCATTCCCGTCTCCAGCTAGATATATAAATCTTGCCCAAAAAGGGTAATACTGATACTGCATTCTTTCTTAAAATTATAACTTGTTTTTTGAACAAGGAATCTCCGGGAGAACAAATCAGCTGTGTCAGTGAATAGCGTAGGAGGAGCGAGGTTCAAATTCAATCTAGACTGACAGGGTGAAAGTAACTCTGTCCTGTAGTAAAAGGAAGTCAACAGAATTTCAAAAGTTTAACTCCACCCTATTAAACTTACAATATCTGAACGACAGAATTGCTCTGAAGAAAGGAAGACTCAGACGAAATATTATCCAAGCAGTAAATTAAATTAAATAAACCTCAATTGAAATAAATATATGAAATCCTAAGAATAGTTAAAATTGTCACAAACTGTACAGCCAGAAACCATGGGTTTGAATTTAAAAAGGGGGGGGAGCACACAAAGTAATATTAACTACTTTATACACAGGGTGTTCAATCTGTGGATTCACAGTGCAGTGAGAGTTAGGCATTTTGGAAAAGAATAAAGGCAGAATTGAATTGATGTTTCAAGGAGCATGGAATTGAAAAAGATTAGTTTTAGGAACTGTGCAGATTGACTGCAGAGTCCTTTCCGCTGCTCTTAATGTGGTTCCTGGAGAACAAGACTGCTTTTAATCTAACCCCAACAGTCACTTAGACACACACAGAACTAGCTTTTCAACTTCTGATCAGTTCTGATCTAGATCAGCTGCTCATTATTGAACACGTTCATTTTTATTCCATTGATTTTCAGAGTGGCCGCATGGTTCCTGGTGTCGCAGTGGAATTGGAGAAAGGAAAACAATTTAGATTAAAATCTCCCTAACTGTTTCATTCTCCAACACAAACAGAAATGCTCTTGCAACTGTAAACTTTGTAAGAAAAATATGAGAAAGAAAGGATACACCAAGGTGTCCAATAATCAGTGTAGGGAAATGTTTCGGATTGTTGGTGACACCAAAAAAGGGGCATTAATTATAAGTAAGCAATTAATACATTTTCCTGTACCAGACTTTATGCTTTGATGCTTTCAATATGTAAGACTCTATTGACTACATTCTTGAATATCCTCAATGACAGGGCTCTCAAGGGCAGAATATTCCAAAAAAATCATAGAATCCCAACAGTGTGGAAACAGGCCATTTGGCCCAACAAGTCCACACCGACCCTCCAAACAGTAACCCTCCCAGACCCATTACCAACCCAATTACCCTACATTTACCCCTGACTAATGCACCTAACCTACACATCCCTGGACACTATAGGCAATTTAGCACAGTCAATTCACCTAAACTGCACATCTTTGGATTGTGGGAGGAAACCGGAGCACCCGGAGGAAACCCACGCTGATGCAGGGCAAATGTGCAAACTCCACACAGACAGTCATCTGAGGCTGGAATTGAGCCTGGGTCCCTGGTGCTGTGGGGCATGATGAAAGGCATGGATAGGGTAAATAAACAGGGTCTTTACCCTGGGGTGGGGCGGGGGGGGGTGTCAGGAAATAGACAGAATAGGCTTAGATTGACAGGTGAAAGATTTAAAAGGGACCTAAGGGACCTTTTTTTTCATAATGCATGTATGGAATGAGCTGTCAGAGGAAATGGTAGAGGCTGGTACAATTACAACATTTAAAAGGCAACTGGATGGGTATAAGAATAGGAAGGGTTTAGGGCTGGGTGCTGGCAAATGGGGCCAGACTAATTTAGGATATCTGGTTGGCATGAATGAGTTGGATTGAAGGGTCTGTTTCCATACTGTTCATCTCTATGACTCTACGACTCTATGACGTTCTGTCTGAAGAAATTACTCCCCTCAGTTCTAAGTGGTCTGACTCTTTTTACCGAAACTAATAACCCCGATCGAAGGTTAAATACCTCCTGCTCCCTCAGACAAAAAAATGTTCAAGTGAAGCATAAATAGAGTCATAGTTCTGTTGCCCAAATGGCCTCCATTCTGTGAAATGCTTGTAAGTTCAATGATTGATCTCCTCATGCAAAGTGGTCACTCCTGCCCTTCCTCAACTCCTTACACACAGGTACACAGTTATTATGGACAGATTCTCACATTTTTTGATATGTCCAAATTGCATCAAGTGTTTTATGCCACATGGCCTTCCAAGTTTTCTCACCTTATTCTACCCAGAATTCACTTAATTAATTACCTACATGCTCTATGGTGTCCTCATATCTGATTTCCATCCTATTTAGCACAAGTTAGTCCAAAAGCAACTTGCCACTCAGCAGATATCTGCGAAGCATCCATAGCAACCCATTGTGCATCGGGATGAACACTGGCATTCTGTAGATGCCCTGCTCACTTAAGAACAGAGTCTGAACATGTCAGAGAAGGGGAAGATGGTGCTTCATTCTTGGACAGGAACCTGAGGGTTCTGGTAGGATGGGGTGGTCCTCTTCATGGAGGATTGGCAGGGAAGGCAGTGCCACCAGGCCCTGGCAGTGTTTTCCAAGGTCACCACCCCAGAAAGTGCTATCTCAACAGTCTGTAGGAACAGCCAACTATACCCTAACAAGATCAGTGACCTTTTCTGTTGCGCCAGTTTAAGTGTCACACTGTTTCCTCTGCTACGTCATTCTCACTCAGTCTGTTACTGCATCGACCTTCCATCAACGCTCATGCTCTACCACTCTCATCATTGCCCACGACATCTTCCCTCACCTTCTCTCACCACAGCCACCAAACTTTCTACACTATTAATCCCTGCGTGGCCTCTGTGCTGCTTCCGCACTCAATGCCCCACCAATGTCCTCTCACCTACAGAAGGACTAATAACGATCTACTCAGTCCCTCTGTTTGTTAATTGCTCGTGAAGACAGTCCACATGGATGGAGAGATGATGGACATTAGTTACTCAGCCCACACAAGAAGGGAATTCTGAACCCTGCAGGAGAAGACTGGGACCGCTCCTTTAGAGATGCCAAGAGATCCATGTCCCACCAACCAAGGAAGGGCCATGCTTCATTCCACTTTCACATTTGCCTCACTCTCACATCATTCATTGCACATCACAACCTACACCCCCCCCCTTCCACCCCCCACCCCAGGCAGCTCGGTGGAGTGAGTGGGTTTTGAAAGTGTGGAACCATAACCTGAGGAGCTCGACGACATGTCCACAATTGGTTGAGGAAGAAACAGCCCAGGCTGCAGGCACTTGGAGGAATGCCAGTGACCAGCTCCTGCTCAGTCCCCCTTGTGTCAGCAATCAGGAATTTGTCCACATGTCCAGCGCGGAACAGTAGAGGAAGATCGGAAATAGCCCTCCTTTCCCAGAAACTGCAACAGCACAACAAGTCATGTGACCATCTGCCAGCCCCTGTGCAATGGGGGTAGCCAGCTCCAGGAGCCTGTGGATCTGCTGGAGAGAATCATAGACCTGCACTTCATCGTCCCAGCCACTGAGTTGTTTTATTTTGTTTTTATTACTGTCATTGTACTGAGATACAATGAAACCAGTGAATTGTGTGCTATTTGGGCAGATCGCACCTTATGCAGTGTATCAGGGTGATAGTACAGAGGAGCTGTACAGAGAGATCAACTTTAATATGTGAGAGGGCCATTTGTAAGTCTGATACCAGGGGGAAGAAGCTGCTCTTGAATGTGTTGCTATGAGTTTTCAAACTGTTGTAATCTTCTGCCTGATGGAAAAAGGTGGAAGAGTGTATAACCAGGGTGGGAGGGGTCATTGGTTATATTGGTTCATAATGATTATATTTGATTGTATTATACTGGTCCTCAGACCAAATGCTTCCTGTGACAAGGGGAACCGGGTGTACATTCCAGGTATTCCTTCCTCACATGGAGATAAGGAGGTGACAAGAGGCAGTCACAAGAGGAGAAATCACAAACACACACACACACACACACACAACCTCCTCAGAAATCTCCAGCAGTGTCTATGCCTTCCACCTCTATTCTACCTGTACTGCTCAGGGAAGCTTATGCTCAGGCAGATCAACTTAGCTCTGGCAAGAAGACGCTCGGCATTTCTGGTCCATCCAACCTTGAAGCCTGGGTCCTTCTGACCATGAATGACTACTCCCCCACTCCAACATGACCCCCACTCTTGCCCCCCCGCCCACCATCCTGCAGCTCCTAGAACTGAAAAATAACGCTGAGTTTCCTTCCCGTGGTTGTAACCCCTCTTCTCCATCCACCCATCCCTTTCATTTTCCCGCTTGGACCTTATGATCATTTCCCACCCGCTTGAATGACCTAACCTGATAGTTCCGGACAAGAAGAGCACAGACCTCGAACTGAGGGCTGTACATCTCACCCACTGCATTAACACCATCTCAGCACCACCGACTATAGAGCCACAGGCATGCCCATGCCCTATATCCCAGATAGCAGAGGCACAGATCACTTATGAAGAACACTCCAAGTAGACTCCTGACAGCGGTCAAAGCCTTGGAATGGTATTTGATGCAGTTCTTGACTTACTGAGCTGGAATCTCTTGCTGATAGGTGCCTCTGTGGACTTTTGTGAGACTACTCCCCGAAGATTTTAAGAAAAAAAGTAAGAAATGGCTGCTTGTTTACTGTCACCAAAGCTGTTGGCATATTCAGCAGGAGAGAGTTTGACATGGCACACTGCTGTAAAGCAAGATGCCCACTCCTTTGCCTGAGGATTGCTGACAAGCTGCTCAGTTATTTGACTGCACTAACTAGCAAGGTAAGGCAAGGCAAGTCATTCGTGCAAGTATCCAGGTGGAAGCTAACTGAGCGAGTGTTAAGAGAGTACACAAACAGCTCTGAGATGGCATCTGGTCCAATCCATGAGGTGAGTGACTCTCCATGCATGACAAATACTGCTACTGCAACCTTTTAACGTTAGTTGTCGGTGCGCCCTGCAATGCACATCTGAGCTTCCAAAGTGCTCTGCCAATATAACAGAAAGGTGCCATGATGATTGTGAGGAGTTGGCAAGTGCCAAGTCCTAGCCTCTGTGAATAAGGGTTATGTCAGATGGAATCTATGAAACATGCCCCTCTATATAGTTTGATGATGTTTTCTTTTTCTTTTTTTTCTGATTGTCATCTGAATCCCCAGTTTACAGCTGGGGATTGCTGAAGAATTACTGCAGTTTATAAAAGCAAGTTACCTGACACTCATTGTAGGTTTTGTTTACACAGCTGCATGTCCAAACTCTGATAGAAGCCTAGTTACAGATGAGCTGGATGGTATAAGAATGGAGATTTTGCTTGCAACAAGTAGTTATTTCCTCTATGGACTGCAGGCCAACTATCAATGACAAAAGTCTCCTACATGCTATCAATAAAGTGATTGGCTCCCAGTTAGCTGAGCAGCCTGGGGTATGAATTATTGTGTGGAAGCAGTTGAAAGATTTGTGGCTCTACTCTACAGTAAAACAGTATCTCAAACCTGAGGAAAGCCAGTTTATTTCCCCTCATTAGTTGCCATAAACTGTAACTTTAATAAGAAAGTCAAAGACCTTTAGAAGTGCAAAGCAGGGAAAGAATCTGGAGATGGCAGATTGAGAAACAGCATTCTGATCAGCAAAACGAATGTCTCAGCTCATGTTATGGCTTAGCCTTGTGTGTATAAAGGTGGTGTTTCATAACTGAATTATGGTTTTAATTTGTAAAGATATGATGATAGTTTATAATTGTTTTCCTTTGGTTAAAACCTATTTATGTGTAACAAAGAGCAATGCTTGTTAAGCAGAGAACCCTGGACCTGGTTTCTGTCTACTGTGGTCTAGAGGACTTGTAAATTGGGGAATTCTGTGTACTTTTCAAAATCTTTAATTTTTTGTGATAGCTTTGGAAATAGCAGAGCTTGATTTCCAGTGTTATGGAGGAGCCGGTGTTGGACTCGGGTGGACAAAGTTAAAAATCACACACCAGGTTATGGTTCAACAGGCTTATTTAGAAGCACTAGCTTTCAGAGCGCTGCTCCTTCATCAGGTGGTATAACCTGGTGTTGTGTGATTTTTAACTTTGATTTCCAGTGTGTTACCCCATTGAGTTGTGATAGAGGTCCTTTGGAGCAAGTGGCAAAATGAATTTGCCAAAGAGCTGCTCGATATTCCTGTTGAGCTTTCTCAATATCAATCTTGTTTAGTGCATTAGGTAAGGTAGAAATCTGAATATTAATAAGGCAAGTTGGGCATTTAACCAAGCAATAATCCCATTAACTGACAACTCACTACTGCCTACCGAGAAACTTGTCCCACCACTTGTCAAGTACATAATATAGATGATAGTACAATGGTATTATCCCAACCTTTGAGCTAGGTTCAAACCCACCTACCCAAGACGTGCACTGTAACAGCCGAAAGAGCTGCGGATGCTGTAAATCCAAGATAGAAATTGCTGGAAAAGCAAGTCCTGAGGAAGGGTCACTCGACATGAAAAGTTAACTCTGATTTCTCTCCACAGATGCTGCTAGATCTGCTGAGCTTCTCCAGCAATTTCTATTCATTTATTGGTATCTAAACAATAGAGAGTTATGTTCCAGACGCATAAAGAGTCTTGTCTGATTCTGCCATAAATCTTGCCATAACCCATGTCAGTCAGACACTTATAAATTTCCATCCTGTATGTCTCTAATACTGTCTCGTTCTTTTAGGACTGACATTGCCGGTAAGTTATGCTGGGCCCACACTTCTGCTGAGTGAAATATGACAAGATGCATGCTCACAAATGGATGGTGATTGTTACAAGACCAGTGTAATTTAATAGGAACATGCCAGAGAATTAAATTGCTTTTCCCAGCATTTAGCAGTTATCTGTTTTGGTATATTCCACTTCTCCATTTCAGAAGTTATTCACAGCAAGCTTTCTTCCAGTCAATCTTGAGTATTATCTTCAAAGGCAAAGTCCTGTAGATATTGAAAATCTGAAATAGAAATAAAAATTGCTTGTGACACACAACAACTGAAGCAACATTTGATAAGAAACAACAGACTTACCAGCATGGATTCTAACTATATTTTATGCAGGGTTTTAGGTAGGGATGTTGGGGAGGCAGAATGGTCTGTGATCAGAACAGGTATTCCAATCATACACCAGCTTTCAATTGCAGCATTCCACTAATTTTAATTTTGATCTCTCTATTTCCCAATCATGGTCAGTGCATTTGTCAGTGTTACAAATGAGACCAAACCCCTTCATAGTATATTAAGGAGCTAGTCTAGACCCAAATGTTTTCTTATTTTGAAAGTAAGTATAAAGTGTTGCACTCCAGATGCAATTTGACCAATTTGACCAGTCAAACTACAAGATTTGGAGCAAAATACGCTTTAGACATACACTATAGTTAAAATACAACAAAGGAGGAAAAAAGAAAAGAATTGGCTTAGTTGTAACTCTATTGAAATGTTAACCAAATACAGTGACTATCACTAATTAACTGTTCTAATATAGTAATATCTCATAAACGACCCTGTTAACAAAGGCAAATTCAGCAAAACAGATTATCTCTCATGCACCTCCAGCAGCAGGAGGAGAACACCTAGTAGGTAAACAGGAGACTGGAAGAACATAAGAAACCATGCAGTTTCAGGAGGTGGACAAGTCAACCTTTCAGGCGTAACCCTTCTCTAGCTTTTAGCTGTAACCGTTGGAAGGGAAAGGAGCTTCCACATCATCAAGCAGCAATTGCTACTAAGAAACTAAAAAACTAAAAATGCTGGTTTTATGGGAGTTTGATCCCACCCATTCAGGCTGCTTCTATTGTCCCAACTTTAAAGAAAACGCAAGGCCACGCAAACTGTTTACTCTCATGGCACTGCGTAGACTGCTTGGGTCCTCTGACTTAAAACCTCTCTTTAAAAAAACAACAGGACAAAAGACATCTCTTAAAGCCATAGTATTGTCACGGACAGGTAACAAAATCTATTGGACAGCGATGGCTAATAACATAAGGTCATAGCTAAGTTGGGCTGAGAACAAGTATGTCCAGTGGGTGGAAGGCAATGGGTGGATCATGCATTTTTTTAAAAAATCATTTTATGGGATGTGGGCATCTCTGCCTGGGTCAGCATTTATTGCCTGTCCCTAGTTGCCCTTGAGAAGGTGGTGGTGAGCTGCCTTCATGAACCACTGTAGTCCACCTGTTGTCAGTTGACCCACAATGCCATTAGGAAAGGAATTCCAGAATTTTGACCCAGCGACAGTGAAGGAACAGCGATATATTTCCAAGTCAGAATGGTGAGTAACTTGGAGAGGAACTTGAAGATGGTGATGTTCCCATGTATCTGCTGCCCTTGTCCTTCTAGATGGAAGTGGTCATGGGTTTAGAAGGCACTGTCTAAGGATCTGGTAATCTAAGTGCAAGGGCAGTGGGTCTGGCCACAAAGGGTCAGTGAGTTTGGGCAGGGGAGCTGACAGGTCACATCGGGGTGGAGTGTAGACTGATTGGTTGTTCAGTGGGGAGCTGAGAGGGTCAGGAACAATGACTTCTGCTTCTTCAGGCATCCGAACAGCACTGTAAAGGCACTTCTCTCACAAACTCAACCCTTCTCACCTCCTTTTGCCTGTTGTGTTTCCTGCAGCATAGCAAAACTAACTGAACTGAGGATGTCAGAAATCTAAATTGAAAACAGAAATAGCTGGAGAAACCCAACAGATCTGGCAGCATCTGTAGAGAGAAAGCAGAACCAACATTTGGGTCATAGAGACATAGAATAGTACAGCAAAGGAACAGTCTCTTCAGTCCAATAAGGCTGTGCCAATCACAAACCAGTGCCACCTGCCTACACTTGGCCCATATCCCTCCAATCATTTCTTCGTCATGAATTTATCCAAATGCCTTTTAAACATTGTACCTGTACCGACACCTACCACTCCCTCTGGCAATTCATTCCACACATGAACCATTTTCTGTATGAAAATGCTGTCTCTCATGTCTTTTTTTAAATTTTTCTCCTCTCACCTTAAGAATATGCCCCCTAACCTTGAAATCCCCTACCTGAGGAAAAGACACCTGGCATTCACCCGATCGATACCCCTCATGATCTTACAAATTTCTGTAAGGTCATCCCTCAACCTACTACGCTCCAGTAAAAAATGTCCCAGTCTATCCAACCTCTCCTTTAAACTAAAGAGTCTGATAAATTCTGGGAGACATAGCCTTTACGAAGCTGCAGCGATTGGAATTTGACCCTTCTTCAGAACTGAAGGTTGGGAATGTAGAAGGTAGATGTAGGATTGCGGACCATCTCAAAAACCAGACCAACTTCCTTTTCCACTGCAAACAGTCTCCACCACCAGCAATGCATGGCTTAAAGAAACTGGGGGAGTGATTTGAGTCTAATGTTGTTTAATTTAAAGTTAATGCTAACTTGCTATGAAGTACTGATTGGTAGATGAGGGGCTGCAACTCAGGCTTTTGTTGCGTTTCATTGGAACTGTTCAGGAGACCAAGGACTAGAAGACCAGAGTGGGAATTAAAGAAAGAAATAAGGACTGTGGAGACAAAATCCGCAACTTAATGGTAAGGTCCTAGGGAGTGTTGCTAAACAAAGAGCCCTTGGAATGCAGGTTCATAGCTCCTTGAAAGTGGAGTCGCAGGTAGGTAGGATAATGAAGAAGGCATTTATTGGTCAGAGTATTGAGTACAGGAGTTGGGAGGTCATGTTGCAGCTGTACAGGATATTGGTTAGGCCACTGTTGTAATATTGTGTGTAATTCTGGTCTCCTTCCTATCGGAAAGATGTTGTGAAACTTGAAAGGGTTCAGAAAAGATTTACAAGGATGTTGCCAGGGTTGGAGGATTTGAGCTATAGGAAGAAGCTGAACAGGCTGGGGCTGTTTTCCCTGGAGCATCGGAGGCTGAGGGGTGACCTTATAGAGGTTTACAAAATCCTGAGGGGCATGGAGAGGATAAATAGACAAAGTCTTTTCCCTGCGGTCAGGGAGTCCAGAACTAGAGGGCATAGGTTTAGGGTGAAAGTGGAAAGATATAAAAGGGACCTAAGGGGCAATATTTTCACACAGAGGGTGGTACGTGTATGGAATGAGCTGCCAGAGGAAGTTGTGGAGGCCAGTACAACTGCAACATTTAAGAGGCATTTGGGTGGGTATATGAAAATGAAGGGTTTGGAGGGATATGGGTCGGGTGCTGGCAGGTGGGACTAGATTGGGTTTGGATATCTGGTTGGCATGGACGGGTTGGACCGAAGAGTCTGTTTCCATGCTGTACATCTCTATGACTCTATGACTCTAAGTAAATGTAGAAATCATGGAGCTACTGCAAATGTCTTTCAAAGACTTAGCTGAAAAGAAAACTACAAGTGAAGCAACTATCATATTTTTTATTCATTTAGGGATGATGGTATGCGGGCTGCAGCAGCATTTATTACCCATGCCCAGTTACCCTTCAGAAGATGATGCTGAGCTGCTTTCTTGAACTGCTGCAGTTTGTGTGCTGTAAGTAGGCCCATCTTGCCATTAGTGAGGGATTTACAGGATTTTTACCTAGCAACATTGAAGGAAAAGTGATTTTTTTGCCAGTCAGGATGGTGAGTGACTTGAAGATAATTATATTCCCATGTACGAGCTGTTTTTGTCCTTCTAGTTGTAAGTGTGTTTAGAAGGAGACTTAATGAATTTCTGCAGTGCACCTTGTAGATGGTGCACACTGTTGCTATTGAGTGTCAGTGGTGGAGAAGGTGGATGCTTGTGGATGTGGTGGCACTAAAGTGGGCTGATTTTTCCTGGATGATGCCAAGCTTCTTGAGTGTTGTTGGAGTTGAACTCATCCAGACAAGAAGGGAGTGTTCCATCACTCCCCTGACTTTTGCCTTGTAGATGGTGAAAAAGCTTTGGAGAGTCAAGAGGTAAGTTATTCCTTACAAAATTCACATGTTTCTGGCTTGTTGTCATAACCGCAGTACTTATATGTCAAGTCGGGTTCAGTTCCTGGTCAATAGTAACTCTCAAGATATTGATAGCATGGGTTCAGAGACATTACTACCATTGAATGCCAAAAGGCAACAGTGCGATTCTTTCTAGTTGAGATACTTGTTACTCGTCACTTGTCAACCCAAGCCTGGATATTGTCTAGATCTTGTTGGACTTGGGCATGACCTGCTTCTGTATCAGAAGAGTCACTTATGACGCTGAACATTGTGTAATCATCATCAAACATCCCCTCTTCTGACCTTATTATGGAGAGAAGGTAATTGATGGAGCCGCTTATGATGATTTGGCCTTGTAATTGGATAGTTATTGCATGATTCCAGCTTGGCTGTACTTGTGCCTGTTGGTCAGGGTCACTAACTGTCTGGGTCAGAATTGGTCAGAAATGTTTGGACAAACATATTCTGAGTTCAGAGATTCTTTATCAATGGCACCAGATGCAGTCAAATTTTGCAATTTTTTTTCACGCGGCACATCTGAAAATACGTTATATTCAGACAGTCATAGAGCTGTGCAGCATGGAAACAAACCCTTTGGTCCAATTCGCCCATCTCAACCAGATATCCTAAATTTGTCAGCATTTGGCCTATATCCTTCTAAACCTTTCCTGTTCATATACCCATCTCCACCATTTCCTGTGATAGTTCATTCCATCTTCAAGGTCAGCTATGAATTTCACTGTTTGTTTATTTTTCTTAGAAGGACTTCAATTAGATTAGATTACTTACAGTGCGGAAACAGGCCCTTTGACCCAACAAGTCCACACCGACCCGCCGAAGCACAACCCACCCATACCTTTACCCCTTCAACTAACACTACAGGCAATTCAGCATGGCCAATTCACCTGACCTGCACATCTTTGTGACAGTGGGAGGAAACCGGAGCACCCAGAGGAAACCCACGCAGACACAGGGAGAATGTGCAAACTCCACACAGTCAGTCGCCTGAGACGGGAATTGAACCCGGGTCTCTGGCGCTGTGAGGCAGCAGTGCTAACCACTGTACCACCGTGCTGCCCAATCTCCAGTGTCTAAACAGCAGAGGCAGTCAGCTGTGCAGGTTCACTGCTGGGTCAGACAGCTGCGTAGATTTACGTCTCTGCTTGTTTCAATTGTTTGACTTCCCACCATGTGATTACTGCTTTGTCTCCCCTCCACCTTTTTTAAAGTGCTATTATTTTGATTTTTTTTTCTAAAGTTCCAAAACAATGCAACAGCTTATAACACAATAATTACTCCTCCTGGAATTCGAGGGAATCAGCTCTAACATTGAAAATACCTCAAAAAAGGAACAGCTTATACAGCAACAACTTTTTCATGTCCTTCATCCTGGATCCTTTTCTGAATATGGTTTATCCTTATCATAATAATGAACACTTAACGACATTTAACATTGATTTTTCAGCTTAACTGTGAGTGTCATTTGTGACAAAAGGGAGAAAAATAATCCAAGGTTTTCTAACCTTCAACTGGGAGAATTCAAGATAATGTTCCAAACAGTCTGTACCAGATATTTTTCTCCCTTAACTTACAGCTTTCTGATCAGTACTGTTGGCAGTACATGGCCTCTCAACTACATATGTAATAAAGGAGAGATGAAGAAAAAATAAAATTGAGCACCAATAATAAAGTACAAAATAAGTGGAATGTGACCAAAATACTTAAAACTATTTATATTACTTTTGTATGTCTGATTGCATTCAGGAAAATATTAATATTTTAGTACAGCACAGCATTTATTGTATTTATTTCGGATCATGTAGCAGAGTCATCCATTTTTAATTCTGATATTATCATTATATTGACAGCAGAAGTTAAAATGTCTATTCCTCTGTACATTTAAGTATCAGGTTAAGTGTACACAACTTTAATGCCTTAAAAAGATTATATAAATACTACAGAAAACATTTGAACTCACCGCAGACTTTTTACAGTATAGCAAAGCATCACATCAGCAAATTCCACAAATCAGAGGAGCAAGCAATGAAACAGTATTTTAGTATTCATCAACATTTTCAAAAGCTTCTGTGTTACCATTACTTATTTAGAACTTGGTATATTGTTATGAGTCCGGTAGCTGTGACTCATTTCTCTCTTTGACATTAATGTTGAGAATGCATGGTATGAATCAAAAAGAGCCGAACAAAAACACTCCCTACCTCAAACAATTAATTCTGTGCTATCTCAAATCAACATCTTCTGAAAATTCATTCCTTGAGGAATTTGGAGTAACTGAAAAGAGCATCTTGAAGTTTAAAGGCATGAATTTTACGAAAGCTCATTCACCCTTCTCCCATTTTTAACACCATCTGTTACACATTTTTAAAAACCATTTGCATATTAAATTTATTTGTTGGCTCCAGGTCGAGATGCAAGAGGTGTTCCATTCATACCTGATGAGGAGTTTTCAAGGAGATAGGTGCCAAGAACTTGACAGCTTTAGAGCTTGGCTCTGCAAAAGCTAACATTATTTGGAGAAAGGTACGTGTCGGCTGGTGATAACCCACGTGTTCATTCAGAGTTTCGGCTCGGGCACGTTCCTTTCAGGAGGAGCCAGAGGGAGGAGCCTGTAACAGGGAAGATTTAAAATTGAGCGTGCATGTTCTTGGGCCTAGTTTCGGTTTGGACAAGTTTCTTTCACAAGGAGCATCCTGTGACGTCACAAGGAGGAAAGGGAGGACAGTTTCTGCCTTTGCTAGTTTGTTTCATTCCCTTGGTGCTACAGGTGAAGGGATCTCACTGCCGTACAGGGTAAGTGCGTCTCAGTCTTTCTAAAGGGTTAGTACAGATGGTGAGTACTTTAGAGGGAGGTTAGAAAGTATTAACTGAAATTTTTAGGTAGACAATTAAAATTTAACTTGTAAACTAGCAACCGCTAGAGGGTTAGTCGTGTTATTTGGTGGTGTTTTATGCTCCACCTGAGAGATGCAGCTAACAGCATCCCTAGTAATTGCATCACAGGAACTGGACCCAGCTTCAACTGCTCACTGAATGAATAGATTGGCTTGAGTGGCAGCTGGAAATGCTAAGGAGCACACAGATGGCGGACAGCATCATAGAAAGAAATTATAGAAACATGGTCACACCCAAGGTACATTATATGAGTGATGGAACAGGTAGTCAGTGCAGGAGTCCCCTGCAGCAAACCCCCCTTCCCCCCCCCCCCCCCCCATGACTATTCAGGGAGTTAGGGAGTAAAATAAAAAGAAGGATCTCAAGGGTAGTTATCGCAGGATTACTCCCCATGTCATATACTACTGAGGCTAGCAACAGAGACATAGTACAGTTGAGCATGTGGCTAGAGAGCTGTGCAGGGGGTTGGGGTGGGGGGTGCTCAGAGCTTAGCATATGTGTATCATTGTGATATCTTCCATGGAAGGTGAGACCTGTGCAAGAAGGACAGTTGCATCTAAACTGAGGGGCGCCAATATCCTACCAGGGAGGTCTGATCATGCCACCTGGGAGAGTTTAAACTAGTGTGGCAAGGGGTGTGGGAATAGGAGTAGCAGGCCAGTAAGTGTACAAACTTGGGAAGGGTTTGAGACTAAGGCAAATACAGCTAAGAAGAAGGGCAGTCAAGGAGAGGTTACTGAGCTCAATGGAACTGAAGGTTTGGAATGTATTTGCTTCAATGCAACAAGTTTAACAGGTAAGAACTGTAAACTCAGGGCTTGGATTAATGCATGCAATTATGATGCTGCTGCTATCACAGAGGCATGGTTAAATAAGGGATGAGATTAGCATCTTAACATTCCAGCATATCAATGTTTTAGATGAGACAGAGGAGGGACCAAAAGAGGCGGGGGAGTTGCCTTACTGGTCAGGGAGAATATCACGGCTGTGTTGAGGGAGGACACCCTGGAGTGATCTTGCAGCGAAGCATTATGGGTAGAGCTCAGGAATAGGAAGGGTGTAATCACAATACAGACCTCCCAGCTGCTAGCGGGATTAGAGGAAGAGATATTTGGTTAGTTTGTGGAAAGAAGTGAAAATAACAGGTTTGTTCTGATGAGTGATTTTAACTTCCGTCATATTGACTAGGACTCCATAGTGCCAAGGGTTTGAATGGGGAATGCTTTGTTAAATGTATCATGGAGGGTGTTTTGAAACAGTATGCGGATAATCTAACAAGAGAGGGGGGCCATAATTGAGCTGGTATTGGGAAATTAGCTAGGTCAAGTGGTTGAAGTTTCAGTGGGGGACCATTTCAGGAATAGTGACCATAATTCCATTTGTTTATGAATACCTATGGATAAGGATAAGAGTGACCTCAGATGAAGGTGTTAAATTGGCTGAAGGCTAACTATAAGCAAGTTGGGCAAGAATTGAAGAATGTGGTTTGGAAGTGGCTGCTTGAGGGTAAATCCACATCTGACAGGTGGGAGTCTTTTAAAGACAGTGTAGGACAGATATGTTCCTGTGGAAATAAAGGTCAGGAATGATAGGATTTGGCGACATTGAATGACAGGGAAAATTATCATCTTAGACAAAAAAAGAAAGCATACCTAAGATCTATGCAATTAAAACCAGATGAAGTCCTTGAAAATATAGAAAAAATTGGAAGGAGCTCAAACAGGGAGATGGGAGGGTTAAACAAGGCTGTAAAATAAACTTGGCCAGCATTTCATACATATATTAGATGCACAGATGTCATTAGCTGAAGAGTAGGCCCACTCAAGGATAAAGGAGGGAGGTTATGTATGGAGCCAGAGGAAATGGGTGAGATCCTTACTTTACATTGATACTCACCAAAGAGAGTGACATGAGGGATGTTGAGATTAGGGAGAGGTCTGTGAATACTCTCAGACAAGTCAACATAATTAAGGAGGAAGTGTTGGATGTTTTGAAATGAATTAAGGTAGACAAATCCGCAGGGCCAAGTAGGATCAATCCCAGGATAGTGTAGGATGAAATTGCTGGGTCCTTAACTGATATCTTCACACTCTGTTTGGCCTCAGGCAGAGGACCAGAGAATGTCTAGTGTTGTTCTCTGTTTAAGATGGGAATCCGAGATAATCCAGGTAATTATAAGCCAGTGAGTCTGATTTCAGTGGTGGGCAAGCTGTTGGAGAAGATACTGAGAGACAGGATTTATTCACATTTGGAAGTGGATGAATTTGTTAGTGATAGGCAGCGTGAGTTTGTGCAAGGAATGTCACATCTCACCATCTTGATTGAGCATTTGAGGAGGTAACAAGAATGGTTGATGAGGGAAGGGCAGTGGATGTTGTACGCATGGACTTTGTAAGGCATTTGATGAGCTATTCATTGCAGGCTGGTATAAATGGGAGAGTCAATGGGATCCAGGATGAGCTGGCAAGATGGATGCAAAGTTAGCTCAGCCATAGATGACAGAGAGTTGTGGCTTTTCAGAATGGAGATCTATCCCACGAGTTGTGCTCTGCAGGGAACAGTGCTGGGACCTTTGCTCTTTGTAATATATATATAAATGATTTGGAAGAAAATGTTTATTGTCTGATTTGTAAGTTTGTGGATGATACCTGAATTAATAGAATTGTACACAGTGAAGGGGATTGTCAAAAGCATGGTATAGCAGTTGCAGATTTGGACAGTGAAATGGTAAATGATGTTTAATCCAGACAAATGCAAGATGATGCATTTTGGAAGATCAAGTTCAGATTCAAATTATACAGTAAACAGTGGAGCCCTTAGGAGCCTTGACATACATCGAGATCTGGGTGTACAGGTCTATAGATCCCTGAAAGTAGTAACACAGGAGGATAATGTGGTCAAGTAGGGATACAGCATGCTTCCCTCCATTGGCCAGGGCATCAAATATAAGAGTTGACAAGTTATATTACAGCTGTACAAAACTTTAGGTAGTCCACATTTGGAATATAGCATGCAGTTCTGTTTGCCACACTACCAGAAGGACGTGGATGCTTTGGATGGGGTGGGTGGTTGAGATGGTTTACCAGGATGTTGCCTAGTCTGAAGGAGTTTAGTTATGAGGAAATGTTTAATACATTTGGATTGTTTTCACTGGAAAGACAGAGGTTGAGGAGTGAGCGGATAGAGGTTTACAAACTGTGAGAGACATAGGACGGATAGTCAGAGGCTTTTCCCCAGCGTAGGAAGGTTAACATGAGAGGGCACAAGTTCAAGGTGAGAGGGGCAAGGCTTAGGGTGAAGTGTAGGGAAACATTTTCACACAGTGGGTGGTGGGTGCCTGGAATGCACTGCCAGAGGAGATGGTGGAAGCAGACACGTTAGCAACGTTTAAGGAGTATCTTGATAGACACATGAATTCCAGAAAAAATAATTGTCACTACTTGCAAAACAATCTTATTTATTAGCAATGAATCCTTCCCAAAAAATGGCATCTATATCACTGTGACACTGTTTTATCTATTCATTTCTCATTTCATTCTAGCCTTCACCAGGAACACTGCTAAACTATTATATTTGAATTGCAAATTTCCAGCTATCTGTAAAGAGAAGATCTCAGTACATTGTACATTCATTGTTGCACCATACCTACATAAGGTGACTTGATGTGAAGTTGATTAATGTGTTATGTTTCTCATCATCTCTTTGATTAGCAGGAACAGTCGTAATGGATGCACACCCCACCCCGCCCCCCTCCACACACACACACACATGCACACACACAATGTGAAAGTAGGTTAGATTAGTCATAGGAAATGCAGGGTTACAGGGATAGATTAGGGTGGTGGATATGGGTAGGGTGTTCTTCAGCGGGTCAGTCTGGACTCAACGGGCTGAATGGCCTGTTTCCAAACTGTGGGGTTTCTATAATGAAGCATTCTGGGATGAGTGCCAGTGCAGTGTAAGCCACACTGAGAGTATCATGGATGGAGCACTGTCATAATGCAGGGTGTTATTAAAATGGGAAGAATGCAAAAGAAATTTACAAGGATGTTGCCAGGATGCAGGGGACTGAGCTACAGGAAGGGGTTGGGCAAGCTAGGACTTTTTTTCTTTGGAGAATAGCAGACTGAGGGGGATCTTATAGAAGTGCATAAGATCACAAAAGGCATGGGTTGGGAAACCAAGGACTAGAGGGCATCTTTGCAAGAAGATTCGCAGTAGGTTAAAATCTTCAAGGAGAAAGTGAGGACTGCAGATGCTGGAGATCAGAGCTGAAAATGTGTTGCTGGAAAAGCGCAGCAGGTCAGGCAGCATCCAAGGTGCAGGAGAATCGATGTTTCGGGCATAAGCCCTTCTTCAGGAATGAGGAAAGTGTGCCAAGCAGGCTAAGATAAAAGGTAGGGAAGAGGGACTTGGGGGAGGGGCATTGGAAATGCAATAGGTGGAAGGAGGTTAAGGTGAGGATGATAGGCCGGAGTGGGGGTGGGGCGGAGAGGTCAGGAAGAAGATTGCAGGTTAGGAAGGTGGTGCTGAGTTCAAGGGTTGGGACTGAGACAAGGTGGGGGGAGGTGAAATAAGGAAACTGGAGAAATCTGAGTTCATCCCTTGTGTTTGGAGGGTTCCTAGACGGAAGATGTGGCGTTCTTCCTCCAGCCGCCGTGTTGCTATGGTCTGGCGATGGAGGAGTCCAAGGACCTGCATGTCCTTGGTGGAGTGGGAGGGGGAGTTGAAGTGTTGAGCCATGGGGTGGTTGGGTTGGTTGGTCCGGGTGTCCCAGAGATGTTTTCTGAAATGTTCCGCAAGTAGGCGGCCTGTCTCCCCAATGTAGAGGAGGCCACATCGGGTGCAGCGGATGCAGTAAATGATGTGTGTGGAGGTGCAGGTGAATTTGTGGAGGGCATCTTATTAAGATCAGAGGGGAAAGAATAAAAGGAAACTTGAAAGACAACTTTTTGACACAGAGGAAATGAGTTGCCAGTGGTAGTGACTGAGGCGGGTAAATTAACAACACTTAAAAGGCATTTGGACAAATATATGGATAGGAAAGATATGCAGCCAAGTGCAGGGAAATGGGGTTAGCATGGATGGACATTCTGGTCAACATGGACCAAAGGGCTTATCTCTGTGCTGTAAGATTCACTGACTCCACGATTCCGAAAGTAAAATATTATGAAATAATAAATTAGCATGTCAGAAGATAAGTATGTAATAAAATATATCAAGGAAGGAACAATAATAGTAAAAGTGAACTATTTAAATAAATCAAAAGTAAGAGCTGAAGAGGCACCAAAATGTAACATATATAGCCATAGAGTCACAGAGATGCACAGCACAGAAACAGACCCTTTGGTCCAAATCATCCATGCTGACCGGATACCCTAAGCTGATCTAACCCCAGTTTCCAGTATTTGGCCTTTATCCCATTAAACCCTTTTAAATGTTATAATTGTTCCGGCCTCCACTAATTTCTCAGGCATTTCATTCCAGACATCTACCACCCTTTGAGTGAAAACGTTGCCCCTCAGGTCCCTTTTATATTTTTCCCCTCTCACCTTAAACCTATGTCCTGTAGTTTTGGACTCCCCTAGAGTCACAGAAAGGTATCCTAAAATAAAATGGAGGGCCACGCGAAACAAGCAGTCTGCAATATATGTGCTTTGCTCATCAAAAATTCCAGCATACATCAGATATTCTGGGTAGCCATTTATGCAGCAGATACTCCCGGTTGTATGAGCTCAGGGTTTCCGAGTAGGATGGACGTTTGCAATTGCTGTTGATCATGTGGAAGGCTGAGAGTTTCCTGGGGAGCATGCTCAAGGAGACGGTCACCCTACAGTGGCAGCAAGTTGGATAATAAGCAGAATAGAAAGATGTGGGTAATGCAGAAAGCTTCAGGGAATACGTTGTGCTCAAATTGGCTTCTGATACCACAAAAAGAGACCAATTTGGATGAAAGCAGCATGGGGGCAAATAAAGTATGGGTACGCAGTGATTATAGATGGTTCAATAATTTGATAAAGACATGGAGGTGACTTGGTCTGTGTGAAAATAACGACTGAACTGTATCCCATATGATGTGTTGCCTCCCTGATATCAGGAAAAGGAACAGTATTGACAAGCTGCAAAATATTTCATGAAGAACAGGTGAACAACTGGAGGAAGTGGTCCAGATGCGTTCTAATAACGTAAAAAGAAAGAAGTTGAGTTCTTGCAGTCAGAGTTTCAGGAATTTGGGAAGAAATTAAAAAGCAGGGCTTTAAAATGAGTAAACCCTGAATTATTCTCAATAGTGTGTCCTATGACAAGTTGGCTATGACAGGTTAATCAGGGCTGAAGGAATAGTGCAGGCTGGAGAGCTTCATATTCCTGGGGAATTGGAGCAGATGGGGGCAGGCAGAATCTGTACTATCCGTACATAGATGGATTACACTATTACAGAACTGACCTAATCAAGAGTTATATACTTGAAATGTTATCTCAGATTCTCTTGTCTTGGGGTGCAGATTCTTAACTCCTTGGAAGTGGAGTCACATGTAGACAGCTAGTGAAGAAGGTATTTGGTACACTTTCCTTTATTGGTCAGTGCATTGAATATTGGTGTTGGGAGGTCATGTTGCAGCTGTACAGGACAGTGGTTCAGCCACTTTGGATTACTGTGTTCAGTTCTGGTCTCCTGCTATAGGAAAGATGTTGTCAAACTTGAAAGGGTTCTGATAAGCTTTACAAGGATGTTGATAAGTTTGAGCTAGAGGGAAAGGCTGAATAGGCTGGGATTATTTTTCCCAGAGCATTGGAGATTGAGGGGTGATCTTATAGAGGTGTATAAAATCATGAGAGGCATGGATAGGGTGAATAATCAAGGCCTTTTCCCAGGGTAGGGGAGTTCAGAACTACAGGTGAGAGGGAAAAGATTTAAAAAGGACCTAAGGTGCAACTTTGTCACACAGAGGGTGATTCATGAATGGAATGAGTTGCCAGAGAAAACTGTGGAGGCTGATACAACTACAACATTAAAATGGCATTTGGATGGATATATGAATAGGAAGGATTTATAGGGATATGGGCCAAATGCTGGCAAATGGGACTAGATTAATTTAGGATATCTGGTTGGCATGAACAAAGTTGGCCTGAAGGGTCTGTTTCAATGCTGTACATATCTATGACTCTTCTACCAATACTACCAGGCTGACAGAGTATTTTAAATGTTTTCTATTTATATTTCAGATTTAAAGCAGCTTTCTTTGTAGCATGACCCTCAGAGTTCTATTTGGCAAATCAAATGTGCAAACTTATCCTCTGTCTACCTGGTATCTATTCCTGACCTCTGCCCTGACTGTAACACACTTGTGCCCATGTGTGAAGATCTGACCTCTCTGCTATTCTCTAAATATGAACAGCATCAACATCTTAACTGCTGATGGTGACTGTGAAATCCAGAGTGGTGTGCTTTCATCACCACTTTCATCATTATTTTCATCATCACTTTCCACCTCTGCCCAATATATCCTTGGGTATGTGAAATGCAAAAGGGAAAATGTTTGAGTTATGGGGAAAAGGAGAATGTAAAACGTGCATGTTTACATCATCAGCAACTGAGATGAGTGGTATTTCAGATGTGAGCAGAAGGATTAGTTAAGATAATGGGTTCAGCCATGCAATTTGCCAAAGCTTCTTCAATGATCTTCCTCATAATTGACAGCACTGTCATCTCCATGGGGATTAAGCCATGAAGGTGCAAATCTTACCTCCTGGTTAACTTTTTGTTGTGTATCACTTTCTCCTACAAGAGAGGTCAGAATATCAGAACCTGTCATGATACATGTTTGTGCAAAGTTGCTGTTATGTTTGAACAGCTAATTGTGTGTACAGGCTATAAGACGAGAGTGTGAGACATCCAGTGTGCATGAGGTAATGCATAGGAATATGGTATTGTAGGTAAGTGAGTGTTGAGGTTGTCTTGAATTGAGCTGTGAGTGAGGCTAATGGTGTAGTTGTTAATTATTAGCACTTGATCACTCTTGTAAATCATCAAACATATTGCATATTGCATCCAAGATCTTGTTGCCGAACTCCTAGTATTGGCTTTTGCATCTACCTGTTCCTCTGAGCAATTCAACTGAACACATTTGAATACAATGGCAAAGAAGTCATGCTCAATCTTTCAAAAAGAGATCTTAGCAGGAGTATTACATTCAATCCGGGACACAAGATTTTAGAAATAATTCAATGCCTTAGACTCTATTGCAGAGATTTACTAGAATAGTATCAGGCATGACTTCAACCTTTTGGATGAAGTAGAGAAGTTGAAGTTGTTTTTCTTAGAGCACAGAAAATTGAGAGGAGATTTAATAGAGGTAGTCAAGATTATGAATAGCTGTATTAAAATAAATAAGAAGATTTTTTTCTGTGTTGCTAGGGTCAGTAACAAAAGGTTACACTTTCAAGGTGATTCACAAAAGAATCAAAGGTATGCAAACAGTATTTCCTTTGAAATACAAGTTATTATGATCTGGAATATGCTTCACTTCACGATAATGGAAGTTAGTCAGCAATAGGTTTCAAATGAGAGTTGAGTAATTAATTGAAGAATAACAAATTGAAGGGTTATGTGCACAGAACAGGGGAGTTGAATTAACTGGGAGAGTGAAAATTCACACAACACCAGGTTATAGTCCAACAGGTTTAATTGGAAGCACACTAGCTTTCGGAGTGACGCTCCTTCATCAGGTGGTAGTGGAGGGTTCAATCCTAACACACAGAATTTATAGCAAAAATTTACAGTGATGTAACTGAAATTATACATTGAAAAGTTGATTGTCTGTTAAGCCTTTCCTCTGTTAGAATGCATAATAGTTTCACTTCTTTCATGTGTAAATCACAAAACCTTTTTTTAAAAAAGTTGCATTCTTGGGTTAGCTGTTAACAATGGTGATAGCTAGACAATATGTTCTCCCACACTCACACATGCACCCCATCACAGACTTAAGACACTCTGCACTCACTACACACACACACACACATATACACTTTCTCACACTCACAACCCCCAACCCAGACAAACACACACACAGAGACAGACAAGACCCACATGCACACATATTTTGTGGGGTGAATTTGTACTTTCAGGGTTACATTGTACTTTGCTCAAAAACTGCATGCATTCGTGTAGAACTCTGTGCTCAAAAATTGCATGAATATATATAAAACTGTGTTATCTCACTTTTTAGATTAGAATCAATCTAAACATCATGGCATAGACAGAGAACACGGGGGCCAACACCTTCAACATATTGTCTAGCTATCACCATTGTTAACAGCCAACCCAAGAATTCACCCCACAAAATATGTGTGCATGTGGGTCTTGTCTGTCTCTGTGTGTGTGTTTGTCTGGGTTGGGGGTTGTGAGTGTGAGAAAGTGTATATGTGTGTGTGTGTAGTGAGTGCAGAGTGTCTTAAGTCTGTGATGGGGTGCATGTGTGAGTGTGGGAGAACATATTGTCTAGCTATCACCATTGTTAACAGCCAACCCAAGAATGCAACTTTTTAAAAAAAGGTTTTGTGATTTACACATGAAAGAAGTGAAACTATCACTGTATTCTAACAGATGAAAGGCTTAACAGACAATCAATTTTTCAATGTATAATTTCAGTTACATCACACTGTAAATTTTTACTATAAATTCTGTGTTAGGATTGAGCCCTCCACTACCACCTGATGAAGGAGTGTCACTCCGAAAGCTAGTGTGCTTCCAATTAAACCTGTTGGACTATAACCTGGTGTTGTGTGATTTTTAACTTTGTACACCCCAGTCCAACACCGGCATCTCCAAATCATAACTGGGAGAGGTCTGTCAAAGAGTCGGCACAGACAAAATAGGCTGAAAGAGCAGGTTCTCTGTTGCATAATACTAGGATATCAAAGATGTTTTCCAAAGCTTCTTTTATTCCATTTGCAAATGACTTGAGCTCAGTGAGATGATGAGCAATATAAATGTAGTGAGCTATAATTTGAAGCAGTACATAACACAGACACTCACAGGGGAGAATGACAGTTCTATAGAAACAGTTGTTTTCTAAGTGAATGAACGGGAAATAGATTTAAATTACCTGCACTTCATTACAGCCCAATGTTCTTTATTCACATTTCTATATTTTGATTGGAAACAGTATTTATTTTGTAGGACAAAATCAGCACCTGTAATTTTCTCCTAATACTGCCAGAAAATCTACCAGATGGGGTTTGTATATTAAGAGAAAGTCAGAACTGTAAATATCTATCCATTTTTCTGCCTGTCCAATTCCATGCTATCCTTTCCAGCCAGTGATGGAAGCTCCTAACAAACTACAGACAGATGTCTTAAAATGAGGGATTAATGATATGATAGTGTTGGATGCCTGACATTATATCATTACTGTTCAATGCACCAAACCAATGAAAGTGGAATTCCAGTAAGGTAATAAGTAAAATGACACTGGAAGTCAAATATAAAGAAACCCAGCAGACTAAATGGAAACATTTTGCTTGCTTCCTGCCTACTTTTGATTCAGATTTCGCCTGGAAATTGCTTTATAGTCTTTTCTTTATGCCTTAGTGAGTAATATGTTGATTTGTATGAAATTATGAGGGCACCCACCTCCTTTATGTTTATACTTTGGCTGCATGCAGAACCACACATATTAGGATTGCTTACTGCAATTTCTGAACTATGGCTGAATAGGTAGTAACATAGTTTCATACAGTTTCCAAATAAGGCTAAAACCCACCTACCCATAAAACCTTAATCAGGATAACTGAAGTTGTGTTAAATAAAACTAGAAAATGCTGGAGAAACTCAGCATATCTGCCGTATCTGCGGAGATGGAAGCAAAGATAATATTTTGAGTCTAACATGACTCTTTTTCAGAACTCGGAAGAAGAGTCATATGGATTTGAAGAGTGAATTCGCCAGCACTTGCTGTTTTTATTTTGGATCTCCAGCATCCCCAGTGATTCACCTTACACCCATTTTTGAGCATCGTGTTGTAGGAAGGATATTAAGGCAATATAGAGAGTGCAAAAGAGTTTCATGAGATTGGTTTCAGAAATGAGGAACTTCATATTCATGCATTGATTGAAAACATTGGGCTTGTTTTCCTTAAAGCACAGAAGAAACAGACATCTAATACAGGCATTCAAAATCACAAAGGGTTTGGTCAAAGTAGATACAGAGGGACTGTTTATATTGATGAAAGGATCAAGGTAACAGATTTACCACAATCTCCAAAAAAATTGACCACATGAGAAAAAACACAGTGAATATTTAGGAACTGCAATAAGCTGCTTAGCAATATGGTGGAGGTAGGGTCAATTAAGGCACTCGGAGGGATTTTGAATATTACGTGAAAATTAGCAATGCTTAGTGTTGCAGGGAAGAGAAAGGGGGATGGCATTAGGCACACTGCTCCTTCAGAGGGTCACTTGAATATGATGGGCCAAATATCCTTTGTTTACTCTGCAACCATTCTGTGATCTGTGAGCTGTTAGCTTCATCCAGAGTCAACCGATTTTACCAAGTTCCAAGATTCCCCAAGGTTCAAGGTGATATAAGCCTATTCCCTCCAGCATTGATTTATTATTTCAGCAGTGTCTTCTATCTATTACATGCACTGCAGCATCACTAAGACTTCTGTGGCAGCACCTCCCAAACCTGAAGGACAAATAACTGAATCAGAAATGCGCCACTTCCAAGCTCTCCTCTGAGTCATAGACCCATCGAAATGATCCTGCACTAATGAGGGATACTGCTCTGACAGGGGGGACATTCATCTCATCTTATCCATACTGACCCAAAGATATCCATATGCCCTTTCTGATCCCGTTTTCCCGCAAACAACCCATAGGCCTGCAGCTACCTGCAGCTTACAGCACTCAAATCTGTGACTCTATCCAGGTACAATTTAAAAGAGTTTAGAGTTTCTGCCTCTATCACTAACTCAGGCAGTGAATTTCAGACACCTATAAGTCTCTGTGTAAATAAGTTTTTCCTTATGCCCTTTATAATCTTTCTGTTACTTAGTTTGTATCTATGGACCGTGGTTTTGGAACTCTCTGCCAAGGCAAACAGGCTTCTTCTGTCTACTGTGTCTCTATTTCTATACTTCAATCAGGTCAGCCCTCAGCCTTCTCCATTCCAAGGAAAATAACTCCAACCTTTCTAATCTCTCCCTTTAGCTACAGTTCTCCAGCCCTGGCAACATTCTGTTAAATCTTCTCTGTATTCTCTCCAGAGTAATTATGTCCTTCCTGTAATGTGATGACCAGAGCTGTGCACAATACTCCAGTTCTGGCCTCACCAGTGTCTTAAACAGTTTCATCTTTATATCCCTACTTCTGTAATCTATACCTCTGCAATGAAGAAGAATGTTTCATATGCCTTCTATCTTATCTAACAGTATAGGCACCCATGCCCTTGCACACCAAGATCTCTCCCTTCATCTACTCCTCGCAGTATATTGTCATTTATTGAGCCATTTGACCTATCTACAGGCATTACCTCACAATATCAGAGGTGAACTCCATCTGCCTCTGTTCTGCACACTCTACCAAACTATCTGCAGTATATGATTTTGAAGATTACAGCTATCCTTTACACTATCCATTACTTGGCCAATTTTTGTGTTGTCTGTAAATTTCTCAATTGTGCCCCCAAGTTTAAGTCCAAATCGTTAATTTATAATGCAAGCAACGAGGGTCCCAAACTGACCTCTGTGGAATACCACTTGGAACAGCTTTCCATTCACAAGAATAACCACCAACAATTACCCTTTGTTTTCTGCTACTAAGCCAACTTTGGACCCAATTCAACACATTACTCTGTATTCAATGGGCCTTTACTTTCTTGACTAGTCTGTGATGTGGAACCCTGTCAAATACCTGACTGAAATCCATATAGACAACATCCACTGTACCAGCTTCATTGATCCCCCTTGTCACGTCCTCAAAGAATCCAATCAAATTTGTAAGTCATGATGTTCCCTTAACAAAGCCATGCTGACAATCCCTGATCAGTTCATGTCTTTCTAAGTGACAGTTTATCCAATCTCTCAGGATTGATCCTAATGATTTGCCCACCATTAAAGTTAGACTAACTGGCCTGTAACAATTTGGCATTTCCTTTATGTCCTTTTTGAAGAACAGAACCTCATTTGCATTCCTTCAATCCTCTAGCACCTCACCTGTGTCTAGTGAAAATTGGAAATAATCCTCAGAGCATCCGTTATTTACTCCCAGACTTCTTTCAAAATCCACTTTCAAGGAACTGCAACAAGGAGTACAGCAATACAATAGGCAAGCTCATCATAACTTTTGCATAACAGCCATCATTTCAACCCCAATTCATCATTTTCCTGTTCTGTGTATCACTGCATTGTGTCTTTTGACTCTGCATTCAAGTCTTTTTGTTTGGATGTGCCTAACCTGGTGTTGATGAAGTGGTTGATGGGTCAAGATGAAGCACTGATATACAAGAATCAAAGGACCCTAGTTGAATTTTTTCCTCTACCAATGACAGAATTTCACAGCTCAGACAAAGATCATTCTGCCGATCACCATTGATTCTCTAAAAGAGCTAAACATTTCATCCCATTCCCCTATCATTATTGAACTTTTCAAAAATGTCATTGCTTCAATAGTTATTCAATGTCATTTACAACTTTTTCATGATTTTGCTTTGACAACAGTTTTTGAATAGAATCTAGATACTTATGGATAGCGCTGGAAACTCACTGCTGAAGCAAACAAATATGTCTCCAATCTCCCACCTCCATTATTTATTGATGATCTTACATACATACCTGTGTAAAATCATTCTTTTTTCCCCAACAATCTTCATGAAAACTTCTTATAATTTTGGACACCAATTCCTGGTTCAATTAAGCAAACATCAGCTTCTTTCATCTCGCCTCAAAAATAAGATCGATGATCTATTCTGCCAATTTCCTTCATTTTTGCCATGGTCCAGCTAAAGATTTTAGATTTATTGTCACATGTGCATAAGCTTGCAATGAAAGGTGTTTTCTTGTGTGCAAAACCTAAAGTGTTTCCAAACTCTGGAGTCATCTTAAAGCACTGAATATAATGCAAAGTTTTACTGCAATAGAGTTCATCTTTCTCCATTGGTTGGGGTCTCTGTAAATAGAGGAGAAGAGAAGCTGAATTGGATCAGTGAAGAGTGAAGTCTACGTGATGTTCAAGAAAAGTATCAGCATGAGGGCTCCATTAAGTATCTTATTTACAGTATATGAATGGCACATTAATTTGCAGAGAAACAGAACATCATGAGAAACTTCTATTCAGCACATGCCTTCAAGTTTATCATTTTCCTTTCAAACATAAGACCATAAGAAATAAGAAGAGGAGTAGGCTGTTCGGCCTTTCAAGCTTGTTCCACCATTCAGTGAGATCATGGCTAAGCTGATCTTCTTCTTGTCTGCTTTGCTGCCTTTCCCGTAATCCTTGTTTCCTCGTACTGATCAAGAATCTATTCATCTCAGTCGTAAATATAATGCAAGGACACTGTCCCCACAGATCTCTGTAGCAAGGAGTTCCAACATCTCTCAATCCTCTGAGAGAAGAAATTTCTCCTCAATTCACTCTTAAATTGTTGCTTCTCTATTCTGAAACTAGGCCTTCTGCTCATGGACTGTCTATAATGGGAAAGATCCTTTTCGCATTTATCCTGTCAAGCCCCTTAAGAATCCTATATTTCTATTTTTCTCGATTGAACTCAGAGACTTTCTCCTCACAGGGAGTGAAAGAATCTATCTTCAGTTTAAGAACTGGAGGCATTACAACTTATGATTGGATAATTAAACAAAAAACCTATAATACTACTAGGGACATCATTATTTTTATGTGTATAGCATTGTTTGCAGCACTAACAATCAAACAGATGTAATTTCCTGGACTATATCAAAAGAGCAAAAAATAGTGTAGTCACCAGGGGTCCGATTGGATCTTAAATCTATTTCTTCTTTCCTGAATGCTTCAAATTACACAGTGCCACCAGCAGATATTCACAGCAGCATTAACTTCTCACATTTCCCCCTCTGAGGATTCAGAAAGCATACTTCTTTATTATTTATAAATTTTGCTCCATTTGTCAGAGTGGTGTTTTGTCACTTGGTTTGATGTATGTACCTTTTTTCTGAGTAACACAGTTCAATCTGACCAAAAATCTATAAGAACACTGCAACCACAAGGGAAATGTGTACAGGGAATGTTCCCTATCAAGTGATAGCTGTTTCCTTGTATATTGAAAAATTGTTGCTTCCCCTCCCACCTTAAAATGGGGACAAATAAAAGCCTTTTTGTACTCAAGCTTACCTAGAGACTGTTTATGCATTGATATTTGGTCTGTTATGAATTAAAAGCAACTGCTCTTCAGTTATGGTAAAAAAATACAAATGTTGCATCTACCTAGAACTCCATATTCAATTGAAATAGGATTATATTTGAACCTAGCAAGATAGTAATAGATAGGAGTAGGCCAGCCAACTATTTGAGACTGTACAACCATTCAGTAAGATCATTACTGATTGGATTGTAGCCTCTAGTACATTTTCATGCCATACCCCATAACAGGTGATTGTATTGTGGTTCAGAAACCTATCCAACCTAGCCCTCAATACCGAATCACCGTGTAATCACTGATGCCTTCCAAACACTGGTCTTGCTGCAATCACTGATCCCCATAACCAGAGATCCCCCATAATCTCTTATCTCCTCCAATCATTGTTCCCCTTTGTTCACCAGTTCCTCCCTGTAATCAAACATCATTCCCCACAACAAATGTTATTCCCAATGCAAAACCAACCCCTCCCTGCGCAATCAGCGACCATCTTCTTGTCACCATTGACCTCCTACCTCTCCCTCCAATTTATCTTAAAGCACTTCCACCTTGCCCCCAGCTTTAAACTCTTCCACACCCTTTGCTTTCAATCTTTCTCTGACATCACATGAACACAACACCCTCGAATCTCTCCACATCAAATTCATAGCCAGTTATATCAGTGTACCCACCTGCTACTGGTTTATGATTCCTTCTGTAGCTTTACCTGCCCAACAGGGTTCCAAATCAGTCAGGTAAATTGGATTATAGAGAGGGGAGAACAAAACTTCACATCATAGACTTCCAATTTCCCCACCAGAACTCTATTTGCGTCACCTTGCTTAGAAATGTTCATGTCCTATTCAATATGATATGCATTCACTTTTATACAAGAATGCCATTTCTCTCAATTCACTGTAGGAGATTGGCATCTTTTATTGGAATTGTAGGCCCTTAACTATTAAGATTTTAGTTTACATGCTGTTTATATGAATGTAATCATTATATACTACAGAAGTTTGACTGGATAAAATTGGTTATCAAGGTTTGGGCTTTTAAACAACAGGAAATTCAGAAATAATATGTGCATAATTTAAAGTTTTTAATTTGCTTCATTGATTGTAAGTAATGTGGATTTTTGCCAGTTGGTTGATTTTAATATATCAGAAGTAAAACTTCTGGCTTTTGATTTGAGTTATTGATGCAGTGCTTATTTAAGGTTGAAACATTCTTAAACATTGCCAGCCCAAGGAAATTGCGATTTCTAAGAACACTCAAATCTGCTGGCAGGGAGAAGGTGAACTGAGTAATCAGAATTAACTATTAGTTTTGGTTTTGCAAGACAGTTAAAATATAACTGTGTTTTTGGTGCCAATGACTCTCAAAAATGGAAATGTTGGTTAACAGAGTTATACAGTAAATTAGCTACAATTTTTAAGGTTATCAATTTGATTCCTGAGGCCGGAGGACTGACAAGTTATAAGGAGCAAACTATGTGAGAGTATTCTGATGAAACTATCACATGACACATAATAATTGACATCCACTTTGAAAAATGAATTGAGATTTCAAATGCATAAAATGCATTGCAAGTCATAAATACGATTTTACGAACATAATTGCACACAATCACTAAATGAAGTGCTTTTTTAATCTTGTTTAGTCTCCAGTAGAAAAGGAAAGTAACTCTATTGTACATTACTTACACTAATGGAATTGTATTGAACAGAATGATATACAGCATGTCACATTTTAGTTCTGACTAGGCTTAGAAAATATCATTAAATTGAAAGTGATATTGCACCAGTCAACTGAGGACTACTCTCTGAAATCCTATTTATCCTCTATCTCCATTTTTCTCTGGAAGCAAATTTAACTTCCTTTTTTTGTAAATCTTCTTTTTTTTATATTTTGTCCTTTCTAAGCTTCTTTCAATTTATGTCTTGCTCTCAGCAGAGTGTCTGTGTTTATAGCGCAATTATTATCTTCTTCTTCTGCTGTCTGTCTCCATGGAGCTCTGATATGCTATGCCACAATCTTCACTATGGATAGGGCCAAGATGGAGGTCCTGAATCTATCTCAGCTCGAATCCTCTGCTGTTGGCACCAATCTGATCCACTGTGCAGTCAACTGAGATGATCTACCCCTCAGGAAATTGAGTTGCTGCAGCCACATCTGAGTTGACATGCATGTTGTAAGTGTATGGTGCTGTGGATAGTGATAATAAATGCTCCAAGGATTCTCCTGCTCCTCAGATGCTGCCTGATCTGCTGTGCTTTTCCAGTACCACACTCTTGACTCTGATCTCCAGCATCTGCAGTTCTCACTTTCTCCCAATTTCTTTTAATCTCAAGGCTGACCAGGATTCTCTCCAGTCGTCGCCATATGATGGAAAGATAGGCAGACTCAACCTGATCTGCAAGGTTATGAATGCAACTTCTTTGGCTGTCAGATCCTGGAGGGGGCCCTGACCTCTGACCTTCTGGCTCAGAGGTTGGAATGCTACCAATTGTGCACAAGACTTAAGTAATATTCCAGTCTTTGTATGAACTAGAGTAGTGAGGAATCATGCCAGAGGGAAGCCTTACCATTAGCTCCAACTCTGATGTCATCCACTTTTATAGAGTGAGCACAGACTTTGTCATTGAAGTAAAAGAAAGAACTGCAGATGCTGGAAATATGAAAAAGACAGAAATTGTTTGTGAAACTCAGCAGAACTGGCAGCAGCTGTGGAGAAAAAAAACACAGTTAATATTTCAAGTCCAGTGATCCTTCTGGAGAACTGGTTTCTGTTTTTGTATTAGTCATTTAAGTCTCAGTCAAGACTCAGTTATGAGCCCTCCTGCCTTCAAGGGTGTGAGTAACTGAATTATCTAATACAACCAATAAGCAATTATCACTTTTTAAAGCTGCCATGTTTTAAAGAGAAGGTAACCACAAAAGGCTACAAAAAAAAATGACTCTCCATATGATGGAAACAGTCCCTGAGCTCAAGAGGAAACAGAAGAGTATAATCCAGACTGATGTTGTCTCAACGCTGTCCTCAAACTAATTCAAAGAGTCATTCAAACATGCAACATGTCAAAACTGTGTTCAACTAATGCAAGTGAACCCATTGATATTTCACTACACTGTGAGGTATTTTCTTTCACATGCAAAGATATTAGCTGTCTACATCCTTAAGGCATGAAGAATCACAAAATCAGGGTGCATGTGGACTAGACCCACCACCTTATTTGGAAAATGACTTGATATTTATAACAAAGTCACATGGTTATAACAACCACCATTGTGCATTGCTTTAAAAATTACAGCAGAAGCTGCATATAAAGGATGACAGCAGAGAGTCCACAGAGAGACTTCAAAGTCATTGGGCTGAAAACGAACAACGAACTAGGCAAGGTAATATAAATAGCAGTTCATTGATTATGCAGACCTATTACAATCTCAAGTTCACATGAGGTGTAAACCTCTTGGCATGACAATCACAAGAGGCCTTGCAACTTATTAAGAAACCTCTGCTTCTTAAGACCTTCACTCCAGTAAAAACATCAATTCAACTAAGAACCTACAGGTCTCATGTATTAGAGAATGTAATAAATAGGCACCATGTTGGCTTTTTCTTCATCTGCATCAAATCTTTGAGTATGTGATGGTGTGGGTGAATTAAGTGTGAAATCTGTTACATGTCCAATTTATTATTGTGTAAAAAATAAATATCATTCTTTAATTTTATGTTCACAAACACTTGCTGCTGGAATTAATACAAATCGGAACAATCATTCCAAGGATAAAAGATATAGACTTACTCCTCACATATAAATACTTTGACCTCAGGCAAGAATAAAACACAGAACTGGTTCTTACAAGAGCCTGAACAATATGGGCTATCATGAGGAATATGGTAGGATCATATGGGAAGTTGAGCAAGTTCCATCTCAATGTCAACAGCAACTCGCCACATCTTATAGTTAAGTTCCAGGTGTTGAGATGAAATTCTCATAAGGGAGAGCTGAGATGCACATAAATGGGGATTATTGCTTGTTAACATGCTTATTAACTGCACATTTCACCTAATTTTTGTTTTCATTCATTCACATGATGTGGGCATTATTGGATGGGCCAGAAGAATGTATTGTCTGTCCCTAGCAGCCCTTGAAACAACGATGGTGAGTTCCTTTCCTGAACCACTGCACTTTATTTGTAGTTGGTAGATAAACAATTCATTCCTGATTAAGGGTTCCTGCCCGAAATGTCAACTTTGCTGCTCCTCGGATGCTGCCTGACCTGCTGTGCTTTTCCAGCACCATTCTAATCTTGACTCTAATCTCCACATCTGCAGTTCTCACTTTCACTAGTGGACCAACAATGACCCAGTAACACTGAAAGAACAGTGATAGATTTCCCAGTCAGAATGGATAGTGGTTTGTAGGTGAATTTGCAAAAAGGTGGTCATGTTTGCTGCCCTTGTCTTTCTGGTTCGTCAGAATTGTGCATTTGGGAGGTGTTGTCTTCAGAACCTTGATGAATTTCGAAAGTGCACCTTCTAGATGGCACATAATGCTGCCAACTTAGCATCAGTGCTGAAAGGAATGAATGTTGATGTAGTGCCAATCTGGTGGGCTACTTCATCCTGGTTGATGTCAAGCTAGTTGAGTGTTTTTGGAGTGGCACACAGTCAGGCAGGTGGGGAATATTCCATCACACAACTGACTTGTGTCATGTAGACGGTGGATGGACATTATGAAGTCAGGAAGTGAATTACTTCATCAGATTCCGAGCATCTGGTCAGGCTAATACATTTTCTAGTTAATGGTAACTCCCATGATATTCATAGTGGGGTTTCAGTGATGGTAATACAATTGACTGTCAAGTGGAACAATTTAATTCACTCTTGTTAGAGCTGGTTATTGCCTGGCACTTACAGTCAGCGAGTCACAGAAGTAGAAATCATGGAAACAGTCCCTTTGGCCCAACTTTTCCATGCCAACCAGGCTTCCTATGCTGAGCTAGTGTCATTTGGTCCATATCCTTCTAAATCTTTCATGATGGGCAATTGTTTCTGGTCTTATTGTTGACATGTTCGAGGCTGTTGTTAGTAATTATTGCAAGAGAAAAAATTTGAATTTCAAGATTTTCCTCATTCTGGACAATGCACCAAGCCATCGTCCCACCATTGATGAGTGTTCTGAAAGCATCAAAGTGCTATTTCTACCTCCGACCACAACCTCTCTCATTCAACCCATTGACTAGGGTGCAATAGCGGCTTTTGAAGTTTAGTATTTAAGGCACACATTCAGGAAGTTGATTGCAGCTACTGAGGGGGATAATGAGGACAGTGTTCTTTAATTTTGGAAGAGGTTTAATATTAAGAATGCTATTGACATCACTGTGGAGGTCTGGCATGACATCAGTAAGGACTGCTTCCATGCAGTTTGGCTGAAGCTTCTCCTAGGTTTTCTTCATGATTTTAAAGGCATTGAACCATCAGAGGAGCTTCCAGCAATCAAAGAACAGTGTGTCATTCTTGCAAAGCAAGTTGGATTTGAAGAAGTGGAGACTAAGTATGTGGAGGGGCTGCTTGAGTCCCATTGTGAAGACTTCTCCACAGCTGATCTGCAACAACTTGTTGCCGCAGGCAAGATTGAAGCTCGAGTTGGAGATGATGAAGTCCAGATGCAGCACCGTGAGAACTTTCCACTTCCCTTTTGTCTTCTATCCTGAGGGAAGTTGGGAAGCAGTTGCAACTCTTCAAAAACAATGACCGCAATGCACAATGCAGCAGGATAGCAGTTTGTGACATAAAGTCTATTGTGGCACTCTGAGCAACTTCTTCATGAAAGATGAAAGATGGCAAAGCAGCAAAAACTTGATGCCTTTTTTAAACCGACCCCCAAGAAGCAGTCTGAGGACAATGAACCACAGCTATCCACTTCTGGACTAAACATTTTATTTTGTCATAACCCTGCATCCAGAACTGCACCTGAAAGTGATAATGATGTTGATGATGACCCCCCAGCCCCAGGCTTAATATAGTGCTGCAACTCCGCAAACTCAGAAACCCCTTAATTTACTGCATTATTTCATTCAAATATATGATTTAAAAATTTATTTAGAGTGTTCTATTGCTTGTGTTAGGCTAACTACTATTTTTGTTTCGAGTTTTACTGATATTATTGATGGTCTGTCCCCAACCCTGTTTTTTCCATCAGCCCCATTATTTTTATTGCACAATTTTCTATAACACAAGGTCACATGGGAATGCAGCTACTGTGTTATGGCAGAACAGACTGTATGTATATAATAGGATTAAGCATCCAAGAAATAAAAGGCAGATACGATAGTGCTGAAGACACAAACACAATGCTAGATGTGAACCATCTAGCTCAGCATTCACATTGAAGTGAAAAATCACCATCTAATATATAAAAAAGCACACGGGAATACAGTAGTTTATTGTCTGAGGCAAGCCACACTTCAGATGGGGAGAGATAACACACTGCGTAATTACAGGCAAATGATTGAGGCCATAGGTACATCTCACCCACCTCCTGTAATTCCCACAGCTCCAATAGCACTGATAATCATGTTTGTTCAAAGTAACAATCACACCACAGGATGGTCCAATTTCCTCAGGAGGACTCCAGCAGAATAATTGCCTGAGCCCTGGAGGGGGAAACGAATGAAGAAACTGCAACAGAAGCAGAAAAACAGAAAATGGCATGGCAGTTTTCTTGATTGGAACAGAACTGGCTAATCGATTGCACAGTATTTTGCTCAGTTGAAGGGCCTTTATAGATCTGAAACAGGCAAGGAGGTCATTGCAAACTTTACACGAAAATGTTCTACTTTTAAGTTCTATTTCATGACTTTCTTTTACATCCAGCTCATCCTTCTATCCACATTTTTTGTTAATCTTTCTTCTTAAGTTGACTGTCCTTTGAGGTTAATCCAACTTTTAAGGTGGGCTACCCTGCCTGAGTACAGCCATGTTTGTTAAAACCACTAAATAGGAATATACTGTATCTTATTCGGGTGTGGCCATGGGTCCCAACAGTCATCACGTGACAGTGTTTAACTACAAGAAAGCAGATTACATATGACTGAGAATTCTAATGAGCCAATTGACCTGAACAGGCATTATTCTTTGCACCATAACAATTTGTGCAAAGAAATGGTTGATTTATGAAGGCAAGTTTATGAAAATGTTTGTACTGCTTGAAGGAGCCAGCTACATAGCTCATATAAAAGGTTAGGTATTTCCCCTTGCTACGTTCAGTGGACACAGTTGGACCCATAAATGTAATGACAGTGAGCTGAAGGAGGAGGTGGTGTTCTTAAGTATTCATGAAGGATAACAAATGCAAAACATCTTCTCGATGATGAAGCTAGAGAAAGCCAAATCTGTGAGAAAGATTCCACAAAGTTAAAAATGATCTTGCAGTGCAATGGTAATGTCCCCCTGCAATGTGAGCCACAAAGACCAGTTTCAAGCCCCACCCACCCTGTAAGTGTATCATTACATGTCTAAACGTTTCTAACAAAACTTTAACCTGCTGTTGGGAAACAGAATCTTTTTCTCCTGCCCAATTACATTCCCTGACCAACCTTTCTAAAAGGTCTGGTTAGGCGAGCAAGATTCTGCCCAGCTCTTTTGGTCCATGTCTCTTGAGATAATTAATATTATGATAGCAAAATTTAAGAGACATTTAAACAGACTCACGCATAGGCAGGGAATAGAGGGATAAGAACATGAGCAGGTACATGGGATTGATTTAGAATGGCATTACGGTTGGCATAGACATGATAGGCTGAAGAGTCTGTTCATGTGCTGTACTGTCCTATCTTCTATGTTTGAACTCCATATCTTTATGAAGTGTATGTGCACAGTCTGCACAGCATGCCATTGATGCTAGCTAATGAGTAATTGCTATGAAAATGTGGGAACAATTTATAGAGATGTACCAAAGTGACGAAAAATTATAACAGCTGTCAGACTCCCCTAGCAGGACAAGGTACTGAGGGTGGGTGTGGGCTGGTGGGTGGGCATAGACACCTTGGGATCCTGCAAGCCACATGGGATTAATATGGATTTCACCAGTTTCCTCATTATTCCTCCCCCCACATTATCCCAGTCCCAAGCCTCCAACACGGCACCGCCCTCATGACCTGTCCATCATCTTTCCCAGCTGTCTGCTCCACCTTCTCTCTGACCTATCACCTTCTGCCCAGCCCCCCTTCATCGACCTATCTAATTTTCAGCTACCTTACCTTCAACCCCACCCCTCTCCCAATTATGTCTCACACCCCTCGCCCACAAGCCTCATTCCTGAGGAAGGGCTTATGCCCGAAATATTGATTCGCCTGCTCCTTGGATGCTGCCTAGCCTGCTGTGCTTTTCCAGCACCACACTCTTGACATCTCAATCCATCAATTGGTTCAACTAAGTTGAGGCAGTAAGAAGAATACAGAAGGGAAGAAGTCTAACTTTGATTACTTAGAGTACTGGTGACTCCACACTCAAGCATTGTGCACAGTTCTGGTCATTGAGGGATTTCAATACAGACACACAAGACTGATTCCTGGGTTAGGGGAAACATTCCAATGAAGAAAGGCTGTGGAAATTGGGCCTGAATTCTCTGGAGTTTAGAAGAATGAGGTGAAATCTTGTAGAATTCTTAAAGTGACAGAGAACCTGCAGAAAGTATATAACCCCATCCCCCCATCTCTTGGGGTCTAGAGGCAGGGGACACAGTCTCAGAATAAAAGGCAAGGTGTTACAACTGAGATGAGGAGGAACTTCTGTCAGAGGAAGGTGAACCTTTGGAATTCTCTGTCCCAAAGAGCAGTGGAAGCTCAGTCATTAATTAAGTTTAAGACAGTGATCACAAGTTTTCTATTTACTAATGTCATTAAGGGATAGAAGAATAATGCAGTAGCATGAAATTGACCAAGGTTATCAGCCATGACCTAGAATGACAAAGCAGGCTCAAAGGGCTGAATGACTTTACTCCTACTCACATGTTCCTACGAACAGCAACAGTGAATGGAAAGGAATCCAGTGCCAGCAATGCACAGCATTCTTTTCTGGCATCATATGCATAGAAGTAAAGGCCCTGTTGCATGAAGTGGTTGCAAAGACATTGTCCTTTTGTGATGTTTGACAGTACATTCTCATGCACTATCGCTGCAGCAACTCTGTAAAGAGGTCAGAGCTGCCCTTTATTTTCAATGGATGCAACATGCTTATGGTAGACATCCTTGCAATATATGATACTTCTCTTCATCTGTGTTTCTGGCAAAAGACAATGACCCAGGGCCATTTCCATTTGCATGTACCACTGCTTGCAGTACTGGCTCAATGTATCCTAACTTCGTAGAATTTCAGGCTCAATCTCCACAATCTCTCTTTATTAGATTATATTCTATAGATGCAGAAATTAGCCAGAAATATCCCAAACACACTTCCATTCATGCAATGCCACTAAATGTATGCCTTTCTATGATTATAATGTTTCTAACCTTGCAGTTAGCCAGCATTTAATTAAATACCAATAGTAAAGAGACATAAATAAAAATGTAAATTATAATCCAGAAATGGCAGAAATTACTAATACACTTGTGACTTCTATTCAACATCCTGTTAAGCAGCAATCCAAAAGCCCCCAGACAGGCCATACGCAAGACAAGTCATTCGTGTTCTGAAGAGAGGTCACTTGACCTGAAAAGTTAAGTCTGCTCTCTCTCCACATATGCTGCCAGATCTGCTGAATTTTTCCAGCAACTTCTGCTATTTTTCCTCTTTAAGTTATTACCTGTGCAGCCACAGACAAAGCAAACACATGGAGAAAGAAATGGCTCACTCATTCCAAGAGACAGTTACAGCTGCTAAGTAATCATGAATATGAATTTCACATTAGATAGTTCATATGCTAGGAATCCGTAGAAAATGATGTGGAGGGCAAATGCACCGCAAAATTGATATTTAACTGAAGATCTTTCCCCCAATACAATCCAGAAAATGCTTTTTGAGTGCAACAGTAGCAGAGCTCCAGTTACCTGATAGCTTCTCCAATGTCCAATGAGAACCATTACTTGGGGATGGCATATGTGGGCCTGAGCAACACAACCTATAGTTTATTTTTGATTTGACAGATTTCTCTGGCACTGGCAACTTATTACTAGCTTTCTCCAGGCCTCTTCAAATATTCTTCCTTTCCGAAAAATAGGAGCCTTGTTAGAAAAATGTTTGAGCTAATACCTCATGTCCAGAGCCACAGAGTAGCTTCACTTACTAGATCAGAGAAATGAGTGGAGGATATTTTGAATAGGATCTGTGCAAAATAAGTTAAATAAGCAACACAAAGAAGCCATGTCAAAAAAACACTTAGCAGGCAGCTCAAAAAATTTATTAACCAGCTCAAGGTACTTAATGATACAGTGAAAATAAACATATCTATTGCAGAGACATTGATCACTTGTGCTGGTAAAGAGGTCAGAGGTCACATGATACCAGGTTATAGTCTAACAGGTTTATTTGAAATCACAGGTCTTTGGAGCACTGCTCCTTCATCAGGTGAAGAAGGATGAATGAAGACTTCACCTGACAAAGGAGCAGTGCTCAAAAAGCTTGCGATTTCAAATAAACTTGCAGGACTATAACCTGGTGTCATGTGATTTCTGACCTTGTCCACCCCAGTCCAACACCGGCACCTCCACATCATGGCTGTTAAAGAGGTCTCACTCCGTTACGATCTTAAAAGCTCAAAGACCCTCTGATCCATTTATCCAACTGTTCTCATTCCTGAATAGACACATTATTTGGACCAATTTGAAAGTATCTACAGGCAGCATCAGCCACCAAAGCATCCTGCAAGGTGGGCATAAGAATAGCGAGTGGGGCTTGTACCTTTCTGGTGGCGTGAAGTGGGTCTTTCTATGTTGCTTGTCCTGTATTTCTCCTCCATTATGAAGAATCGTAGATCCGGTAATGAAGAAACCTAATGCATAAAAAAAGTACTAATTTTTCTTTTAAAAAGACAGAAGTTCACCCTGAAAACTTCGATAATTTGGTTTGGAAAGATGATTACATTAGTCAATATGCTTAATTGACAATCTCATGGTATTTATTGCTAACAATAGAAGGAATAAATTAACAGGCACCATTGGAAGCTCAATGGACAGATTGAGTCATCATATTGGTTTGTTAACTTATTGGACCAAAAACAAAGCTGGAATGTTATATGAATAAGGACACACGAGACCCTTCTGGAATAATCTTGTTTAAATTGTGTAAGTATTATAATTGTCTATTAAACTAACTCAAAGATATTAGAGAGACTATCAGTATGAAGAAGCTGAATTAAAGTAATCAGAAATACAGTAATTAACTCAAGAGTGTCATTTTGAACTCATGTATGTTAATTCAGTTCCCACACACTGTCAGCCTCACTAACTTCTTCAAGCCACTTTATCAGCATTCTCTGTTCAAGTGTAAACCTGAATTCGTTTTAGCAGCTTGACATTAAAAAGGAGCTACTGTAAATTAAATTTAGTCTTCAAGCATAAATTTTGTTGTTAGAAAATGTGCACATAATTAGTGCCAGTTCGCTAAGGTTCTGTGGCACCTTGGCCAGGAGTAGCTGAAAAGCCTTTTATTGGATAGTAAACATTGGAAAAAAATGTTATAAATTTGTATGGCCTAGGGAAGGTTGGCTGGTAGAGCAAAACTGTTACAAAAGGAAAATTTGTGTGTGAAAGTTATTTGGCTGAAACTTATGTTTTCTTTTGGCAAAGACTAAATTATGTTGAGTTTCTTTGAGGAATTTCCACTACGCAACTTATAGTGAGCCAACTTACTGTGTCTTACCACACTCACCTCATTAGCAACCTAACCACTGACCTTTCCAACATCCACATCTGGCCCCATTCTAATACCTAATGTCCCCAGAGCACCTCAGTATTTAGCAATATTCTAGAATTCACTGGCATCTCTGTAACCAAACCCTCTTTAAAAGTCCATTGTGCACTGGACAAGTACTGTCAGTCTGGAATTGCCCTCCATGGTTTCTGACTTTTCCTCAGGCATGGGACACAGGAAGAAATTAGCACCTAACTTTGTGGGCAGGGACCTGGAGTTCCTGATGGAATGGGGTGCTGCAGACACAGAACTTCATTTTTCCTCAGGGCCAGCAGTGGAGACCAGAGCACCAGCCCATGCCAGCCTGGTCTGAGATAGACACCTTGGCTAAAGCAGTCTCAACCATCTGGAGAAATACACAGCACTGTAGGAAGGAAGTCAGTGATCTTCCCCACTCTGCCAAGACAACATCTTCTCTGCGGTTCCTCAGACTCACTCTATCTCTGCTAGTGTACTCAGTTCCCACACACTCTCATTATTACTTGCATGATCTTCCCTCACTTGCTCTCATCCATCCAAACCCTGTCACCACTGACCTTTCCATTCTCTGTGCTGCCCAGTCTTTTGCCTGGATCAACCTTCTCCAGCTGCACTAAAAGTTGTGCCCCCACCTTCACTTCCCAAAATACCTGCTTCTGTCTTACCCTGGAGGAAAACAGCCCACAAATGCAACAGAAAGACTAAACTCTTCCTGCCCCAAATGGCTGTCTGACTGTATTCAAACCTGTGGATTGCTGTCAAAGACTGCTCTCGACTTACTGTCCCATGTTGATACAACTGTAACTGTCTTATGCAGGAGATCTGAAACAGATGCTTTAGAAATCCGGACTGGAACCTAAGAGGGTTCTTTGATATTACATTTCACCTGACAGTGGTTATTCACCTCATCAAAGATAAACCGCTTTCTGGTGTGTGCATTAAATATCACCTTGCTTCAAATGTGTCTTTAATGGACATTTGCATTTGTTTTAATTTTAAAACCTTAACATGAGAGCAGTGTGATTCATGACATAAAAATATCACACTGTGTTCACAGAAAGGTAGAGAGAAAGAGCAAGAAAATTCCATGCATTTTGAAGAATGATGTCTGGTTGCAGATTAATATAATGAGTAGATTGATAATGTATCTTAGACAGAAATGATATTCGATTGTGATGGATGATTGTAGAGCATGAAGCAGGAAATGGCAAGGGACTACGAAGGTACATTTGCTTGGTGAGTGCCAACTACAGCAGTGTTATTTTGTGATATGTGAGAGAACAGCAGAGATTGCACAGAATTACAATGTAAGTACTAAATGGAAATAGGCTACATACCTAATGGATGAGGTAAAAACAATAACTGCAGATGCTGGAAACCAGATTCTGGATTAGTGGTGCTGGAAGAGCACAGCAGTTCAGGCAGCATCCAAGTAGCTTCGAAATCGACGTTTCGGGCAAAAGCCCTTCATCAGGAATAAAGCCCAATGGATGTTGAGTTCTACAGAAGAGCCGCTACTCACAGTATGTTAACTCCGCTTTCTCTCTACAGGTGCTGCTAGATCTATTGAATTTCTCCAGAAATTTTACTTCTTGTTTCAGATTTCCAGGATCCACATTTTTTTCTCTCTATCTCAGCATGTATTTGTTTTCAACATAAGTAACAACCATTAGACCCAAGTGCCCCTAAGGACCCTTGTTTTCATTTCATGACTTGTCTTCAGCTCAAGCAACACCATTCTTGCAAAACAGAAACAAAGTCTTTTGCTTTTAAAATATTATTTTAAATATTATGACAATTTAAATATTAAGGCAAGAATATTATGCAGATATTTTTTAAATGGTGGACAGGACTCAAATGCGAAAGCCCTGCCTCACTTTCAGGGAAAATAAGGTGGAATGAGATTCACTCAGGAAGGAAATCTGAACCCAGCAGAGTCATTTGATTTCAGGTTTGAATTCAACAGAATCAATTTTGGATCTTCCATGGGACTTAATTCATAGAGTGGACGTCATGGAGCAGGCATAAATTTCTTGAAGGGTATGTAAGGTGTTTAACTGTAATGATTATTTTGTTAAATCCTCCCACTATTTAGACTGCTAAAAATGTGCCTCTACTTGATTGTCAGACCAGCCATAATAATATCTCCTTGAGCAGTTTCAATATTTAGCATTTTTCTGAGGACTATTCATTATTAATGGGTTGAAGTGATTCAAACCTTACACTTGTCTCACCAAGGAGATCTGATTTTGCTGTTTAATTGACAGCTTAAAGAGATGATTAAAGAATTAGCTGTGTGAACAGAATTTTGTTCCTTTGTATAAGAGATCAACGACTTGAGTTTTCAAAGTTTGATGCTTTCACAAAGTGAAGCTGTTTCACTGTAAAGTCTGCACAGCGACAGTTGAATTAGACTTTTAGAGATTTACTTCATTTTATCTCCACATCACTCCTGAGGTCTGTATATGGTACGTATTGAGTAAGTGGTTATAGATTTGGTATAGAGGGTATAAAGGACTTAGGAGATGACTGAAGAACATAGGTTGGCATTGATTTGGCATGGGGCTATAAAAAGTTGAATGGTGGGCATGGTTTAAATTTCATGGCATTGAGTTGGCATAATAAGTATGATGGACTTTATGAATTCTCCTGAGGATATTATCGACGTTGAGCTTCATGTGCAGGGTATAATTCCAAAGATTGCAAATGACACAAAACTTCAATGCAGAAAAGTGTGAGGTGTTGTAATTTATTAGGAAGAACATTAGAAAAGCAATATAAAATAGGGGATACAATTCTAAGGGGTTGCAGGACAGAGGGACCTGGGTATATACGTGCACAGATCATTGAAAGTTTCAGGGCAGGTAGACTGAGTCGTACATAAAGCATACAATGTCTTTAACTTTATTAGTTAGGGCATAGATTACAAGAGCAAAGAGGTGATGTTGAACTTGCATAAGACACTTATTAGACCTTAGTTGGAGTGTAGTGTACAGTTCTGGATGTCACATTGTAGGAAGGATGTAAATGCATTGGAGAGAGTGCAGAAGCAGTTTACAAGGAATGGTTACTGTGATGAGAAACCTCAGTTGTGATGACAGATTAAAAAATTTGGACTTGTATTCCTGAAAGAGAAGAAGGTTAGGAGAGCATCTAATAAAGGTTTTCAACATTAAGAGCAAGTTGCATAGAGTAGATAGGGACAAAATATTCCCACTTGGAAAAGGGACAAGAGGGCATTGATTCAAAGTGATCTGTTAAAGATCAAGGCTGGATTGAGGAATAGCTTTTTTTTTTCAGTCTACAGGTATCTGGAGAATGAAATACACTTGCTGGAAGTGTGGTGGAGGCAAGTTTAATTGAGCCATTCAAGAGAGCATGGATGATCATTTGGATAAAAATAGTGTCCAAAGGTATGAGGAGAAAGCAGGAGATTGGCACTAGGTAATGATGATTATTTAACAAGATCATGCAGTGTGTGTGTTTGTGTGTGTGTGTTTGTGTTAGGGAGGGGCGGGTGAACAGATAAAGTGTGAAAGCTAGTGGTTCTAGAATTACTAAAATCAATTGGGATAAAGTGTCAGGGAACAACAGCTGATTATATAAATACCCCTCCTTGGCACTGACCTGGTCTTATTGTGTCTACATTATGTTTTTTGGAACCAGTAGGTCCAATTCTATTTCCTCACCCCGATCTCCAAACTGAAAGTCTCATGATCTGGAGTTTTGTTTTTAATCAAAGTGGGTTTGCCAAGTCAAGGTGTTGCAAAGCTTGAGCTACTACCTCAGCAACCAAACTCTGACCCTTTGACTCTGAGTTTCCACAGAGGTGACCCCAGTTTAATTAATTGTGCAATCAAAGGAATGACATCAATAACTGTTGGTGTCATTTCTTTCATGTGTTCCACTGATCTCCACTATAGATATGGCAGCAATCCAAACAACAACCATGGACACTGGACATTCCAACTGATAAATCATGTCACTCATATTCCTTTTTTCTCTGCCTTTCTGAAAATCTCACACCACAAACATCTCTAGATTGTACAAAATCTATTCGGAAATAGTTTTTCGAGCTTCATTGCAACCTCCATCCCATATGAATCACTTTCAATGGCTGTTCACTCTTTATTCACAGAATCTGCTGAACACTGGAATATATGTTAAGCATTTTTGTGGTTTTGTAGCAGAGGGCACAAAAGCAGAACTAGGAGAGGTTCAGAAAACACTGGGAATGGGAGAAGCTGGGAAAGTAGTGGCATGTTGCTTTGAGATAGTTCCACAAAGTATTGCTGCAAGTGAGGAACTTTCCCTAAGGGGTTGCATGATGTCAGTTAGCCAATTGCAATGATTAAAGCATTAATTTTGTGTGATTTAGCAGACTTCGGAATATATTGGCACTGACAGATCAGTGCTCTGTCATGTGGTATGAACTTCAAGATATCATTCGAGATGTTGAGATGCTCACATGGTCCCTAATCTGCCTCAGTAGCACAGAGCTCTCCCAATGCAGTTTCTAAGTGTCTAGGTCTGTAGGCCCCGATGGCTATCCTGGCATTGGAAAGTAACCTGCCTTCATTAGGAAAATGGTGTTATGGACTAAGCCAGACCATTCAAAACATTCTTAAGCAGGTAGCTCAAACCATAACTTTCCAATTTGTTTTGGTAAATATACAGTGAAAATTACCTGGAGTAAGTTAGCTAGGTTGACTACCAGATTTTAAAACAGACAAAAATTTATTCAAAAAATTACACAATGAAACACAAAGAACAGAATAAAGAACCCTGACAGAACTCAACCAATTCAACTCGACTCAACTATGCTATTCCAAATATACACAGCAGATCCAATAAGCAAATTCCCTTTAAAAACCAGTACAAATGGAACACATGCTTAAAGGTTGAATTTGAAGGGCAGAAAGAGACAGAGAGTTTCTACACAGCTCCCTGTTGAACTTCCAACCAGTTCAAGACTGAACAGCTAAGAGAGCTGACAAAACCACAAAATTGCTTAACATATATTCCAGTCTTTCATTATACAGGTCACTTCTACAACATGACCACTTTGGCCTGAAGTCTCATCTGCTTACGTATAAACAAAAGACCTCTCAAAACTCTTTTCATCTCTGTACCAAACCAGACTGATCAGAGCCCTGCCTGATTTATTACCCCTCTGCAAAAATCAAGGGCCGAGTATCCTTGAGCCAAGGAACAGCTTTTAGAAAAATGAGACGAGCTTTGTGACAGTGGTGATGGCAGAAACAGCCAGTTAGGTAGCAGTCTCCAGGAAGATTGCACTGGAGGCCCTGTAGTAATCAGGTCTGGGCCCCGAATCTCTGTTTTGTCAAGACATTGGAATCCTAAAGCCTACAATAGAAATCAATCCAGTGTATTCTACTTCCACTCTGGATCATTTGGGCAATTACTCATTGCCTGGCAACATTTTCTTTTACTGAGTATTATCTTCAGTAATTCCACATTTGTCTGTGTTCAGCACCAAGAATCCATTAGACAACACTAGTGTCTTCAGAGCTTCCTGTCTATATTCTGGGCAGTTACGCATTATTTCACACTTCACCATTAGCATTCGATGTGGAGGGACCAGATTGTGGAAATTATCAGTAACAGATACATAAAGGGGGATTTTTACAAAATCATATTCTTGCGAATCCAATTGGTTTTTTCACCTCTCAGGTACTTTGCTACTGCCCTAGAAAACAGCCATTATCACCCACCTTCTTGATCCTTCTGTCTTTGCATTCTGTCTCATGTTAGCAAACAGCAATGCCTCCACAAAATCATACATTATGCTGTCGTGTGTCAGATCCATACCCAGCTTCCACATAATTCTATGTTTGTATTTATTCAACTGATTTCTTCTCTTGTCAAGGCAGTGAAACTGTCATAGCCAAAATTATACTCCTGACCTATTATAATTATCTATTCAGTCATTGAAAGATGCACTCCTCATAGGAATGGCTTCTGTCACATATTTTTCAGAGCCATTCCTCTTTCCAGATATTTTCTAACATACTTGTTCACCACTGTTATTACACACATCTGAAGTAGGTAGGATTGGATCTCTGGATTTCTAGTTCAAAGGTGACTACCACTGCCGTACAAAGGTCTTTATTGGATCTAATGGCCTGTTTGGTTAATGGTGATGAGTCAGAACAAGAAGAGCCACTTGTCTTAACAACAAGATGTCATTTTTATCCATGACAACAATAGATATGGATTACATTGTCTATCTACACAAAATTACTAAGACTATCAGGAACCAGGGATGACAAGACTGACCCTGATGAAGGGCTTTTGCCTGAAACATTGATTTCGAAGCTCCTTGGATGCTGCCTGAACTGCTGTGCTCTTCCAGTGCCACTAATCCAAGACTGACCCTGTTAGGCTATTGAGCTGAGCTCCTTGATTTACCACTCAAGACTACACAATACTATCAGTATGAAGCTTAATGCAATCTCTAATAATAACCCATCCAGGATAACTTCCAAATACAACATCTCTTTTCAGCCCAGCAGAGTTCCACATACATCCCTTTTCTCATCCTCTCACTTATCTACAGCTGCCTCATAGTGAGATCATTCACAGTCTCATTATACATTTATGACATCTGACTCTACCTGGTCAGCATGTCTCTTACTGGCTTATTGTCAGACACTTTGTCCAATAATGTTATATAAGCTAAAATTTCCTTCCATGAGAAACATGAAAGACTAAAATGATTACCTTCTATCCAAACTATTAACCCTGGTTCTCTCATCACCGATTCCATTCTCCTTACTGATCTTTGTTAGAGGTTGAATCAAACTGATCAAAGTCATAGAAACCTACTTGGCCTTAAGTGGACCTTCTGATCCATGTCTGTTCCTGCAGAGAGACCACCAACTAAACCCATGATCCTGCTGACATACCATCTTGCTAGTGACCCCCATCTCACCCAGAGTTCAAATGAGCCACTCAAGAGGTCAGTTTAGATCCTGCCTCCATTGGCATTTTACTAGCCTTGGGGTGGTCTTCCACCATTTGAGGAGAGCACCAAGTAAATGATGGAGGTCAACACTCAAAGAAAAGCAAAATACTCGAAATGTGGGAAATCTGAAATAAGAGCAGAAAATGTAGGAGAAACTCAGCAGATCTGGCAGCTGAGAGAGAAATGGATCAAATCTAATGACGTTTCTTCAGAACTGGAAGGAGCTAGAAAATTATGTTGCTTGTGTGCTGGTGACAGAGGAAGAGAAGGCACAAGCAGAAGTGGTAGTGGGTGTACACAGAGCAAATGACAGCGATACTGATGTTGAAGAAGTGATACATAAATGTTTAAATGTTAGCTGTGAAAAAAAGAAAAGGGGCAGGCGACTGGAAAGTCAAGGTCACTCATATGGATGGAGTGGAGATGTTCCGCAGAGTAGTCACCCTGTCTCCAATTTGGTCCCACTAATGTATAGGAGACCACAGTGTGAGCAATAAATATACTGGACTAGATTGAAAAAAGTACAAGTGAAACAATGCTTTGACTGAAAGTGGTGTTCGGATCCTTGATGTTGAGTAAGTAGGATGTAAATGAGCAAGTGTTACACATTTTAATTTAGATGGATGTGAGGTGCTGCACTTTGGGAAGACAAATCAGGACAGGGCTTATACATTTAATGGTAAGGTCCTGGGAGTATTGCTAAACACAGAGACCCTCGAATGCAGATTCATATCTCCTTGGAAGTGATGTACCAGGTCAACAGAATAGTGAAGAAGATGTTTGGTGTGCTTGTCTTTATTAGATTAGATTAGATTACTTACAGTGTGGAAACAGGCCCTTCGGCCCAACAAGTCCAAACCGATGCACAACCCACCCAGACCCATTCCCCTACATTTACCTCTTCACCTAACACTACGGACAATTTAGCATGGCCAATTCACCTAACCTGCACATTTTTGGATTGTGGGAGGAAACCGGAGCACCCGGAGGAAACCCACGCGGACACGGGGAGAATGTGAAAACTCCACACAGACAGTGGCCTGAGGCGGGAATTGAACCCGGGTCTCTGGCGCTGTGAGACAGCAGTGCTAACCACTGTGCCACCGTACCACCCTTAATTGCTCATGATTTGAGTATAGAGGTTGGGAAGTCATGTTATGGCTATACAGGACATTAGTTAAACTGGTTTTGGAATGTTGTGTGCAATTCTGGTCTCCCTGCTATAAGAAGGATGTTGTTAAACTTGAAAGGGTTCAGAAAAGATCTATAAAGATGTTGCCAGAGTTGGAGGACTTGAGCTGTAGGAAGAGGCTGAATACACTGGGACTGTTTTCCCTGGAGCATCAGAGGCTGAGGGGTGACCTGATTATGGTTTATAAAATCATGAGGGGCATGGATAGGATAAATAGACAAAGTCTTTTCCAAAGGGTAGGGGAGTCCAAAACTAGGGAGCATAGGTTTAAGGAGAGAGAGGAAAGATTTAAAATGGATCTAAGGGCCCACTTTTTCTTGCAGAGAGCAGTGCATGTGTGGAATGAGCTGCCAAAGGAGGTGATGTGGGCTGGTACAATTATAACATTTAAAAAGCATCTGGATGGGTATATAAATAAGGAGGGTTTAGAGTAATATGGGCCAAATGCTGGCAAATGGAACTATATTAGGTTAGGATATCTGGTTGGCATGGATGAGTTGGGCAGAAGGGTCTGTTTCCATACCAGCCAGCTCCTTGTCTGTATGACAATGACTGTGATTCACTCATGCAGTTGCTGGCTGGGCCAACATTTATTTCCTGTTTCTAATTGCTCTTGAGAAGGTGAGAGAAGCAGCCTTCTTGAATTGCTACAGTCAAAATGTTTTAGTTAACCCCTTACTGGCGTTAGGAAGGGAATTCACAGGAATTGCAGTTTTATAGCTTCTGACCTGCTATTGTAGCCACTGTATTTATACGGTGAGTTCAGTTGAGTTACTGATCAATGGAAACCCCATCATATTTATAATGGGGGTATTCAGTGATGGTAGGGACACTCAATGTCAAGGGGTGGTTGCTTTATTGTTTCTTATTGGAGATGATCCTTTTCAAGCATTTCTGTGGCATAAATGTTACTTGCCACTCATCAGCCCAAACCTAGATATTGCCTAGGCCTTGATTCTTTAGGAATCAAGGCCTAGGCTTCAGTATCTGAGGAGTCACGAGTAGTGCTGAATATTGGGCAATCAGCAATGATCATCCTCACTTCTGAGCTTATGATGGAGGGGAGGTCATTGATGAAGTTGCTGAAGATGATTAGGTCTAGGACATTATCTTGAGGAACTTCTGCAGAGATGTCCTGGAAATGAAATGACTGACCATCAACAACCACAATCATCTTTCTGTATGTCAGATATGACTCTAATCAGCAGAGAGTTGCAAGCAATTCCGATTAACTTTAGTTCTTCTGGAGCTGCTTGATGCCACATTTAGTCAGATGCAGCCATGATGTCAAGGATTGTCACTCTCTCCTCACCTCTGGAATCCAGCTCTTTTGTCCATGTTTGAACCAAGGCTGTAATCAGGACAGGAGCAGAGTGGCGTCAGTGGAACTCAAACTGGACATCAGTGAACAGGTTATTGCTGAATAAGTGGTGTTTCATAGCGCTGTTAATGACACTTTCCATCGCTTTACTGATGATCAAGAGTAGATTAGTGGGGTAGTAATCAGTCAGGTTGGATTAGTCCTGATTTTTGTGCATAGGATGTAACTGGGCAGTTCTTCACATTATTGGTCAGATACCAGTGTTGTTATTGTGCTGGAAACGCCTGACCAATGGTGCAACAGGTTCTGAACATGAGGCTTCAGCACTATCGGTACAATGTTGTCAGGACCCCTAACCTTTTCAGTATCCAGTGCCTCCAGCTGGTATGGCATGAGTTACAATCAAATTGGCCAAAGACTGACATCTGTGATGCCGGGGAGCTCTGGACGATGCCAAAATATACCATCCACTTGGCTCTTGTGGTTGAAGATTTTTGTAACTGCTTTAGTCTTATCTTTTGCACCAATATGCTGGGCTTTTTCTCAAAACTCTTAACTAAATGCTCTCCAGCACCATTCAAATTTTACTCAATTGTTCTTAAAATGTATCCCCAACTACTGATTTTAGATTGGCCACCTGTAGTTAGCTAGAATGTCCTTACAGCTTTTCTTAAATAAGAGCTAAAAAATCACATAACACCAGGTTATTGTCCAACAGGTTTACTTGGAAGCATTAGACTTTGAGGCGCTGCCTCTTCATCACCACCTGAATATACAACTAAGTGATCAGTTTATTAGACACCCTTAAGCTACACTTGTAACGATAATAAATATAACATAATTGAATATCCAGCTGAAAGCATAGTCCCAAATTGGAAGAGTCAGACTTTGCTGGGAAGGTGATGTTGTAAAACTGTAGGGCTTTACACAGCTGAGATAGGGTTATATCTGAAGGAGTTTCCACTCAAGGAAGATGTTAAGATAAGGGGGAACCCATAAATCTTTTAATTGTCTGCCAATGTTAATGAGTAATATGTTGGGGGGGGGGGCAGGTTTAAAGATTCATTGCAGTCAATGAGGGTGCCAGTCCAAAACTGGTATCACCAAATCTGGAATAAGAGCATAACATTTGCCACTCTTCATTCCTTTGATGCATCCCCCTTATCTGAGGAAGACTGTATTGTTATGAAATACATTTCAGCCACCACTGCTCACACTTTTAGTGAACTGGAATGTAATCTTGCTGAATTAAGCGGCTTATGTATTCTTAGAATGCTGAAGATTCCCAGCATACTCTTCATCTCAGTTTTTACCCGATCCATTACTTTTGCCAAACAGATTTTACTGACCTCACCCTTAGTAAACACTGATGCAAATTAAGTATTAAGTATTCTGACCTTATATTGTGCCTCCAAACAGATACCACTCTCATTGACCGTAATGAATCTTTAAACCTCTCCCCAGCATATTACTCATTAGCATTGATAGACTATTAAAAGATTTATGGGTTCCCTCTTATGTTAACATCTTCCTTGAGTGGAAACTCCTTCAGATATAACCCTATCTCATCTGTATAAAGCCCTACAGTTTTACAACATCACCTTCCCAGCAAAGTCTGACTGTTCCAATTTGGGGCTATGCCTTCAGCTGGATATTCAATTATGTTATATTTATTATCATTACAAGTGTAACTTGAGGGTGTCTAATAAACTGATCACTTAGTTGAATATTCTGTAGTTATCTTTCTGGAATCTTCATTAAATGAAGGTAATAGAGCATTCCACACATAATCCATCATTTGATTGTCAAAGATTGTGGTTACCATGGAGCTGTTTTCCTCTGAGATGCAGACACCAGTATTAATTCTACATTATGTTTTGTGGCGACAACTTTGGAAAATGTCACCAGTCTCCTGTGTTGTTACATAGACAGCAGCTGTTGTCTGAGAGCTACTGATGTTTGCTTTTCCTTGCTGAAAGCCAAAGCTGAGCTATATATATATATTCTGCACAAAAGCCAAAATTAACTAATTTGAATCTCTTTAGTTTGCAATTTGCATTGGGTATTAATCCCTAAGGGCTGCATGAATTTTCTGAATGTAATAACTAATGAATTTAATTTTTTTTAATGGTTACATGTCACTCCTGAGTAACCATAATTAATACTTTATTGTGTCAATGAACTGAGAGACAACAGAAACATTAATACAATCAGAAGCAGAATGCTTCTCATTTCCATGATAACACCTGAGCACTCCAACACACAAATACATCTTCACTTTGATGTTAGCAGAGAAATATCCACTTTAGCTTGAATATTCCACTAATGTTGGTTTTATCTTAGCCAAAATTGACACAACCAATTAATCAAAATCATAATTCTAAAAACTAATTCTATTCAGCTCAAATCGACTTTTCACAATCTTTTGTGCGAGTTTTAAAAGCATGGTGCTATAAGCTGGCACTGGCTGTAAATTTGAGCACCCACCCCCAACAGGGATGAATTAATCATTAAGGATTTCCATTAATGTTATTGTTTATAGGCTTATGGAGGAAAGCCTGTTTCCTTCAGATGCACATTTTAAGAGCCATAGGATCTGAAAGAGTTAAGACTGCCTTAAGCACTACCTGCAATGGCTTAAGGACCTGATGGGAAAATAGCTTTGGATGGTGAAAGAGTGAGACCTAACATCTGAGTCCTCCACACTGTTGATGTAATGTTGTAGAAATAGTAACAATGTCTACCAAATCACAGTAACCTGTACTTCATTGCTAACATGTAGTGAGCTATATCTTGTTTAAGACGAGACCCTCTCCTCATAACACTAGCCATGACTTTCCTGGACCACACCTGACTAAATGTGCCTTGTAAATCTCTACCAAAAAGAAGAGTGGTAGCCTCAAGCCTTACTCCATAGTGAGCAATAGGGCAGACCACCTTATGCAATAGGATAGGCTGTGATGAGTGTTGATCAAAGGTATAGACACTCAAAGTGAAATGCTTTAAATGCATTTGACTCATTTGCTAAAAAAACTGGATCTCACTGCAACTAAGGAATGGTTCTATATCTCTGCTATAGGAAGGACATTGTGAAACTTGAAAGGGTTCAGCAAAGATTTACAAAGATGTTGCCAGGTTTGGAGGTCTTGAGTTATAGGGAGAGGCAGAACAGGCTGGGGCCATTTTCCCTGGAATGTCGGAGGCTGAGGGGTGATCTTACACAGGTTTATCAAATCATGAGGAGCATGGACAGGGTGAATGATTAGATTAGATTCTGTACAGTATGGAAACAGGGCCTTAACCCAACACTGATCCTCCAAAGAGTAACTCACCCAGACTTGTTCCCCTATCCTATATTTAGCCCAACTAATGCACCTAACACTATGGCAATTTAGCATGACCAATTCACTTGGCCTGCACATCTTTGGATTGCGGGAGTAAACCCACACAGACACAGGGAAGAATGTGCAAACTCCACACAGATAGTCATCCAAGGCGGGAATCGAACCCAAGTCACTGGCACAATGAGACAGCAGTGCTAACCACTGAACCACCATGCCACCCCCAGTACTGAAGGTCTTTTCTTCAGGGTAGCACAGTCCAAAACTTAAGCGCACAGGTTTAAAGTAAGAGGGGTAAGATTTAAAGTGACCTAAGGGGCAATTTTTTAATGCAGAGGGTGTTGCGAGTATGGGTTGAGCTGCCAGAGAAAATCGTGGAGGCTGGTACTTTTATAACATTTAAAAGGCATCTAAATGGGTAAATGAATAGGAAGGGTTTAGAGGGATATGGGCCAAATGCTGGCAAAGGGTCTAGATTAATTTAGAATATCTGATCAGGATGGACGAGTTGGACTGAAGGGACCCCACCACCACAGCAGAAACCCCCTGGTCCTCACTTTCCACCCTGCATTATCTGCCAACATTTCCACCACCTCCAAATGGACCCCACCACCAGAGATATATTTCCCTTCCCACCCCTTTCCACAAAGACCGTTCCCTATGTGACTACCTGGTCGGGTCCATGCCCCCCCCCAGACAAACCACCCTCTCATAATGGCACCCTCCTCTGCCACTGAAGGAATTGCAAAACCTACACCCACACCTCCTCCCTCACCTCCATCTAAGGCTGCAAAGGAGCCTTCCACATCCATCAAAGTTTCACCTGCACATCCATCAATGTAATTTATTGGATCCGTTGCTCCCGATGTGGTCTCCTCTACATTGGGGAGACTGGATGCCCCCCTGCAGAGCGCTTCAGGGAACATCTCCGGTAACCCTGCACCAATCAAACCCACCGCCCTGTGGCCCAAAATATCAACTCCCCCCCCACTCTGCCGAGGACATGGAGGTCCTGGGCCTCCTCCACTGCTGCTCCCTCACCACCCGAAGCCTGGAGGAAGAATGCCTCATCTTCCGCCTCAGAACACTTCAACCCCAGGGCATCAATGTGGACTTCACCAGTTTCCTCATTTCCCCTCCTCCTACCTTACCCCAGTTCCAACCTTCCAGCTCAGTACTGTCCTCATGACCTGTCCTACCTGCCAATCTCTCTTCCCACCTATCCACTCCACCCTCCCCTCTGAACTATCACCTCCATCCCCACCCCCATTCACCTACTGTACTCTTTGCTACCTTCTCCCCAGCCCCATAACCCGCTCGCAACTCCCCCCACCCATTTATCTCTCCACCCTGGAGGCTCCCTACCTCTTTCCTGATGAAGGGCTTTTGCCCGAATCATCAATTTTCCAGCTCCTCAGATGCTGCCTGACCTGCTGTGCTTTTCCAGCACCACTCTGATCTAAACAAGAGTTGGACTGAAGGGTCTAATTCCACGCTGTACAACTTTATGACTCTATCTTAAAATATTATTTCAAATCAGGTAATGGATTGACAGTATGAGCATCAATGATGTTTGCTGTGATAAACCACTTTCAGCTAGATTGAATAAACCAATCCAAGTTGATGCTCTTAAATATATCAAGGAGTACAGAACACCGAACACAACATTACAGCACAGTACAGGTCCTCTGGCCCGCAATCTTGCACTGACCTTTTATCCTACTCTACGACCAATCTAACCTAGATAACCTTTATCTTATTATCATCAATGTGCATATCCATGAGTTGCTTAAATGTCCCTAATGTAGCTGACTATTACCACTGCTGGCAGTGCATTCCACGCACCCACCACTCTCTGTAGAAAGAACCAACCTCTGACATCTCCCCTAAACAATCCTCCAATCACTGTAAAATTATGCCCCCTCATGATAGCTATTTCTGACATGGGTAAAACTCTCTGACTCTCCACTCTGTCTATGCCTCTCATCACCTTATACACCTCTATCAAGTCACCTCTCATCCTTCTTCGCTCCAGTGAGAAAAGCCCTAGTTCCCTTAACCTTCCTTCATAAGACATGTCCTCCAGTCCAGGCAGTATCCTGGTAAATCTCATCTGCCCCCTTTTTAAAGCTTCTACATCCTTTCTATAATGAGGTTGGAAAGGATTGAACACAATATTCAAAGTGTGGTCTAACAGGGTTCTATAGAGTTGCAGCATAACCTTGTAGCTTTTAAACTCAATGTCCCTGCTAATGAAAGCCAACACACAATACACCTTCTTAACATCTCTATCAACTTGGTTGGCAACGTTGAGGGATCTATGAACGTGAATCCTTCTGTTCCACCACACAGCCAAGATTCCTGCCCTTAACCCTGGATTCTGCATCCAAATTAGACCTTCCAAAGTGAGTCACTTCATACCTTTCCAAGTTGAACTCCATCTGTCACTTCTCAGCCCAGCTCTGCATCCTGCAATTCCCCACTGCAACCGACATAAGTCCTCCACACTATCCACAACTCCACCAACCTTCACGTCATTGGCAAATTTACTAATCCACCCTTGCACTTCCTCATCCAAGTCATTTATATAAATTACAAAGAGCACATGTCCCAAAACCATATCTGCGGAACACAAATGGTCACTGGGCTCCAGGCTGAATACTCTGTCTTCTATGGGCCAGCCAATTCTGTAATCCAGATAGCCAAATGTCTCTGTATCCCATGCCTCTTTAATTTCTGAATGAGCCTGACACGGAGAACCTTATAAAATGCCTATCTAAAATCCATATATACCACATCCATTACTCTACCGTCATCAATATGATTTATCACATCCACAAAGAATTCAGTAAGGATTGTGAGGAATGATCTACCTCTGATAACGCCATGTTGACTGTCTCTAATTAAGCTATGCTTTTCCAAATATTCATAAATGCTGTCTCTCAGAATCCTCTCCAATAATTTGTCCATGACCAACATAAGACTGACTGGTCTGTAATTCCTAGGATCATCCCTTTCTTGAATAAGTCAATAACATTTGCCACCCTCCAATCATCTGGTACTATTCAAGTGGACAGTGAGGATGCAAAGATCATTGCCAGAGGCGCAGTAATGTCTTCCCTCATTTTCCGTAGTAACTTTGGGCATATCCCATCTAGCCCTCGAAACTTATCTATCCTCTTGATTTTCAAAATTTCCAGCACATCCTCCTTCTTAACATTAACCTGTTTGAGCCTTTCAGTTTGTTTCACGCTGTCCTCACAAATGATAAGGTCCCTCGCATTAGTGGATACTGAAGTAAAGTGTTCATTAAGGACCTCCCCTACGTCCTCCGACTCCAGGCACAAGTTCCCTCCACTATCCCTGATCGGCCCTACCCTCACTCTGACTATCCTATTATTCCTCACATAAGTGTAGAATGCCTTGGGGTTTTCCTTAATCCTACCCAAAGCTTTTTCATGCCCCATTTGATCTCTCCTAAGTTCATTCTTCAGTTCCTTCCTGGCTACCTTGTAAACCTCTAGAGCCCTGTCTGATCCTTGCTTCTTCAATCTTGGGTAAGCTTTTTTCTTCCTCTTGATTGAATGTTCCACATCTCTAGTCATCCAAGGTTCCTTCACCCTACCATCCCTTCCTTACCTCAGTGGGACAAACCTGTCCAGCGCTATCAGCTCCTTAAATAGCCTCCACATTTCTGTTGTGCAGTTCCCTGAGAATATCTGCTCCCAAGTTATGCTCCACTGTTCCTGCCTAATAGCACTGCAATTCCCCTTCCCCAATTAAGTATTTTCAGTACTTCTGAAAGAATTTTTAAAATAAATTACTGTTTAAAATGCTGCCCCATTTTTCTGCTGCTCAGCTGAGTTTTTGTTCGACAGGATGCAAATGGGTTTGAGCAGAAAATCATTGAAATACATCACTTTTACAAAGTGGGCCAAGTACAAACACAACTTGTGCTTGGTCCAGCAATTTCATAAGAAGCCGAATGCTGAAGACATTTTCTTGCCAAATTAAGTAATTGTTTTGTTTGTGATAATCTCATAATTCTATGTATGATTCTTCTTTTTTTATTGTTGGTTGATATGTTATTATCTTTATTCTTTCATGAGGTGCAAGCGTTGCTCGTAAGTCCAACATTTGTTGTCTAACCCCAATAGACCTTGGAGTTGAGAGGCTTTCTTGAATGGTTCAGTGGGTAGTGAAGAACTAGTCATTTTTCTGTGGATGCAGTTATGTGCAGGCCAGACCAAATAAGATTTCCTTCCTCGTAAGAGTAGTAGAGACCCAGAAAGGTTTCAAAACATTTGTTGATGGTTGTCATAATGGTTATAACTGAGATAAGCTTCTAACTCTATAATTGTATTAACCTAATATGGGTTTCACCAGCTGCCAAGATAGATTTGAACCAACATCTCCAGAACATTTGTCAGTGGGATTACAAACCTAATGACATTACCACTATGCTACTAACTTTCTATTTTGTGCATGATTGAAACCATTTGTAATTTTTGTTTTCCAGTGTGGCACAAGGAGAGTTAAATCCCTCAAAAAGGAATGAGGCAGGACTCAGTCCTAATAACCCCATGCTGCATGACCATGCAAAATTAATCTACCGATTTGTTTTTGTTGTTGTCAGTGAGTTGCCAGCCCCAATTTCAGCACTTGAGAGAATTTACTGACCACAGCCCAACAAACTGAGGGAGGTTGACGGGGAACCTTGGGTTTGGAGATGTTACGGATTTAGAATGGGAATAACTCCAGAACAGTAACAGCCTGCAGTTCTAATGTGGAGCAAACAGGATCAGCCGTGGCTCCACATCCAACTAAATGGAATATATTATTTACTTTTTTCAGCAATCTCTTCAATGAATCGTTGGTTTAGCTGCTGAATATTCACCCATTTGACTGAAGTGTACATGTAGCATTCAGTCAGAACCGACTTTGACAAAGGGGCTAGATACAGGTATTGTGTTAAGATCCCAATGTGACAAATTAGAGACTTACATTTATACACCATAATTGATTACCACTGGCATTGCAAACCACTTTATGTCCAATAGATCACCTTTGAGGTGTTGTCACTGTTTAATATAAAAAGCACAGCAATCAATTTGCTCATAGTAAGCCCCCACTCACTGCACTCTGACAAGGAGGAGGTTATCTGTTTTATTTACAATGTAGTTTGAGGGCTAGACCATCAGGAAAACCTCCACCCCTGTCCGTCAAAGTAATGGGTTTTTTACATCTGCCTGAAAGGGCAGAAAGAGCATGATTTAATCTCTCTTCAAAAGACAGCACCTCTGACAGTGCAGCACTCTTTCCGTGTCACACTAAAGTGTCCTCATTGATGCTGTGCTTTATAACCCAGAGACAAGAGCGCTACTATCTGTGCAACAAGGGACATATCATTTGTTTAATGAATGGGATTAATTCCACTTCAGGTAGGAACATTGGATTACCACAGGACACCTGAATCAATATGAAGCGTGGTGTGCATCCAGCAACAATGATCAAACACGTTCCATTTGGACCCTTCAGTGTCCTCTTCTTGTTTGAAAAAGTAAAATTTCTAAGTTTTTTTTATCTTGAAGCTCTCAGAATAAAACTCTTAGAAGAAATCTCAGGATAGTCTCAGCACAATGTCAAGTTGGCTTGCACAACGATGAAATTAAAGTGCACAAAGAAAACCAACTAATCATTTCATTGTGCACAGTTGGCGCTGTACGCATGCTAATTCAGTTATTGAAATTCTATTCTGCCCAAAGTTTATCAACCCTGTTACATTATAAGAATAAAGGCTTTAACACGTTTAAAATGCTTAACTGTTTTTCTCCCAGTTGGATAATTGGCATATGCAATGACATAATCATACTCCTCAAACTGAGACCAGCTTCTGCACAATTCTATATTTACTCTCCAACACATAATATGTTGCTGCTAATAAGTAAGCCCATGTAGTAAAAGCAAAGATCCTAGCCATCTACACTGGAACATGGCCTCAGAATATGATTTAGCAATACATATTAACAAATAGCAGTTATTTGTGCTAATGATTTGTGAAGTTATTTTAGGCTGTACAAACATTCGTAGTCTGAATGCCAATCTGTCATTATCCAGTGGTGTTACAGTCTAATAATTTTTGTGGAGTAGTTATCAGCAAATCATTCATGACAGAAAAATGATAAGCAAATCTTGGCAATTACTGGCCTTGAAGCCTTCTGAAATACATGAAGGCCCTCTTCCAGCATCAATGAATATATGTTTCAGTTGCTCCCAAACTCCAGTTTTTGATAGGTCCCAAACCCATCCCAACCTTCTGTTCCATGCCCAGAGAGTTAAAATCTGTCCCACTGGCAGATTTGACAGGCATTTAGATTCAATGCACTTTATTCAAGCTGTAGATTTTTCCTAAAGTTCAAAGTGTCGCTGTCCTTGTGCATAATAAGATAACTGTCAACTATTAAAGTCATTTCACTTGAATTTTCATAAAGAGAAAAAGAGACAATAGAAAACAGATAGTATTTTTAAATAATAAGAGAATTCACCAACTCTTCCTCACAGCAGCAGGATGCAGCTCCAAATTCCATACCACATCCTCAGGAAGCCAATCTAACCCAGATTAGAATTGCATGTAACGCAGGGGCTCCAATTCACAAATCTCACCCTGGAAAAGACTTAATTCCAACCACACCTCCTTGCCATTTTCAATCTCACCCTTTCTAGTTAATACACAGGAGTGGGTTGGATCATTTCCACTGCTATGATAAGCTCAGAGCCCATATTGCTGCTGTATTTTTATTGTTCCTGATCTGATTTTCAGAAAAGGTTTTGCTTTAAACAGAAGTGATATGTACCAGGCACTGTGACACCATACTTTCACCTCTGGCACTTGATCTGTATCCTGCTGAAGTTGATGGAGTGAAAGCCTCTCACTTGCTGACGGCATCCTAATGGTCCAGCATGCAATGAATTTAAATGGATTGACTCAGCACCTGAAAGATATAAGCCCACAGGACAAAGCTGTTTCCATTTTAATGCTTAACATTGGCTTTTAGTCCCATTGTCTCTCCGCATCTAATCCCACTGTTAAAATTTCAGATAAGACAGGAGAACAATTCACAGTTGAGAGGTTTAAAGAATTATAAAGGAGGATGTAAAATGTAATTTAACTACCAATTGCCAATGTTATATTTGATGATTAGATTTTGCACAGAGACTGTCAATATTCCTTTCTTTCATGTACCAATCTCCCACCGTGCAATACAAAATGCACTTATCATAAAAATAAGCTAATTAAATAGTTCATAACTAAAGAAAAATGAATAATTAATTAGGGTGTTCCTCCCGCTGTTGCTGGGATTTTATACATGGCAGTGGGAAACTGACACTAAATGGTGAGCCAATGAGTCTCACTGACACAGCGATTCCCACTGTCCACTTCACTCTCTTCCCCCACGTCTACATCACCAAACATCCCTCCTTCATCCTGTCTACCCACAACCCAACTCGTCCTGTTTTGCCAGCCTGGAGCTTACATGGCCTCAGTCCTAACTTGAAGTCCCACACGCCATTGCAGCACCACTTCTATGATGACACTTTAGCGACCGAAAGCTCATTAAATGGCTGAAGGGTCAGTGTGACAAGTGGGGAACTCCATATCCTCCAGCCAAGCCCAGAATGTAAGTTGGGAAGTGCTTTTGCCCGAAAGGTCAATTTTCCTGCACCTCAGATGCTGCCTGATCTGCTGTGCTTTTCGCACCACTCTAATCTAAACTCTGGTTTCCAGCATCTGCAGTCCTCACTTTTGCCTAAATTATTCTTTGGTCAACAGTGAGACCACTTCTGGCTTTGGAACCCAAATTCTTATATTATCCTACTCCTAATATAAGAAGTAGGAGCAGAAGTAGCTAATTCAGCCCCTCAAGTTGGGGACATGTTGGGTTGTAGTGGAGAATGGAGTCAAGTCGCACCAGCGGGGGTGGTACTGAGTCTGTTATGTGAGTGTGGAGATGTTGGCTCAGGGTGTGAGCAGTGTGACAGATCTAGGATAAGTTTAGGTCAGGGTATCTATGCTAAGTTGGGTGATCAGTTTAATATCTCCTTAGGGGTTAAGTTTTTAATAGTCTTACACTTCCTCCGTGACTATTAACTTCAGTAGAACCCTCCAAATTCTAATTCTCAAATGAATACTTTTACTGCAATCCTAGCATATGAACATTGCCCAGCAGAACCTTCAATTTTGTAGGCACTTCCCTCTCAGACTTCTGTACCAGGGATTCAGAAGTGTCCCATGTACAGCTACCATCTGTGCTGCAAAACTTGTTGTCTAGCCATTGATAAATCTGGGCCTTTGATATTTTGTTTCTCATTTTTTCCTGCCAAAGTGGACAACCTCACAGTTTACCTTCTGCCAAATATTTGCCCACTCACTTAACCAAACAATATTTCTTTCTATAATAAAACACACAACTACAGACGTTACAGATATGAAACAAACAAAAAAACTGAAAGCGCTGGGGAAACTCAACAGGTCTGGTAGCATTTGCAGAGAGAAAACATTAACTTTGTTTTGTTTCTCCAGCACTTCCTGCTGTTGTTGGTTTTATATTCTTTTGAGGACACTCTTGACTCGGACTGAGAGTTTATTTAATCTCCAAAACAGTCTGCATGATAAACACATTATAAACGGTGCTTGCCCATTAACAAACCTAAGAATAGCAAATGTTTCCAACTATTTGTCTAATGGAGGTGACTGTTCATTCTCATGTGAATTATGATCATAGTAGGGACTAAATCATGACATGTTTTTACTGCATTGGAAGATTTTAGCATTTCAGATCATTTGGGAGTATGGCTGTAAGGCAGAATGTAAAAACATCCTTTTCAGATTATCTGACATGATGAAGAAAAGGACAAATAAAAAGCATCACAAAGTCTGCCACAGATTGTTGAGATTGAATAAATGCATTCATGCAAATAAAAAAGAACAGCAATGGGTATTCCTTTGAATATCTCTATCGCAAAGTTGTGACATTTGCTTTTCAGACAAAAAGAAATGTTCTTTGAATGCTTTTAAATTACATTGAATGAAGTGCTTGGTTATAAATGTTGTTACATTGTTAACAATGTTTATGAAATACTCCAGAAACTAAGGGTGATGCGCACTGCAGAGATGGGACCAAGAGGCTGGAAAATTGTTTTGCCTCACAGCCAGCATTAGAATAGGAAATTCAAATTATATAAGCCAACTTCTGGCTGTAATCTCACACAACAGGTCACTAATAGTGAGCTGTTGACTTCTGAGGGCCTGGACCAGGCATTAGAACCCTTGAAATCAGGGCCTGAAACCTATTGTAGGAGCCAGTTAGCAAACTCAGCAGGTTGAGGCACTTAATGTCCTCAGCGTAACGATACTGCTCCCTTAACAAGGTTATATTGTCCTTGATTTTTTTTCAGAGAGGCCGTAAAAGACTCAGGGGCCAATTTGATTATAGCTAACAGATAACGATTCAGGCAAAAGGCTTTAAAGTTTAAAAATAACACTTGTACAATAAAAGGGGAGTGGCCAGTTCTCCCAGCTCAGCTTTTCTCTGATTTGGTCTGGCTATTCACTGAAAACAGTCAGGCAGTTCTGAAGCAGCTGGCCCAAAGAAGCAGGTCCATGCTGACCGTCCCTCTCTCTGACTTCTCTCCTCTAAGACACTGTGTTCGATTTTACCTTTTTTTGCGCCAAGAGGTGTTTATGGGGATTGTTGCAGGTATTGGGTACAGCATCATTAAGTTGGGATGACATGTTTGGTTTTCGGATAGATTAAAAAGTCATTCTGTATTCTGTCTCTTTTGTTTGTGTTTCATTCAGTTATGTTGTAAATAAATTCTGTTTTGTTTAAACTGAAGTACTTTGACCAGCTGCATCCCTCCTGAAATATCTATGTTACACCTGCTTAAAACAACTAGCAAAGTTAGAGTCCAGTCTACTTTCTTGAAATACTTTGAGGGTGTCTGGCCTAGTCCATAACCAGCTCTGGGCCAGATGTGTATCATGACATCTCTGAGCCGGTTGATTAGGGGAAACAAAGAAATTCTGCAGAAAAAAGATGGAACATTCTCTTTGCTTGTTCTGGTTCCAGCACAGCTCAGACTCAATCACATTGCTGTGGGTCTGGAGTCACATACAGGCCAGATCAGGTAAGAATGGCAGTTTTCTTCCACAAAGGACATTAGTGAACAAGATGGGTTTCTCAAACAATCGACGATGAATTTGTAGTCATCATTAGACCCTTAATTCCAGTTTTTTGTGAAATTCAAATTCCACCAGTCACCATGTAGGGATTTGAACCCACGCTTAAAAATGTGTTGCTGGAACAGTGCAGCAGGTCAGGCAGCATCAAAGGAGAAGGAGCACCTCACATTTATCTAAATTAAACTCCATCTGTGACTTCTCAGCCCATTGGCCCATTTGATCAAGATCCCATTGTACTCAGAGGTAACTTTCTTTGCTTTCCACTACACCTCCAATTATATCGAAAAAAAAAAATCCCCATCATGCCAATGAAAATAATCAAAGGACAAGACATCATTTTTTTAAAGCAAAGACCTAGTGGCATTATCACTGGCGCATTAATCCAGAAACTTAGTTCATGTTCTGGGGGCGTGGGTTCAAATAGGAAAAAGTGAGGACTGCAGATGCTGGAGGTCAGAGCTTAAAAATGTGTTGCTGGAAAAGAGCAGCAGATCAGGCAGCATCAAAGGAGCAGGAGAATCAACGTTTCGGGCATAAGCCCTTCTTCAGGAATGAGGAGGGTGTGCCAAGCAGGCTAAGATAAAAGGTAGGGAGGAGGGACTTGGGGACTAGTGGGGTTCTGTCCTGGTGGCGAGTGGAGGGGGCGGGGTTCAAGATGCTCTCCACCGCATCTCCTCCACTTCCCGCTCCTCCGCCCTTGAACCCCGCCCCTCCAAGCGCCACCAGGACAGAACCCCACTTGTCCTCACTTACCACCCCACCAACCTCCAGTACAATGGGATCTTGATCAGATGGGCCAATGGGCTGAGAAGTCACAGATGGAGTTTAATTTAGATAAATGTGAGGTGCTGCATTTTGGGAAAGCAAATCAGAGCAGGACCTGTACACTTAGTGGTAAGGTCCTGTGGAAGCAGATCCACTGGTTATACTGGAGCTCCATTTTAAAGCAAGATTTGGATCAGTATCTATCATTTGCCAGATTTATTGCTTTTCTTTCCTGGGAAGTGAAGCTCACATCCCAAGAATGAATATATTTAGAGAGAAAAAACACTAGCTACTCTGATGACTAACTAGATACAAAGACAACAAGTCCCATTTTACACTTTTCAGGAGTATGTATCAAGTCACCAAATAACAAAATCTTTTGAGCCCAACACTTCCAAGTATTCTCTAGTTGGTCCTACCAATGAGCCCAAAGACTTGCTGGGGAGAATATGAACTATTGGAGAAGCAAGTTCAAACTTGGGTCAGTGGGTGTGGAGAGGGGTAGGTTTCTGAGAGTGGAATGGGAAGGTGGGGAATTTAGCTTTCTATGGGCTCATGTCAATGTTTCTTAAACTCCAGGAAATGACATTTGGGTTGTGCATCAAGAATTAGAAAGATTAATCATATTCCATTTTGTTTTTAACAAAGTCTTCAAAACAAGTCTTCACAGTCTTCTTGTCAGGAAATAAAATTAGGTTTCGCATTTAAAAACTTGAACGTTCTTCCTTCTCTCTGTATCCTCACTTTGATGAAATTAAATCTTATAATGATGTTCTCTCCATTTTTGTCAGGACCGACACTGTTCAACTCCTTATGTCTCTCAGATTTCCCTCTCTTCAGACAACAATGGGCTTCAACTTATCAATGCTTCTTGTTTCAGCTTGTAGCTTTTTGCTATCCTGTCTGACAGCCTTGAATCTTCAAACAAGGCTTCTCAAATTTAAGAAGAAAATGAGTAAATTGAAATCCCAGAATAAAGATAACAAGTAAACAAGATCCAGTGGACAACTGCAATGTGTTTTCATATCAATAAATGCAGGATCGATGTTCATTTTCTGGAATCCTGAGACAGAGGCTTGTATATAGGGAATGCTTTCAGGAACGTTGGAAAACTGTAAGAGGCACCTATCTGAATTTCCTAATCAGGAAAATTTTGCATTGTAAGTACAAAAGGAAAATGCCTTTCATTTCAACATTTCTTTTTTTAAAAATGACATGGTATAAAATGATTGTAGCTATTTCTAATTGAATGCAGTAACTAATTATTTCTAAGATCTTGCTACTGGCTCAACTTGTTCTGCTTCAAGGCACATTTCAGCTGTGACAAATGCATGCCCTGAAGTATTGATATCCTTTGTAATCTTTTGCAGCTTTTGCTGAGAAGTGACTTCACCAAATCTCTCTTCAATGGAATTTTGCAGATGCTGATGGCATGTGAAATTCATCAGAGCAGCTCTGTCTCTCTCTGTGCCATCAGAACGTCACTGGACAAGCAGTAGAAACTGCAGAGCACACAGAAATGGCGTTTCTGATGCACGTTCTGCAAAGTTACAGCTGTGGTTCTCGTTAAAGGCGCATCTACAGCAACTCGCCCATTCCATTCAACAGCTCCTTCCAAAATCTGTGACACCTATTTTGTTGAAAAAACAAGTAGCGGATGTATGGGAATACCACTGCCACCAAGTTCCCTCAAAGCCACAAACTATTCTGACTTAAAAATATATCATCACGCCTTCACTGTTACAAGGCTAAAGTCCTAGAACTCTCTATCAGCATTGTGGGTGCACCTATACCACCTGAACTGCAGCAGTTCAACATCACGTTTTTTAAAGAACAAATAGCAAAGGCGACAAATGCTAGCCTTTCCAAGAACACTCCGGGTCCATAACAAAATATAAATAAAAAGAAAGCAAAAACTTGGTCACAACTTCTTTTAACTGAATGAAATTTGCACTTCCTTCCTATTGGATTACTGCATGCTTCACTGTTCTTTGTTTCTAACGCTAACTCTATGATATCAGTAGAACTCGACCAGCTCTGCTTCTTTCCTCTTTAATCTGGAAACACACTAAACAAGAAAATTCTCTTGGGTAAAAACAATGACTGCAGATGCTGGAAACCAGATTCTGGAGTAGAGTGGTGCTGGAAAAGCACAGCAGTTCAGGCAGCATCCGAGGAGCAGGAAAATCTGACGTTTCGGGCAAAAGCCCTTCATCAGGAATACAGGCAGAGTGCCTGAAGGGTGGAGAGATAGATGAGAGGAGAGTGGGGGTGGGGAAAAAGTAGCATAGAGTACAATAGGTGAGTGGGGGAGGGGATGAAGGTGATAGGTCAGGAAGGAGGGTGGGGGAAGGTAGCAAAGAGTATAATGGGTGGATGGGGGTGGGATGAAGGTGATAGGTCGGGGGGTGGAGTGGATAGGTGGAAAAGAAGATAGGCAGGTAGGCTAGGTCATGGGGACAGTGCTGAGCCGGAAGTTTGCAACTGGGGTGAGGTGGGGGAAGGGGAAATGAGGAAATGAGGATTTTCCTGCTCCTCGGATGCTGCCTGAACTGCAGTGCTTTTCCAGCACCACTCTACTCCAAGAAAATTCCCTTGTATACATTTCCAGAAATCTTTCCCACTTATACTGTTATTTTACCAGTTGAATGCAGCATAACTGAAACTTCTATTTTCACAACTGTTTAGGGAGTGCATTTTTTTTAATATGCACCTTCATTTCCTTCAAAATTTCTGGTTCTGTCTAGTACACACACAGCAGTATCACAGATTTTCTATTATTCCTTGATTCATACCAGATAGGTTCAATCTTTGAACCCTCAAACATATCATCCTTTGCAATAGCTCTAAAATTATCCTTAATCAATACGGTCAACTGCCTTCCTTTGTCGTGTCCTTTTCTTTCCTGAATACTTTCTAGCAAAAAAACATTAAGTGTCCAATCCTGCCCTCGTGTTAGACAGCTCTCTGTTATTACCAGACAATCTGATAGCATTTGCACCTGCAACTCTTCAACTTTGCCAACTTTGTCCATGCATTTGCACATATGCACTCCAAACTCATCCTAATTTAACTTTCTTTTCTCTGGCATCTGTTCATTCCCATTCCTGTGGATTATTCTCATGCTGTTTGTCTCTCTCAAACTGCTATACAATTGCTTCACCTCTCTAATGCTTCATTCTCTCGAGCTCTGTATGGCTGCTGTGTGCCCATCACTTCTCACAGAAAAGGCTCAGACTCCTATATGCATCACATGCTTCCATATAATTTTCATTGCATCCTTTTCCATTCTCAGTAACTTTTTCTCATTAGATAATGTAGCCATGTTCTGATATTAAGTCTTACACTTATCTCAAATTGCTTTTTAGGTTTTATTCTCTTGAAAGATACAGCACAATTACCAAATATGAAATATATAACATAATATTTCTTTTATACTTCTTTATTAATGTATAAATATGATATTTTTGTTATTTTCAAAGAAAATGAACCTCCCACAAGCTGAGTGCACATACAAATGTCCCTCTTCCTTACTGTTCACCCTTACTTCACTCAAAGTCATGGGACCCACATTCACCATTAATCTTCCACCATGTGACCCATCCACCCTATTCAAAACTCAGGTGCAGCACAGAATGTCAAGCAGCATACATCTGGAAGCCAACCCTCAGTCTGCCTCTTCAACAGACAATCCCATATTACCAGTACAGGCCGTTCTGCTATAACGTACACTGCGTAAATGTGAATTCACTGTGACATGATTGATGAACTGGGGACACTGTTTCTAAAGTGTTAACGTTTAAAGCATGTGTAGGTTATAATGCAATTCCTGCCCCATTAGTTTTAAATGATTCCGCTATTATGCAATTTTCTTATAACAGGATTGCATGAGAACAGAACTAGCACGTTACAGCAGAACCAACTGTATGTAGAAGTACAAGTACATAGAACATAGAACATAGAACAATACAGTACAGAACAGGCCCTTCGGCCCACGATGTTGTGCCGAACATTTGTCCTAGCTTAAGCACCCATCCATGTACCTATCCAAGTGCCGCTTAAAGGTCGCCAGTGATTCAAAGTAACGTGCTACAGTAATGTGACAGACTAGAGTATATTGAGAAAGCTCCTCACACATATTCAACCAGCTAAGCATATGTTTCATGAGTGCAACAATGTTCTCATTGAGGTTCCTGGTCACATCATGACACTGACTAAAGCTGAGCTGTTCAGGAAAGGTGGGAAAGTGACAGCCTGTCAGCGTGGTTCCTGCGATACTTGTGGGTGGAGGAATGCTGCCACTATTCCACTTTTCTTGACTAGGTATCAAGACTTCTTTGATTTACAATGGCAAAGGAATGGCCATCTTAACAACAAGAGGCTCTTACCTTAACAAGATGTAATTTTTTGCATGAAGAAGTTAGATGCAAGTTAATTGAGTTCATTAGACATTGGACTGCACCTTATGTTATTTTGGATTAGTCCAAATTGCATTGAATTTTATTAAGGGATTTTCAAGGCAAGGCTGAACAAGATTTCTTGCTGTATCTTGTCACATTCAGCTCATGAACTATCAACCCTCTCTCTATAGCATCCACTATACCTGATTCCACCCATGTCTTAGCCATTCAGAGTGCTGCTCCTTCATCAGGTGACTAGTGGGCAGGATCATACGACACACAATTATGATGCTGCCCCACTAGTTACCTGATGAAGGAGCAGTGCTCTGAAATCTAGTGTTTCCAAATAAATTTGTTGGACTATAACCTGGTGTTGTGTGATTTTCAACTTTGTCCACCCCAGTCCAACACTGGCACTTCCACATCACATATATGCCATTCCTGGAACAAGTCGCCATTCAGTGGATAACATAGAATCTGTTGGCATACTCTGTTCTTTGTCATCTTTAAAAGCCTAGTGTGCATCCGGACTAGCACTATCAGTCCAGAGGTGCCCTTCACGGTTCCTGACATTTGACCCAGACATGGCAGGCAGGGGCAAGTTGACACCCCATTTTGCAGACAGGCACCCAAAGTTGCTGCTGGAAGGGGTGGTGCTTTTGTGGAATTTGCTTTTTCCTCACAACCTGCAGTGGAGGCTACCATGCCAGAATATACCAACCCAGTCTAAGGTTGCCACACAGATTAAAGCAGGCACCATTTTCTAGAAGTATGCACAGCAGTGTAGTAAGAAGGTCAATATCCTTCTCTATACCAACAGCATAAGTGCCACCATCTTCTCTCCAATACCTACTCTGTCTATCTCTACGACACATGTCCCACTAAGGCCCCTGCTGAACAACTCTCACACTTACCTACAGCATCTTCCCACATTCAGAGTCACCTATCCCAAGCCTGACAGACTCGCTGACTGACTGCGTCCAAACCTTCCACCTGTATCAGGGGGCTGTCCTTGATTTGCTGTGCTAGGACCTCCTGATTAAAGACTATTGACCCTGGACTTGACTGAGGTCTGCTGTCAAACATGACAAGCCTCCTTCTTCACATCTGTGCTAAATAGCAAGGCAAGATGGAACATGAACCTTGTATCCCTGGCTAATGGGACAAAGCACAAAAAGGCAAGACAATGCAAGACAGAGGTGCTGTAAGCATCCAGGTAGGCTCAGTGTGAGTGAGTGGTATGACAGAGAATGAAGACCTGGGGCCTGATCCAGCCAATGAACTGGGTGGATGTCCCTGCGTACCATGTCCTTGCTGCAGTATTACAATGATAATTGCCAGTGCAGCACGAAGTGAAATACAAAAGCATCCTTTAAATGTAGATGTGCCATGAGGATTCTTAGAAGTTGGCAGATATCGATAGCAAGGTCCATGGATGTGGGGTATTGTGTGGCCAATGTCCTGAGATGCCGGTATCCTGTGTAATATGGAGGTCATTCAGAGCAGGGATGAGCTGAATTCACCAGGTACCTCCTCAACATCGAGCTTGATTGGCTAGTTTGTCAACACAGGAAGCTGAATATTAATGAAGTGAGTTGGATTGTCACCAAAATGTTTAACATCCCCCTGAATTGGCAACTTGTTGCTTTCTAATGAAAAATTCTCCCATGCCACTTGTAAAAAGCATAAAAAGTTGAATTGAGTGGTTAAGATAGACCTTGTTAGAATTCTTATCCCTGTCATAAATCTCACCAAATCCAATGTTGCTCATTCCTCCATAATATTCTTCCCATTGTTACTGCGGAGATTGTAATGAGGTCAGCCAGGTAAACCTAATAGAATATGAGTTCCCTGATTAGGGCGGTTAATCCGGTCCAGTCAGGGAACCCTGGCTGACAGATATAAACACAAATGTCAGAGATTCTGTTCACTCTGAGAGCTGGCCCTCGGGATCTGAGTCAGTGTCAAGAACTCTCCACATGTAAAGCAAGGGTGACTTGCTAAGGGGATACCGAAATCTGTGGAGTAATTTCAGTTACTACATAGACGGTACATCTGTCTTCTTTGGATGCAGAGCTATTCTCACAGTTTTCTCACCCAAGACTGTGCAGAGGAACCTTGATTATCCAACATTCAATTATCTGAATTTTGAATTATCCAGCAAGATCGTAAGATCCCGATGCTTGGCTAAACTATGTAATCCGACATTCCATTGTCCAGAATTTGATTAACTGAATGAAATACTCCCCACCCATGACCTTTGAATAATTGAGGCTCCTCTGTGTATCATCAGATAATGCAGTATCAAAACTTAACCTTTCAGAGCCATTATCTTATGCAACATTTCTTGCCCACCCCCACTCCACCCCAAAACCGTTTGTTAAATAGTTATAATTTGTGCATTCATTTTTAAGATTACATTTCACATTTATTTCCACAGAAATCTCTGTCTTCACTCATTTAGACAATCTGGAGATTTAACAATTCTTCCAGAATATGTTCTCTTCAGTAATGAATGACTGATAAGTCTTTGTTTTGAAGACCATTGACCTTGATGCCAATCTTGACTATGAGCTTGAACTTGACCTTGTATCATTTACAAAAAAGCTACCACCATGATGTTCCTCATTGGGTTCACCTCAACCAATCATACCAATACCTACTGCCCTCGGGCCATGAGTGGTAACCCCTATTTTGACATCAATTACAGTGAGTAGTCTGCTGCTCCATGTAAGATTGTCCCTGCTTACAAATATTTTATACCCCTATGATTCATCTGTAGAGTCAGCTTCTTTTTAGAACAGGGAGTGGAGTCTTCAGTTTTCTACCTATCTGTAATATTGATGGCAAACAGCATACATGTAAAGCCAATTCAGCATTTTTTTTTCAAAAGGGATTTAACTACCAGCACTCTGCTCTCAGCTTCTGCATTCAACTGTGGTATCTTGAAAGACCTGGATGTTCAAATCAATAACTGGTGCAAACTGACCGAGAGACCCATTAGCAAACTGTGATCCACTGTCTGACACAACCACATCAGCAATCCCATATCACAAAATCATAGAAGTGTTACGAGCATTCACCCCTTTACACTTACCCAATCATATTAAATCAGTATCAAATATCTCGTGCCATCTCCTGCATTTTTCCCAATATGTAGCAAATACTTCTTGCAAGACCCTGATTACTGCTGATGGTTAATAGCTTTTTACTTCGAACCTGTGAGAAAACATAGTCAACAGCAATAAGGAAGACCATCCACCAAACATAGATAGCTCTATTCCCACTTGTTTTCACGGTCTGGTAGAAAGAAAAGTGGAGGTCAGTGGTGGTTGCTGCTCAGACCTATGAGTAGCACAGGTTTCATGGTCAGCTGAATCTCCACCGATGTCCCTAACAACTACACAGCTTGTGGTGCAATGGTTCACAATAGCATGTCAGTACAGATTTAAGAAGTGTGCTCAGGGTATCATCATTGTGTTTTAGCATTTGACTTGAGATATGGAAGTCACAGACTCCATCCTGACTGGATCCATTGAAGCTTGACATACTGATGAAAGCATGTTGTTTCTTGTTACCAAATAGCCTAACAGCCTTCACTTCACTGAAGTGGCTGTGAATTTACTGTGCCATCTAATTGCAGCATTAGGAATAAATACACTGCTGGAGGCAAAATGCACATCAAGCATAACTGATCCCTGGAGCTGCACTTGGTAATTTGCATTTTGTCAAGGATATTTTGCTGTGGTGACAAAACCAGCCTTTCTGCAAACTTTGGCAGGCTGTCTAAATCCTGAAATGCTGTTACTGCTCAAAATAGGTCTTCATGACCAACCGACTGGCCCTCTGTTCTGGCCAAACTTCAAAGCAATTCCAACAAACAGCAAATACATCTTCAGTTCTTCTTTAATTCCTGTCACATTTGATTGAGCTTGTGTTGTATTCTTGGCCACAGTCCCACTGTGGCCTGCATATACAATTTAATCTCACTTGCAAATTCCTTTTCAAGTAAGGCTGTCAAATATTGCTCTGGAGAACACATCTGCCATTGGTTGTAATTCCTCCTGATCATATGTCATCTCATAGACAAACCTCAAAAGGTGGATTCAGTATATCTGCATACATGGAAGTATCCATTCCTATTGATCTTTGAAGGCCATAAACCAATTTTGAAGTGGGAAACTCCTGAATAATCTTGGTTTTTCTGTGGGCCTGGTATATTTCCATCCTATGAATGACAGGTCCCAGGAAGCACGTAGATTCCATAAAAAATCACATGTTGTTGAAGGTAAGCTCTCCACCCTACATGCCTGTTAAAACTCCATGGACCCTCGTGGTCATGCTCCTTCACCATCTCCCCATATATTAAAATGTAATCCATTTAACACCTTTTAAAACTTGTCAGATATTAGTCTTCATCTATTGAAAAATCTCTGGAGATGAGGTAATTCCAAATGACAATCAAGAAAAATTGTTTATGAGTATCCCATCAGTCATGCAGCCTCTGAACAGTTCACACCTAATATGCATGTCAGGAGACCATATTTAACGGGACCCATTGCCTAAAGTAGTTGAGCACTTTGAGCACCAGTGATCAGCTCTCTTAAGATAGAATCCATCATATCACCATGTTAAGTGGTTGGATACTGGATACATTTCCCCCTTAAGAAGTGAGAGGCAGCATTCAACATTGACTCACATCAGTGCCTGAAACTAATTCCATAAGGATTTAACCCTGACCCACTCAGTTAAAATTTCGTTAGAGTCCTAAATATCCTCATTTCCATGCATCACAATGTACTCCTAAGCAACCTAAATGAATGTTGGTGTTGAAGAAGATAAAGAGAAGTCAAACATTTTGATTTTTCCTGCTACCTACCACATTTCAATTCTGAGAGGTAGAGTGGGTTAAAATAGACCCCAGGAAGTTGGTCCAGCACGATACAGGGTCCCATACACACCCACACAGCAATCTTGAAATTGAAATTTTGTAGAAATTCAACCTGTCCCACAGCTTTCCTAAAAAAGAAAATGAAATGTGATTCCCACACCAATCCTACACATATATGGAATGTTATATTACTTAAATGTATTCATTAGTATTTAAAGTGCATTCCTGACATCGCAACAGGATGCAATGAATAAAATATCATCTCAACAGTTGTGATGTGGTCTCTCACTACCTGTATCTATTTTTATTTGGTGTCATATTCTAGTAGGAGCTGTCCAAATTCCTCTGACAGGAGGTGTAGCATATCAAATGCCTAGTTGTGCCTCACATTGCTAGGTTGCTGCACTGTTACAGCTGCGCTAGAGTCACCAGAGCTGTTAATATATTGGCTAATATAAGTATACCTGTTCTATTTTATTCACTGATATTAGTTCAGAAGCTCATCTTCACAAAATTGACTGCAACTCACAAGAAATATTATTGCATTTCCCTTGATCCCACCCACCCACACATATATATTATGCTCATGCTGGTGATATTGGAGGCAGGTGTTACTAAATCAAGTGTTACATTTTCTGAAGCATAAAATTAATATTGCTGATATTAATAAGTGATTTAACTGCTGAAAATATATAGATTAGTGTCTCCGTTTAAGTAGCAGAGTGTGGAACAGCCAACAATTGAGTTAAATATCAGGTATTCGTTTGCTGTTTTTGACACGAGGACTTTCTAGCCTGTGGCTATTTATTTATGCTGCTAAATTCTAGCCTAAATTCTATGTATGTTTAGTTAAGTGTAAGTAACTTTCCATCAGGCAACGTATTGAGATTGTTATTTTTTGATGGTATATTAAATCTAAAATATAGCTGAACCAAAGGAAGAAAATGTTTCAGTCATTTACTCATGTGTGCAACAACAGAACACTTTCTTGGGTACTTCTTGCTGTATAATGTCTTACTTTCAGTATATCAGTGATGTGCACATGATATCATTGCTATATCATAGCATAAGTCCTAAAGGTATAAAGGTGTCAGTCTCCATCTTATCTCAGATCACCTTTAAGAATGCTGCTCTATGGCAAATTAATAGCTTAATGTTTGCACATCATAGCTATTTACAATAAATGTCTGTTTGATTCTTCAATACTACAATATCCACAACCAATTTCTTATATAACAGGAGATTGCAAAAGCTTTGCTGCATTAGGTAGGACACTGTTTTGGACAGTAAATACACAGTCATATTGAGAGAAGAGGAAAAAATGTGGAGGAAGATAAACCATAGCAGAAGGATGCGCTATTTTCCTCCACTATCAATAGGTGGTACAGAAGTAGTGGTGGATGAGGTATTTCACTGACACAAGTCTTCCTTTGCCTGTGCTGTGTCTAAGTCCTGTCTGATCCTCAGAAATGGAAGATAGACCTAAGGAGAAAAGGCACTTGTCTTAGTTAATAAACTGATTTATTACATGACAGTGATAAGTACAAATACATTATGAGTCAAGCATAATTACCAAGCACTCTAAGGAGCTGGGCACAATACATTTGCTTTCAACAAGGCCAGCATGCAGCCTAACTGTCCAGAGTTGAAAAATGTGGTGCTGGAAAAACACAGCAGGCCAGGCAGCATCCGAGGAGCAGGAGAATCAACGTTTCAGGCATAAGCCCTTCTTCAGGAATTCCTGAAGAAGGGCTTATGCCCAAAATGTCGATTCTCCTGCTCCTCGGATGCTGCCTGGCCTGCTGTGTTTTCCCAGCACCACATTTTTCAACTCTGTTACTCCAGCATCTACAGTCCTCATTTATCCAACCTAACTGTCCATCCAAAGACTTTGTGACATCATCAGATTGGGTGGAGCTAATGCAGTTCAACACTAACTCTTTCAGAATCAGTACCTTAGGTAACAGAGAGAAAAGTATTCTTAATGAGAGATGGTGGCATTGTGGTAATATCATTAGATTAGTAATCCAGAGCCCTAGGCTAAAGTCTCCAGGACATGGGCTTGAATCCCTCAAGGGAAAATAATGAAATTTGAAATCAATGACAAAAAAAACTGGTTTACTTGTAATCATTTGACAGCTGTCATTTCTTTATGTTGAAAACCCATCTGCAAAGAGATCAAATATTCAACCTAAATGTGGCTCCAGACACTCAACAATGGGGTTGACTCTTAACTGCCAATGGGTAATAAATGTTGGTCTAGCTAATGATGCCCACTTTACGCGAATATTAAGAGGAAAAAAATTGGAGTTTTACAAACAGAGAAAGAGATGGTTCGATTAAGTGCAAAAGAAAGAAATGAGAGATCACATGATTTGAGGTGGGCTGGAGTGACAGAGTAGAATGTGCTCATTAAGGACATTGGCCGAGGGAGGGTAAGGGTTTTAAAGACAGCAGAGATTCGGCAAAGTGTGGAAAGCATTAAGGCAGCTTGAAGATAAGAACAGGAGTGGATGAGGCTGGCTTCAATTTTGATAATTGACTGGAGAGGTCAAAGTTTAGGGGTGCAACACCAACAAAGTTCAAAAAAATCTGTGGACATTAGTCGGGTATGGTATAAAGGTGGAGAAAGTGAGGACTGCAGATGCTGGGAACCAGAGCTTAAAAATGTGTTGCTGGAAAAGCGCAGCAGGTCATGCAGCATCAAAGGAGAAGGAGAATCGACGTTTCAGGCATAAGCCCTTCTTCAGGAATTAGGTTCCTGCTTCCTGGATCACTGTGTTCTGTTCAGTGCCAACAGGGGCTTCAAAGAAGTTGGGTTAAAATTAAAGTGCATGATAATCTTAGCTCAGTTATTGTTGATTTCTGTTGCAATAATTATCCATTGCTGCACAGATCAATGGGATAAGTGGGAAGAGAAGATTGAGTTGCCATAGAAGTGAGCAGACCCAAGGCTGACATTGAGATAAGAGGATTGGGATAATTTCAGAGTTTTACACTGTGCAAAGGCCTTTCAGTTTTGATCAGTTCTCCTGTGTAACCAGGGCAAACTTGTCCTGAATGTATGTTTGAATGATACTTTGCCTGCTAAGCGCAAGATTCAAAGTGGCTCAACCACAGCCAATAGGATGTTAATGTAAAGATTAGGACTGCAATGTCAACTTATTATCTACTTTCTAAAAAGTCAGAGGGTTGCTTTTCACACTGGAGGCCTCTGACCAATGGTGTGCCACAAGGATTGGTGCTGGGTCCACTGCTTTTTGTCATTGATATAAATGATTTGGATGTGAACATATGGGGTATGGTTAGTAAGTTTGCAGATGACACCAAAAGTGATGTTTTAGTGGACAGCAAAGAAAGTTACTTCAGAGTGCAATGGGACCTTGATAAGTTGGGCCGAAGAGTGGCAGATGGAGTTTAATTTAGATAAATGTGAGGTGCTGCATTTTTGAAAGGCAAATCAGGGCAGGACCTATACTCTTAATAGTAAGGTCCTGAGGAGTGTTGCTGAACAAAAAGACCTTGGAGTGCAGGTTCATAGTTCCTTGAAAGTGGAATCCCAGGTCAACAGAATAGTGAAGATGTCATTTCGTATGCTTGCCTTTATTGGTCAGAGCATTGAGTATCGAAGTTGGGAGTTCATGTTGCAGCTGTACTGGACATTGGTTAGGCAACATTTGGAATACTGTGTACAATTCTGGTCTCCCTGCTATAGGAAGGATATTGTGAAACATGAAAGGGTTCAGAAAAGATTTACAAGGATGTTGCCTGTTTTGGAGGGTTTGAGCTATAGGGAGAGATTGAATAGACTGGGACTATTTTCCTTCGAGCATCAGAGGCTGTGGGGTGACCTTATAGAAGTTTATAAAATCATGTGGGGCATGGATCAGATGAATAGTCAATGTCTTTCCCTGGGGTAGTGGAGTCCAAACCAGTGAGCATAGATTTAGGGTAAGACGGTAAAGATATAAAAGGGATCTAAGCAGAAACATTTTCATGCAGAGGGTGGTGTCTGTATGGAATGAGCTGCTAGATGAAATCGTGGAGACTGTTACAATTACAACATTTAAAAGGCATTGGATGGGTATATGAATAGGAAGGATAGAGAGGGATATGGACCAAATGCTGGCAAATGGGATTAGATTAATTTGAGATATCTGGTCAGCAAGGACAAGTTGGACTGAAGGGTTTGTTTCTATGCTGTTCAGCTCCGTGACTCTATGATTGTATAACACATTTTTATGGAGCATGCCATTTTTTAGGAATGAAGCTCCCCTGGATGACAAATGATAGAAATGGATTCTATTGACAGATGTCAGCTAGAAAATACTAGTGAGAATCGGGCTGAGGATAGAGTTCAGAGGGCAGCTGAGAAAAATAAGAGAGTATAGAGGGAGTATTGAAAGAGACAAACAACTAACATAAAAGAGAATCTCAAAAGCTTTTGCACACACATAAGTTGAAGGTAAAAGTATAGTCACCATCGTCCTATCAGACCATACAGCTGCTGTCTCTCTAGAGAGAGAGAGAGAGAGACTGCTGGTGTTGGTTGAATCTAAGGGTCATCATGCGTAAGGTGAGGGGTGAGGTTGAGAAAGAGGTTGCTTTATGGTATTATCAGAGAGCAGATCTAAATAACAGAAGGGTGCTTTAAGGTTGAATGGGCCAATTAAGGACCAAAAAGTGGATTACATGTGGAGGTTGGTGACATGGCCGATGAATTAATACTTCATAGCTGCCTTTGCAAAGGAAGATGGTGCTACCCAAGCTAATGTAGAAGAAGAGGTAAGACTTTAGAAGAGTTGACATTTGATAAGAAGGTGATTTTGAAATGCTAGTTCCACAACCAACACGTGAGAGAATCGCATTCCAAGGATGGATTTCCTATTCAAGTGATATTCAGCAATCTCCAAATTGAAAATGGAAGTCAGAACACAATGCAGGACAATATAAAGGAGCCATTTGTAAATACAGGCAATGTTCATACGTTGGGTCTTTATAATTACACCCCTATATGAAAGCCATTTGTAAGTACAAGCATTTGTAAATTGGACTCTCATAAATCAGGAACACCTGTGTATCTAAAAAGAAAAACAGATAATAATGGAGAATTGAATAAATGAAAAAAAAATGGAGAATTGATAATGGAGAACAAAGAAATGGTGGAGCAATTAAACAATCTCCTTGATTCTGTCTTCACAGAAGCTTCCCAGCAGAGCTCCAGAAACAAGGATATTTTGGGAATGAGGAATTTTAGCATTAGAAATAAAAAGCTGGAAAAGGAAATGGGACAAAAAGGTAATAAAACCACAGATCATGATAAAGTATGCCTCAGGGTACTCAAGGAGGTGGAAATGGGAATGGTGGATGTGTTAGCTGCCGACTTCCAAGTTTCTGTACATCCTGGAACAGTTCTGGCAGATTAGATGGTGGCAAATGTAACCCAAACATTTAAAACAGTGGAAGGAACAAGAGAGTGTCAATTATAGATCAGTAGTTCGGAAAGTTCTGGAGTCTATTACAAAAGATACTATAACAGGGGCACTTAAGAATACCAGCAGTGTTACACAAAATCAGAATAGATTTATGAATGGGAAATTATTTCATCAGTCGATTGGAGTTTTTTGAAGATGTAATTAGTAGAGTAGACCGAATCAGTGGATGTGCCATGTTAGATTTTCAGAAAGCTTTTCATAAAACTCCACATAAGAGATCATTGTGCAAACTCAAAGCATGTGAGATTAGTGAATTAGGAATTGGGAAACAGACAGGAAACAGAGTAGGAAGAAATGGGTCAGATTGGGAGTGGAAAGCAGTGACTGTGTTTGGAGCCCAGTTATTCACAATACATATTAATGGTGTAGAGAAAGCAATCAAATACAATATTTCCAAATTTGCTGATGACAAAAAACTAGATGAGAGTATGAGTGGTGAGGCCGATGCACAAACTGAAGAAGAGGTAGATTATCACAAGAAGCCTTTCAACATTCTGACTCTAAACAAAAGTTGCAGAGCAGTCTTTCACATCCAAAGGTAGGTCCTTAAAGATGCACAACATTTCAAACTTACAATTATTTAATTAATTTGGATTTCACTGATTACTGATTACTGATTACTTTACATAGATTACATAGATCTACAGCATAACGTTATGTTATTAAATCAAACAGGCACTTTCACTAATGACACCTGCATTTTAATATCTCTATGTACCACAGAAATATGAACTCCTTTGTTGAGTTATAAACTCTGGGTGGAAAATGTATCTGGAGATTGTGAGCTCCGGGGATTGATGGAGAAGAAAATAAATTACAGTTTAAGCTGAATTAAAATCTCAACTATATAAACCTTAAAAAAAAGCATGCAAAAACAAAATATGGAGGTTATGAGTTCATTCAGATTCAGATACTCATGAAAATTCCATTGAAAAAGAAAAAAAAAATTAAACACCGACAAAGTCAACAAGCTAAGCTTCTAATACTCATTCACAATGTACTTACTCTCCTCTTCTGCACACGATCTTATATTTATTACACTGAGTTTTACCAAAAATCAGCCAAATGTCAATTGTGGGGCATTTCATGGACAATTTCTGTCTGTCTGCTCTAGCTCACACATTTTGTAGGCATCATACCTCCATGTCAACATTTTCACACTAACGTGCACTCGCTAGCAGTGGAAATAGACACCATGGCTGGGAGCTTCCAGGATTTCCACTGTCACTGCCAGTTTAAAGTTCTGTGTACCAGGTCAATTGTTATCAGGCACAAATAACCTTTCACAATTTACTAATGTATTCCTGTTTTACATCATCACTCTCATTGTATCTGCATCTACATGAATGAAGTTACACAGGCTATCTATTCTTAGCATCCTAACATGTTAGAATCCTGTCTAAGAGAGTGTTAGTCTTTCCCTCTTATTCAGCAGAGGATAACTTATTGTTATTATTCAAAACTATCCACAGCCCACTCCCTGCCCAATGTAGAAAGACAGCTCTGACTGATGAGTGACCAGACTCTTGACTAATCTCTATGCAGCTCCTTACTGTCAATCTCTGGACTGTTTCACTGGACCTGCCGGACTGACAGTGACCACTAGCTGAAATTTAATGATATAACATATCTGAACCTGACTGCCCTTAATGATGACTGACTGTGTAAAGCCCCTGGAATGAGTTCAGTTGCTGCCTTCCATGTGGCAGGAGTCTCAAAGCAATGACAATCCTTCTTGGCTTAGCTGAGGGGACCAGAAAAGTGTTGAGCAAAACAATAGTTTATTATGAAGACTGAACATGCATGGTTACAACATAGTTCATGGTTCATTTGCAGAAACCTAACCAAAATAAAACTGCAACTAGTGCAGTTTGTGTATATTCCCTAATCTACAAATAGCACTAAGATGAAAATGTGCTATTAGAAGGTGTTTTAAATGGAGGATACCTGTGATAACAGATAAGCAAAAGAATTATCAGGAGCTGCAGTTACATTAATCAGACAAGGAATGATTGAAGATCCCTGAACACTGCTAAAGCAAGGGAGATAACCATATGGGAATAAAAACTCTAAAGGCAATGATTTGTGGATGTTGTCAAAGTTAAAAAGTGCAGTGATAAGAACGAGATGGACAAAACGGAAGGGAGCAAAGTTCAAGGTGTAAACAGGAAATTGAGGAAAGCTGGCAGAGCAGTCCATCACTTAGCTTTGTTTGACAAATGTTGAAGTGATTTATTAGCATTCAGGTTCATTGCAAAGACAGATTCTCTACACCCACTAACAAAACCAGTCCTTAAAGATAACTGCCAGAAGAGGTGGTGGAGACAAAAATCTGCAGATGCTGGAATCCAAAGTAGACAGGCAAAGAGGCTGGAAGAACACGGCAAGCCAGGCAGCGTCAGGAGGTGGAGAAGTCAATGTTTCAGGTGTAACCCTTTTTCAGGACTGGGGGTGGGTATAAGGGGAACTGCAGATAAAGGGGGGAGTCGAGGCAGGGTGGTGAGGTGGAGATAGGTGAAGACAGATAGAGGGTACGACCTGATTGGTCGATAGGAGGGATGAATCCGGTTGGTGGCTGGAAGGAATGGTCGATCAGAGAAATGGAAGGGAGGGGGAGGGGCTGGAAAGGGAGTCAGGGGATGGGAAGGGAAGTTGTTTGAAATTGGAGAACTCACTGTTGAGGTCTTGGAGGCCAATACAATTACAACATTTTAAAAGCATCTGGATGAGTATATGAAAAGGAAGGGTTTAGAGGGATACGACCCAAATGCTGGCATACGGGACTAGATTAATTTACGATACCTGGTCAGCATGGATGAGTTGGACCAATGAGTCTGTTTCTGTGCTATACATCTGTATGACTTTATAACTCTCCAACATGCCCAGAAGAAGGTGCAACCAAGTTTCTAGCCACAGCTGACTGTTATTGTTATTCAGTGAGCTAACCTTGATATTTTGCATAGCAGCTGCTGGCATCCTTGAGGAAGGGGCATTAGGCTGTCTCCTGATTTCCATTGTGATTGTCACCAGAACCTGCTGAAATATGTGACAGCATTATGGTAGGTTCAGTAAATCAGGCTGGACTAGGAAACCATCAACTTGGCAGGTGCAGCACCTGCAATGGTACTGAAGGTACAGTGAATTGTTGCTAGTAAGTTTCTAAAGGAATAATAAATATTCTGATTACAGGCACAACCCTTAAAACTCTGATGTCCCAGGGATCTTGGGAAGACAAAATTCCACCCACAAAGATTGTCTAGCAAAGGACAAAATTTAGCCTCTTTCTAATCATACTCTTGCACTGACATGTTAACATTGAGCATCATTCATTCCATCCAATCTGTCTGCCTTTTTGAGGATTGTTCTTTTCTTCCAAATACATCAAACTGTGGTCATGCTACTGCTGTTTGGATTATGTTTTTTTTTAAATGTGCATTTGTTTATGGAATGCAGATTTACACTTTACATGGAACGGAGGAATATGTCAGGGTGGACTGAAGAGTGGATGGCTTATCTATTACACCTCTCTTCTCTACAGCACAGAAACAGACCCTTTGGTCCAATTTGTCCATGCCAACCAGATATCCTAAATGAATCTTGTCCCCCCACCGGCTCTAACCCTTTCCTATTCATATACCCATCTAGATGCTTTTTACATGTTGCAATCCACCACTTCCTCTGGCAGCTCATTCCATGTACGTGCCACCATCTGCATGAAAAGATTGCCCCTCACGTCCCTTTTAAATCTATCCCCTCTCACTCTAAACTTATGCTCCCTAGTTTTGGACTTCCCTAGCCTGGGACAAAGACCTTGACTATTCACCCTATCCATGCCCATCATGGTTTTATAAACCTCTATAAGGTCACCTCTCAGCCTCCAATGCTCCAGAGAAAATAGCCCCTGCCTACTCAGACTTTCCCTATAACTCAAACCCTCCAAACCTGGCGATGTCCTTGTAAATCCTTTCTGAACCCTTTAAGTTTAGCAATTTCTTTCCTATAGCAGGGAGACCAGAATTGAATGCAGTATTCCAAAATGGCCTAACCAATGTCCTGTACAGCCACATGATCTCCCAACTCCTATACTCAATGCCTGATGAAGGGCTTTTGCCCGAAACGTCGATTTTACTGCTCCCCAGATGCTGCCTGAAATGCTGTGCTCTTCCAGCACCACTAATCCAGAATCCTATACTCAATGCACTGACCAATAAAGGCATCTCCAGTAATATACAATAAAGAATCCTTCAAAATGCTCAATGGCAGAACTGCATCATCAAGGGAAAGAGGGGAGAAATCCACTTTTAATGGCATGATCTGCTGTTAGGTGAATTCAGAAGTCCAGTATGACAGCTAATGAATGGTAATAAGGTAGCGCTAACATGGTTGTTAAGTTGAGAGGCTGACAGATATGTAAGGTGCTGTGTGAGTATGGTGGCAGGTGCATGAAATGATAGATAAGAAGAATGATAAGTTGCTGCAGTTTTAAAGGATAAAGTGGAAAGTGGGTGGCATGCCATTTGGATAAGGACAAGGTGGCATTTGGATAGAATCGCTGGTGGGTGAGATGGCAGGTGGATGAGTTAAGTGTGCAGGGTGTCCGTGGGGAATTGTAGCAGCTGGGTAAAAACAATGACTGCAGATGCTGGAAACCATTCTGGATTAGTGGTGCTGGAAGAGCACAGCAGTTCAGGTAGCATCCAAGGAGCAGTAAAATCGACGTTTCGGGCAAAAGCCCTTCATCAGAATTATAACAGCTGGGCTAGGTCAAAGGTGACTAGGGTGATGCCTGGGTATTGTAGCAAGTTGGATAGGTGATAGTTAGGGAGGCTGGAAAGTTGGTTAGGTCATAGACAGGCAGGATGGAAGCTGGCAGCTAGATGGTAGTTTGATAAGGTGGAAGGGTCTGATCACCAAGGGTAATGTGGTAAGTGGGTGAATTGACAGGTAGGTATGGTAGGTGATCCAATAAATACCCAGATTAGTAGGTGGATAGAGTCATGTGTGGGTAGAGTGGCCAGAGGTAAGGTGATAGCTGGGTTGGGTGACAGATGGGTAAGGTGGTTATAATGGAATGATGTAGAGGGTCAGGGTTAGTTGAATTGTGTTGGGAGCGTTAATCTGGTTGGCTGCTGATGAGATCACATTGTGGGGTTAGTTGGGGGGATTACAGGATGGTTGGGCAGAAAAGCAGGTCAGATTGGGAGTGGTAGGTATTGGGAGCAGTTCAGTTGGGAGACAGTCAGGGTAGGAGGGTGTCAGTGGTGTGGTCAGATCAGATGTAGATGGGAGTTTGGAAAGACAGCCACTTGGATCATAGAAACATGAAAATAGGAGCTGGTGTATGCCATTTAGTTCTTTGAGACAGCTCTGCCATGATCATGGCAGATCATCCATCTCAATGCCTGTCCCCATTTTCTCCACATACCTTTTGATCCCGTTAGCCAGAATAACTATATCTAATATCTTCTTGAAAATATTCAATGCTTTAGACTCAACTACTTTTTGTGGTAGAGAATTCCCAGGTTCACCTTCTCTGGGTGAAGCCATCTTTCCTTACCTTAATGTTAATCTTAAATGGTTTACTCTGTGTTCTTAGATTGTGGTACATGGTTCTGAGCTCTCTGGTCAATAAGAACATCCTTTCTGGATTTACCCTGTTCAGTCCTGTTAGTAACGTATAGCTTTCTGTGAGAGACCCCTTCATTCTTATAAACTCCAGTGAATGGAGTCCTAACTGATCCAGTTTCGCTTCCTATGTCAGTCCTGAATCAGTCTGGTTTTTTTTTTGTTGCATTCCCTCCATAGCCAGAACATGCTTCCTCAGCTAAGGAGACCAAAACTGCACACAATACTTAAGGTATGGTCTTACCAAGGCTCTGTAAAAGTGCAACAAGGCATCCTTCTTCTTGTACACAAACCCTCTCATTATGAAGGCCAACATACCATTTAACTTTTCACTTTATACATTAACGATTGAGATGAAGAATTGAGGGCAGTCTGACTAAGGTTGTAGATGACACAAAGATAGGTAAAGGGACAGGTAGCATTGAGGAGGCAGGGAGGCTGCAGAAGGATTTGGACAAGTTAGGAGAGTGGGCAAAGAAGCGGCAGATGGAGTACAATGTGGAAAAGTGTGAGATCATGCACTTTAGTAGGAAGAATAGAGGCATGGACTATTTTCTAATTTGGGAGAAAATTCAGGAGTCTGAAGTGCAAAGAAACTTAAGAGTTTTAATCCAGGATTCTCTCAAGGTAAACTTTCAGGTTGAATCAGTAGTTATGAAGGCAAATGCAGTAATGGCATTTATTTTGAGAGGACTTGAATATAAAAGCAGGGATGTACTTCTGAGGCTCTATAAGACTGTGGTGAGATCACATTTGGAGTATTGTGTGGAGTTTTGGCCCCATATCTCAGGAAGGACATACTGGCCTTGGAGTGTGTTCAGAGGATGTTCACGAGAATTGTCCCAGGAATGAAAACCTTAACATATGAGGAAGGTTTAAGTACTCTGGGTCTATACTCAATGAGTTTAGAAGGATGAAAGGGGATCTAATTGAAACATACAGAATACTGAATGGCCTGGGCAGAGTGGATTTTGGGAAAATGTTTCCATTAGTAGGAGAGACTAGGACCCGAGGGCATAGTTTTGAGTAGAGGGAAGACCTTTTAGAACAGAGGAAATGAGAAATATCTTCAGCCAGACAGTGGTGAATCTATGGAATTCATTGCAACAGAAAGCTATGGAGGCCAAGTCATTGAGTGTATTTAAGGCTGAGATAGATAGGTTCTTGAGTATCAAGAGGATCAAGGATTACAGGGAAAAAGCGGGAGAGTGGGGTTGAGAAATTTATCAGCCACAATTGAATGGCAGAGCTGATTCAATGGGTTGAATGATCTAATTTCTGCTTCTATATCTTATGGTCTTATCGACTTCTTCACTACTTGCTGTGACTGCATGCTTACTTACAGTTACTAACATACAAAGATACACAGGTTTTGTTGCAACTTCTCCTTTGCCAATCAATTACCACTCAGATAATAATGCAAATATCATATTTATCCACACTATACCTCACCTGCTATGCATTTGCCCACTCATTCAACTTGCCCAAATCACACTGAAGTATCTCTGCATCCTCCTCACAATTTACACTGTCACCCAGCTCCAAATCATCTGCAAACGTAGAGAAATTACATTTAGTTCTATCATCTAAATCATTAATATACATTGTGAATAGCTGGTGTTCAAACAGTCATTCCTGTGGTACCCCATGAGTCCCTGTCTGCCACTTGGAAAAAGACCCATTTATTCCTACGCTTTGTTTCCTGTCTGCCAACCAGCTCTCTCTCCATATCAGTACATAAACCCCAATTCCATGTGTTTTGATTTTACCTGTCAATTTCTCATGTGGGCTCTTATCAAAAGCCTGATGAAAGTCTAAGAAAACTGCATCCTATGGCTCCCTCTTGCAAACTCTATTAATTGCATTTTTAAAAACACGCCAGTAGATTTGTCAAGCAACTTTTCCCTTTCACAATTCCATGCTGATTCAAACTAACATGACTCAGTTACTATTTTCTGAATACTCTCTTATTAAATTCTTCATAATGGACTCTAGCATTTTCCCTATTACTGATATCAGGCTAACGATTGAGTCATAGCAAGATGGTTGTGTCAGAGTACATTTGGGAGATCTGAAAGAGCTTGAGCTGGGATCGATTGAGTGTTGGGATACAGTACGGCCAGGAAAAAGCTAATGGGGCATAGTCACAGGGTAAGAGAAGATAATCAGTTGGATCAGATCCATAGTTACCCAACAATTAGACTGGGAATTTTCTGTTGTGACTTAGGATGGCACAGTAGCTCAGTGGTTAGCCCTGCTTCCTCACAGTGCCAGGAACCTAGGTTCGATTCCAGCCACAGGAAACTGTCTGTGAGGAGTTTGCACATTCACTCTGTCTGTGTGGGTTTCCTCCAGGTGCTCCGGTTTCCTCCCACAATCCAAAGATGTGCAGGTTAGGTGAATTGGCCCTGCTAAATTGCCCGTAGTGTTTTGGGATGTCTAGGTGCATTAGTCAGGAGTAAATGTAGGGGAATAGGCCTGGATGGGTTACTCTGCGGAGGGTTGCTGTGGAATTGTTGGGCCGAAGGCCCTGTTTCTACACTGTAGGGATTTTGTGATTCTAAGTAACTTCTCAGGTAAATCTCTGGCTCAGAATCCAAGAATTCACCGATGGTCTGGGAGCACAAAGGAATTCTCATCCAAAGGTGAAACAGGCAAGGCAATTCCCATAAAGGTCATGAAGCCAAGACTTCCATAGAAATCTGCCATCTATCTGGTCATACAATCAGTGTTGAGAGCAGTAGATTTGAGGTTCTAAGATTTTTTTAAACCAATAATTGTTTGCCTTTAATCTGCTTTGATTGGTGCAGTAATACACCAAGACTCTGTGAATAATGAATTAATTCTTCAGGCTGTTGTTGGTTATGCAAATTGTTAAGGAAAGAATTCTAAAACACTGTTACCAATTTTAGCAGCAGTTCAAAAGGAAGATTAGCAGTACAATGAATTTCTGAGGTATTGGTTTTCACAGTAGATCAAAGGATTAGCCCCGTGTTGACATTTGAAAGTGAAAGATAATGACAAAGTTAATATGACAATTATTTAAACAAAATCTCAAATCTAACAAAGATGATGTCAGATATGCCTTTCAAAAATATGGAAGCAAAGGGCTACAGTTTTGGGTTTAGTGTTATTTTCAAGGCATGTAATGGAAACTTCCATCACAATGAGCTTTCTTAACAATTTTCCGCTGGTCACCTCATGAATTCTGCATTATGTTGACCGGGGTCTTTCTTGTGCGGTCACTCAGCAGCAGAGGCAGGACTGCCAACCACGTGAACATTTCAGATGCTCCAAGACATGTACAGAGCTGCCAAACTGTTTTTTTGAGAAAAGACATGTCCCAGAAAGGGAAGCTGGTGCTATGGAGAAAGAGACAAGGGAGTGGTGTCCTGCCATTAAGGGCCATTAAATGAGTCCCCCATTAAGTGCCTTTTTATTTTGTATTTGGTTTAGATGCAGATTTTGAAAGTTCTGTTAGTTTGTTAGGTGTTGTAGTTTTAGTGTGCATAATTTTTAGGCTCCAGGAGTCTATCTTTGTTTGTTCTCAGTGATTTGTAAGTTGAATTCTTCCTCTCAGGAGTTTACAGGTTGTTGTAGAGGCCCATGGCTAATTGTGATCTCAAACAGTGTACCTGGATCATTAAAGGGAGTCACTCACCGGTCAAGAGGAAAAAGGTACTCTTGAGTCTTAAAAGAGAGTTGATAATGTCCTATTGTAGAAAACTCACGTTTGATGATAAAGAATGTCTGAAATTACAGCAGGGTGGGTTTGATTGGGTGTTTTTCTCATCCTTCAATACTAAGAGTAAGGGAGAGGCCATACTAATTCAGAAGAATCTCTCCCATTTAAATGACTAGATCATATTAAAGATGAATATAGGCTGTTTATAATTCTTACAGCCTCAATATATAGGGAAGAGTATGGAATTTTGAATGTTTATTGTCCCCTGGTGCACCTCTTAAATTTCTGATCGATGCATTCTCCAAATTGATTGCCCTTGCATTGCGGCAGATTTTTGTAGGGGGAGATTTTAATTGTCTCATAGATCTCATGGTGGATAGAATGCCCAAAGACCCCCCCAAACCTTTCTCTGCAATCTAAGCAATTAGTTAGTTTATAGATGGAATTGGGACTGATGGGTGTTTGGAGGCCTCTCCACCATGCAGGTAAGGACTTCATGTTTTTTTCTAATCTGCACAAGTGTCATACTAGGATTAATCTTTTCCTAGCCCGCACATTTATTTTTGGATTCGGTGATGTCCTACACAATTGGAAATATTGGTATTTCTGATCTCGCAGCAGTATATTTAGTGGTCAAGATTAAGGGCAATGCAGCAGGTTCATGGCACTGGTGAATGGACCCCTTTATTCTCAAGGACAAAGTTCATCAACTATTTTATTATTATGTTAAAAGCATTCTTGGCCATTAATTCAGATATGGCTAGAAACCCGTCTATTCTCTAGGAAACTGCTAAGCCTGATGTTAGGGGGATAATTATCTCTTACTCTGCCAGTTAGAAGCAACAGAAGGGAGAGCAGCAGAGCCTGCTTGAGGCACAACTGATGACAGCTGAGACGGCAAAATCTGATAGGCCATCGATGGCCAAATTGCTGGGGGTCACAGCTCTTCAGTCCACCTTGAATTCCATGCTCTCACAGACAGCCAGGAAGGAACTAACCTTTGCAAAACAAAGGTTGTTTGAGCACGGTGATAGACCAGGCAAATATCTGGCAGATCTGGCTAGGAAAAAGAGTGCTCCCCAATCTATTACCTCAGTCAGGGAAGGGACTGGAACTCTTACTTGTGATTCTAAGATCAATGCTGCATTTTGGAGATTTTACTCTGAATTATACCAGTCGGAAAACTGTGAGGACAGATGGGCTCAGATGGAATCCTTTTTAGGAACCTGGATCTTCTAGGCATGACGTCTGAAGAGGCGTCTCTCCTTCATTCAAGAGGTACAGGAGACAGTGAGGCAGCTCCAAAGTGGAAAGGCGCCCGGCCCTGATGGTTTTCCCAGTGAATTGTACAAAGAAATTATAAATATATGGCCAAGGCCGATGCTGGACACGTACAATTACTCATACAGTCATGATTACATCCCACCACTCATGAGAGAGGCCAATACCTCTCTCATCCTTAAGAGAGAGAAGACCCCGGAGGACTGTGCTTCTTATGGGCCATCTCACTTATCAATTCTGATTTTAACATTTTGTCCAAGACTCACGTATTAAGGCTGGATACAGTGTTGCCTTCCATTGTCAAAGAGGACCAGACGGGTTTTATAAAGATCCGCAGATCCTTCAACAATGTTCGGAGGTTACTTAATATGGTCCAAGCATGTCAGCAGCAATTGATTCAGGGATTAGCGATCTCTTCAGATGCAGAGAAGACATTTCATTGGGTGGAGTGGCCATAACCTTTTTCCACCCAGGAACAGTTTAGTCTAGGTGAAGTCTTTAATAGGTGGGTAAGGGTCCTTTGTAGTGATCTTCTGGCTGCAGTTCTCACCAATGGAGTAAGATCCAGTAATTTTAGTATCTACAGGGGCAGTCAGTAAGAATGTCCCCTCTCACCACTACATTTTACATTGGTGATTGAAACGCTGGCACAGGCTATCCATAAGGATCCCTACCATAACTGCCCCAGAAGTAGGATCAAAGGCACATAAGATCACATTATATGTGGATGGCATTCTTATTTTTCTGTCAAACCCAGTAGTTCCTGATGAAGGGATTATACCCGAGACGTTGATTGTCCTGCTCCCCAGATGCTGCCTGACCTGCTGTGCGTTTCTAGCACCACACTGTTTGACTCTGATCTCCAGCATCTTTAGTCCTCACTTTCTCCTAGTTTCTGCACCCCATTTGATACAATCTATTAATTTATTTGGCTCCTTTTTGGGCTATAAGATTAATTTTTCCAAATTGGAGGCTATGCCTTTGGGAGGTCTTGGGGGAATATCTGATGTTGAGGGTGAGTCACGGTTTCCCTTTAAGTGGTCACAGAGACGGTTTCTTTATTTAGGTATTCTTGTTACTCCCACCTTTGATCAATTCTTTAAGGATAATTTTATCCACTTGCTTGACAAGATTAAGCAAGATCTTCAAAGATGGGAGGCTTTTCCAATATCCTGGTTCAGTTGAGTAGCCCTTATTAAAATGAATGCACTTCCTTGTTTGCTGTACCCTATGCTAATGCTTCCCTTGATTTTTCCCAGGCAAGCATTTCAGAGACATAATGGCTGGTTTAGCTCTTTTATCTGGCATCACAGGCAGCCCCTTATTCAGCTCGCCAAACTGCAATTGCCCAAGAGCTGGGGGGAGTCGACCTTCCGGATAATATAAAATATCAATTAAGCTCCCTTTTATCTTTTTTGAGCGACTGGGCTCATGAGAACCCAGCGTCAATGTGATTGGATATTGAGGCCTCCCAGACAAAGTGTCCCCTTATTAGCCTGTTATTCTTAGATAAAATGAGGACACTGTCATAATCCAATAAATATTAATACTGTCAAAGCATGGAGAGCAATGCAGCAGAGAGAGGGTAACATATCTAAAACTTATTTTCTTTCCCCTAGAGTTGCTATGCCAGGGTTCTGGCCAGGGTTCAAACTCTGGGCAGTTAGGGGAGTTTCCTACCTGGGTGACTTATCTGAGGGTGAAACATTGATGTCCTTTGACCAAATAAGCTGCAAGTATGGATTATCTAGCAGAGATCTTTTTCATTTTTTTTCTTTAGGGACTTTATTCAAAAAGGAATGATGCTTTAGACTGACTCTTACAGATCCAATACAGAGAAGAGGATGCTTCAAGCCAAGAGCACTCTCTCAGTTGGTACTCTTTATCATCTATTGGGGGGGGGGGGGGTGAGTTGTTCCTTAGATGATATTGAGTGACTATGTGAGGTCTGGAAGAGAGAGTTAGGAGTTAAGATTTCCTCTGAGACATGGGGGGATATTTGTGAAAATGTGAGAAACATTTTGATCTGTAAGAGGACCCATGCCATGCAGCTGAAGACCCTTCATAGGATCCATCTGGCCTCAGACCGTCTCTCGAAATTTAAGGTGAGAGTTTCCTCAGTGTGCCTCAAGTGTAAAATATGTACCAGTACTCTCACTCACAGAATGATAAGTGGACTGTTGATAAATTTGAAAACAAATGTTGTTTTTATTTAGAAATAGAAACATTATCAGAAGTAGCCATGTTGCTTGTGATGTATCACCCATGTTGTTTATTTGTAATTCTTAGTATTGATGTTAAACAATCGTGTTGATTAGACTACACTAAACAGTGCACAAGTGTATCATCACATTTGAATTGTCACAGCATAAATATGGTAGCACAAAGTTATTTTATAGTAAGAGGAAACGATACACAAAAAAGAATAATGGAAATGATATGACACAATTCAAATCTTTGAAATGTTTTTTACCAAATAGTGAACCATGAACAAAAGGATGTACAGTTAACAATGGGTTTCAACATAAAGGGCAAGATATAAAAATAGATAAATTGTCTACGTAACATTAGCCAAGTAGGAGATGGGTTGCTGTAGCATGATGAGATAAGAGACTATCATTGACATGGACCCTCGATCCTCCTACACCTTGCCCTTTCTCTATAAAGGGACCCTCTCAGTCCTGAGTCTCCGGAAGTCTTTGCTCTGGGCTACATCTGCTCAGAAGTGACAAGGGGTTGTTCTAGGTTCAGATGGTGTGGTTCCTGCAGACCAGCTGGAAGTTTTTGTTGAGCACAAACTCTCTCTGAAACTCATTCAGAGTTCAACTACACAAACTGTAGGAACCCCTGTTATTCCATTCAAGCAGTTCCATCAGGAATTCTACAGACCATTTCTGAACCATCCAGAATGAAACTGAATGGTATCTAGATTTTTACACATTCTCTGACAAGTGATGCATGTTGTATTGAAAGGACATGACATCATCCTGAAGACCCTCATCCTGAGTCTCGCCATGACACTGTCATTGTGAGGATGAACAATTCCGCAGACCTGTCACCTCCCTGTAGTGTAATGGGACCTTTCACTGTGGCAACTCCATCAGCACAGGTTGCACTCTCCTGAATTACAGACAAATCGAAAGCGAAGAAACCATTGTCAGAGGCATGTGTGCCCCAAAGCCCAACTCTCCCTCCTCCACTGTAGATACAACTTCCCATCACTGTGATGTACCCGCCTCTGCTTTGTCCCTAACACTTTCCAGTCTGTCAGAATGTGAAAGGCAATATTGTCATCTGCGGTCCTTATGACATCTCTATGAGGGCAGAAATGAATGCATAATCTTTGTTCATCTCAAAGTAAGTCCAATACAAATAATGCAAGCATCACTCAAATGTATTGCATCACCTCTGGTGCCAATATCTGAAGCTCCATTGATCACAGTAGAATTCTCCAAGCCAAGCCTATGCTGCAGAAACACCTTCTGTTCTGTCAGCTTCTTGTGTGCCAGCTTCAGCTAAAGGAAGGCATGAAATGCAAATTAATTAATTCGCCGTTGCCTTGAAAGTAATAAAATTTAACTGAAATGTTCTGAATGAAAAATAATAATAGTGTCATTGTTTGAGGTATCTTCAGACTGAAAGGCTTTTATGATGTTTCACAGAATCAGTAAGCTCACCTTCCAGCATCTGACATTTTAAATGTGAGGTTGAATTCAAGTTATAGCTTTCTCAAAACAACTGCATTTAATGAGCTCTCTGTCACATTCAACTCATTAGATTACACTTAGTTTCATTGAAAAATCTTGCCTTTTACAGGTTAATTCGAAGACCCAACTCAATCAGCAATGAAACCATTTGAATTTAGTTATTCAAACACAGACTCATGTATGTATATGTAAAAATTGGCCTTGCATTTTAAACAGCACTTCAATGCATGTCAACACATTGTATAAACCTTGCTGTTGAATTGCTGTCGCCGCTACCATACTGAAGGCAATCTGCACTCAAACAGGAATGAGAAGACATTTTTGACTTCCATGGAGTAGTTTGTGGTGAAAGTCTGGCACAACACAGAATGCATTCCTTAGCTGTACTTCAGTTTTTACCAGGGATTTTGGATTCCTTATGATATAATGTGATTCATAAAAATCATTAAGATGTAACTATTTGAATGACTTTGACAGTTGTCAGAAAGATGACACCAGTATTGAACATGTGAAGAGAGCTGTCTTAGACACTGTACTACATAGCTGCATTACATAACCCATTATGTACAGATGTAATTAAAAGAGGATAACAGCATATAAGGAGTTGAAGAGCACTTCTTGGTGATAAGGAGGAAATAATCTCAGGGACAATGTAAATACTTTGAGCTCAGAGAACCATTCTTTCCCTCTGTCAGCAGCAGCATTGGCTTATAGCACAAGATAAAGCAAACTGCACAGACGAACTCTTCAATGTCCTACCTGCACTTCCAACAGTACTTTTGGAAAATGCTGATGTCCTTCCTTCAGGGTATCCACTGAAATTATCAAGGAATTTACATGGACACTTGATCCCTGCCGACCTGAACAGGCAGGAAAAGCCTGAAATGTGGCAGCCACAACCATGTAACATTTCAGAGCTTTATTGAAATGACCCTTTTCAAATCTATGCTCAAATCCTGGAATATGACTTGATCCCACAATTGTGCGACTAAATAAACCAAGGAACAAATTTCATTATGTCTGAACAAATGTGTAGTAAAGGGTTTCTTTGTGCATTAATATTCTGAGATGGGTCAATCTGAATCTTCTGAAAATGATCCTTGAAAATGAGGTAATACTAATTGCGACAAATACCACTGACTTAATTGGCTTGACACCAAAAATGAGTATGCTTTATTCTTTCACTGTTACAGTTATTTAAAAACGCTTCTGAATAGGGCAATACCAAAACTGCTAAAATTCAGTTGTACTTTGGTTGGAGAGAAATGGTTTTCTTTGAAATTCCAAATCACAGAGGAAATAATTGACTGTGAAGTAAATCCTTATTTAAGAACAGAGGAAGCAAGTTTCCATTAATAGAATAGCTGTGAAAATGAAAACTGACTCCATCTGGTGCCTATTGAGCATGGACATATTCTTTTAATAGATTGATAACAAAAGGTTTTAATATACATTAAGTTAAATGAAATTGAGTTACTATTTTCCAGGCTACTCTCTTGCCAGAACTGGTTATTAGATGGGTTCCAGAGTAAAAATCTTAAAATTTAATAACAGTTACTTGTTAAAACAATTCTACTTTTCATTTTTTCTCTCTCCAAGTTACACCTTCATCCAGTGTTTTAAATGGCAAACAGTTTCCAACAGATTCTTCTGCAAGATGAAGATAATAAAAGGTCAAGATGCATTCTGTTGTGTTAAACCTAATCCACTAGGTATTGAGATTGCAGACTTATACCAGATATGTTTTGAATAATGTATTCTGGAATTTAATTTAGAACGTAATTAAGATATGAAGAACAGCTGACGACAGCTTTATTTTAATCAGCACTTCTTGCCAGTGAGTTACAAGGCCAAGATAAAATAGGAAAATAAACTTTGGTTTGTCAACTTAGGCTTTCATTTTCATTTACACTTATTCAGTTATTTTTATATTTATCACAAGTTAGTTAGTTGTGCACCTTATTAATTCATAATAAAATCCATTTTCATATTAAACTTACAGGCTGAGGTTTGGACATGACATGGGTTATTTTTGTCTTCACTAAGATGTAATTGCTGGCACTTAACACTTTTTAATGATTCCCAGAAAGGCACACCTTTATCAGTGTCTAGATATGTCCCATGTAGCACTCAGGAAGCAATCAAATGCACTGTTCTCCTGATACAAAGAACAAACAACAATACAGCAAGCCAAACAAATTCCGAGAATTAAGCATTTCACTTCAACTTTCTGACAAGGTGCCTCCACTTGCCATAACCTCTGACTTCCCGTGCGCCACATTGATCTTCAATTCCCTCATGTCTATATGGGTTAATTCTGGTTTCCTTCCACAATACAAAGATGTGCAGTTCAGGTGAATTGGCCATGCTAAATTGCCCATTGTGTTAGGTGCATTAGTCAGGGTAAATATAGGGTAGAGGAATGGGTCTGGGTGGGTTACTCTTCAGCGGGTTGGTGTGGACTTGTTGGGCCAAATAGTGTATTTTCACGTGTAGGGAATCTAATCTAAAAAAGGACATAAGGGCAGCAACAGAAAAGATCATCAGGAAACAAGGTATTTTATATGCATGCAAACAGTGTGATAATGATAAAAGGATGGCAGGGCTGTTTAAGGATTTTTTTAAGAAAGGGAACGTTTGAGGAATAGATGACATGACAGAAACTTTGAATCAGTACTCTACATCTGTCTGCACAAGAAATAATGTGATATTGTATTTGAGGAGGGGGGGAGGGTAATTGGCTGAATTTTAGTTTTAATTTGAATTGAATTATAAGTGAAAAAAATGATCAGGCTTGGTTTGAGTGTGATGGTGCTGTGGGAGGTTAAAGTTATAAATGTCACCTTCTCAACTCACTTTGCAGTTTTGGTGGAAGCAGGAAGCCACTTCAGGGAGATTGTTTGGCACTCCTTCCTAAACAATGAAACAGTGAGCGAGTTGCTATTCCACTATTCGAATTTAAACAAAATTTAATGAAAAAACTACCCTTCCTAAGTTTTGGGGAACCAGGTGGCTATATCCAGGCAAAGGATGTTGAATCCAAGAGGTAAATTCCTTTACAACTATCTACTGAATGAGGCAAGCCAAACAAATTCCTAGAATTAGGCATCTCCCTTCAACTTTCTGACAAGGTGCCTCTACTTGCCATGACCTCTGACCTCCCATGCACCACATAGGTCTTCAACTCCCTCTCTGGGCCTCTGACATCCCCACATCTTCAGCTTTCAACCATCTCCTGCAGATCTCCAATCTCCTTCCCAAATGCAGAGAAATAAATTCCTTCTTTTTGCAAGTGAGTTGGTAACCAGGTGTCATCAATTTAAAACAGTTGGCAAACAAACGAGAAGGAAGATTTAGAGAAAAAACCTAGAGAGCTTTTTTCTAAAAAATCTGGAATGCACTGCCTTAGATGAGTGTTGTAAGCAGACTTCATTGGAACTTTCAAAGGCTGATTGAGAGAGCCAAATGAAACTGTAGCTGGGAAAGACTGAAGAAGTTCTCCATAAAATTGACAGTTAAATGAATAATGAATCAGTATTGAGGCCTTCATTCCAAGACTTGATGAAGATTGGTGTTGATGCATTTTTGGACAATGTTCAGGGAACACTCAAAATGGCAATTAGACATGAACATGGCAAAGTACCAACTTGCATGGTCATGAGAAAAGAAAAGCTAGATCTATGGGACTAATTTGGCACATTGGCTTAATGATTCTGTACTGAATTGTTTTATGATTCAAGGGCAAACCCTGTAATTATATGAAACTGCAAAGTTCTCCAACTGCAACAGAAATCATTAGTTAGACCACAAATATACTGAAGAAACTCAACAAGTCTGTGGAGAGAGAGTTAACATTTCAAGGCCAGTATGACTCTTCTTCAGAACATTACCAGTTATCACAAGTGAGACCACATCTGAAATACAATGAACAGTTTGGTCCCCTTGTCGAACAAAAGACCATAAGATGTAAGGGCAAGAGTAGCTGATAATGGGGAAAGCAAATGGACAATTGACATTTTTTTTCAAAGGAATGAAGTATTTATGTAAGGAGGTCTTGCTAAAATGATACATCAATCAGACCACACCTAGGATACTGTCAACAATTTATGTCCCCTTATTTTTCAAAGGAATGGAGTATTTAGGTGTAATCCAGAGAAGGTTCACGAGGTTGATGCCAGGTATGGATAGCTTTTTTTTATGAGGAGAGTTAGAGTAGTTTGGGAGCTTAGAGGGCTAAGAAGCAACCTTATAGAAACGTGAAATATTCTGAGGAGACTTGAAGGGAACATTTGGAGGAATTGAGAAAACTGCCAAGCATCCCAGATGGCATCTGCCTGGATGCAGAGACATGCCACTCTCAAGCATCCCATGTGTCCACCTCTTTTGAACAATGTGCTTTTCCCCCTTCTGTCATCCAGACAGCCCTCCACCACCCCTCCTCCATTCCCCACTCTACTGCTCTAAACCCCCTTCCCCCACTAACCACAAGAAAGACAGGTCCCCCTTGCCCTCACTTAGCACTGCACCAATCTCCTCATCCAATGCATCAATCTGAAATACCTCTGCCAACTCCAACTAGACCCTACTACCAAGAACACCTTGCCCTCCCCACCCCTCTCTGCCTTCCACAAGGACTGTTCCCTTCAACAGCTCTTGGTTCGTATCACTCTCCACACCAACCCCTCTGAAACCCCAGGTACCTTCCCCTGCAACCATAAAAGAATCAAAAAGATACACCATCCCCTCCCCTTCATCCAGTGCTCCAAACAGTCCTTCCAAGTGAGACATAGGTTCATCTGCCTCTCTTCCAACCTGGTTTAGAGTATCAGGTGCACCCGGTGTGGTCTTTTCTATATAGGGGAGACCGAACGTAAATTTAGGGAACGGTTCAACGAGCATCTCAGCTCGGCCTATAGAGGCTGACCAGGCCTCCTAGTCACTGCCCATTTCAATTCTGCTTCCCACTCCCTTTCCAATATGACCGTCCCTGTCCTCCTTCCTTACCACAGAGAATCAGATCATAAATTGGAGAAACAATATCTCATCTTCAGCCTGGGCAGCCTATAGCCCAGAGGACTCTCCAATTTCAAACTACCTCCCTTCCCATCCCCCAACTCCTTTTCCAGCCGCTCCCTTCCATTTCTGCCATTGACCTTTTCTTCCCCCAACCAGGTCACACCCTCTACCTCCGTTCCTCTATCCCTACCTCACCATCCTGCCCCTGCATGCACTGCCCACACATACCCCACCCCTTTCCTTTATCTGCAGCTCCCTTTACACTCAACTCCAGTCCTGAAGAAGGGTTACACCTGAACCATTGACTTCTGCAACTGCTGTTGCAGCCTGGCTTGCTGTGTTCTTCCAGCCTCCTGCTTGTCTATCCTAAGTTAAGAAAAGACTTTTACAGAAAAGCTGACAGTTGATTTATTATAAGTACCCTTCAGCAATAATTTTCACTTACACTATTTCTGGAACTTTTCTTCATTATAGACATTTTTGCCAGAGAAACCATATTCGCACGTGATTCAACTGAATAATGAGACTTGCTCTTAAAGCATCATAGTTTTAGAGTCATAGAGTTGGACAGCACAGAAATGGACCCTTCAGTCCAACCCGTCCATGCCGACCAGATATCCCAACCCAATCTAGTCCCACCTGCCAGCACCCGGCCCATATCCCTCCAAACCTTTCCGATTCATATACACATCCAGATGCCTTTTAAATGTTCCAATTGTACCAGCCTCCACCACTTTCTCTGGCAGCTCATTCCACACACTTACCACCCTCTGCGTGAAAAAGTTGCCCCTTAAGTCTCTTTTATATCTTTCCCCTCTCACCCTAAACTTATGCCCTCAGGTTCTGGACTCCCCCACCCCAGGGAAAAGACTTTGTCAATTTATCCTATCCATGCCCCTCATAATTTTATAAACCTCTATAAGGTCACCCCTCAGCCTCCAATGCTCCAGGGAAAACAGTCCCAGCCAATTCAACCTCTTCCTATAGCTCAAATCCTCCTACCCTGGCAACATCCTTGTAAATCTTTTCTGAATCCTTTCCAGTTTCTCAACATCTTTCTGATAGGAAGGAGAGCAGAATTGCACACAATATTCCAACAGTGGCCTAACCAAGCTCCTGTACTCAATACTCTGACCAATAAAGGAAAGCATACCAAAGGTCTTTTTCACTATCCTATCTACCTGCGACTCATCTGCATCCAAGGTCTATTTGTTCAGCAACACTCCCTAGGACCTTACCATTAAGTGTACAAGTCGTGCTAAGATTTGCTTTCCCAAAATGCAGCACCTCGCATTTATCTAAATTAAATTCCATCTGTGACTCCTCAGCCCATTTGTCTATTTGATCAAGATCCTGTTGTAATCTGAGGTAACCTTCTTCGCTGTCCACTACACCTCCAATTTTGATGCCATCTGCAAACTTACTAAGTATACCTCTTGTGCTTGCATATAAGCTAACAGTGTAATTGCTGAAACTGTTATTGTTAGGTTGTAAGAGACAGATTATTGATCAGGAAACTGAGAAGTGAAGAACGTAAACTAACAAAATGGTCACTTCTCTCAGAATGGCCAATGACACCTTTCAGCACTTGATTGCTGATTTAAAATAAATCCAAGTTGGCCTAGTCAAACATGGGGATTTTTCCATTTGTTACATGAAAGCCAATATTTAAACTGTATTTGAGAAGTTTATCAAGAGGCATAACTGGTTCTGGATCAGAAACATAGATTCAGTGCTCTAGCAGAGATGTTATGGGCTGCGGTTGGGGGCTGAGAAAGGAGATGGTATGCAGTATCTGTTGCTGTATTCAGTGCTTTCTATTTCTTGCTATCACATGAAATGATTCAAACTGCCTAAAGATGGCATTGGTAATGTTGGAGATTTCAGGTGAAAGCGAGGATAGATCATTACCCACTTGGCCCTTCTGACAATGGAGAATCACAAATGATTAAACTAATTATCTGATGGCAGGTTACCTTACCCAGAAAATAGGACAGTACACAAAAGAAGCCAAGCTTTCATATTTTCAATGTTTCCGTAAAAAAAAATGGAGTTGCAAGACAAAAGTTTTAAAATGCAGTCCACAAATCATGGAAAAATTATGACTGATTTTTTAATTGCAATCTGCAATAGGTTCTTGCAATAAGTTATATACAAGATTTCAAAAACCATTACTTTCTATTAAATGAGGCCACTGCCTCACAAGAAGGCTGAAGCCAGAATCTTCAGCTAGAAGTACATGTGAATGATCCATCACAACTTCCTCCATCATCAGACACCCATCTTCAGTCAGTTTGATTCACTCCGTGCAAGATCAAGAAATGACTGGAGACACTGGATACTGCAAAGGGTACAGGCCCTGATAGCATTAGTACTGATAGTACTAAAGATTTGTGCTCCAGAATTTGCCTGTCCTCTAGCCAAGCTGTACCAGTACAGTCACAACACTGTACTGACCTACCTGACAATGTGGAAAATTACCTTTACACAAATAGCAAGACAAATCCAACCTGGCCAATTACTGCCCAATAAGTCCACTCTTGGTCATGAGTAAAGTGATGGAAGCTGTTATCAACCTGCTCAGTGACATCCAGTTTGGGTTCTACAAGGGTCATTCAGCTCCTGACCACATTTCGGTCTTGGTTTAAACATGGATAAAAGAGACGAATTCCAGGCAGTCACAGCCCTTAACATCAATGCCATAGTTAAGTGCAGCCAATGCAAATTAGGCAGAAAACTTCTGCAGCTTATACCTGACACATAGAAAGATGATTGTAGTTGGTGGAGGTCATTATCTCAGTTTTAGGACATCTCTGTAGGAGTTCCCCAGAGTAGTGTCCTAAGCCCAATCACCTTCAACTACTTCCCCCACTATTAACATCCTGGGAACTATCATTGACTAGAACTGAACTAAACCATTTAAATATAATGGCTACAAGAGCAGATTAGACACTTGAAATCCTGCAGTGAGTAATGCATGTCATGACTCCCCAGAGCCTGTCCACAAGGCACAAATCAGGAGTGTGATGGAAATCTCCCCACTTTCATGAATGAGTAAAGTCCCAAAAACACTGAAGAGGCTTGATACCATCTGGCACAAAGCAGCCTACTTGATTGACACCACATCCACAAACATCCATTCCCTCCACCACTGCCAATTGGTTGTAGTAGTGTGTGCCCAAGATCACTTTCATCTAGAAGGACAAAGGCAGTAGATATGCAGGCACATTACCACCTCACCAAGCCACCCACCATCCTGAATTGGAAATATATTTCTATTCCCTTCATTTCCTTGGTTAAAATCCTGGCACTCCCTTCCAGCAGTATTACAGGTCTACCTACAGGACATGGACTGAGGTGGTTCAAAAAGGCAGCTCAGTACCATCTCCTCAACAGCAACTAGGAACAGTAAAATAAATGCTGGCCCAACTAGAGATGCCCATGTTCCATGAATTAATTTTTTTTTTTAAAACTGTCCAGAAATCTGGTGACATAGTATCGAGCTGAAATGGGCACTGAAGGTACAGCGACATATAAATTAGAACTTCAAGCAATTATATCTTCTGCTTGCTCAATACTCTTAACCCTCTCACACTAACAATTCCCATGTTCAGCCTTTTAACTTCACAATATGCTGGCTGCTTTACCTCCAGAGGAGCAGTAGCCTCACTGGCTACTGAGCCTGTGGAATTCTCTGCCATGAGAAACTATTGAAGCAGAAACATTACAGATTTTCAAGCAAGATATCAATACAGTTCTTAGCACTAAAGGGATCAAAGGAGATGAGGAGAGAGTAGGTAGAGGGTACTGAGTTGGATAATCAGTAATGGTCGTATTGAATGGTAGAGCAGGCTCGAAGGGCTGAATGACCTTCTTGTACTCCAATTATTCTAGATTTCATTGCCTGCTATTGCATAAGGACCTAGAACACAAGGCAAATAGGATTGCTTTTCATTGTCATGTGAGATTAACTTTTCTTTCACAGGCACAAGTTGTGACTGAATAGTGCAAATGCCAATTTTCCTGCATGGAAAGTATATTATTCACTCTACTGTGTTTACAATTCTGGGTATTCCAAGATGAAGGACGGGAAAAATTTCTGGCTGTAACAGCTCTCTTTTTTTTGAGGTATTTTAGGTGCTGGAGGTGATTTCCTCGGATTCCAGGAGCAGCAATTAATGTTTTATATGCTGTTGCATTGTTTTGGAACTTTGGGAAAAAAAAAGTCAAAACAGCAGCAGTTTTAAAAGGGAGAAGAGCAGACAAAGGAAACACATGGTGAGGACAGAGCAGGAGAGAAAGAGGTGGGAGAGAACCTGCACAGTTACTGCCTTTGCTGTTTTTGAATTCATGTGTTGCTAGACATCGGAGAGTGTCTGGGAAAATTAACAAACAGTGAATTTCACAACCAGTCTTGGAAGAACTGTTGGGCGAAGTTCACAGCACAGAATCAAATAAGTTAATCGTTGTTTTAAGTGTGTCCAATAGAAAGGCTGCAATAGTGAGGAGAATGGATTCTTTCTTGATTATATGTTTTTGGAGATAAATCTCTTGATTAAACTTAAAATATAAGCCATAACTATTAATTTAACCTGGGGCAGTGTTTTGTAGAGGAATAAGACGGTGTTATTTTCAGGGTCTGTAAATTGTGAAGGAGCAAGAATGGCCTTTAGTACAGTGATATGTACTTCTTGTCAGATGTGGGAGTTTAAAGAGAGCTTCAGGGTCACTGCAGATTATATCTGATGTAAATGCTGTTGGATGCGAATCTTATCAGATCAAATGGATTGGTTGGAGAGACAGTTAGAAGCGATGAGGAATTTGTAACAGTAACAGTATGTGATGGATGGGGGAATGTCTCAGATACAGTCACATAGATGGGTTAACTTCAGGAAGGGTAAGAGAGGTAGGCACCTAGGGCAGGAGACTTTTGTGGATATACCCATTTCAAATAGGTATGCTGTTTTGGAAAATGTAGGGAGCGATGGATTCTCAGGGGAACATAGCACAAACGGCCAAGTTTCTGCTATTGAGACTGGCTCTAATGCAATGAGGGGTATGTCGGCTTCCAAGAGATTAATTGTGTTAGGGGATTCTGTAGTCCGAGGTACAGACAGACTTTTCTGTGGTCAGCAGCGGAAAAGCAGAATGGTGTGTTACTTCCCTGGTGCCAGGATCAAAGGATATCTCAGAGAGGGTACAGAATGTTCTCACAGGGGCGAGGGGTCAGCAAGAGGTCATTGTCCACATTGGAACCAACGATATAGGAAGGGAAAAGGTTGAGATTCTGAAGGGAGATTACAGAGAGTTAGGCAGGAATTTAAAAAGGAGGTCCTCAATTGTAGTAATATCTGTATTACTCCCAGTTCTACGAGCTAGTGAGGGCAGGAATAGGAGAATAGAGCAGATGAATGCATGGCTGAGGAGCTGGTGTATGGGAGAAGGATTCACATTTTTGGATCATTGGAATCTCTTTTGGGGTAGAAGTGACCTGTACAAGAAGGACGGATTGCACCTAAATTGGAAGGGGACTAATATAGTGGCAGCGAGATTTGCTGGAGCTGCTCGGAAGGATTTAAACTAGTAAGGTGGGGGAGTGGGACCCAGGGAGATAGTGAAGAAAGAGATTAATCTGATACTGGTACAGTTGAGATCAGAAGTGAGTCAAACAGTCAAGGCAGGCAGGGACAAGGTAGGACTAATAAATTAAACTGTATTTATTTCAATGCAAGGGCCTAACAGGGAAGGCAGATGAACTCAGGGCATGGTTAGGAACATGGGACTGGGATATCATAACAATTATGGAAACATGGCTCAGGGATGGGCAGGACTGGCAGCTTCATGTTCCAGGATTCAAATGCTACAGGAAGGATAGAAAGGGAGGCAAGAGAGGAGGGGGAAGGCATTTTTGACAAGGGAGGATATTCCCGGAAATACATCCAGGGAAGTTATTTGGGTGGAACGGAGAAATAAGAAAGGGATGATCACCTTATTGGGATTGTATTATAGACCCCCCAATTATTAGAGGGAAATTGAGAAACAAACTTGTAAGGAGATCTCAGCTATCTGCAAGAATAATAGGGTGGTTATAGTAGGGGATTTTAACTTTCCTAACATAGACTGGAACTGCCATAGTGTTAAAGGTTTAGATGGAGAGGAATTTGTTAAATGTGTACAAGACAATTTTCTGATTCAGTATGTGGATGTACCTAGTAGAGAAGGTGCAAAACTTGACCTACTCTTGGGAAATAAGGCAGGGCAGGTGACTGAGATGTCAGTGGGGGAGCACTTTGGGGCCAGCAACCATAATTCTATTTGTTTTAAAATACTGATGGAAAAGGATAAACCAGATCTAAAAATTGAAGTTCTAAATTGAAAAAAGGCCAAATTTGATGGTATTAGGCAAGAACTTTCGAAAGCTGATCGGAGGCAGATGTTCACAGGTAAAGGAATGGCAGGAAAATGGGAAGCCTTCAGAAATGAGATAACAAGAATCCAGAGAAAATATATTCCTGTCAGGGTGAAAGGAAAGGCTGGTAGGTATAGGCAAAGCTGGATGACTAAAGAAATTGAGGATTTTGTTAAGAAAAAGAATGAAGCATATGTAAGGTATATGCAGGATAGATCGAGTGAATCCTTAGAAGAGTATAAAGGAAGTAGGAGTATACTTAAGAGGGAAATCAGGAAGGCAAAAAGGGGACATGAGATAGCTTTGGCAAATAGAATTATGGAGAATCCAAAGGGTTTTTACAAATATATTAAGGACAAAAGAGTAACTAGGGAGAGAATAGGGGCCGTCAAAGATCAGCAAGGCAGCCTTTGTACAGAGCCGCAGAAAATGGGGGAGATACTAAATGAATATTTTGCATCAGTATTTACTGTGGAAAAGGATATGGAAGATATAAACTGTAGGGAAATAGATGGTGACATCTTGCAAAAGGTCCAGATTACAGAGGAGGAAGTGCTGGATGTCTTGAAACGGGTAAAGGTGGATAAGTCCCCAGGACCTGATCAGGTATACCCAAGAACTCGGTGGGAAGCTAGAGAAGTGATTGCTGGGCCTCTTGCTGAGATATTTGTATCATTGATAGTCACAAGTGAGGTGCCAGAAGACTGGAAGTTGGCAAATGTGATGCCACTGTTTAAGAAGGGCAGTAAGGACAAGCCAGGGAACTACAGACTGGTGAGCCTGACATCAGTGGTGGGCAAGTTGTTGGAGGGAATCCTGAGGGACATTACGTACATGTATTTGGAAAGGCAAGGACTGATTAGGGATAGTCAACATGGCTTTGTGCGTAGGAAATCATGTCTCACAAACTTGATTGAGATTTTTGAAGAACTAACAAAGAAGATTGATGAGGGCAGAGCAGTTGATGTGATCTATATGGACTTCAGTAAGGCGTTCGACAAGGCTCCCCATGGGAGACTGATTAGCAAGGTTAGATCTCATGGAATACAGGGAGAACTAGCCATTTGGATACAGAACTGGCTCAAAGGTAGAAGGTGGTGGTGGAGGGTTGTTTTTCAGAGTGGAGGCCTGTGACCAGTGGAGTGCCACAAGGATCGGTGCTGGGTCCTCTACTCTTTGTCATTTGCATAAATGATTTGGATGCGAGCGTAAGAGGTACAGTTAGTAAGTTTGCAGATGACACCAAAATTGGAGGTGTAGTGGACAGTGAAGAGGGTTACCTCCGATTACAACAGGATCTTGACCAGATGGGCCAATGGGCTGAGAAGTAGCAGATCGAGTTTAATTTACATAAATGTGAGGTGCTGCATTTTGGGAAAGCAAATCTTAGCAGGACTTATACACTTAATGATAAGGTCCTAGGGCGTGTTGCTGAACAAAGAGACTTTGGAGTGCAGGTTCATAGCTCCTTGAAAGTAGAGTCGCAGGTAGATAGGATAGTAAAGAAGGCGTTTGGTATGCTTTCCTTTATTGGTCAGAGTATTGAGTACAGGAGTTGGGAGGTCATGTTGCGACCTTACAGGACATTGGTTAGGCCATTGTTGGAATATTCCATGCAATTCAGGTCTCCTTCCTATCGGAAAGATGTTGTGGAATTTGAAAGGGTTCAGCAAAGATTTACAAGGATGTTGCGGGGTTGGAGGATTTGAACTATAGGGAGAGGCTGAACAGGCTAGGGCTGTTTTCTCTGGAGCGTCGGAGGCTGAGGGGTGACCTTATAGAGGTTTACAAAATTATGAGGGCCATGGATCGGGTAAATCAGCAAAGTCTTTTCCCTGGGATTGGGGAATCCAGTACTAGAGGGCATAGGTTTAGGGTGAGAGGGGAAAGATATAAAAGAGACCTAAGGCACAACGTTTTCACACAGAGGGTGGTACGTGTATGGAATGAGCTGTAGAGGATGTGTGGAGGCTGGTACAATTGCAGCATTTGGATGGGTATATGAATAGGAAGGGTTTGGAGGGATATGGGCCGGGTGCTGACAGGTGGGACTAGATTGGGTTGGGATAGCTGGTCAGCATGGTTGGACCGAAGGGTCTGTTTCCATGCTGTACATCTCTATGAGTCGATGACTCTATGGGAAAGCAGAAAATTACTTTGTTGCATTGCTAATTAATACCAAAGTTACTTTGGCCTCTTATTGTGTACTTGAAATGGTAATGCAAGTGAGTTGTTGGACAGTGACTTACATTCTCTATGCATATTAATCCATTAGGAGAACTCAATGTCAGCGAGAGATTCTGCTCAAAGTAAAATATATTGACGAATGTCAAATGTAAGAACTTGCATTTATATAACACCATTCACCAACTCGGAACATCCTTAAGTTCAACAAATTAACAACTTCTATTTAGTGTGTCTTCATTGTTGTATTGTTGCAACAACCCGCAAATTTGTGTGATCCCTGAAAACTAATGAAACAATAATATGAAATATTTTCAGTGGTATTGATTGAAGGATAAATATTAGAACAAGATACCAGGGAGAAATTGACATTTATTATTCAAAAAATCTTTTACACTCTAGATGAGGACACCTCGGGCTTTGTTTAGCATTTCATCTGAAAAACAGCAAGTCAGATGTCATTTAATGTAATGGGTTGGCAAGTGTTAATCTTGGAGAATGAGTTAAGCCCCATCCAATTTGATAATGTCATAAGAATGTGTGGAAAGGCAGAAAATCTGAAGTCTTGTCATAATGTTAATTAACAATGGCCATCTGATCAATTTGCCCTGATTGCTATCATGCATTCGATTACATTTTGTTAGACAGCCTCTTCTTGTTTTGACCTGGTAGCCATGCTACTCAGTTGCAGCAGCAAAACAGTAAAACAACCTAAAGTCAAACTAGTGGCAAGATCATTGAGGGAGAAACAGTATCTAATGGTAAAGCCTTCTACTTACGTTCAGAAACAAGAATGATCTAGAAGCTAGTCATACTTCATAGTTACAGATTCCAAAGCTAACAGGCATCGGAGTTCCATGAGTAAAATAAAGATCCTTGTTGGGCAAGTTAAGCACGTGAAGTTAATCGTGTAGACTGAGCTGAAGTTACAAATAAGTGCCATGAGTTAAAAAGGAATTCTTACAGCTCACAATGTGCTATGCAATCATAGTGAACAGACACCATGTGGCATGGTTACTGTAGAAAAATTAAGGACATGGAATGCAGCTTAAACTAAGGTATAAACCTATAAAGCAAGAAACCTCAATTACATCCACAAAAGGTGGGAAGACTCCAATTTATCAAGGAATAATGAAAAACCCCAGAAAGCAAAGAAACATTGTTGCTATAATACAAATTTAACAGTCTTAAAACAAGGAAAATAAAACACCATTGCAATAATAAAGAAGTCATAATTTACTTAGGAAAAAGAGCAAAAGCAGCATTGTGATACATCTAGCATTTGCCCAGTATAAAACTAAATTTCACTTCATGATTTAGTGGCTGGTTACTCAAAGAACTTGAAAATCTCATAACTTGAGCATTGGTGAAAAATACATATTTTTTTGAAACTTTTTACTGTTCACTCATCAGAATAATTTGCAAGAATAACAACTTGAAGAAACACCAATGTTTATACAATAAGAGAAGAAATTGTTGATCAGTTGTCCAGTTGACTCAGAGTATAAAAGCTGGCTTTCCTCTGGAACTGGTATTCGTGTAAATCTTCCTGATGACAGTAAGATGATAAGCTTTGACAAAGTATATCTTTTTCAGCAATATTAAAATTCCATACTACCAGATAACTAACTCATAACTCATTGTGAAATCTAGGATTATACTGAATTGTCAGGATTGAAAGACAGAAGCCTGAAAAGTTTGCAAGGAGATGTAGCTGAGGGAAAAAAGTACGCATAGTACACCTACTTGAGCTGATTGATCAATCTTTAAGTCAAGGTGTTCAGGCACCAAGACAAACTACTTAACCAAATCTAATAAAAGATTAAAATTTGATTTCACATAATGAAATGACACAAATTCAGAGCAATATTTCAGTTCTTCGTCTCCTGTTGGGTTCAACAGAAAAACCAAATTTGAAGATTTATAATTAAATGCAAGTTGGTGTCCTGTGACACAATTAAACCTGAATTGCCACTCAGTGCTCTATTCTTGCCTGGACATTTTGAGAATATGTGTACATTGGCACCAGGATACTGGAACATCAACCAGCAATATTCATGAATAGTAATAGCTGTCATACAACTAGTAAATTGGTTATCTCCCATCACAAAGGTAACATAATCCAAGATAGACAGGTCAAGGGGAAGGCAAGGTCAAGAATTATCTTCAGGGTTAGACTTCTTTAGAACTCTGTTTATTGCACATTACAGGTTGACCGCCGTATCCACGGAATCGTTTTCCATAGTTTCAGTTACCTGCAGTTCACTGCAGCCCGAACATATTATATGGAACGTTCCAGAACCAAGACAAGGGGCTGCCAGGGAGGTAAATTGAAATGAATGGGTTCACTCCTATCCACGGTTTTGGGCATCTGCGATAGGTCTTGGAACATATCTCCTATAGGTACGGGGGGGGTCTACTGCATTATTAATAACTATTATACATGGTAATCTTAATTATACAGAACTGTAATCTTGCTATTACAGTCTCTTCTTATTATGAGACTGCTGTCTATGTGTGCTTCTCTCTATCTATCTTAGACACTATCACTAACTAACTCTGCCTACATTGTGCTATTTTTGCCCAGTGGAAACATCCCTGTGACATCATTGCAAAATTGCTGCAGAATCCTAAGTCTTTGCACTTCAAAGGCTCTTCTCACTTGTCATAAATATTGATTAGCATTAATAAACATTCTCAATTGATTTATTAGTTTACTCCTTATTGCAATATTCACTATACATTCTTTTTCTTTTTAGCTTCCATCTCTCCCCAAATCTTTGACTTGATGCATTAGTTTTGGTGGGTGGATGAGCAAGTCTAAATGGAAACTTTTGGGGTAAAGTAGATGAGTTTTCTTTATCCATGTTGCCATCCTTTAAATCAAAGCTCTAATTGAATTTGAAACCTGACTATGCACCTTGAACTTGCTGACTATCTTGTATTGATGTAATTGCAGGATTGTAGTTGAGAAGTTAATTTGTTTATTCTTCTCTGTCAATAGTATCTGGATCAGATGATGGTGTTACTTACCTAAGAAAAGAGGCATCTAAGGGTAGTTATTTCTCACATAAAGAAACTTGTTCTTTTCCACTATTGACCTCTTCTTCAAGGTTCTGTCCTAAATCATGAATATAAATTATGGTTTAGAAATTATTTGGATTGATGCATCAAACTACAGTACCTTTTTGAGAAGTGACTTACTTTCCTATATATATCATTGGTTAGAGGCTAAAGAACTGTTACTTATGTTCATGAGGAGCTGTTGGAACCACACCTGTCAAGATACTGTGGCATTAGGATCTTAAGAGTTTTGTGTTCAATTTGCACATAAGGTATGTTTTTCAAATGAAAGGTCCATCTCCTCTATTTAAATGCTCTGTTATGCATTAATTAGTCAACATCCTGGAGAATGCTTTGCATTAAGTGAAATATTTTGCTTCTTGCACAGTGTTCAAGGAGGTACCCACCGTCACATTGGATTGCTTCCTCTCGTGTTATATTTCTTTAGTATGGAAAAAGTCCTGCGAGTGATTTATCTGAGAAACCAATGATGATTCTGTGGTAAATGACCTGTCTTGTTTTAATTTCCATAATTATCTCATTCAGGTAGTACCTACATGCTACTAATGAAGATACGCAGAAACATTTCAGGGAATTGGTATCTACTAATGAAGTACGATGTCACCAGTTCTTTCTTTGTTCTTGACGAAAATATTGATTAAAGTTGTTTTGAAGTTGTCAAGCATAACTTCTTCTTGTCAATCTTTTATCTATGTAGCCAGTGATTTGATGTTCTTCCATGGAGAAGAGAAGTGTGCTAACCTGTTCTTCATTGATTTGGTGTCTAATTATGAGTTGTTCAAAATCCGAGGAGTTGTGCTTTGTACATTTGCTAATTTGCTTCTTTAGAACTCTGCTTATTACATATTAATATGAACTACTCACTATACATGATAATCTGTGGGATATCAAGATCTAATATTATTGTTACATTATGAAGAAACAATGCTCAATGCATGCTTCTTTCCATCTATCTCATACACAGCTCTAACCAAGTCTTCCCACACTGAACTTTTTATACCCAGCATGTAGTATCTCTGTGACATTCTCAAAAGGTTATTCCAGCATCTTCAAGTCATTACACAAGTACACAGTATGCATTCAGTGGCCACATATGCTTTTCTTGTATCATTTAACCATCTCCATACTATACAACTCTGCAGAATGCAACAAGATGAAGCCTGGACAGAAGGGTGTGTGGGAAAAAGACATCAGCTATATGCATGACACATGATACCCCTCTGCAAACCTACCTGTTGAGTACTTGAACAATATGCTCAGAGATCTCAGTTCCTGTTCCCAATTTAAGTATGCCTTTTAATTTATAACTGTTCGGCAGTAAATAAAAAATCTGCCATTTCTATGATGAGGGTTCTGCCAATCTCCTACAAGAGTTATAGCATGTGGTCAGCAGAATTCTTGAGAAATGTAAAGGTGATATGTAATTGGACAGAACGATCTTACTTGAAATTCTACAGGAATCTATGTAAAGTGTGAAACATTGTAATCTCAAATTGTCAACACATATGCCATGTAATGTTGAATTAACATAGTATCCATTTGAAAAAGGATAATGTGGTTGAAGAGTCTTGGCATTCAAAAGCTGAGAAATTGAATTAGATGTTAACAGGTCTGTCGATCTTAATTTCAAAAATAACAAACAGAATATTGAAACTGGCAATGATATTACAAGTTCTCTGACCATGAAGATGCAAGAGAAATGTTACAGCGGCTGTATAGAGAAGATCCACAGGATCTAAATGTGGAGAATTGAATTCTTAGAAAAGGCGAGAGAAACTTGGGATGTTTAGCCTTAAAAAAGATCATCAGTAACTTTATTGATGCATATTAGTATGGAACATTTAATCTAACAAAATTAATTAAAATTAAACTGTGGAAACTGAACAATTAAATTATGGAAACAGGTTTTCAGTAACAAAACACAAATTTGCAGATGTTAACAGGAAATTAACTCTTTCATAAAAAGAATGGTCCACACCTAAATGGCCTGCTACACAGAGTAGTAGGACAGTAAACTCTGATGTTTGAAGCATAATTAGGTGCAAGTGTCAAAAAGCGTGGTGCTGGAAAAGCACATCCGGTCAAGCAGCATTCGAGGACCAGGAGAGTCGATGTTTCAAGCATGAGCTCCTCGTCAGGAATGGGGGGGATGGGGGGGATGGGGGGATGGGGGAGGGGGGGTTTGCCCAAGGGGGCTGAGAGATAAATGGGAGGGGGGGTGGAGCAAGGAGGAAGGTAGCTGGGAATGCGAAAGGAGGATGAAGTTGGGGGTGATGGTGATAGGTCAAAGCAAATAGGTGGGAAGGAAGATGGATTAGTAGGACAGTTCAAGAGGGTGGTGCCAAGTTGGAGGGTTGGATCCGGGATAAGGTTGGGGAAGATAGATGAGGAAACTAGTGAAATCAACATTGATTCCGTGTGGTTGGAATGTCCCAAGGTGGAAGATGAGGCATTGGGTGACTAGGATTTGGCAGTGGAGGAGGCCCAGGACATGCATGTCCTTGGTGAAGTGGGAGGGGGAGTTGAAGTGGTTGGTTACAGGGTGGTGGGGTTGATTGGTGGGTGTGTCCCAGAGGTGTTCCCTGAAACATTCTGCAAGTTGATGTCCTGTCTCCCCAGTGTAGAGGAGTCCACATCAAGAGCAATGGATACAGTAGATGAGGTGGGCCTAGTGTAGAGGAGACCACATTGAGAGTCCCCAATGTAGAGGAGACAACATTGAGAATCCCCAATATAGAGAAGACCACATCAAGAGTCTCCAGTGTAGAAGAGACCACATTGAGAGTCCTCAATGTAGAGGAGACCACACTGAGAGTCCCCAGTGTAGAGGAGTCCCCATCGAGGGCATAATTAGGTGCTGTAGTAGAGGAATTTAGGGCCTTTCTGGATCGATGAGCAGAGATGAATCCTTCCACCAAATATGCCTTCGGGTTTTGTAAGAAAAATACTTGATTTCCAACATCATCCTGACACACTCTTCCTATGGTCTTTAAGCTTCCTTAATCTTGCCTTGAGTTACATTTTTAAATTAATTTGAATGTGCAATAATTATTTATTATCCATTAATTTTTGTTTAACTGCAAATTTATAATATACAAATAAGAAAGATGTTGATTGCTGAGCAGCCTTTCATTTTATTAATACAAATAATTTAGAAGACATTAAATAAATAAAACTCAACCTAATTGGCAACGACAGTGAATAAACACCTAGCTTCAACAACACAATGTTGATATGTTGAAGTGGAAAGCCCTTTGATGTTTTTCCAATCCTTAGGTTAAGAGGAAGTCAAAAGCTTGGCTAAATGTTGTCAGAAGCAATTCCAGTTTTAGATATTTCAAAGTTGAAATAACATGAAAATTAATTTGTCCCATGAAATATTTCGACAATATCGAACTATATAATTTAATAATCTAAGGAGTAATGTGTTGCATTGTAAAAGGCAAATCAGGACAGGACCGGTACACTTAATGATAAGGTCCTGGGAGAGTTACTGAACAAAGAGACCTTGGAGTGTAGGTTCATAGCTCCTTGAAAGTGGAGTCGCAGGTAGATAGAATAGTGAAGAAGGTGTTTGGTAGGCTTTCCTTTATTGGTCAGTGCATTGAGTATGAGTTGGGAGGTCATGTTGTGGCTATACATTGGTTAGGCTGCAATTAGAATACTGTGTGCAATTCTTGTTTTCCTGCTATAGGAAAGCTGTTGCAAAACTTGAAAGGGTTCAAAGAAGATTTACAAGGATGTTGCCAGGTTTGGAGGAAAAGGCTGAATAGACTGAGGCTATTTTCCTGCAGTGTCAGAGGTTGAGAGGTGACCTTATAGAGGTTCATAAAATCATGAGGGGCATGGATAGGTTAACTAGACAAGGCATTTTCCATGGAGTGGAGGAGTCCAAAACTAGAGGGCATAAATTTAGGGTGAGAGGGGAAAGATATAAAAGGGGCCTAAGGGGCAGCTTTTTCATGCAGGGAGGTGCGCTTATGGAACTAGCTGCCAGAGGAAATGGAAGCTAGTACAGTTACAACATTTAAAAGGCATCTGGATGTGTATATAAATAGGAAAGGTTTAAAGGGATATGTGCTAAATACTGGCATATAGGTTTAGATTTTTTTGGGATATCTGGTCAGCGTGGACAAGTTGGACCAAAGGTTCTATTTCTATGCTGTACATCTCCATAACTCTATATGTGATGTAATGTAACAAAACTAAAATTTAATATATATGAAATCAAGTGACAAGGGTCGGTGTTGGGTCCACTGCTGTTTGTCATTTTTATAAACTACCTGGATGAGGGTGTAGAAGGGTGGGTTAGTAAATTTGCAGATGACACTAAGGTCAGTGGAGTTGTGGATAGTGACGAAGGATGTTGTAGGTTACAGAGAGACATAGATAAGCTGCAGAGCTGTGCTGAGAGGTGGCAAATGGAGTTTAATGCGGACAAGTGTGAGGTGATTCATTTTGGTCGGAGTAACCGGAATGCAAAGTACTGGGCTCATGGTAAGATTCTTGGTAGTGTAGATGAGCAGAGAGATTTCGGTGTCCATGTCCACAGATCCTTGAAAGTTGCCACCCAGGTTGACAGGGATTGAGTTCCGGAACCATGAGGTTATGCTGCAGCTGTACAAAACTCTGGTGCGGCCGCACTTGGAGTATTGCATACAGTTCTGGTCACCGCATAATAAGAAGGGTGTGGAAGCTTTGGAAAGGGTGAGAGGAGATTTACTAGGATGTTGTCTGGTGTAGAGGGAAGGTCTTACGAGGAAAAGCTGAGGGACTTGAGGCTGTTTTCGTTGGAGAGAAGAAGGTTGAGAGGTGACATAATAGAGACATATAAGATAATAAGAGGGTTAGATAGGGTGGACAGGGAGATCCTTTTTCCAAGAATGGTGACGGTGAGCATGAGGGGGCATAGCTTTAAATTGAGGGGTGATAGATATAGGACAGGTGTCAGAGGTAGTTTCTTTACTCAGAGAGTAGTAAGGGTATGGAAAGCTTTGCCTGCAACAGTAGTAGATTCGCCAACTTTAAGTACATTTAAGTCGTCATTGGACAAGCATATGGACGTACATGGGATCGTGTAGGTGGGATGGGCTTCAGATTGGTATGACAGGTCAGTGCAACATCGAGGGCTGAAGGGCTTGTACTGCGCTGTAATGTTCTATGTTCTATGTTCTAATGTTCTTTATGTTCTATGACAATATTTTTCATCACTGGTATCCTTTTCCACCTCTGTTTCTTCCACCACTGCCTGGCCAGGTTATCGTTCTTAAGCATTGGTGCAAGTGCCTGGTTGTGTTAAGGAATGAGTGTGTGTATAGAGTTGCATTCTGATTCCGTTTGCAGCTTAAAAAATGAATAGTGAGATGGCAGGAAAGATAATGTGAGGAGGACTAAGGATGCCCATATTTGGTATTTTCCGGCTCCACTGCAGGCCCCAAACACACCAAAAGGCAGTCAGGCACAATCTGCTCTGAGTCTGTAAGAGCACACAGACCAGCCTATCCTCTGCTGGTTAATTCCTGCTGCCTCTGGTCATACACCACTTAGCTCTGCAGGAAAGATGGAAGTGTGTCAGTGTGTACAGTGCAGTGTGATCGAGAGTGTGGCTTTACAGATGCATAGCTGACAGTGTTTGCAAACTCTGAGATATGGGTGTGAGGCTTGCAAGTGAGCTACATATTTGAAAATGAAGTGAGTTGTGATCATCACATGAGAGACATGCTTAATAGACTGTAGAGAGGTATGTAATGCATTGAGCATCTACTGAGGCTAGTGGTGCAACCATAGAGTCACAGAGATGTATAGCACGGAAACAGACCCTTTGGTCCAACTCGTCCATGCCAACCACATATGCTAAACTAATCTAGGCCCATTTGCCAATACTTGGCCCATTTTCCTCTGAACCCTTCCTATTCATATACTCATCCAAAGGCCTTTTAAATGTTGTAATTGTACCAGCCTCCACCACTTCCTCTCGCAGCTCATTCCATACACACACCACCCTCTGTGTGAAAAAGTTGCCCCTTAAGTCCCTTTTGTACTTTCCCCTCTCACCCTAAACCTATGCCCTCTAGTCTAGACTCCCCAGGGAAAAAAACTTTCTCTATTTATCCTATCCATGTTTGTCATGATTTTATAAACCCCTCAGTCAATGGGATATAGCTTCGAAAGATGAGCTCATTGACCTTTATGTTATTAAATTTTGACAGCATTGCATTCAGTTCCTCAGGCTTGACTCCTGGCCTTGGTCCCACTACTTTCTGTGTCCTTGTGTGGAGAACCTACTCACTGTTTCTAAACACTGTGCTTCATTCACTGTTTGACCTTTCACCATCGAGCCTTTCAGTGCTGCATCTGATAACATAGTGTGCTATTTCTCCTAAATCAAGCTACTATTCATTCTTTATCAATGTCTGAGTGACTTGAACAAGGGCCACTTCATAGAATCCCTACAGTGTGGAAACAGGCCCTTCGGCCCAACAAGTCCACACAACCCTCTGAAGAGTAACTCACCCAGACCCTACCCTATTATCCTCTATTTATCCTGACTAATGCATCTAACTTGACACCCCTGAATACCAAGGGCAATGTTAGCATTGCCAATTCACCTAACCTGCATATCTTTGGATTGTGGGAGGAAACTGGAATACCCAAAGGAAACCCATGCAGACACGGGGGGAATATGCAAATTCCTCACAGATAGACACCCAAGGTTGGGATCAATCGCAGGTCCCTGGAGCTGTGAGATATCAGTGCCACCGTGCCGCCCTCTTCCATGCATAATGCACGTTTGCTGAATGTAGTCCAGGCTGGTGGCTCATGGTAACCTTTCATAACTTGAGCTCCCTGCTGAGGCAACTTAACAATATGTCAACAATAATGGGAATAACCTTTTCACTAGACTCTGCAATTGTTTTGAGTTTCAAAATCTCAGAAGAAAATTTGTGTTAGACTTGCACAAATATATTTTATTTAATCTTTTCTGTTTGTCTCTTTTCTTTCTCTCCCATAATCAGAACTACATTTACAATTTCACTCTGTAAACATTATTTAAATGTAGTTCGTATTTTCTGTTCTATAGTTTCTGGTTTCAACATTGCCTCGGTAAATGAAAGTTGTTCAGACTGATTGGTTAAAGATCCTCAGTACTGATTACTCTGTTCATACAGTCCACAAATCCCCTGAAGAGGGCAGGACAGTGGAAAAGTTGACAGATCAGAGGAAACCTCTACTAACAACACTGTGAATGGATTGTGAGAAACTGTCACAAAAATGGACCCCACCTTTTCGCCACTGATGGCAAAATCTGGCTCATATACACATTTCCTGTTTGAAGCTAGAAATCATAAACATTTTGCAAGATTGAATAGTTAATTAGATTCAACACTTTTGACCTACGTCTTTGAGGTAATGGAAGCTTTAATGTGTTCCTGCACTTAAAGGGAAACACTGCCTTAATTTTGGTGGAGATTGATTACTAAACATTTTCTGTGCTCAAGACATGATGAACCTGGCCTCATTTACAGCTCATCTCTATTCGTCCTTAAAAGATGAAGGCAGACTTTGTGTCAAGATTTTTTTTACAGCTGAATGTTGTACACTATTTCAGAGGGCATTAAGACTCAATTGCTTAGATGGGGCAGGTACGTTTGAATATTCCTTCCCATTTATTATATCAGAGAACTATTTTTAAACAACGGCTTATTGATGAGAAACCTAATTAAGAATTGAATTGACATTACCATTGGCTTTCATCACTATGGATACTTCTGAAATGATTAATTCAATGTTTAATGGCAATCATGCATCAAACTCTTTGAATGAGACATGGGGCTAATTATGAAGTTATTAATCAGTTCTATAATTTCCTTGAGAAGTTAATAATAAATTACCATTTAGTTTTCTTTCCCTCACAATTATGTTGAAGTCCAAAGAAGGATTGCAGTCTATTGAGTGATTTTTCTCAGTCAATCGTTGTCAGATCTTGACATGCTTAGTATCTTAATACTTGTTTGAAATATGTGTTATCAATAATTTACCATAGTTATTTTGTTGTTTCCAGTTTTCTTGACCTCTCCTAAAGATGCTGATTTTATCCTGAAATGTATGGTTTGCGCAATTACTGGCTATTCCCTCCTGTACTTAGTGCAAGAGATATTATCATTGTTATTTTGTGGCTTAAATTATTTATGGGTACAGTGGTGAATGCTGATACTTTTACCTGCAAAATACTGGCATTATTAAATTGCTGTAAAATTATTTTGCAGTGAAATACACTTTTGAAAATATGGGGCCATTAATGGGAAAAGGGTCATCAAGTCAATGTCACAGACAGCTTCATCAACATTCCTGGACATATTTTATCCAACCAACAGCTCAAACTAACTAACAGAAGCAGCATAATAGTATACAGAGAAGTAGTAATGGTGCTCAAAATTGATTCATTAAACCATGAAGCTTTGTGATATGAAGTCAAGCATAATGCAAGGAAACCTCTTTCTAATTACAACCTACATCCATCCCAAACCTACCAAATCAATGCTCCTCTAAGTTGTTATAAAAGTATATTATTTGAAATATTAATTGAGAGTACTATTGACTGGTCATTTATTTATATCTTGGACGTTTTGAAAGAATACATTGCAAAACAAAGGAAATTGCCCGCAGCAGAAATGAATGTTATGTTTGCAAATTACAGAAGCTACTTGAGTGCAGTCAGAATTTACAATCAGATGATTACATGATACAGTTTGTGGGTCTAATGATGCTACTGGAGTTGAATGCAGATAAACTGAGAGATAACTTGCCTGAAGCAACGATCCTCACCCCTTCTAATGTTCTCTGAAATCCCTCTCATCAATGTAAACCAACTGGAATTCATTTTTACCACACATTAGGGGCTCTTAAAGGATAATATAAAATCTACTTGATTGTATCCAGAAAAGTCAGCCAGGACTGTATTAAGAAGATGCTAACAATTTGAGTGCATTGTTATTTTAGCTATTGCCAGAACTTAGACAGGACGTAAATACATCTTTTCCCTAAATTTAACATAAATGTATCATTCTATAGAGTATTTTGATGCTTTGTTTTCTCTGAGACTGAGAGGCATGTGTTAGTTTTCATGAAAGTAGTTTATATATCTGCACAGCGCACACATTTTGTAATAATCTTTCAGTAGACATAAGTACTACATTATGGATCATTTTTCTGTTTGACGATATATAATAAATGGTGTGCCACAGTGACCAATATTGGGACATCAAACTATTAGAATCTACATCAATGACTAGGATTAAGTGAAAACATGCTTGCTGAATTTCCTAATGAAACAGCGATAGATAGGAATGTACATTGTGAAGACATATAAGGAAACCACAAAGAGATGTAGACAGGTTAGTTGAGTGGTCAAAGATCTGGTAAATGGTAAATAATATGGGAGAATGTGAAATTGTTCATTTTGTGAGGAAGGAGAGAAAAAGAAGCATTTGTTTTTAGATTCATACGGTCAAGAGAATTGCTGGTCTTAGTTGTTTGCATGCACTTTATGTAAAGTAAGTAATTATTGTTTAACTTGGTTTTATAGTTTTTCTATACAAACAGTGTTTGCAAAGTTAGCATTACTTTGGATTTTAAGTGGAGAAAAACTCACAACAGAAGAAGCATCTCAGTTTGAGTCTCCTGTTCATGAGATACTTTTTGTATTGAATTAAACATGAAGCCTCTTTGTTTTTCTGGAGGAGTCACTGAATTTTTTTTAACAAACTTTGAACCCCAAGACTCCAAAGATAACTATATATGATTAGTGCCTTTACCACATCAGAAAAAAAAATGTTCAACAAACTGCAGAATTGTCTACAGCATAACCTTGGTTATCCAAACATCAATTATCCAAATATCAGATTATCCAAAGAAGATCTCAAGGTCCCTATACATGTATTTCAATTGAAGTAGGAAAATTCTATTTCTCATCCATTTAATGCATCATTTTGTAAATTTGAGCAGGAATATAGATGCAAGTATGTTTTAATAAATAATTAACTTTAAATATATACTCAGATGTGACGTTAGATTAAGTCTTACACTTTTTATATAAAGGCTCTCCGTTACTTATGTTCCCCGAGGACAAAGGCTCATGACTGTGAATACACAAGAATAACAAGCCCGAGCTGTGCACTCTAACAACAAGATTCCCTCTCAACATTGACTTGCTCTGTTTTGCAAACCCAACATTTTTTTACCTCAGCTCATTCTTCAGAGAGAGTTGAGTGAAAAAATGCACGCACATTTTTCATTCCCGTTGCTTTTTCCTCCCGTTATCCCATGATGACTCATTTGTTCCAAACAAAAAGCAGGCCAATATCTTTCAGCTGGCAAGAATATTTAATGTAACTTTTTTTTGAGGGTGTAGAACAAATTGTAGTGAATTAGCACACATGAAAATAAATAGGAGAAAAACTTGACAGGAGGAAAACATTACCCCCCCTAAAAAAAATTGATGAGGGGACAGAAAACGAAGTCAGCAAAAAAAAAATTCCCACTCTCTTGTGTTCCCCATGTATTTTGCGCTTCTCCCTCTCTCTCTCTCTCTCTCTCTGTAAGGGTTCGGTGGTCACTGAAGAGAGACAGACAACACTTAGTCTGGATAGCGGGACGACACCAAACAGAAAGATGCTGGCTGCTATCAAGGACCAGGATAAACCAAGGAAAATGTCAGAGAAAAAATTCACATACTCTGACCAAAAAGTGATTTTAGTTGTAAAATGTCATGAATTTTTAAGCAATATCCAATGTTTGCACACATTTTATCAACTGATTGAAATAAAACTTTGCAAGCATTCTTCTTTACGTAATTATGTTCAGTATGGCTTACTTTGTTTACGATCAGATCAGTTATCTGAACAATCAGTTATCCGAACAATCAATAATCCACACAAATTGCTCCCCACCCATCTCGTTCAGATAATCAAGGTTGTTCTGTGTACCTTTACATTTTGTTCTCAAGAAAAACCACCACTGGCCAGAAAGTGTTTTTCTTTTCAAAGTGAATTTTTGCAGAGTGAAATCCATTTTCCATCTGTAACTGAAGAGTATATGTGTGCGTGTGTGGGTGTAGGAGAAAGTGAGAATTGGAAATGGTGGAGATCAGAGTCAAAATGTGTGGCACTAGAAAAGCACAGCAGATCAGGCAGCATCCAAGGAGCAGGAGTATTGACGTTTTGGGCATAAGCCCTTCATCAAGAATGAGGATGTGGGCGTGTGGATGCATATTCACACATGTTTGTGAGTGGGAATTTGATCATTTATGGAGGCAAACATTTATAGCCTAATATTACAAAGTGTGTGTGTGTTCACTAATTCTAAATTTCTATTGAGTAATTTTTGTTTTACAATAAATCGATAATTTTGTGTGCATAAAGAAACCCGGTTGATGGATCAATTCATTCTATGTCTTATGTGGACAAATCATTTGATTAGCCACACAAGAACTTGTTATGCCCTATAGTTTAATCAGATCTGAAAGATGTATACTCCTTCTATCTCAGGAACAACAATATTTTTGGAAGTTTTTGTTCTGATATGTTTATTTTTTCTTATCTCAATTTGAATGCCCCAATCTTTAATTTGCTTTCCACACATTGATTTAAGCATGACTTTGTGTTCCTACTTTTAAATTTCTGCCTTGCCTTATGTGAGAAGTCTTCAATCTGATTGGTTGATCAGATTGCCTCCTGCTTGTCCTATTGCTGGACACCACATGGTAAAAAAACTTTTGCTTCAGAGCACACTAAGTTATTACAGCAGCTTCTTCCATAGTAATGATGGCCACAACCAGGCTTTCAGTATTGACTGCAAAATCTAGGACATGTCTCTTGTTGCCAAATTGGTTTAATTGAGAGTGACAATGTTTAGAGCTGATGGATGAAAAACATTGACTGAGATTATTATTATTGTCTTGTTTGCCTTTTATTAATATTTAAAATAGCTAGTATCCACATTAAAAAATAAATCCGTAAAGCCTGTATATGAAGGCATGGACAGAGGGATTCTTGTGGTATTGTGACAGTGTACCCATCTCTGTTCAAGGAGGCCTGGGGTTATGTCCCACCTGCTCTTGAGGTAGGCAATGACGTCTCTAAACAGGTGGGTAAGAAAATATGACTAATTTCAAACATGGTTAATTTTGCCGTAGTAGTGTTCTAATTCATATTTAGTAAGGCAGAACAGAAGGCAAATTAAATTAAAAACCGTGTTCAAGGGAAATAATACTCTGTCCAATTGCAAATTGTATTGCTGTATTAAAGGGGCCATATGTCCAAAGGTTCAAGCTTAATATCAAGATAATACTTAATCTATGTCAAATATTAACTTTTGATATAGAGGTTTGTCTGCATATAATTAGCATTTAAATTCAACCTTTATCATTTTAAAATGCTGTAACTTGCAAAACATATTGTTTTACATATTTGTCCTCCAAAATATATTTTAATATGTACTTATAATACAGAATAAAACAACATATATATTATTCTGACTCCAACTGATTATTTTAGCATTTTCAATTGAATTTACATGACTTTAAAAATATTAGACCATAGATGAATCTGTGTTGTACTGCTCCAATAAAGAGTCCATAAGTGAATATAACTTTATTTAACTTTATATCAGTGTGCAATTTCTTTTGCCAGCTGTAATTTTCCTTTGAAAAAGTGGCAGATGAACCCAGACTTGGCAATGGAAAGTGCCAGGTGGCCCTCGAAGACTTCTGGAACCATCTGCTGCATATGGCCCTCTTTTATGGTGTGGTTCCTGCTTTCATTTACATATTAATGTAGTGTGTAGCTCGGATCACACAGTCTCAACATTAATGTAGCGTGTAGCTCGGATCACACAATCTCAACATTAATGTAGTGTGTAGCTCAATCACACAATCTCAACATTAATGTAGTGTGTAGCTCAATCACACAATCTCAACATTAATGTGGTGTGTAGCTCAGATCACACAATCTCAACATTAATTTTAAAAATTGACATGAAGTAAGTGGAAGGTTTAAGGCAAAATAACACCATTCTGCCCAATCAGTTATGCTGGTAATTAACCCTAAAGTGAGAGGGGAACTGTTTAAAAGGGACCTAAGGGGTGACTTCTTCACACAGAGGGTGGTGCATGTATGGAATGAACTGCTGGAGGAAGCAGTGGAGGCTGGTACAATTACAACATTTAAAAGGCATCTGGATGGGGACCTGAATAGGAAGTGCTTAGAGGCCAAATGCTAGCAGATGGGACTAGATTAATGTCAGATATCTGGATTAGTGGTGCTGGAAGAGCACAGCAGTTCAGGAGGTATCCAAATAGCTTCAAAATCGACGTTTCGGGCAAAAGCCCTTCATCAGGAATAAAGGCACGCTTCAGGCTCACTGCCTTTATTCCTGATGAAGGGCTTTTGCCCGAAACGTCGATTTTGAAGCTATTTGGATGCTGCCTGAACTGCTGTGCTCTTCCAGCACCACTAATCCAGAATCTGGTTTCCAGCATCTGCAGTCATTGTTTTACCACCTTAATGTCAGATATCTGGTGAGCATGGATGGAGTCTGTTTCCATGCATACAGTTCTATAACTCTAGCCTTCTTTCATAATTCCTCAACTTATCTCTTGATTCCCTTTCCCTTCATATCCCTACCCGACTTCCCCTAATTGATCTATGCCAGTTACTTAAACTCACTGGTAGGATCACAGTCTCAACATCCGCTTGGCAAAAAAAAAGTTTTTTCTGAATTCTATATTTGATCTCTTTCATAATTCTATGCTACCATCTATTAGGGGTCAGATTAGCTAGATGACTGGTGTATAGTGCAGGCTAGCGCCAATAGCATGGGTTCTATTCCTGTGCATGAATTATCCATGAAGGAATCTCGCTCTTTCTCCTTGCCTGAAATAGAGTTGCCCTTATTTTAAACCACCAGGAGGGGTCTCTCTCTCTAATGGGAGAGTACCCCAATGATTTGGTCAAACAGTGGGAACTTCACTTTTACTATCATAGAATTACTTTCATATACGAGTAGCCTTAGGTTTCACTCTTCTCCATGTTTTCTTGCAGGTAGGCTTTGTCTGTACCCCTTTTATCTTGCTGTTAGTAATTAATAGTATGTCCTGATAATTGTCCTTTCAGAGATTCTCGGATTTGACATATTTGTCAGCCCATTGTTTCATTCTTGTTGGTGATACTCTAAAGGGTTCATGAGCTACTATGCAGATTCCTGTTGTTCATTTTTGGAACACGGACACATTGTCTAACATGAAGCATTTATCCATCTGTCCTAAAGGCCTTTCTTTGACTAGGTTCAGAAGACTTCCTATTTTTATGGGCATAAACTAGTTCAAAAGGATAGAATTGGAAGATGCATTCAGTGAAACATATGTAACAATCAAAATAAGTTCCAAGCCTTTGTCCCAGTCATGAGGATATTCATAAGAGTATGCCCTGATCATCACTTTGAGGGTGTCATGGTACTTTCTGAAGTTCCTGGTGTCTGTGGGTGGTATTCTATAGTTTTAAGTGTGTTATAGTACTCATAATTCCATTAAAAAGGGAATCAAGTAGGTATATCCATGATAGTAAGGATATATTAGTGCCCAAATTAATTTTGTGAGAGATCCACACAATGTACTAGTACCCTACTAAATAGTTCCTCAAAAGCTAGTGTGGGAATTAAAGGTGCTGGTTTGATTCCCTGTTATTGTTTCCCAACTACGCGGCTAGTATGTTTTGCAATAATGCACCTTGTGAAGAACCGCCAGTACAAAGTTTGACTCATATAAGACGAGATATTCTGGATCCCCAAATGTCCTACCACAGGAATTTCATGACCACTCTGTAACATGCTTTTGACAATGCTTGGGTGGTACCACTAACTAGTGAATCAGTGTCTACTCCTCATCCACAGATCTGTGAGCAGTTCACCACTTTGACATCAGAATCCCAATAATTGAGTGGCATTCTGAAATTCCCTCTGCTTCAGCTTCAGTTTAAGTCAATTGGGTTGCTTTAATTAATTTTGAATTGGCTTTTGGAGCCTCAATCAGAGAAGACAGATTACACATATCTTTTGGTTTATCCAAATCCCCAATAAATGTTTCAAGTAATCAAAGGTTGGCTCGCGTAGCCTATTTGACTACATATGAAAGACTTTGTTTAGCTATTGCTCAGGCAACAGCACATAAAGAAAATGTCCTTAGAATCTGTTTTCAGGCCTCTCTTGGCCTTTCTGTGATTACTAGACAATAAATTAGACCTTTGTTTCTGCGACATCATTAGCAAGGAATATGTCAACTCCAGCTTCAGATAAATAATGAACAACCCCTGGTATTATAAGTCAATTATTATTAAGTCACACACTCAGTGCTGCTGATACAAAAGATCAGGTATACACTCCCCACTAATATTATTTCCTAAAACAGTGTCATTCACATCACTCTCTTGTGGAAAAGTCATGCTTTTGCTCAGCAAAAGAGTTAGTTGGGTCCTGTACCTCCATATATGATTTTTTATTTACTTATTTATGGACTAACAAACTTTACTTCCATTTTCATAAGGCCTCCTTGTAACTCTCAAGTATTTTCTTTTCATTCCCTGGACTCACAATCTTTATACCTTCTGGTTATCTATGTGCGATCGAAGTAACGGAGAGAGTAATTTTCTAATTTTTTTAAAGAAAATTGCTTCCTTAAGAGTCTCATTCATAGTTTCAACCTTTAATGCTTTGCCCAATGTAAAAAACCATTTGTGACTCCCTCTCAAATTCTAAATAAAACACTCTAGGCTTCATTTGGATATTCTGAAATTGTAATAAACCTTAGGTTTCACCTTATGCTCTGCAAATAGCCTTGCTTGCCATCTCATAATCTATAGAAGGCTCCTCAATTCTAATAACCTAATTTTACTTTTTTTTTACAAATCTTTAATTTAAATCATGAATCTCCTACTCCCTAAAACTCTCAAGAATTGACAAAACCATGTTGATATAGTCAAGATGAGAGTGATGCTGGAAAAGCACAGCAGGTCAGACAGCATCTGGGGAGCAGGAAAATTGACGTTTTAGGCAAAAGCCCTTCATCAGGACCTGCTGTGTTTTTCCAGCACCAAAATAACATTAATCTCCAGCATCTGCAGTACCCACTTCCGCCATGTTGTTATGTGCATGAAATCTGATCTTTCTCCTATCATACTTGTTTCAATTGTTATGACTCATTGTTAATTAAATGCCTTGGAAGTTATTATGACATGGGATAAACCCTCCTGCTTAATTTAAACCAGCAACACAGAAAAGATTTATCCCGTGCACTAATCTGTGAAAATTCAACAGGGCAAGAACTATTTAAAGTAAAAATTAACAACTTTATTTCTTAAGGTATAACAGACATTAATTAACTAACAACTACTTACAACTCCTTCCTCTAACCTAACTTTTACTTTCCCCTTCTATAATACTCATCCAATAAAACCACTGAGTAAGATTTACCAAAAGAAATTCAAATTTCAAAACCAGCGAGCTGTCAAATCTTCTGTTGAGTTACTGTCCAAGTTGATGTCGATGTTTTTTCTCTCTGTGCAAACTCCTTCTCTAGCCAGGTACCTCTCAGAGTGTTCTGACTAGCAGCCTACGATTGTTGGTCTTTTGGCAGTTCTCCCTCAACTCTTCAATTTTCCCCGGTTTTATACCCCTAAAGCATTGGATTGTGTTGTTGGCTTTTAAGATTGTCAATATGCTCAATTCAAACTTGATTGGAGTTTGTTTTTTTTGCGGGGTAAACGTTAAACAGATTGGCCAAATTCAAATTTGTTTTTATCTCCAGGCAACCAGCTACTTTAGCTGTTGGACCAAAAGGTTATGTCATATCTTGTTCAGAGCACTTGGTCCTGTCAGGTAGTTCTGCTAGCTTTTAACTTTCTTAAAGGTACAGTACACCCACATCTTCATAACAATGTGGCAGAGATCCCACTGTACCCTTTCCCTTTTCTAATAACACTAAAGGTGGGAGAAGTGCTCTAGTCTCACAATTTCATTGACTAGAACATAAAATTAAAATTATTACAAACAAGTCCCAATATGGCCAAAGGTATACATTCTCTGTTTTAGACTTAGAAAACACTATCAATCAGGTTTCCTTAACAAGCACAAATATATTGATTCTACTATATAACAAAACTCATTCAATGAAAATTAGTTAGGACACACAACTTTTAATACAAATGTTTAGTCTCTAAACACCCAAACACACATACACTCTCTCTCTCCCTCTTTCTCTTCAGGTAAAGGGAAAATGTGACTTTCTCTCTGCAGAGATTTATTGAGAAAAGAAAAATGCTTTCTAGCTAATGGTGGTAATTTTTGAGGGACACTAAAAAATAAAGGTAGTTCTGTAATCTGCTAATCTGCTGTTTTTGAATGTGCTGTCATGTCATGCACATATCTCTGGGTTTTTGTCAAACATAGCTTGCTCAAATAACACCCTGCTAAGAAGTTCTTTCAGTCACTCTTACATTGAATTCACCACAAAGACGCTTCAGAAATGGGAGGCACTGCAAACATTTCATTCCAATGCTTATTTTTGTCAAATGAAAATCCACACACAAACTCTAAGCCTACAAACACTGTTCAAACACAGCAGCTTTAAAATCCAGATGTAAAATGGTTACTAACTGAATTGGGTCCAAATAACCAAACACTAGTTATATGGAAGTAATGATTTCCAAGAAATACCCTTTTTTCAAATGTTTTATTCTATTTTTTCTTTAATTCTTTTAAAAATTAACAATCTCAGCATCTCCACAATCTTTGAAATTCAAGTCCACAAAATTATTATGTATGAAATAATATTTATTAAACTAAAAATGCAAAATACTTATGTTATTCTTATAGAATTAGCTTTTCAGAGTCAGAAGGATTGTGTAACAGTGATTATGATTAAGTTGCTAAAGGTTTAGTGAAACATCATTCAAAAAGCTTAACAATTTCAATTTTTTCTAACCCAAAACGTTGAAATTCATGACAAATGAGTGACCTCTAATGGTTCTATCTATGAACAATGGAGCTGTTATTGTTGACAGCCATTTTTAGATATCCATTCAAATAAAAACAAAGTACTGCAAATGCTGGAAATTTGAAAGGAACACAGAAAATAGAGGAGAAACTCAGCTAGTATGGCAGCATCTAAGGAAAGAGAAACATATCTAATATTTCAAGTCTGGTATTACTCTTCTTCAGAACTGAAAAGGGCATCACAGAGTTCTGAAAAAGAGTCCCATTGGGCTCGAAATGTTAATTCTGTTTCTTTCTCCACAAGTGCTGCCAGACCCCTGCTGACATTTTCTGTGATTGTTTTTGATTTCACTTTACCTCTATCTCTGCTGGATGTTGTTCAGCCTTACAGGAGAATGATGGTGAGTATTAATAGTTTTGCTGTCATTACAGGCACAAATTCAGGTTATTAAGCATTAACATTATCTAAGTGACCTTTAATGGAAAGAGAACTATTTTCCAATTGACTGTGAGTTAAAAAGAACAGCATCGTCCTTTCAGAAAATATGGTTACTGCTTGTTCCTAATTTTCAAGTGACATTAAAAACTTATTCAAAACAATGTGATGTTGTTAACAACCCTGGATCAGTAAAAAAAAAACATGTATTTTCCCCCTACTACTCTGAAGTGTTTGTTTTTACAATATATGAGCAATTTTAGTAAATGGCCGAATTAATGATGAGCTAATTCTTAAAATGCCCCACAGACACAGTTGCTGTTGTATGACAGTGATTTACTCTCAGACTTTGTCTTCAATGACCAGAAGACCATATGGGACTCATTACTCCTTATATCAGACCCTTGCAATATTCTACTTCCAATGGTTGAGGCCTTACAACCTGTTTACAAAATGTAAAGGGAAAGCTGGGCCTCTTACACACCTAATATGAATAGAAAACATGGGCATAAACACTATTCTTAACTCTGCAGCACTCATGTAGGCCATGGCTGCACCATGTTCCTGACTTTCCCATTTCTCATCCCTCCCTCATGAGATATACCTAAAATTTGCCACTGGCACTGAAACTGGTCCAAATGGGTGGTGAGCTAATCAGAAAGCTGCCACTGGATGTCCAATTATATTGAAGAGACCTGAGGCACAGAGTGATCCTCTGCATGACGTCTTTTTGCACACACCCTGAATTTGTCAACTATTTCTGACCTGAAACTTAGAATGAAATAACTTTTAGCCTGTAGCCTCTAACTGCATACAACTCAAGTGCCAATAACAGAGATAAGTTATTGCATTCAGCTTTTCTTCTCGAAAAATTTACCATTCTTATTGTTTCAGTCCAGTGGAGAAAGTAAGTGGGACATAAGCACACTAACTTCCTGATGGTATGGACAAACTGCTGCAGGACCACAGATGACTGTCTGGGCTGCACCCCTGAATTAGAGAGGCCAACAGGAGGGGAAGATCCACTTCATACTGGGGAGACATAGTGGTGTCACATGGTTACAGAAAGTTAGCAATAGACACTACACCATTTGAACTCTTTGCCTTGGTTGATTATATACTAGCGGTTAATATCTTGGTGATCTCCTCACAGATCACGTCAGCATTAACTGCCCATCCCTAACTGCCTTGAAGAGGTGACCCATCTACTTCTATTCATGTGGGGTAGATGCTGTTAAGAACAGTGTTCCAGGACTTTGACCTTGCGGTAGTGAAGAAATAGTGTTTTAATTCCAAGTCAGGATGGTGAATATCTTGGAGGGGAATTTGCAAGTGATGGTGATACTATGGATCTGCTGCACTTTTCTTTCTGAGGTTACACGTTTGGAAGGTGCTATCAATGAGGCATGGTGAGTTATTACAGCTTATTTTGCAGATGATACATACTGCTGTCACTGTACTTTGGTAGTGGAGAGAGTGAATGATGAATGGGGTAGATGCAGTGCCAATCAATCAGATTTTTTTGACCTGGATAGTGCCAAGCTTCTTGATATTAAGCATTGTTAGAGCTGCACTCATCCATACAGGTGGAGAACATTCTATCACATATCTGACACCTGCCTTGTCAATGATGGATGGGGTTTAGGGGCTCAATAAATATTGCTATCCTTTGACCTGCTTTTCTAGCCTGTGTATTTTTATGACTGGACCTGTTCAGTTTTTAGTCAAGGCTAGTTACCAGGACGTTGACATTATGGGATATAGTGAAGGTTATGTCTTTGAATGTCAAGGGGAGCTGATTAGATTTTCTCTTGTTGGAGATGGCTGTTGCCTTGGCATAAATATTATCTGCCACTGATTAGCCCAAGCCTGAATGTTGTCCATGTTGTACTCCATATTGACATGGCACGCACTGTTTCAGTACCTATGGAGTCATAGAGGGTGATAAATATTATATCATCATCAATGAATGTCCCTGTTTCTAGCCTCATGAAGGAGAGAAAATGATGGTTGAATTAGTAGAATATAGTTGTGGTTAAGTCAGTACACTGAGGGGCTGCTGCAGTGATGTCAGAGGACTGAACTGATTGGCTTCTAACAGCTAGGAGGAAGTGAGGACTGCAGATGCTGGAGAGTCAAAGTCTAAAAGTGTGGTGTTGGAAAAGCACAGCAGGTCAGGCAGCATCCGAGGAGCAGGAGACTCGACATTTTAAACAAACATCAACTCTCCTACTCTTCACATGCTGCCTGTCCTGCTGGCTTCCAACAGTATCAATTATCTTTCTTTGGGCAAGGCATGACCCCAACCAACACAGTTGTTTCTCTCCCTTCCCATCAGCTTCAACCTTGCTTGGACTAATTTATATCACACTTGGGTGAACGCAGCCCTGATGTCAAGGATAGTCACTCTCATCTTACATCTTAGAGTTTCAGCACTTTGTCCATTGTTGGGCTAAGATTTTAATAAAGTCAGTTGAGTGACCCTAGAGAAACCAAATTGAATAGCAGTGGACAAGCTATTGCAAACTAAGTAATGCTTGATAACATTGTCAATGAGCCTTTTCACCAGTTTGCTCTTGATCAAGACCAGATTGATGAGGAAATAATTGGCTGAGTTTTCTTTTGACTTTTTTTTTGACAGGACGTAGTTGGCAACTTTCCATATAACAGGATGAATGCCTGTGTTGTGCCTGTATTGGAACAGCTTGGTTTGGGAACTTGGTGGTTTGGCAATCCTAGTCTTCAATATTATTGTTAGACTGTCGTCAAGGCACAAGCCCTTTCATCTAGTGCTTTGAGTTGTTTGGTGATATCACATGGAAAGAATCAAATTTGTGGAAGACTGCATCTCAGGATTTGAGTTGGGCCATTGGCTGGGAGTTTTCAGCTGGAGATAATGCCTTGACTTTTGCACTGATATACTGGGTAATGACAATATTTTTGGAACCGTCTTCTCCTCCAGACTGGTAAATTAATAACACTTGTTACTTTACTTGGAGTAAAGATGTTAATGAGGGTCAAACATCAGAAAAACAAAGGAACTTCAAGATGACTTCAAGATGTGGAGTGGAGGGCATGCTCATGTCTATATCAATGGTGCGGAGGTGGAGATGGTCAAGAGCATCAAGTTCCTGGGAGTAGCAATCGCCAACAATAAATCCTGGTCCATCCACTTGGCCACTACGGTTAAAAAGTACACCAACACCTTTACTTCCTCAGAAGGCTAACGAAATTTGGCTTGTCCTCAAGGACTCTTACCAATTTTTATAGATGTACCATAGAAAGCATCCTATCTAGATACATTACAGTGTGGTCTGTCTAAGACACCAAGAAATTACAGAGAGTCAGGAAAACAGCCCAGTCCATCCTGAAAATTAGCCTTCTTTCCATTGATTCTGTCTATATTTCCTGCTGCCTCGGGGAAGCAGCCAATATAATCAAAGACCCCACCCATCCTGGTTATATATTTTTCCACCCTGTTGTATCAAGCAGAAGATACAAAAATTTGAAAACACGTACCATTAGATTCAAGAACAGCTTCCTTCCTGCTGTTATCAGACTTTTGAATGGATCTCTCAAATATGAAAGTTGATTTCTCTCTCTGCACCTTCACTGTAGCTTTGGTTCTATTGCCCTGATGTACTTATTAAAAGTGTAATCTGCCTGAATAGCACGTAAAACAATGTTGTGGTTCTGTTCGCCGAGCTGGGAATTTGTCTTGCAAACATTTCGCCCCCTGTCTAGACAAATTCCCAGCTCGGCGAACAGAACCACAACAACGAGCACCCGAGCTACAAATCTTCTACCAAACTTTGAATGTAAAACAATACTTTTAACTGTATCTCAGTACATGTGACGACTATAAATCAAATCAAAGTAAATCAAATAATTGTTAATAATTTCATCCACTTATCCAAGTACTTTATGACAAATAGCATAATTGATGATCAACAAGCCTCCTGGAAGATAATTTTCATAATTACAGTGACAAGATGCAAAGTCTCATTGTACCTTCATACAATAATTTCCACCTCAACTGATATCACATACCAATGCATAGTTAACATTTATATTGTACATGTACATGTACATGGTGATTATTTGCAACAAATTAATAACATAAACTGTATTACATCTATTGCTGTGGGAATTGATCATGTAACTTCTTGGGGATTTTATTTTAGTTGATATACGGGCAAATTCTGCTTTATTAAAGTAATCTATCCAAATTATCACAATATAAAAATAATTAACTTTTTTCCTGCTTTGTAATTACATGTCTTTTCATTAATACGATTCTATTTTGAAAATAGATATGTCTTCGCAAATGTAGGATATCCATTTACTGTTTTAGTTTGGTTGGACCAAACCAGCATATTTTCACACAGAGACTTTACTTCCACTGAGGTAATGCTTGTCATATTGACAGTCGCTTCTCTTTTACCATTTGCACATGCCACACAGCCATCACTGGCAATCCCAGAATTTATTGCCCATCCCTAACCATCCTGAGAATGTAGTTGTGAGCCTTCTTCCTCACAACTAGTAGTCCATCTAATGATGGAACACCTGCTATGCTGTGCTGTGCTGTTCAGGAGCAGGATTGAGGATTTTGACATGATAACACTAAATGAAGGGGCAGTGTACTTCCAAGATAGGGTGCTGTTTGACTTGGATGAGAACGTGCAGGTAGTGCTTTTACCTTGCACGTTATGGCATTGTTCTTCTACATATCAGACATTGTGGGTATGGAAGGTGCTGTCAAAGGAACTTCATTGAGTTGCTACAGTATATCTTGCAGTTGATGCATGTTGCTGCCACTGTGGTGAAGGGGGAGAATGTTGTAGTGAATGGAGTGCACAATCCTGTGAGATGCTGGGCTTCTTGGGTGTTGCTGAAGTTACATTTATTCTGGCAAGTGGAAAGTACTTCATTACATCATGACATGTGACTTGTAGGTAGGTTTTGAGGAGTCAAGTAGCAAATTGCATACCACCTAATTTCTAGTTTCTGACCTGCTTTGCTAGCCACTTATATGGCTAGTCCAGTTTGGTTTCTGTTAAGGGATAACCATGCTATATTGACATTGATGGATTTGCCAATGATAATACCATTGAATGTCATGGGAACATGGTTAGATTCTCTCTTTCTAAGAATGGATATGATCTGGTATTTGTGTGGCTTAGCTATTAATGCCCCATATTAGCCCACTCTGGATGGTGTCCTAGTCTTGCTGTGTTAGGGTGCGAAGAGTTTCACTATCTCAGGAGTTATAAGTGGTAACAAATGCTGAGCAATTATCAGGAATAAAAAAAATCCCCACTACTGACATTTCTTTAATGGGAAGTGATTTAATGAAGAAGCTGAAAATGATTGGACCTAGGACATATCTGAAGAACTATTACATCTGCAATAACCACCTTTTTAAGAAATTTTATTCTTTTTAAAAATGGTCTTATCACTCTCACCTGCCACTACTGCTCAATATTTTATGGTAGTAGGGACAGATTAAGGGCCTTAAGTGAGCAATAGGGTAAGGCTAATTAAGAGCCTCATTATTCTTAATGATGGCCAGCTAGTGACTGCCTTACCTTCCATCGCTCCCCACACTTTTGGGACTGTATTTGGGTTAGGCAGGATAATAACGGCACACCTATCGTATTTTACATGCCCTCTCCCACTGTCCTGCTGATAGCATACCCAGCAGGAGTCCATAAAATCGAGCCCACGGTTTCATTGTATTCTCCTTAGGTTCCCGATTACTGTTTCTCGGAACAAAATGTTGCATGTGCGTGGGAAAGATGAAGAATTTCATGCTGCATGGCTAATGTGTAATCAATTTCAGTTTGGACCAATCAACCAGTTTCATTGACACGTTTCTCTTTATCTTGCCATTGGCATCTTTCTTTCTGCCACTGCGCATAGAGAGCTATAAGGAAAGGTCTTTCACAGGCAATGATCTAGCTTGCTTGGATGCAACTGCAGCTGAACGTAGACAATAAATTCACTTTATTTATTCATGGAATATAAGTGGCAAGGCCAGAATGTATTGCCGTTCCCTAATTGCCCATGAAAAGGAGATTGTGAGCCAACTTCTTAAATTACTGTTGTCCATCTGGGGTCAGTGCACCCACAATGCTGTTAGTGAGGGTGCTCCAGAGTCTTGATCCTATGGTGGTGAAGTAACAGCAATATAGTTCCTGTCATGATAATGTGTGACTCAGTGGGAAGTTCCTGATGGAGTTTTCTTATTGTCCTGCTAAGTGGTACAGAGCAGTTTATAAGGTGCTGTAAAAAGAGTTTTAATGAGAACCACAGTGCAGCTTTTTAAGTCATGCACATTGCTGCAACTGTGCATGGCGTTAAGAGAATTAATGTTTGAAGTGGTAGCTGGTGAGGTGCTGATCAAATAGGCTGCATTGTTTCAGATGCTGTTGAACTTCTCGACTGGAGCTGCTTTCTTCAGGAAAGACCTAGAGCATTTCAAAACACTCCTGATTTGTGCCATGTCGATGATGGACAGATTTTAGGGAATTATGAGGTAGATTTCTCACAGCAAACTTCCCAAACTCCTTTTTCCTGAAACACAGTATATATTTTCTGTCAAGATAAATTCCTCAGCGATGGTAAGATTGTTGATATGGGATCTAAAGAAGATAATCCTGTTTAATGCCAAGGAAAGATGGTTCAGTCTTCTCTTGTTGAAAATGGTCATTGCCTGGCACTTGTGTGGTGCAAATGTTCCAAATAACCTTTCGGCCTATGACTGAATATTATGCAGTTGTTACTGCAAATGCACATGCATATTGTTTCTATATCTGAGGAGTTACAAACGGTATTGAATATTGCTTGCTTGACAGCGAATATTCATTAGATACTGTGAAGCCCTCATTTCTGAGCTGAACTTGATAAAGTAGCTGAAGGTGAATGGATCTCGGATACCATCTGAAAGGATTATTGCACTTATAAACTGGGGCTGAGATGAGACCAGATCAGTCAGTTCTACTGTAACACGATGGTTGTGATCTTGTGCAACCTTGTGTCATAGAAAACTTGTGCTTTAGAAACAGCACTTAAAGTATTGGTGATATAATTGTGTTACAGCCAGCACACATTTAAAAGTCCACACTTTAGAAATAGCGTCCCCAGTTCGTCAGTCGTGTTACAGTGAATTCGCTTGACAAAACGCACGTTATAGCAGAATGACCTGTAGTCTGATCAAACAGCACACCTCAGTACTCAATTTAAAAATCAATTTAGATAACGTGACCAAGTCTGTGGAGTGGGGTTTGAACCCATGTCAATCTGATGCAGAGGTAAAAGTGCTGTCACTGAATCATGACTGCTCTTATTTGCTCCAGAAACCAAGAGGCCTGATGAGTGGCAATAACTTTTACTATAATTATAATTATTTGTTTTCACTCCTATCAATCACTTTCAATTAAACATTCAGATTCCTCCAGAATTATTTCAATTCTATTCTGATCTCTGCTGCTCATAAATAGGATTAAAGTTTCTCCTCAATTTTTGTTTCCAGTGATTCAATACAGTGCTATCATCCTTTGTTTGACCTTGCAGCAGTTCAGGTGGTTCCAAGGTAACATGGTTACAGGAAATTGATACTTGTAAGGTCTGTTAAACTGCTTTTACTTGTTAGTCGCTTAGATTGGCTCTGTGGATACTAGGGGCTGCGCTGAAGGGGTATTTTGGAGATATGTCAATAGGATGTTGGCTCTCTAGACAGGCTGAGTGGAATAGACAGGTGTGAATTAGTTCCAACAGAAATCCTTTTAATTTATTGTATATTCTTTTGCATTACAAGGCTTGAGGTAAAGTACAAAGTATCCGAGTTGAAATATGTGAAGTCACATTCTGTAATAGGTTAACATAGAAAAGTAAAATGGAATGAAGCATTTGTCAAATTATTTTATTATAATGTTCTAAGATATACAATCCTCATCATTCCCTATGGGTGTATGGAGGCCCTAGATGAATATGAATTCCTGAGCTTGAAGCAATTTGGTGTATTTGTATGTGTTGGTTGCAGAAAAATAACTTTAAAATGAGCATTGTTTGCATTGCTAAGGAAGGAAAAGAGCTATGTATAGGTTGTGTCACAAGGATATCATACATTATGCCATTATGTTTTTTACGATTCACTTTTGATGCAAACTGGTTCATACTTCAATGATTTGTCAAATCTGTTTTTTGTTTATTTGCCAAATGATTGCTTTAATAAAGTCTGTGGCACTTGAAGTGAATGAAGAAAAGATTCCTGCTGGGAAGTTTTTGGGAAGTTGCTCCATAAGTTCAGAAAACAAGAAACACAAAATGGTGAAGTAGCTCAACAGACTTATTAACATTTGTAGAAAGACGAAGATAGGGTTAATGCTTTCGGTTGCTTGTCTATTGACATGACTCGACAGCATTATCTGTAGAGAGAGAAAGATAGGCATCAGATGATGGGCTGTCAGTGGGAAACTTTCACTCTGCCTTTCTCTCACCACAGATGCTGCCTGCCCTGCTGTTTGTTTCCAACACGCTCTTTCTTTAATGTTAAAAAAAAATCAATCACCATTGCATTCTCAAACACCTTGGGGGCTATTTCCAGATTAGCTTTTATGTTGCTACCTATTTCCCATGGAGAGGAAAATTGGAATTTTGGCAGTGTTGCTACTAGGTCAAACCTTTCAATGAAGTTTTGAACAACAGTAATGGATTAGTACCAACAAATCAAAGATACCAATTACAACAATAACTGGAATGCAGTTCTTAATACAATAAAGAAATCTTCTGAACATTGATTGTGAAAATCACTTATTCCCTAAGTTCATATGTGTTGGTTGAATTGGGCTTTACTTCCTCCTACAGGATGAACATAGTATGTTTTCCAATATATAAATCATTTTAACATCATATGCAACAGAATTGAAATCTTGAATTTAATAAAGACTTTTCCAAATCACACTTTAATTTCTACATTTCTATGCTATATGTGAGCTGTACAAATATATAAACAGTACATTGTAATTTTGCACTATTCTCAATAGACAGTTTTAAACAAGATCTATGTAGAAATACTAGTATTTTAAGATAACAAAATGCAATCTGCCTTCTAAATGAACATTTCAGGAAAATTAGGACCCACAGAAAGAAAGCATCCAATATCTGAACACTCCAGGCATCATCAGAGCAATGTGAAATAGTTACAACATTACAAAATAAAGTGGTGTCAAGTTACTTGTGAAAAAAGGCATAAATCTCTTTTATTATCCATTCTCTGCATATAGGCATCCCTAACAAGGGAAGCATTTGTTGTTCATTCTTAACTCCTTTGGAGCAGGTGGGAGTGAGCCTGCTTCTTGAACTGCTGTGGTCCAAGCAGAGAAGCTATTCTGTCAGTGCTCTGACGTGGCAAGTTCCAGGATGAGGAAAGAATGGCATTTATGTATAAGTTGTGACTTTGAGGTGATGATGTTCTTATCTACTGACTACTTTTGTTCTTCTAGCAAGTGGAGATTACAGATTTGGACAGTGCTGTCAAAGAAACCTTTGGAATTGCTGCAGATGCCCTGTATAAAGAGTGTATTATAGCCATGGTGCACAAAGTGAGCGATGTGGAAGTTTAAGAAGAGAAACATGGAATTGCATGCACAACATTTTTGGAGCGGAAGAAACTACGTTTTTAAAGTGAATTTCTTCACTTTCCAAACGTAACTTATTTTAACATGGGTGATTTTTCTCCCCATATGTTAACATAGAGGCAAGAATTTATATGGGCAGGATTAGAAGGGAATTGTCACGAGTGGGACAAATTGTAGCTTTCTCCCTGGTAAATTCTGTCCTTGACATTTGAGCCTCCCCATCTCGTAGAAACAAAGCAATTGAACCCAAGAATAATAAGGAGTGATTTGTTGCCACATATCAACTGTTGCTGCTATTATCTTCTACCAGGCCGAAAAACCTCTCTGAGATGTGCAAGTACCACTGTTCATCCTCTTAGGAAACTACTGACCAAAGCAGCCCACATTCTCCAGCCAGTGTTGACTGGTGATCCAAGCAAAGGGTAGCCCACAGTGCATTTCACTATCCCAGGTCCACAAAAGCAACCTCAGTCAAATTTGCTTTAGGCACCCACCGTTTGTGTATCCTTTTTTTGCCACATCTCCCAAAATCCCCAGTGATTCAACACCTGCACTAGTTTACTCTAACCTGGCCCTGGGGTTTTCTCTGCTAGTTGTCATGGCAGCAGCTTGGACCCACGTGGTTCTCTCGTAGTCTGTTCAAATTTCTGCACAACCCTGACAGCCAAGTAGCAAAAGGGCTTGGTCCTTTAAATGGGCTATGTCTCTCACTCGGACTATGTGATCACCTGAAGTCTGCAGGGGACCAAATCTACTCTCTGATTATTTAATTAAGAGAGAAAAGACACATTTAGAGATGTGGATCTAGATTAACAGTCACAGAGGTCGCTTGCCTTAATCTGAAAGGTCAATACATAATAAGCACATAAAATATCACAGCTTAATCCCTTATCATTTTGACAGTGACAGGTCAGACTGTCTGACTGCAAGAAAGTGGATTATTTTTCTATAAACCATTTTTAATTACGGTCCTACACCCGCAAAGTCACATAAAACATTCTTCAATATTACCTGACATTCAGTCCAACCAACTAATTTTCATGAATAGAGACAAAGAAAATAAATTATAGATAGTATAAAATATGGATAACCAGGTAATGAATCACATATATCTCTGGAGTCTCTTACTGAATCTAGTTTATCCGTATCTTCATACTGGAAGTACTGCCATAATTTACTTCCTTCTGACCATCTGTTACAGTAAGTACATGGGACCTTTTTAACATGAAATCTTATTCGCCACAAAAAGAAATGTAATGCAGCTCGAGCTGAGTGTTACTGACTGACAAAAAAAAAGCAAATTAAAGTTAAGTTACAATAAATAACCAGAAGAGACTGGAATTGCTTGCATTCTCCACGCTGATTCAAAGGCTCACAAATCTAGACAACATTTTGTATTCTCTGGCCTTCTAGGCTGCATCTGTGACACATGAAGAGACTGCATGTATTTCAGCTGAAAGATTACTATCCTATATCTGCCTGCTCCTCTGAAGTGAAATCCTACACCCAAGTTTGTTGTAAATCAGATTTCTGACGTGCAAGTCCATTAGATAATCAAGATAAAGCAGCCAGTTAAGGATCATTTATATTCTGAAATGGGTTAAAGCTGCGAGAAATGTTGTCACCTCTATTGTGCATTGCAAAAACACTGAAAACCTAGAATACAGCCCTACTGTTTACAGGGATATGTTCTTGGAAAACCTTGTAAACAGCAAAAACATAAATAGCAAACATTTTATAGTTGGACTCAGGTAAATAAATTCCAACCATCCTGACTTTTAACATCCTCAAACATTGCTTCAGTAAATAAAAGAGATATTGATAGAATCCTAGCTGTAGGTCACACCTTTGTACTTTACTGTATGTTAGCCAAACCAACATATACCACAGGGTTCTGTTCAGCCAAATAATGTAAAGTTTACTTCCAAAACTACTTACAAGGCTACAGTATCACAGTGTTACTCCCTATTGGGCTGAATCATATGTTTTATTTTTGGCAAACTATGAATTGTGTTGGGCTTTTGGAGGGGTTTTGCTGCAATAACTAATGAGATTTCTCATCATATCTTACCAAAGTTGCCTTATTAATTATATACCCCAGTCTTATATCGTTACTCATATACGGTTTCTGCACCATTCTACCACATTCCTGGAATAGCTCGCCACTCAACAGATATCTGGCATCCTTCGGCCCATGCTATTTTGCAAGTGTAGATTAGATTACTTACAGTGTGGAAACAGGCCCTTCGGCCCAACAAGTCCACACTGACCCGCCGAAGCGCAACCATCCATATCCCTAAGCTAACACTATGGGCAATTTAGCATGGCCAATTCACCTGACCTGCACATTTTTGGACTGTGGGAGGAAACCGGAGCACCCGGGGGAAACCCACGCAGACACGGGGAGAATGTGCAAACTCCACACAGTCAGTCACCTGAGGCGGGAATTGAACCCAGGTCTCTGGCGCTGTGAGGCAGCAGTGCTAACCACTGTGCAACCGTGCTACCCCCGTGCTACCACTGTACTGTGCAGCTGGATGAGCACTGACATTGAACCTGCTCTCCTTGGTCAAGTACACGGTTTAAACATGTTATAAAGTGATACCATGGCTCTCTGACACTGTCTTTCAAGTGTTAGTGGACAGTGTGGTCCAGGGGAGAGGTGTCCTCTTCCTGGAGGACTGGTAGAGGAAGCCACACCATCAGGTCCTTGTAGCCTGGTCTGAGATTGCCACCCAGGTCAATGTGGCATCCCAAGGAATGACCAGCAGTGCCGCAAGAAGGTCAATGGCCTTCTCCCTTCCACCAGGATAAGTGCCACATGCTTCTCTCTGCTACCTCACACTCACTTTATCTTTACTATCACATCCACTTCCAATGAAAGCTCATGCTCTGTTCAGAGGGATGTGAGGACTGTGGATACTGGAGAGTCAGAGTCGAAAAGTGTAGCAATGGAAATGCACAGCAGGTCAGGCAGCATCCGAGGAGCAGGAGAGTTGACATTTCGGGAGTAAGACCTTCATCAGGACTGTGGAGGAGGAAAGGGGCTGAGAGATTAATAGGAGGGGGCAGCACAAGGAGGAGGAGGAGCCTGGCATGCTGTGCTTTTCCAGCACCACACTTTCCATCTCATGCTCTGTTACTCTCACTGTTGAATGCAACACCTTCGCTCTCTCACACTCCTTTTCCCCGCAGTCTCCCACACCAATAAACCTGCAAGCCTTCTGTGCTGCCACCTCAGCTTTTTGGATAGCTTTCCCATACAGCACTGCCAGCTGTGCCACCCATTGTCATCATTGCTCATTACAGGAGGAGACAGACCATAACACAGTACAAAGCCTGCATCAGGGGCAGGGTGCCCAATGTCTGTGCCTGCACGCTGCAAGGAGAGAATCCTTGGTCTTGCAAATGTATTGTAAAGGCTCAGAAAGACAGCTCACCACACCTTTTCAAGGGCATCAAGGAATGGGTAATAAATGCTGAACCAGCCTGCAATGCCCAAGCCCCTTAAATGAATATATAAAAAGATCCATTGACCCTGAAAAGTCCTCCTTATTCACAGTGGGACATGTGGTAAAATCATCAGAACTATCCCACAGATTAGCCAACAGTGGCCTGACATAATCACGCTAAGCAAACCATACCTGACCATGTTCCAGCCAACATCTCCACCTCACCCACCAGCAGGTCAGATCAGCACAGTGGCACACCATTAGGAATCTAGCTCTGGACAGTGTCAACATTGACTCTAGACCTCTTGAAGTGTCAAGGCATCAGGTCAAACAAAGTAGAGAAAAGCTCCTGCGAATATTACATGCCCTCACCACCACCACCACCACCACCACACACCCCTCAAGCCCCCACTCTCTTAGTTGATGACTGGGCACTCTTCCATGTTGAAGACCATTTCAAAGAAACCCTGAGAATGGCCAAGGCAGCCTGGATAGGGGCCTTCACCACAAAGATTGTCTAAGTAGAATCTCTACTGATTGTGCTGGCCAAATCCTAATGGGCGGCACGGTGGCACAGTGGTTAGCACTGCTGCCTCACAGCGCCAGAGACCCGGGTTCAATTCCCACCTCAGGCGACTGACTGTGCGGAGTTTGCACGTTCTCCCCGTGTCTGCATGGGTTTCCTCCGGGTGCTCCGGTTTCCTCCCACAGTCCAAAAATGTGCAGGTCAGGTAAATTGGCACCGCTAAATTGCCCGTAGTGTTAGGTAAGGAGTAAATGTAGGGGTATGGGTGGGTTGCGCTTCCGCGGGGCAGTGTGGACTTGTTGGGCCGAAGGGCCTGTTTCCACACTGTAAGTAATCTAATCTAATCTAATCTAATGCAGACATAGCTGCTAGATTGGATCAATGGTAGGTAGCCACCTCCAAACGGACCCCACCACCAGGGATATATTTCCCTCCCCTCCCCTATCAGTGTTCCAAAAAGACCACTCCCTCCTCGACTCCCTCGTCAGGTCCATACCCCCCACCAACCCAACCTCCATTCCCGGCACCCTCCCCTGCAAACGCAAGAGATGCAAAACTTGCGCCCACACCTCCCCCCTCACTTCCCTCCAAGGCCCCAAGGGATCCTTCCGTATTCGCCACAAATGTATCTGCACCTCCACACACTTCATTTACTGCATCCGCTGCACCCGATGTGGCCTCCTCTATATTGGGGAGACAGTCCGCCTACTTGCGGAACATTTCAGAGAACACCTCTGGGACACCCGGACCAACCAACCCAACCATCCCATGGCTCAACACTTCAACTCCCCCTCCCACTCCACCAAGGACATGCAGGTTCTTGGACTCCTCCATTGCCAGACCATAGCAACATGACGGCTGGAGGAAGAGCGCCTCATCTTCCGCCTAGGAACCCTCCAACCACAAGGGATGAATTCAGATTTCTCCAGTTTCCTCATTTCCTTGTCTCAGTCCCAGCCCTCGAACTCACCACCACCTTCCTAACCTGCAATCTTCTTCCTGACCTCTCCGCCCCCACCCCCACTCTGGCCTATCACCCTCACCTTATCACCCTCACCTTTACCTCCTTCCTCCTATCGCATTTCCAACGCCCCTCCCCCAAGTCCCTCCTCCCTACCTTTTATCTTAGCCTGCTTGGCACACTTTTCTCATTCCTGAAGAAGGGCTCATGCCCGAAACGTCGATTCTCCTGCTCCTTGGATGCTGCCTGACCTGCTGCGCTTTTCCAGCAACACATTTTCAGCTCTGATCTCCAGCATCTGCAGTCCTCACTTTCTCCTCTTTTATATTAGAAGACTAAAGTTCAAGGTTGCAGAAATTATGCTGAAATTATACAAAAGCCCTGGGTAAACCTCAGTTGAAACACTGTGAGCAGATCTGGGCACCACACCCTAGGAAGGATATATTGGTTTGGGAGGGAGCACAATGAAGTTTATAAGAATGACAGTTGGACTTCAGAGGTTGTTACGAGGTCTGTTTTCCCTAGAATTTAGAAGGTTTACCGTTGGTCATAGAATCCTTACAGTGTAGAAGCAGGTCATTTGGCCCATCAAGTCCACACTGACCCTTCAAAGAGTATCCCATCCAAAACCAGACCCTTACTCTGTAACTCTGCATTTTCTCAATGGCTAATCTATCCACCGTGCATACTATATGATGGCCAATCCACATATTTGGACTGTGAGAGGAAACCAGAGCACTCGCAGGAAACCAATGCAGACAAAATACAAACTCCACACAGGCAGTTGCCCAAGGCTAGAATCAAACCTGAGTTTCTGGCACTGAGGAAGCAGTGCTAACCGCTGTGCCACCACTAGATCTGATAGAAAAGCTTCAACATATTAAAAGGAAAAGACTGGGTAGAGAAAGAAAGATGGCTTCCACTGTTTGGGGATTCTAGTCCCGGGGGGCATAGTCTGAGAATTAGGGTCAGACCAAATGTGGTAGATGTTTAGAACATTCTTCCATAAATGGCAGTGGAAACTAGATTAGTTGTTAATTTTATATCTGAGATTAATTAATTTTTCATTAAGGGATATGGATCAAAGGCAGATATACGGAGTCAGACCACAGGTCAACCAAGACCGCAATAAGCAGTAGAACATGGACAAGGGGCTGAATGGCCTGTTCTTGTTCCTATGTTTTCCTTATACCTTTGCATATTGTTTCTGCTGAAATAATCATTTAATTCCCTCTTGATTGCTTCAATTGAACCAATCTCCATTATACTTCCAGATAGTGCATTCCAGGATTATGCCCACTCTGTGCCCACTCATTCTTGATCCTTTTATAGTCAGGAATAGTTTCAATCCAGATCTGTTGTAATTTTTGAAATCTCTTATCAGATCTCCACTTAGCCTTCTTCTCTCCAAGGAGAACAGTCACAGCCTCTCCAATTTCCACATTGCAGACATAATGTTGGTATCACTATCATGTTATAAAGGGAGTATTTAATGGAGCAAACAATCATTCTCTATTGTAGTTTAGCAATTTTAAATTAAAAGGGCTTGTTTTTAATACAGAAGGGAAATGCATGCTAAATGAGTTCCTGTTGTGTTTGAAATGTGAAATTTATGTTTTCATTAAACTCAGTAGGCAGTCGTTGTGGAACTGTCACATTTCCAAATACAGTTCCTCTATTTTATGAAAAATTGAACCTTTCTGTGAGTTTCATTTTAAGAAATATAAATAGCTTCTATTCATCTGCAACAATGCAAGTCTTTTTCGGAAAGATAATAACACAGATTTTGTGGTTGTTATAATAGCAAAACTGTTAGCATTTGCCTTCATTGTTCTGTGAAACTAACAGCAATTTTAGACATTTGCACTTACACAGTTAACTGCAGAAACCCGGAAACTGTTTTCAGTGTTTCCCTGTTCCTGCATTGATGACTCTGTTCAAATCAGTGCAAATACATATTTTAGAAATCTCTTGGATTGATATGAAATTCAACTTTTTGTTCTTTCATTCTCATTATTAAATCATTGGAACAAATGAATGCTTTGCAACTGGGCTTTGCAATAGCAGTCAATAATAATTGCTGCTGATAGACTTTCTGGCCCTGAACCATTAATTTTATATTTTTCATATCTAATATTTCTCTAACATAGCTAAATATATGTCTTCTTTAGAATAATAAACAATTTATGCCACAATATTTATATTGCTGTCGGTAAATTGATTGAAAAGGGAGGGATTGTCAGAAGGATTAGGAATTGGCTCTATGGAAGAAGACAGAGGGTAGTAGTTGATGGCAAAGGTTCATCTTGGAGTGCCGTCACTAGCGGTGTTCCGCAAGGATCTGTTTTGGGACCATTGCTGTTTGTCATTTTTATAAATGACCTGGAGGAAGGGTTAGAAGGTTGGGTGAGCAAGTTTGCGGATGATACGAAAGTCGGAGGAGTTGTAGACAGTGAGGAAGGATATGGCAGGTTACAGCGGGATATAGAGAAGCTGCAGAGCTGGGCAGAAAGGTGGCAAATGGAGTTCAATGTAGCTAAGTGTGAAGTGATTCACTTTGGTAAGAGTAATAAAAAGATGGATTACTGTGCTAATGGTAGACTACTTGGTAGTGTGGAAGAGCAGAGGGATCTTGGTGTCCATGTACACAGATCTCTGAAAGTTGCCACCCAGGTAAATAGTGCAGTGAAGAAGGCATATGGCATACTGGCTTTTATTGGTAGAGGAATTGAGTTCCGGAGTCCTGAGGTCATGCTGCAGTTGTATAAGACTCTGGTGCGGCCGCATCTGGAATATTGTGTGCAGTTTTGGTCGCCATACTATAGGAAGGATGTGGAGGCACTGGAACGGGTGCAGAGGAAGTTTACCAGGATGTTGCCTGGTATGGTAGGAAAATCCTATGAGGAAAGGCTGAGGCACTTGGGGTTGTTTTCATTGGAGAAAAGAAGGTTTAGGGGTGATTTGATAGAGGTGTACAAGATGATTAGGGGGTTAGATAGGGTTGACAGTGAGAACCTTTTTCCACGTATGGAGTCAGCTATTACAAGGGGGCATAGCTTTAAATTAAGGGGGGGTAGATATAGGACTGATGTTAGGGGTAGGTTCTTCACTCAGCGAGTCGTAAGTTCATGGAATGCCCTGCCAGTAGCAGTAGTGGACTCTCCCTCTTTATGGGTATTTAAGCGGGCATTGGATAGGTATATGGAGGATAGTGGGTTAGTGTAGGTTAGGTGGGCTTTGATCGGCGCAACATCGAGGGCTGAAGGGCCTGTACTGCGCTGTATTCTTCTATGTTCTATGTTCTAAGTGATCACTTCTTGATTAGCACTTGGAAAAGTTTCCATTGACAGTAGCTGCATAGTCTGTTTGATGTTGGTGAGCTCATAAATCTGGTACCAGTCAAACTAACTTTGGGAAAGGCGAAACCCAAAATGATCACTAAATCTTTATGGTAAGTTTGCTGAAAGGGCAGACCACATAATCTGGGTCAATTAAATTTTCAGATTCTTAGGCTGTACCATTTCCACAAATTCTGATACTTTTTCATTTCCATTAGCTGATTACTTTGCGAGAAATGTTTATATTAAGGTAATGTTTTACATTGCTCAATCATACACCATTTTGTTTTTATTTGGGGAGGAGGCCTGATGGGAAGCATTGTGAGGTGCTGGTTTCTCCAACACTAGATGGGGCAGAGTGGCAACGTGAAAGTGTAAGAGAAAGATGACAGTCTGTATTCACAGTTCTGACCTTCACAGTTCTCCTGAATGCTCCATCAAGATGGCATATATCAACTGTGCCATTCTGGTCATCCTCCATCTCAGAAGAAACCACAGGCATTGCAGAATCAAGTACTAGCTTCAGAGTAGCTCACAGGGGTACCACAGGCTGTGCAAGATGGCCCAAATTATACAGGTCTATAGGCTTCAAAGTTGACAAACTGTCTATGATGACGATGCCTGAACATTTCCGAGACACCCGCACCAATCAACCAAACCGCCCTGTGGCCTAACATTTCAACTCCCCCTCCCACTCTGCCGAGGACATGGAGGTCCTAGGCCTCCTTCACGCCGCTCCCTCACCACTAGACGCCTGGAAGAAGAACACCTCATCTCCTGCCTCGGAACACTTCAACCCCAGGACATCAATGTGACCTTCACCAGTTTCCTCATTTCCCCTTCCCCCACCCCACCCCAATTCCAAACTTCCAGCTCAGCACTGTCCCCATGATTTGTCCTACCTGCCTATCTCCTTTTCCACCTATCCACTCTACCCTCCACTCTGACCTATCACCTTCATCCCCGCTCCCATTCACTTATTGTACTCTATGCTACTTTCTCCCCACCCCTACCCTCCTCTCATTTATCTCTCCACCCTGCAGGCACTCTGCCTGGATTCCTGATGAAGGGCTTTTGCTTGAAACATCAATTTTCCTGCTCCTCAGATGCTGCCTGACCTGCTGTACTTTTCCAGCACCACTATAATTCAGACTCGGGTTTCCAGCATCTGCAGTCCTTGTTTTTTACCCTTGATATCTGACAAAGTTGTCTGCTCCATGTGCCAGCTGCTGGATGTGCATCTGTGCTCTCATGGAGGATCCCACCCCAGGTGCTTTGAAGATGAAAGTGGCCAATTTCTTGGCAGTGGAGCCAATGGGAACCTCTATGGAATCTTGGAGACATCTACTCTGAACTGCAGCCAGGGGGCCACTGATGTTCTGTTGCTAAGACTCATATATTTACTAATTTTCCTTTGGATGCTGGGTGTTGAGTGGTTCAGGAAAGTGGCTTAGCTGCCATAACATGATTTCCATAGGGACAGGGTACAACCACATGTTCCCATGGAGCCATCAAATAACCTTCTCAGCAACGCACAGACTTCATAAGTAGGAAAAGCTTCCACTTCAAGAATGTGTGAATCATCTATGACCACAGAAGACAGAAATTAACTGTTCACCATCATTGTTGTTTACTGCACCCTCCACAACCTTGCACAATGACAAGAGGATGTCTTAGAACACAACAAGGAGGTGAAATGGGAAGTCTCCTCTGACACAAGCTGAAGCCAATGGGCAATTGGTATTGTCAGTGGTCTAGCAACACAGAGTCTAGGAGGTTTTCTGGTGACCTAAGTTCAAGTCTCACCATAACAGAGGGTAAAAGTTGAATGTGTTAAAAAGTTGGCCTAATGGTGAACACAAAATGATTGTCAATTGTTGTAAAACCCCACCTAGATCATTACTATCCTTTAGGGAAGAACACTTCCTTTCCTTACCTGAGCTGCTCTACATGTGACTCCAGGTCCATAGTAATGTGTTTGAACCTAAATGGCCCACTGCCCTATTGGGGAGGACAATAATGGCACCAACATCTCATGACTGAACTTTAAAAAATGCCAGGATTTGCCAGGAAAGCTGTCACAGTCACTAAGATAATGGGGCTATACTACAATGAGCAGGTCAGACCCATGACAGCCCCATGACCATCTGCCTTCAGGCAGACTGAGCAATATGGACATGTTTCCTTTAATGCTCTGTTTGTTATGGACCAACTGGCAGGAAGGCCACAGTGTACTCTAATCAACGTACCGCATTGATTGAGAAACATTTTAGATTGCACTATTATTTGGAAAAAAAATCAGTGATTTTTCTACCTGTTTGTGATATGATAGCTTTGAGGCAGGAAGCCTAACTCAGAGACCTGAGGCCTTTGCAGAAATGAGCAAAGATGGAAGTGTAATACAATGGATACTCATGTGAACAATGACGAACAGAGGCAGTAACATTCTGGGCCACCCCTCCATCAAAGGGGGAAAGCCAAACGGAAAATATTTATCTGAAGAAGGCTTACCAGACCTAAAATAATTTGACACTTTCTGCCTTCTCACTCACTATTGTCCTGTGGGATGTTGGGATCACTCCTGATGTTTCCCGTTGGCACCTAGTGGCATTTGACATTTTTATCGGTATGTGGTACTGGGTAAGGACTGCTCAATGTGGTTCATTGGCAGCCATTTTCTTGGCAGCAGTTGCAGTGGAAGGAGCGACAGTAAGGACCAGAGGCCCAATGGGAAGGTAGGAGTAAGGTTTAAGAATTTACCTCGTGTATAGGTAGAGCACATACTGAGAAGAGCAGACAAGGGACTTCTGGGAAAGTGAGGCTTTATATTTGGGAGGTTGCTTTACTCGAAACACTACTCGGGTAGGGCCTCCCACCCATCCTCCTCCTCTAACCAATAAAAAAGGATCTATGCAACAGATTTTTTTTCCTCTCTTTTAGTTTTCAGTGGGCTCGTTGGGAATTTAGAATAGTGGGAATGGAGGTTAGGGCAACTGAATGTTCCTCCTGCAGAATGTGGGAGATAAGGGTCACCAGTAGTGTCCCTGCCGACTGAAATGTGCCCCAACTCCAGCTCCTTAAAAACCTGCTTTAGGGAACTGGAGCTGGAGCTGGATGAACTTTGGATCATTCGGGATGCAGAGGAGGTTATTGAGAGGAGTTACAGGGAGGTAGTCACACCTCAGGTGTAAAGATGGTAGATGGTTTACCATCAGGAGACAGAAAGGGACCTGGCAGGCAGTATAGGAATCCCCTGTGGCCATTCCCCTCAACAATAAGTATACTGTTTTGGATACTGTTGGGGGGGATGACTTATCAAGGGTAGCCATGGGGTACAGGTCTCTGGCACAGAGACTGTCCCTGCTGCTCAGAAGGGAAGGGGGAAGAGGAGCAGAGCATTAGTCATTGGGGACTCCATAGTTAGGGGGACAGATAGGAGGTTCTGTGAGAATGAGAGAGACTCACGGTTGGTGCGTTGCCTCCCAGGTGCCAGGATTTGTGATGTCACTGATCATGTTTTCAGGATCCTTGAGAGGGAGGGGGAGTAGCCCCAAGTCATGGTCCACATAGGCACCAACGACATAGGTAGGAAGAGAGATGAGGATTTAAGACAGAAATTCAGGAAGCTAGAGTGGAAGCTTAGAGCTAGACCAAACAGAGTTATTATCTCTGGTTTGTTGCCCATGGCATGTGCGAGCGAGATGAGGAATAGAGAGAGAGGAGTTGAACACATGGCTGCAGGAATGGTTCAGGAAGGAGGGTTCTGGATTCCAGGATAATTTGGGCTCTGTCTGGGTGAGACCTCTACAGAAAGGATGGTCTTCACCTGAACCAGAGGGGTACCAATACTCTCGGAGTTGGGGGGGGTGGAATTTGCTAATGCTCTTCAGGTGGGTTTAAACTAATTCAGCTGGGGAATGGGAACTGAAATTGTAACTCGTATTGAGAGTCCAAAATAAGATTTCAAGGTCAAAAGAGGACACCGGCAAGCAAAACGTTGGTTTGAAGTGTGTCTCTTTCAACACCAGGAGCACCTGGAATAAGATGGGTGAACTTGCAGCATGGGTCAGTACCTGGGATTTCAATGTTGTGGTCATTTCGGAGACATGGGTACAGCAGGGACAGGAATGGTTATTGCAGGTTCCAGGATTTAGATGTTTCAGTAAGAACAGAGAAAATGGTAAAAGAGGTAGGTGTGTGGCACTGTTAGTCAAGGACAGTATTACAGCTGCAAAAAGGATGTTTGAGGACTCATCAACTAGGTAGTATAGGCTAAGATTAGAAACAGGAAAGGAGAGGACACCCTGTTGGGAGTTTTCCATAGGCCTCTGAATAGTTCCAGAGATTTAGAGGAAAGGATAGCAAAGATGATTCTCAATAGGAGCGAGAGTGACAGGGCAGTTGTAATGGGGGACTTCAACTTCCCAAATATTGACTGGGAATACTATAGTTCTAGGACTTTAGATGAGTCTGTTTTTGTTCATTGTGTGCAGGAGGATTTTCTGACACAGTATGTAGACAGGCCAACAAGGGACGAGGCCACATTAGATTTGGTACTATACAATGAACTCGCCCAGGTGTTAGATTAGGAGGTAGGTGAGCACTTTGGTGATAGTGACTACAATTTAGTTATGTTTACTTTAGCAATGGAAAGGGATCGGTATACACTAGAGGGTAAGAGCTACAGCTGGGGGAAAGGCAATTACGATGCAATTAGACAAGATTTAGGATACATAGGATAGGGAAGGAAACTGCAGGAGATGGGCACAATAGAAATGTGGAGTTTAAAATAAGGATAAAAGAATGACTTGAGTAAGATTAGGGCCAATCAAGGACAGTAGTGGGAAGTTGTGCGTGGAATCAGAGGAGATAAGGAAGCGCTAAATGAATGTGGAAATGTGGGCGGCACGGTGGCACAGTGGTTAGCACTGCTGTCTCACAGCGCCTGAGACCCGGGTTCAATTCCCGCCTCAGGCGACTGACTGTGTGGAGTTTGCACGTTCTCCCCGTGTCTGCGTGGGTTTCCTCCGGGTGCTCCGGTTTCCTCCCACAGTCCAAAGATGTGCAGGTCAGGTGAATTGGCCATGCTAAATTGCCCCTAGTGTTAGGTAAGGGGTAGATGTAGATGTAGGGGTAGGGGTATGGGTGGGTTACGCTTCGGCGGGGCGGTGTGGACTTGTTGGGCCGAAGGGCCTGTTTCCACACTGTAAGTAATCTAACAGCTACTGTATATCCTTGATAAGTAAGTACCTGACAGACAGGGAGGAAGTTGTCGAGCACAGGAGCCGCAGTTTACTAAGGAAGTTGAATCTCGTGTCAAAAGGAAGAAGAAGGCTTATGTTCGGATGAGATGTAAAAGTTTAGTTAGGGCTATTGAGAGTTACATGATAGCCAAGAAAGACCTAAAGAGAGAGCTATGATGAGCAAGGAGGGGACATGGGAAGTTGTTGGCAGATAGGATCAGGGAAAACCCTTAAGCTTTCTGTAGATATATAAAGGATAAAAGAATGACTTGAGTAAGATTAGGGCCAATCAAGGACAGTAGTGGGAAGTTGTGCGTGGAATCAGAGGAGATAAGGAAGCGCTAAATGAATATTTTTTTGTCAGTATTCACACTCGAAAAGGATAATATTGTTGAGGAGAACACTGAGAAACAGGCTACTAGACTAGATGAGATTGAGGTTCACAAGGAGAAGGTAGTAGAAATTCTGGAAAGTGTGAAAATAGATAAATCAGGATTCTCTGGGAAGCCAGGGAGGAGATTGTAGAGCCTTTGGCTTTGATCTTTATGTCGTCATTGTCTACAGGAATAGTACCAGAAGACTGGAGGATAGCAAATTTTGTTCCCCTGTTCAAGAAGGGAAGTAGAGACAATCTTGGCAATTATAGACCATTGAGCCTTACTTCGGTTGTGCATAAAGTGTTGGAAAAGTTTATAACAGATAGGGTTTATAATCATTTCGATAGGAATAAGTTGATTCGGGATAGTCAACACGGTTTTGTAAAGGGTAGGTCATGCCTCACAAACCTAATTGAGTTCTTTGAGTAGGTGACCAAACAGGTGGATGTGGGTAAAGCCATTGATGTGGTGTACGTGGGTTTCAGTAAGGCGTTTGATAAGGTTCCCCCTGATAGGCTCATGCACAAAATACGGGGGCATAGTATTGAGGGTGATTTAATAGTTTGGATCAGAAATTGGCTAGGTGAAAGAAGATAGAGGTGGTGGTTGATGGGAAAAGTTCATCCTGGAGTTCAGTTACTAGTGGTATATCACAAGGATTGTTCTGGGTTCACTGCTGTTTGCCATTTTTATAAATTACCTGGATGAGAGCATATCAGATGGCTTAATAAATTTGTAGATGACACTAAGGTTAGTGCAGTTGTGGATAGTGCTGAAGAATGTTGTGTGTTACAGAGGGACATAGATAAGCTGCAGAGCTGGGTGGAGTGGTGATAAAAGGAGTTTAATGTGGAAAAGTATGCGATTATTCACTTTGGAAGGAGTAACAGGAATGCAGAGTAGTGGGTGAATTCTTGGTAGTGTATATGAGCAGAGAGATCTTGGTGTCCATGTACATAGATTCCTGAAAGTTGCCACCCAGGTTGATAGGGCTGTTATGAAGGCATATGATGTGTTAGCTTTTATTAATAGAGGGATCGAGTTTCAGAACCATGAGGTCATGCTGCAGCTGTACAAAACTCTGGTGCGGCCGCACTTGGAGCATTGCATGCAGTTTTGGTCACCACATTATAGGAAGGATGTGGAAACTTTGGAAAATGTTCAGAGGAGATTTATAAGGACTTTACCTGTTATGGAGAAAAGGTCTTATGAGGAAAGGTTGAGGGACTTGAGGCTATTTTTGTTAGAGAGAAGAAGGTTGAGAGGTGACTTAATTGAGACATATAAGATAATCAGAAGGTTAGGTAGGTTGGACAGTGAGATCTTTTTTCCACAGATGGTAATGCCTAGCACAAGGGGGGCATAGCTATAAATTGAGGGGTGATAGATATAGGACAGATGTCAGAGGTAGTTTCTTTACTCAGAGAGTAGTGGGGGCATGGAATGCACTGCCTGCAACAGTTGTAGACTCATCAACTTTACAGGCATTTAAGTAGTCTTTGGATAGACATTTGGACAAGAATGGAATAGCATAGGTTAGATGTGCTTCAGACTGGTTTCACAGGGTGGTGCAACATCGAGGGCCAAAGGGCTTGTACTGCACTGTAATGTTCTATGTTCAATGTTCAATCCTTTTTTCTCTTTGTTTTGTCTTGGGCCAATCACATGATCACTGGGTAGATACTATGATTAGGAGAAAAAAACGGCTGCATGACATAGTAACGCTTTCAAGTTCTCCTCTAAGCTACACACTATCCTGGTTCGGAATTATATTGTCATTCCTTTACCAAAATCCTGTAACCTGCTCAGCAATAACCTGCTTAGTGACACCCAGTTTGGGTTCTGCCAGGACCACTCAGCTTCTGACCTCAATACAGCCTTAGTTCAAACATGGACAAAAGAGCTGAATTCCAGAGGTGAGGTGAGAGTGACACCCATGACATCAAGGCTGCATTTGACTGAATGTGACATCAAGGAGCTCTGGCAAAACTAGAATCAATTAGAATCCGGGGACAATATCTCTGCTGGCTAGAGTTGTACCTGACACATAGGAAGACGGTCATAGTCATTGGAGGTCAGTCATCTCAGCTTCAGGACATCTCTGCAGGAGTTCATCAGTGTTATATCTTCAGCTCAACCATCTTCAGCTTCTTCATCAATGACCTTCCCTCTACCATAAGGTCAGACATAGGGATGGTCACCACTGATTGCACAATATTCAGCATCATTTGCAACTCCTCAGATGCTAAGGCCGTCCATATCCAACTGCAACAAGATCTGGACCACATCCAGGCTTGGACTGACAAGTCGCATGTAGCGTTCATGCCACACAAATGCCAGACTATGACTATCACCAATAACAGACAATAAAACCACTGTACCTTGACATTCAATAGTGTTACCATCGCTGATTTCCACCAATATCAACATCCTGGGTGCTATTATTGACTAGAAACTCAACTGGACTCACCACATAAACATAATGGATTCAAGAGCAGGTCAGAGACTAGGAATACTGCAGCAAGTAACATACTTCCTGACTCTTCAAAACCTGTTCACCATCTGCAAGATACACAAGTCAGGAGTGTGATGGAGTACTCCCTACTTGCTTGGATTAGTGCAGTCCCAATAACACTCTAGAAGCTTGACACAATCCAGGACGAAGCAGCCCGCTTGATTGGCACCATATCCACAAATATTCAATCTCTCCACCACCAATACACAGTACCAGCAGTGCGTACTATCTACAAGATGCACTGCAGAAATTCACCACATATCATCAGATAGCAGCTTCCAAAGATGTCACTTCCATCTAGAAGAACAAGCGCAGCAGATATATGGGAACACCAGCACCTTCAAGATCCCCTCCAAGCCACTCACCATCCTGACTTGGAAATATATCACCATTCCTTCACTGTCACTGTGTCAAAATCCTGGAATTCCCTCCCTCATGGCATTGTGGATCAACCCACAGCAGGTGGACTGCAGCAGTTCAATAAGGCAACTCATTACTACTTCCTTAAGGGCAATAACTGCTGGGCCAGCCAGCAAAACCCATGTCCCACAAGAGAATAGATAAAAAGAATTATGTTCCTAACGATATTATGGCTGACTCTCCAGAACTGCAGTGTTTCAAGAAAGTAGCTGACCAACAGCTTCCCCAGATCAATTGGGGATGGACAATAAATGCTGGCACAGTCTGCAAACATTCTATGAATTTTTGGTTTAAAAATACACCTTAATGCAGCATCTACTGAAGAGGCACAGTTCTGAAACATCAATGACCGCAAAAAGTATAATTACATTTGGCCAGGCAAAATTCCTTAGACCTTAGGGAGTGGGTTCAGATACATCCCTTCCCTCAGAAATCTGGAGTAGAGCTCTTTGCCATCAAGGTGTGTGACCTCAGTAGATTGCAGTGAGTCAATGTAACATGAATACCTTCAGAACCATAATTAGATCAGAAAAACGCATCCCAATTTGGGATAAAGAGAAACAAAGGAGTCTTCACAAAAAGAAAAAAAATATAGCAATCAACAATTAAAGCATGGAAAACAAAACTTTTTTTGCCATGCACAAATTCACAGCCATCATAATGCTCCCTTAGTCATTTTATATTTTTTGTTATATTTTCATGTTAAATATATGCTGGTGTCAAGAGCTTCCTTCCCTAATGTTGCTGGTAATGTTTAAAACCATTGTCTATTACCTACATATCGCAATGTTCACAGCTATTCTTTTCAGTTTTGAAATTAATTCTGACCTTGACATTTCATAATCGAATTAGCATCTATGCTTCTTTGGGTTTTAAATTAAATTTTTGTGACTCGCTTATAATAATTCAAAGTCCTGCTTTCCTTCCAGGCCCTGCTTTTGTTCATTGTTACAGTGTGAGGAGATTTGGGCGATGTCAGAGTACAGCAGCAGTTCTTCAGAAGACAAGTACTGAGGGCAGCTTTGAAATAGTTGCTACATTTGGCTTTGCGCAGAATGCCAAATGCAAATTATCCTCAAGAGTTATAAACATCTCACCTTGTGACTTAGTAATTTTTTTGTTGCAGTTACTTATTTAACCGTCGAGTGGGAAATTGTCTCTTTGCATTATTCTACTGGCAAAAGTTTTACTCTATATGATCTTGATAAATCAAAAATTAACTTATTCCCTTTTGGGAAATGTCAACTTACTTTGCCTTAATAAATAAAATGAACAAGATAAAGTAAAACTGTAATATTACTAATAAAGATATTACTGTCGAAATTTTAATTATATAACCTTTTATCCACAGAGGATTATTTCACATAGTATGTTCCTATAGATTGTTGGGTGGCATGGTTGCTCAGTGATTAGCACTGCTGCCTCACAGAACCAGGGATCTGGGTTCAATACCATCCTTTGGCGTATGTCTGTGTGGAATTTGTACATTGTCCTGGTGTCTGCACTCGCTGGGTGCTCCCATTTCCTGCTAGTCCAAGGATGTGCAGGTTGGCTGGATTGTTGATGCTAAATTACCCTGTTGTGTGCTGGTGGGTTAGCTATGGGAAATGCAGGGATGGGGTGGGATGATCTGTGGAGGGTTGATATAGACCAAATGGCCTGTTTCCACACTATGGGAATTCAACATTTCATATTTGCTTTGTTGGCGCAATTTCCTCAGATAAGAACTTTAAAGATTTGCAATAGATGCTTTCAAATTTCTCCCCTTCCTTAGCTTCATATTTATCCATGCCTGATTATTTTTTGATTGATCCTGTAGTTTCATCAATTTTTTATTCTCACATTGATTTGTCTTCACACTCACTGCAGAGATTAATGCACAAGAGGAGGGAATCCACACACCTCTACTATCCAGCTTATTGTTTTAATGGATGCAGAATCATGGTCAGTGCACCTGCAATCATAAAATGGCCACAGCAGAGAAGGAGACCTTTAAGATAATCATGTCCATACCAGCTCATTACAAAAGCAACTCAGCTACTCCCACTCACCCATCCTTGCTCCACAGCAATTTCTTTCTCTTCAGTGCTTTAACCCATTCATTTTTTTTAAAAATAGATTTTGCTTGCACCATGTTTTCTCATCCTTTTGCCCCAGGAGGACTGCTCAAAAGCTGCAGTAGGAAATTGGTCCAAGTGCCTTTAATGTCTTTTTCAATTTGCTCACTGATTTATTTGCATTCATTATGAAATTCGCCTTAATCCAGATTTCAGTTCCTCAATCACAATCTCCTTTGCACAACTGTCCTTAATCTGTTTTCATTTTCATCTCATGCAAATATTTTTTATTTTCCTGCTAGTACGTCCAATGTGGAAATAATTTTTTATGAACAGTGTATCAGAGCTCTGCACCAAAAGAAAATGTGAAGAAGTGTTGTAAATCTCCTGTGAAACTGCACTAGTTGTTAATGTCAGATCTACTCCCAGGGCTCAGCTAAAGCTGCTGCGTCACCACAACTCTGCCAACAATTGTAGGACAAATTCCAGACAATTTCTGATGTGACTGCTGGCTTCCAAGAAAAATGAAGATGGTGGAAGTCACGCCTTATCTTTTTGTAATCTCAGGTAGTGCTGGAGCAGATTAACAAGAGGAAGGCTACAGTTAGACAACAAACTAGGTCCCAACACCAACAGGCAGCACCAGCCAGGGTGGGTTGGGGGTTGGGGGGGTGGGGGGGAGGATCATCAAGAAGAAGGCAGCCAGGGTGATCATTATGCTGCATCACCATTTAGTCATTGCTTATACTTATTGCTGTGAAGCAGCAAGGAGCCTTGCCAAGTAAGACATGGGACTCTTCTGTGAAGATTCTACAGTTGTGTATCCGCTGGCATTAATCATTAGATAGTCCTGACACAGTATAGGAAAAAAGGAGGACTGTAAGCAACAAACAACCTCAAATAAACTTCACACTGTGCCACACGTTGGCAGAGGTGGTAGATGTCATGTAGTGCCATCAGTAGCTATTAGCTAAATACCGCAGTTTCCATCTGGAGTTACCTTTGTGTACATGTCCCCTACTTCCCAGAGACCAAAAGGGAGTGGGCCCCTGCAACACAGAATGAGCAAAGATCTTTCTCCCTGAGGATCCCAGCTTCACACAGGCACGTAATTCACTAAAGCTATTCTGAGCCAGCATTCCATTCCTTTGTCCACATTATTTAGGCCATGATCGCACAAGCTGTCCATCACTTTCTGAACTCATCTATGACTTCGGCCAAAGTCCTATCCATATAATTTAAGAAACCTGAGCAAATGCTGCATCTTTCACATTGTTGCATTGCCTTGAGAATACACATCTTACCAGCTAATAAACTGACCTTTAACATTTCTGCGGAGTGTTGCAGGTGAGTTTTGAAGATCTTTGTGCACTTTTTCTAGCCGCCTGGGAGTAGAAGCCCTAAGAGACCCTGCCTACTGTGAGACTCCTGCCCGGGGCACCCTCCCTGGTTCCCCTGATTGGAGGCCCTGATGTCACTGGCAGAGAGAGGAGGAATACCGGCTCTCACTGAGAATGTTGTAAAAGTGTTTCTCCAGGCTGGCTAGTGGAATTTCCCCTTCCACTTAGTGCACAATGGTATCTTCCTGAGTCCCAGAGGAGAAGGTGCACTAGGAGGGTCTTCCAGGTGCCTCATTCTTCTCTCAGTTCTTCCTGGCAGAATGGCAGAACACAGGTCATTGTGCATCTTGGTCATATAACAGACCTTTATTTCTCAAATTCATTCGGGGGATTGGATTGCACAGATTGGGCTAGCATTTATTGCCCATCCCTACATGCCCTTGAGAAAGTGATGGTTAGCTGCCTTCTTGAATCATTGCAGCCTGCAGACATTCTCCAAAAAATGCTTAAGTAGCACCTTGAAAAATGACATTGAGAAGGATAATGACAGTAGAAACTTAGGAACATTAGCACTTTCAAGTTCCCCTCCAAGCCACTCACCATTATGACTTAGAAATTTATCCTATTACATCAGTTGGGTCAAATTCCTAGAATTCCCTCTCTAATGGCATTGCAAAACCACCTACTGCAAATGGACTCCCACATCATTGAGGATGGGGATATTTGTGTAGCTTCCTCCTCCAGTGAGTTGTTTAAATGTCCACCATTATTCACAACTGGATGTGGCAGGACTGCAGAGCTTAGATCTGATCCAATCATTTTAGAATTGCATAGCTCTGACTGTATATCTCTTTGTTGCTTATGGTATGCAAGTAGTCTAATGCTGCTGATGCCTCATTTTTAGGTTTGCAAGGTCCTGCTTTCGATGTGTCCTCCTGCACTGCTCATTGAATCAAAGGCTGATCCATTGGCTTTATGATAATAGTAGAATTGGGAATATGCTGGGCCATAAGGTTGCAGATTGTGCTTGAATAAAAGTCTGCTAGTGCTGATGGCTTATCATCCCTCATCAATGCTCTGATGTGGAGGAGCCAGTGTTGGACTGGGGTGGAAAAAGTTAAAAATCACACAACACCAGGTTATAGTCCAACAGGTTTATTTGGAAGCACTAGCTTACGGAGCGCTGCTCCTTCATCAGGTGGTTGTGGAGTATAAGATCATAAGATACAAATTTATAGTAAAAGATTATAGTATCATGCAACTGAAATGATATATTGAACAAACTTTGATTGTTAAGTCTTTCATCTTTTAGAATGAGTTGATTTTTAACTTCATGAATACTCAGCTTTTGAGCTGCTAGGTCTGTTTAAAATCTATTACATTTAGGTCAAAAATATTTTTCCTTCTTATTGATTCCCTCACCACAGACCCAGTCCAGCAGCTATGTCCTTTAGTACCTGACCAGATTGATCAGTATTGCTGCTGAGCTACTTTTGCTGGTGGAGATTGAAGTCTCCCACCCAGAGTACATTCCGACTCCTGCCACCTTCATGGAGGAATACTGATTCGTCAGCCAGTGGTTGGAAGGGCCAATGAGGTTCCTTGCTCTTGTTTAACTTGATGTCAAGAGACTTTGTTGGGTCTGGAGTCAATGTTGAGGATTTCTAGAGCATACCCCTCCTGACCAACTGTACTGTCACCTCTCCCGGATCTACCCTCCCAGTTAGACTAGACATATCCAGGGACGGTAATAGTGTTGCTTGCTATATTGTCCAGAATCAACTGTGAGACTGATTCTGTCAGGCTGTGGGTTGACTAGTCCGTGAGGCAGCTCTCACAATCTTGGCCTCTAGATGTCATTAACAGCAATTTGCAGGATCAATAGGACTGAGAGTTTGCAATTGTCATTTCCAGTTCTCCCTAATTGGTGTGACAGAAGTTGAAGCCATGGCAGCAGTCAAGGTTTGGATAGACTCCTGCACCATTCATGCAAGCTTCCACACAGTCCCTGGCACCTCCACCAAATTTTCATCAACTAGCCAATACCAGCATGACAAAGTGGCAGCTCAAGAGACACACAACCCCCTTATCTCCTGCAACACCATACACCAAACTGGCATAACATTCTAATTATCCACATTGCCTTATCATACATAATGGCCACATTCTCACTAGAAGCTGGGATGCCCCCAACAAATCAACTGAAATGGTACCCACTTCCCAACTCACCAACAAGAATCATGTTCCTTTAATTAAATTCCACACAGGGAATGTGAGGGGGTGAGGGGGAGGATGCCACCTGGAAACTAGGAGTACTGAGGACAAAACTGATTCATAATTACAGTAAAGTCCATTCTACTGTGCCACTTTAAGTACAAATGTTCTGCTGTTTTTGGAATTCTGCTTCTTTTCATGAAAATTACACCACTTAGGACACAAAATGACACATTTTAAAATATCCCTGGCATTTCTACGATTAAATCTTTTGTCAGTGTACAGCCTAATGTCTGCATAGAAGAAAAGGTTATTCTAACTGGAAAATGTCACAGCCAGTGGCAAAATGCATGGTTAGTGCATCTGTAAATGCCTGTTTGAATGTTAACATTAACTCTTTCAGAATCTTTTCGTCTTTCACAGAAAGCATTCTAAAGTAAATTAGGACACAGTATTCTAGTCCTTAACATACAGCTGAATAGCATTAGTTCTTCAATTTTCTCTCTTACTTTTGGTTTAATTTGTTAAGTTTTCAATGACTTAATGTTGGTGGAAGAGAAATCCTATCATCCAGAGCAGACATCCTAACATTGTATCATATCAAGTGAAAACATTTTGGGCTCAATTGGCTGAAAACTTGGGCCACGACAATAGTGTATCTATAGCATGCATTATATTGGCGCCAAAGTTATACTGAATTAGAGCAACAGGCTAATGCTATTACTTAGTCCGTAACTTGCAGGAACATTTCCTCGACAATGAGCATAGAAGATAAACTCTTTACTGTAGCCAATTAAAATCAATGTCAAGAATCAAGTGTATTGAATTAAGATCCTATGATCACTATAACCACTTAGACAATTATATAATTGCAAAAGTGGAATCAGTGCTGCAGTAAGTGCTCTTGTGGCATAGTGGTAACGTCCCCACCTCTGAGCAAGGAGACTTAGGCTTAAGTCCCACTATGTGCCACTATAACATCTCTAAACAGATTAATAAGAAAATGCATCGCACTTTCCATTATTGGTCAGAGCATTGAGTATAGGAGTAGGGAGGTCATGTTGCGGCTGTACATGACAATAATGCATGGCAGATGCATCACGTAATTCATAGCTTGCTGTTTAAATTTTGGATTAATACTTTTCCAAAGAAAAACACTCAGCAATACACTCCTGCTGATATCCTGAGGGCCATTGGTGAAAAATATAAAACAACAAATATTACGCTGCAAACAATGACAGCTAGAATGGAGATAATTGGATATCTTACTTGTCAATCACACTGGAGTGTCACACTATTGTAAGTGACTGTAATTGATGTGTATAATGAATTTGTAGGTTACTCTTCCATAATCACAGTATTTTGAAGGAGAAACCAGAGCTAATTTCTGGTATAATACAGCTGAAGTGTCAATATTGGCAAGTTTCATGGAGGAGTCTCACTCCATGACTCCCAAATAGTTTTCCCATGTTAGATCCTGCAACTTGATTCCGTGGCTTCCCATTTAGAGATGCATAGCACGGAAACAGTCCTTTCGGCCAACTCGTCCATGCCGACCAGAAAACCTAATCTAGTCCCATTTTGGTTCATGTCCCTCCAAACCCTTCCTATTCATATACCCATCCAGATGCCTTTTAAATGCCGTAATTGTACCAGCCTCCACCACTTCCTCTGGCAGCTCATTTCGTACATGCACCACCCTCTGCGTGAAAAAGTTGCCCCTTAGGTCCCTGTTATATCTTTTCCCTCTCACCCTAAACCTATGCCCTCTAGTTCTGGACTTCCCCACCCAGGGAAAAGACATTGTCTATTTATCCTCTCCATGCCCCTCATGATTTTATAAACCTCTATAAGGTCACCCCTCAGCCTTCGATGCTCCAGGGAGAACAACCCCAGCCTGTTCAGCCTCTCCCTGTAGCTCAAATCCTGACAACATTCTTGTAAATCTTTTCTGAACCCTTTCAAGTTTCACAATATCTTTCCAATAAGAAGGAGACCAGAATTGCACGCCATATTCCAAAAGTGACCCATCCAATGTCCTGTATAGCTGCAACATGACCTCCCAATTCCTACACTCAATGCTCTGACCAATAAAAGAAAGCATACCAAACGCCTTCTTCACTATCCTATCTACCTGCAACTGTACTTTCAAGGAACTATGAACCTGCCTCCAAGGTCTCTTTGTTCAGCAACACTCCCTAGGACCTTACCATTAAGTGTATAAGTCCTGCTAAGATTTACTTTCCCAAAATGCAGCACCTCACATTTATCTGAATTAATCTCCATCTGCCACTTCTCAGCCCATTGGCCCATCTGGTCCAGATCCTGTTGTAATCTGAGGTAACCTTCTTCGCTGTCAACTACTCTTCCATTTTAATGTCATCTGCAAACTTACTACCTGTACCTCTTATGCTCACATCCAAATCATTTATATAAATGACAAAAAGTAGAGGACCTTGCACCGATCCTTTTGGCATTCCACTGGTCACACTCCAGTCTGAAAAGTGACTCTCCACCATCACCCCCTGTCTTCTACCTTCAAGCCAGTTCTGTATCCAAATGGCTAATTCTCCCTGTATTCCATGAGAGCTAACCTTGCTAAGCAGTTTCCCATGAGGAACCTTGTTGAATGCCTTACTGAAGACCATATAGATCACACCTACCACTCTGCCTTCATCAATCCTCTTTGTTACTTCTTCAAAAAACTCAATTATGTTCATAAGACTTGATTTCCCATGTGCAAAGCCATGTTGATTATCCCTAAACAGTCCTTGCCTTTCCAAATACATGTAAATCCTGTCCCTCACGATTCCCTCTAACATGTTGCCTCCCACCGATGTCGGGCTCACTGATCTATAGTACCCTGGCTTTTCATTACCACCTTTCTTTAATAGTGGCACAGCGTTAGCCAACCTCCAATCTTCCGACACCTCATCTGTTTCTAGATTAGAGTGGTGCTGGAAAAGCACAGCAGTTCAGGCAGCATCCAAGGAGCAGGAAAATTGATGTTTTGGGCAAAAGCCCTTCATCAGGACTATTTTGTGGACACCTCATCTGTGACTATCGATGATACAAATGTCTCAGCATGGGGCCCAGAAATCATTTCCCTAGCTTCCCACAGAATACTAATATATACCTGATCAGGTCCCGGGGATTTATGCACTTTTGTCCATTTCAAGAAATCCAGCACCTCCTCCTCTGTGATATGGACATTTTTCAAGATGTCACCATCTATTTCCCCACATTTTATATCTTCCATGTCCTTCTCCACAGTAAATACTGATGCAAAATACTCATTTCGTAACTTCCCCCATCTCCTGAGGCTCCACACATAAGCTGCCTTGTTGATTATTGAGGGGCCCTAGTCTCTATGAGAAAGTGAGGACTGCAGATACTGGAGATCAGAATCGAAGAGTGTGGTGTTGGAAAGGAAATCTGGGCAGGCAGCATCTGAGGAGCTGGAGATTTGACGTTTCAAGCATAAGCTCTTCATCAGGAATGAGGCTTGTGGCCAACAGGGCATATTGTCTCCCTAGTTACCCTTTTGTCCTTAACGTTTTCATAAAATCCTTTTGGATTCTCCTTAACCTTATTTGCCAAATTATCTCATGTCCCCTTTTTGCCCTCCTGATTTCCCTCTTAAGTTTACTCCTACTGTCTTTATACTCTTCTAAGGATTCCTTCGATCTCTCCTATCTATACCTGACATATCCTTCCTTCTCTTTCTTAACCAAGACCTCAATTTCTTTAGTCATCCAGCTTTCCCTTCATCTACCAGCCTTTCCTTTCACCCTAAAGGGAATGTACTTTCTCTGGATTCTCATTATCTCATTTCTGAAGGCTTCCCATTTTCCAGCCGTACCTTTACCTGCGAACATCTGCACCCAATCAGCTTTTGAAAGTTCTTGCCTAATACTGTCAAAATTAGCCTTCCTCCAATTTTGAACTTCAACTTTTAGATCTGATCTATCCTTTTCCATCACTAATGGAATTATGGTCGCTGGCCCCAAAGTGCTCCCCCATGGACACCTCAGTCCCCTGCCCTGCCTTATTTCCCAAGAGTAGGTAAATATTTGCACCTTCTCTAGTAGGTACATCCACATACTGAATCAGAAATTTTTCTTGTACATGCTTAACAAATTCCTCTCCATCCAAACCCTTAACTCTATGGCAGTCCCAGTCTATGCTTGGAAAGTTAAAATCCCCTACCATAACCGCTCTATTATTCTTACAGATAACTGAAATCTCCTTACAAAATTTGTTTCTCATTTTCCCATTTACTGTTAGGGAGTCCATAATACAATTCCAATAAAGTGATCATCCCTTTCTTATTTCTCAGTTCAACCCAAATAACATCCCTGGATGTATTCCCAGAAATATCATCCCTCAGTACAGCAGTAATGCTATCCCTTATCACTCCCCCTCATCTTTTGCCCCCCCTTTCTATGCTTCCTATAGCATTTGTATCCCAGAATATTAAGCTGCCAGTTCTGAACATTCCTGAACTAAGTTTCTGTAATTGCTATGATATCCCAGTCTCATGTTCCTAATCATGCCCTGAGTTCATCTGCCTTCTCCGTTAGGCCTCTTGAATTAAAGTAAATGCAGTTTAATTTATCAATCCTACCTTGCTCTCTGCTTTGTTCCTGCCTTCCCTGACTATTTGACTTGTTCGTTTTCTCAATTGTACCAGTCTCAGATTGATTACTTTCCTCGCTATTTCTCTGGGTTCCCCCCACACTAGCTTAAGTCCTCCTGAGCAGCTCTAACAAATCTCCCTGACAGTATACAGACCCCTTCCAATTTAGGTGCAATCTGTCCTTCTTGCACAGGTCATTTCTACTCCAAGAGAGATTCCAATGATCCAAAAATGTGAACCCTTCTCCCCTACACGTGCTCTTCAGCCACGGATTCATCTGCTCTATCCTCCTTTTCCTACCCTCACTAACTCTTAACACTGGGCGTAATCCAGCTATCACTACCCTTGAGGACCTCCTTTTTAAATTCCTGTCTAACTTTCAATATTCTCCCTTCAGAATCTCATCCTTTTTTCCTTCCTACATTATTAGTTCCAATGTGTATAATGACCTCCTGCCAGTCCTTCTTCTCTTTGAGAACATTCTGCACCCTCCCTGAGACATCCTGGAACCAGGTAGGCAACATAACATTCTGATTTCTCACTGTTGGCTGCAGAAACATCTGTTTACGCCTCTGACTAGAGAGTGCCCTATCACAATCGATTGCTTGGAACCTGATGTACCCCTCATTACATTAGAGCCAGTCTCGATACCAGAAACCTGGCTGTTCGTGCTACATTCCCCTAAGAGTCCAACACCCCTTACGTTTTCTGAAACAGCATGCTTATTTGAGATGGGGATAGCTACAGAAGACTCCTGCCAACTTCTCTTACCTTTCCTGGAGTTAACTCATCTACCTGATTATCTGTAGTTTTTCTCCCTTCCTTTAACTGCCATCCATCACACCCCTTGGCTCCTGTAAATTCCTTATTACTTCTAACTGCCACTCCAACTGTTCCATGCGATCTGATAGGGTTCACAACCAAAGTCACTTCCTGCAGGGGAAGTACTTGTTGGGACTCTTCAGAAGTCTGGACACCAGATCCATTTAAGTCTATCTATACACCAGGACAAATGCTGTCGGTCAAATGTTACCCTTTACCGTGCACGCACTGGGAACAGAACCAAAGAGGAATGCTTCTGAGGGCATGTGGATGGCACAGATGGTGCCTCATTGAAAATGGGTGATATATTGCTATTTCAGAATTAAATAAAACAGGTTACCCATCTTTAGCATCATCCCATCTTGGAACCATTTCCCCACCTTCCAGTGAAGCCTAACATCTTATTGTTCAATATGGGAGCATTGCATACAGGAAATCCTCCAAACGGTTAAAACTAATTACTTTCATTCATCAAAAGAAAATTAAAGCAAACAAAAGCCAGACTTCCTTTGGGAAACAGAGAGCGACCAATTGCCTTTCAAGCAATGGCAAATGCACAATAAATGAGCGACCAACGCATCCAGTTCTTATCTATTGGAACCAAGTATCAACTAAGACGTATCTGGCTTATTGCACCTTATGCTGCAGCACTGTCAGGCGGAAGATGATTTCCTGCTTGCTCAATCCTCCTCAGAAGACTGCTGTAACACTCACAGCACTTCAGAGTTCAGGACATCCCCTATTTGTTTGCTCCAGTTATGCAGAGCATAGTTCGCTACAACTCAGTGGCACATTCTGTCTGGGGTGTACTGCAAGTCTCCCCCAGATCAATCGAGGCATCAGAACTTCATCTTCAGAAAGCATACCATTTGCCCCACAATGAAGAATAGGCTACATTGTATTTTCACTCGGCTTCAGTCAGGGAATTGCCTCACAAAATCATCAGCCATAGTTGCAGTGGGGAGTCCTTGGCTCCCAGTAACCTTCTTTGTGAGGCATCTGGCCCTAGGGGTGAAGCAGGAAGAAGGGTCTTCTCAGAGATATAGACAACATGGTAGCTCCCGAGCAACATGACTCAGATATGCATCTGTTGATCACAGATAATTTGTGCATTGAGGCAATAGAGTACTTTTCTGTTCATGAAATCAACTGCCTTGCAATGTGATGCTCTCAATGTGAGTGTGTTCAGTATGTTGTACCATGGACCTCGGGAAGCTAGCTGTGTGGCATTTCAAAAGCAATACCGATAACTTCAACTTGTCAAAGTGTCCAATTAATGCAATTGCCCATTGATTTACACATGAAAATAAGAAGACAAGGTGTAATCTGGAATAAATTACATCAACAACACTCTTTATACAATTATGAGGTTTCTGGGATTCCACAAAAATCCTTCATGGAGCTTAGAAGCACCCAATTGCATAGACGTTTAGCAGCGCTGTCACAATGATGGACACTGGGATAGGATGGCCACTCATGCCTTCAGGTCACATTGACACTGTATAACAGAGGCACTGAGTGAAATCTGCAGCCTTTGTGGGACTTATCATAGGAACTAGGAGACTGAATACTCCATTTTACTTTCCATTGAAGGAAAGCGAACCTAGACTGATTAAATTAAAATCTTCCCATCTGTTGGTACTTGATAATAAACTGATTGACAGAAGTGGAGAAGTGTTCCACTTACAGTGCTGACATTCTTCATCTTGTTGAGCTCAACATGCACTTTCTTTGAAAAGTAACCACCTATTTTTAGAATTGAGAGACACATTTCTCTTCCCTTTTGCCTTGGTGTGTGCATTAGAAAGCTCTTGTGGTTTGTTTTGACTTTGACATCAATATGTTTTTGATTTTATGATTGTTTTTATTGCACAGTTTATTTGCTGGTTAGAAAAGTTGAGAAAAACAGATGACCACAAATATCTTTCCTCCTTAATTACCTTTGCCAATGTTTGTGATGTCTTTGCCAACAAAAAAAAATCGCATCTCTAAAGACAGCTCAATAAAGAGATAGTTTTTTTTCAAGCCAAGGTATCCTCAAGTGAAATGGACAATAATTGTTACATAGTTAGTCATCAACATTAGTGTAGAAGATTACTCTCATTTTCTGTTTAAGTACTAACATATTCAGATTAGTGGTTTCAGCAATAAGTATTTCCTATATTTCCAAGTTTTTCTAAGATGAAGGTAGACACTGAAATTCTATTGGTCCATAGTAACTTCACAGGCTGACTTTATGTCAAAAAATATGGGTTAAAAACAATTTCAAGTCCAATTTCTTGCTTTCAAAAATATATTTGATGTTGTCATCATTCTCTGGTATTTAAAGAGGTCAGTTATGAGCTCCAGCAGATGACTTCCACACTCATCCCAGAGGTTGTGCCAACATTGGCAGCCACACATTAGCTTCAAGATAATTGGCTCTTGTGTTCTGATTAATAGATATTCTAAACTCTTGCTGAAAACATTGCCATCAATAAGTAATCTTAAAGTTTTCAAAAACACTATTGAATTGTTTACACAAACAATTTTTGAATTAAATATTGACTTTGAAACAGATTATGTGTTGCTGGAAATGTGTTGTTCCAGCAACACATTTTTAAGCTCTGATCTCCAGCATCTGCAGTTCTCAATTTCCCCCTTTGTAACAGATTATGTATACTACAAATTAAAAGATAATTTACAATTCCATAATTTTGTTAGATGTGAATATATATCGCACCAACTTCACCCAGTGATGTTCATTCCTGTTCACATTAATTGCTATCCTGCAACCTATTTCATGAAAGTCGGATTAGTGAAGACTTGTAGTTTCAATAATAATGCATATTACCTCCATGGACTGTATTGGTGACACAAGCATTAAGGTCCCTTGTGGCATTGTTAAATGAGATCCTTAAAGCAGGAACATGAGGTGTCCAGCAACACTCTCAAAGCATTTAGCAGGGCCTAGAGTTATCATTTCTCCCTTCAATTCTATTTTCATTTCGTTCCCTCCCTCTCTTCCTACCCTCCACTATTTTTGTCATTGTTACACTGCCCCTGGTGAGGAGTGCTTGTGACTTGATGATTGGTGATGTGGGTGACTTGGTGACTGTTCATTAAAAAAACATAGGAACACCAAAGTCCAAAATGTCAGGTCAGACACAAAACCATCACCCAATGTGGCCATTCTGTCTGCTTATGGCAGTCAGTACAAACCACATGAACAATACCCTTGCGATTTGAACCCCCAGCATTTTATTTCTTCTGCAGCTCCTGTAGTGCTGAAACCAGCGAAACTACAGAGCCAAATTTTATAACCTACATATTTTAAGACTTAGAATATCATGCAGCAAATTAGCTTTTCTTTCGGCACTGATTGTCACAGCTGATCAGGGGAAAAATATCATGTGTCAGTTCACATATGATAAAAGGGAATGACAGGAAATCTGTAAAATATTTATTTGACAAGCATACATATGGTTTTTATTTACAGATAGTCAAGGATTACTTTGTACTATAGTTGAGTCTTGCTGCCCTCTAATGGTTTGTTGGAGCAACTACAGAATTTCAAACAGGCACAGCATTTCGAGGTTGCTTCGAGCAGTCATAGCATTTCTAGGTTGTAGGGGGTAGATTGTAAAGTGATGCAGCCACTGCAAGCAGAGTGCCAGGGACGCAAACATAGCTTGTTACAGCCCTATTAACATTGACACTGGTCAAATGGTCCTTCCTTCAATTGACTAATCCTCTGCCTGTGTCATCAGTCCCAGGGTTACAATATACCTCTGTGAATCATAGATCCCCTACAGTATGGAAGCTGGCCATATTAAGACCATAATAAGACCCATAAGACATTGGAACAGAAATTAGGCCATTTGGCCCATTTTGCTGCTCAGCCATTCAATCATGGCTGATAGGTTTTTCAACTCCATTTTCCCACTTTCTCCCCATAACCTTTGATCTCCTTGGCAATCAAGAACTTATCTATTTCTGTCTTTAATTTACTCAATGACCTGGCGTCCACAGCCTTCTGTGGAAATGAATTCAGTCGATTCCCCACTCTCTGGCTGAAGACGTTTCTCCTTATCTCCATTCTAAAAGGTCTTCCCTTTGTTCTAAGGCTCTGTCCTCGGGTCCTTGTCTCTCCTGCCAATGGAAACATCTTCCCATCATCTACTCTATTCAGACCATTCAGTATTCTGTATGCTTCAATTAGATCCCCCCGAGACTAGAGAACCATGGATGACAGGTGAAATTGTGAGACTAGCTAAAAGGAAAAAGGATGCCTACATATGGTCTAAGCGGCTGTAGACAGACGAAGATTTGGAAGAATATCGGGAAGGTTCCCACCGTAGGCTGATGAAGAAGGTGAAGTCTCATGGGGTCCAGGGTGTTCTAGCTAGGTGGATAGAGAACTGGTTGGGCAACAGGATACAGAGAGTAGTTGTGGAAGGGAGTTTCTCAAAATGGAGACCTGTGACTCGTGGTGTCCCACAGGGATCCATGCTCGGACTGCTGTTATTTTTGATATACATAAATGATTTGGAGGAAGGTGTAGATTGCCTCATTAGCAAGTTTACAAATTACACTAAAATTGGTGGAGTAGGAGATAGTGAAGGGGACTGTCAGAAAATACAGCAGAATATAGATAGAATTGAGAGTTGGGCAGAGAAATGGCAGATTGAGTTCAATCCGGACAATTGTGAGGTATGCATTTTGGAAGATGTAATTCCAGACCGAACTGTACAGTAAATGGAAAAGCCCTGGGGAAAATTGATGTACAGAGATGTCTGAGTGTTGAAGTCCATTGTTCCCTGAAGGTGGCAACACAGGTCAGTAGAGTGGTGAAGACAGCACACGGCATGTTTTCCTTCAATGGTCAGGGTATTGAGTACAAGAGTTGGCAGGTCACATTACAGTTGCATAAGACTTAGGTTCGGCCATGTCTGGAGTACTGCATACAGTTCTGGTTGGCACATCACCAAAAGGATGTGGATGCTTTGGAGAGGGTGCAGAGGAGGTTCACCAAGATGTTGTCTGGTATGGAGGGTGCGAGCTAATGAGGAGAGGTTGAGTAGGTTATTGTTATTTTCATAGGAAAGAGGGAGGTTGATTGAGGCCTACAAAATCATGATAGGTGTAGAAAGGATGGATAGCAAGAAATCTTTTCCCAGAGTGGAGGACTCAATTACTCGGGGTCACGAGTTCAAAGTGAGGGGGGATAAGTTTAGGGGAGATATACGTGGAAAGTTTTTTACACAGAGGGTGGTGGGTGCCTGGAATGCGTTGTCAGCGGAGGTGGTAGGGGTGGGAATGATGGCGTCATTTAAGATGTATTTAGACAGATACATGAATGGACAGAGAGCAAAGGGATACAGATCCTTAGAAAATAGGTGGCAGGTTTGGATAGAGGATATGGATTGGCACAGGCTTGGAGGGCCAAAGGGCTTATTCTTGTGCTGTAATGTTCTTTGTTCTTTGTTTTGTTCTTTGTTCTCATGCTTCTAAACTCCATTGAATGTAGTCTCAGAGTCTTCAAACATTTCTCATATGTAAAGCCTTTCATTCCTGGGATCATTCTCGTGAACCTCCTCTCGACCTGCTCCAAGGCCAATACATCCTTCCTGAGGTTTTTTTTTGATTAGATTAGATTACTTACAGTGTGGAAACAGGCCCTTCGGCCCAACAAGTCCACACCGCCCCGCCGAAGCGTAACCCACCCATACCCCTAAATCTACCTCTACATCTACCCCTTACCTAACACTATGGGGCCAAATGGCTCACAATACTCTAAATGTAGTCTGACCAGAGCCTTATAAAGACTCAGAAGTGCATCCCTACTTTTATACTCTAGTCTTCTTGAAATGAATGACGACATTCAACTGACCTTCCTAACGACCGACTCAACATACAAGTTTACCTTAAGAGAATCCTAAACTAGGACTCCATAGTCCATTTACACTTAAGATTTCTAAATTTTCTCCCCACTTAGAAAATAGTCTATGCCTCTATTCTTCCTACCAAAGTGCCTGGCCTCACACTTTCCCTCATTGAATTTCATCTGCCACTTCTTTGCCCACCCTCCTAACCAGTCTAAATCTTTCTGCAGCGTCCCTGCCTCCTCAATACTACCTGCTTCTCCACCTATCTTTGTATCATCTGCAAAATTAGCCAGAATGCCCTGAGTTTCTTCATCCGGATTATTAATGTATAAAGTGAAAAGCCCATCCCAATCCTCCACAGAACATCCCACCCCTTTCCCTATAAACCTGCATTTCCCCTGGCTAATCCACCTAACCTACACTTCCCTGGATACTATGAGCAATTTAGCATGATCAATCCATCTAACCTGCACATCTTTGAACCATGGGAGGTAACCAGAGCACCCAGAGGAAACCCACACAGATAGAGGGAGAATGTGCAAACTCCACACAGAGAGTTGCTGAGGCTGGAATTGAACGCGGGTCCATGGCGCTATGAAGCAGCAGTGCTAACCACACCATAGAACATAGCACTCACAGCACATCTGTAGCTGTCCCATTCTGCCAGTGAGAAGGTAAAATCATGAAGGTGTTGGGGGTGTGGGGGGGTGAGGCAAGATAATGTGAGAATGGTCAGTGACGTAAGGGCTGCAGAGGCCCATAACAGTTTTGAGGAGCTGAGAGGATTACTGTAGCTGCACAACCCAGTCCTATTCTATTTGATTTAATTTGGTTTACCTTGATTTATTATTGTCATATGTATTGAGATACAGTGAAAAGTAGTGTTTTTGCATGCTACTCAGGTAGATCATAACTTAAATAAGGACATCAAGATAATGGAACAGTATACAGACTATGATGTTACAGCTACAGAGATAGTGCAGAGAGGGAGATCAACGTTTATATTTGAGAGGACCATTCAAACGTCTGAAAACAGTGGGGAGGAAGCTGTTCTTGAATTTGTTGGTCTGTGTTTTCAAACGTATATATCTTCTGATTGATGGAAGAGGGCAGAAGAGTGTCTCACCAAGTTGGGGGGGGGGGGTGGTCTTTGGTTGCTTTCCTGAGGCAGCAGGAAATACAGATGCAGTCAATGGATGGACTGAGCTGTGTTCATGACTGTGTAATTTCTTGTGGTCTTGAGCAGACCATTTGCCATACCAAGCTATGATGCATCCAGATAAGATGCTTTCTATGTGCATCTATAAAAATTGGTAAGAGTCATTTTGGACATGAATATTCCCTTAGCCTTCTGATAAATTTTAAGAAATAAATTGGAATTCCTCTTTTGTAATACTGACTCTGCAGTAAAACTGAACAGTGAATGCTCCATATACAACCAGTCTAATTTAGATTACTTACAATGGGGAAACAGGCCCTTCAGCCCAACAAGTCCACACCGACCCTCCGAAGAGCAACCCACCCAGACCCATTCCTCTACATCTAACACTATGGGCAATTTAACATGGCCAATTCATCTAACCTGCACATTTTTTGGACAGTGGAAGGAAATCCACGCAGACACAGGGAGAATGTGCAAAATCCACACAGACAGTTACCTGAAGCGGGAATCAAACCCAAGCCTCTAGCTCTGTGAGGCAGTAGTGCTAACCACTGTGCCACCGTGCCACCCATTGCTCATGACAAATTGTAACCCAGATCCCGTCTAGACCATAGAATATTAAAGGGGAACCAATGGTTGACTAACTAGCAGAAGGCCCGATTGGCAATATTCGGAGTGTTGTCTTGAAAGGGGCAGTCCAATTTCTGAACATAACAGCCCCTTTACACACAACGCCCAATTTTTAAATCTATCCTATTAACTTTCTCTTTGATAATATTTCATGTTGTATCTGTCAAATATTTTTTAAAATATATTCTCAAAAGGTAGTCAACACTGACAAGGCTGACCCACTGTCTCTGTTTCAGTGCAGTTAAGCTGTTTTTTTAAGTGTGGAGTTGGATTTTCATAAAGCCCAGGATGGCTATAGGCAGCACTATTACTTCCTTAAAAGGCTCTCAAGTTTCATAATTATCCTTGGGCTGTCTTATTTCTGAATCTAGAATGCAACTATTCCACCATATTTGTTACCGAGCCATTATATATAATAAAGATGAATGTATTCTCTAGATCTCTGATGTGGCTGGTTGCTTTGACAGTTTATGGATAGTTTGTTCATGGAAGCAGAGCATTCGAGGAAAGATGTTACTCTGAAAAAAAGTTCAAATACAATTTCTATTGAATTCTTCTCATCCGCATCTTTCAAACCAATTAAAACTGAACATTGGACATTTAGACAGGAACAAAACAACGGTGATCTGGGAAGTGACACAATGCAAGTCTTCCCATTATGCAGCAATTACAATACACCATAGTTGTGCACTGTTTCTTCCTGGTCTGATGATCTTGATGAGAATAACAATAATGAGAATATTGATGAATGAATTAACAACGGCTTCACTTATTCTTCAAAAGCTAATTTACTAAACACTCTGATTGCAAGACACACTCACCATTCTGTGGAGGGCTAGATTAAATGGTAAATTTAAAAGTCTATAAATCACAACTGTGCCTTTCAACAACCTGTGCTTAAATAAAATTAAAATGCTGCGATTTTAAATAAAAGCAGAAAGTGCTGGAAAAACTCAGCAGGTCTGACAGTCTCTGTGAAGAGAGAAACAGAGTTAATATTTCCAGTCCAATGTGATTCAGAAAAATGGCGATATTGGACTCGATATGTTAACTTTGTTTTTCTCTCCCCAGAGCAGCTGAGTTTCTCCAGTATTTTCAGTTTATATTCTTGACTGGGTGATTTGTAAGATGTGCCTTACTGGTAGATGTACATCTCACTGCATCAAAGCTGTGTAATAGGAGACAGTGTGGGTGGGGGGGAAAGCCACCCACCAGATTTTACACTCCCTTGCTTGTGTGTTTGAAGGAGTGCGAGGGCCTACAAAATCCAGTGAGAGGCTTCCCTGCCCGAGATATCTCCCATTGAAGACATGGGATTGGGACAGGATTGGTGCAGGCGTCAGGTCTGACCACACTTAGGTTTACCAAGGCCCTCTAGTAGCTGATTAAAATCACCAAGCACCTCTTCTAGACACTGCCACTAATCTACTCATGATCAGGGAAGAGCTAGCCCATGCTCACCTCTAGTGGGTGAGTTGGTCTTAAGTGAGGAGGTACCCTTTAGAGTCCCTTGTTTCTCTCAGAGATCACCCTTCCCCTGCTCCAAACCAGGGACATAACCTCCTCACTCTTCCCTCACCTCTCCTACTCAGGCCTCCCTTCCCTTTACTGGGCCTTGCCAACCAAATGCTGATAATACTCCAGATATAACTTTATTCTGGTTTCAGGTCTTTTCTCCATTTTTCAAGGACTGACTTTCATAGCCACATCTTAATCCTGGACTTGAAGTTAATAACTTTTATTGTGATGTGCTTTCAATATAAAATACAGTGAAAAGTATATACCGTCACTCATACATAAGCACTATTCACAGAATAAAACAAACAAAGTGAGTCAACATTTTCCTTGTCCATTTCTATAAATTACTACCACCAGTGTCCCACGCTGGGTTTCCTAGTTCACACTGTGCGTAAAGAGAGTGTCCCACTCTGGGCTACACCAGCCCATACCACGTATATAGAGACAGTCCCACTCTGGGCTACACCGGTCCACATCATGCATAGAGAGAGTGTCCCACCCTGGGATACACAAACTCGCACCATACGCATAGAGAGTGTCCCACTCTGGGCTACACCATCCTACACCATGTGTATAGAGAGTGTCCCACTCTGGGCTACACCAGCCTTCACCATGTGTATAGAGAGTGTCCCACTCTGGGCTACACCAGCCTTCACCATGCTTATAGAGTGTGTCCCACTCTGGGCTACACCATCCCACACCATGCATGTAGAGAGTGTCCCACTCTGGGCTACATCAGCCTACACCATGCTTATAGAGAGTGTCCCACTCTGGGCTACACCATCCCACACCATGTGTATAGAGAGTGTCCCACTCTGGGGCTACACCATCCTACACCATGTGTATAGAGAGTGTCCCACTCTGGGCTACACCATCCCACACCATGTGTATAGAGAGTGTCCCACTCTGGGCTACACCATCCCACACCATGTGTATAGAGAGTGTCCCACTCTGGGCTACATCAGCCTACACCATGTGTATAGAGAGTGTCCCACTCTGGGCTACACCATCCCACACCATGTGTATAGAGAGTGTCCCACTCTGGGCTACACCATCCCACACCATGCTTATAGAGAGTGTCCCACTCTGGGCTACACCATCCCACACCATGTGTATAGAGAGTGTCCCACTCTGGGCTACACCATCCCACACCATGCTTATAGAGAGTGTCCCACTCTGGGCTACACCATCCCACACCATGCTTATAGAGAGTGTCCCACTCTGGGCTACACCATCCCACACCATGTGTATAGAGAGTGTCCCACTCTGGGCTACACCATCCCACACCATGTGTATAGAGAGTGTCCCACTCTGGGATACACCATCCTACACCATGTGTATAGAGAGTGTCCCACTCTGGGCTACACCATCCCACACCATGTGTATAGAGAGTGTCCCACTCTGGGCTACACCATCCTACACCATGTGTATAGAGAGTGTCCCACTCTGGGCTACACCATCCCACACCATGTGTATAGAGAGTGTCCCACTCTGGGCTACACCATCCTACACCATGTGTATAGAGAGTGTCCCACTCTGGGCTACACCATCCCACACCATGTGTATAGAGAGTGTCCCACTCTGGGCTACACCATCCCACACCATGTGTATAGAGAGTGTCCCACTCTGGGCTACACCATCCCACACCATGTGTATAGAGAGTGTCCCACTCTGGGCTACACCATCCTACACCATGTGTATAGAGAGTGTCCCACTCTGGGCTACACCATCCTACACCATGTGTATAGAGAGTGTCCCACTCTGGGCTACACCATCCCACACCATGTGTATAGAGAGTGTCCCACTCTGGGCTACACCATCCTACACCATGTGTATAGAGAGTGTCCCACTCTGGGCTACACCATCCCACACCATGCTTATAGAGAGTGTCCCACTCTGGGCTACACCATCCCACACCATGCTTATAGAGAGTGTCCCACTCTGGGCTACACCATCCCACACCATGCTTATAGAGAGTGTCCCACTCTGGGCTACACCATCCCACACCATGTGTATAGAGAGTGTCCCACTCTGGGCTAAACCATCCTACACCATGTGTATAGAGAGTGTCCCACTCTGGGCTACACCATCCCACACCATGCTTATAGAGAGTGTCCCACTCTGGGCTACACCATCCTACACCATGTGTATAGAGAGTGTCCCACTCTGGGCTACACCAGCCTTCACCATGCTTATAGAGTGTGTCCCACTCTGGGCTACACCATCCCACACCATGCATGTAGAGAGTGTCCCACTCTGGGCTACATCAGCCTACACCATGTGTATAGAGAGTGTCCCACTCTGGGCTACACCATCCTACACCATGTGTATAGAGAGTGTCCCACTCTGGGCTACACCATCCTACACCATGCTTATAGAGAGTGTCCCACTCTGGGCTACACCATCCCACACCATACGCATAGAGAATGTGCCACTCTGGGCTACACCATCCTACACCATGTGTATAGAGAGTGTCCCACTCTGGGCTACACCAGCCTTCACCATGCTTATAGAGTGTGTCCCACTCTGGGCTACACCATCCCACACCATGCATGTAGAGAGTGTCCCACTCTGGGCTACATCAGCCTACACCATGCTTATAGAGAGTGTCCCACTCTGGGCTACACCATCCCACACCATGTGTATAGAGAGTGTCCCACTCTGGGGCTACACCATCCTACACCATGTGTATAGAGAGTGTCCCACTCTGGGCTACACCATCCCACACCATGTGTATAGAGAGTGTCCCACTCTGGGCTACACCATCCCACACCATGTGTATAGAGAGTGTCCCACTCTGGGCTACACCATCCCACACCATGCTTATAGAGAGTGTCCCACTCTGGGCTACACCATCCCACACCATGTGTATAGAGAGTGTCCCACTCTGGGCTACACCATCCTACACCATGTGTATAGAGAGTGTCCCACTCTGGGCTACACCATCCCACACCATGTGTATAGAGAGTGTCCCACTCTGGGATACACCATCCTACACCATGTGTATAGAGAGTGTCCCACTCTGGGCTACACCATCCCACACCATGTGTATAGAGAGTGTCCCACTCTGGGATACACCATCCTACACCATGTGTATAGAGTGTGTCCCACTCTGGGCTACATCAGCCTACACCATGTGTATAGAGAGTGTCCCACTCTGGGCTACACCATCCCACACCATGTGTATAGAGAGTGTCCCACTCTGGGCTACACCATCCTACACCATGTGTATAGAGAGTGTCCCACTCTGGGCTACACCATCCTACACCATGTGTATAGAGAGTGTCCCACTCTGGGCTACATCATCCCACACCATGCTTAGAGAGAGAGTCCCACTCTGGGCTGCACCATCCCACACCATGCTTATAGAGAGTGTCCCACTCTGGGCTACACCAGCCCACACCATGTGTATAGAGAGTGTCCCACTCTGGGCTACACCATCCTACACCATGTGTATAGAGAGTGTCCCACTCTGGGCTACACCATCCCACACCATGTGTATAGAGAGTGTCCCACTCTGGGCTACACCATCCTACACCATGCTTATAGAGAGTGTCCCACTCTGGGCTACACCATCCCACACCATGCTTATAGAGAGTGTCCCACTCTGGGCTACACCATCCCACACCATGCTTATAGAGAGTGTCCCACTCTGGGCTACACCATCCCACACCATGTGTATAGAGAGTGTCCCACTCTGGGCTACACCATCCCACACCATGCTTATAGAGAGTGTCCCAATCTGGGCTACACCATCCCACACCATGTGTATAGAGAGTGTCCCACTCTGGGCTACACCATCCTACACCATGTGTATAGAGAGTGTCCCACTCTGGGCTACACCATCCTACACCATGTGTATAGAGAGTGTCCCACTCTGGGCTACACCATCCTACACCATGTGTATAGAGAGTGTCCCACTCTGGGCTACACCATCCTACACCATGTGTATAGAGAGTGTCCCACTCTGGGCTACACCATCCTACACCATGTGTATAGAGAGTGTCCCACTCTGGGCTACACCATCCCACACCATGTGTATAGAGAGTGTCCCACTCTGGGCTACACCATCCTACACCATGTGTATAGAGAGTGTCCCACTCTGGGCTACACCATCCCACACCATGTGTATAGAGAGTATCCCACTCTGGGCTACATCAGCCCACACCATGTGTATAGAGAGTGTCCCACTCTGGGCTACACCATCCTACACCATGTGTATAGAGAGTGTCCCACTCTGGGCTACACCATCCTACACCATGTGTATAGAGAGTGTCCCACTCTGGGCTACACCATCCCACACCATGCTTATAGAGAGTGTCCCACTCTGGGCTACATCAGCCCACACCATGTGTATAGAGAGTGTCCCACTCTGGGCTACACCATCCTACACCATGTGTATAGAGAGTGTCCCACTCTGGGCTACACCATCCCACACCATGTGTATAGAGAGTGTCCCACTCTGGGCTACACCATCCCACACCATGTGTATAGAGAGTGTCCCACTCTGGGCTACATCAGCCCACACCATGTGTATAGAGAGTGTCCCACTCTGGGCTACACCATCCCACACCATGTGTATAGAGAGTGTCCCACTCTGGGCTACATCAGCCTACACCATGTGTATAGAGAGTGTCCCACTCTGGGCTACACCAGCCCACACCATGTGTATAGAGAGTGTCCCACTCTGGGCTACACCATCCTACACCATGTGTATAGAGAGTTTCCCACTCTGGGCTACACCATCCCACACCATGCTTATAGAGAGTGTCCCACTCTGGGCTACACCATCCCACACCATGTGTATAGAGAGTGTCCCACTCTGGGCTACACCATCCTACACCATGTGTATAGAGAGTTTCCCACTCTGGGCTACACCATCCTACACCATGCTTATAGAGAGTGTCCCACTCTGGGCTACACCAGCCCACACCATGTGTATAGAGAGTGTCCCACTCTGGGCTACATCAGCCTACACCATGTGTATAGAGAGTGTCCCACTCTGGGCTACATCAGCCTACACCATGTGTATAGAGAGTGTCCCACTCTGGGCTACACCATCCCACACCATGTGTATAGAGAGTGTCCCACTCTGGGCTACACCATCCTACACCATGTGTATAGAGAGTGTCCCACTCTGGGCTATACCAACTCACACCATGTGTATAGAGAGTGTCCCACTCTGGGCTACACCATCCCACACCATGTGTATAGAGAGTGTCCCACTCTGGGCTACATCAGCCCACACCATGTGTATAGAGAGTGTCCCACTCTGGGCTACACCATCCCACACCATGTGTATAGAGAGTGTCCCACTCTGGGCTACATCAGCCTACACCATGTGTATAGAGAGTGTCCCACTCTGGGCTACACCAGCCCACACCATGTGTATAGAGAGTGTCCCACTCTGGGCTAAACCATCCCACACCATGTGTATAGAGAGTGTCCCACTCTGGGCTACACCATCCTACACCATGTGTATAGAGAGTGTCCCACTCTGGGCTACACCATCCCACACCATGTGTATAGAGAGTGTCCCACTCTGGGCTACACCATCCTACACCATGTGTATAGAGAGTTTCCCACTCTGGGCTACATCAGCCCACACCATGTGTATAGAGAGTGTCCCACTCTGGGCTACACCATCCCACACCATGTGTATAGAGAGTGTCCCACTCTGGGCTACATCAGCCTACACCATGTGTATAGAGAGTGTCCCACTCTGGGCTACACCAGCCTACACCATGTGTATAGAGAGTGTCCCACTCTGGGCTACACCATCCCACACCATGTGTATAGAGAGTGTCCCACTCTGGGCTACACCATCCTACACCATGTGTATAGAGAGTGTCCCACTCTGGGCTACACCATCCCACACCATGTGTATAGAGAGTGTCCCACTCTGGGCTACACCATCCCACACCATGTGTATAGAGAGTGTCCCACTCTGGGCTACACCATCCCACACCATGTGTATAGAGAGTGTCCCACTCTGGGCTACACCATCCTACACCATGTGTATAGAGAGTGTCCCACTCTGGGCTACACCATCCTACACCATGTGTATAGAGAGTGTCCCACTCTGGGCTACACCATCCCACACCATGTGTATAGAGAGTGTCCCACTCTGGGCTACACCATCCTACACCACGTGTATAGAGAGTGTCCCACTCTGGGCTACACCATCCCACACCATGCTTATAGAGAGTGTCCAACTCTGGGCTACACCATCCCACACCATGCTTATAGAGAGTGTCCCACTCTGGGCTACACCATCCCACACCATGCTTATAGAGAGTGTCCCACTCTGGGCTACACCATCCCACACCATGTGTATAGAGAGTGTCCCACTCTGGGCTACACCATCCTACACCATGCTTATAGAGAGTGTCCCACTCTGGGCTACACCATCCCACACCATGCTTATAGAGAGTGTCCCACTCTGGGCTACACCATCCCACACCATGTGTATAGAGAGTGTCCCACTCTGGGCTACACCATCCCACACCATGCTTATAGAGAGTGTCCCACTCTGGGCTACACCATCCCACACCATGTGTATAGAGAGTGTCCCACTCTGGGCTACACCATCCTACACCATGTGTATAGAGAGTGTCCCACTCTGGGCTACACCATCCTACACCATGTGTATAGAGAGTGTCCCACTCTGGGCTACACCATCCCACACCATGTGTATAGAGAGTGTCCCACTCTGGGCTACATCAGCCTACACCATGTGTATAGAGAGTGTCCCACTCTGGGCTACACCAGCCCACACCATGTGTATAGAGAGTGTCCCACTCTGGGCTACACCATCCCACACCATGTGTATAGAGAGTGTCCCACTCTGGGCTACACCATCCTACACCATGTGTATAGAGAGTGTCCCACTCTGGGCTACACCATCCCACACCATGTGTATAGAGAGTGTCCCACTCTGGGCTACACCATCCTACACCATGTGTATAGAGAGTTTCCCACTCTGGGCTACATCAGCCCACACCATGTGTATAGAGAGTGTCCCACTCTGGGCTACACCATCCCACACCATGTGTATAGAGAGTGTCCCACTCTGGGCTACATCAGCCTACACCATGTGTATAGAGAGTGTCCCACTCTGGGCTACACCAGCCTACACCATGTGTATAGAGAGTGTCCCACTCTGGGCTACACCATCCCACACCATGTGTATAGAGAGTGTCCCACTCTGGGCTACACCATCCTACACCATGTGTATAGAGAGTGTCCCACTCTGGGCTACACCATCCCACACCATGTGTATAGAGAGTGTCCCACTCTGGGCTACACCATCCCACACCATGTGTATAGAGAGTGTCCCACTCTGGGCTACACCATCCCACACCATGTGTATAGAGAGTGTCCCACTCTGGGCTACACCATCCTACACCATGTGTATAGAGAGTGTCCCACTCTGGGCTACACCATCCTACACCATGTGTATAGAGAGTGTCCCACTCTGGGCTACACCATCCCACACCATGTGTATAGAGAGTGTCCCACTCTGGGCTACACCATCCTACACCACGTGTATAGAGAGTGTCCCACTCTGGGCTACACCATCCCACACCATGCTTATAGAGAGTGTCCCACTCTGGGCTACACCATCCCACACCATGCTTATAGAGAGTGTCCCACTCTGGGCTACACCATCCCACACCATGCTTATAGAGAGTGTCCCACTCTGGGCTACACCATCCCACACCATGTGTATAGAGAGTGTCCCACTCTGGGCTAAACCATCCTACACCATGTGTATAGAGAGTGTCCCACTCTGGGCTACACCATCCCACACCATGCTTATAGAGAGTGTCTCACTCTGGGCTACACCATCCTACACCATGTGTATAGAGAGTGTCCCACTCTGGGCTACACCAGCCTTCACCATGCTTATAGAGTGTGTCCCACTCTGGGCTACACCATCCCACACCATGCATGTAGAGAGTGTCCCACTCTGGGCTACATCAGCCTACACCATGTGTATAGAGAGTGTCCCACTCTGGGCTACACCATCCTACACCATGTGTATAGAGAGTGTCCCACTCTGGGCTACACCATCCTACACCATGCTTATAGAGAGTGTCCCACTCTGGGCTACACCATCCCACACCATACGCATAGAGAGTGTCCCACTCTGGGCTACACCATCCTACACCATGTGTATAGAGAGTGTCCCACTCTGGGCTACACCAGCCTTCACCATGCTTATAGAGTGTGTCCCACTCTGGGCTACACCATCCCACACCATGCATGTAGAGAGTGTCCCACTCTGGGCTACATCAGCCTACACCATGCTTATAGAGAGTGTCCCACTCTGGGCTACACCATCCCACACCATGTGTATAGAGGGTGTCCCACTCTGGGGCTACACCATCCTACACCATGTGTATAGAGAGTGTCCCACTCTGGGCTACACCATCCCACACCATGTGTATAGAGAGTGTCCCACTCTGGGCTACACCATCCTACACCATGTGTATAGAGAGTGTCCCACTCTGGGCTACACCATCCCACACCATGCTTATAGAGAGTGTCCCACTCTGGGCTACACCATCCCACACCATGTGTATAGAGAGTGTCCCACTCTGGGCTACACCATCCCACACCATGCTTATAGAGAGTGTCCCACTCTGGGCTACACCATCGCACACCATGCTTATAGAGAGTGTCCCACTCTGGGCGACACCATCCCACACCATGTGTATAGAGAGTGTCCCACTCTGGGCTACACCATCCCACACCATGTGTATAGAGAGTGTCCCACTCTGGGATACACCATCCTACACCATGTGTATAGAGAGTGTCCCACTCTGGGCTACACCATCCCACACCATGTGTATAGAGAGTGTCCCACTCTGGGATACACCATCCTACACCATGTGTATAGAGTGTGTCCCACTCTGGGCTACACCATCCTACACCATGCTTATAGAGAGTGTCCCACTCTGGGCTTCATCAGCCTACACCATGTGTATAGAGAGTGTCCCACTCTGGGCTACACCATCCTACACCATGTGTATAGAGAGTGTCCCACTCTGGGCTACACCATCCTACACCATGTGTATAGAGAGTGTCCCACTCTGGGCTACACCATCCTACACCATGTGTATAGAGAGTGTCCCACTCTGGGCTACACCATCCCACACCATGCTTATAGAGAGTGTCCCACTCTGGGCTGCACCATCCCACACCATGCTTATAGAGAGTGTCCCACTCTGGGCTACACCAGCCCACACCATGTGTATAGAGAGTGTCCCACTCTGGGCTACACCATCCTACACCATGTGTATAGAGAGTGTCCCACTCTGGGCTACACCATCCTACACCATGCTTATAGAGAGTGTCCCACTCTGGGCTACACCATCCTACACCATGCTTATAGAGAGTGTCCCACTCTGGGCTACACCATCCCACACCATGCTTATAGAGAGTGTCCCACTCTGGGCTACACCATCCCACACCATGTGTATAGAGAGTGTCCCACTCTGGGCTACACCATCCCACACCATGCTTATAGAGAGTGTCCCACTCTGGGCTACACCATCCCACACCATGTGTATAGAGAGTGTCCCACTCTGGGCTACACCATCCTACACCATGTGTATAGAGAGTGTCCCACTCTGGGCTACACCATCCCACACCATGTGTATAGAGAGTGTCCCACTCTGGGCTACACCATCCTACACCATGTGTATAGAGAGTGTCCCACTCTGGGCTACACCATCCTACACCATGTGTATAGAGAGTGTCCCACTCTGGGCTACACCATCCTACACCATGTGTATAGAGAGTGTCCCACTCTCGGCTACACCATCCCACACCATGTGTATAGAGAGTGTCCCACTCTGGGCTACACCATCCTACACCATGTGTATAGAGAGTGTCCCACTCTGGGCTACACCATCCCACACCATGTGTATAGAGAGTGTCCCACTCTGGGCTACACCATCCTACACCATGTGTATAGAGAGTGTCCCACTCTGGGCTACACCATCCCACACCATGTGTATAGAGAGTGTCCCACTCTGGGCTACATCAGCCCACACCACGTGTATAGAGAGTGTCCCACTCTGGGCTACACCATCCTACACCATGTGTATAGAGAGTGTCCCACTCTGGGCTACACCATCCTACACCATGTGTATACAGAGTGTCCCACTCTGGGCTACACCATCCCACACCATGTGTATAGAGAGTGTCCCACTCTGGGCTACATCAGCCCACACCATGTGTATAGAGAGTGTCCCACTCTGGGCTACACCATCCTACACCATGTGTATAGAGAGTGTCCCACTCTGGGCTACACCATCCCACACCATGTGTATAGAGAGTGTCCCACTCTGGGCTACACCATCCCACACCATGTGTATAGAGAGTGTCCCACTCTGGGCTACATCAGCCCACACCATGTGTATAGAGAGTGTCCCACTCTGGGCTACACCATCCCACACCATGTGTATAGAGAGTGTCCCACTCTGGGCTACATCAGCCTACACCATGTGTATAGAGAGTGTCCCACTCTGGGCTACACCAGCCCACACCATGTGTATAGAGAGTGTCCCACTCTGGGCTACACCATCCTACACCATGTGTATAGAGAGTTTCCCACTCTGGGCTACACCATCCCACACCATGCTTATAGAGAGTGTCCCACTCTGGGCTACACCATCCCACACCATGTGTATAGAGAGTGTCCCACTCTGGGCTACACCATCCTACACCATGTGTATAGAGAGTTTCCCACTCTGGGCTACACCATCCTACACCATGCTTATAGAGAGTGTCCCACTCTGGGCTACACCAGCCCACACCATGTGTATAGAGAGTGTCCCACTCTGGGCTACATCAGCCTACACCATGTGTATAGAGAGTGTCCCACTCTGGGCTACATCAGCCCACACCATGTGTATAGAGAGTGTCCCACTCTGGGCTACACCATCCCACACCATGTGTATAGAGAGTGTCCCACTCTGGGCTACACCATCCTACACCATGTGTATAGAGAGTGTCCCACTCTGGGCTATACCAACTCACACCATGTGTATAGAGAGTGTCCCACTCTGGGCTACACCATCCCACACCATGTGTATAGAGAGTGTCCCACTCTGGGCTACATCAGCCCACACCATGTGTATAGAGAGTGTCCCACTCTGGGCTACACCATCCCACACCATGTGTATAGAGAGTGTCCCACTCTGGGCTACATCAGCCTACACCATGTGTATAGAGAGTGTCCCACTCTGGGCTACACCAGCCCACACCATGTGTATAGAGAGTGTCCCACTCTGGGCTACACCATCCCACACCATGTGTATAGAGAGGGTCCCACTCTGGGCTACACCATCCTACACCATGTGTATAGAGAGTGTCCCACTCTGGGCTACACCATCCCACACCATGTGTATAGAGAGTGTCCCACTCTGGGCTACACCATCCTACACCATGTGTATAGAGAGTTTCCCACTCTGGGCTACATCAGCCCACACCATGTGTATAGAGAGTGTCCCACTCTGGGCTACACCATCCCACACCATGTGTATAGAGAGTGTCCCACTCTGGGCTACATCAGCCTACACCATGTGTATAGAGAGTGTCCCACTCTGGGCTACACCAGCCCACACCATGTGTATAGAGAGTGTCCCACTCTGGGCTACACCATCCTACACCATGTGTATAGAGAGTTTCCCACTCTGGGCTACACCGTCCCACACCATGCTTATAGAGAGTGTCCCACTCTGGGCTACACCATCCCACACCATGTGTATAGAGAGTGTCCCACTCTGGGCTACACCATCCTACACCATGTGTATAGAGAGTTTCCCACTCTGGGCTACACCATCCTACACCATGCTTATAGAGAGTGTCCCACTCTGGGCTACACCAGCCCACACCATGTGTATAGAGAGTGTCCCACTCTGGGCTACATCAGCCTACACCATGTGTATAGAGAGTGTCCCACTCTGGGCTACATCAGCCTACACCATGTGTATAGAGAGTGTCCCACTCTGGGCTACACCATCCCACACCATGTGTATAGAGAGTGTCCCACTCTGGGCTACACCATCCTACACCATGTGTATAGAGAGTGTCCCACTCTGGGCTATACCAACTCACACCATGTGTATAGAGAGTGTCCCACTCTGGGCTACACCATCCCACACCATGTGTATAGAGAGTGTCCCACTCTGGGCTACATCAGCCCACACCATGTGTATAGAGAGTGTCCCACTCTGGGCTACACCATCCCACACCATGTGTATAGAGAGTGTCCCACTCTGGGCTACATCAGCCTACACCATGTCTATAGAGAGTGTCCCACTCTGGGCTACACCAGCCCACACCATGTGTATAGAGAGTGTCCCACTCTGGGCTACACCATCCCACACCATGTGTATAGAGAGTGTCCCACTCTGGGCTACACCATCCCACACCATGTGTATAGAGAGTGTCCCACTCTGGGCTACACCATCCTACACCATGCTTATAGAGAGTGTCCCACTCTGGGCTACATCAGCCCACACCATGCTTATAGAGAGTGTCCCACTCTGGGCTACACCATCCCACACCATGTGTATAGAGAGTGTCCCACTCTGGGCTACACCATCCCACACCATGCTTATAGAGAGTGTCCCACTCTGGGCTACACCATCCCACACCATGTGTATAGAGAGTGTCCCACTCTGGGCTACCCCAGCCCACACCATGTGTATAGAGAGTGTCCCACTCTGGGATACACCATCCTACACCATGTGTATAGAGAGTGTCCCACTCTGGGCTACACCATCCCACACCATGCTTATAGAGAGTGTCCCACTCTGGGCTACACCATCCCACACCATGTGTATAGAGAGTGTCCCACTCTGGGCTACACCATCCCACACCATGTGTATAGAGAGTGTCCCACTCTGGGCTACACCATCCCACACCATGTGTATAGAGAGTGTCCCACTCTGGGCTACATCAGCCTACACCATGTGTATAGAGAGTGTCCCACTCTGGGCTACACCATCCTACACCATGTGTATAGAGAGTGTCCCACTCTGGGCTACACCATCCCACACCATGCTTATAGAGAGTGTCCCACTCTGAGCTACACCAGCCCACACCATGTGTATAGAGAGTGTCCCACTCTGGGCTACACCATCCCACACCATGCATGTAGAGAGTGTCCCACTCTGGGCTACACCATCCTACACCATGCTTATAGAGAGTGTCCCACTCTGGGCTACACCATCCCACACCATGCTTATAGAGAGTGTCCCACTCTGGGCTACACCATCCCACACCATGCTTATAGAGAGTGTCCCACTCTGGGCTACACCATCCCACACCATGCTTATAGAGAGTGTCCCACTCTGGGCTACACCATCCCACACCATGCTTATAGAGAGTGTCCCACTCTGGGCTACACCATCCCACACCATGCTTATAGAGAGTGTCCCACTCTGGGCTACACCATCCCACACCATGCTTATAGAGAGTGTCCCACTCTGGGCTACACCATCCCACACCATGTGTATAGAGAGTGTCCCACTCTGGGCTACACCATCCCACACCATGTGTATAGAGAGTGTCCCACTCTGGGCTACACCATCCTACACCATGCTTATAGAGAGTGTCCCACTCTGGGCTACATCAGCCCACACCATGCTTATAGAGAGTGTCCCACTCTGGGCTACACCATCCCACACCATGTGTATAGAGAGTGTCCCACTCTGGGCTACACCATCCCACACCATGCTTATAGAGAGTGTCCCACTCTGGGCTACACCATCCCACACCATGTGTATAGAGAGTGTCCCACTCTGGGCTACCCCAGCCCACACCATGTGTATAGAGAGTGTCCCACTCTGGGATACACCATCCTACACCATGTGTATAGAGAGTGTCCCACTCTGGGCTACACCATCCCACACCATGCTTATAGAGAGTGTCCCACTCTGGGCTACACCATCCCACACCATGTGTATAGAGAGTGTCCCACTCTGGGCTACACCATCCCACACCATGTGTATAGAGAGTGTCCCACTCTGGGCTACACCATCCCACACCATGTGTATAGAGAGTGTCCCACTCTGGGCTACATCAGCCTACACCATGTGTATAGAGAGTGTCCCACTCTGGGCTACACCATCCTACACCATGTGTATAGAGAGTGTCCCACTCTGGGCTACACCATCCCACACCATGCTTATAGAGAGTGTCCCACTCTGAGCTACACCAGCCCACACCATGTGTATAGAGAGTGTCCCACTCTGGGCTACACCATCCCACACCATGCATGTAGAGAGTGTCCCACTCTGGGCTACACCATCCTACACCATGCTTATAGAGAGTGTCCCACTCTGGGCTACACCATCCCACACCATGCTTATAGAGAGTGTCCCACTCTGGGCTACACCATCCCACACCATGCTTATAGAGAGTGTCCCACTCTGGGCTACACCATCCCACACCATGCTTATAGAGAGTGTCCCACTCTGGGCTACACCATCCCACACCATGCTTATAGAGAGTGTCCCACTCTGGGCTACACCATCCCACACCATGCTTATAGAGAGTGTCCCACTCTGGGCTACACCATCCCACACCATGCTTATAGAGAGTGTCCCACTCTGGGCTACACCATCCCACACCATGCTTATAGAGAGTGTCCCACTCTGGGCTACACCATCCCACACCATGTGTATAGAGAGTGTCCCACTCTGGGCTACATCAGCCTACACCATGTGTATAGAGAGTGTCCCACTCTGGGCTACACCATCCCACACCATGCTTATAGAGAGTGTCCCACTCTGGGCTACACCATCCCACACCATGCTTATAGAGAGTGTCCCACTCTGGGCTACACCATCCTACACCATGTGTATAGAGAGTGTCCCACTCTGGGCTACACCATCCCACACCATGTGTATAGAGAGTGTCCCACTCTGGGCTACATCAGCCTACACCATGTGTATAGAGAGTGTCCCACTCTGGGCTACACCATCCTACACCATGCTTATAGAGAGTGTCCCACTCTGAGCTACACCATCCCACACCATGTGTATAGAGAGTGTCCCACTCTGGGCTACACCATCCCACACCATGCTTATAGAGAGTGTCCCACTCTGGGCTATACCAACTCACACCATGTGTATAGAGAGTGTCCCACTCTGGGCTACACCAGCCCATACCATGCTTATAGAGAGTGTCCCACTCTGGGCTACACCAGCCCATACCATGCTTATAGAGAGTGTCCCACTCTGGGCTACACCATCCCACACCATGCTTATAGAGAGTGTCCCACTCTGGGCTATACCAACTCACACCATGCCGCCTTTAGGAACCCATTCCACAGGGAAGCGAGACTCTGCTCCAGGCTTCACAGGCCAGCCCACCATCTCTGTTGTCACACTGCCTCTGAAGATGTTGCCATTGCTCCAGAGCCCATCAAAGTCACCTCCTGCCAAGGAACTGCCTTTAAATGGTAAGTTTGCGGTAAAAAAGGGGTAGAAGGAAAAAGGAAAAAAAAGAAAAATGTAGCCCAGGAGGACAAACCTAGGCACAGGAGCCTGAACACTGGCTACCATCATGCTTGGGATCTACAGAGCTGTCAGTCAATCCAATTGGCTGAAAGGTCTCTCAGGTGGGATGTCCTCCCCACCATGGGGCAGACGTCTCATCCTGAGGCAATTAGCCCCACCACATGTAAAATGGCTGCCGGATGGCCGGTGTTTTGGTGAACAGGTTGACGATTGACTTTCTCGCTGGGAGGGGGGCTAGAGAGAGGAACACAGTGTCCTATAAAATCCAGATGTATGCACATACAGCCTTGTTCTGTGTGTTTTCAATGACAGAGACACCAGATAACCATCAGCAACATTTCACTTGTTCTGGCCTGCTAACATCTGACCTGTGACACAGTCATCAGCGTGTTTGAAAGTTTCTAAAGAAACTACTTAATAAAATCTCCAGGAACAGAGTAAATTTAACTTTCACTGGTTGATAGGAGCCCTTCGTTATACGGACTGATGTCACTTTCCATTGACTTCAGTTTGGCTTCATTTTCTGGTTGCTGAGGTTAGTCTGTTCCAGGTTTTCTGTTTGCCTAATTAGAATGCATTTGCTTTTCCTGTGAGAACCTATTCTTATTCTAAACCCAGGTAACTTATCCACGTTGGCAAAGTTTTCAAATACCTGAACATGACTGAGATGTGCTTGGAGCCTAAGTGTTTGATACCATGCCAATTAAAAACACTTGTCCAGTTGCTTATCCAATTAGGATCACTACGGCAGTACGTTGTATAATGGCCTGGGAAGAAGAAGAAAATAAAACACAGTTCTACACCAAACATGTTCCATTAATAGATCAATTCAGTCAATTATCAATAATGAATCAGTGAGCACAAACATCCCTGAATTCAGCTACCAGGATAACAAGTCAATGGCAGGGGACATTCTTGGTTCCAGTCCATTTCCAAGTTGGTTATCTTTGAGCCGAGTTAACCCCAAATGGAACCCTAGTGCTAGTCATGTAATAAATATCATTTCTCATTCCTGTTCATTGTCTAATGACCCCTTTACATGCATGGATGTTAGATATATACATGGTTAGCCAGCCAACACCCACTGTCAATATGTAGTATTAAATTATGCCACTTTAACAACATGCTGAGGGATGATGAATGTGCGTGGGGTGTCAGCTCAGCAAGGAACCTTCACTCGAACAAGGGCCAGGGAGAAATTCAGTGATATGAAGGATTGTTGTGCATGTGGTGTTGTGAGCATGTGAAATTAAACTCATGTCACAGTACTAACACATTTCACAAAAACTTGTATTTATTTTGTCAAATTAAAAAGAAACAAATAAGAAGATAAACATAAGGGATAATCTGACTCTCCTATCGGGAAACAGTTACTTCTAAAAACACACAGTGGAAAATCACAATCTCACAGAACTCGATTCTCGGCCTCTCAAATTCATATAGTGACAACATCAAGTTTCAGCCAAAATGGCTGAGATTAATTTTGTACACAGGTAACTCATATTATGAAACTATCCTCCAGTCACTGTATTTGTGGGAGAAGTGCCTAGTTTATTCTCAGTACCTCGACTGAGTTGTAGTTTCACTCGTGAGTTCTGTTTGATATAGTTTATTGAGAATCCATTTAAATGGACTCTGCTGAATAAATGAAGTCTCTTTAAAATGATCTCTATTGGGGGGATCCAAGATGGCGGCGTCCTATTAGGATCATGTTTGCTGGACTCTGCGCTGCAAGACTGACCTGACATAGCCAGGATCCATCCCAAACATTTTACTTGAGTAATGGGGCTAGGAACCTGAAAAAATCTATTTACCTTTGTCCTTGCAGATGCAGAATGTTGAAGAAAGGAGGAAGCTCGCCTGGGGCTGGGGCCACGACCCAGCCCACTGAAGCAGCGGGCTTGCTTGCTCACCAGACTCTGGTTGAGGGGCTGGCCAAATCTCGCGAGGTCTTGGGGAGGCATGTCCAGGAAAAAAATTGAGGAGAAGCTGGCTTCTGTAACTGCTATGCTCCAAGACTTGGGAAAAAGGACCAATGTGCTCGAGCACTGGGCTGCAGGGGTAGAGGCAGAGACTGACTTCCCCAAGAGCGGACTGAAGCCCTGGAAACACAGGTCGAGAGTCTGTTGGATCTGGTAGGTGATCTTGAATGCAGGGGCAGAAGAAAGAACCTATGCATTGTTGGCATACCAGAGGGGATGTAGGGCAGGTGAAGTTCTTCAAGAGGTGGTTGCCGGAGATCCTTGGTTTGGAGGTAGAGAAGGAAAGGATAACAATCGAAAGAGCCCACTGAATTGCCAGGTACAGAGCAGTACCCATGCCTTGTACTGGTAAGGTTCCATCATTATAAAGACAAGCAGAGGGTCATGGAAGACTCCAGAGCCCAGGGGAGAGATTCGAGGGCATTGGTATGTGGCGGCTCCAGGGTCATGTTTTCTCAAGACTTCTCGATTGTAGTGGTCCTGAAAAGGAAGTCCTTCGATGGTGTCAAGAGGAGATTGAGAGAGCTTGGGATCCAGTTTTCTTTAATATATCCAGCGGTGCTTCAGATCAATCATAACGGATCCATACATTTGTTTGACTCGCCAGAGACAGCAAAGAACTTTGTGAACACGTTGACTTAAATCGAACGGCCGAATAGGCATAGAGGTCAGAGCTGTTCGGGTTTGCTCTTCGTTAAAAAGGACTTGATGGAGTCTCCTTTCTGGGAATAAGTTGTGTAAAATGATGTCAGGGTTGGATAGAGTATTTTTCTTTAATGTCTATGTTAAGGGATGGGTGACATATTTATCTTTAGTTTACTTGTTGAAATATTAACCTTGCTCTTGGGTGTTTTTTTCTCTCTACCGCGAGGTCTGTTTGTGCCGTGACCCTAGCTGGTAGGAGTCGAGAGGGTGGTTGGGATGGTTACTAGGGTTGTAAGATATGTGTGTAGGTATCCCCCCCACCCCCCCACAAACTTTGGCAATTTTTTTGTTTTTCTGTTTTTGCTGTACATAGTTTTTGTAAGTTTTGCAGATTTGTTGGCTATAGTTAATTCAGTCTGTGTAGTTTTTTGGGTTTTGTAGATTATTTTGCATTAAAGCTCAGCAGTCTGTAGTTCGGGTTCTTCCTCTCTGGAGTCTAAATGGTGCTGTAGAAGGTTATGGCTAAGGATGTGTTTAAGTGGGTGCACTTGGAATATTAAGGGGAATCATTCACCTGTCAAAAAGAAGAAGGTACTTTCCAGCCTTAAAAGGTGGATGTTTCCTTATTACAAGAAACATAGTTGGATGATGCAGAGCATTTGATGCAGAGCATTTGAAGCTGCAACAGAATGGGTATAACCGGGTTTATTTTTCATCTTTCAATATGAGGAATACAGGGGTGGCCATTTTAGTTAGAAAGAATTTCCCATTTAAGTTATTAGAGTGCATTAAAGACACACACAGGAGATTTGTAACCTTAAAGCTTTGATACATCGGAAGAATACAGGATCTTAAATGTTTACTGTCCCCTGACCCACCTCCTTAAATTTTTGACAGATGCACTTTCTAGACTGGTTAACCTTGCATCTCAACGTATCATCATAGGAGGGGATTTCAATTACCTCATAGACCCTACGGTAGACAGATTGCCCTAAGGCCAGCCGATATTTTCTTTGGGATCTAAACAATTAAATGATTTGTGTGCTGAATTGTGGTTGGTAGATGTTTGGAGGTAACTTCACCCTACTGGCAGGGGCTTCATGTTCTTCTTGAACCCACGTAAATACCATACCAGGATTGATCTTTTTCTGACCCCCGCAGCACATCTGGGCTCGATGGCGTCATGTACAATTGGCAATATCACTATTTCCGATCACATCCTAGTGTATTTAATGGTCAAGAGTAAGGATACTGTGGTAGTCTCGAGGTACTGGTGACTGGACCCCTTCATCCTCAAATAGAGCAAGTTTATTGAATTCTTTTCTACTGAGCTCAGGGCTTTTTTTAGATATTAATTTATTAATTCAGGCTGGCTAAAGCCTATGCTAGCATGTTGATTATCTCCTATTATTCAGCCAGTAAGAAGTGAGCAGCAATGCTTGCTCGAAGTGAGTCTGAAAGTAGCTGAAAAGGCATATTTTGACGGGCCCATTCGCTGGTTAAGCTACAGAGGATCATGGCGCTCTGGTCTACACTGAACACCATGCTCATACTGACAGCCAAAAGGGAACTTACATTCACAAGTCAAAGGCTGTTTGAGCATGGTGATAAGCCAGGCAAGTACCTAGCATATCTTGCTAGGAAAAAGAGTGCCCCTCAGGCCATTACATCGATCAGAGAGGACATTGGAAATTTGACCGATGATTCTAAAAGGATTAATGCAGCATTCTGGAAATTATACTCTGAATTATACCAACTTTAAAGCTGTGAGAGTGGACGGGTTAGGATGGAGTCTTCTTTTAAGAATTTGGGCCTTCCGGGAGTGACCCCTGAACAAGAGTTTCTCCTCAATGCCCCACTGTCAGAGCAAGAAGTGCAGAAGGCTGTGAGGCAGCTCCAGAATGGAAGGCACCGGGTCCTGACAGGCTCCCAAGTGAGTTCTATAAGGAATTTATAAATATAACATCAGGGCTGATGCTTAGTATGTTTAATGACTCACATAGTCATGGCCTCCTCCCACCATCTCTAAGAAAAGTGAACATCACTCTCATTCTTAAAGAAGGGAAGACCCCAGAGGACTGTGCTTCTTATATGTCCATCTCACTCTTGAATGTCAACTTCAAAATCCTATCCAAGACTCTGGCGTTAAGGCTAGAAACTGTACTGCCCTCTATCATTAACAAAGACTAGACAGGGTTCATAAAAGGTCACGGATCGTTGGATAACGTCAGGAGATTACTTAACTTGATCCCAGTATGTCAATAGTGAATGGTAGAGGGATTGGTGATCTCCTTAGATGCAGAAAAGGCATTTGACAGGGCCGTGTGGCCATATCTTTTTCATACTTTGAAGCGGTTTGGCCTGGCAAAGACCTTCTTCAGGTGGTGGAGGATTTCTATAGTGATCCTCTTGCTGCAGTCCTCACCAATGGTGTACAATCAAGCAATTTTAATATTTGTAGGGGCAGTCAACAGGGCTGTCCCTTGTCACCACTGCTTTTCACATTGGTATCGAACCACTGGCAGAGGCAATATGCAGCAATCCCAATATAACCGCTCCAGAACTGGGGACGATTTCAATTAAGATCGCATAGTATGCGGATGATGTTCTTGTCTTCTTATCAAACCCAACAGTCTCAGTGCCAGACCTGATACAATGCAATGGTGGTTTCTCAGGTTATAAGATCAATTTCGTGAAGCCAGAGGCTGTGCCCATGTGTGGTCTCCTGAGAGTGCCTGATCCTGAGGGCGGATCTCAGTTCCCTTTTAGATAGTCGCTGGAGGGCTTTCTCTACGTCAGGATATTTATTACTCCCTTTTTTGATCGGTTATTTAAAGCCAATTTTTCCCATTTATTCGACAGAATTAAGCAGGACCTTTGTAGATGCGAGGTGCTTCCAATCTCTTGGTTAGGTCAGATAGCCCTCATTAAGATGAACATTCTACCCTGCCTGTTGTAACCTATGCGAATGCTTGCTCTACTTTTTACTAAGCAAAATTTAGAAGACTGAACAGCTGGTTTGGTTCTTTTATCTAGTATCCCAAGTGGCCCCTAATTAAATGACTAAATTGCAGTTACCTTGCAGACTGGGAGGAGTGGCTCATTGCTATCTTATGTGAATCATTGGGCCTGGGGTGACCCTCACTCACTTTGGTTGGGCATCGAAGCATCTCAGACAAGATGCCCCCTTGTTAACCTGCTGTTCTTAGACAAAATGAGAACAGTTAAGGAATATTGCCATTGCCCAATAGTCATCAATACTGTCAAGGCGTGTAGGTCAATGCGTCAGAGTGAGGGCAATATTGCCAAAACATCATTTTTGACACCCATAGTTCATATACCAGGCTTTCAGCTGGGGATGATGGACTCTAGGTTTAAACTATGGGCAGCTAGGGGCATGTCTTGCTTGGGTGCTTTATTTGAAGGGGACATCTTGATGTACTTTGACCAGTTGGCTCGGAAATATGAATTGCCCAATAGGGACCTCTACCATTTCTTTCAAATTAGGAACTTCATACGAAGAGAGACCACACTTCTAACTGATCCTTATAGGTCTGACATAGAGAAGAGGTTGTTGAGTTTTGAGGATGCATTATCTGCTAGCAAAGCTTATCATCTATTGGGAGAGGGTCACTCGGACGAGACCAAATGACTCGGTAAGCTATGGGAGAGGGAGTTGGACGTTGACAATAGACAATAGACAATAGACAATAGGTGCAGGAGTAGGCCATTCTGCCCTTTGAGCCTGCACCACCATTCAATATGACGATGGCTGATCATCCTTAATCAGTATCCTGTTCCTGTCTTATTTCCATAACCCTTGATTCCACAATCCTTGAGAGCTCTATCCAACTCTTTCTTAAATGAATCTAGAGACTGGGCCTCCACTGCCCTCTGGGCCAGAGCATTCCACACAGCCACCACTCTCTGGGTGAAGAAGTTTCTCCTTATCTCTGTCCTAAATAGTCTACCCCATATTTTTAAGTGTTGTCCTCTGGTTCGGCACTCACCCATCAGCGGAAACATGTTTCCTGCCTCCAGAGTGTCCAATCCTTTAATAATCTTATATGTCTCAATCAGATCCCCTCTCAGTCTTCTAAACTCAAGGGTATACAAGCCCAGTCGCTCCAGTCTTTCAGTGTAAGATAATCCCCACATTCCAGGAATTGACCTCGTGAACCTACACTGCACTCCCTCAATAGCCAGAATGTCTTTCCTCAAATTTGGAGACCAGAACTGCAGACAGTACTCCAGGTGTGGTCTCACCAGGGCCCTGTACAGCTGCAGAAGAACCTCTTTGCTTCTATACTCAATCCCTCTTGTTATGAAGGCCAACATGCTATTAGCCTTCTTCACTACCTGCTGTACCTACATGCTTACCTTCATTGACTGGTGTACAAGAACACCCAGATCTCTCTGTACTACCCCTTTACCTAAATTTTGATTCCATTTAGATAGTTATCTGCCTTCCTGCTTTTGCCGCCAAAGTGGATAACCATACATTTATCCACATTAAACTTCATCTGCCATGCATCTGACCACTCACCTAACTTGTCCAGGTCACCCTGTAATCTCCTAACTTCCTCATCACATTTCACCCTGCCACCCAGCTTAGTATCATCAGCAAATTTGCTAATGTTATTACTAATACCATCTTCTATGTCATTAGATTAGATTAGATTAGATTACTTACAGTGTGGAAACAGGCCCTTCGGCCCAACAAGTCCACACCGACCCGCCGAAGCACAACCCACCCATACCCCTAACCTAACACTACAGGCAATTTAGCATGGCCAATTCACCTGACCTGCACATCTTTGGACTGTGGGAGGAAACCGGAGCACCCGGAGGAAACCCACGCAGACACGGGGAGAATGTGCAAACTCCACACAGACAGTCGCCCAAGGCTGGAATCGAACCTGGGACCCTGGCGCTGTGAGGCAACAGTGCTAACTACTGAGCCACCATGCCGCCCATTAACATATATTGTAAAAAGCTGAGGTCCCAGTACTGATCCCTGCGGTACCCCACTGATCACTGCCTGCCATTCCAAAATGGAGCCATTTATCACTACTCTTTGTTTCCTATCAGCCAACCAACTTTCAAACAAAGTTAGTACTTTGCCCCCAACACCATGCGCCCTAATTTTGTTCACTAACCTCCTATGTGGGACTTTATCAAAAGCTTTCTGAAAGTCCAGGTACACTACATCTACTGGATCTCCCTCATCCATCTTCAGAGTTACATCCACAAAAAATTCCAGAAGATTAGTCAAGCATGATTTCCCCTTCATAAATCCATGCTGACTCTGACCAATCCTGTTACTACTATCCAGATGTGTCGTAATTTCATGCTTTAAAATAGACTCCAGCATCTTTCCCACCACTGAGGTCAGACTAACTGGTCTATAATTTCCTGCTTTCTCTCTCCCACCTTTCTTAAAAAGTGGTACAACATTAGCCACCCTCCAATCCGCAGGAACTGATCCTGAATCTATCGAACTCTGGAAAATAATCACCAACGCATCCACGATTTCTCGAGCCACCTCCTTCAGTACCCTGGGATGTAGACCATCAGGCCCCGGGGACTTATAAACCTTCAGACCTAACAGTCTCTCCAACACCAATTCCTGGCAAATATAAATTCCCTTAAATTCAGGTCCTTCAGCCACTGTTACCTCAGGGAGATTGCTTGTGTCTTCCCCAGTGAACACAGATCTGAAGTACCAATTCAATTCTTCTGCCATTTCTTTGTTCCCTGTAATATATTCCCCTGTTTCTGTCTTCAAGGGCCCAATTTTAGTCTTAACCATTTTTTTGCCTTTCACATACCTAAAAAAACTTTTACTAACCTCCTTTATATTATTGGCCAGTTTACCTTCGTACCTCATTTTTTCTCTGCGTATTTCCTTCTTAGAAATTCTCTGTTGTTCTTTAAAAGCTTCCCAGTCCTCTGTTTTCCCACTTACCTTTGCTATGTTATACTTTTTCTCTTTTAACTGTATATGTTTCTTAACTTCCCTCATCAGCCACTGCCACCCATGCCTCCTCCTGGGATCTTTCTTCCTTTTTGGAATGAACTGATCCTGCAACTTCTGCATTATACAGAGAAATATCTGCCATTGTTCCTCCACTGTCATCCCTGCTAAGGTATTGCACCATTGAACTTTGGCCAGCTCCTCCCTCATAGCTCCATAGTTCCCTTTATTCAACAGAAATATTGTCACTTCCGATTGTACCCTCTCCCTCTCAAATTGCTGATTGAAGCTTATTGTATTATGGTCACTACTTCCCAATGGCTCCTTCACTTCAAGGTCCCTGACCAATTCTGGTTCGTTGCACAATACCAGATCCAGAATTGCCTTCTCCCTGGTCGGCTCCAGCACCAGCTGCTCTAAAAATCCATCTCTGAGGCACTCCACAAAGTCTCTTCCTTGAAGTCCAATACCATCCTGATTCTCTCAGTCTACCTACATATTGAAATCCCCCATAACAACTGTAGTAACATCTTTGCGACAGGCCAATTTCAGCTCCTGATTTAACTTACATCCGACATCCAGACTACTGTTGGGGGCCTGTAGATAACTCCCAAGAGGGTCTTTTTACCCTTAATATTTCTCAGCTCTATCTACATGACTCTACATCCCCTGACTCTAGGTCCCCCCACGCAAGGGACTGAATATCATCCCTTACCAACATGGCCACCCCACCCCCTCTGCCCATCAGTCTGTCCTTACGATAGCACATGTAGCCTTGAATATTCATTTCCCAGGCCCTGTCCACTTGAAGCTATGTCTTAGTTATCCCCACAATATCGTATCTGCCAATTTCCAAAAGAGCCTCAAGCTCATCCATCTTATTTCTAATGCTTCGTGCATTCATGTATAGTATTTTTAATTTGTTACTGCCCTCACCCTTCCCATCAACTCCTATTTCACTCAACCTTACAGCATGATCCCTTTCTGAGTTTTCTGCCTCATTGATACAATTGTCTTTCTTGACTTCCCTTGTTCTAACTTTCCCTCCAATTTCCTTCTTAAACTTTCAGTTTGTCCCCTCCTCCCCGCTACTTAGTTCAAACGTCACTGTGTTGCAGGAGAAAACCTGCCTGCCAGAATGCTGGTCCCTAACCTATTAAGGTGCAAACCGTCTCTCTTGTAGAATTTATGCTTACCACAAAACATACCCCAGTGATCCTAGAATTTAAATCCTTGCTTCCGGCACCAGTTCCCCAGCCACACATTCAAGTCCATTATCTCCCTGTTTCTGGCCTCACCAGCCCGAGGAACTGGAAGCAAACCAGAGATAACCACCTTCGACATCCTGCGTTTCAGCCTTCTTCCTAGTTCTCTGAAGTCCCGCTGTAGTATGTTCCTCCTCTGCTTCCCGACATCATTTGTGCTGACATGTACCACCACCTCTGGCTCTTCACCTTCGTCCTTGAGGATTTCCTGCACTCTGTCTGTGATGTCTTTAACCCTGGCATCAGGAACGCAACACACCAACCTTAAGTCCCATCTGCTGCCACAAAAACCCTGGTCAGTTCCTCTCACTATGGAGTCCCCTCTTAGTTGAGACCTCTTCTGAAATATGGGAGGATATCTGGGAAAATGCAAGACGGATCTCAATTTTCAACAGGACGCACGCCCTGCAATTGAAGATTCTCCACAGGGTCTATCTGGCCATAAACCACCTCGCTAAATTTAAACATCTCCAATGTGTCCTAAATGTAAAGTGAGCATGGGCATGCTTACTCATTGTCTTTGGTCCTGCCACAGATTGCGGGCATACTGGAGCACTGGGGTAGGTGAAATAGAGAAGGTCTTGGAGACAGAGATGGAGATGGACCCAGTATTTCTTCTTCTTGGCTTTGTTAATTCACTTTCATTAGATGCGCACAAAAAAAAGTCTTTTTGTGCCAGAAAGAACATTCTATTAGGGTGGATGTCAGAAAATCCCCTGGGCCCGGCATAAGCTAGTCATGGAGCACATCCCCTTGGACTTTCTTACAGGTATGGTGCACCATAACACTGAAAATTTCTATAAGACGTGGCGGTCCTCTTTGGACTATCTGGGTATAGATTTTCCCGCCATACTAATAAGAACCTTTAAATGGTCATGGCAATTCTATGTAATGAATCTGCTATCCAGAGGGGAGGAATGATGAACATATGAATAGATATAAATTTATGCCCTCGATGATTGAAGGCTATTGCTTTGTTTTGCTGAGCTGTGTTATAGTTATTCTCATTATTATTATTGTTAAGATTTTTCTTTTATAGCTTAGTTATTAGTTGTTATTTATTTATGTAATTATTAGATTTGTTTTTCAATATTAGTTTGAATTGTTTGGTTTTGTATTCGTTGGAATATTCAAAAGAAAAGAATTTTTTTTTAATAAAAACATAATTTTTTCTAAAAATGACCTGTTATATAATTTTTGCTTAATTCCTTTCACAAGTTACACCCTGCCACTAACTCATTGGCAGACACAATTTGTCACTTTGCTAACATTAGCAGACATAAAGCATCAGACGTTTGGTGCCTGTGATTTCTAGACATGTATGTGCTGTGAGGGTAGCTCTCCATTGGATCACACAATCACACAATTATCCCAAAATATGCAGTCCAGAGTCAATTTGTGTCCAGGAAATATTTTTGTGCCATCCAAACGCTCCCTCCTTTCCATACCATCTAACAATTAGAAATATAATGTCGAAAATAAAACAAACATTTAATATATTCAGTTCTGCATCAGTTCAGGCTCATTCATAACATCCCCTGGTATATTCGCTGAAAACAGAAGGGTTGTTTCAGTCATGAATGCATATAGAAGTGACTTATATACAGTTCCCAAGCTCAACTTCTCTGAATGTCAACATATCATGCTTCTAACGCAAACCCTTCGTAGCCACAAGTGCAATGCCATAAGTTTAATGATTTCTCATCGGGTGAGAGGGTCATTGATATACATCTTCACATGAAATCTCTACGCAATGACACCACCGATTTCTTATGCTGCTCTCTCCCCCAATAGCACTCCCCGACATCACACCAAGCATCAGGTGCCAGCCTCATATCCATCTCTTCTGCTTCCACAAGCATCAGCGAAGATAGGAACATCATCCAAATACAGCAGTACACGATGTAAACACTCGGACTTCTCTTTTGTAGGACATGGCAACAGACACACAATAAAAGAGGCAGAGTAGAATTGATGCTAGTGATAACTCCTTCATCCCAAAACCCTCCAGAAGAGATGGTGTTCCACATCATGGGACAATGTTTGAGGCATTCCTCATCAATAAGAATATTCAGAATGATAGTATGTGTGTGCTAGCTCTCAACTCCCAGCACTGCTTCATCCAGCTATCTCGCATAAAGACCAAGCAGCCGATGGATAATGATCAAGCAGTGACCATGGATCTTTTCCATTCCACATTGATATATAAAGCTGTTAATATTTGAAAGGTTACCTAGATCGCAAGACCAGCTCTTCCCATCAATATATGACAGACCATTCCTAGAAGGAGCTAGCACGTTCTCCACATGCTCACCACAGTGTTTATCACACGTACTTTGTCTCTCTGCAAAAGACCAGATTGCCACACACCTTTCTTTTTAAGTTAAGAAAGGGTTCCTCAGTTTTGACTGAACAGTCTGATCAGGACTTCTTAGAAATGTGGACAAGTCCCCTATAGTGCAGGATCATTATGGGAAGGCAAAATACACCGTGTTTCTCACAGCAGTCAGTTACCATATTCTGTGATTTTGATGCCGAGCATCACAGACAGCCTCTTTCACAATCCATGTGAAAGGACAAGTACATAAGGTAAGCGTGAGATTCGGGTGCCAGGTGGGTAGGGGGCCATGGGTCCCAGGTGGGCAAGGGTCAATGTGCTAGAGTGGAAGATAAGTAGCACCAGCTTAGTTCAGTGCCAGGTGGGTCTAGTACCAGATCAGTAGTGAGTAGGATACAGCTAGTTAGGGTGCAAGATATGTAGGTTGGTACGGCATAGGGCGCCAGTTGTGCAGAATGTGAGATGAGCAAGGTGTCAGGTGGACAGGGGCTAGAGTGCCAAGGAAATAAGATGCAAGTGGGTAGACTACCAGGCTGCTTGTTGATAAAGGGACCAGGTAAATGATGAAGTATTTCTAGTAGTTTGGATGGGCAAAGGACATTGGGTCCAGTACAGGGAGTGGGGCAGCAGATGAGGTTGGGGGTTGTAAAGCCGCAGAGAGATTTCAGTTCTGGTGGTGGGAGAGTTGTGGTATCGGCTCCCGGGTAGATAATAGGTTTCAGGGCCCAGGCAGGAGGAGAGTCCATGTCCTGGAGATGGGGTGTATTGGGCCCTAAGCTGGAGAGGTGTTGTAGTGGGTTCCAGGGGAGGGTATGTCAGAGGGGCATTGTGGTGCATTCAGGTCTCGGGTGGAGGGGTGGGTGAAAAACTCCTGGGCAGACAGTAGAGATGCATCCGGGGCATTGGGTTTCAGGTCCGAGGGGCTGAAGTGGCATGTGTCCTCTTCCTCCTCCATCTTCTTCTCGTATGTTTGTGCCTACGACATTCCTCTTCTTTCTTTTCTCATCTTTTTCTTTTATTTAGTTTTAGTTTCTTTTCTACGAACTTACATTCTGTACGGAGACAGCAGCAGTGGTAAAGGACTCATTGAATCTGGCGGTCGGCTAGATATCCAGTGCAAGGTAGCGGCTGGAAGCCTGTCCTGGGATTCTTTGTGATTTCCCATTACCCGGCGTGCATACTCAAGGCAAGACCACAGAGTGAGGGCAAGGCTGAGGCCCAGTGCCTGGCTTGGGCTTTTGATAGTATGAGATCCGAAATGTGATGCTTCCATAGTGATGGCAGTTCCCCAGACATCTGCAGCGAGAATGAGAGCAGGACAGATCGACCCAGCATGGGGAAAGTGTGCCCAAGTGGAGGAGATCAAGCTATTGTAGGAAGTGCGGTCCCAGCATGGCTAAACACTTAAGAAAGACTGCAATTCTTGAAGCTTTAGCTTTATTTCTTTATTTTTTGACTTAATACATAGAAGGATTGTAATGTTTAGCTTTTAATTTTGTTCCTTAGTTGTTTCGACCTTGTTCTTAAGTTTTTGTATCGAGGTATTTGTACCTAAGATGGTGCCATGTGTGGCGATGTTGTACACTTTACACTGTATTTCTGTGCTTTTGTACTTGAGTAGATGTGACAAAAAGGAGTAAATCTAAATCTAGCAACCCAGAGGCCCAGATTACTACCATGGAGTCTCAAATTCAAATGCTGCCAGGGCATAAAGTGGAATTTAAATTCAATTAATAAATGAATCAGCAATTAAAAGTTAGTCTAATTTATGTTGACCATGAAACTGTGAAATTGTTATTAAAAACCCATTTGATTCACTAATGTACTTAAAGGGAGATAATCTGTCATCCTTCCACAGCCTGGTCTGCCCATGTCTCAAAGCCCATTGCAATATGGTTGACACTTACCTACTCTTGAGGGCCATTAGGAATGAACAACGAATATTGGCCCAGCCAGTGACATCCACATCCCACGAAAGAATAAAGAGCAGATACTGGAAATTCAAATAACATATCACATTGGAAGAACTTTGACAGTGGCTCAGCTATAACAAAAACTACATGATGACAAACAGGCACCCTCACAGGTATTATAGAACATAGAACACAGAACATTACAGCATAGTACAGGCCCTTCGGCCCTGGATGTTGCACCGACCTATGAAACCAATCTGAAGCCCATCTAACGGACACAATTCAATTCTTGCCCATATGCTTATCCAATGACCATTTAAACACCCATAAAGGTGGCAAGTCTACTACTGTTTCAGGCAGTGGTTTCTATGCCCATACTATTCTCTGTGTAAAGAAACTACCTCTGACATCTATCCTATATCTATCACATCTCAATTTAAAGTTATGTCCCCTCGTGCTAGCCATCACCATACGAGGAAAAAAGTTGTGACTGTCCAACTTATCTAACCCTAAGTCACCTCTCAACCTCCTTCTCTCTAATGAAAACAGTCTCACATCCCTCAGCCTTTTCTTGTAAGACCTTCCCTTCATACCAGGCAATGAACCCTTTCCAAAGCTTCCATATCCTTCCTATAATGCAGTGACCAGAACTGCACACAATACTCTGAACGTGGCCGCTGCAGCATGATCTCATGGTTCCAAAACTCAATCCCTTTACCAATTAAAGCTAACACACCATATGCCTTCTTAACAACCCTATCAACTTGGGTTTCAACTTTCAAGGATCTATATACCTGGACATCGAGATCTCACTGCTCATCTACACTACCAAGAATCTTGCCATTACCTCAGTACTCTTCATTCATGTTACTCCTTCCCAAGTGAATCACCTTACACTTTTCCACATTAAACTCCATTTGCTACTTCTCAGCCAAGCTCTGCAGTCTCTTTGTAACCTGCAACATCCTTCGTCACTATCCACAACTATAGTGTCATCTTAGTGTCATCTGCGAATTTACTAACCTATCTTTCTATGCCCTCATCCAGGTCATTTATATAAATGACAAACAACAGTGGACCCAAAACAGATCCTTGTGGTACACCACTAGTAACTGAACTCCAGAACGAATATTTCCCATCAACCACTACCGTCTGTTTTCTTTCAGCTAGACAATTTCTGAGCCAAACTATTAAATCACCCTCAATCCCAGGCCTCCATATTTTATACAATAGCCTACCGTGGGGAACCTTATCAAACGCTTAAAGTTTGTGAGAAGATTTGTAGCTCGGGTGCTCGTTGTTGTGGTTCTGTTCGCTGAGCTGGGAATTTGTGTTGCAGACGTTTCGTCCCCTGTCTAGGTGACATCCTCAGTGCTTGGGAGCCTCCTGTGAAGCGCTTCTGTGATCTTTCCTCTGGCATTTGTAGTGGTTTGAATCTGCCGCTTCCGGTTGTCAGTTCCAGCTGTCCGCTGCAGTGGTCGGTATATTGGGTCCAGGTCGATGTGCTTATTGATTAAATCTGTGGATGAGTGCCATGCCTCTAGGAATTCCCTGGCTGTTCTCTGTTTGGCTTGTCAAACGCCTTACTGAAATCCATATGCACTATATCAACGGCTTTACCCTCATCCACTTGTTTGGTCACCTTCTCAAAGAACTCAATAAGGTTTGTGAGGCATGACCAAGTCTTCACAAAACCGTGTTGACTGTACCTAATCAACTTATTCATCTCTAGATTTCTATAAATCCTATCTCTTATAAACCTTTCCAACACTTTCCCCACAACTGAAGTAAGGCTCACAGGTCCAAAATTACCAGAGTTGTCTCCCCTCCCTCTCTTGAATAAGGGAAAAACATTTGCTATCCTCCAGTCTTCTGGCACTACTCCTGTAGACAGTGATGACATAAAGCTCAAAGCCAAAGGCTCAGCAATCTCCTCCCTAGCCTTCCAAAGAATCCTAGGATAAATCCCATCCAGCCCAGAAGACTTATCTTTTTTTACACTTTCCAGAATTGCTAACACCTTATGCACCTCAATCTCATTTAGTCTAGTAACCTGTATCTCAGTATTCTCCTTGACCACAATGTTTTTCTAGTGTGAATACTGATGATAAGTATTCATTTAGCACTTCCCTTATCTCCTCTGACTCCACGCACAACTTCCCACTGCTATGCTTGATTGGCCCTAATCTTACTTTAGTCATTCTTATATTGCTGATATACCTATGGAAAATCTTAGGGGTCTTCCTTGATCCTATTCGCAAATAACTTCTCATGTCCCTTCCTGGCTCTGATGAGCTCTCTCTTTAGGTCTTTCCTGGCTAATCTGTAACTCTCAAGTGCCCTAACTGAACCTTTACATCTCATCCTAACATAAACCTTCTTCCTCTTGACAAGAGATTCAACTTCCTTAGTAAACCATGGCTCCCGCGCTTGACAACTTCTTCCCGACCTGACCAGTCATACTTATCAAGAACCCACAGTAGCTGTTCCTTGAATCAGCTCCACATTTCAATTGTGCCCATCCCCTGCTGTTTCCTTCCCTATCCTATGCATCCTAGATCTTGCCTAATCACATCATAATTGCCTTTCCCCCAGCTATACCTCTTGCCCTGCAGTATAGACCTATCCCTTTCCATCGCTAAACATAACCAAATTGTGGTCACTATCACCACAGTGCTCACCCACCTCCACATTTAACACCTGGTCAGGTTCATTACCCAGTACCAAATCTAATGTGATCTCGCTCCTTGTTGGCCTGTCTACATACTGCGTCAGGAAACCCTCCTGCACACATTAGACAAAAACTGACCCATCTAAAGTACTTGAAGTATAATATTCCCAGTCAATATTTGGAAAGTTAAAGACCCCGTAACAACTACCCAGTCAGTCTCACTCCTATTGAGGATCATCTTTGCTATCCTTTCCTCTACATTTCTGGAACTATTTGGAGGCCTATAGAAAACTCCCAACAGGGTAACCTCCCCTTTCCTTTTTCTAATCTCAGCCCATACTACCTCCGTAGACGAACTCCCAACGTTCATTCTGCAACCGTAATAGTGTCCTTGACTAACAGTGCCACACCACCCCCTCTTTTACCATTTTCTCTGTTCTTACTGAAACATCTAAATCCGGAACCTGTAATAACCATTCCTGTCCCTGTTCTACCCATGTCTCTGAAATGGCCACAACATCGAAATCCCAGATACCAACCCATGCTACAGGTTCACCCATCTTATTCTGGATGCTCTTGGTGTTGAAGTAGACACACTTTAAACCAATGTCTCGCCTGCCGGTGCCTTCTTGCGATCTTGAAATCTTAGTTCTGACTTCACTACTCTCAACCTCCCGTATACTCAAAATACAATTTCAGTTCCCATTCCCCTGCTAAATTAGTTTAAACCCACCCGAAGAGCATTAGCAAATTTCTCCCCCAGGATATTGGTACACCTCTGGCTCAGGTGAAGGCCATCCTGTTTATAGAGGTCCCACCTACCCCAGAAAGTGCCCCAATTATCCAGGAATCCAAACCCCTCCCTCCTGCACCATCCCTGTAGCCAGATATTCAACTCCTCTCTCTCCTTATTCCTCACTTCACTAGCACGTGGCGTGGGCAACAAACTAGAGATAACAACTCTGTTTTTTCTAGCTCTAAGCTTCCATCCTAGCTCCCTGAATTTCTGCCTTAAATTCCCATCTCTCTTCCTACCTATGTTGGTGGTGCCGATGTGGACCACGACTTGGGACTGCTCCCCCACACCCTCAAGGATCCTGAAAACATGATCAGTGACATCGCAAGCCCTGGCATCTGGGAGACAATACACCAGCCGTGAGTCTCTCTCCTTCCCGCAGAACCAGGACAGACCTGTGCCCTATTGCTTACTTCTGGTAAGTCATCCCCCACAACAGTATTCAAAACAGTATACTTGTTGTTGAGGGGAATGGCCACAGGGATTCTTGCACTGCCTGCCAGTTCCCTTTCCGTCCCTTGATGGTCTCCCTTCTTCTTGTATCTGAGGTGTGACTACCTCCCTGTAATTCCTCTCAATAACTCCCGAATGATATGATGTCAGATAAAGATTGCTGGTAACCCAGGATAAATCTTACAATGAACCTGCAGAGCAGAATGATGCAGTCTCGAGGCAAAATCTCATCAAACTGCATAAATGATGTGCAAATTGAAGTAACTCAAGTAAACATGGAATCAGCCATGAGACAATCATTGGAATAGCCCTATGAAAATCACAAAAGAAATGTGGACACAAAGAATCAGAGAAATAACAGGATCTAGTTTTTTGTTATACTGTAGTCAGTGCAACAGAGGTCTTAGTCTAACAGAATAATGCTGTTTTAAAAGTTCAACAGACATTGATTGATCATTGGTTTGGAGAACTGAGCACTTAGATTCCAGGACAGGTCTAGTGTGTATTATAGGCTAAATAAAGAGAATCCCTGTAAGTGATAGCATATATAGATGTGTTTCTGTAAAATGGATTCAAATCCACAAGGCCCTCTCTAACACCCACTGGGACATGTGAAAATTATAAATAATTCTTCACATATTGGCACCTGTGTGCAGGAACTAGAGCTCCAGAACAGACTATTGGAATATATTAGTGGACTAGCCTCTAGGTACCAGCTATAGTGGAGGGCCTAGAGAAAGAGCTGTATGCTCTATGTGAGGAGCTGTATGCTCAATGTAGATAACTGTGTACACAATGTGATTGATTGGCACACCATTGAACACTAATGCCTTTTCATCATTAACTCCCTCCACAAGTGTATACACAGTTGCAGCAGTGTGTACTGCTTACAAGATGCTCTGCAACAACTCACGAAGGCTCCTTTGATAGTATATACTAAACTGGCAACTTCCACCAACTAGAAGAAAGAGAGTAGCAGGTACATGAGAATGCCATCATCCACCTGCTTCTCTCTAAGGCATGAACTTTCCTGCTTTGGAATGGTATCACCTTCCCTTGTCTGTGGGCAGGGTTAGAATCCTGGCACTCCCTCAATCCCTACAGTGTGGAAACGATAAATTCACACCGATCCTCTGAAGAGTATCCCACCCAAAACCAACCCCCATTACTCTACATTTTCCCCCGACTAATGCACCTAACCTACACATCCCTGGACACATTGGGCAATTTACCTTGGCAAATTCACCTAACCTGCACATCTTTGGATTGTGGAAGAAAACCAGAGCACCCGGAGGAAACTCACGCAGACATGGGGAGAATGTGCAGACTTCACACAGACAGGCACCTGAGGCTGCAGTTGAACCCAAAACCCTGGTGCTGTAAGGCAGCAGTGCTAACCACTGAGCCATCATAAGTCCCCAACATAGCACACAATGCCCACTTGCTAAGCAGTTAAGTGATTAGTACATTCAATTGCATCATGATGGCTAGAATTTGAAGTTTATATCAGTGGAAGCAGTCTCTATTTACATCGTCGATCTGGGCAAATGGTAAAGGTTGAGATGACATCCAGAATTTCCGAGAGAAATCTTTCTCAACCTCTATTCTGTACTGGTGCCTACCAAAGCACTCAGGCACTATGACAGATCATTTCCATGTGTATCCAGAACCATCAACATTGCAGGAGTTGTACACCTGGTGGAGCTTGGTGGACCTCCCAGCAGGTCTCCCTATGCTGTTTTGTAGTGTTGGAGTAGTTCTCCATACACTAGATATAACATCTGGATTGACAACACATAAGGTAGATCCTATCTCACTATGTTACTCGGCTTGATGTATCAACACATCACCGGTCACCAAGATATCTTTAGAGACCCACACAGCAAGTTTAATGGTTCTTGGCCCCAGCAATATAGAGCCCATGTAATACCACTGAGTGTGCTGCTTGCCTCCACATAACGCATCCGATTTCTGGCCTCAAACAATTCCCCTCTGTAAATCATTAGCTGAGGTTGCTCTGTACCTATTGATGCAACAACATAAGTGTAGCCATTAATGTCCTGCTACTTGATGACTGTATGAGGATCAATTACCTATACTTTGTGCATCTTATTTTGACCTTTGATACTCAATTTTGTAGGAAAACTCTTGCAGAATCTGGAAGGTCAGTCCCGCCAGCCTGTTTGATGGTTCTCTTCTCAGCTGTTTTCTCTCTCAGCTGGATGCCATCCTGAATGCCTAGCATAGCCTTGTGTGCTGCTCAGCTATCCACTCATTGACCTGGCCATCTCCATCAGAAGGGGTGGTGGGCCCAAGGGGATGGTCCATGGGAAGGACTGGGTCCCATCTAAAGAAGAGATAGACACTAGTGTGTGAATGAGATTAGCATGTTATTATACGTTTGAGCTAGCTCCAGAAGGTACTCGGACCACTTTTGTTCCCTTTCAGAGGAAAGTACACAGATGGATGTACAGATGGTTGCATCATCCACAATGTCCATTACCCTCTGCATGAGAGGAGGCTGCTGCATCTCTTGGCAGTGACATAGACCTTGCAAAGCTCCTGCAGGATCTTCTTCTCAAAATTGTGCTCCTGGTCACATGAATCCGATATGGAATGCTGAAACAGACAAAACAACATGCATGAACACTCCTATCACAGATGCGATTTTTTAACTATGGGTGGGAATGCCTGTGTGAACTTGGTGAAGATACCGCAAATATGAGAATATGCTCAGTCCCATTGTTACTGGAGTCAAGGACCATAACATTTGTTGTGAGGCTTTCAAAGAATGTCTTTTTGACCAATGATCCCATGGCGGGAAGAATTCACTAACCTGCTTTGGTGGAAGTATATCTCTCACAACGTTGACAGTAACCATCAATATCAGCAGCCATCCCATGCCAGTAACACCGCTCCCTAGTCAGAGCAGATGTCTTTCCTGTCACTCGGTGTCCTGACAGATGACAAACTGCTACCAACACTCAACACTTGGGGCTGTTGGACAGTTTGAGTGATTTCATCTCTCACTCATTCTCATTGAGTAGCCAACAGAGGATTCCATCCACCTCCCTGATCCTCTTCCAGCGCCACAGCAGTTTCAGTTTGGAATTACTCATCAGCTGGCTCTGGATTGATTGTTGTTGGGGCTTTCAAGTAATGGTACAGTTTATTTATGCCTACACCAACCAGCTGAAGCTGTCTGAGCTCCTCTTTTGGAATAGCTGTCAAACGAGAAAGCATTCCAGGCTCTGGTTTGACCAGGTTTGGATCTCACTCATAAGTAACACTCCACTGATTCTTAGTCTGAACGTCATGAGGAACCAGAGTCAGAATGCTCAGCAACGATAGCTCCTTCCTGCTGGCCAGAGGTAGATTTCCTCACATGGTCAGTCTTTTGACTCAGGGGATCAGCGTTGCATTACTTTGGCCTGACCTGTACCAGATCTAGAATCAAAACTGCGCAAGTGCAACAGTCTGTTGGATCTCTGTTGCTCCAGGCTTGATAGACGTTTGAAAGTGAATGAGTGGGTTGTTGCCTGCAAACACTTCAAACTTTGTATCAGTTTGATTGTCATTGAGCCTCTGGGAATTAGCAAACCTCAAAGTTAGCAGCTTGAGTTTCAAACTGGAGTAATTTGCCATACTCTTGTCATTCAGCATGAGACCAGAACTTGGATAAGTACAGAAACTGTTGTCTGTCTATTGGGAACTGAAGTCCCCATTAAGCCTGTGTTAATTCAGCATTCCGTATTTCCAGTAAGTAGGAAAAAATGCTGGTGCTGGAGAGTCAGAGTCTAAAAGTGTGGCACTGGAAAAGCTCAGCAGGTCAGGCAGCTTCTGAGAAGCAGGAGAATCAATGTTTCGGGCATAAGCCCTTCATCAGGAATATAGGGAAAGGGAAGGGGTTGAGAGATGAATAAGAGGGTAGGGTTGGGGTGGGAGTGGGGGTGGGGAGAATGTGGCTGGGAAGGCAACAGGTAGATGCGGGTGGTAGTGATAGATCAGAGGGGAGGATGGAGCGAATAGGTGGGAAGGATGATGGACAGGTGATACGGTTCAAGAGGGCGGTGGAACTATGATGAGGTGGGGAGAAACTAGTGAAGTTGACATTGATGCTGTGTGGTTGGAAGGTCCCAAGGTGGAAGATGAGGCATTCTTCTTCCAGTTGTCAGGTGGTTTGGATTTGATGGTGGAGGAGGCCCAGGACTTGCACCCCCTTGATGGAGTGGGAGGGGGAGTTGAAGTGGTCGGCCACAGGGAATTGGAGGTGTTTGGTGCGTGCTTCCCAGAGATGTTCCCTGAAATGTTCTGCGAGTTGGCATCCTGTGTCCCCAATGTAGAGAAGGCCACATTGAGAGCAACAGCTGATGAGGTGGGTGGATGTGCAAGAAGATCACTGCCAGATGTGAAAAGATCCTGTCAGGCCTTGGACAGAGGTGAGGGAGGGAAGTGTGAGCACAGGTTTTACACTTTTTGCACCAGCAAGGGAAGGTGCCGGGTGTGCAGGGTGAGGGAATGGCATGGACCTAATGAGGGAGTTACGGAAGGAATGGGCTCTGCTGATAGGGGTTGGGAGGGAAATATATGTCTGGTGATGGGGTCTGATTGTAGCCTTCTACCAACATAAAAGATTTGCCAGGAACCACACTATCTTATCATGCTTTCAAAATAAGAAGATTTTGTTCTTTTCAGGAATAAAAGCTAACTTTGAAATGGGGTGGAAAAAGGGACAATGATCATGTGACATTGAGGCTGTGTTAATGTCGAGTAGATTTTAGTTGGTGCAGGCTCAATGGGCCAAAGACCCTCTGTACTGTATAATTCTACGATCACAAGGAGCTATCATTGGCCAAAGGTGGTCAGATGTTTAATTGACACAGCAGAGATGGCCAGCCTCAAGATAATGTATATCAATAGGGACAGGTGAGGTGAGAAAACATGGGCAACAGCAGACATATAAGTCATTATCTTCTCAAGGAAAGAGCAGGAGACTTCCCTACATCAGTCTGACTGAAGGACACCGACAGTTTCCACTAAAAACTATCAGTACTGGAAGAGAGCTGGGATGTGGGAGTGTGCTGCCTCTATTCCTCTATTCTTTTGGATGGTTTCAGGATCAGTGAGACGTTCTCATTCATCACAGGTTGTATTCTTCCTTCCTTTGCCGAATTAACAAACTTATGATATTATCTCATCTAAACTGCTGCTTCTTAACAAACTCAATAAACTATCATAAGATTACTATAAATAACCTGATTTAGGTAACTATGATCATGATTGCCCCTAAAATCAACAAGCCTTTGATCATGTGACTGCACCACTCACACACTAAAGTTTTCCCTATGAAAGTGAGATTGAAATCTGGATAGCCAAGGACAGGTGATGAGATACGTTTCTGCTTGAGTGCAAAAGTACCCTTCATTTAGTGGGGTCCAAACTCCCTCCACTCCATACCCTCACTCCCATTTGCTTACAGTAAATTCCAGTCTTTATCTCATTTTGAGAATAACTGTTACTTCAGTTACATTGGACATTTTTACAAAGCCAAATGAAGAAAGGAAAGAAAGAAAAATTGCAAAATTTACTTTGCTTTATTTGTAAGCAAATGCTATTTGACTGTTTTGTCCATTCCATACTGCGTTTTATTAACAAGTGGACTAAGTTAATTCAGAACGTTTGAAGTTAACTAACCTGATTTTGACAAGCAAACTTGTAATTGTGGCCACAGTGAAATTCTTTTTTAGCAATTTGTGTGATTGCCTCTAGTTCTAGACATGAGGCTATCCCATAAGTAATTGTTATTGTTTCAATCTTTAACCAATTCCAACACCTGAATAATTTGAGATGCTTCTGATAGTTTGTGGTCATGGAACAGGTGATAAGGGAGGAAAAAAAGGAATGTCACTACTTTTGTATTAATGTATGATTACTGCCTGGGGGATTCCTGTAGTCAGATTGTTAAAAGCAATTATTTTGCAGAATGTATCAAATTCGTAATGTTATTACTGATGGTTTTTGCAGTTTCCAACTGGTCCGAAGGGCCTGTTTCCACACTGCAGTTTTTTAATTCAAGGGCAAAAATAATACATTATTATTTTTGTGCATTTATGGCTTGTGGTTTGCAAAAATGAAGGTGTGATGAGCCCCATAGAAATCCCTGATGTTTAAAACGGATTCCCTCTTCCCACCAACCTGAAAATTGGTGCTGGATGGAAAACAGCTTTTAATTGGTCAGCAATTGGTTGTTTAAGAGTCTCAACTAGGACAAGAGCAGGCCAGCAAACTACAACATCCATCGTCTCTCTGTAAAGTATTATATTAGATTAGATTACTTACAGTGTGGAAACAGGCCCTTCGGCCCAACAAGTCCACACCGACCCGCCGAAGCGCAACCCACCCATACCCCTACATTTACCCCTTACCTAACACTACGGGCAATTTAGAATGGCCAATTCTCCTGACCTGCACATCTTTGGACTGTGGGAGGAAACCGGAGCACCCGGAGGAAACCCACGCAGACACGGGGAGGACGTGCAAACTCCACAGTTAGTCGCCTGAGGCGGGATTTGAACGTGGGTCTCTGGCGCTGTGAGGCAGCAGTGCTAACCACTGTGCCACCGTGCCACCCATTGAAGAGGTCAGGAAGGTAGAAAGGATAGTAAGAAGTCTATTTGAGAAATTTTATTGCCCCCTCCATGTGTAAAACCACTGGCGGGGAAAGTAAACTTCTATCCTATATGATCTGTTTGTTAGCTAATCCTCTATCCACATTAATATATCACCTACAACATTATGAGCTTCTATCTTGTGCAGTCATCATTTATGTGGCATGTTATTGAATGCCTTTTGGAAAGCCAAAGACATCATATTTACTGATATTCCTTCATCCACATTGCTGTATATCCTCAAAGGACTCAAATAAATTCGGCAAATATGATTTCCCTTTCACAAAACCTGTCTGATTACAACATTTTCCACAATGAGAATCTACTGCTTTGCATTTTATTTTTTTTGTCCCATACAACTTCAGCCAATTCTATCTTTGTACTCTTGTGATTGCCTTAATTTAAGTTTAAGGTTCTAGTCTCAGACACACATTACTCACCATAAAACTGAACTTGAAATTCTCTCATGTTATGATTACTTTTACCTAAAGAAACTTTCACTATGAGGTGATTATTTAATTTTGGTTGAGATGAATTTCAAAGTAAAGGAAATAAAAGCAATTGGGTGCATATCACACATTTTAATTTGGAATACCCTATTATGAAATGGATTAGAAGTGCATCCAGTGAATAATGTACTGTAGTGCATTTGAAGACTTTTCTGCTCTCACAATGCTGGTCAATCTCTTGACAGCTTGTGACAGCTGTCAAGGTAATAACCCGGTAATTACATTAGTAAATGGCATGGTGGCTCAGTGGTTAGCACTGCTGCCTCACAGCACCAGGGACTGGGGTTTGATTCCAGTCTCAGGTGACTGTCTGTGTGGAGTTTGCACATTCTCCCTGTCTCTGCGTGGGTTTCCTCCGGTTTCCTCCCACAGTCCAAAAATTTTCAGGTTAGGTGAATTGGCCATGCTAAATTGCCCACAGTGTTAGGTGAAGGGGAATGGGTCTGGGTGGGTTGCTCTTCAGAGGGTCGGTGTGGACTTGTTGGTCTGAAGGGCCTGTTTCCACACTGTAAGTAATCTAATCCAATCTAAAAACATACCTAACATAATAAAGCATTTAGTTATGACATGAATTTGGCAACATCTTGTGAACTTACCTTTCGTACAGTTCCCAGCTCCAATTCATGGCTCCCCTCAGTTCATGACACTTCAGCACTGGTCTTGTCAGTCATGTCTAGGCATAGTTCATTGCAGTGAGTCAGAGATCTGGGCTGAATACAAATCCTGTCTTCCATCCATTGAACATTCAGCAAGATTTGGGGGACAGGCTAGTCAGAACGTCAGGCATATAGATGACAGAAGGAGTGGAGGCTGGGAGTGGATGGGGGGAGCAGAGGCATTTATAAAATTGGGGATGAGGACAGTGACGGGAGGAAACTAAAGATGAATGGGGGTAATGCAGAGCAGATCAGGAGGCAAGGTAGGCTATGGGAGGGGTGCAACTGATTGTGACCACCACTGTGGCTTCTACTGTAAGAGCCTAAAGTAACAGTTTGGCATCAGCAAGGTGTAATGCCAGGGTTCAAAGGGGAAGGGAAGGTAATTGTAGATAAAGTTCAATGTGGTAGATCTCTATATTGGGGGTGGGGGTGGGTGGAATCAGCTGTTAGAGTAGTCGAGGTAAAAGGAGATGTGAAGGTTTGGTTGTTGGGGGTGGGGTGGGGGGGAGGGGAAAGATGAAGCCTGGTGTTGATAGGATCCATCACAAGATATGCTCCCAGCCAACCCCTTCCCTCCTCCAAATGTAAAGTACTAGTAGAAAATGACTAAAACAATCCCACGGTGAGGGGAGTAAGTGTCAGTTTTAATGGGACAAAGCACAGAATCATTGTTTGCTCGTGCAATAGCATTGTACTGACAAAAACATGAAGCACCCATTTTCGAAGCGCAGCTATGTTTAATTTGCAATTATTGCACGGCCCATTCATCATGTATTCAGACTGAGGGTGCTTAGGGGGTCAGATGCCTTTGGCTTCAGACCAATTGCAAACTGGGCATCTCAGTAATGTGGTAAAAACAATGACTACAGATGCTGGAAACCAGATTCTGGATTAGTTGTGCTGGAAGAGCACAGCAGTTCAGGCAGCATCCGAGGAGCAGCGAAATCGACGTTTCGGGTTTTTTCCCGAAACGTCGATTTCACTGCTCCTTGGATGCAGCCTGAACTGCTGTGCTCTTCCAGCACCACTAATCCAGAATCTCAGTAATGTGCAAGTTAGTAGCAAAGATGCTATAAAAGATCAGCTATAAAAGAAGGGGAACCACTATTACTGAACTTCCAAAGTTCCTATATGGGCCATACAACTTTGGGTCCTTCTTTGTCATATAACTGGTATGATGCTCTGTACTGAATGCAGTATGAAGTTGAGTGTTTGATATGGGTCAATAAGAGGAAGGATGTCAGGACACTGCAGGCACTCTCTTTTCAATGACATTGGATGTTTCTTACCTTTGGGATACTTTCACTAAGTTGCTGTATGCATTGAACCTGAATGTGGGTGAATAATGGAAATTGTATCCCTCATTATCAGGGATAACCCCACTGTAAGGGAGCCCATATCAAGTGCAACGGATATGGTAGATGAGATGTTTGGTTGTGCAGGAAAATCTCTGCCAGATGTGGAAGGAGCCTTGGACAGAGGTGAGGGAAGAGGTCTCTGTCTTCATCGCCGGTGACCAACTCAACATGGACGTCTACTTCAAACCCAGCAACTCCCACAGCTACCTGGTCTACAGTAGTTTCCTTATCTCCCCTCTCTCCACTTCATCCAAGATCCAACCCTCCAACTCGGCAGTGCCCTATTGAACTGTGTTACCTGTCCTTCCCACCTATCCGTGCCACCTTCCTCTCCCACCTATCACTATCACCCCCCACCTGCATTTACCTATCGCCTTCCCAGTTACCTCACCCCCATCCCCACCATCCTATTTATCTCCCTGCCCCCTTGCCCCTACCCTTCTATTCCTGATAAAGGGCTTATGCCCGAAATGTCAACTCTCCTGCTCCTTGGATGCTGCCTGACCTTTTTCCAGTGCCACACTTTTTGACTCTGATCTCCAACATCTGCAGTCCTCACTTTTACCTAAAAAGGGGAACAAATGTATAAAATGCTGGAGGAACTCAGCAGATCTGCCAGCATCTGTGGGCAGAGAAACAGCGTTCATGTTTTGAGTCCTTTTAGACCTCACTTGGAATATTGTGTACAATTGTGGACAGCATATTTTAGGAAAGGTGTGCAGACATTGGACAGCATCCAAAAGTGAATAACGAGGATGTCTCCAGGAATGAGAAACGTCATTATGACGATACATTGAAGATGTTGGGACTGTTCTCCCTGGACAGAAGAAGGATGAGACAAGAACTAATTGCAGTTTTCAAAATCATGAGGGGGCTGGACAGAGCAGATAGGCTGAAGCTATCCCCACTTGTAAAAGTAATAAGAATGAGAGGGTATACATTTAAATTGATATGCAAATGAAGCAAGAATGATGTAAGGAAAATTACTGAGTACTTAGTACTGTATATGGAATGCACAGCCTGGATATGGAGTGGAGGCAGGTTCAATTGAAGCATTCAAGAGAGCATTGGATGTTTTTTTACACAGTAATGATGTACAGGGATATGGGGAAAAGGCAGGAGATTGGCAGAAGCCTGACCTGATTATATGAAGACATGATAGGCTGAATGGCCTCCTTTTCACTGTAATAGTTCTGTGGGTAATTCTGAGTCCAGAAAGGCTGTTCTTCAGAACTCTTCTTCAGAATAATGGGGTGATTTGTGGTTAATTAGCAAAGCATTCAATCCACCCCGTGATCTTTTTGATGAGATAATCTAAATGGTTAAGAATGCTTTGCATTGGATGTCAAATGTTTCTAATATTAGGAGACTAAAGTGTGTGTGTAAATGTAATTTGTGAGATATGAGACAACTAATATGATGAAATATATAGTGGTGAAGACTACAATTCCTTACCATTGTATTTGAAGAATTTGGCTCAAAAGATAATACAGGCAGACTGCCCATTGCCTTTCTGGCATCTCCGAACTGTCCTTTATATTTTGTGATGGGTGACAAACACATCCTGCAGCCCACCCACCTTTAAGCGGCCTATCCTCTGCTGAGAGTGGTACATGTTTTTGTATTATTCCTTCCTGATCATTGGCTACTTAAGAGATTCATTACAGCTCAGCCACAATACTGGTGAATGAGAAAGGCAAGCAGCTTCAATGCTTATATTGTATATTGTTTGCATTGCTAGTGGGACTGTGAGAATTTAGCAAGTACTGTCCAATCACAGAACCCCACCTATTGTTCTGCATTTTTCAAGTATGCATTAGTTGAGTACGGTCAGTACTCTTCTAGTTTTGAACAGCCAAATGGATTTGCTGTTTCCACCAGTTGTTGGGATGTACAGTCTATAAGTTGGGCACAAATGACTGTGACAAAATGAAAGCATTATGGCTTCTCCCTGGGAAACAGTAATGGACAGCTTTTTATGATGTTTTTGGTCATTCACTAGCTACATACTGATGCAACAGGATCCATTCCTGGTCAATTTGGCCACTGCACTGTAAGTAATACTCAGACTGTTTCAGAGCTGCCATTAATCACCCCTTGTGCTTTCAGAAAGTCAGCGGTCTGATGAAATGCAATTGCTCGATCTAGCCGTTCAGTGAGATAATTTATTTGATACACCTGCAGTCAATAAATCAACTGTTCCTCCAGTGTGATCTACAATAGGCAGGAATCAGACAAAGATTTAAAAGTTCAGAATATGGTCACCTAGACAACCACTTGCAAAGTAAATATAATGTTTGAGGTGGGTTTCAGATTCCCCTTCATGTCATGGAAACAATTTGGGAACTAACTCCTGTTCAAATCTGGGCCATCTGTGGTTGTGTTTAAAGCTGCTGTGCCTAGATATGTAAATATAGCATAATAGTGGGTGACATTGACATGACATGAGAGGCTTTCCATGCCCAATTCACCCTCCATAATATCAAGAACACCAAAATACCAATCCTTTGCTGTCATGTGTCCTGCTTACATGTGAAAAATGATTGCTCCTGAATTTTCTGGGCTTGTCCCAATCTCCTGTCAGAACTAACTTCATTGGGAGTTTGACAGAACCTGTGAAGAAATCAAAAGTGGATGGAATTGTTAAAAAAAAAAGGACAACAGCTGTTAAGTTATGTTCTAATAGCCAAAGGAATTAAATAGAAAATAAACATGGAAGAACCTCAATTTTCTCATCATTAAAGTGAGATTCATATGTTATGCTTGTCTAAACTCTTACAGCAATTTTAGGACAGAAGCAGGGAATTGCATTAACATCAAAAGCCACAACAAAATGCTTCGTCCATACCATTTGTTGTTGAGATAATGGCCCAAGTGTGGCAGGCAGTGAATGATACCTGCTGTTAATTGGACTTGGCCATCCAATCTTCACGATATTTTACCCTGCAAGTTACTGGAACTGCAGCGTGCAAGCAGCATCTGGCATCTGACAGCACAGAGTCAGCAAATGTGTATCTCTTCAACAATTAGTTGGAAGAAACAGCAAGTTGCCTCAGTGGTTAGCATGGCTGCCTCACAGTCCCAGGGACCTGGGTTCGATTCCAGCCTCGGGCAACTATCTGTGTGGAGTTTGCGCATTCTCTCTGTGTGGATTTCTTCTGGGTGCAGGTTAGGTGAATTGGCTATGCTAAATTGCCCATTGTTTTCAGGGATGTTAGGTACATTAGTCAGGGGTCAGTGTCAAGCAATAGGGTAAGGGAATGAGTCTGGGTGGAGGGTTAGTGTGGACTCTTTGGAGGGTTGGTGTGGAATTGTTGGGCCAAATGACCAGTTTCCACACTGTAAGGATTCTATGAAACTAACTGCACTAAACCTGAACAAGGATGCAGAATTTGAAATGGTGAATTCCAGGCCATATTAGGTACTGAAAACAAAGTGAAGAGGGAAAGAAAGATTGAACTAATGGAGTGAGAAAAAGAATATTCAATATTCTTTTTTGATGTTTTAACTTGAAGTAATTTTAATTTTGAACAATAAATAAAGCCAGTTGGAATGAAATTGAACACTTAATACAGTTATTTTTATTTTCTGAGTGGTTGACTGTCATAACCATCACCCAGCGTATTACCAAAAGGTATTTTATTGAACTTCCTGTGATAATTTGAGTTTGTATTTATCATGCGCATACAGGAACTTCATACTCGGAAAGGGATTTCACTAGGTATACAGACAGTGAGATTATCACCAAATTAACTGATACAATCGGACAGTAAATTCTAGATTTCTGCATTTAATCGTGTATCTGCCTTCACCTGAAGTTACATGTAAAAATCAGCAAAACCATTAGCTTCACCATGATTTTGACAGCAATTTTCAGACCAAAGTTTTACAGAAGCCACAACATCTAAGCTAAGATGTACCTTAGTCTGAAATGCAGTTTGCACTACAAAGTCAATAATTATCATTTCAGCAGTAATTTTCCCCAGTAAGCGGTTCTATATCTCAGGCAAATGGTTGGACATCTCAACCGAGCTATTGACAAGTACATTATGTGTTAATGATTTGGAACCACATTACACTTGGCACTGGACAAAATATGCAAGTTCTTGGTATTAGCTATCAAAACGGATTTTGGTACAGATATAGTATAAGAAATTAGTAAGTTGTTAAGATCTAAAGATGAATGTTCTGTCCAACATAATGCATGGGGAATTCTTCCAATATCGCTGCATAAATGGGGCTGTACACTTTTTCAAGTAATTGAAGGATTATCTGTAGGTCATCACCAAAACAATGTAACAGACTGATCAGTTGTTCTGAATTGTTAGCATGGTGTACAGTCACTTGAGAGATGAATTTGACAAGATTTACAACTATATCTGTGAGAAGTGATCAAAGACTAAACACTAAAAGCTAAAGACAACTTTTATTTTAGCCACTTGAGAATTTGGTTGCTTGCTTTGGAGGAAAATTATCAATAATGCAAACAGCTACATTAGACCCATATTCAAAAATTCCTTATGTAAAATGCACTTTGTGGCTAACATCATTTTTTTGCAGAAATGTCAAGCATATTTGGCCTTTTTAAGCTGCAAATTCAAACAATTTTTCATTATCGGATCATTTTCGCAGAGAATGGTTAAATAATACAATGATTGTGTACAGTTCTGGTCACCGGATTATAAGAAGGATGTGGAATCTTTGGAAAGGATGCAGAGGAGATTTACTAGGATGTTGCCTGGTATGGAAGGAATGTCTTATGAAGAAAGGCTGAGGGCCTTGAGGCTGTTCTCGTTAGAGAGAAGAAAATTGGGAGGTGACTTAATAGAGACATACAAGATAGTCAGAGGGTTAGATAGGGTGGACAGGGAGAGCCTTTTTCCAAGTATGGGGATGGCAAATGGGACACAACTTTAAAATGAGGGGAGATAGGTATAAGACAGATGTCAGAGGTAGTTTCTTTACTCAGAGAGTAGTAAGGGTATGGAATGCTTTGCCTGCATCGGTAGTAAATTTGCCAAGTTTAAGTGCATTTAAGTCGTCATTGAACAGGCAAATGGACATACATGGAATAGTGTAGGTGGGATGGGCTTCAGATTAGTATGACAGGGCGGCACAACATCGAGGGTCGAAGGGCCTGTACTGCGCTGTAATGTTCTATGTTCTATGATTTGTCACAGGATTAATGAAGACAGTCACCCTTGTATTTATTATAAGTGAATAAACATGTGAAACAGAAGATGATCCAGAGATATGAAAAAGTCTATTTTGAATCAGTAACAGTAAAGAGCCAGGAGGGTTAGCGGAAGAGGACAAATGATTTCATTCTGAATTGTAAAAATGCATGGCAGAATATTTAGATCAGTCGCAAAGCTGGAGCCAGTGAAACAGAGGCCAGAGGTACTCTGATGGTGGTGTTTAGACCTCCAGTTGGGTTCATCATGCCCCCTGTACAGTAGCCACACTGGGAAAACATTCTTGCAAGTCTGCCAGGTAGGCACAAGATGTTTGCAAAAGAAACTATGTCAATCACAATGTCTTGCCAGTAAACACAACATTTTTGAAGGCTAAGTGGGCGGCATGGTGGCACAGTGGTTAGCACTGCTGCATCACAGCGCCAGAGACCCGGGTTCAATTCACACCTCAGGCGACAGTCTGTGAGGAGTTTGCACATTCTCCCCGTGTCTGCGTGGGTTTCCTCCGGGTGCTCCAGTTTCCTCCCACAGTCCAAAAATGTGCATATTAGGTGAATTGGCCATGCTAAATTGCCCGTAGTGCTAGGTGAAGGGGTAAATGTAGGGGACTGGGTCTGGGTGGGTTGCGCTTTGACGGGTCGGTGTGGACTTGTTGGGCCGAAGGGCCTGTTTCCACACTGTAAGTAATCTAATCAATCCTAGCAATGACTCTCTTCCTTTTCAAAGATTATCGTGGCTAGTTGGTCACTGACAACTAAGCAGCTGGAGTTGTGTCGTGTTGGGCAGGCAATTCGTATGAATGACAATGGTCAGCAGGTCAACACATTCAGTCAATAAATGACACACCACTTCCTATGAAATAGACACATAATGTACCACACTGAAAGATACATCCTGCATTTTGGAAATGCAACAGCATCTGTGTAGCTTTCAACAACTAGTCATGGTGGCACCACTACTGGATTTGAAATTAGAGTGCCCATACAAACTCCAGCTGAGATCAGTTAACTCATTCAGAACAATTATTTGGAGGTCATGTTGCAGCTGTACAGGACAATGGCTAGGCCACTTTTGGAATATTGCTTGCAATTCTGGTCTCCTTCGTATTGGAAGGATGTTGTGAAAGTTGAAAGGGTTCAGAAAAAATTTACAAGGATGTTGCCTTGGTTGGAGGATTTGAGCCGAAGGGAGAGATTGAATAGGCTGGGGCTGTTTTCCCTGGAGTGTCGGAGGCTGAGGGGTGACTGTATGGAGGTTTATAAAATCATGAGGTGCATGGATAGGATAAATAGATAAGGTCTTTCCCCTGGGTGGGGGAGTCCAGAACTAGAGGGTATAGGTTTAGGGTGAGAGGGGAAAGATATAAAAGGGACCTAAGGGGTAATATTTTCATGCAGAGGGTAGTGCCTGTAATGGAATGAGCTGGCAGGGGAAGTGGTGGAGGCTGGTACAATTGTAGCATTTAAATGGCATCTGGATGGGTATATGAATAGGAAGGGATGGAGGGATATGGGCCAAGTGCGACAAATGAGACTAGATTAGGTTGGGATATCTGGTTGGCATGAACGACTGGACCAAAGGGTCTGTTTCTGTGCTGTACATCTCTATGACTCTACGATTCTAACTATTAAATCAGGCGTGAATTCTCCAAGACTTTCCCTTTAGTTTCCTCAGTTTCTCGCACTAATTGCTGTTAGATTGGCAGATAATCCAGGCTGATTACCTGAGTGGTGTAGCCACTAGATTTTGTCAAAGTTGCAGTGGCTGATTCGAAGAGCTCCCCAGGAATCCCTCTTGACCTGCTCTTGCCATGGAGGCTTTCAGAATGGTCACCTAGAGTCAGTGAACTGACTAATCACTCGTCTAAAACCTATAGTAATTTGTCAGGAATTTCCTCTTGATTACACCAATTTTGGTGTTTCCTCTTCACATTTCCAGTAGCTTTCAGGTGGTGAAATGGAAACAGCCTCATGGAAAATCCTGGACAAAATGTGTTTTCTTGCTCCTTTCTTTAGCCACCAGAAAAATCTGTGCGAAATGTTTTTTTTTCCCAAAGAAGTTACATTGAATATTTTGACACCATCACTATGGGCCAACTATCACAGACAAGATTTCAATGTGAGTAAATTTGAGTTCATCAATCTTGGATTAAGAAAAGATGGATCCAATTTCTTTTTAAATGGTGAAATATAGTGGAGATCCAAATAAAATGTATTGCGTCATGGTCATCATAAGGCAAAGGTACTGAACACCCAAGTGAAAATATAATACAAGTCAAGATTTCAACTATCCACCTGAAGATTATTCCATGCCCTCCCTCCATAACCATTTCCATCGGAGCACGGAGGTTGGCACTGTAAACCTCTCCCTTTGAAGCTCTCCATTTTGAAAAGGTAAAAGGAGCTAAACTGTGAGGAGCTGAGTAAAACTTTGGATGACTCCTAGAGAACAAAATGCCACTTAAAAGATAAAGTACAGTAAAACCATAGAGTGATTTTTTTTTAATGTCTTAACTATAATCCTTTTTAATTCACTCATGGGGCATGGGCTTTGCTGGCTGGCCAGCATTAATAGCCTGTCCTTGTGAAGGTGATGCTGAACTGCCTTCTTGAACAGTAGCAGTCCACATGCTGCAAGTTGTCCCACGATGCCCTTAGGGAGGGAATTCCAGGATTGTAACCCAGTGACAGTGAAGAAACAGTGATGTACAGAGGAACCTCGATTATGCGAATGAGATGGGCGGGCACTATTTCGTTCCGATAATTGATTATTCAGTTAATTGATTTCCTCTGGGGCTCGGAGTTTTCTGTGAAGTCTGCTCCCGTCCTGGAGACGAGGCAAAAGCACACTGTGCACAAGACCCTGCCCCTGTCCGCTCCCACCCCGTTCCCCACGCTCGCCTCAACTTCATCTGCTCCCACCCTGCCCCCCCCAACCACTCCCAACTCTGTCTGCTCCCACCCCGCCCCCAACCCCATCGGCTCCCACCCAGCCCCCCACCCACCCCCAACCCATCCGCTTCCAACCCCGTCTAACACCGCCCCCTCATCCGACCCCCTGCCAGCATCCAACCTCCCAACCCCATCCATCCCCACCCACTGTCCGCCCACCCCCCGACCGTGCCCCCGCCCTGCCCCACCCACCCCAGGGGGTAACTGAACTGTACACCAACAGTAAGACTGCTGCTGCCTTTGTGGGGTAAGTCTCCAAATAGCATGCGTACATACATACGCACACACACACAATGTTTTGACAAGTTCTCACCGTCTTGTACAAGACAATGTTGGAGAGATTATCTGGGGAAGGGGGGGCGGTTTAGGGTAAACCCTATGTAGAACTCCAGGGAAAGTGTGTGGGGGAGAGAGAGAGAGAGAGAGAGAGAGAGAGAGGGAGAGAGCGGGAGGCGAGACAGTTAGAGATGGTGCCTGGACTGTCCAGGACTGTTCTCGGCAGCATTTCAGTGAGCTGAGTTGGTTTTTAATCATTGTACCTGTAAACAAATGACACGATCAGGGTTGAAACAGCTCTTTGACATAATGTTTCTATCGGGACCTTTCTATTGGATCATCCGATATTTAGATAATTGATATTCAGAAAAATCAAGGTACCTCTGTATTTCTCGGTCAGGATAGTGAGTGGCTTGGAGGGGACTTACAGATGCTGGTTCTCCCATGTCTCTACTCCCCTCATCCTACTACATGGAAATGATCATGAGTTTGAAAGGTGCTGTCTTACATTCTTTAATGAATTTCTGCAGTGCCAACTTGTTGATAGCTCACACTGCAGAAGAGATATTACCCAGTGAATAGTGTTTGGCAAAGTTGCTTGTTGTTTATTTTTACAGTAAAAATCTTAAAACTTGAAATCTTGCTGAGCAATTCTTCAAGAGACAAAAAAACTTCAGATGCTGGAATCCAAAGTAGACAGGCAGGAAACTGGAAGAACACAGCAAGCCAGGCAGCGTTAGGAGGTGGAGAAGTCTGAAACGTTGACTTCTCCACCTCCTTATACTACATGGCTTGCTGTGTTCTTCCAGCCTCCTGCCTGTCTACTGTGCAATTCTTCAATGCAGCCATGGGAAAGTCAAATATCTTTCTTATAGTCCTCTGTGGGTTCTGAAAAATGGACGCAGGATACAGATTAGTCATGATTTCATTGACTGCTTAAAAAGATATGAAGAACAAAACACCCTATTTCTGTTCCTGTGTTCCTATGCAACAACAATTAAACTAAACAAACATAGAAAGAAAATGTTACTACTACTAAAATGTGCCCAGGCTATATGTGATGCATGAGCAAGAACTGATTATTTATTGAGATGAGTAACCTAATGAATCAAGTTTGAACAAACATGCACTTGGGTGCAGTACATCTACTCAAGGTTCTATTTTTGTAGAAATCATTTCTCTCTATTGTGAGTACTTTGCTTATGGCTCTAGACTTGGCAAAAAGCCTTTCACTCAATCATTAAACAAAAACATCTACACTAGGTCAGGGTGCTGGGTCACTGTTTCTTCCAGTGATAAACAAACATTTTAAGAAGTATGAAACCTTCCTTGAACAAACATGCAAATGTTGGCAGACAGGAGAAACTTTGGAAACTTGGGTCACTTTAAAGTTGATTAAAGTGAAAAAAAGTTTAAGTAAAGCTTTAAATATATTATGTGCACTCCCTATCCTTACCTCTCAATGTTTCCCCTATTAATACCTTGCTCTTATGTCCTTGTCGAAGAGTGTGGTGCTGGAAAAACACTGAGGAACAAGAGAATCGATGTTTCAAGCATAACCCCTTCATCAGGAATGAGGTTTGTGGCCCAAGGGGGCCGAGAGATAAATGGGAGGGAGTTGGGGCTGGGGGAAAGGTAGCTGGAAATGCGATAGGTAGATAAACGTGGGGGTAAAGAGGATAGGTCGGAGAGGAGGGTGGAGCAGATAGGTGGGAAGGAAGATGGGCAGGTAGGACAGTCGATGAGGGCAGTGCTGAGCTGGAAGCTTGGATCTGGGATATGGTGGGGGGAGGGGAAATAAGGAAACTGGTGAAATCCACATTGATCCCCTGTGGTTGGGGGGTCCCAAGGTGGAGGATGAGGGGTTCTTCCTCCAGGCATCGGTTGGTTAGGGTTTGGTGATGGAGGAGGCCCAGGACCTGCATGTCTTTGATGGAGTGGGAGAGGGAGTTAAAGTGTTCGGCTACAGGGTGGTGGGGTTGTTTAGTGTGTGTGTCCCAGAAATGTTCTCTGAAACATTCCGCAAGTTAGCGTCCTGTCTGCCCAATGTAGAGGAGACCACATCGGGAGCAACGGACACAATACATCACGTGTGTGGATATGTAGGTAAATCCCTGTCAGATGTAGAAGGACCCTTTGGGGCCTTGGACGGAGGTAAGGGGGGAGGTGTGGGTGCAGGTTTTGCACTTCTTGCGATGTCAGGGGAAGGTGCTGGGAGTGGAGGACGTGGACATAACAAGGGAGTCGTGGAAGGAATGGTTTCTCCGGAATGCAGATAGGGGTGGGGAGGGAAATATATCCCTGGTGTTTTTAGGTAGCGGAAATGGTGAAGGGTGATGTGATGTTTCTGGAGATTGGTGGGGTGGAAGGTGAGGACCAGGGAGGTTCTGTCCTTGTTGCGATTGGAGGGGTGGGGTTAAGTGCAGAGGTGCGGGAAGTGGAGGAGATATGCTGGAGGGCATCATCAACCACATGGGAGGTGAATGTCCATCCGTCAGTTCTTTGATTTGTCATATTATCATTTATTTAATCCCTTACCCTCACTATTTAGTTTAAAATCCTCTATACTTGCTTAGTAATGCAGTTCACTGGAACACCAGCCCATCATAGATTAGGTGTAGACCAATTTTTCCCATTTTTCACACTGAATAGATAGTTGGCTATTGGGCAGCTAAATGAATTCGGGGGGGTGGGGGGGGGGAGAAGGAGCATCTTTGTTTTTACTTTTCCAATTTTTTTCAAATTGTAAGAGGTGACTCTTATTCTGCTTTAAGGAAAGGGTTTGGTGAATAGATGGTAACTATTAAGGTAAAAACAATGACTGCAGATGCTGGAAACCAGATTCTGGATTAGTGGTGCTGGAAGAACACAGCAGTTCAGGCAGCATCCAAGGAGCTTCGAAATCGACGTTTTGGGCAAAAGCCCTTCATCAGGAATAAAGGCAGTGAGCCTGAAGCGTGGAGAGGTAAGCTAGAGGAGGGTGGGGGTGGGGAGACAGTAGCATAGAGTACAATGGGTGAGTGGGGGAGGGGATGAAGGTGATAGGTCAGGGAGGAGAGGGTGGAGTGGATAGGTGGAAAAGAAGATAGGCAGGTAGGACAAGTCCGGACAAGTCATGGGGACACTGCTGAGCTGGAAGTTTAGAACTAGGGTGAGGTGGGGGAAGGGGAAATGAGGAAACTGTTGAAGTCCACATTGATGCCCTGGGGTTGAAGTGTTCTGAGGCAGAAGATGAGGCGTTCTTCCTCCAGGCGTCTAGTGGCGAGGGAGCGGCAGTGAAGGAGGCCCAGAACCTCCATGTCCTCGGCAGAGTGGGAGGGGGAGTTGAAATGTTGGGCCACGGGGCGGTGTGGTTGATTGGTGCGGGCGTTCCGGAAATGTTCCCTAAAGCGCTCTGCTAGGAAGCGCCTAGTCTCCCCAATGTAGAGGAGAGACTAGGCGCCTCCTAGCAGAGCGCTTTAGCGAACATCTCCGGAACACCTGCACCAATCAACCACACCGCCCCGTGGCCCAACATTTCAACTCCCCCTCCCACTCTGCCGAGGACATGGAGGTTCTGGGCCTCCTTCACGCCGCTCCCTCGCCACTAGACGCCTGGAGGAAGAACGCCTCATCTTCTGCCTCAGAACACTTCAACCCCAGGGCATCAATGTGGACTTCAACAGTTTCCTCATTTTCCCTTCCCCCACCTCACCCTAGTTCTAAACTTCCAGCTCAGCAGTGTCCCCATGACTTGTCCGGACTTGTCCTACCTGCCTATCTCCTTTTCCACCTATCCACTCCACCCTCTCCTCCCTGACCTATCACTTTCATCCCCTCCCCCACTCACCCATTGTACTCGATGCTACTTTCTCCCCACCCCCACCCTCCTCTAGCTTATCTCTCCATGCTTCAGGCTCACTGCCTTTATTCCTGATGAAGGACTTTTGCCCAAAATGTCAATTTCGAAGCTCCTTGGATGCTGCCTGAACTGCTGTGCTCTTCCAGCACCACTAATCCGGTAACTATTAAGGTCTATCCTATCTTTCTGGTACAAAATAGTATATGAATTGATGGCAAGAATAAAAACATATACTAAAGAAAGGAAAATACATAATTTAATAAGGTAATTAAGAAATTAAGTCAAATACATTAGAAATGGTATCACTGGCAATGAGTTACAGTTCTCGCATGTGGGTATTCCTAGCTGCCAATATAATCAAGGTCTGTAGTACAGGAGCTTTTGACTCAGTACTTCATGAGACATTGCAACACACTGCATCGGGGGATGAATGTTACTTGGATGCTTTGAACCAGGAGATAGTCACACCCCTTAACAATAGGATCTTCTGATTTGATCAGCGATAATGGACAGGTGAATGTGCCTGTAAGTGAGGCAGGTAAGAGGACACAAGAGGGCAGCAGTGAAGTAGCCCCAGGATTTGCAATTGTCCAGAAGGGTATGTAGATATTTCAGCTTGTTTGAATGAGAGTGGCAGCTGAAGAGTAGATAAGCTGACCATGGCAAAGAAAGCCATACAAGTGGGGGAAGCAAAACAGAAATTTATGGTATTAAGGAGATATATAATGAGAGGGATTGACACAGTTCTCTGCAGCAAAGAATCCAGCTGTCCAGCCTGTCCAGTGCTAAGGTTTGAGACACCTGGTCAGGGCTGAACAGCAACCTAGAGTGGAAGATGGAGCAGAGTCATCATCATCAGTGTAGGTACCAAAGATTTTGACTGGACAAGCAAGAGCTTCAACACAATCAGCATAAGGTGGGCACTGAACTAATAAATAGAACCTCAAAGGTAATAATCTCTGAATTATTACTTGAACTGCATTTAAATTGGTATAGGTCAAATAAAATTAGAGAGATGGCTGTTGTCGTAGAAGTGGGTTCCAATTTATGGGGCACCAATACTCAGTGCTAAGTTGCACTGAGATGACTTGTATTTATATGCTTCTGAGCTAAAGAGTTAGCTGACCCAAGTTAAAGAAGAGACAGTTTAAGCTGCTTTCCTTAATTAACTAAGTTCAGTTGCCATTCCAGTTGAGAAACGTGAAACCTCGATTAAGGCTGGAAAATTTTGAATTTAAGCCACAATGCCAGCCAAATGCCAGCCGTCAGCACCAGGGAGTAGATAGCTGCACTATGATCACACGTAAGCACTCTATCATCTCGATACAGCCTCCATTGATAGTGGGCTGCTCTAAAATTTATTTTCCTTGTTTTGTAAAAGGTGAAGTGAATCTCATACCTGTGTAATTGTACTGTCAATGTTGATTACTTCTATTGTGCAGTAAAAGCTTCAATTGTACAAATAATAATGAGTTTGAGTTGCTCCAGAGTGCAGCATTGTAGAAAAGGCCCATTGTTAAGTGCTGTCGAAATTCAATAGGAGAATATCAGTTCTAGTGAGATGTAGCTTGAACAAGGAACGAGGTAAATTATTACTGTATTCACTGAAACAAGGAAGAATGTGAGATCTAATAAAATGTTCAAAGAGGTATTCAGGTTTGAGGAGGTAAATAGTAACTGATTATTTTCTCTGGCTCATGAATCAGTAACACATTGTAAAATTAGGATTTCTGCTAGAAGCATGAAAGGAAAGAACATTTTCCTGCAAATTAATAGATGGAATGCCCTGCCAGAAGTGATTGTGGGGATTGTTTGTACAGTATTCGCCATCAACAAGACTTACTGGCAAAACAACCACACTTCATTATTATCATTCTTATTCCTTTGAAATTCAATTGGGCAAAATATTTCAAATGAAGTGAGATATACACTGATATGTAACCCTATCTGTGTAATCTTCTGCAGGACTACAAGTCCTTGTGATATCTGTGTACCTCCTTTTCTGTTATAAACATCACTACTTTTAATTTATATCTCATTGATGACCACTTCTTCAGCTGCAATGGCCGTACGCTCTCTCTCGAAATTCTCTGCATCTCTTGGGAAGAAACCAGAATTAATATTCTGAGTTCAGTGACTCAGTTCTGATAAGGAGTCACTGGATTCAAAATGTTAACACTTTTTTTCCGCAGATGTGGCCACACCTGTTGAGTTTCACCAGCAATTTCTGTTTTTGTTTTAGGTCTCCAACATCTTTAGTAGTTTGTTTTATTATGCATCTGCTTCTTTGGAGTTGAGAGGTAAACCAGTGAAATTTAAACTGAGGCTGACAGTACCCCGGACCTACCAAGTGACATATTCTGCATCTCTTTTCTCCTTGAGCCACTCCTTAAAGCTCACCTCTTTCACCAAACTTCGGCATAGTCCCTACTATCTGGATGTAAGTTAGCTCGCTGAGCTGGAAGGTTCATTTTCAGACGTTTCATCACCATACCAGGTAACATCATCAGTCAGCCTCTAGTGAAGCACTGGTGGTATGGCCTGATTTTTTAAATGTATTTAGGTTTCCTTTTGTTGGTGATGTCATTTCCTGTCGTGATGTCATTCCTTCTTATTTTTTCCTCAGGGAATCGTAAATGGGATTGAAGTCAATGTGTTTGTTGATAGACTTTCGGTTGGAGTGCCATGCTTCTAGGAATTCTCGTGCATGTCCCTGTTTAGCTTGTCCTAGGATGGATGTATTATCCCAGTCGAAGTGGTGTTCTTCCTAATCTATGTGTAAAGATACTAGTGAGAGTGTCGTTTTGTGGCTAGTTGATGTTGATGTATCCTGGTGGTTAGTTTTCTGCCTGTTGGTCCAATGTAGTGTTTGTTACAGTTCTTGCAAGGTATTTTGTAAATTACATTAGTTTTGCTTATTGTCTGTATAGGGTCTTTCAAGTTCATTAGCTGCTGTTTTAGTGTGTTGGTGGGTTTGTGGGCTACCATGACGCTGTCTTAGTAAGAGGATTAAATTGGAAATTCCAGAATGTGGACAAGAAGAATTTCTTAGCAACCATAAAAACAACACTGAAAGATGACAAAGTCACACAAGAAACCCAGCAAACCATCAGACATACAGTCACAACATTAAGCAGGAAAAAAAAGGAAACACACTCAATACAAAAGAAAGGAATACATAGAAGGACTAAAACAAAATTTTAAAATATTGTTATCCTACCTGCAGACAAAGCATGCTTGACAGTCATTTTAAATCAAAGAGGTTACATTGAGAAAGCAAACACACTACTTGCAGATACCAACAATGGCAATAGACCCGACCCCACAACTACAGAACCGAATCACAGCCCTACTCAAAACATCTCCAGGAATCTGGAGAAATAAATAAGACCAACTTCCAAAAAATGAAAAAAAGACAGATCCAACATACCACACCTCTGTGGATTACCCAATATTCACAAACCAGGAGCCCCCCTCAGACCCACAGTCTCGTTACCTGGAACACCAACTTACAGATTGGTCAAGGAGCTACACCAAACACTAAAACACTTAGTAGAAGGCTCACACCACTCCATCCACTCCACCCAAGAATTCCTGAAGGCCAAAGACACTAATATAGAAGAGGATAAAATAATGGTCTCCTTTGACATAACAGCCCTATTCACATCCACCAACATCAACTTGCCAAGGAAACATTGACCATACTATTAGAAGAACCAAAGACACATACACCAAACACCACTAACTTCATCAGCAAGGACAGTATCATTAAGCTAGTGGACTTATGCCTTACCACCCACTTCACCTTCAATAACAAAAACTACAGACAAACGAATGGAACACCCATCGTTTCCCCGATATCACTGTGATGTGACACAGTGGCTCAGTGGTTGGCACTGCTGCCTCACAGTGCCAGGGACCTGGGTTCAATTCCCACCTCAGGCAACTGTCTGTGTGGAGTTTGCACATTCTCCCTGTATCTGCGTGGGTTTCCTCTGCGTGCTCCGGTTTCCTCCCATAGTCCAAAAATATGCAGGTTAGGTAATTTGGCCATGCTAAATTGCCCATAGTGTTAGGTGCATTAGTCAGGGGTAAATGTAGGTGAATAGGTCTGGGTGGGTTGTTTGTTGGAGGATCAGTGTGGACTTGTTGGGCCGAAGGGCATATTTCCACACTGTAGGGAATCTAATCTAATCTAATCATCAGGGTTCTTAGCAGAGGCATTAATGCAGAGACTCAAACAAAAAGCTCTGCCAACCATCCAACCCAAACTTTGGGTCCGCTACGTGGATGACACCTTTGTCATCACTAAACGAAACAAGTTAGAGGAAACCTTCAAGACCATCAATAATACCCTTACTGACATAAATACCATTACTGGCATAAAGAGGAGGAAAACAACAATAAATGACTGCCAGACTACTCAGACTTCTTGGCATCATGGTAGCCCACAAACCCACCAACACACTAAAACAGCAGCTAATGAACTTGAAAGACCCTATACAGGCAACAAGCAAAACTAATGTCATTTACAAAATACCTTGCAAGAACTGTAACAAACACTACATTGGACAAACAGGCAGAAAACCAACCACCAGGATACGTGAAGATCAATTAGCCACAAAAAGACATGACCCACTCTCACTAGTATCTTTACACACAGATGAGGAAGGACATCACTTTGACTGGGACAATACATCCATCCTAGGACAAGCCAAACAGAGACATGTGCGAGAATTCCTAGAAGCATGGCACTCCAACCATGCTTCTCTATCAACAACACATTGAGCCAGATCCCATTTATGACCCTGAGAACAGGAAATGACATAATCACAAGAAATGACATCACCAACAAAAGGAAACCTAAACACATGAATTAAAAGCAGGCCATACCACAAGAGCTTCACAGGAGGCTCACTGATGATGTTTACCTGGTTATGGTAATGAAATGTCTGAAAACGAACCTTCCAGCTCAGTGAGCAAACTTACATCCAGAACCTCAACCTGAGCTACAAATTTTCTCAAAATTTGCTAACTCCCTAATATCTCATTAAGTGGCTCAATGCCAAATTTTGCTTGATAACATGCTCAAGAGATTCCTTGAGACATTTAACTGTACTAAGTTATGCACTAATGCAAGTTGCTGTTACTGTAAAGAATTTTTTTAAAATGCAGGTGAAGAGTAGGAAAGTGAAATACGATCTAGCAGTGGTATGGGTTGATGTTGCGTCATTGCCACTGGATTAGTAAGCCAAAACCTCAAGCATGGGTTTGAATCCCACATATCAGATGATGAAATTTGAATTAAATAAAAATCTGGAAAAATGGTGATCATGAGACCAAGATTGATTTTTTTTACTGTAAAAATTCATTTGATTTACTAATGCCTTTTAGGGAGAGAAATCTGCCATCCTTACCTGATCTAACCATGATACTACATCTATGGAAATGTAGGTTTTTTTTAAACAAAAGGATCTCATTGGATTTTATAATAGGCATGTGAAGCATTTTTCTAGTATGTTCCCAAGATGATGGAAAAAACCTTGAATGTAAATCATTGCTATTCGCTTTGCATTAGTTTTTTTAGTGCTTATTTTTTTCCCCAGCACCCATGTTGTGTGTGTGCAGGTGTGAGACACAGTGAGAGACATAAGGTGTACAAATCTTTATTCAGTTTCCAACACCAGGAAGAAAGGAAATGTAGTTGTTATTTGAAAATTAGAGATGGGCAATTAATAGCTGGTGATGCCCAAATCCCACAAACGAGCAACAAAAAGCTATGATGTTGAAAAATCAACCTTGCTGCTAAACCACAATAGCTGGAGAGTTGTGGTGCTCCCTTAAACATATTTTGACTGGTTCAGATTCATGGGTATTTAGGCAAGCTTTCATTTAATTCCACAAATCAGTTTGTCTACTTAGTTCTTCGCAACCTGGTCAAAAACAAAACATTTGCAGTGAATGGAATAATAGATTCAGACAAGGGTGTTGTACATCCTGTCGTTCAAACATGTACTAACTGGTCCTGTGTCTCATAAATCCTTTAGGAGCCAATGCTCACCTTCAGATTTGAGTCAATGTTGTTTACATTGCTTTGAGGAGAGCTCAGAAGCTCAAGTGGAAACAGTGTTTATTTTTTTCTGGTCTTAATTCATTCACATCATCGTTCATAATGCCTGAATCGCAGAGGGTCAGGTGGTGACGCCTCAAGGGAGAAATTCAACTCTCAACCATTTATGTTGCACAAGCTGTTAAAAACAGGGTAGCTGCTCTGCTCCAATATGTAGATGGGTCTGTAAAGAGATCAGGTAGCTGGCCAGCTTGGAAGAGCATGGAATCCCAATCTGTTACAATTTCCTCTTTGTGGCAAAGTACATCAAGCTAGCTTTGGATGTCAAAGATATGGCCTTTTCAGACGCAAAACAAATAGCTGTTTGTTGAACATCTTCCCCACACTTCTGCTGACTTTATTACCAGGTAGATCTCCTGTTGTCACTTGGTAGGTCCAGGGTACTGTCAGCCTCAGTTTAAGTATCACTGGTTCACCTCTCAACTGCAAAGATTTGGCAAACAGTAGCTCACTGTCAGCTTGTGGTGAAATGGCAGGGAGCGTTTAGGAAGAAATTCCAACCCCATGGTCAGCTTCATCTGGAACAACAAGGGCAGCAGTTACATGGGAGCCCCGCCATCTGCAGGTTTCCTTCCAAGAACTCACCATCCTGACTTGGAAAAGATATCACCATTCCTTTACTGTTGTTGGGTCAATATCTGAAAATACAGATCTATATACAGCACAGCGGCTGCAGTGGTTCAAAAAGATAGCTCACCATCACCTTCTCAAGTAAGCATGGTAACTTGTTTTAAAACTGTGACCCTCAATCTACCATGCCCTCTGCTGTAAAAACAATTTTTGGAATTTTGAGTCTCCTTTTGTGCAAAGATAGAACGCTTAATTAATATTTTTAAATTGGGCTCTGAACATGCAGTAGGGTTCCTGACTTGAAATGAACCAGTGCTTTGGAACAGTGGCACATTCCAAAAGTGAATAAAAAGAAATGATTTCAGAAACAAAGAAATATTCATGCTCCTCCTAGCTTGACTGGAAAGTGATTGTTTCACTGTTCAAGCCCTAGTTATGGCCACATCGGGGGTCCTCGCTGTTTAAACTCCATGGGTAAAAATGAAATAAAAAATACGGTGGATGCTGGAGATCACAGTAAAGAACTAAATTGCTGGAGAAACCTAACTGATCTGCAAGGAGAAAGCAAATGAAAAATCAGATTGGTGTCAGAAGAGAAACTTTCACATGGACTCCAAACACTGACTCGGCGTGCTCTCAGCACAGATGCTGCCAGACTTGCTGAGCTTCATCCAGTAATCTCTGTTTTTGTTTCTAACTCCCATTAAATGTCTGACTTGTCCAGGCTGTGTAGGGTTAAAACCAAATTTAGTTCTTTTGTCAAATTTAGCTCTTTTAAATTAGCTCACAGATACATGGTTTTGATCTTATTCTCGTTAGAAAGGTCAAAAAACAAAAGAAAAACCTTCCTCTCTCGAACAGGAGAAACTCACTTCAAGCAAAAATCTGACTTTGGACGCCCCCACCCACCGACATACCCCTGTGGAAATACAGTGATTAACAGCCCCATAACATTAAACTAGGTCAAAGTGCTGAGCTGTGGCCAACAAACAGTGAGTCACTGACTGAGGCTGTGTAAAGAGTCTAGGTGGAGCCTGCAGGTAATTGATGCTGAAACTTTTGGGAGCTAACTATTTTTCTCTTCCCCCACATCACCAGCACTCCCACCTCCTCCCCGTCCCAAGCAGCTGTCAGCAGAAGCTGGAAAGTTGAGTTGCCAGAGCCAGAGGTACTGCCTGATTCCCACCTCCCCCGGAAACCCCTCAAATGCCTGAACCAAAGAAAAAAGAGAAGTACGTCCTCCTGGATGATGACTCGGAGTGTGAGACCGAGGAGTTCAACAAGATGAAAATGTCTTGGATGGACATCCGCTCAGTGAAAGACGGGTAAGGGTGCGCTACCTAGAACTGGAGAGAAGCTACCGATTATATCAATTACTTTGTGTGTGTCGGGGGGGGGGGGGGGGGATTAAAATGCTTTACCCTACCTTGTCAGCTCTTGGTTAATTCCCCAAATAAACAAAGCTGAACGAATAGCCGGCTAAGTTCGGGCCACAGTGCATTCTTCTGGTGGTCTCATTGTATTGGCTGAGTTTTACCTGTTGAAAGGAATTCACTGTGACAGGATTCTCCCCTCCCAGCCGGCCAAGCCAAAGCAACGGCTGCAAACTAAGCAGCTCATTCCATGGAAAAAGGACGGTTCTGATGGTGCAGCCCACTCGGGAAATGAACCCCCAAATGCTGGCGCTCAGGCCAATCCCGCTCACAGAAAGGGGTTTGCAGTTCAGCAATACTTCTTGCCACCACTGGGCGTCTCAAAGGGCCGTGAAATAAATGCAGGGCTTCTCCAAGTCGAGCCACTTTTGGAAAAAATCAACCAATCCAATCACAGGAAACTCCCATAGACGTGACAGTGACCGAATAATTTGTTTGTGTGGATGCATTGATTGAATCAGAGTTGCAGGTTGAGAGCTGACCATTGGCCTAGGACCAGATCTTCCTTTACAGTTACCTGAAAGGGTAGATGGGGTCCCCAATTCAAACTCTCTCAGTACTAGTGTTAGGTAAAGTTGTCATAGTCCCACTCTCTCCTGAGATAGTGATGGTGAGTTTAACCTGAGGGTCACCATATATCAGGTTAGGGGTGAAGGTGGGAACCTTACCTCGTACAGAAGTTGAACCTGTGCTGTGGCCTGCAGCCTGCATCACAAACCATCTGTCCAACCGACTGAGGCAACTATCTCCTTTCCCCTTAGCTTGTTTTTTTTTCATGTGTTCAAACCCTGGGGTGGGATGTGATGCCAAAATCCTCTGATTTAGAGTTGAGAGTGCTATCAACACAGCTAGCGATGAAATCCTTGAAGGTGGTATGGTATGCTTTGGTATGCTTCCCTTTATTGGTCAGAGTATTGAGTACACGAGTTGGGAGGTCATGTTGTGGCTGTACAGGACATTGGCGGAATATTGCGTGCAATTCTGGTCTTCTTCCTATTAGAAAAATGTTGTGAATCTTGAAAGGTTCAGAAAAGATTTACAAGGATGTTGCCAGGGTTGGAGGATTTGAGCTATAGGGAGAGGTTGAATAGGCTTGGGCTGTTTTCCCTGGAGCGTCGGAGGCTGAGGAGTGACCTTATAGACGTTTATAAAAATCATGAGGGGCATAGATAGGATAAATAGACAAAGTCTTTTCCCTGGGGTGGGGAAGTCCAGAACTAGAGGGCATAGGTTTAGGGTGAGAGAGGAAAGATATAAAAGAGACCTAAGAGGCAACTTTTTCACACAAAGGGTGGTACATGTATGGAATGAGCTGCCAGAGGAAGTGGTGGAGGCTGGTACAATTGCAACATTTAAAGAGACATTTGGATGGGTATATGAACAGGAAGGGTTTGGAGGGATATGGGCCGGTGGGACTAGATTGGGTTGGGATATCTGATCAGCAGGGAAGAGTTGGACTGAAGGGCTGTTTCTGTGCTTTTTATCTCTATGACTCTTTGACTCTGTGGCTGTATATTAAGCTGGCTTTCCCTGACAAGCAGCAGCAGAGGGTTTGGGGGTGTTTGCAAGCAAACTGAAATGCATGGATTGTGACCCTCAGCCCACCATGCCCTCTGCTATAAAACTAATTTTTGCAAGTTTGCATCTCCTTTTGTAGAAAGGTAGAATGCTTAATAATATTTTTAAATTGGGGTCTGAACGTGCAGTAGGGTTCCTGACTTGAAATGAACTAGTGCTTTTATTTAATCCTTTTATGCAATGTAATATTGCTGGCAGCACCAAATTTTGTTACCCATCCCAAATTTCCCTTGAATAGAGTGATTTATGACAACACTTTAGAAGGGAGTTAACCGTCAAGCAAAGGGACCTGGAGGCAAAGGGACATCATTGTACCAGATCAGTTTTTAATGACAATTAATAGTATCATAAAATTACCATCACTGAGACTAAATTTATTAATTGAATATAAATTCCACTAGCTGCCATGGTGAAGTTTGAACCCACATACCACAGCATTAACAAGGCCTCTGGGGATTTTACTATGACATCACCAGCACTTGCACAGCCTTCCCAGTAATCCAGAACCAGAGGCAGGAACTGCCAGTACCCCAGTGGCTTTTTTCGAACTTCTTATGGGCCAGGAGGAGAAAGACAACTTCACCCCCTCCCAGGCCCCTCAAAGAAGTGTTCACTCTCACCCAGCTGCAATCTCTTGTCTGGCTCCCCAGCCTGCCATATTACTGACTTCAGTCACACAATGCACAAAAGCTGACCTCATTCCCACTAAACCCCCCCCAATGGAATCCAACCCCACTCCTGGTTAATGACTCCTGATAATATCACTCCCTCCTCTATGAGCGACCTTACTCCTCGTCCCCATTGCCACTCACTCTTCCTCCCTGTTAAAGACCTCACACACCATCCTGATGAAGGGCTTTTGCCCGAAACGTCGATTTTCCTGCTCCTTGGATGCTGCCTGAACTGCTGTGCTTTTCCAGCACCACTCTAATCCAGAATCTGGTTTCCAGTATCTACAGTAATTGTTTTTATCCTCCTGATGGACAACCTCATTTCCCTTCTTAATTGACAACTTTGTAGTTCAGTGTAAGTTATATTATCAACATTAGCATTATTATAAAGACTGTGATGAGACCTGTGCATATAGGTCTTGTTGTCTCGAGGAATTAAGGGCTACGGGGAGAATGCAGGTAAGCGGAGTTGAAATGCTCATCAGCCATGATTGAATGGCGGAGTGGACTCGATGGGCCGAATGGCCTTACTTCCACTCCTATGTCTTATGGTCTTAAAATTATAAGGGGCATGGATTGGATAAATCGACAAAGTCTTTTCCCTGGTGTGGGGGAGTCCAGAACTAGACGGCATAGGTTTAGGGTGAGACGGGAAAGATATAAAAGAGACCTAAGGGGCAATGTTTTCACACAGCGGGTGGTACGTGTATGGAATGAGCTGTCAGAGGAAGTGGTGGAGGCTGGTACAATTGAGAGGTATTTGGATGGGTATATGAATAGGAAGGGTTTGGAGGGATATGGGCTGGGTGCTAGCAGGTGGGACTAGATTGGTTTGGGATATCTGGTCGGCGTGAACGGGTTGGATCAAAGGGTCTGTTCCCTAACGCCACAAATTCAGGTTGTCTAGAGGTTTGACAATCCTTCCAGAACATGTTTTTTTCAGACTTGGATGATAGTTGATTCTAATTATGGCCTCAAAAGATCTTTAAACTGTCTCTCCAATGGAGGACCTTCTATCCCTTAGATGTCCTTCACAGAGGATGCTTTTGCTGCTATCCAGTCCGGTTAGTGCATTATCTTATTTGGAGGAGCCTTAAATTCCTGAACATCTTTTGCATAGAAACTCTGTCCTGCTGAATTAGATAGTAACTATTTCCAACCTAAAAAACACAGTGAAAACAAATGTGTCATTTCTTTGCGGTATCCTGCATTTCTGAGCCAGATAATTTCTTTTTTTTAACCATCACCTGAATCTTTTCGTGTTGGTCTTGCTTCGACGGAGTCATATGCACATCATTTTCATTTGTGCAAGCAAATCTTCATTTTGAATCTTCTGACAGATTTGTGTTGAAGTATATAACCCCTGTCCATCGTTGCTGTACTGGTGCAACAGGCATTGTCTCTTTTTCAGTCATGATACTGGAAGATTGCTCTTTCCTTGGAATTGTGTCTGTCACTGGTACCGGTAACACTGCTTTGAAAGATGAACAATTGAAGTCTTCTGCTTGAACTTCGATCATCCCTTTATCCGACATCAAGTTCAAATCTAACTTGGCAGTTTGTTTTCCTCACAGCGGGTGGTGCGTGTGTGGAATGAGCTGCCAGAGGAAGTGGTGGAGGCTGATAAAATTACAACATTTAAAAAGGCATCTGGATGGGTAAATGAATAGGAAGGGTTTAGAGGCTTCTGGGCGAAAGGATGGCAAATGGGACTAGATTAATAGGGGAGAACTGGTTGGCAGGGATGAGTTGGACCGAAGGGTCTGTTTCCATGCTGTACATCTCTATGACTCTATAATTTTATAGTTGAACAACTTTGGTTAAAGATTCTACAATGAATTCATGAATTATATTGTTTATTTTTGTTGCCAATATTTGCTTTCTGCTTGCAAATGTTGGTATTTTCACCAACTGAATGTTCACGGTGGCTCAGTGGTTAGCACTGCTGCCTCACAGCACCAGGGTCCCAGGTTCAACTCCAGCCTCAGGTGACTATGTGTGGAGTTTGCACATTCTCCCTGTGTCTGTGTGGGTTTGCTCCGGTTTCCTCCCACAGTCCAATGATGTGCAAGCCAGGTGAATTGGCAGGTTAAATTGCCCATAGTGTTAGATGCATTAGTCAGAGGGAAATAGGTCTGGGTGAGTTACTCTTCAAAGTGTTGATATGGACTTGTTGGGCCAAAGGGCCTGTTTCCACACTGTAGGGAATCTGATCTAATTCTTCAGTGAGGATAGAGTTGGAGGATACTTCCACCATTCCTGCTTAGTCATGGATTTCCTTCTTACCAATCAAGGTAATCCCAACAGATTCATTCTTAATTTTGGGTTACAACATGAGTCTAGGAGGTCCAATTAAACTTCTACCAGTTGCTCCTTGACCAGATCGATGATAAAGTGTGTTCCTGAACCAGTTGTTTTCTGAATTATCTATATAGAGGCATAGAGCATAAAAGAATCAGAGAAGAGAAACAATGGACAAGATATCACTTTTAATAACATTTACTTTAACACTTGAATCAAAATCCACATAAATTGAATATGGCAAATTGAACAGAAAGTATAAAATACATTTTAAATAGTTGATACAACAAAGATAGATCAGAAAATCTCTAAAGTGTGGAAGCAGGCTATGTGGCCCATGAGTCCATACTGACCCTCCGAAGAGCATCCCACCCCCTCCTTGTAACCCTGCATTTCCCATGACTAATCCCACAGATTTACTTGCAGAATCCTATGTGCAGTGTCAAAATCTTTGCAACTTTGACTTCCTCAAATAGAGTTTTGACTCCTTTCCTTCACATAAGATTTAATCATGATTGTCTCCAAAAACTGTTTCACCTCACCTGAGCTACAAGGATGTGAACATTTGCAAACTGTCCCACTTCTGTAGAACCTCCTTAGCTTCTTTCCCACAGTATTCAGCTTTCAGTCTTTTCAACTATCTCACTCTTCACAGCCAGCCTGCAATGTTGTCTTCCACCTGAAAAAAACCGTCAGCTTCATGACTTTCCCCAACTAGCCTCAGTTTCCCTTGTGGCCTAAGATCTCTGTTGATTTTCCTTAAGTCTGAAGTCACAGCCAGAAATTCCAAGTTACAATATATTTTCCCAGAAGCCTGAAGTTTGGTTTCTCTTCTCATTTGTAGATTGTTTCAAAAAAAATGAATGCTTTGAACCAAAGATTTTGCAGACAAACAGCTCCCAAACAATTCCCAAACATTTCCCACTGGTTTTGGAAATTAAAGATTGCAGTACATTTTGGACACTGTTGAGCTGGGCAAGCAGATAACTGTACACATCTTACCCTTAATAAACTACACAGATTGTAATAGACACTATTTACAACTGCAGAACATGTATTTCTTCTAAACGTGTGTAGCATTGGCCATCACAAAATAGTTGCAGACAATCTCTTGGTTGACTCCACATGGTAGCACAGTGGTTAGCACTGCTGCCTCACTGCGCCAGAGACCTGGGTTCAATTCCTGCCTCAGGCAACTGCTGTGTGGAGTTTGCACGTTCTCCCTGTGTCTGCATGGGTTTCCTACGGGTGCTCTGGTTTCCTCCCACAGTCCAAAAAAATGTGCTGGTTAGGTGAATTGGTCATGCTAAATTGCGTGTAGTGTTAGGTGAAGGGGTAAATGTAGGGGAATAGGTCTGGGTGGGTTGCTCTTCGGAGGGTCGGAGTGGACTTGTTGGGCTGAAGGGCCTGTTTCCACACTGTAAGTAATCTCATCTAAATTAGTTAGATGATTTCTGGAGGGTCTATCAGCAAATATAATTGCTGCCTATTTTGATTCAGCTCTGTTCCAGTAATTCTTTTTTTGCCAAGAAGATTTGAAGAGTGGAGGAATGCATCTGCTTTTTTTTTCAATAGCAAAATCAGCTATAACATCAAATTAAATCAATCCAAATGCTGCAATGTTAATATAAATAACTGCTTGGTAATACAGAAATTACATATTGCAACAAAGTGTCATGAAATGGAAAGTTTTGCCTTGCCCTCATCAGGACTGAAACACAAGAAAACCAGTTTTAGGAAGGAGAGAACAATGCATAAAGCATGAGAAGCTGCTGTTACATGGCAGTGTCTTCATCAGAGTTGAATGGCCTTGTTTGAATTTAATCAGTTAACAGTTTCAGTTGCATCATGCTAACCATAGCACTACTGACCATCACTCTCACTACATGCTGTGTAAATGTTTTTTTCTCATTCTGAAGTTGTTTTCTTTGTTTCAGAACTAATGGAGTGCAGAATGAAAATTTTAACGTATGATATTCCAAACCCTTGCTTTGTATCAGATCAGCCATTTATGTTTTCAGGCATTTTTTGCCATATCTTTGGGTGAACTGCCAATCTCTGGTTAAAGTTACATTTGGAGATTTTGAGAATTCATGCAGGTTATTGCAATATATCACTATTGCAGTGTACTTTAATCATGATTGAACAGAAAATGAGTCATCGAGGTGCAAGTGAGGACTGCAGATGCTGGAGATCAGAGCTGAAAATGTGTTGTTGGAAAAGCGCAGCAGGTCAGGCAGCATCCAAGGAACAGGAGAATCGACGTTTCGGGCTTCAGGAAGAAGGGCTGATGCCCGAAACGTCGATTCTCCTGTTCCTTGGATGCTGCCTGACCTGCTGCACTTTACCAGCAACACATTTTCAGCTCAGAAAATGAGTCATGTTAACCACAAAGGGTCAAAAGGCATTTTCTTATTCCAACCTTTGTTTTGTATAAACAGGTGCAGACTTTTACTGAGTTCTGTACTTCTGCTACAAACAGCATATGAGAATTAAAGAGAGGGATATAAAAACATTCATAACACACACATAAAGCTACTGATATGCCATTGTTAGTTGTTTTTAAAAAAGCTGGTAAATTTTGAATAGCCCTGAATTGTAACTGGTGAAGAAACAAAAACACTACCTTAAATAGAAAATTCAAAGGTTAACTGCATAAAGTTAGTGATGTATTTCAAGAGAATTCCAGAACCCTTATTGCAGGCATAAACAAACAGTAAAATTATGATTACAGAGAGTGTTTCACTGCAGAGCAAGTGAATTCAGCTAAGAACTAGACTGTGAGAGGTAATCCTAGACTGTCCTGATTCTTATCAGAAAATATTGACAGTTTCCACAATGCTGACTTCTCAGCAATTATGTTTGCAGAGAATGGTTAAGAATTTGGATTCTTTAAAATAGACTTGTTGAAGCCGTTTCCATAAATGCTTTCTAAGAGGATGCGATAATTGCTTCATAAAGAAGAATATTAAATGCTATGAGAAGTGAACATGAAAATCAAATCAAACTTGGCACTTAATTTTAAAGAAAAGTATTGTTGCAGATGTAATGAGGCAATAGCTTGTTTCTGTGCTGTAATTAATACTAATAAAAATGACTGAATTAGCTCAAAGTTTCATCCACAAAGGAATTGTAAATGTACTTTTGGTGTAATGATTAAAAGTTAGTTAATTACATGTTCTTCAAAACCCATATCTTGGTTTTTTAAATTGAAATAGCATGCTAAAAATCTATTATTTGAAAAAGAATAATAGACACTGTGAACCAGCCAGATTATGGAATTCCAATTATCTTATTATAACAACTTGCATTTATACAGAGTTTTCAATGTAATTAAATGCCATCCTAAGAGTGTTGTCAAACAGAAAATAATATTGAGTCAATGAAGGAGATATATCATAAAGAAGTGTTATTAATAGCTTAACCAAAATGAGATAAATTAATGGTTGTCTTGAACAAAGTCAGAAATGTGGAAGATCATATAAGTTTAAGGAAGGAAATCCAGATCTTAGAGCTGAAGCATTCGAAAGTTCTGCAGAACAAATTAGGTATGTGCAAGAGATCAGATTTGGAGGATTATTAAGTTATTGGAAAACTGTAGAACGGGAGGAGTACATAATAAGAAGGGATGATGTCATGGAGAGGTTTGTACACAAGGATGAGAATTTTTAAATCAATGCTTCATTGAACTGGAAACTAATGTAGATTAACAAGAAAAAGTCTTATGACTGAGACTTTGTAAGGATTAGATGTAGAGAGAGCAACAGTTTAAATGAGCATATGTTCATGAAAAGTAGAAGGTGGGAGCCTGGTCAGAAATGAACTAAATCTTATACAGTTCCTTCACCTTATATCTTACCACTTAAACTTACATTGTCAATATTCCTGAACACTTGTGTGGTGCTGGTGTGCGCCATCATAACGAAGACAATTACCAAATGTAAAAATGTACTTCAACATCTCTAGCAATCTTCATGTATTTTGACAATCTAAGCTACTGAAGAAAACTTATTATGCATACAATGCACGATACATATTGTAATCAAAATTTTCTTTTATATTTCAGGAAAAAATACACGGCAGGCAGACCTGGCAGAAGTTCTGCATGGTGTCAGCCACAGTGGATTTGTCACAGTTGCTTCATCTTTATCCTTCTCATTTCTCAAGTATTTTTGTTTCTCTATGCACTGAGGCAACACCAGGAGCTAGAAATATTAAAATTGGAACGAGGCATCAGTAAGCAACAAGGTAAGAATTAAAACGTTGCATCAGGAATGATACAATATAGAAACTATAAGCCAATTAAATTGAACTTTGGTTGATAAAGAAAATTTCAACATCTATGCCTAACTAATATTCTGTTCAGGGTTTGAAAATCTTCAACCCAAAGCTTTGTTTATTGTGGCCTGGGGAGCCTAGGCATTGTGTGAGGAGTTGTATGGAGAGGGGGCAGGTTTCACATTAGGTCAGAGGGGGAAATGGCTGTCGGTTTGTGTGTTGCAGAGATAGGAGTTTGTCACATCAGATTTGCTAGGGGAAAGATTAAATTGCTTCAGGAGTCACCAGTTCTGCTGGAATTTGGTTCATAGTGGGCAGGAGGTTGTGGCGAGGAATTAGTGGCTTGGGTCATGTCAGATCAGAATGGGATTTCCAGATAGGTGGGTGCCCAGTGTGTTAAATCAGGCTTGGTGGATTGTCAGATTGGGTTGTGTAGGTTGTGGAACTGTTCAGTTTAGATGGTGCTGTTGGATCTGGTGTAGGCAGATGGCATGGTGGTGTCAGATTAAGGGTTGAGATGTATTGGTCTGGCAGATTAGGTGGCTTGGAGTGTTAGGTACTGAGGACATAGTTGGGAGTGGTCAGACATGACCACGATGAAGGTCAGCCATGAACACATTGATTAGCCAAGTAGCCTTAAAGGGTTGAATGGCCTATTCCTGCTCTTATTTTCTATGTTCCTATGACAGTTCACTGTCAGGGTTAAGTTTAATAGTTACCCAGAGGTTGGTCGATTTTGAATCCTCTTAACTTTTCAGGATAACTATTAAGCTTAACTAAGACAGAACCCTCCAAAGCTCCTGACATGAAGTGAACTTTAATGGAATGTTCTGAGGCAGGGGAATTGCTCATTAGAAGCATTAGTTTCCGGGGCATATTTGTGAGAATCAGCTATACCATGAAGGGCTCCTGCCTGAAACGTTGATTTTCCTGCTCCTTGGATGCTGCCTGACCTGCTGTGCATTTTGAGTACCACTCTAATCTTGACTCTAATCTCCAGCATCTGCAGTCCTCACTTTCCCCTGTACCATGTGGTCCTGATCTCTAGTTTATGTTGTTCCTATGACATTGTGGTCATCAGAATATCTGGCCCCAAATCATTGAATCACTCACTTTTCCACAAAAAAGAAATACAGTTGCCTTTTGAATCTCTATACAAACTACATTTCACTTCTGTGATTTCCATAATAACATGTTTTGTAACTCTTATTATCTTTTGATTAATAAAAAGACTTGATGCTATTTTTGCTTTATTTATATTTGAATGCATGCGACTTATAGTAAGTAATATTGCCAATTCAATTAAAAATATTGAAAACTCCAATCAGATCACCCAAATTTTCCATTCCTTCAATAAAAACAAACCCAATTTTTATACATAGCTGGTCTCTGGAAGGCAATTAATTGTTTTTTTTCCGAATTGTGTTTTCTACTTCTCATTTGTATTGAAGTGATTTGAGTTGTCTCATGTGACAGCCAGTAATAACAACCAATCTCTTGCTCTGATTATCCTGGGGTTACTGCTGACCAGAAGCTGAACAGGACTAGCCTTTTAAATGCTGTGGAAATAAAATCATATCAAAGGCTAAGAACTCTGCAGCAAGTAACTCCTCTCCTATCTCCGCAAAGCTTGTCCATCATCTACAAGGCACTTCAGGACTGTAATGGTATACACTCCAATTGCCTGGATGAGTGCAGCACCAGAAGCTGTAAGAAACACGACAGTCTCCCATTCACATTCCCTCCCTTCACAACCACCACAGTTGATATAGCATGTACCATTTACAAGATGCGCTGCAGTAACTTACCAAAGGTCCCTAACAGCATCTTCCAAATTTTAAGAAGATTTGTAGCTTAAGGTTTTTCTCTCTGAGAAAAAGAACAGGAAATGACATCACCACAGGAAATGGCACCACCAACCCAAGGAAACCGAAACACATCAATAGAAAGTGGGTCATAACGTCATTGCTTAACCGGAAACTCACTGATGGGTTACCTAGTATGGTGATGAAGTGTCTGAAAACCAACCTTCCACCTCACCAAGCAAATTTACATCCAGCACCTTCCAAATCCAAACTTCCAAAATCTACCACCTAGATGGCCAAGCACAGCAGATACATTGGAAGACCACAACCACAACTGCTCACTATCCTGAATTGGAAATATATATCCATTCCCTCACTGTCAGTGGGTCAAAGTCCTGTCAAACTTAACACGATCATAGGTGTCCCTACACCCCGTATCCCCTAAAGGAATTTAAAAAACACGCTATCTTTTTTCTTGAAATTAAGACAGCACATACGGTAATGTCATAATGGAAGAAGGGCACTACATAATATCCCTGTTTTTATAAAACATTTCATTTTCTGAACCATGATGGTCTTAACAAAGGGTGTAGTGGTATGAAATGACAAGGGAGTCAAGATAGATTCATATGGTATCCCACTCATAATTTCTTTGCAGGTTAAAATTTGTTTCCTATTTTAAGACCGTTTACTTTGCAGTATCACACTTTAATTTTCAGTTATTATTTCTTACTTTAGCCTCTTATTCATATTGCAAATCAGATGATCGATTTATATTAACACCAAATTGTTGAACAGCGTGGAGCTGGTGCAACATTACAAATACAATAGGAAAGTACTCAACTTCCACTCTCTATATTTACTCACTTTAAAAAACAGCATGTTTTTTAGCGAGAAACCGGAGGCTTGTCTACTATGAGGTCAGCCATGTAGCCATATATGTGTGTTACACAAACATACTAATTGCCACTTATGAGAATCAACCTGATGATCCAAGTGTATAATTAACTGCAACTTCCAGACAATGTATTTGAAAGTAATTAATATATCCCCTTTGTTGGTGGAGAGAAAAGCAAATAGTCACACTACCTGCTTCTACTTTGTGATAAGAAGAAACAAGTTGGTACAAGGTTTTGATTTTTTAAAAATTGGGATGGGTGTAGCTGCAACTATGCATGAAGTCTCGAGCTAACGAGATTTGATTCATTGGTAAAGTGCTATTTTTGCATTCTCATCAGGCAAATGAAAAAAATCTGATTAGTTTTTATTATGGACTTAAATTGAAAGACATTCAAGATGGCTTGACATCAGTAGTTCATTCTTACATTCTTATGAGTGTCCGGCTTATTAAAATTATCATTTTTAACTCTTGCTCAGTAAGAGGAGACAGAATGAGATTCAAATGGAATCAGCATTCCATGTCTTCACAGAGCACAGGGTCTGCCAGGTGTGAGCAGGGAGATATCTGAGAGCTACATTCAGTAAAAGAGTCCTCTTGTTCCTTTGTACTGGATTAATCAATGGAGCTTTATTACCTTTCTAGGCAAGGCAAAGAGTCTTTTATGAGTCAACTTGTTCAGAAAGTACCATGTGAAATTGAAGGTTAAATTACAAGATAACAAAGTGAAGACTGATATCTGTAAAATCTTATTGAGTTGGAAATGCCTATCTGCTTCAAAAGCGTACAACAGTACTATGCTGTTAATATATTAAGTTTGCAAGACTTAATGGAGCTGTGGTAACAATGCTCCTATTTATATCCGATTGTAGCTTAAGCATAAGATGGACTCTTTGAAGGTTTTCGATAGCACTTTTTTATTATAGTAATTCAGTTTTCTGTCCATATTTTATCTTTGTCGTTCATTTGTTTGTTTTCTCACGTTTAATATTTCCACAGTTGATTGGGCATTGCTGACTGACCATCATCACCATATTGTAGATAGAGAGGAAGAAGTGAATAGCCAAGGTCATTTTCCTATGGTGGGGGAGTCCAAAACCAGAGGGTATAGGTTTAAGGTGAGAGGGGAAAGATTTAAAAAGGACTGAGCGTCTAGATTTTATGAGGCCATCCTAGACATTAAATGCTTGTCCTGAGCAGTTTGTAGCTGAGATCCATTTTGTCCAGCAATCTCAATCTGGGATTTTTGTGCATTCATGGAATGTATATCTTCCTGATTGGTCCCTCCCACTTCCACAGTCTTACAGCAACCCCTGCTCCCAAAGTACTGGCAATTAAACACCATTCTTGTTACCACAGTCTCAAAACATTGCACCTCCTTCTCATGCCATAATTGATATTCACCTTACTGAATGATCTATTAGCTTGAAAAATAGTCAACAAAAGGGACAGAATGCAGGAAACTACAACCCAGTTAACATGTCACAGGGAACATTCCGGAAGCTGTTACGGAAGTTATCGTATAGTGCTTAGAAAATTTTAACGCTAGATGGTCTTGTGAAAGGAAAGTCATGTTTGACTTGTTAGGGTGCTTTGAGGAAATAATAAACAATGTAGATAATAGGAAATTTTAGAAGTAATGTACTTGGACTTCTAAAATGTATTTAACAGGATGGCACATCGAAGGGTGCCCCACAAAATAAAAGCTCATGTAATAATGGGCAACATGTAAGCATGGATCAAGAAATGTCCAACTAACAGGAAGCAGAGTAGAAATAAATGGATTATTTTCTGATTGGCAGGCTCAACTATTTATGAAAAATATTAATAATGTGGATGAAGGGACCAAATGTGTGATTGTCTAAATTTACTGATGACATAAATGTCGGTAGGAGAGTGGATTGTGAAGTGGACAGTAAAGGGTCTGCAAAAGAAACATTACGCGAGTGGACAAAATATTGACAGGTGGATTATATTGTGAAATAACATGAAGAGAGAAGCAATATAGTACTTAAATGGCAATTGAAGAACTCTGAGCTACAGGGAGGATCCAATTGTCCTCATAAATAATTCACAAGTATGGTAAACAATTAGGAAGGCAAATGAAATGTTGTTTAAGGCAAGGTGGGTGAAATATAAAAATAGGGAAGGTTTATTACAGTTGTACAGTGGTGCTGAGAGCACCTCTGGTGAACTGCAAGAGTTTTAGCTTCCTTACTTAAGAAAGAATATAATTATTAGAAATAGTTCAGAGATGGTTAGTTTGAATAAATTCTGGGTTAAAGGGGTTATCTTATGAGAAAGGTTGGACATGTAATTATTGCCAATTAGAAAAATGTGAGGATCTTACTGAAACATACAGCAGGACTTCACAGGATGAATGCAACAAGAATGTTTCCCTTTACAGAAGAGACTAGTACTAGAATATGTAGTTTAATAATAGAAGGTATCTCATTTAAATTAGAGATGAGGAGAATTCTTTGCTCTCAGAAGTTCATTATTTTGTCAAAATTTATCTGCCGTAGTGTAGAGGAAGCAGGCCCAGTGAATGTTATTAAAAATCTAGTTCTTAATTGACAAGGGAGTTAAAGGGTTTTGCAGGTAGACAGGAAAGTGGAGTTGAGGTCACCATCAGCTCAGCCATGATCTTACATCAGCAGGCTTGAGGGGCAAGTGGTCTCTTTATGGTCCAAATGCATATGTTTGTATGTTCAACAACATGTCTACAACTTTCAGAAAACTGGCTTTTGGTTTCCATAATAAAGTCTGCAAAGGAAAATTAGCTCCTGATATATGTGTGTGTGTATATACATATATATATATAGATATGGAAATTCAAAAATATAATAGATGAATTCTAATATGTTGCAAGTACTGCATTATGCATAGTTTTCTCTACCTTTCTTTCAAACAATCTGATTTGGCTTTTGATTGCTTGATCAATTATTGTCACATATATCGAGATACAGTGAAAAGTGTTGGTTTGCCCACTACACAGGCAGGTTGTACCGTACAAAGTGCATCAGGGAAGCAAAACTGAGTGTAGAATACAGTGTTATAGCCACAGAGAAGGTGCAGCAAGAGAGAGAGATCAGAATTAAACATTTGTGGAGTCCATTCAATAGTCTGATGACAGCAGGGAAGAAGCTGTTCTTGAATCTACTCATACATGTATTCAAACTTTTATATCTTCTGCCTGTTGGAAAGTGGTGGAAGAGGATATAACCGAGGTGGGAGGGATCTTTGATTATAATGGTTGCTTTCCTGAGGCAGCAGGACATATATATGAGATTAATGAATTGAAGGTTGGTTTGTATGATGGACTGGGCTGCGTTCAATTTTTATAGATGCACCATGGAAAGCATGCTATCCGGACGCATCACAGTGTGGTTTTGCAACTGCTCTTTGCCAGATTGCAAGAAATTACAGAGTCCTTTTGGACATGCTGAATTTCCTTAGCCCCCTGAGGAAGTAAAGACATTATTGTGCATTCTTGACCATTGCGTCAACCAGCACAGATTGTTGGTGATCATCACTGTCAGGAAGTTGATGCTCTCGACCATCTCCACCTCAGCACCGTTGATGCAGGCGGGGGTGTACCCTCCACTGCTCTTTCAGTTTGCTGACATAAATGGAGAGATTGTTATCTTTACCCCCTGCGGCTAAGCACTCAATCTCTTTCCTGTATTCTGTCTCGTTGTTGTTTGAGATCCAACCTACAATGTTAGTATCATTAGCAAAGCTGTAAATGGAGTTGGGGTGGAATTTGGCCACACAGTTGTGAGTGTATAAGGAGTATAATAAGGGGCTGAGTGTGCAGCCTTGCGGAGCCCTGGTGTTGAGGATTATGGTGGAGGAGGTGCTGTCATCTATTCTTACTGATTGCAGTCTATGGGTCAGGAAGTCAAGAATCTAGTTACAGAGAGTGGAGCCAAGACCTAGGTAACAGAATTTCGAGATGAGTTTGTTTGGAATTATGTCGTGGATGGCAGAACTGTAGTTAATGAGTTAGAAGCCTGACATAGATATCCTTATTGTCCATAAACAACAGGAGTATGTGTGATTAATCTGGGTCTCGAGCTTAGTTTGGTATTGTTCCTTGGTGTCTGATGGCCTTACAGAGGTCATTCCTGGATTTGCCTGATTTGTATACCTCAGACTTGCACTTCAATAGGGAGTGAATCCTTCGGTTCATTCATGGTTCCTGGCAAAGTTTGGATGAACTTCCTTGGCAAACTGTTGTCTGCACACTTAGGAATAAAGTCAGTCATAAATGGACAAATTCCACCCCAACTCCATTTACAGCTTTGCTGATGATACCACCATTGTAGGTTGGATCTCAAACAACGATGAGACAGAATACAGGAAAGAGTTTGAGTGCTTAGCCGCAGGATGTAAAGATAACAATTTCTCAATTTACGTAATGGCATACTTGTTTAAGTTGGCCACTGGACCAACTTGAAATGGACCAGTCTGCCCACCCTAAGCAGTCCCATAGAAGCCCTTCTATTGCCTCAGCCCAACATTGCACTACCTTGTGTACTGGGTCCTCATACTTCAGTTTCTGCTTGTAAGCCAGGAGAAGGAGCACAGTGCTTCAATGTGATTTTCCAAAATGCAGATGGGAAATGGAGTGGGAGGTATCATTGACAGTTGTGCCGCAATGGTCAAGGATGTTCAGACCTCTGGTAGAGTAGGAAACATGTTGGTGGTATTTTGGTTGTGCATTCTTGAGATGGGCCTGATAGAAGTCACCAACTACAATTAAAAAGGTCTTGGGGTATCCTGTCTCGAGGCTGTTTGTTGTATATTTTCTCAAGTGCACTTTTCACTTCCACATGGGGTGGGCTGTAAACCGCTGTCAGGATGATGGAGGTGAACTCACATGGCAGGTATTAGGGACGGCACTTTACGGTCAGGTACCCTCAGTCCGGGGAGCAGTGACTTACCAGGGTCGCTTTGTCTGGTCATCAAGAGGTGCTGATCAAGAGGCAGGCTCCACTGTCCCTTGCCTTGCCCGAGGACAGCGAGTGATCCATTGGGTAAATTAAGAACCCCTCAGCTTGTAAGGCACAGGTAGGTGGAACAGGAGTGAGCCCTGTCTCTGTAAAACACAGCACACAGTAACCCCTCAGTTCCCGTTGGAAGGTGAGTCTAACTTTTATTCTCAATGGCTTGGGTATCTGCCAGGATTATGCTGGGGAGGGGGGCACTTGAAACCCTGAAGTTTCAGACAAGTCCAATGCATCTCCCACATTTCTTGAGTAGGTGGCTGCTCCTCATCAATCCAGGGTGTCGGTGAGGGGACATTTGCTGCTCCGAGAGGTAATTGAGTGCTGATGATGTGGTCCTGGGCACCAGTCATGGCCTTGAGCGTTCCAGGGGTCTTGTAGTCAGCTCAGTCAGGCTCCTCAATGTTGGGTCACCGTGGGGTCAGATCTTGTTCCTGCACTGGTCAGACCTCGGTTCCGAGTTTTCACAAGGTCAGGCCTGTCAGAGGCCAGAAGGCATTTGAGTCTGCAGCTCCGGTGTCAGCAAGGTAAGCTCTCTGGGGGGATCTTGCAGTCTTTCTGGTTGGCCCTTCTTGATATCAGATCACCATAGGGTCACGTCTAGTTCCTGCACTAGTCAGGCCTTGGATTTAGGTTTCTACAAGCAGGTTGGGCTTACAGGAAGCCAGTAGGCCATGAGTTCCATTAGACTGCAGTTCCATCATCGAGAGTCAAACTTCGTCGGTCTTAACATCTTTAAACCTGGAAGAAAATTTAAGAGAATGCTGTTAGTAATTCTGATAGACTTAGAATTGAGGTTTCACAGGGCAGAAAGATTATAAGATATGTCAAAATAAGATCTGTTGTATACAACTCACAAAAATGCTTTAATTTATATTGTTATCCATTAGACACCATTCACCAGTTTGACAAGCAACTTTACAGCGAAATGGACAAAGTGGAAGGAAACGCAAACTTAAAATCTGAACCAGAGGAACCACATGAAGAGGTATTTTCCAGAAACCATCTAGGTTACAACACATTGGTTTCAATGCTTTGGAAATGCTGCATTCTGTTATAGGAAATGTTTTAGAAAATGTCCAAGACCATAGTGTTCGCAAGAGTTTTAATACAAATGTATGAAAGAACTGATCAAGAATTTGCAGGGTTTTGATGGGAAGAGAAGGAAGAAAGCTATTTACTATTTAGCGCATCATTAATTAGAGAAAATAAATTCAACCTCTATCTTCTGTGATGTGTTATTATGGCACTTTTTGTTGCTCTCGTCCTGTAAGCTCCACACGACTGCCTTTTGAAATAGATTCTGGTTTCAGCCTTGCAATCACCTGGGAATTGTTGCCCAGTTCCTTTTTACTGACATAGATCCTGTTAACTACATCACCCCTATATGTGCAATGGGGCACCTAGCATGAATAAACCTCAGTTTGACAATCATCTATTTGCTAATAAAAACCAAGTTTTGATTGAATTAAATATGGAAATTAGCAAAACTGAGCCTATTTCTGCAGGCTTTCCCTGGATCTTCCCCTGATGTTCTGCTGGATGTTTGCAAAAGCCCCATTTGAATTTCATCCCATATATTTTAGCTGTTGCTAAAAACACTGCTCTGACTCTTCACGTATTTCAGCCAACATTAACTCTGCCTCCACAAAGCTTCATGAGACAGGCACTGTGGTAAAGAGTGACATACTGGCTCAGCATTTAACACTGGTGCCTCACAGTGCCAGGGATCTAGATTCGATTCCATCCTCAGGCGAATGACTCTGTGGAGTTTTGCACATTCTTCCTGTGTCTGCGTGCATTTCCTCCCACAGCCCAAAACTGTGCAGGTGAAGTGGCCTGACCATCACAAATTGTTCAGCGTTCCAGGGATTTGCAGGTTAGATGGACTAGCCATGGGAAATGTAGGGTTACATGGATGGGGCGGGTCTGGTCGGGATGCTCTTCGATGGGTCGGTGGGGATTTGATAGGCCAAATGGCCTGCTTCCACACTGTAGGGATTCTGTAAAATTGAATTTTACAGTACAGACTGAGGCCATTCAGTACATCATTTCTGTACTGGCTCTCAAAAGAGCAACCCAGCCACTTCCATTCTTCTGCCCTTTTTCCATCTTCCTCCAAATTCATCACTTCCAAATATATATCCAGCTGCCTTTTGAATTCGCCTTCAGGACTCTCCCAGGCAGCGCATTCCAAATCTTAACAACTCTGAGTAAAAACTTTTTCTTTATCTTACTCCTAGCTCTCTTGCTGACAACCTTGAAATTGCCACCCCTGGTTATAAACTCTGAGGCCTTCTTAACAACTGTTTCAACTTACCTGGTCAGCTTCAGAGAATTAGGCTCTTGAACCCCGAGTACTCTCTGCTCCTATACTCCTCGAAGTTGAGTCTGTGTTGTCTCTCCCTGTTTCTTCTACAAAAATGCATTACCTCACATTTCTCTGCATTGACATTCATCTTTCAGGTGTCTGCACATTTGGTCAACTTGTCAGTGTCCCTCTGTAGTCGCTCAGTGTCATTCTCACAATTCTCTATTCTCCCTCGCTTAGTATCATTTGTGAATTTAGAGTGTTTGCACTCACCACCATTCTCTATGTCATTTATATAATCAGGAAAAGCAAAGGTCCAACACCAGTTCCCAGGGGAACTCCACTTTCAACTCCCCTCCAGTCTGAGAAATGCCCATCTATATTTACCCACTGTTTCGTATCCTTTAGCCAATTTCTAATCCATGCTGCCAAGGACCCATCAATCCCAAACATTTCTAAGTTGCTAACCAACCTGCCATGTGGTATCATATCAAATGGAAAAGGTACAATAAAAAATAAGAGCAAAGTAGAGCGAATTTAAACATAATTAAACTTTTAACATGGATAACTAAATGAGAGACAAAGCACAAAGACTGTTCTTCAGAGACTGTTTTCCAAGAAGAGACGTATGTGTAATGTTCTTAGAAACAATTAAAACTTTCTACCTTGATGTGGCAAGGAAAGGAACGTGGTGTTTATCAACAGGAATCTTGAACTTCTTCAGCTTAGAATTGCTTCTCTTTAAACACAAATCATGTAACAGCATCCTTTCACATGCCCTAATAGAGAGCCAATTGGATTTACAAGATGACAAAGGTCAAAGTCCATCTAGTTCACCCTCTACCTTCCCAAGAATTGCACAAATGCAATCATAATGGAGTTGTTGATTAATCATGTGAATCAATCTCTAAAAATTAGTCAATAACAAACCTAGGAGAAAGTGAGGACTGCAGATGCTGGAGATCAGAGTCAAGAGTGTGGTGCTTGAAAAGCACAGCAGGTCAGGCGGCATCCAAGGAACAAGAGAATTGACATCATTCCTGGTGAAGGGCTTATGCCAGAAACATCGATTCTCTTGCTCCTTGGAAGTTGCCTGACCTGCTTTTGCAGCACCACACTCTCAACAATAACAGACCCCAGCAAGATCACAGGAAACTGACAGCTTTTGAGTGTCAGAGAAAACTGAATGCACTATGTGCACATATACTGTAGTCAGTCACAACCTAATTTCAGAAATGAGCCCTCGAACAAGCTCTGACTCCATCTGCATAAGAAAATGCCTAATGCTTGCTTTAGGTGAATGCCCAGGATACCAGTTCAGGTGGCTATACTGGTGTGGTGGAAGGCGTGCACCAATGCAGAATGTGGGTGTACCCGTGGTTTAGGTACCTGTATATGGATGCAGTACCAACAGATTTTTCATCTGAAGTATCTTTAGTAATTTTCACCATGTTGCTTTAACAGGTTTCTTACATTGACTGTGTTCAGCTGATATTACTTAATGACTTCAATGACCATCTCTTACAGTTTGCAAAGATATTACCCTCAGTCCCCCAAAACAAAACCCCGGTATATGGAGTCCCACCTGAAGCACAAGTGGATAATTCACAGGAAATACAAACTCTGGCTAAGGTATGTCGGATAAACAAAAGCTACCGGTATAATATTAGAAATAAAGTAATAAATCATTACCGTAATTACTTCATTAAATAAAACAAAATTGGCATTTTCACATTTCCAGAACCTTTGGCCTGAATTTCACTCATTTGAACATTAGGTTGTACAAGTTTCTGATTTATTGCTGTCCTTGCCTTCAAGGACATCCAGATCCAGCTCATCAGTGGAGTTCTAAACACCCGACAAAGACAAAGCACTGCAGGCAGATTATATGAATGAGTGCCTTCACCACAATCATTCCTTTCTAATTGTTTGAAGAACCCTGATATCAGAAGATTCACTGCCTCACTGCCAGAAACGTAAAAGTTGTGAATGAAACTTTTAAGAAGTACTCATGAGCAGCCTTACAGGAAAAAAAGCAATTGATTCAGTGCTACTTCCAATGCACTGATGAATCTTCCCTCAAACCTCACAACTTTACAGATGATTGTATAAAACATGTCCCATGTTACTTATTTACTCTGTTAAATGGATGAGGTTAATGCCTTTTTCTAAAGGAAAACTTTATTTACTTATAAATGTGGGTGTAGTTGACTAAGCCAACATTTATTGCCTGCCCCTAATTGACATTGAGAAGGCGATGAGCCACCTTTCTGACTTGTTATAGTCTAAGTCACGGTGGCACAGTGGTTAGCACTGCTGCCTCACAGCGCCAGAGACCTGGGTTCAATTCCCGCCTCAGGTGACTGACTGTGTGGACTTTGCACGTTCTCCCTGTGTATGTGTGGGTTTCCTCCAGGTGCTCCGGTTTCCTCCCACAGTCCAAAGATGTGCAGGTCAGGTGAATTGGCCATGCTGAATTGCCCATAGTGTTAGGTAAGGGGTAAATATAGGCGTATGGGTGGGTTGCGCTTCGGCGGGTCGGTGTGGACTTGTTGGGCCGAAGGGCCTGTTTCCACACTGTAAATAATCTAATCTAAAAAAAAGTCATGTAGGTACACCCACAATATCTCTGAAAATGTTGTTACATACTCTGAAGAGATCACAGGCAAACTTATCAGATTCACATAAACACAGGGATAGTCACAACTAAAGGAAGAGCTTTTTCTTTTGATTTTCGAAGGCATTGAACAGAACTAAGAGCCATGTGAAAAGCCCATTGGAGTGTTGATTCAATATCGTATGCAAAAGAAAGTGGCTTCTATCTTTATATGGGGATTGCGATTGCCAAGGTTGGAGTAAGACGTACTGTGCCGATGGGCTTCCCCTGCTGCTGTGAAGTTTCTTCACAGTACAGTCAGTTCTTCTGTAATGTGATGGTCGCATTCTTGTTCAACCCCGCATTTCAGAAAAATCGCACTTTAAAAACAGCACTTGAGGGGATCTAAGATGGTGGCGATCTGAGAAGATCACACTGCAGAGCTTCGCATCGCAGCAGGAGCAGGACGGTCCTTTAGCCCACCCAACCCAGGTCATCAGGATTTCTTGGGGTGTTGGAAAGATTGTGGAGCCCCAAGAAACATTTAAAAATTGACTTACCTATATTTTCAGCTGTCCAGAAATACCTAAAAAGGGAGGAGGAGCATCTGAGGCCAGGCCTGCAGCTCAGCCTGCAGCAGCCTCAGAGCAGATTACTCTCCAGGACCTGGTGAACCAGCTCTCGAAATCTCGCGAGATGCTGGGGAAACAGATTGAAGAGAAGCTGGCTCCAGTCTCTCTCATGCTGCAGAAGCATGAGCAGCAGCTGGGAGACCTAGAGAAGAGGACGGATGAGGTAGAGCACAGGGTCACAGTGGTGGAAGCTGATGCCAGTTCATTCAAGGAAGAGACCCAAGCCCTGAAGACGCAGGTTCATAATTTCCATGACCAAGTGGATGATCTTGAAAACAGGGGCAGAAGAAAAAACATTTGGATCATCGGTCTGCCTGAGGGTAAGGAAGGTGAGCGGCCTGAAGAATTTGTTGAAGATTGGCTTCCGAAATCCCTTGACTTGGAGACTGGCATGAGAGGATTGAAGATAGAGAGGGCTCACCAGGTCGCAGCACGGAGGTCGGGTCTGGGTCAACACCCTTGTCCTTTACTGGTGTGGTTCCATCATTACCAGGATGAAGAGAGAGTCATGGAGGCTTCCAGACTCCAGGGGAAGGATCCAAAAGCCCTAATTTACGAGGGGTCTAAGATCATGTTTTTTCAGGACTTTTCAGCGACGGTGATCCAGAAACGAAAATCGTATGATGGTGTCAAGAGAAGATTGAAGGAGCTTGGGATTCAGTACTCCCTGAGATATCCAGCAGTGCTTCGGATCACCTTAGACGGATCCATGCATCTCTTTGACACATCAGAGAAGGCAAGAAACTTTGTGGACAAACTAACCTAATTTAAACAATTGTAGCATGTATAAATATTGTTGCTTAGGTATGCGTTTATCATTCTGTAAAAGAAATGGAGGAAATCCGGTTGGAGCTTTGTTTTTCCCCCTTTTTATTCCCTCTATTGATAATAATTTGGTTCAAACTATGTCTGGCGGTGGTTAAGATGTACATTTTAAATTTCTAAGTTAGGACATACCAAAGGATGGGTGGGGTATTTATTCCCCCTTTTTCTTAATAAAATAATGGGTTTTTTTATTCATATTGATATTCTATGGGGTGTTTATTCTTTTTAGCTTGTGCTTGCGATGCGGCTCTTGCTGGGTTGAGATGGTTAGATGCCTATTTATGGGTAGTTCGGGACGGGTAGTTGCCCCCTCTGGGAAGGGGGTGAGTTCCCCTACTCAGCGCTCTTGGCGTTTTATCTGTTGGTTTGTTTTCTGGTTTTTGTTGTTTTTTATTTTTAATAATTTTGTATGTTTGTTAAATGTAGCGGTTTTAGTTTATGTAGTTTTTATATTTGGTGGATCATGCGACACTAAGGCTCAGCAATTTGTGGTTTGGGTTCCTCCTCTCTGGAATTTAAATGTAATTGCAGAAGATTATGGCTAATGATTTTATTAAATGGTGTACCTGGAATATCAAGGGAAGTCACTCACCAGTTAAGAGGAAGAAGGTACTCTTGAGTCTTAGAAAGGAGAAGGTGGATATTGCTTTGTTACAGGAGACACATTTGGATGACAAGGAGCATCTGAAATTACAGCAGAATGGCTTTGACCAAGTTTTTTTTTCATCATTTAATACCAGAAGTAGGGGAGTGGCTATATTGGTTAGGAAAAATCCCTCATTTAAATTGTTGGAATGTGTTAAAGACACATACGGGAGGTTTGTAATTCTTAAAACCTTGATAAATGGGGAAGAATATGGCATTTTAAATGTTTATTGTCCCTCAGCTCATCCTCTTAAATTCTTGGTAGATGCTTTTTCTAAACTGATAAGTCTCAAGTCTCGGCACATCATTATAGGGGGAGATTTTAACTGCCTCATGGACCCCACAGTAAACAGGTTGCCTAAAGGTCCCTCGATACCCTCTGCACAAACTAAATAGTTATTGGGTTTGTGTGGGGAATTAGGATTGGTGGACGTCTGGAGGTATCTCCACCCTACAGGTAGGGATTTCACGCTTTCTCCAATCCACACAGATGTCACACAAGGATTGATTTCTTTCTGACCCCTTCGGTAACCCTGGATCTGATGGCATCCTGTACGATTGGTAATACTGCCATCTCTGATTATGCTCCAGTGTACCTCATGGTTAAAATCAAGGATGTTACAGTGGATTCAAGGTACTGGCAAATGGACCCCTTTATTCTCATGGACAGCAAGTTTGTTGAATATTTCTCTAGGGAATTTCGGGCATTCCTAGTCATCAACATAGGCTCGGTTGAAAGCTCATCTGTTCTCTGGGAAACTGCCAAAGCTTATGCCAGAGGGTTAGTTATTTCATATTCCACAAGTAGGAAGCGGCAGAAGAGTGAGCAGCAACGTCTCCTTGAAGCACGGTTGAAGGCAGCCAAGAAGGCCTATTTTGACAGACCCTCGTTAGTCAAGCTACAGAGGATTACAGCACTGCGGTCTGCACTAAATTCCGTGCCCATGCAGACGGCAAAGAAGGAACTGGCTTTTGCAAAGCAAAGGTTATACGAGCATGGTGACAAGCCAGGCAAATACTTAGCATACCTTGCCAGAAAGAGGAATGCTCCACAAACCATTACAGTGATTAGGGAAGGGTCTGGGAACCTAACATGTGATTCTAAAAAGATTAATGTGGCATTCCAGAGATTCTACTCTAAATTATATCAGTCTGAGAATTGTGAGGAGGGGCAGGCCAAAATGGAATCCTTTTTTAGAGATTTGAAGCTCCCAGGTGTGACTCCCGAACAACAGTCCTTTCTCAATGCCCCATTATTAGAGCAAGAAGGGCAGGAAGCTGTGAGGCAGCTTCAGAGTGGAAAGGCGCCTGGTCCTGATGGACTTCCCAGTGAATTCTATAAGGAATTTATAAGTATACTGTCAGGCGCGATGCTGAATATGTTTAATGATTCATACAGTCATGTTTGTCTCCCACCATCTCTGAGAGAGGCCAATATTTCACTTATCCTTAAAAAAAGGAAGGATCCGGAAGACTGTGCTTCATACAGGCCCATCTTGCTCTTAAATGTGGACTTTAAGATCCTTTCTAAGGCTCTTGCCTTATGGCTGGAGACTGTGTTACCTTCTATTATTAAAGAGGATCAGACGGGCTTCATAAAGGGTCGCAGTTCCTCCAATAACGTTAGGAGGCTGCTTAATGTAATTCAAGCATGCCAACAGCAGTCAATACAGGGATTGGTGATTTCTTTAGATGCAGAGAAGGCATTTGACCGAGTTGAGTGGCCATACCTTTTCTATACTCTAAACCGGTTTGGTCTGGGCGAAGTTTTCATAAGATGGGTAAAGATTCTCTACAGTGTACCTCTCGCTGTGGTCATTACCAACGGGGTACGATCAAGCAATTTTAATATTTCTAGGGGGCTGTCCCCTTTCACCATTACTTTTTACGTTGGTGATTGAACTGTTGGCAGAGGCCATTCGTGGGGATCTCAGTATATCAGCTCCAGAAGTGGGGTCAAAATTACACCCACTGTATGCAGATGATGTTCTCATTTTCTTGACAAATCCAGCAGTTTCAGTGCCTTGCCTGATACAATGCATTCATGCGTTTGGCGCTTTTTCAGGGTATAAGATTAATTTTGCTAAATCAGAGGCTATGCCTATGGGTGGTCTTACGAAAGAGTTGGCTCTTGAGAGTGACTATAGATTCCCATTTAGGTGGTCACAGGGGGGTTTTGTGTATTTGGGCATACTCATTACTCCAGTTCTGGATTGGCTGTTCAAAGCCAATTTTACTCAATTATTTGAAAAAATTAAACAAGCTCTCCAAAGATGGGAGGCACTTCCGGTCTCATGGTTGGGTCGGATAGCGCTTATTAAGATGAATATTCTCCCTCGTTTGCTATACCCTATACGGATGCTCCCCCTGATTTTCAATAAACACTCAGAAGACAGTTGGTTCAGCTCCTTTATCTGGCACTGTAAATGGCCCCTCATTAAATTAGGCAAACTGCAGTCGCCTCACAGGTTGGGGGGAGTAGACCTTCCGGACATTAAAAATTACCAATTAAGCTCGCTTATGACCTACGTAAGTGATTTGTTTTGTGGGGACCCTCTTTCAATATGGCTAGATATCGAAGTCTCCCAAGCAAGGTGCCCCCTTACCAGTTTGCTGTTTTTGGACAAGGTAAGGACAGTTAGGGAATATTGCCATAACCCAATAGTCATCAATACTGTTAAAGCATGGAGGGCAATTCGACAGAGGGAAGGTAATATTGGCAAATCATCTTTGTTTACACCTTTAGTGGGTATGCCGAATTTTCAACAGGTATGATAGATTCAGGATTTAAATGTTGGGAAGCTAGGGGTATATCTTGAATGGGTGATTTATTTGAGGGAGATGTAATGATGTCCTTCAATCAGTTAGTACAGAAGTACGAGTTACCTAATAGAGACCTCTTTTGTTTTTTTCAAGTTAGGGATTTTATTCAAAAAAGGATCACACTTTTGACTGATCCCTACAAATCTGACATAGAAAGGGCTAAGAGTACACTTTCTGTCAGTACTCTATATCACCAATTGGGGGGTGCCACCCCAGATGAGTCTGATCGACTCTGCAAGATGTGGGAAAGACAGCTGGGTATTGAAGTTTCTTCAAAGGCATGGGAGGATATTTGGGAGAATGCAAGGAAGATATCAATTTGCAATAGGACCCATGCTTTACAGTTGAAGATTCTCCACAGGGTCCACTTAGCCCCAGACCGTTTGTCAAAATTTAAACCAGGGGTATCTTCAGCATGCCCCAGTCCAAGGTCGGTACGGATACTCTTACCCATTGTCTTTGGTCTTGTGACAGGCTTCAAACATATTGGAGCGCTGTGGTGGGTGCAATGGAGAGGGTTTTAGGTGTAGGGGTGGAGGAGGACCCTATTTCACTCCTTTTGGGCCTACCCATTATATTTCCTGCCGACTCGCATAAGGCAAGACTTTTCAATATTCTGACATTCTGTGCAAGGAAGAATATCTTGCTAGGTTGGATATCAGAAAACCCCCCAGGCCTGTCAGGTTGGCGGAAGATTGTTATGGAGCATATTCCACAAAACTGAGAATTTTTACAAGACATGGCAACCTTTTTTGAAATACCTGGACAGAAATTTATCTGCCACACTAACAAGGGCTTTTATATAGCCGTAACGATTGTGTTTCATGAGTCCAATATCCAGGGAGGAGGAACTGTGAATGTATGAGTGTTTTGTTTGGCTGGGCTGAGTTATTACTATTTATTTGTTTGTTGTTAGGTATTTATTTAGTTAGTTAAATAGCTAGTTTAGGTTTTTTTTAATTTTATACATCTCTATATATGTTTATACATTCGTATAGGAAGGTGGGTTGGGGAATTTTTTTTATTATTTGGGTTTAGTTTTGTACTATTTTTGTACTGTTTTGAATTGCATTGTTTTGTATTTGTTGTAATATTTAAAAATCTATTTTTTCTTAATAAAAACATATTATATTAAAAAAGCACTTAAAGTGTTGGCAATGTAATCACATTACAGCCAATAATCGCTTTGAAAGTTTGTGCTTTAGAAACAGCATCCCCAGTTCATCAATTGTATTACAATGAATTTGCATTGAGAAAATGCATGCTATAGCAGAACAACCTGTATACTTGCTTTCTGTTTCACTAGGATCACTATTCAAACCCCAATCTGACTGACAGACCTTGGACTGTGGGGAGCACTGATGCAGAGACTGTAGCCCAAGAATGTGTGTTGGTTTCCTTTAGTTGAGGTCGAGATCACAAGTTTTGGAGTTTAGGCACAAGCTGGATTGGAGAATGGCAGGCAGGATGTATGGGTGAGGCTAGAGACAGTTTGAGGCCAAAATAGAGGGTCAGAGGTGTATTGGGGTATGCTTTCATGGGGTGGACAGAATATCATGGGTGAGTTTGGAGAGACAGGATCTGACCATAGGTTGGGTGCATCTGATCAAGGAGAAGTCAGCATGTTTGTTTACAAAGCCAGGGTGGGAGAGGGGAACGTTCCACTTTTGGTGTGCAGTCCATGATAGGAAGGTACTAGCACAAAACTTTCCTCACCTCCCTTCAACTGCTGTTTCCCGGTTGGAGTGAAAGTAAAATACAGATAAAACCTGAGGTAATGCAGCCGCAGTGAAGAATCAAAATGAACAACCTGCCTTCGGGACCATTTTATTGCCTAACGGGTTTCAGTCTCAGTTAAAACTTGAAGTATCTGAGTTTGATATCATCTAGACTTGTTTTGAGATTTTTTTATTTTTTTGCATCCTGCCAGATACAAGTCCATCCATTTTTTTGGAGGTTAGGGTTCCCTGCAGTATCACTGATAACACATCTGTGCTCAACTGCTGGAGTGCACCTTAAACCCACTTTTTATTACTAATTGATAAAGTTGCCCCAAAAGAGAGGTACCTTCAGTTTAACATGAGTGGAAATTATTAGATTATCCATCCACTGTCCACCCCACCTCTTCATTTTCTTCAGTTGAATACAAAGTATCTTTTAAAATTCCACAAGCAGAGTTTGAGGCAAGTTGATGAAATCTCTCACAGAATTCTCTTCAAATCCAGAAGGAATTTGTAATCTAGATTATAGTTAATCTGGATCTCAGTTAATTTACTCCTATTTGAGTTCAATAGAAGTAAACAAATAATAGTTAAGCAGCAGTTCCCTTAATGGTTTGGTGCATTGAAAATAAACAAAAAATTGTCTGGTGTGTGAAGTGATATTGTTCGAAGGAAATGAATTTAGAAGAATTATTAGCTAAATGCTGAATGATACCCATTTGCAGGCAGGGACTAGTGATGTGCAAGTTGCTTGTCCCCCTTCCCATGGAAACAGTGGGAAATGGCTATTCTATTTGGTGAAAATTGAAAGAAAAGACATTGATAATGTACAATAAATGCCTAGTAATGAAATTAATTAAAAGAAGCTCCTAATCGAGAAGGAAAGAAGAAAGTTTAAGGACAATGAATCCAAGAAGTGAAAGAAAACATATAACTCTGGATTGCGACCAGCAGAAAATTACTTTCAGTTGATATATGTGCTGATATAGAGAATGCTTGTTCTCCTTCTCACTGAAATAGGCAGCATTCAAATTTTGTGCAACTTCCTCATTTTACTGCTTTCAGTATGTAGTCTGACAGGGCTCATGTTGCTGACTGACAGTTTGCTCAACGGAGGGATGTTGCAGCATGTGGGACGTGCAGGTTATAGTGACTGAAACAAGGTCAGATGGACCTCATTGGAATATGAGTTCCCTGATTGGGGCTGTTAATCTGATTCAATCAGGGAGCCCTGGCTGACAGATATAAACAGGAGTGCCAGTCATTCTGTTCACTCTGAGAGTTTGCTCTGAGGGAGCTGGATCCACATGTAAATAAAAGGTGACTTGGTGATGGGATACCGGCCTCTGTAGAGCTATTTCACAGGGTGTTCCAGCCAGCCTCTCCCTCTTAAAAACAAGTCTGTCCCTCTTAAGAAAAGCTGCTGATGGCCAGCAAAGAGAAAACACAGTGCTAGGGCAGGAGGAGAGAGAGAGCTTCACTGTTGGTGGATGTGCACTGAGGGCCCAGGTGGCTGGTGGGTAGGAGAGAGAGAGAGAACTTACATTTTCACAGGAGTTCAGGAGGTTCTGAATCATTGTCTTCTGAAGGGATTGGGATGGGTGGCTAGGGAGGTGACTCCTGCAGACTTGCTCAGAGAACTTGGCAGCAATGCCAGAATAAGGCTAGTTAAAGTCAGTGAAAGCATCTCACCCATCACCACTCCAACCAACCCCCCCGCCATACACACACACACACACACACAAAACGCATGACTCACCCATCTGTCGTTGCTAGCAATCATTAAAATGCAAAAGACATGTAAACACCCAGCAGGGTCTGATGACACCTTCATCCTCTCTATGCCATGTGTTTGTCTAACTGGATGTGTTGTTGGATAAAAATGTTGCCATGATGAAAGATAAAGAATAAACAAAGCCAGACATCAAGGATGCTTCAAAAGCCAAATAATGCCAAAAAGACAAAGTTAAGGCATGCTATCTGAATACATTCACAACACGGTGAATGATCTAAAGGCACAAATAGAGAAACATAATTACTATCACAGGAACTTGGCTGCATAGTGACCAGGACCGGGAACTGAACATTTGAGATATACAACATTTAGGAAGGAAGCACAGACAAGAAGGAAAAGGGGACGGAGTAAGGCTGATAATAAGTGACCACAATATGATAGAAGTTTGCATTATGTTTGAAAGAGATTGATAGGTTCTTGTTGTCTAGAGGAATTAAGGGCTACGGGGAGAGTGCTGGCAGGTGGAGCTGAAATGCGCATCAGCCATGATTGAATGGCGGAGTGGACTCGATGGGCCGAATGGCCTTACTTCCACTCCTATGTCTTATGGTCTTATGGAAAGTGAGGTGGTCCATTCTGAAGCAAATGCTTTAAATTTGAAGAAGGGTAATGATAAAGGCATGAGGCACAAATTGGCTGAGGTGGATCAACAAAGTACATTAAAATTTACGACCGTACCCAGGCAATGGATAGGCTCTAAGTATCTTTTACACAATGTACAGCAAGTATATGTTTCTTTCAGAGTGTATAAGTTCAAATAAAAAGTCAATCAACCACGGCTAACAAAGGAAATTCAGGATTGTTAATGATTTTTAAAAATTGCAGTAAGCCTGAGGATTGGGAGGTTTGTAGACTAATGGAGGACTAAGAAAGTACTAAGGAAAGGGAGAATAGAATATGAATGCAAATTAGTAAAAGGAAACATAAAAACATGTAAAAGCTTCTATAGGTACATATAAAGGAAATGTTTGGCTAAAACTAATCCAGGTCCATTGCAAACAAAGTCAGAAGAATTATAATGGCAAGTAGGGAGGGTTAGAGAAACTAAATTGTTACTTTGTGTCTGTTTTCACTGAGAAAGATACCAGAAGACACCCAGAACTAGAGATCCAACTGGTGATGGAGAATGAGGAATTGAAGAAAATTAGCATTAGTAAGAAGGTTGTACTGGCAAACATTAGAGGGTTGAAAGTTAATAAACTCACAGGACCTAATCTACTACATCCCAGAGTTATCAACAAGGTGGCTATAGAGTTAGTCAATGAATTGGTGCTTACCTTCGAAAATTCTATCCTTTTGTTTAGTAAATGTGGATGTAAGCATTTACTTGTTGCAATTAGGATATTGTTCACTTCTGTTTCACTGCCTTTTTCTCAACCTACATTTAGAAGATTAACATCATGCAAGGTAGCATCATCCATATCAGAGAAAATCTGAATTTAATGCAGGCTAAGTGTGAAGAGTTTGCTGGAAATGTGGAAGACAAGTCAACTGATAACCAGGTAAAAACGTATATGTTTACCTCCTTGCTTGCTAGGACAGTTAGAAATATCCTAAGGTCTGCACTAACAAAGTTTGATGCACAAGGCTACAGACTTACAAGTTAATGAAACGCTGCATATTATAATCAGCAAATTGTAAAGATCGTAGTGATCTGCTATTAGATTTCATCTAACATTGTGATTAAATGGAATGAACAGAGATTCCTCATTTTTAATCAAATAAATGACTGCTAGATATTTTGCAATGTCTATTTAAAATTGTCAGTATTTGGCATTATGAGATACTTTGTGCATTTTATTTGCTGATCATATTGTAAGTAATTCTGCAGTACAGATTGCTTTCCAGTAGAATGCATAACTTAAAAGAATAATTGCAACTAAGTGATTTGTTCTGGTGATGAAGCCATTCATTTGATTAAAAAGTAAATGAACTACAAATTCTCCCCAACTATCATTTAGTTGAATGATCACCCATCAGGAATATAAATCTTTTGCAAGTTATCCAGCCTTTTATTATTCACAATCTTCAGACCAATCAATGTGCAACCAAAAAGTTGTTAAAACATAAAATATATGGATTGCCAAATGGAAGAAAGATGGCAAGAACATTAACTGACAAATACAAAGGTATTACTTTTATGTGATAAAGTACAGTGAGGTTTTACTCTGGACATAGCAATGGCACAATTTTACAAGCATTTCAAAATGTAACAGGAAAAATTATTGATTGAAGTGATTATGAATCTAACTTGCAGCATCAATAAAATATAATTACTATAGATTTGAAACAGGCAACTATTCAGTGGAGAAATGTTAGTGTCACAAATGGAGCAATTAATTACACATCCTCAGATCTTTAGAACATTCGAACACACCTTATAGCCCATGAATTATTTTGAGATATAGTCAGCTTGGCAGCCCATTGTTCACAGCATGGTCCCACCAATAGAAATAGAATAAATGGCTAAATGTTGGCAATATCGAGTGAACGATAAATACTGGCCAGCTCACGGGTAGAATGCCTGCTCTTCTCTCAGTTGTGCTTTTGGATTATTAATGTGTACAAGGTAGATGGGACCTTGATTTAACACTTCATTTGTGAGGCAGCATCTCCATTAATACTGCACTGAGATTAGCTTGTTAAGTGTCTGAAATGAAGTTTGAATCAATGACTTTCCAATTCAGAGTTAATTGTACCGCCGTTTGGTCAGGATTGAGATTGGGATGGTTTGGCGATGTGGTGGTGGGAAAAACAGGTGAAATAGCTCTGATGGGTAATTGGACAAAAACCTACCTCCTGGATTCAGCAGATCTTGCCTACTTTTAGCCACCTGAGGACAGGAAACCCCATTGCTTTAATTTTCTGTAAAACAATGGCTCAGCATAAAACACAAAGTTGCCCAAACCCAGCTTTGTTCAGGCTGGAAGTGAGGGAATTGGGTCAGAATTCAGAGTTTTAACAAGTGAGTGGCCTAGCTGACCCAAATTAAACTGATTTTGAAAATTAAAGTTCTCCCCAAATGTGCTTGTCCCAAAGTACCAAAATATTAAATGCAAATATTGCCACTACTATTAAGTTGTATTATTAGAGTCCGATTTCCTCATTTGTGGTAAATGTTTAGATATAATTTCTGAGCCTTTAAACAATTCAATCATGCTTTTATTGGTTCAAGTAGCATTAAATCTGGGAAAAATTATCAGATTTTCTCATTATTTTTGCTCCTAAAGTGTAATAATCATTTCTCCTTCATTGTGATTTGGACAAGGTAGATAATTAGCAAATACATGACAGATATAATTTGGATAATGAGGTTTATCCATTTTGGTAGCAAAAACACGAAGGTGGATTATTATCTAAATGGCGATAGATTGGGAAAGGGGAGGTGCAGTGAGATCTGAGCATTCTTGTGCTGAAAATAAGGATGTAGGTGCAGCAGGCGGTAAAGAGGGGAAATGGTGTGTTGACCATCATTGCAAGTGTATTCAAGAACAGGAGCAGGGCTGTCTTGCTGCAACTGCACAGGGCCTTGGTAAGACAACACCTGGAGTTTTGTGTTCAGTTTTGGTGTCCCCACGCAAGGAAGGATGTTCTGGCTATTGAGGAAATGCAAATGAGGCTTATCAGGCTGACTCCTGCGATGGCAGGACTGATGTACAGGATCAGTCGGATTATATTCATTCGCGTTTAGAAGAATGAAGGGGAATGTCTTAGAAATTTATAAAATTTTAACAGTTTTAGACAGAGTAGGTGCAGGAAGAATTTTCTGAGTTGCCAGGGAATCCAGAACCTGGGGTCACAAAGTAACAGTAGTCCACTGCAGATTTAAATGAGGAAGAACTGCTTCAGCCAGATAGTAGATAGCCTTCCACAGGAAACTGTTGAGCTCTAAACATTGAAGACTTTCAAGAAAGATATAGGATGACAGATCCCATGTTATGGGGAGAAAGTGGGAACAAGGTAATGAATTGGATGATCAATATGATCATATTGAACGGCAGAACAGGCTTGAATGGCTGATTGACCTACCCCTGCTGCTGTATTCTATGTTTCTATTGCAAATGGAAAGAGGTAGACCATTGAAAAGAAAGATCCAGCATGAAAATACTGTCTACATTCTGCCTCACAAATAACAGTATTCATTCATTGATCTGACTCATGGATAGTATAGATACTAGTGTGTGTATGTATGTAAAGTATAGATATAAGTGTATATTGTACAAAAATTGACTTACATTCACATGGAAACAAAATCAGAAGTTGCTGGAAAAGTTCAGCAGGTCTGGTAGCAATCTGTGAAGAGAAATCAAAGTTAACGTTTCAGGTTCTGAGGAAGGGTCACCGGACCTTAAACAGCAACTTCTGTTTTTGTTTCTGATTTACAGCATCAGCAAGTTGTTTTGGTTTTTAGGTGTATTCAGACAGGACTGATGTCAAAATGTATTTTTCCATAAACTATTTTTTCTGATACCAGGAGAAATTAATAATAATATTGATGTATTTCTGCTTTGTTTAGGAGCTTTCCAGACTGTACAAATTGGTGCAGAAACTGAATGTGTCTACAGTTTCCAGTACCCTGGAAATAAAGGATGAAATTCATGAACTTCGCAATTTAACAGCTGAACTCACCCAACAATTCAGGGCCATGGAAACAAATCTGCATTCTCTTAGAGAGCTGACAAACACACAGGTTTAGTATCATATTTCATGACCATTTCTTTAGAGAGTGCTGTTGATATTAGTGTAATGTTATAGTTTACCTGCGAACTAGATAAACCAGTCAGAGCTCAGCATGAGAATATCCCAACAGATGACTAATGGAATCAAGTTAGTTGCTCTATAGAAGATGGATTGGACAGTAAGTGAATAAGCATGTTGAGAGGAAGAGGCAGGGGAGTGAGATGAGTTTACTATCTCTCTATAACACAAAGTGGAGGCTTTATTCAGACATTGAGTAAACAGGAAGAAACCAGGAGGTGGGAACTATAAAGATCTCAAATTGAAGCTGGTGAGACCATAGAATCCTTAAGGTAGAAACTAACATTTAATAAGAAATGAAAAGGCCCAAGTGCAGTGCTGTAAAGTCACTGAGCTTTTGCTCAAAGCCATCCTCTTCTTCTTCTATGTATCAGGCTACAGGAGGCCTGGGAAACCTGGCCAGCCAATATTAAACCGAGAAAACAGGTTAAATCTGAGGCTGTTGGCATTTTAGTATTTAACTGTTTCACATTAACTCCACGTCACCATTCCCACTCCTAGCAATCAACTCCCAACATATCTTCCCACTTCCTGCTCATCTTGCCCAAGACCAGTCAGGCAGTACAACCCCACATCTTTAGGGACTATGGCATCTTTTCTTCAATAGAAAGGAGGTTAGGTTAGAAATGAATTAGGAAATCCAGTTAACAGAAAATGCCAAAGACATTCTATAAATTCATTAAGGGCAAAAGAGTAACTAGGAAGAGGATAGGGTCCTTAAAGATCAACAAGGTCATCTGTGTGTGGAACCATAGGAGATGGGTGAGACACTAAATGAACATTTTGTGTCTGTATTTATCCTGGAAAAGGACATGGAAGCTAGGGAACTTGACAAAATAAATAGTAATGCCTTGAAAAGTGACCATATTACAGAAGAGGAGATGCTAGAGGTCTTAAAATGCATAAAGATAGATAAATCCCTGGGATCTGATCAGGTGTTTCCCAGAATTTGTGGGAAGATAGGGTTGCTGTAACCCTTGCTAAGATATTTGTATCATCAACAGCCATGGGTAAGATGCCAGAAGATTGAAGGTTGGCTAATATAGTCCAATCATTTAAGAAAGGCTGTAAGGAAAAAAACAGGGAACTATAGGCCCATGGGTCTGACGTCAGTGATGGGCAAATTGTTGGAAGGAATCCTGAGGGATAGAAATTATATGCATCTGGAAGAGAAAGGATTGACTAGGGATAGTCAACATGGCTTTGTGTGTGGGAAATTGTGTCTCACTAACTTGATTGAGTTTTGAGTTTTTTGAAGAGGTGACAAAGAAGATTGATTAAGGCAGAGTGGTATGTCATATATAGATATATTCAACAAAGCATTCAACAAGATTCTGCATGGTAGACCAGTTAGCAAGGTTAGATCACATGGAATCCAGGGAGAGACAGCCAATTGGAAACAAAATTGGCTTGATGTTAGGAGCCAGAGGATGGTGGTAGAAGGTAGAGGTAGAGCTTTACAGACTGGAGGCCGATGACCAGTGGTGTGTTACAAGACTCTGTGCTGGGCCCCCTGCTTTTCATCATTTATATAAATGATTTGGATGTGAGTAAAGGAGGTAAGGTTAGTAAGTTTGCAGGTGACACTAAAATAGATGGTGTATTGGAGAGTGAAGAAGATTATCTCAGAGTACAACAGGACCTTGATCAAATGGGCCAATGGGCTGAGGTGTGACAGATGGAGTTTAATTTAGATAAATGTGAGGTGTTGCATTTTGGTAAGGCAAACCAGGGCGAGACCTAGAGTCATAGAGTCATGCAGCATGAAAACAGATCCTTTGATCCAACTTATTCAGGCCAACCATGTTCCCAAATCAAACTAATCCCACTTGTCTGCATCTATATCCCTAAAAAAACATGCAGAGAGTCCTTGACATTGATCCAACTTCCTCAGAGCCAGCTCCCAGAGTGAACAGAATCTCCACCACTCCTGTTTATATCTGTCAGCCACCCTGCTGGTGAATGATGGCCTGTTGTTTGTAACCAATACTCATGGAAGCCCGTGAATTGCAGAGGATGCTCGCAGTTTTTCTATCATCGTCCCTGTGTTTGACAAATGAACTCTATTCACATCCAACCACTTTAAGTGGGCATCTATAATGACTAAGAACATTGAGCTAATGAAAGGTTGACATGTAACCGAGTCCAGGGTTTACCCAGCCATTCCCATGAATGTGGGTGAGCTGCTGGTTGTATCCTGAGTACTGCCACACAAATGCAGCTAAGTCTGCATCCAAGCCTGACCACCAGCATAATATTCATCTCTCCTATAAAAAGATTTTCATCAGATATTTTGCTTGATCCCGGTGATTCAGATCTCTCAGGTTAATGAGTCCTCAGTTCCCTGACCCAGTGGGTATGCTGTACCTGTCTAATGGCTAATTTGTTTTGAATTTAAGGGGCCAAGCACAAATCCAGTTCAGCTTAGTTCAAGTGTTGATTTATCCAGGCTCTGAGGTTTGGCCAGGCCATCTAATGGTGCACCAATGGTCATGGAGCTGAGAGAAAGGGTAGTAAAGCAGGCCTGGAGTTAAGCTTGTAAGTGGAAATTGAGCCCATCTTTTCACATGATATCACTAAGAACAGCAGAAATATTAAGCAGGTGGGAAGTTAGTTAGGTGTAGATTCTCAGGAAAGATCCGGAGATGATAAAGCAGGAGCAGAAGGAAAAGGTAACAATAAAGAAGGGGTCGCTATGATTATACAGGTTGAAATAGAGCAAGGGCAGGTTCCTGAAGTTTCACAGTAAAGGAGAGATGGAGGATGGCTATGTATTCTGGATCAGTTGCTGCAGAGAGATCAAGAAGTGCCTGGAGAGTATTGGACTCTCGCCACAGTTTCAAAGGATGTTATTCGTAACTTTGGCGAGGTTAGTTTTAGTGCTGTGAGAAGAATGGGAACCAGATTGGAAACAGCCAAACTAGGAATTTTCATAAGGTCCTTGTATTTAATCTAAATGATTTGGCCTATCCCTGCAGGACATATAGTCCATACTGTGGCAGTTGCATATCAGAATATAAAAGGTCATCTTCTGTGATTGATTCTGGCATTTAATCCCATAATCACTTTAACAAAAAGAAAGAAACCAATTGTAGACCCTGTTAAAGAATGGAAGAGTTTAATATGTGCATAAAATTGTTATAATGTGCAGTCATTTTTACTCATTTTACCTTGTTTACAGTATTTTAAATGATGAGATAGAAGACAGTCATTGACTAACTTTGATTATTTTGCCTTTGGTTGACTCTGTATTCCTTCTGTCCATCTCAACTCATGACTATGTTGTCCACCTAACCTAACATTCATTGATACAGGGATGTCTGCAGGAAACATCCAAACTGTCACAATATCTTGTTTACAACTTAACAGGGTTAATTCACATACAGATGTAGAATGACATTGTGAAATTTGAAAGTGCCAGTTATTATCAATTGATCCGAAAGCTAGCTATGTTTCTTTCAGATACAGTAAGGTATCTCACTGTGTGTATTTTCTTTTAAGGTTATTGAACTAGACCAGTTTGAAGAATCATTAGAAAGAATGCGCAACATGTCAGAAAATTTGAAGTCTCACCAAAGTCAACTGGAACAGGTTAGTATTGTTTCTTCAAACTATTCCTAAAGTACTTTCAACTAACAAGTGTAAAATTTTGATTACTGAACTAGTCACAGATTTTTAGAAGCACTTTGTTCATTCTGTTTTTTTAAATTAATTTTTGCAATGTGGGCATCATTGGCAAGGCCAGCCTTTATTGTATGTTCCCAATTGCCCTTACAGGGATGGTAAGGAGCTGCCTTCCTGAACCATTTGATTTAGGTACACTCACAGTGTTGTTATGGCCAAATTTTAGGATTTTTACTCAATGGCAGTGAAGGAATGGGAGTATAATTCTAATTCAGGATGGTGTGTGGTTTAGACTGTATCTTGAAAGTGATGGTGTTCCTGTATATCTGCTGCCCATGTTTTTCTAGGTGGTAGAGATCTACTAGATGTAAACACTGCTATCTACTAGATGTAAACACTGCTATTATTATACACCAGTTATCATAGAGTTGTACAGCACCGAAATAGATCCATCAGTCCAACTCATCCATACTGACTACATATCCTAAACTGATCTCGTCCCATTTTCCAGCATTTGGCCCACAACCCTTTAAACCCTTCCTAATCGTGTACCCATCCAGATGCCTTTTAAATATTGTAATTGTATGTGCCTCCGCTACCTCATCTGGCAGCTAGTTCCTTCTCTCACCTTAAACCTATTCCTTCTAGTTTTGGACTCCCCTACCCCGAGAAAAAGACCTTGGCTATTCACTCTATCCATGCCTGTCATGATTTTATAAACCTCTTTAAGGTCATCCCTGAGCTGCCAATGCTCTAAGGAAAAAAATCCCCAGCTTATTCAGCCTCTCCCTTTAGCTCAAACCTGCCAATCAGAGCAACATCCTTGTACATCTTTTCTGAACCATTTTTAATTTAACAACAGGTTTGCTATAGCAGAGTGACCAGAACTGAACACAGTTTTCTGAAAGTGGCCTCAACAACACTTTCACTACATAACATTCCATGGTGCACTGAACAGTGAAGAAAATTATTTCAGAGTACATCTTGATTAGATGGGCCAATGGACCGAGGAGTGGCAGATGGATTTTATTTTAGATAAATGTGAGGTGTTGTATTTTGGTAAGGCAAACCAGGGCAGGGCTTATACACTTAATAGTACAGCCCTGGGAATGCTGTTGAACAAAGATATCTAGGGGTGTAGGTAGGTGCACAATTCCTTGAAGGTGGAGTCACAGGTAGACAGTTTGGTGAAGAAGGCGCTTGACACACTTGCCTTCAATGGTCTGTGATGGTAGGAGTGAATGTGGACAATGGTATGCTGATCAGGTGGAGTACTTTGTTTCTGAACTTGTGCTTCTGGAATGTAGCACTCATCCAGTGACCCGGAAAGTAGAAATTCAATTTCAAAGCATTAACCCTTACTAGAGCGCAAGAGAGAATATATCTTGACACCTAACAAAAGATTTTCATTAGCTGGATTGATGGTATCTTTACAATCTCTCAAATAGTAGACTAAAAAATGAAGTCTAAAATCTTCCAATTTTTCTGAGTTCAGTTGGACAGACCCATGAAGCCCCTTAACTTTACATAGCATCCTTTGTTGAGTGAGAGTCATAGAAACTACATGGAAATAACAAAGAGAGATTATCCATTTGTATGTATGTTTTGATGTTTTAATTGCAGAGCCCAAAGACTGAATTAAGACTTGCAATGATACTTACAAAATGATATAATACAATGGCACAACAATACAATGCACTTTTCACATCACAAAGTCACTTAAGAGCTTTTTGAAGTGCAATCACTGTGGTAATGTATGAATAATCAAATTCAAATTTATTCTATATGCCACTACATTTCTGGAAATTAATTGCCTTCTCTCAAACTAACCGTGAATATTGTCTGCAGGATCTTGCAATCTTCCTAAACATAATTATACTGTTATTTTATGGTAACACAGTTTTCCCTTGTCTTAAGCATAATGCACTCATCATTAGCCTATGTTGAAGCCAATTGGAATTTGAGGGGTGCCTTCTACCTTTCTGTTGAACTTCTAGTGGGTGAATGGAGAGCCAGACATTAACCAAAAAATCTAGCTTATTGTGTTAAAGTAGGGGAGACGTCTAACTGGCAAAGACTGCTGAGGCACGCACGTCAAAATATTTCAGAGCATTGAGGCTACATCACAGTCCAAGTTGAAAATTGTTTAAATTCCTCTTGCTCAGCAATGTAAATAAATATAAATTAATGATTGCTGACTGAAGTATGGTTGCAGTACACGATCACTTGTGCTTCCACATGGTTAGCATCATGTTATCTCTTGTAGGATTTGGATAGCAATTTCCAACAGATCTCACAGTTGAAGGAAGAGGCTTATCAAAGAGAAGATGCGTTGAACCAAACAAGCCAGCCCTCTGCAACTATGGCACAACTCCAAATTGAAAGCACTCCATATCCACCACCACAGCAGACAGAAAGTTCCAAAGTCACATCATTAATGAGCCATAAGGATGATGGAAAACTAGGTAACCAATCATGCTGTGATTCTGTTAATGCATAATTTAGAAGTTAAATTATATCAAACACAATTTGTCCCATAAAAATGTAAAACTGCCTTATAAGTACTTTGTAATTGGATAATCTAAAATGTATTTCAGGCAATAATCAAGATAATACATTTAAGTCTCACAAATTGTTAAATTAATTTTACGCACTAACCCTATTGCAGTTTCAGTGATACTAAAAATCTATCATTTCACTTTCAGATGTCCGGACACCTGCTACAGAAAACACCTCGCATAAATCTGTGCTCAGAAACATCATTTCAATTCCTTCAATAACAAATTTGAAAGGTGGGAAATATATTAATGTTCAATTTTATATAAAAATTCCTCCTTTAGGAGGAATAAAGCCTTTCTTCTGACATACACAAATCACTAAGAAACTATATAGCATATACAAAAATAAAAATTTCTTCGTCAGGCAACTTCGCAAATGACCAGTCCACATTACAAGCAGTACAGAAGTCAACATATTTAATTACAATGGAGTTTCACGATGTATTGTACATTTGGTTCCCAAAAGCTCATTCACCAGGAGCAACACCATGGGAGATCCAGTAACATGGTAATAAAATGGTCATTAGTTTCATATAATTTAGGTAACTCTCACTAAGAGTTGACCTTTCTCATTTAACAACTTAACCCAGAGTTTATAAAGTGCATACTCCCATTGAAGAGCTCCAGCTTCCACCAGCTCATATCAGGAAATTGTGATTCCAGATTACATTTTATTATTTTTCTGCTTTTGTTTTAAGTATCACAAAGTGAAATAAGATTATCAGATACTCCAAAATTAGAAAAACTAATTTTTGATCCATCTTTGTCTTCTAACAGCATTGCAGTCATTTTTCTATGATGCAGACTGGACTGGGCACGGCTACCTGACGTATAGGGACCTAGTGAATACTCTTGGTCAATGGGCACCAACTGAAGAAAATATTAAACAGTTTGATGAAGATAACAATGACAGATTCTCCTATACAGAGATGATCAATGCTTTAGGACTACAAGGTAAGAATAAGGGAACAATGGTTAGTTATCGTTACAGTTCAAGAAAACCTCTTGACAATATTAATGAAAAAGCACCCAGCAGGTAATTTGAGGAAAATTACAAATTTTATATCATTATAAATCTTAAAAGTAATTTTTTTTCTATGTTTTTAATATGTTGACTATTTTACTTTGAATTATTTATAAGTTAAATTTATTTAATCTTCTCCATTTATCAAGGTTGGGGGAATAATTAAATATTAGGAATATCCAAGTGCATTGTCAGCATCAGCAACTGAGAAAGCTGCTGAAGAACTGCCCAGCTCGTCACAAAGATGTTGCCCAGTCAGGCTGAACCATCTTCAGCCACATCAGCAATGGTCTTCTCATTCATGGGGTTAGGACTGGGGGGCTGTTAAACTGAAGATTATATGGGTTGTTTGAAATTTTCTCAATCTTAGAGAAGCTTATCTGCTCCATATGCATGCTTATACACTAAAACCTGGGGAATTAGCATTTTTGACAGTGAAAATTATAGTACATCTTCCGCATCAACAAAATTTACAATTTTGCAAGTAAACCTTTTTGGTTCTAAGCTACAGCAAAACCATTCCCAAAAAAAAGAGCTCAGACTGTAGTCTTAAATTAAGTGCAGGTTGTAGATGAAGTGGGATCATATTAGACAAATTCATAAAAAGAATTAAAACCTATGTATGATTCCATTGTAGAGGGTATGGCAGGACCATGCAACAGTAGCATTCCAGATGAAGATGGAAAAATTCTTGGTGCTTCATCTTTTTGTAACCTGCACTTTCTATCCAATGTTGCATACCGCTGTGCTCAAACTGAACTAAAGATCTGGAAGGTTGATTAGGTTAACATCGGAGATATTCAGGTGCTGATAAGTGTTGAGAAAGTTGCAGATTATATTGAGAGAGAAGATAAGGCTTGGGATTAGACACCAGCTTCACAAAGGCTAAGAATAATTCTTTAAGAAATAGAGAAATATGTCCAGGTTACAAGCAAAGTGCCAAGAAGATGAGAAGTAACTATTTAAGCATTGCGAGATAAAGTTTAATTGAATGGATGACAAGTGAAGAGACAGATTTGAGAGATAAATAATTAGAAATTCTCAATATTAAAAATGTAGACTATCAAATTTAGTACCTAAAGCAAGGCTAGAAGATGTCAGGGGAGATGTTAATATTATTGGCTTTGAAGAATCCTTGTCTGCTATTATTTGTGTGTAAAGAAAAATCCAACATCTAGGATAAATCTACTTTTATTTATGTTGTTTTTTAACAATTTCCATGAATGTGGAGATTTATTTATCATTTTTATTTTCCAGAATAAAGCAGTTGATCAACTTGATCAAGAACAAATGTCTACACAATTATCTTACCACTTCAAAACTAGACTAACACCTATATCAATGCTTTGCACTAACATTAGAAATTTCTACATATAATAGAAATTAAAGAAAAAGTAGAAATTAAAGAAAAAATAGAAATGCTATTATTAGACTCAGAATGTAAACTGATACTATTTTAGCATGGATAAACCCTTCAGTTCGTAGCACCTAATCCAACATTTCTTTGTGATTCAAATAGTTCAATATTGCAGCCTGTATTTTACAAATATTGTACATTGAATAGTTCCTATATTTAATTTGGAATGCATGTTTTAAAGTTAATGATTGGTTTCATAGTACTTTATTCCAAAATGTGACCAATTTAACAAATAATGATATAAAATTTGCTTTGAAAGTATTTTTTCATTTTATTTGCATCAATAAAAACCTCCTACATGTTACATCTCAAAACATTATGAACGAATTGTGTGTTCTTCACATATATTAACAAACTCTAACAATGCAGCTGTCTATTTCCCTTGGGTTCTCCCACTCATCCAGAGAAATATCATGATTTTTCCAAAGTTTCTACTGCTCTTCCATCAATGCTAGGTTCTTTTTTGTCAGTCCTGTTTCTTTAAGAGTCTGTCTTATCACTTTTGACATGACTGGATCAGAATGAAACATAAGGTCAGTTGAAAAGTCCAAGAAGCATATGAACATACATTCCTGTCTAAACTGATAAATTTGGACTCTCTTCTTGGTCTTGACATTAGACCATCTCATGAGATAAATTGTAATTTGACTGGTTATCTTAAAAAGTGATCTTAATAATCTTTGAAAATTTCGTAGAAATTCTCACCTGCCACACAATAAGCACCAGTAGTAACCATTTCAGCCCAATGAACTATGTACCTTAAGTAAACTTAGAATTTAAAAACAAATTCCCTGCATTCAGCATATTTATGGTCTCACATTTATTATGACTTGAAATATTCTGTGATATTTCTAATTCGGTGAAGAAAGAAGTCATATAAAACAATATGATAATGGACATTCTGACAAAGATAATTCCAGCCCAACCATCTTTAGTTGCTTCATCAATGATTGCAAAGTTCAGCACAATTTGCATTTTCTCAGACACTGAAGCAGTCCATGTTCAAATGCAACTTGATATGGACAGTATCCAGGTTTGGGCTGACAAGTCGCAAGTAACATTGACATCAAACAAATGGCAGGCTATGATCAATAAGAGACAATCTAACCACCAACCCTTGACATTCAATGATGTTACCATCACTGAATCCCCCAGTGAAAACATTGTGGGGGTTACCATTGACCAGAGACTCACTACATAAACACAGTGGCTCAAGAGCAGGTCAGATGCTAGAAATATGTTGTTGAGTAACCACCATACTCCTCAAAGTTTGACCATCATCTACATGGCACAAGTCAGGAGTATGATGAAATACTCCCTGCTGCAGCTCCAGCAACACGCAAGAAGCTTTTCACCATCCAGGACAAAGCAGCCCACTTGATTGACACTACATCCACAAGCAACCATTCCCTCCACCACTGATGCTCAGTCATAGCAGTGAGTACTATCTACAAGATGCACTACAGAAATTCACCAAAGATCATGAAAAGACAGCACCTTCCAAATCCATCACCACTTCCATCTAGAAGGACAAAAGCAGCAGGTATATGAGAACCACATTCAAGTTCCCCTCCAAGCCACTCACCATTCTGACTTGGAAATATATCTCCGTTTCTTCACTGTCATTGGGTCAAAATGCTGGAATTTCCTCCCTGATGGCATTGTGGGTCAACCCACAGCAGGTAGACTGCAGTGGTTCAAGAAGGCAGTTCACCACCACCTTCTCATTAGGATTTTACATTAGGATTAAATCTCGGCACAACATTGTGGGCCAAAGGGTCTGTTCTGTGCTATACTTTTCTATGTTCTATGTTCTCAAAGGCAACTAGAGATGGGCAACATTTGCTGGCCCAACCAGTGATGCCCACATCCCACAAGTGAATTTTTAAAAAATAAGTAAATCTGAGCAGCTTATCACTTGCATTTGAAGCTCGAACAGGCTGGCTGCTCCTACATTCAGCTGATGACCATGTGAAAACTCCATGACTCTCATCCATGTAGCTTTGAAATTGACCATTTGATGTTCCATTGTGCTCTAGGCTTTTCTGCAGATCCCCATGAAAACTGATTGTGGATTCATTAATTAGATGGTCATTTTTTTTTGCATATTGCCAGACTTAAAGCTCAGAAGCTAACAATGTAAAAACCTCTTAATACAGCACTTTTTTTTTGTTTTAAGAACACATTTTAAGCGCATAATTTTAGGGTGAGAGGGGAGAAAATGGGACCTGAGGGGCAACTTTTCACACAGAGGGTGGTTCTGAACTGCAGTTACAACATTTGCACGGGCACATAAATAGGAAAGCTTTAGAAGGAAATAGGTCAAATGCAGGCAAATGGGATTAGTTTAGTTAGGGAAACTTGGTTGCCATGGACAAGATGGAAGTGAAGGGTTTTTTTCTGTGCTGTAGAACTTGATAATAGTACACATTAAGAAACCAGTTACGTTATCTATTGACCATACTTTTATTAAGCAAGTAAAGTTTTCACAGAAATCCAAATTACGGCCTCATTGTAAAGACCAAAAAGAAATAAAATTATATTACAACAGGTTCAAATAAAATGACTTGTACATGTCAAAATATATTGATAGGGTTTGAATACCATGAAGCAAATGGAAAATTGGGATTGAAAAATAAACTAATGCAGGTTACTTATTATCTTATTATTACCACATTATTACTTATTATCTCCAACTTCTTTTTAAGCTCCAAAAACTTTGCTAACCTCGACAACAAATAACATATTTTTATTAACTAAATACACTTTATATTGATCCAACTGGGCCTACATCCAAATCAAAGATTCAAATAGTTTTGTCACACTTCCCCATGATTACTGATATGGTTTAGTGCACAGATCATGTCTTGGTGGAGCGAAGAAGTCGTCTAGCAAAAAAAGGAATGTCAATGGTTAACCACTGATTTTTTTTTAAATAGAAACCTGTTCATTTGATCATAAAAGATAGGAGCAGAATTAGGTCATTCAGCCTCTTGAGTCTCCTCTGACATTCAATCATGGTTGACTGTTCACAATCCCAGATTCCTGCCTTCACTCCTTAACCCTTGCTCCCCTAACTAATCAAGGACGTAACTATCTCTGTCTTAAATATATGCAGTGACCTGGCCTCCACAGTCCATTCCAACAATAAGTTTCATAGATAAACCACACTCAGGCTGAAGAAAGTCCTCCCCATCTCCAACTTAAATGATTGTTTCTTCATTCCGAGGCTGTGCTCTTGAGTCCTAGTCTCTCCTATTATTGGAAACATCTTCTTCATGCCCACTCTAACCAGGCTTCTCAGTATTCTGTTAGTTTCAATGAGATTCCCCCTCACCCCTCTAAACTTTATTGAGTACAGACTGAGAATCCTCAACCATATGACAAGCCCTTCATTCCTGGAATCATTCTTGTAAATCTCCTCTGGACTTCCTCCAAAGCCAACACATCCTTCTTCAGATATGGGGTCCAAAACTGCTCACAATATTCAAAATATGATCTGACCAGAGCCTTGTACAGCTGCAGTTCATTCTGTTCTTGTATTCTAACACTCCCAAAATGAATGTAACATTGCCTTCCTAAATACCAACTGAACCCACACTTTAAGAGAATCCTGAACTAAAACTCCTAAGTCCCTTTGTGCTTCAGATTTTCAAAACCTTTTGCCTTTTAGAAAATTGTCTGTACTTCTATTTTTCCTACCAAAGTGCATTAATTTCCTACATTGTATTCCATCTGGCACTCTACTAGCCTGTCCAAGTCCTTCTGCAGACTCCCTGCCTCCTCAACATTACCACATATCGTTGTGTCATCTGTAATTCATCCACTTCATTGGTGTATAACATGAAAAGTTGTGGTCCCAAAATAGACCTCTGCACAACTCCATGAGTCACTAGTTGCCATCCTGAAAAAGTCCCTTTATCCCCACTCTCTGCCTCCTGCCAGTCAGCCAATCCTCTATCCATGCTAATACCTTGCCCCTGATGTGATGGGCTACTAATTCAGCAGCCCCCAGTGCAGCACCTTATCAAAGGCCTTCTGGAAATCTGAATAGGTTACGTCTACTCACTCTCCTTTGTCTAACTTGCTTATTTACTTCTCAAAGAATTCTAACAGATTTTCCAGGGCCTGACCTTCCTTTGACATATCTGCCCTGTCTCAGCCCTGTTTTCCTGTGCACTTCCAAGTAGTCTGCAATCTCATCCTTAATAATGGACTCTAAAATCTCACCTTATCTTAATTGAGGTCAGGCTAACCAGCCTATAATTTTGTATCCTCTGCCTCCCTCCCTTCTTAAATAGGGGTTATTATATTAGCTATTTTCTAGCCCTCCGGGACCCTCTCTGTCTCCAGTGATCCCGGAAAGATCACCATCAATGCCTCCATAAATCTCCATTATGAGTTCCTCAAGCATTAGCAAAGGAAACCAATTGCTAACTGTGCTCTCTGATTGCTCTTCAGACAAAGTCTGGCTTGTCACTAATAACTGCAACCTGACAATCATAATGACCAATTGCTGATCACTATGTGCTGCTCATGGTAAGTCTGTCACCATTTGTAGATGTAATTCCTCAGTGTTATGGTGGTACCTTCCTGATTGGTATTCTTTTGATTTAGGATGTGTTGTGCTGTTGAACTTGCTGTGATTCTTATGGACCACATTGAACACAAACAACAACTTACTTTTTACTGGAAAAATTTCAGCATTGCTAATTAAACAGGATATCACAATCAAGGTTATGATTCAGTAAATTAATGAAGCTATAATAGGAATAGGACAGTTACTAAGCAGAATCAGTGATGAAGATCATAGAAAATTTGTTCTGTTTCCAGGATGAGGCTAAGTGGTCTTAGTTGTTGTGTTTATATTGCCCTAGGAAGTCATGTTCAATACAACATACATTTTTCCAACCTCTCTCCACTTTTTTTTAGGAGTGCTAGTTCATTAGGTATATGGCTGAACTGAGAAAAGCCAAGAAACTCCATAAGTTAGGTCTTCCACTGGTCACACATTAGCTGGCATTTACGTGCAATTCTTATAAGAAGCATGTTATTTTTGGTGAGACTATAAAAGGATTAAAGTTCTTAGATTTCCTGTGATTGTAGCTTACTGACCGTGATCATCTAAGATGCAATTTTTGTAATTTTTATTACTGTGGACAGAATTAGTTTTGGAAAATTATCCAAATTCTTTATAACATAGAGGTCAATGTACAACATCTTTATAGCAACATTATATTCTAAATGACTTCACTAAGAACTTGGGGGTAAGTATAATTTTGAAAATAGACTTTTGCTTGAGGTGAGATGTTAAAAAGTGAAAAATATCTGTCCGCAATATGCTCCAATTCAATTTTAAAGGAGGCAGGATCGAGAGGAAGCAAAGTGACATGTCCATGGGTCTTTGAAACCTTTAGTTAGATTAGGTGTCTCCATCTTAACAAGGTGCCTATTTTTGACTCATGCCAGACCATTTACTTTAAATTTAGAAACTCCCGTAGATTAAAGTGGGCAAGAAAGCATAATCAATAGGGCCTTGCTTCACAGGCAACTCAGTTGTTAATTGGGAAACCTAGAAAATTTCAGATATGCCCTGTTGATAACACTGCAGATCAATTTAAAAACCTGAATATCATGGTTAAGGCTGAAGACATATCCCCTGACAATGAGCTAGAGGTATCGGACAATGCACAACTCAAAACGTAGGAGTGCAGACCTTTTATGGAGGGATAAATATCATGACACTTAAGCGATAGAGAAGGGTGTTAATTTTAAAATGTAAACAGAAAAATGAGATTTTAAACTGGAGGTGCTCAGGGCACAATTCTCCATGCTGATCAGTCAGGGTGAAGGGGTGCGTGGGAAGAGTTTGATACAAAAAAGACGGGAGAATTTTGAAAGTGACTAAAGGAAACAAAAGATGAAGGCTAGGCGTTTGAGAAAAGAAAATAATACAATAGTTAATTTGGGAACGGGATAAAGATATAAATGAGACATAAAAAGACACGTAGCAGTAAAAATAAGGAAATAACTTTTTTTAAAAGTTACATCCTTTAAAATAGACTCCAACATTTTCCTAATAGCAGATGTTAAGCTAACTGGCCTAGACTTAGTTATTTTGCCTCCTTCCCTTTTTAAATACAGGTTTTACATTGGCAGATCCCATATCCTCTAGGACTTTTCCCTTACTACCAGTGCATTGACTATCTCTGTCACTATTTCTTTTAATATCTTGGATGTATCCCTTCAGATCCAGGGGTCTGATCAGTCTTTAGACAAATGAAGAAAGCAGTTAATAAAGTATACCGTATTCTTGGCTTTATTAATAAGGGCATAGAATACAACAGCAAGGAGATGATGTGTACTAGACACCTGTTACACCTCACTGGAGTACTGTGTACATTGCGGGTGTGCTATGATATAGGAAAAATGTGAATGCATTGGTAACAGAGCAAAGACAGTTTACAAGAATGATTCCAGGGATGAGAAATTTCAGTTAGGAGGATAGAAGAAGTTGATAACTGTTGAAGGAGCTGTATTCCTTGGACAGAAGAAAGGAATTTGCTAGAGGTTTTCAAAATCATGATCAGGGAATACAGGCTGAACTAGCCATTTGGATACAGGACTGGCTCCAAGGTAGAATGATGTGGGGGTACCAGTTTTGGACTGGGGTGGACAAAGTCAAAAACCACACAACATCAGATTATAGTCTAATAGGTTTATTTGGAAGTACCTCCAAATCAACCTGTTAGACTATCACCTGGGGTTGTGTGATTTTTACCTTCGAAGGTGGGGGACAGAGTGTGGTGGTGGAGGGTTGCTTTTCAGACTCGAGGCCTGTGACCAGTTTGTGCCACAAGGATTGATGCTGAGTCCACTGTTTTTTGTCATTTATATAAAGGATTTGAATGGGAATGTAGGGGTTATGGTTAGTAAGTTTGTAGATGACACCAAAATTGGAGGTATAGTGGACAGTGAAGATTACTTCAGAATACAACAGTATTTTGATCAGATGGGCCAATGGGCCGAGAAGTGGCAGATGGAGTTTAATTTAGAAAAATATGCAATGCTGTATTTTGAAAAGGCAAATCAGGGCAGGACTTATGCACTTAAAGATAATGTCCTGGGGAGTGTTGCTGAACAAAGAGAACTTGGAGTGCAGGTTCATGGTTCCTTGAAAATGGAGTCACAGGTAGACAGGATAGTGAAGAAGGCATTTAGTACACTTGCCACTATTGGTCAAAACATTGAGTATAGGAGTTCAGAGGTCATGTTGGGGCTGTGGAAGACATTGGTTAAGATTAAAGTGGTGCTGGAAAAGCACAGCAGGTCAGGCAGCATCCGAGGAGCAGGAAAATCAATGTTTCGGGCAAAAAGGGCAAAAGAGCTGAATAGGCTGGGGCTATTTTCCCTGGAGAGTTGGAGGTTGAGGGGTGATATTATAGAGGTTTATTAAATCATGAGGGGCATGATAGAGTAAATAGATAAGGTATTTTCCCCAGGATGTGGGAGTCAAAAACCAGAGGGTATAGGTTTAGGTGAAAGGGGAAAGATTTAAAAGGGATCTAAGAGGCAACTTTTTCAAATGGAGGGTGGAACATGTATAGAATGAGCTGCCAAAGGAAGTGGTGGAGACCGTTACAATTACAACACTTAAAATGCATCTGGATGGGTACATGAAATAGAAGGGTGTAGAGGGATATAGGCCAAATGCTGTCAAATGAGGCGAGGTTTACCTAGGAAATTTGGTTGGCATGGATAAGTTGGACCAAAGGGTCTATTTCGGTGTCATATATCCCTCTGTCTCCATGACTGTGTGACTGGATGGAGGAGTTAGAAAGAAGCTGTTCCTGTTTCTAAAACAGAAAGGAACAAGAGTTTAAAGTGATGTGTGAACGAAGCAAGGGTGATGTGAGAAAAAGGCTTTTTCATACCGTGAATACTTAAGCTATGGCATGCACTGCCTGGAAATGTCACGGAAGGAGGCTGAATTGAGGAATTCAAGAGGGCATTGAGTCATAGAGATGTACAACATGGAAACAGACCTTCGGTCCAACCCATCCATGCCGTCCAGATATCCCAAACCAATCTAGTCCCACCTGCCAGCACCCAGCCCATATCCCTCCAAACCCTTCCTATTCATACACCCATCCAGATGCCTTTTAAATGTTGCAATTGTACCAGCCTCCACCACTTCCTCTGGCAGCTCATTCCATACACGCACCACACCCTCTGCATGAAAAAGTTGCCTCGTAGGTCTCTTCTTTATCTTTCCCCTCTCACCCTAAACCGATGCCCTCTAGTTCTGGACTCCCCCACCCCAGGGAAATGAATTTGTCTATTTATCCTATCCATACCCCTCATGATTTTGTAAACCTCCATAAGGTCACCCCTCAACCTCTGACACTCCAGGGAAAACAGCCCCAGCCGATTTAACGTCACCCTATAGCTCAAATCCTCCAACCCTGGCAACATTCTTCTAAATCTTTTCTGCACCCTTCAAGTTTCACAACATCCTTCCGATAGAAAGGAGACCAGAATTGCATGCAGTATTCCAAATGTCCTGTACAGCCGCAACATGACCTCTCAACTCCTGTATTCAAGATTCTGAGCAATAAAGGAAAGCATACCAAATGCCTTCTTACTTCCCTATCTACCTGCAACTCTACTTTCAAGGAGCTATGAACCTGCACTCCAAGGTCTCTTTGTTCAGTAACACTCCCTAGGACCTTACCATTAAATATATAAGTCCTGCTAAGATTTGCTTTCGCAAAATGCAGCACCTTGCATTTATCTAAATTAAACTCCATCTGCTCTTTGGCCCATTTGATCAAGATCCTGTTGTAATTTAAGGTAACAATCTTCACTGTCCACTATACCTCCAATTTTGGTGTCATTTGCAAACTTACTAACTATACCTCTTATGCTCACATCCAAATCATTTGTATAAATGATGAAAAGTAGTGGACCCAGCATCGATCCTTGTGGCACTCCACTGGTCACAGGCCTCCAGTCTGAAAAACAACCATTCACTCCCACCCTCTGTCTGCTACCTTAAAGCCAATTCTATATCCAAATGGCTAATTTTCCCTGTATTCCATGAGATCTAACCTTGCCAACCAGTCTCCTGTGGGGAACCTTGTCGAACGCCATACTGAAGTCCATATAGATCACATCTACCACTCTGCCTTTGTTACTTCTTCAGAAAACTCAATCAAGTTTGTGAGACATGATTTCCCATGCACAAAGCCATGTTGACTATCCCTATACAGTCCTTGCCCTTCCAAAGATACATCCTGTTTCTCAGGATCTTCTCCAACAACTTGCCCACTCCCGATGTCAGGCTCACCGGTCTGTAGTTCCCTGGCTTGTCTTTACTGCCCTTCTTAAACAGTGGCACCACATTAGCCAACCTCCAGTCTTCCTGCACCTCACCTGTAACTATTGATGATACAAATATCTCAGCTAGGGGCCCAGCAATCACTTCCCTAGCTTCCCAGAGTTCTCGGGTACACCTGATCAGGTCCTGGGGATTTATCCATTTTTATGCATTTCAAGACATTCATTACTTCCTCCTCTGTAATACAGTCATTTTTCAAGATGTCACCATCTATTTCCTAACATTCCATACCTTCCATGTCCTTTTCCACAGTAAACACTGATGCAAAATAATCGTTTAGTATCTCCCCCACCTCCTGCAGCTCCACACAAAGGCTGCCTGGCTGATCTTTGAGGAGCCCTATTCTCTCCCTAGTCACCCTTTTGTCCTTAATGTATTTGTAAAAATCCTTTGGATTCTCCTTAACTCTATTTGCCAAGCTATTTCATGTCCCCTTTTTGCCCTCCTGATTTCACTCTTAAGTATACTCCTACTGCCTTTATACTCTGCAAAGGATTCACTCTCTCTATCCTGTCTATGCCTGACATATGCTTCTTTCTTTTTCGTAACTAAACCCTCAACGTCTTTAGTCATCCAGCATTCCCTACATCTACCAGCCTTTCCTTTCACCCTAACAGGAATATACCGTCTCTGGACTCTCTCTCATTTCTGAATATTGGATGACTATTTGGATAGAAATGGTATGCAGGGATATGGGGGAAAAGGCAGAGATTGACACTAGGTAATAAAAATAGTAACATCAATAATAAAAAATACTAAGTACAGTCAGTTCTTCTATAATGCAATAGCTGCATTCTTGTGCAACCCAAGTTTAGAAGCAGCGCTTAAAGTATTGGTGATGTAATTACATTACAGCCAATACATGCTTTAAAAGTTTTCACTTTAGAAACAGCATCCCCAATTAGTCAATTGCGTTACAGCGAATTTACCTTGATGAAATGTGCATTATAGCAGAGTGACCTATAAGCGGTCAAATGGTCTCCTTCTGCACCATACCAATTTTAAGATTTTGTGATTTTTAGCCCTATTATTTTCTCTAGTATGTTTTCTCTATGAAGGTTATTGTATTTATTCCAGTCTTCCTTTTGGCCTTTAATTACTTAGCAATCTTGGAATCTTATTAGCGTCTTGTACTGTGAACACTGATGCAAAGCATTTATTCAACACTTATCCTATTTTCTGGTTAACCATTATTATTTCCCTAGCCTCACTGTCTAATTGGCCTAGATTACTTTTGGCTTCTTTCTTCCTGATTTTAAAACCAAAAATGCAATTTAGCCGAAAGATTACTTTCTCCCATTATTGTATTTTTGGTTTCCTTGCTAGTTTTCTTTCCTAATCCTCTAGTTTACCACTAACCTTTGTCAAATTATATGATCATTTTCTTTCAAATTTGACGATAGTCTTAGGTTTGCTCTTTAACCATGGCTGGCTTATCCACTTCCTAGAATTCTTCCTTCCCTCTAGGATATATCCTTGTTCTGAGGCATGAACTATTTTCTTAATTATCTGCCTTTGTTCCTTCACTGTTTTTACTGATAAACTCTGTTCCAAGTCCATTCCAGCCAGCTCTTTGCTCATTTCATCTTAATTACTCTTATTTAAGCTTTTGGATCTGACCCCGGCTCCCTCTGCTCAAACTGAATGTGTCTCATTACACATCAACAGATCCAAAAAGCTTGATCCCTGCAGAGTTGGGTAGAAGAGTTAGTCATAGTTTCTTATTTTCAACAAATGAACAGCAGGTCCTTGAGCAAGTGTTGCATAATCAGAGCATTTCATAATGTGCACAGTTTTGTTTTAAAGTATAAAAAAATTGGGATGTACTGTTATTATTAATCTTTTAATAATGACAGCATGGTTTAGTTGGTGACACTCAACTCTGAATCATTGAGCACAAAAATCATAGCTGTAAAACCAGTGCAGTACTGAGGAAGCATTGCACTGTCACACGTGCCATGCTTCAGATGAGACATTAACACAAGGCTCCATATTCTGTTCAAATGATCATACAAAATCCCAGGCACTATTTTGAAGATGAGCAAGAGGATAATCTCCAGTCTGTTGGCAATATTCATGTTTGAAACAGCATAACACTAAAACAGACTCCAGTCATTATCATGTTACAGTTTGTGGGAATTCACTGAAAGAAAATTAGCTGTCCCATTTCCTACATTACTGAAGGAGCTCCAGTTCCAAAGTACTTAATTGACTATAAAGCGGTGAGAAGTCTGGTGGTCATGCAAACTGCTGTGTAAATGCAAGTGTTTCTTTCTTGTAGTCTTAGTGCAGCTGCTCTGCAGATCAATCCTTTTAATATTAGCCACTAAATTGCTCTAAAGTTCATTTAAAAATCTAATAGCATATATTATATAATTTTGTTCATCTGATTATCTATTGTAATAACTGCTGAGATGTCTGATTTCAAGTGTGATAAACTCGGAGAAGAGATATTCATCCCAGATATGGATGTGCATTTCTTTTGCCCTTTTTTTTTCAAGCAACATCTATAACTCTTGCCTAGAAAGTGACTATTCGTTCAGGTATCATTTGCCTAACAGAAAGCAGTTGGCTGCTAGAACAGGCAAGCTGAATGATCTTTCTTCTCAGGTAGGGAAACCTCAGCAAAGACTAGACTTTTCTTCCCCTAAATATCCTTTCCTGTTTTCTTTCCATTTTCTGAATATTACATTTAAAATAGACTGTCCAGCATTATCTCCTCCACCGCACTCCAGCCGCCCTCAATGTCCCACCAAACCTCTCACATAAATCCTATACAAAGTAGCTGGATCTTTGTAAAAGATCCCTAAGTAGTATACTGGGACTTATAAACAGATAACAGTATATAAATCTTTTGATTAACATATTTCAAGATATCAGGAATCCCTTTACATCCAATTGGGTATCTTTTGACATTTTCAATTTCTCCAAAATGTTAGCATGTATTTCAGTGAGTTTCATGGAGGGTTTCACTCCATAAACTCCAGTGAGTTATCTCGTGCAATTCTGTGCAACCCATCCCTAAAGTACTGTGCTCACGCTACCATGCATTCTCCAGTGCCTGAAGAACTGCTGTTGCGGAGACATTCTGGCAGTTCCATCACTGGAGCTATATTTAAAGCCCAGCTGTGCATCACGTCAAACACTGTCCTTCACAGTATTTATAATGAGAAGGAAATAACAAAGAAAAGCATATGAAGTCACATAGGTAGCATGGTGATATTGGAAGTAGAATCTCAAAACCATAAATATGTTGCTTTGTTATATCATCACCTGTCTGGTGGGCTGTCATTAGTAACAGCAGCTCTGAGAATGAAGTTACAAAGATTCCCCATGGTTAGCACCATGTTACGTTTAAGCCCTTTTTGAAGTTGTGCAGCTCTTTCCCTAACATGCAGCATAGCACAACACTTTGTCAGTGTTTGATGTATCAGATGTTGGAAAGCCTTCAAACGGTTGAAAAGTTCATTTTTTATTGAACAAAAGCAAGGGAAAAAATGAACACACACACACACACACACACACACAAAAAGGCTGCATCTGCATTTTGGAATAGACAGAGAATTCACTTTTTGAACAAGAAATGTAGTCAATAAATGATGATTTTGCCCAACTCACATCTGAACCAGGAGTCAACTAAGTCCTGGTCTTGCTGATGGTGTTGCTTGTTCTGTTCAATGCCCTTGTCTTCCTCCTCAGAAGATTACTGCTGCTCTCCAGATCTTCAGCATCCACTAAGCCATCACCTATCTGCTCAGTGTGCAAAGTATAGCATGTGTTACACTGTGTCCTCTGAATTGTACTGCAAGGCTCCCCAGACTGGCCCAGGTATCAGAAACTCATTCTGAACAAGCCTATTCTGAACCTTACCAAGGCTATTGTGAGCCATGGGCTGTATTTTTCTTATGCTCAGCCTCAGTTAGGGGCTTGCAATGGAGTTAATAATCCTGCTTACAGAAGATGGTCCTGATCTCCCAGCAACCATACTTAGAAGACATCTGCCCTAGAAACAAAGCATACAAAGTCTATAGCACCCTGGGGGGGGTGGGGCGGGTACAAATTCAGCTATGTTGGAAAAGCTTACTACCTGGGCTGTGGTACAGAATTAGTCATGGGGAGATAGGATGAAGTAGTGTGATCTGGTACAAATTGCATCAGTAAGTCTTGATACATTTGTGGATCAAGAATCCCCAGTGGATTCTTGGGAGCAGGTGGTTGTATAAAAAAAAAATGAGTGTAGGGTTCACATAGATGGCTACTGGAATAGGTTCCCTTCAGTTCACAAGTGCTGCTCCAATTTGTTATGGATCATTGCTGGTCTCCAGCAGCAAGCACCTTGTTCATCTGGAGATGATGACATCAGGGACAGTAGACTCTGGCGCGTTCCAAGAGAACCTTTGCTTGCCTAATGTGCTGCTGCTTCTGCATCTTTGTTGCACTGTAGCCTCTGACAATAACTCCTGCTGTGACTAGATCAATTGATCAAATTTCCATTAAACATGTATGGGTAATACCTGAAAGTGGAAAAGTTCCGAGTTATATGAGCACTCACTATTCATATCACACAATGTTAGTGGGATGTGGAGCACTGCAACAAGGCAGCCATGGAATGCTTGTATGTCGACCTTGAACATGGTGGACCCTGTGTGTGCAGCATGAGCCATGTTACACAAATGCAGTAGATGATAAATTCAGTAAGATTACTGAAACCTTACTCCCACCTCCCCCACCCCTTTTTGCCCACATCACAAAGAAAGGCAGCTTTGCATTGACAGAAGGTTGACAAACTGTTCAAGATGAAAGGAAATTTGCTTTAATCCTTGTGCAACCTATTAGGCTTTTGGAGTTTCTGCTGCATAGGTTCCCCATGCAAAATTCTATGGACTACAGATATATTAAACTGTACCAGGCAAGTGCCTGATTAATGGAATCGCCCTTTGAAGGGCCTCTGTTATAACAGAGTCTGCATCCTCAGACTGAAAAAGAAATTCTCCAGCTAGGCCAGGTGTGACTACACTTATCCTTTATTCATAATGCACATTTGAGAGTTGAAAGAGGATGGAAGACAACACAAATCACATCTGAGTGGCAAGCTCATCCTCTTAAAGGCTTGGTGTGTCTCCAAGATTATGTTCCTTTCTGCCTTGCCCTCCCTGCTAACTCTAGCAACTCCAAGGTTTAACAAACCCCTAATCAACTCCACCTCTCACTTTTACCACCAATTCTTAGGCCTATAACGTAGACATGCCAATCATTGTAATGTACTGTGCCCATCAGAGCCAGGAACCCTCCTCTTATGTCCAATTATCCCCTATTTCTGTCAAATTGCCCTAATCATAAATATTGCCCCTTCCACATTCAAAAATGCTGCCTCAAATCCACAACTTTCCCACCATAGTAGTGGTCGCTGATAACTCTCTTGACCTTCACGAAACAGACTCTCAGGATTGACCGTAGCTCATTTTTCTGCCTGACTTGAAAAGACAGCTATGACTGATGAGTAGTCAGTTCCAATTCTTCACTTTGCAGCTTCCTAACTGCTTTAACTCTAAATCAAAAGCAAAAATACCACTGATCATGGAAATCTGAAATAAAAATCAAAAAGTGCTAGAGAAACTCAGGAGCATGGCAGTATCTATAGAGACAGAGAAAGAGTTTGCATTGATTCCAGAACATTCTGAACTGAAAGGAACTGGATTTTTGAAAAAATATATACTAGTGACAGTGGGAGGAGGAGCAAAGACAAAAGTAATGGTGGAAATGGAATGATAGACACATAAAACAGGTGTAAATATTAGCCGCAAAAAAAGGAGAAAATGAATCAGCTCTGCTAAGATCAAAGCCAACAACACAAACAAAAGCAAAAGCAAAATACTGCAGTTGCTGGAAATTGTAAATAAAAACACTGCTAAAGAGGCTCAGCAGGTCTGGCAACATGTATTGACAGAGAAATAGTTAATGTTTTAATCCAGTGTGACTCATCTTCAGATAAAGATACTGTCGAGGATGAGTGTGCACGCAAAGGTGTCATGGAACTTAGGCCCTTTACAGTCTGTAGGACTCCATACTAAGTGGAAAAAGTGCTATATTGAGATACTATAGCAGACCAAGGATGGAAATGTTAGCAAGAAAGCAAATGGTTCTTTGAAATGGCACATAAATGGAAGGGCAAGGTCACATCTACAAAGGAGAAAAGTTTTCTAATATGTAGTCACCCAGTCTGTATTAGGTCTCATCAATATAAAGGAGTCTTCACTGTGAGCAGTGAATGCTGTAGCCAAGATTAAATGCAGTACAAGTAAAACACTGTTCCAACTGAAAGTTAAAAATCACAACACCAGGTTATAGTCCAACAGGTTTAATTGGAAGCACACTAGCTTTCGGAGCGAAGCTCCTTCATTTGGTATTGTGTGATTTTTAACTTTGTACACCCCAGTCCAACACCGGCATCTCCAAATCATGTCAACTGAAAGTAACATTCAGGGCCTTGGATGATAAGGTGGGAGATGAATGGGCAACTGTTGCAACTTCTGCAATCACATGGGAAGATGCTAAGGAGGAAGGGAAGTGGTGTTAGGAGTGAAAGAAGAGTTGGTCAGGTGTCTCAGAAGGAATGGTCTCTGTGGCAAGCTGACATTGGAGGGGAAAGATAGATGTGGTGTTAAGCTCCTCCTCTCTATCAATAGCATTAAAAAAAAACTTTCCAGACTCATACCAGACTTGAAACATCAACTTCCCCCACCGCTACTAGTCCTCTGACTGATTGTACTGGGTCTGTAGGACTGACTGTGGCCCCAGTTTAGACCGTAATGATATAAAACCAGACTGTTCCAAGAGGTCTACTAACCATACACAAGCCTTTGGGCGGAGATCAGATGCTGTGGAGGACCTGCGTGACAACAACCCTTAACTGAGTACTACTCCCCATAGATTTTGAACAGTGGTCGTTATGAGCCAGTGTGTTTGTGATCAGTGTAGCATGTTGCCATATAGCAACATCTCCAAACCCTTTGACTGATCAATGCTGGCAAATCATGACAAGGTCAGCTTTGTACTTGCACTAAAAAGCGATGCAAAGATGCAATAAATAAAGTAAGCATTAAATTTGACTGTACTAAGTTAGCATAAGAGCACCAAGATGACCCTTCATGAAAGGTGTCAGTGCACTCCAAAATGAAGTGGTGGAGGTAGAACTGTATTGAGAGTTGGAAATGCATTATGATATGGTGAGACTGGTACATTTACGATGGCAACCTTTGTGGATGAACAATGCAGGTGGTCATTGTCCCTGGAGCTTGTCCTAAGATGTTGGAATGTTGCCCAGGGTTGAGACGAAAATAACTATGGGTCAAGCTAGAGCTGCTAGCAACCTGCTCAGACCTTCATGTTGGGAAGTATTACAATCTAGCTTCCCTATCATTACCTTGAAAAACAGCAAATTTCATATCAGTGAGACATTAGGTAATTAGGTGAGATGTCAAGACATGCAAATAGGCCTATTGATACTCACTTACAAGATTCTCAGCTCACCTTTGATTATGGATGGGAACCATCAGAGTCAGTGCTCACATTGAGGCAGAAGATTGAAATTTTGAGCACTGCTCAAATTCCAGTATAGTCTAAATTGATATTAGATTCCCTACAGCATGGAAACAGTCCCTTCGTTCCAACAAATCCACACCAACACTCCGAAGAGTAACCACCCAGACTCATTCCCCTACCCGATATTTACTCCCAACTGATGCACCTAACACTTTGGGCAATTTAGCATGGCCAAATCACCTGACCTACACATCATTTGGATTATGGGAGGAAACCCATGCAGACACGGGGAGAAAATGCAAACGCCACACAGACAGTTGCCTGAGACAGGGGAATCGAACCAGAGTTCCTGGTGCTGTGAGGCAGCAGTACTAACCACTGAGCCACCGTGCCACCCAAGAATCGCTAAGGACTCACTGAAATCGATCTGGCCAATATCTTTGCTGCTTGTGAAATGTTGGGTGTAAGCCTAATCTTTCCTCCTATCTAAAATCCCTCATTTCTTGCATCATTCTAGTAAATCTCCTTTGCACTCTTTCCCAGGGCTTTAAACATCCTTCCTTGAAGGTGGCCAGGCAAGTTGAAACAATTGTTAAGGTGGCTTACAGAATCTTTGGGTTTATAAATAAAGGCACATAGTATAAAAGCAAAGTGATTCTACACCTCTACAAATCATTGCGCAGACCAGATTTTGTGCTCAATTCTGTGCACTACACGAAAATTATCATTCTACTCAAGATAAGCCTCATTACATTTTTGAATACAAGGTGAAGTTGCAATATGGCAAAGTATAAAATATTCCAAAAACGTTGGGGTTATAAAAGCATGTGATGCAACTACGTATAATTATAACAATTGTAAAGCATACACACAACTATCAATGTTTCGCATTTATTTAACTTTCCTGCAACAACAGATAACAGTGTATGTATTTAAAACTGTAGCTGTAATTAGACATTTACATTTTTATATATACATAAAAAAGGTTTCAGGCTATGTAATCAGTGCTTATTGCTCGACTTTATCACAGCTTTAGGCTTATCCCAACTTTCTTCAGCCTGGAGACACTGTATCTGTTATTTTACTTTAAAACAAATATCTGCATACAGTACATGTTAAGATGGACATAGTTACCACCCCACTACTCATTGCCTTCCAAAGCAATTTACCTGCATTCTCAATGGCCACTTCATGGCAGTATTGCACAGACAGTATTGAATAGAAATAAAAGAATTACATTTTTGTATCAACTTTCCCTTGTTCAGTTATTTAAAGTTATAGGCTGTTTATATTCCTGTCTATTTTCCTACGTTCAGTGGTCACCTGTGGCTCCAAGTGGGATAGAAGTAAGTTACAATCCTTATTTGGGTCACAAATTAGTAAAAATCAAGGAGGCAATAGTGATATTGAATACTCTTTTCTTAGTCAGACATGTGAATTCTAATTACAATAAATAAAATTTACACTCACAGCAGGGCTATTACATATTGCAAGTAAACACATCACACTGTAGACAAACTGACAGATACAGGAAGCAACACTGGGCTACATTAAGTAGAGTAGTTACAAAACAGTGAATTGTGTGCCCCAAAGACGTTCAAAAGAACAAGCTGCCAAGATGAAATCATTGAAAATTAACAGGCATTGACATACAATTCATCTATATTTTAATGGGAAAATATGAAGACCACGTAAAAATACTTTGGCAAGTGATGGGCAACAATACATGGAGCTGTTTCATTTGTGCAGCAAATATGACCTTCTCATTACAGGTTATGCATCAAAACAGAGTAGACCAAGAAGAGGTAGCAGAAATAAGAGAATATAAACCTTCAGCTTGGTTCATATATCCAAAATGTCCGTTCATGATGGAACCTAAGCCGTCCTAGATATAGTTGAAACATTAATTTTCAAACCACTTTTATTCAATGTATATTCTAAAATCAGATGATGGATAATGTTACTGCTGTATTTCATGTTTTAATATACATTTTAAAAACTCTGTAGAATAGGTGAAACACCCAAAACTCAGTGAAATGTGATGTCAGAAATGTTGTCACCTATCACAAATGCAGTATTTTTAAATGGGATTTGCAGAGCACTGATCAAAGTAAAAAAAATTGTGCACCTAAAAACGTGCTGTTTCATTCATGTTTTAAATAACAGTACTTCATTTCTCAATTGTGAATTATGACAATAGCACGTTCTAAGATACACAATCGATTTGTACCTCAACAACTCCACAATCTGTAATTAAGTTTGAAAAGACTAAAAGGTGATAATTATGTAGTCACTGAGCACTACTTGACAAGATGATTAAACTTCATGCTGACTGATTTTGTGAAGGATTTGCATGCAAGGGTTACTGGGATTTGTGCCCAACCTATTTTAGAAAATCTTGAATGGTGAAAAAGCACGTTCAATCCTTTAGTATTCAACAGATCGTACCACCCTGTTTTTCATCAGAAGGAAAATATTCAACATCAACAAGTAAAACATCTTTGTATGGGTCCAATAATTGACTAGACCGCCATCACAATTGGATTAGTGTATTATTCAATGTAGTCCTAGCTAACATAATCTTCTGTCAACACCAAAACAAACAAAAAAAAATCAAACTTAATGAATTTTACCCAAGTATCAAACCCTTCATCGTTTTGCATTTTTTTTAAAAAGTGGGGCACACAACACACTTAAATCGCAAAACAATTTATAAAAATCCATAATAAAATGTTCCAAGAATTAAGGCCCTTATAGTTTCAGTGCCAAAGTAATTTGTGCAGAAATGCCAACAATCAGATATACAATATTGCATTTTAAATTGTGCTCATCGGTCCTTTAGTCAGCACATGGATTTTTAGGCAAAACGAGGTTAAATGGTGAAAAACGTTAACAGTTATTTTCCTAAATGCTGTCAGTAGTGTGTTACACAGGTGGTATTATACCAACAGTATAGTTAACTGTTAAATATATTCCAGTATTAGAGGATAGACAAGATTATTCATTTCACTTTCTTTTCATGTTTGACGTGACCATTCTTCCGATGTTTACCATTTGCTATTCCATTGTAGCAGTGTCCATTACTTTTACTGTGCACTAATTTAGATGAAAACCTTTTGGCAATCAACTTTACTATCCACAATACTACCTTGAATGCAACAAAAAAGCTCAATGAAACAAGCAGAACTGCATCCAATAAGAAGTACTGATAGAACCGGATATTATAAACAGCAGCACGAAGATGTTCTGCTCCACTGTAACGAAGAATGTAGTTAATCCAGTAAACAGTTCGGCTCACAGGATGCTCGGGCTGGTCTCTATGAATCTGAGATAACTGTTCAGCACGTTGCTTGTAACTAAGAACAAAAATAGAAAAAACATTTGGCATCAAGAGGTTTGACAGCCATTAAAATGTATAATATCAGTGAAAACTTGCAATTATCTAACCAATACTTGAAATATATCGGGGCTACTTCACTCCCAAATGCCATTCCAATCTCTTAGGAAAATTAATCTCAGCAACGACCAGAGGGAAGTTGTAAATAGAAACAACAACCTGGGATCATCCAAGTCCAAAATTGGAGGTGTTGGGGACAGCGAAGAGGTTTACCTCAGATTACAACAGGATCTGGACCAGATGGGCCAATGGGCTGATAAGTGGCAATGGAGTTTAATTCAGATAAGTGCGACGTGCTGCATTTTGGGAAAGCAAATCTTAGCAGGACTTATACAATTAATGGTAAGGTCCTAGGGAGTGTTGCTGAACAAAGAGACCTTGGAGTGCAGGTTCATAGCTCCTTGAAAGTGGAGTCGTAGGTATATAGGATAGTGAAGGATGAGTTTGGTATGCTTTCCTTTATTAGTCAGAGTATTGACTACAGATTTTGGGTGGTCATGATGCAGCTGTACAGGATATTGGTTAGGCCACTTTTGGAATATTGCGTGCAATTCTGGTCCCATTCCTATCGGAAAGATGTTGTGAAACTTAAAAGGTTCAGAAAAGATTTACAAGGATGTTGCCAGGGTTGAAGGATTTAACCTATACAGAAAGGCTACGGCTGTTTTCCCTGCAGCGCGAAGGCTGAGGTGTGACCTTATAGAGGTTTACAAAATCATGAGGGGCATGTATAGTCTTTTCCCTGGGGTGGGGGAGTCCACAACTAAAGGGCATAGGTTTAAGGTGAGAGAGGAAAGATATAAAAGAGACCCAAGAGTCAACTTTTTCATGATTAGAATGGTGCTGGAAAAGCACAGCAGTTCAGGCAGCATCAGAGGAGCAGGAAAATCGACGTTTCGGGCAAAAGCCATTCACCAGGAATAGCCTTTTCATGCAGGGGATGGCACATGTATGGAATGAGCTGCCAGAGGAAGTGGTGGAGGCTAGGGCAATTGCAACATTTAAAAGGTATCTGGATGGGAATATGAATAGGAAGGATTTGGAGGGATATGTGCCAAATACTGGCAGGTGGGACGAGATTGGGTTGGAATGTTTGGTCGGCATGGACAAGTTGGACCAAAGGGTCCGTTTCTGTGCTGTACATCTATATGACTCTAAGTCAGAGAGTGTGCTGCTAGAAAAAAAGAAACTGAAAGAGGATGGAGTTGGAAGAAGAGGGCTGAAAAGGAGAGCAGAATGCTGTGAAGGCCAAGTCATTGAGTTTATTTAAGACAGAGATAGTTAGGTTCTTGATTAGTAAGGGGATCAAGGGGTATGGGGAGAAGGCAGGTGAAGAGGGTTGAGAAAAATACCAGCCATGATCAAAAAGTGGAGCAAACTCAAATGGGACAAATGGCCTAGTTCTACTCCTACATGTTACTGTCGTATGGTTAAGTTGATTCTTAATGAATAGGGGAATCAAGGGTTTCAGGAAAAGGACAAGAAAGTGGATACGAGGCATGCCGGATTAGCCATGATCCTATCAAGTCACAAAGCAGGCCACTCCTTTTCCTAGCTCTTATGGTTTTATCACTTGATTACTATTTTTGAGTTCCTGTAAAGAGTAATACATATACTTGGTGGAAAGCAGACAATATTTGACTAACTTGGAATCCATTTTTTCATCCTTTCCCCACAGAAAAGCAAGGACAGGAATGCTGAAAAGTAATACTTTTAGTTTTGAACCGCCATACATTATAGAACTCAGAATTTTTTTTATTGAACTGTTCAACTTATTTTCTAAAATCATGTTAACCATTGATGTTTATGCTTTGAAATAATATTTTACTTGGCACAATAGGATAGATTAACAGGCATAAAGGCTCTCGAATGCAAACTGGCATGTTTCAAGATTTAAATTTACATTTAGTTTTTGAAATGCACAAGTCATAAAAGTACAATGTTTGGGTATCTAGTCTGTCTCAGAATTCAAACCAAAATGTGCTGTTTACTAACACAAGGGTGGTATGGTTCAATTCCAACTTTGGGCGATTGCCTGTCTGGAATTTGCATGTTCTCCCAATGTCTGTGCAGCTTTCCGCCAGGTGCTCTAGTTTCCTCCCACAGTCCAAAGACATGCAGGTTAGGTAGATTAGCAATGGTAAACGTCTGGTTACAGGGATAGAATGGTGGTGGAGTGCTCTTCGGAGGGTTGGTGCAGATGCAATGGGCCAAATAGCCTTTTTCTGCACTGTAGGGATTATAAGAACCAAATTTCTCAATTCATTTCTAGACAAATGTCAATCAAGTTGCTAAAATATATTGATCTTGTTGAACATCATCTCCTCCCTGGGAAATGCATTGCAAGCATTCATCATTCTTAGTACAGTAAATTTCAATCATCTCAGTGTACTAGAACCTTCCGATGAAAGAGTTCCACATATCCATCCTTGTGAGGAAAGAGCATCCTGATTTCATTCAAATGCCATAGCTCTAATCTTACATCCCTTGCTTCAGGATTGCTCCAGAGCAAATGGCCCCACTATATTTATTTTATCGAATTACTTTTACAACTTTAAATACATGGATCAATCATTTGTGTGCCTAAGTTTAAGGTAGGACACTACCTTTGTGCAACCCATCCCCATCATGCTGCTATTCAATATGCAGCATTATTCTGGTGAAAGAGCACTTTTACACCTTGCAACTTGCGTGAAAATCACTTTCAAACTCTTCAAACATGCAATCAAATATTTTAGAAAAATTATAAAAACGTGTTCTATTTTGCATACTTTTAAAAAAAGACATTTGTAAATTCTGTTATGACTAACTTTAAAATCTCCATACACTTTCTTGTTCACCTTTTCTTTTACAGGAACAAAAGCCAGCTGTATCTTTTAAAAATATATACTGGCAAGAAAAATCATCCCCTTACCGTGGATCAGTAATCACTGTCAACATTGCATTATATAGATCATGCTCTGTCATTGTTTTCCAGTTTAATGAGATGCCCATGCCTTTGGCATGCACACGGGTCATTGTATCATAGTGGTCACCAAAAAGAGGGATCCCAACTACAGGTACACCATGATATATTGCTTCAAAGATACCATTCAGACCACCATGGCTTAGAAATCCTCTGATGTTTGGATGACCTATTGTCACACAAATAAATCTATTAGTTGTCAGTGTGATATAATTCAAAAGTAAATATTTTCAAAAACAATACAATATATCCAACTTAACATACATAACACTTGGTGCAAACACCACAAAACTATTTAACAAAATGTATGTTTTCTTCAGGAAAAGAAATCCAAACAAAATAAAACAAAATAAAAAGAGACTTGTCCAAAATCTGAACAAGCCATCTGTAACAGAAATGGTGCAGATTGATCAATACACATTGTTTATTCCAGGATTGCACTGTATAGGCTAATAACTCAATGCAATTTTAAAAGCCTTCCCAAAGTCTCATTGTGCTTCGCACGCTTTCTGTCTCTCAAAACAAATCACTGGCCGAGTTATTCATCATTTGCCTATCACCTCTTCACCTGGCCTGACGTGAAACTTTGGTAAGGTTCCAGTGAAGTGCCTCGAATGGTTTACTATGTTAAAAGTTCTGTATAAATACAACTTTTTGCTGGTATGGGGGTGGGCAAAAAAAAGAGACTTTGAGATTTCATATTTAAATGGATTAGTTTCTCCAATTTCAGAAGAAAAAAATATCCTACTAAATTGTTGCATATTAACTTTATTAAAGAAATTGAATTCTTGGCAATATCACAAAGTATGCTAGGCTAGGTAGAATTTAGATTATTGAAGGAACCTATGGAAATCTGGCACACCACTGAAAATTCAGCCAGAAAATTCAGAAGAGAAAAAGGATCTAAGTGAACAGGAGAAATTGATGTCCTATCGATTCAGGGCACCTATGCTGTGATTGTTGCACCAAAGTGGGAGCGTGCAGAACCAGCTTGCCCTCCCCCACCCCGCTTAGTAATGAGAAGATTAGTCTTTATTGACATTAGCTTCATTGATGCAGATCACAATTCCAAAAAGGTGCTACAGAAAACAGTAAGAATCATTTATCTGTCTTTAACAGCACTATCAATGTAAGAGCCCTTAGGTATGTGCTCATCGTTACCAAATAGTTTTGGTAAGGGTCTGTTCCATTCATCCAACATGTATCAAAGGTTGGAGTGTAACATTGAGAGAGGCAGAGGTTGGAAGGAAAAGAGGAATTCTGCTATCCTGTCAGCCTTGATGCAATTATTCCCTAGATATTAACTTTGTATGTCCTGTAATCCAAAATAATTGATCGCTGTCTCTTAATGCCAAGACTAACTATATGTAGGTCATACATTCTATGAAAATCCATGCCTACTTTCCCTACAGAATTACCTACAGAAAAATACCCACACTGCTGTAAATATTGGCTGTGAATTTATTGTTAAAAGGAATTTCAATGTGGAATGCTGAACTGAGAAATCACATTGCACATTACATCTTTTATCTCACATTACATACAATTCATTGTAACCTTGAGGCTAGAAATAACCCACAAGATTTCTGAAAAAAATTCACAACATAATTTGATGGAATTGTTCTAAGTAAGGGCTTAAAAATGAAACATACCACATGTTTTAAAAACGTTTACTGTATTGACGAGTCTTTTAATGCCTTATTCAAGGTTCTCAACAAAACGCAGAGCTGTGACAATAATCACCAACCTGGAGGTGCAGGAAATTCTTTATAAGTCCATATGGTTTGGAATTTAGTTTTTAAAAACCTGACTGAAGAATTGTTTGCGTCCCAAAGGCAGGAAGGTATAGACAGTCGAGGTGGTAATGAATATTGTCTTGATTCACATACTGCCCATGCCCTTAAATATGGTAACGGTTTTGGACTTGGAAGGTGTCACTGAAGCTACCTTGATTACTTGCTGCAACATGAACAGTCCATACTGTAGCCAATGCATGCAAATGATGGAGTTGGTAAATGTTTAACCTGGTAGGTCAACTGCCAGACTTGTTTGAGGACTGCACCCAACTTTGAGTGTTGTAGTTGCAAAGGAAGAGAACATTCCATTCAGATCTCAAATTGTGTTATGTACATCTTGCATAGGCTTTAGGAAGTCAAGTGTGCCATTTGTTGTAGAATACCCATTAATGTAGTAGTAATGACATACATGGATACGATTGGTCCAGTTTCTGGTCAATGGTTGCCCTCAGACGTTGATGTGGAATTTGGCAATGATATTGTTATCTGAGACTTTGCAAATTGAATGGAATGATGCAACGGTCAACAAACAAACCAGTTGTAATAGAGAAAAGGATTTTAAAATCAAGCAAAAGTAATTGGGCTTAGATACATTTGGAATTTAATAGCCTGACCAATAAATCCAAAACACCTGGATATATGGACATGTTTGAAGATGTACCACACAATAGGCTTGTCAGGGCAATTGACATATATGGAATTAGAGGAAAGCGACATTGCAGATAGAAAATACTTGCTTTGCAACAGAAAGCAGAGAGCAATATTAAATCTTTTTTTCCAGAACTGAAGGAAATAGACAGTGAAGCTATCAAGGAGTCAACATCAGGATACTTGTTTTTGTGATTTCTATTAATATCTTGGTGTACTAGGCATAATTTGAACATGGTCAAAAGATGTGGTGCTGGAAAAAGCACAGCAGGACAGGCAGCATCTGAGGAGGAGTGTTAACATTCCGGGCATAAGTCCTTCATCAGGAATTCCTGCGCTTTTCCAGCACTACACTTTTTGACTCTGGTCGCCAGCATCTGCAGTCTTCACTTTTTCCTCCTCATAATTTGAACATTTTGAGGTAACAAAAGTTTTTTTTCTTCCATTCTTGTACGGGATATCTGTTTCAATGGCAAGGCTTATATTTGTTTCCCTGGAAATGACTGCCCTCTGAAATGGCCTTGAGAGCTAATTAAGTATCAAACACTGTGCGCCTGGAGTCATGTACACCAAGTTGGGCCAGTTAAAGACAGCAGATTTCCCTTCCTAAAGACATGTATGAACAAGAAGAGTTTTTACAACAATTGAAAATGACTACATAGGTGCAATTAGACTAGCTTTTACTTTTGTTTTAAAATGATTGAATTCGAATTTCACCACCTGCCATGGTTGGATTTGAATCCATCTCCCCTTTAGAGTGGTTTACTATTCCAGAACATTACCACTACAGTACCGTTAAATGGGCAGACATATGATAGATGCAATTTAACATAGAAACATGGAGTGGCGTATTTTAGTGATAAGAAAAGGACAGACAATACAAACTAAATGGCACAATTTTAAAGGGATTTCAGGAAGACAATCATTCACAGGTTTATCTGAACACCTTATTGAAAACCCACCAGAATCCTTGACTTTTATAAATGAATGCATACAATAAAAAAGGAAGCAACTTTTTGATAAACTAATAAATCACTATATCAACACCCAGTTGGTGCACTGCATCAAATTCTCAGCACCACAGTTTTGACTGTTAAGGTCTTGGAGAGTACACACATGGATTTTTACTGGATAGTACCAGGGTAATAGGACTTCAACTATGTGAAGAGATTAGAGAAGCTGACCTTGCTCTTAACAGAGAGAAAGTTACAATAAGATCAGATAAAGCTGTAGAAATTCATAAAGAGCTCTAACAGAATAAACTACTAGAAACTCTTTGGAATTTAAGGGCCAGTAACAGATTCAAGATTCATTGGGAAAGCAGTAATATGAAATAAAGAACATATCTCATTAGAAAACTTGTACACACTGCCTGAAAGGATGCGAAAACATTAGTAAATACTTTCCAAAAGAAATTGGATATATAAACAGTCTTTGCTGTAACAAATTTCTGTAACATCTTACATAAGCATTGGCTGTTCCAAAGCTCCTCAAAGCCAAAGAAGTGCTTTAGAAGTGAAATAGTTAAAAAGTGTAGAAAGAGGCCTTTATCCCAATAAGGGCAACACCAGCATTTATGTCCTATATGAATCTCTCCCAAATACCCAGCCTTTTCCTGATTCACTCACCAAGTAAATCATTTTGGGGCATCCATTCCACAAGCTTTGTATTATTTCCCAAATTGACAGGCTTCTTTCCAGAATACCTAGAAAAACAAATGATATGAATTTGCCGTACTGCATACAAAGGAAAATTCTTGTACTTGCAATGAAAAGAAAACTTCAAAGAATTTCACATTTGTATCTTAGTGAACTCAGTCTTTCCATTTATTGATAAGCTCATTTTTGTGTATTTGCATATCAGTAATAATACCACACATTCAATCTTTCTCTCCACAATTTAGTGTGCAAAAACTTAACTATTTAAACAAGTATCTGCACCTATCAGCATGCACTGCACCTTGTAGAAAATCTGTGCCAGCCATCTAGCTTCTCTTTAGATGAGATACAAGGTTCTTCAACAGTCAATGGGCATACTCATCCTGGACCCTACATCCAAGTATGTATCATGGAACTCAGATTTACAGCATCTGCCGTTCTTTCGGTTTTTTATCAGCAAGGCACGAGATTCATATCATCAGACTTGGTGTCAGCTTCACTTTTTCACAACTTGATAGTTTCCTGCATTTACAATGCCATTGAAAATCTGCACACTTGTGGCAAGTCATTTTGCACAGACACAGGCAGATATTGTATGCATTTATATGGTACTTTTACTACTGACTTAGAGCTAGGATCTTGTCTGTCTTAGCCTACTTTTTAGCACACAAGGTGTTCAGTCCAAGTTAAAGGCAGGCAAACTGTCTTGTCAATAAAAACCTTGTGTACTAAAAACACTATTGGCAGAAGCCTAATCACAATTGGAACACAACAGTACAGTTTGCTCATATGCAATTAGCAAACTCGCATACTTCAGAGATTTTTATTGAGCCATTATGCCAACCTCCTTGGGAAGCCTCCATACTATCCTGTGAGGGCATGTCATTCAACTAGATTATCAAGGCTCAGGCATCTCTTCAACATCGCTATGTGATCAAACTTTTCCCAACAGATTATGTTTGACAGAGCTAAAATGTCAGATGCCACGCCTGCCTTCCTTCCTTCCTTCCTTCCTTCCTTTTGGCCTTGCTTTTACTGGGAAGGAACAGGAAGAGAAGATAGTAGGGACAAAAATTTCAAGCCCAGCTACAACATAATCTCCAGAGGTGCCATGCAATCTCCAGAGGGAAGCAGGACATATTTACCAAGGAGAGAAAGAGCAATGGTGAAAATCAGGGTTTATAGGCTTCACTGCTATTATTCTCAAATTTTGGAACAACACTGTTACAGAAGATTAAAAACCTGGAACTCTCTCCCAAATGGTACTATGGGTCTATCAATAGCACATGGACAGCAGCATGTCAAGGAAGCAGTTCATCACCACATTCTCAAGAATAACTAGGGACAGGCAATAAATACTGGTCAGCCAGCACTACCCACATTCCATGAATGAATAAAAAAAAACATTCTGGAACATCTCAGATTTCATTCCAAAGTACTCTCTGTATAGGGTTGACTGTTGGGAGTCAAGAGGTATCCCCTCAAAGCCTGGCCCAATGGTACCTCTATGAAGCACTCAGGCTGATTCAGAACTACTGGAGGAGAAAATAAGGACTGCAGATGCTGGAGATCAGAGTCAAGAGTGTGGCACTGGAAAAGCACTGCAGGTCAGGTAGCATCCAAGGAGGAGAATTAGTGATTCAGGCAAAAACCCTTTATTAGGAATCGATTTCATTCAGAACTAATGTACAACCTTGTTCATACTTCCACCAGGAATATAGTGAAACAGACCATAAGACTGAAGGCAAGGTTAAAATGTTTGAATCATGTCAGCAGGGCTTTATACTTTGGTCCAGACAGAATTTCTTGCATCTGCTACTGGAGCTGATAAACCAGGGATATCCTGAATGTAGACAATATAAGACAGTGAAAACATTCTATGGGAAATGCAATGAGATTGAAGATCAGGTGAATAATGAGGGCTATCAACAACAGGATGGCAGAGCAATGTTTCAGAGATTGGGGCGTATGCAGAGACTACTTTATTGCCACCCACTTCAAGCATGACTGAGCTGTGTTCAGCTTCAGGCTTCATTTGATAATGCATCCAAGTTGCTCATCTGGCAGATGCCCCTTAACAGCATAAATTATGTCTAATTTGTTTGTTTTCTGTTCCTTACTTTTTGTCTTGTTGATTTAATGTTGTACTATGTCAGTGTGTCAATAATACCTTCTACTGAACCAACTATGCATAATTGTTCTACATAGGACTAAAACTATATAGCTCTGAAATCACCTATCAAGGTAGGCATGATTTTTGCAGTCCATGCCCTCAAGAGCTATCAATCATGAAAAAGCTCATTTGACCCTTCTTTTATTTGCATCACTCCAACACTTCACTTTGTGGAGACTAACATTGTCGTGATTTTCTTGAACATCCTCTGTGATAGCCTTAACTTGACAGTGCTTTGTGTAGCTTTTACCTCTATACCACCACGCTCAGAGGAACAGTGAACATATGAGCTGCCAACTCCACCATCTCTTAGCCTTGAATGCCACTATGCTCCCTTATAAACCTCATGTATGGGACATCATCTCCTAAAGAGGCATATAATCAATACTGTTCTGTATTCTCACAAACCATATGAGTGAGAGAAGTGTCAAAGCATGTATGGATGTCAGGCCCTGGCATTTTCCCTCCATAAACATGTAACACCTTGGCTACAGTCTTCAAAGTCACGATTCATGAATCTCTGACAGATGAGGGAAAAAAACTTTGGATGCTTATGTCAGATGAGAATATTTGACATTTGTAATTTCTTACATCCTGAGAATGTCTGAAGATACTGGATCCATGGATCTGACTTAAATCAGATTCTATAGTGAAAATATTATAGTACTGTAGTTTATGCAAATGAAAATAAATTGATAAAAAGATATAACTTATGATTTAGACCCATGCTAATAGTGTTTTCAGTATGCTTTCTTTTTCTCTCCTTCCTTGCAGATCCAACTGCTGTTTCCTTACTATGGGTGCTTGATGGCTAATTCATTGAAGAGCTGATCCAAGCAGATGTCTGACTGAAGAGTCTGTTGGAATTGCATCTCCAAGGTGCCTGTCACCCTTTGTTTAGATACACAGTCAGCATATGCCACCGCAATCATAGAAGTGAGAATGTTGAAAGACACCTCCACCTTTTTGTGAAGAATACAGAGTGCCTTTGACACACCTGTTCAATGTTCCAGGAGTGTCTCTGCAGGCTGAACATGTCACTTATAGCCAGAAACAATCAATCACATATCTTCTGCATGAGCTTAGCAGCCTTCCGAATGCCACAGACCACAGATTTTCTTGCCAATCAGCTGCAAAGTATCAATGATGTGTTCACTAGATAGCACTGATGTGAAAGTCTCTACTACTGGAGGGTGCAGGTGAACACATTCCTGGTTCATTCTGTGAATGCTCGGACTTCTTTAGAGGATGAACTGTTAAGAGTTACATTCATCCAAGCAAGTGGACACAATTCCAGCACACTTTTGACTTGCGTTTTGCACATGTTGGAAAGGCATTGCATGTTTGATTCAGAGTCACATACCACAATTGTGATCTCAGAGCTGCTTTTGTAGCCACAGCACTTGTATTCTTCTTTTAGTTAGGACTCTGGCCAATGCAGCCCTCAGGACGGTGGGGAATTCAATGATTGTAATGTCATTAAATATCACAGGGACACAGCTAGATTCCCTATCACTTGCTGGAAATGGTTATCATCTGGCACTGGTGTTGCAGGACTACGACTTACTAATATCATCAGCCCAAACTTGAATGTTGCCCAGGTCTTGTTGCAGCCTGAAACAGATGGTTTCAGTTTCCTGATGCGTTGCAAATGATACACATTTACACGAAGATGCAAATTAGTTTAGCATAGAGGAAAGATTACTGACAAAGCAACTGAAGATATTATGCAAATTACATTTGCCTGAAGAACCTCTTCAGGTAATTCCTGCAGCTGAGATTATTGGCTTTCAACCACCACATCAATTGTGGATACTAGGTTTGATTTCAGCCAATAGGTACCTAGCCCTCATTTGAATTGATTTCAATTTTATTAGGGCTCTTTATTGCTAGTTTAGTCAATGCTGCTATGACATGACAGTTCCCCTTCAGAATGGAGTTCTTTTATTAATGTTTGGATGAAGACAGCAATAAAGTTTGGAATATATGTGGCTGAACCAAAACTGAGCAAACAAATTACTGATAACCATGCCACTTGATGGTCAAGTCTACAACATCATTCATAGTTTTGCTGATGATTCAGATGGACTGCTGTATTCAATCCATTCTGCGTTGTTTTAAATGTATGTGGGACATTTTCCTCTTATTAACAGAAGTGCCTCTTAGCTGTACGTCTGTTGTAGGAAAAGTTTTGGAAAGGATTAAAAGAGATAGGATTTATAATTATCTAGCAAGCAACAATTTAATTGCAGATAGTCAACATGGTTTCATCAAGGGCAGGTCATGTCTCACAAACCTCACTGAGTTTTTTGAGAAGGTGACCAAGCAGGTCAGTGAGGGTAGGGCATTTGACATGTTGTACATGGACTTCAGTAAAGCATTTGATAAGGTTCCACATGGTAGGCTGTTGGAGAAAATGCAGAGGCATGGGATTGAGGGTGATTTAGCAGTTTGGATTAGAAACTGGCTTTCTGTAGGAAGGCAGTGAGTGATGGTTGATGGAAAATATTCAGCCTGACGGCCTGGTGTGGCACAAGGATCTGTTTGAGGATCATTGCTATTTGTCATTTTTATACATGACTAAGATGCAGGCATAGGTAGATAGATTAGTAAGTTTGCAGATGACACTAAGTTGGTGGAGTAGTGGACTGTGTGGAAAAACTTTGCAGGTTGCAGGGGGACTTGAATAAACTGCAGAATTGGGCTGAGGTGTGGCAAATTGAGTACAATGCAGCTAAATGTGAGGTGATTCACTTTGGGAAGAATAACAGGAAGGCAGAATAATGGGTCAATGGAAAGATTCTTGGTAGTGTGGATGTGCAGAGGGATCTTGGACTCCATGTACATAGATCCCGGAGAGTTGCCACCAAGGTTGATAGCGCTGTTAAGGCAGCATACAGTGTGTTAGGTTTTATTGGTAGAGGGATCGAGTTCCAGAGCTGTATTGTCATGCTGCAACTATACAAAACACTAGTGCGGCCTCACTTGGAGTACTGAGTACAGTTCTGGTCACCCCATTACAGGAAGGATGTGGAAGCATTGGAAAAGGTGCAGAGGAGATTTACCAGGATGTTGCCTGGTCTGGAGACAAGGTCTTACGAAGAAAGGCTGAGACACTTTGGTCTGTTGATTGGATTAGATTACTTACAGCGTGGAAACAGGCCCATCGGCCCAAGAAGTCCACATCGACCTGCCGAAGCACACCCACCCAGACCCATTTCCCTCTGACTAATACACCTAACACTATGGGCAATTTAGCATGGCCAATTCACCTGACCTGCACATATTTGGACTGTGGGAGGAAACCAGAGCACCCAGAGGAAACCCACGCAGACACGGGGAGAATGTGCAAACTCCACACAGACAGTCACCCAAGGCTGGAATTGAACCTGGGACCCTGGTGCTGTGAGGCTGCAGTGCTAACCACTGAGCCACCATGCCATGCCATTTTCATTGGAAAGGCAGCAGCTAAGAGGGGAGCTGATAGAGACATACAAGATGATCGGAGGATTAGATAGGGTACACAGTGGAAGTCTTTTTCCTAGGATGATGTCGTCAGCTTGTACGAGGGGGCATAGCTACAAATTGAGGGGCAATAAATCAGAGGTGATGTCAGAGGCAGGTTCTTGACTCAGTGTTAAGGGCATGGAATACCCTGCCTGCCAATGTAGTTAACTCAGCCACATTAGGGAGATTTAAACAATCCTTGGATAAGCACATGGATGATGATGGGATAGTGTAGGGGAATGAGCTTAGATTAGTTCATAAGTCAGTGCAAGGGCTATAGGGCCTGTTCTGCGCTGTATTCTATGTTCTATTAGCTGGAAACACTACTTATGCTCCCAAGCTAGCCATCTTTACTCCTCTTAAATAAAATGTAGTTGGAGTCCAGAGCTGTGTTAGTTATGGACAGCTACTTCCTGATATGAAAAGTGAATCAAATTGATTGAAAACTAGCATATGCAACATTGGGAAGAAGCAGAGCTGGAGACACCACTCGGCAACTACTTTAGCCTCATACATTGGGACCCAGCATTCTCATTGAGAATAGGAATGTTGTTGGATTCAACTACCCTTATTTAATTGTTGATCATCATCAAGCATGTTACCTTGTGTTCCAAGTTCTCCAGGGTATACATTTGGTGCTAACTTCTGACATGTGGCACTATACTCATTGGGTTGGACCCCTAGAGAACAGGTCATGACGGAGTGAGGGATATACTGGATTGAGAGATTACAGATGGAGGAATAAATCACTCTGCTGATGACCCATAGTGCCTTATGGATGCTGACCTTTGAGCTGCTGTGTTTTGAACCTAATGCATTTAGCCTAGTGCTCCCAGCACACAATATAGATGGAGGGTGTTCTTAGTGTGAAAAAAGGAACTTTGCCTGAACAAGGATTGTGGAATGGTCAGCCTTAGCACTAGTATTAGTTAATTCATCTGGTGGTGATAGAACCAGTTTTGCCTTCAATTATGGCAGTATATCACCACCAATACTTTACAACAGTAAGTTCAATGTAAAGTTTTCAATAAAGGTAAAATGTAAAGCCATTATAGTGCCAGCAATCATAGAGAAGCTCTCTCAGACATAATTGCTTGTGGGTTTAACCTATGGGTCACCACATCTCAGGTGAGGGGGATAGTTGAGATGATGGAATGTTCATGGCAAGTTCCATTTGGATAGGAATTGTACCCACACTGTTGGAAGCTCTTGTGAACCAGGTGTTCAGCCAACTTAGCTGTACCACCCATTTTTGCAATAAAGATAGGATATTTAAATCAATTATCTAACCATATTTTTAAAATCTTATAACAAACTAAGCAGTTTAGTCAACAAGTTTTGAGTTAAACATATTGGTTTAATCTTGATAAAAAATGCAGGGAGAAGTAGAATATTTTCTCCATGCAAAGACAGTTTAACTGGCATGTACTCAGGTGACTCACAAAGAAAATGTCAGGTCCAGTGACAGAAATACTCCATGTCCACCAGAAGATGGTGATATTGCATTGCCAACTTATGAAACGGTTTTACTATATCTGCTATTGACTTCCTTTGTCCTCAACATGAAGCCTCAGGCTTTACTGAGCATCACTTTATAAAACTGCACCCTCTCTCGAAATGGACCAAGATATAATTGGTCACAAGTAAAATTAATTTATATTTTTCACAATATAGAATTGTTTCACAACTCTGCTTAAAATCAGGCTACCAACAATTCAATAGTTCTTTCCTTCTGTTGTCATACCAAACTCAAGTGAAGGGGTTTCAAAGACCAAGCCAGACAGGAACCAGCTATGGATCAGCAAATGCGGAGTCAGCCCAATTTCATTCAGATCCCCTATTTACCACCACTTTTACTTTTCTGCTTCACTTCTCCCAGCTTCTTTGCTTCAACTTTTAATATATATTACCTGCAGTTATGTGAAGAAACTGATGAAGTCATACAGCTATTTATTAGCATTGAGAGCTTACCTACTGCAGTGATTCAAGACAACTGCTCACCAGGAATAACTAGGGATGGGCAATAAATGCTAGTCCAGTCAGTGATGCCCACACCCCACAGTGAGCATTTTTTAAAAAATGTCTGAAGTGGATGTTTTCTCCTTTTCCACCTCAACTGACTACAAAATTGCATGTGTCCTTTTATAAATAAAATGTTTTCTAATCCCAAGGGCTGTAACTGCCAGGAACAAATAATATAGGAACATACAACTGGAACAGGCCAATCCGCCCACTGAGGTGGCTCCATCATTCAACACAATCATGATTAATTGAATACTTCAATATCCTTTGCTTACCCATCACCATAATCCTGAATGCCACTGGTAATCAGTTACTCTTGTAGGTTTCTAAAGACTGAAAACATTCATTATCCTACACTACTGGATACACAACTAAACCCACTCTCATACTCATGCAAACACAAAGTACATTACAAAATTGAGATTACAAAAGATAGAATGAACTTAGGTCTTAAAAAAGTGAGGAATTCTATGGATATACTTGGTTTTTCCCCAAGGTGTAGACGTGAAAACAATGCAAGCCTGCAATATATTTGGTTCAATTAAGAAAGTATTTGAGATGCTTAAAAGGCAGGGTTTTTTTTGCAGCAGATCTCTCACCATTCCAGTCAAGATGCAATCAGATAAACACAAAGAATTGCAGATACTGGAAATCTAGAATAGAAACAGAATGCTGAAAGCATCAATAGAAACTAAAACAGAGTTGATATCAAGTCCAGTGACCTTTCATCAGAATTGAAATTAGTTACGAAAGAGTGGTATTTCTGGAGCAAAGAGGGAGACAGAGAGAAAAATAAAAAGAATGAGAAGAATTTATCAATTTTACTCAAATTTCCACCCTGCTTTCATCTCCATCTCTGAATCAGCCCCTCTTTGGTTTCCATTCCTAGGAATGAGGTGACCATTGATATCTATTATAAACGCACCAATTCTCACAATTACCTTAACTATATATCCTCACACTCTGCTTCCTGCAAGAACTCCATCCCATTCTCCTAATTTCTGTTTCATCTGTTCTGAAAATGTGACCTTCTACTGCGGGGGCTGCTCAGGAATACTCACCTTTCTCCTTAACTGAGGATTCCCTGCCACAGTAGTTGGTAAGGCCCTCTGCCATGCCTGACCCATTTCCTGCATTTCTGCACTCACCCCTTCCCTCCCACAACAATAGAGTGCCCTGGTCCTCACTTTCCACCCACCAGCCTCACCATCACAAGACAGCATTTCTGCCACCTCCAGCAGGAAACCATTACTACCAGCCATTCCCTGTGTCCCATCAGTCTTCCACTCCCCATGAAATCGCAAAAGATGAAACACTTGCCCTTCATCTCCTCCCTCATCACTATCCAAGGCCTTCCAGGTGAAACAGCAATTTACCTGCACTTCTTTCAATCTTGTCTACTATATTTGCTGCTCACAATTGTAAAAGAGGTGAAGGACTTTTATTACTGATAAGAAAATCAGCACTTCAAATGAGACCCTCTCTTTAGGGCTAAGTAGTAAAACAAAAGATTATATTACAACCTACCAACAGCCAGAGAGAGATTGGAGTGCAGATATAGAGGCAAACCACAGGAAAAGAGAGTGAAATAGGGTTAAGGTTGTAGGGATTGTAGCTTTGCTAACATTAATTCGAATCATCCTAGTGTGAAAAGATTAGACCGGGTGGAATTTTTGAAACGCATCCAGGAGAACGTTTTGTGCCTGTAAATGGTCTTTCTAGAGATAGAGTCATGCTAGATTAATTCTAGAAAATGATGCTGGTCAAGTTGTTCACGTGTCAGCAGGTGAGCATTTTGGGAATAGTGACCATAACTCCAAGTTTTAAATTCATTATAGAAAAGGATAAGGACAGTGCATAACTAAAAGGCAGCCAATATTAATACCTTTAGAGAAAAAACAGCTACTTGCAGCTCAGTCTACATTTGGAAATTGAAGTCTTTTAAAAGTAGGATAGTGAGAATTCAGGGCCAGCATGTTCCTCTAAGGGTGAAGGGCAAGGGCAGCAGTACAAGGAACCCTGGATGCCAAGGAATAGCAAGAGCTTGGTAAAGAAAAAGGGGGAGGCATGGGCTAGGTGCAGCATATTAAAAACAGAAAATACCTTTTAAAATGTGTGTGTAGGGGAACTGTTTAAAAAGATTAGGACAGTAAAGAGGAGCCACAAAACATCTTTGGCAGATTGAATTAAGAAAAACTCCCAAGATATTTTAAGTATATTGCGAGCAAGAAGATTATTAGGGGAACAGTGGGACCTATTAGAGGCTAAAGGGGCAATCTGTGCATGAAGCCAGAGGTCATAAATGAATATTTCTCATCTTTATTCACAAAGGAGAAAGACATTTTAGCCAGGGAATTAATTTGCGATGATGAGGTTCTAGACCACTTTAAGCTAGTAAGATGGTATCGGATGTTTTAGTAGGGGATAAAGGTGCATAAATTGACAGGGCTTGATGAGACGTAACCCAGGCTGCGAGGGGAGACAGGAGAGGAAATTGTTGGGGCCCCAGTGGAGATACTCAATATTTTGCTAGCCACAGGTGATGTGCCAGCTAACTGGAAGATTAATAATATGGTTCCTTTGTTCAAGAAGGGCAGCAGGGGGAGGCCAGATATGAACAGACCAGTTAGTCTAATATCAGTGATAGAATTTTTTCAATAATTTCCCAAAGGGTCAGGATTAAAGAACAACGAACAGCACAGGAAGCAGCCCTCTGGCCCACCAGGCCTGCGCCAACACATGACATCTTTCTAAACTAAAAACATTTTGCCTCTACGCAGTCTGTATCCCTCTATTCCCTCTGTTAAGATGCATCTTTAACATTGCTACTGTATCTGCTTCTGCCACCCTCTCAACCAGCACATTCCAGGTACTTAGCGCCTTCTGTGTAAAACAATTTACCTCACATCTCTTTTAAACTTTCCCCCTTTTACCTTGAAACTCTCTCTCCTTGGAACTGACATTTCTACCCTGGGAAAAAAAGACCATTACTCTACCTATGCCTCTCCACCACTACTTTCTTCCATCAGGTCACCCCTCAGCCTCCCATTCAAGTGAAAAGAAATCAAGTTTATCCAATCTCTATTTATAGGTAATACCCTCCAAGCCAGGCAACATCCTGGTAAACCTTTTCTGTTCCGTCACCAAAGCCTCCACATCACTGGTAGTGTGGCCATATTCCAAATGTGACCTAAACAAAGTTCTATATTGGTCTGAGGTCACCTCCCCCCCCCCACTCACCCATTGTACTCTATGCTACTTTCTCCCCACCCCCACCCTCTTCTAGCTTATCTCTCCATGCTTCAGGCTCACTGCCTTTATTCCTGATGAAGGGCTTTTGCCCGAAACGTCGACTTCGAAGCTACTTGGATGCTGCCTGAACTGCTGTGCTCTTCCAGCACCACTAATCCAGAATCTGGTTTCCAGCATCTGCAGTCATTGTTTTTACCTCGTTGATAAAAACATGGAGGAAGTCAGGAGAAGGGACTCTTTGTTAGTATTTGTAAAAAGAAGAAATTTCTTTATTGAAAGGATTATGACAGCTCCATCGTTGTCAAAGCTCAAGGCTGAGATCGACTAATTTCTGCTGCAGAGATTCAGTTATATGGAGAATAGGCTAACAAAAGTTTTTTTAAAAGTTGGACTAAAGTCAGGTATGACTGCACTAATGGTGGCCAGGACTCAATAGGTTGTATTTGTCTACTCTTGCTCACATTTCTTATATGCTTAAATTTTTGTTATGAATTGTAAAGGGGAGAAACAAAGGATAATTTCTCCCTTTTCCACCACTAAATTAACCACATGCATTTTACAGAGGGAAAATTTTAATGCCTTCAGTACCGAGCAGACAAAACAAGCATTTCTGCAAATTTAAAATAGAAGATAAACATTTATGTTTCAGAACACCCGAAATGCAATTGCAACAATCACCATGCACACCAGCTACAGACTCAAACAGATGAATTTTTGAGGTTAGCACTTAGGTCATTTCAAGAGTTAAAAGAAACAGATCACTTTATAAACAGTTTGCAAGATGACAGTTGAAACATTGCAGGGCTTAAGGATTTTCTCTCTTGGTTGAGAGAGAGAACAATGGAGTTTAGAGACTGAAGACTTCCTGAGTATTTTTCATTTTAAATTTGTGGTCAAGTCTCTGTCACCAATAATCTTGGAGGTGAAATTAAATAGCCTCACTTCATCTAAGAGGACTATCTTTTTAAGGCAGAGTTCTTTCATTTTTCTGGGCAAAATCTCTTCCTCAGTGGTCATACCAGACTAATGTGTAAATTTGCACTTATGAAGGCAGCATTTTCCTATTACAAGCCATTGTATTGACGTTTTATTCTCCAACCAAACAGGTTGATGACTGAACAATTCATCACACAATGTAGGTACTTAACAAGTCATCAACAGTTGAGGCAAGAGCATCTAAAATGTCTTCATTTGTAGCCCCATTTTCATGGGGGTCAGCAAATATATAATAATGTTGAATTCAAGGTTCTTTTCTCAAAAGCTATTCAAATTTAAATAATGGCAATGCATTCAGACCACAAAAATAAAACTAAAGCATTGAAAAAAAGCACCTGAATTCCAAAGTTCATTTTGTCACAGTAAACCTTCCATATTCCATGTTACCTTTTCAAAGTAAAATACCCATCTTTCCCAGAGGCTTATGGGCATATAATACAATCATTACATGATATGCCTACGACAGACCTTAATCAAGGATTGGTAATAGGTCAGGAGAACTGAATGAACAGAAAAGATATACTGTCACATAAAAAGAATGGAACCATCTGGAAGAAACAAGTGATCTATTACTGTGCCTTCTATCATCAATTTTGCCACACTCAGGCATTTCTCTTGTACAACTTTAATAAACCTTGGAACCTACACACTGACCTATATAACTTATAAGGATTAACCTGGATTGGATCTGACTAAGTTAGCAAATTATATTATATAAACAGTCTACACATGATTAATTTCCCATATGAATAAATTGTGTAACATTCCATAATAACTAGAGGGCATACTTAAAATAAAGGTAACAGCAAAATGTACAAATAGTACCAAAGCATTTTCAATGTTATATTTAATAAGATAGCATAGTATGTGCTACAATGAAACTAGAAATACCAAAGTAAAGTTGCTAAAATGCATTTAGAAACTGTAATAATAAAATTATTGAATCAGGTATCATCTCCAGTCATTTTAAGTCTTAAACATACAAGAAAAGGGCATACACTCTGACTCATCAGGTTTACGTAGAATTATTAAGCAACCAATTAACTTTATGGCAGCTTAAATTCCAATCTTGAAATTGAAGTAACCTGGAATATCCATTACACAACAAATAAAATATAAATAAGGCAAGTGAATATCAATGAAACCCACAGTATGGTGATTGGTATTGACTGTACATAGAAACAAAAAGATCCCACTTTTTACTCGCAGTTTATCTACACCTGAACACACAGTTTTAATGTTCAGTGAAAACAGAACTTTCTCCTGAAAACTATGGAAAGATGGACAGTGGAGTTGTACTTTTCAGAACAATAAAGTTTCCAGCACCACAGTTAATTTTCAAGTAAATTTACAAAAGGAGAGTCAGGTTCACTGTTGATCTCACTATTCAACGTTGACCATGAAGAGAGGTAACTGGAGTACAAATCTAGATCCATACAAAACGTTCAATCGCCAAGAACACTTATTTCCACCTCTACAAACTTTGACAAAACTTTTATGCTTTGTCATCAACAATTATTTCAACAGGCATTTTGTACTTCCATTACACAAACTTAAAACATCTGAAATTTAATAATCTGAAATTAAATGAATCTTAATAAACCTGTCTTACAACTGCCCCTTTTTGAATCTTCCTTTTCCACAACCTTCAACCTTAGATATATGCTTTGGCTCTCTATTCATAACCTATTCTGTCAAAACCCTGCATGCCTCCCTACATCTGTAATGTTGTCTAGTCTTGCATGACTCTTGCTCAATGCCCCTAGTATTATTTGCCTGCATTCTTCTTTTTACCGTACCAATGTTGGCAAAGCTTTCAGTCCCTTAACAGAACATTCCAATCGCTCGCCATTCTCTTTCAACTTATGGTCTCCAATTCCATGTGGCATCCATTTTTCATATTTATAAAATCCAAACTGATTCACTATGTTGAAAGTGGCATATGAATGCAAGTTGCTACCACTTTTTTTCTTTAAACCATTAAAAGTTTTATCTTCAAATAATTTTATTAACATTCTTATTGTAAAGACAGTAATTAAGAGATTTTCTTGGAGCAATTCTCATGCATCTGGAACTCTCAGAAATCTGACTTTTAGAGACTTTCTCCGTAGAGTTCCGATCCAAATTTACTAGTTGTCTAGGAAATGTTAGGAGACTAAAAATCTCCTACAATTTTTTGGAGAATTGTCCAAGTAAACCCCCAAACACACCACTAACTTCTCCTAACAAGGTCCCCAAGCATGATGGCCCCAACATCCCCACATCTCTCCAAACCTCCATAAACGTCACCACTCCCCTCCACTGCCCAATGGAACAACAATCCACCTGTTTGGCTGATGAAATGTGCTCCCCAGACCACACAACTACCTGGCCCCGCCAGGGTCAAGAACTCTCACTCCTGGCATTGCCAAACCAGAGACCAGCCAACACCTCCAGACAATACATGTCCACCCCAACACTGCATAACCCCACACCACATTCCAGGTCTGACACCTCTGGATGTCTTGACCCTTGCCCCCCCACTTGCACACTATCCTAAACAGAGGTATCGAATTACACAGCCTTCTATCCACTCAACCCAACTAGCAACATAACCTCATTCAAACGGCACTTTCTTTCCTTTAGCCAGCTATCTCCCTATTCTCTCACTTACCATTTTGCAGTGACTGTCAAAGTGACTTTGGGAACTTATAACAATTAAACCCAGGAACCTGGGTTTGATTCCAGCCTCAGGTAACTGCCCATGTGGAGAATTGCATGTTGTCCCTGAGTCTGCATAAGTTTCTGCCAGATACTCTTGTTTTCTCCCAAAGTCCAAAGACGTGCTGGTGAGGTGGATTAGCCTTGCTAAATTGTCACGTAGTGACTAGGAATGAGCAGGCTAGGTGAATTAGCCATGGTAAATTTGCAGCTTTGGGGTTAGGTTGGGGGCTGGATCTGGATGGTATGCTCTTCAGAGGGTCAGTGCGGACTCATGGGCCAAATGGCCTGTTTCCGTGTTGTAGGGATTCTACAATTCTATGATTGAACTTCTGAAATACTTGAGGCAAATATAAATTTTAAAAATGTATTTCTTAGCACGGAACAACTTTGCTAACTAAATGAATTTCTCCTTAATTTCTTCCAATAGCATTCAGGGTAGGCCACATTTAGAATTCTGGACAGAACATTGATTAACAGATAAATGAATAATCCTAAAGAGAACTACAAGCATTAAAATCTGTTCTGATAGCAATCAAAAAATCTAGGCCACGTTTCAGTCACTATCTTCGCCCTATGAAAAGCAAACATTTATAACAGGAATTACATTCAATGATACAAACCTAAAAGCTGGTAATTTTTGCAAGTCTGTTAAAAGTTGGATTCAGATATTCTTGAGAATCCTAGGAAGTTATTGAACAATAGTTCACTTGTAACTTTGCAAAACTTGAAAATAGGTTTTATATAAAAATGACTGCATTTTCTGGCAGTCATTTAAAATGAGGACCATCATTTGTAGGGCCAATTCATTTCTACTCTAGCCAGTCAATCAAAATCCCCAAGCAACACATTTAGCAGTGCAAATAGAATTAAATTGCTTTTAAGAAAATGGTATAACCCAGGTAATCAACATTTTCTACAATAGTTTTCATGAAAAAAAATGTTACAGATTAAATTCAGAGTTCCCTACGTCAGCAAATACAGCTAGTTACTTGCGACTATTGACACTTTCTTCATTCAAATGAGCAGGGTCCATTTGTATTGTATCTTAAATTCTTTAACCTGGTTAATTCATATGTTCGCATGCCACAGCAGAAATTCCTCAAAGGTTTAAGTATTATTCAAGTTTCAATGGGGGCATTGGAGAATGACAAATCCTATTTGTTACTGTATATCCAAAATCTTATTGAAGAATAATGATTAAGGCAAATGCTAATAAAGAAAACAATGAGAATTTGCCTACGATATGATTAGATTAGATTACTTACAGTGTGGAAACAGGCCCTTCGGCCCAACAAGTCCACACCGACCCGGCGAGGCGCAACCCACCCAGACCCATTCCCCAACATTTACCCCTTCACCTAACACTATGGGCAATTTAGCATGGCCAATTCACCTAACCTGCACATTTTTGGATTGTGGGAGGAAACCGGAGCACCCAGAGGAAATCCACGCAGACATGGGGAGAACACGCAAACTCCACACAGCAGTTGCCTGAGGCAGGAATTGAACCCAGATCTCTGGCACAGTGAGGCAGCAGTGCTAACCACTGTGCCACCATGCGGAGTCAACCAAGAGATTGCCGGTTACTATTTTGTAATGGCCAATGCTACACACGTTTAGAAGCTAACCACTGTGCCACCCACATATCTGGAGTAAAGAAAAATCTTTTCCTTGAAAGGATATGAAAGCTGCTGAAAATATATAAAAACTTTATGTCTGTAATGGCTAAAAAACATTCTAGGAGCCAATCAATTAACACATTCTAAAGCTGGTACCTTACCACCTTCTTTCTAAAATCAAGTCAGTGGAGAAGTGAGCCCTCATCTCAGTTCCCTGTCCCCATCCACCCATGCCATCTAATTCACCATGAACAGTACCATGAGAGCTCTGTAGTCTGGAATAAATATTTTTGATCTGTTTGTGCTTAGAGGCATAACCTTTAGACCAAGATAACCCCTAGTGTCAATACAAGAGTTTGCATTGTATTCTTTTTGAATAGAAATAAACCAGTCAATTTAAATCACTCTACAATTAAGTAAATTTTTCATCATTAGGTTTTAATTTATAAATGACAAAATTACCTTAATTTACTGGATACTGTTCATTATTTGCATTTTAAACTGAAAACTGCTTTTATCATTTGAAATGTTACAATCTGTTGAAGAACAGTTGCACAGTGTTTTCTTTCACTAACACTGACCCTCCATGTCACCAATTACGTACATACCTCCACACGACTTTCTGAGGAAGCCGTGCCAGAGCTCCTGCCAACTTGTGTGCAACATCATCGGACAGATACTTCACACCGGCTCCAAAAGATACGAGGACAAAGCCTTCCTCCTTAGCATCATCTGCCCAGGTCATGAAGTCCTGACATATATATAAAAGGGATACAAGTTAACAATGCTTCACTCAACATTACTGGCTCAAGTCACACTTCATTGAAAAAGGAAATGTATATCAGACATATCTTTGCTAAACGCATTTTTCACATTATAGCATCACATGATTATTTGCATTTAGTATAGGGCTTAAAGTACAGCACGCTTTGTAATATTGCCATTATTCTGGATCTATGTTGGCTTGCTGAGTTGGAAGGTTTGTTACCATAGTAGGTAACATCAGCAGCAAGTCCCCGATGAAGCACTAGTGTTGTGACCCACTTTCTATTTGTGTGTTTAGGTTTCCTTGGGCTGGTGATGTCATTTCCTGTGGTGATATCATTTCCTGCTTTTTTTCTCAGAGGGTGGTAAATGGGGTGCAAGTCGATATGTTTGTTAAGAGTTCTGGTTAGAATGCCATGCTTCTAGGAATTCTCATGCTATTCTCTGTTTGGCTTGTCCTAGGATGGATGTGTTGTCCCAGTTGAAGTGATGTCTTTTCTCTTCTGTATGTAAGGATACTAGTGATAATGGTTCATGCCTTATTGTGGCTAGTCGATGTTCATGTACCCTGGTGGCTACTTTTCTGCCTGTTTGTCACAGTTCTTGCACGGTATTATGTAAATGTTAGTTTTGCTTGTTGTCAACATTTAAAAACATACACACTTGCGATCTTTTATATTACTAACTAGCTTACCATCATAATTCATATTCTCCTCACTTATTTGTTTTTTTTCAGTTATCCTCTGTTGTTTTTTTTTAAAGAAAAGGTTTCCCAATGCTCAGGCTTCCCATTCAACTCCACCACAATGTATGCTTTTGCTTTTATACTGTCCCTGACTTCCCTTATCAGCCATGGTTGATTTGCCCTCCCCTTAGCATATTTTTCTCTTCCTGAGGAAGAATTTCTGCAGTGCCTCCCAGATTAGCCCCATCTTACACCCCCCAACAGAAACTCCTGCCATTGCGACACGGTCATCTTCCCTGCTATTCACCCCTTCTAATCAACTCCATCCAACACCTCACTCACATCTTTGTAGTTGTAATACCATTATATCTGACTCCAGCTTCACCCCCTCCAATTGCAGGGTGAATTCTATCATATTATAGACACTATCCCCTTTGGGTTCCTATACCTCAAGCTCAATCTGCCTCATTACATCACCAAATTCTGAACTGCCTGTTCCCTTGTGGGCCCCACCACAACCTGCTTCAAAAACCATGTCAAGGACATTCCAAGAATTTATTTTCTGGAGGTCACCAACCTGATTTTTCCACTTCATTTGCATATTGAAGACCCCTATGATTATTGTAATAGTGCCTTGCTTACAGGCACTTTTCTCATCTTGACTTATTTTCTTCCCCATATCCTGATTTCTGCTATGAGACCTGTACATAACTTCCATTAGGGAATGTTCTCTTTTGTGGTTCCTCAAAAGGTACCCTAATAGATTTACACCTTCTGACTCTATCGCTTCTTGCTAGTGATTTAATTTTATTTCTTACTAAGGAGACAACCTCACCCCCTCTGTCCATCTGTTTGTCCTCTCAATAGGATGCATGTTCTTTGATGTTTACTTACCAGCCTTTATCTCCTTTCAAAGACGCCTGGGACACTCCGTTCGTACCTGATTTCAATCTGCGCTACAAGCTCAATTACCTTATTCCATATATTGTTTGCACTGAAGTGCAGCACCCTGTCTGACGTTGACTGCTCCACCACATCCCCATAGTTGTCCACTTATCTGCTGAGCCCAAAGTTAGATTCCTAACCCTTTTCGTATGTTGTCCTCTTACTTATTTTGAAAACTTTAATAACCACTGCTGAGCCTCCCTGCCTTTAACTTTTTCCATAAATTTCCCCCTCCACTATTTAAGTCCTATCCACAGCACTAGTTATGCGATTCACCAGGTTCTGGTCCCAGCATGATTCAGGTGAAGCCCATGCCCTCAGAACAGCTCCGTCCTTTTCCAGTACTGGCACCTGTGTGTCATGAATTTAAACCAGTTTTTCCCACACCTACCTTGGAGCCATGCATTTACCCCTTTAATCTGTAGACTCTGTGCTAATCATCTAATGGCTCAGGTTGTAATCCAGAGATTGCCACCTTTTTGGTTCTGTTTGGTAATTTAGCACCTAGCTGCTGATATTCCCTCAGCATAGTCCCTTTTTTTAAACCTGCATCATTGGTAGCAACATGGACCACAACAAATGGATCTTTCCCCTTCCACTCAAAATTCCTGTATCCCAGAAGAGATATCCTGTACCCAGGCATCAGGCAGACAACTTTGGGACTCTAAATCCTAACCACAAAGAACAATGTCTATTCCCTTTACTATATCATCCCTGATTATAATTACATTTCTCTTTTCTCCCTCCTCTTGAATGTGTCCTTATACAACTGCACTATGGTCAGTTTGCCTATCCTCTCTACAGCCCCCACTCTTGCCCACTCAGGGAGCAAGCAGCTCAAATCTGTTAGACAAGCTCAAGGGTTTAGGATCCTTTCACACTACCTCCTGGATGTCAAGAGCTGCCTTGCTCATTGTTACATCCTCTTGTCCCTGACCATTCAACAAATTCAAGGTAATTAATCTAAGGGATGTGACTGCTTCCTGAAACACAGCATCAAGATAACTCTCCTCCTCCCTGTTGCAGTGTTTCAGCTCAGACTTAAGTTCATCAACTCTGAACTAGAGTTCCTCTTGCTCCAAATGTAGTCACTATGAACTACATTAGAATCCACCAGCTCCCACATCATTCAGGTACAACATATCACCTGGGCCCAGAACTATTTAATTTACTTGATTCTTACTTTAAAAGTTTCCTATTGGTCTTTTAGTTTGTAACGTGTAAACATTTCCCTTATTTATCTTCAATCCTAAGTAACATATAATTGTCAAATTAGTAGCTATCACCAGTGAACTTATGGCTTTCCTATAATGTCATTCTTGAGCTGGGCTTCTGATCCTGACTTTCAATTTATCCTATTAGAAAACCTGACAAACTATGAGCCAAAAAATAAGCAAGGGAAAAGCATCTCTTCCCATGTGCACTGAATTCAGACATTCCTTCCAAATTCCCGAACCATATTCTCACTTGGGCTCTCAGTTTGGATGTGACCTTTCCTTCCTGACCATGCAAAACCTTCCAGATTACCTGCTGCACCCATGGGCTAGCTTTATTTTGTGCACAAGTACCAAATCCTGTGTGTTGCAGCTTTTCTCCTTTTAAATAAAACTATTCTTTTGTTCTCTCCTCCAGAATGAAAATCACACTTTCACGCATTATACTCCATTTACCAATTTTTTGCCCACTGGATTTATTAACAAGTCATGCTGTTTGTAGGGAGAACTGTTTGTATCCCTCAGGCAACTTAGCTTTCCATCTACTTGTGTCGTCTGCAAATTTAATGACCGTACTGGCAACTTCCTTCCAAGGTACGGCCCTAGCACTGTTTCCATTGGTTACAAATCACAATCCAAAGAGTCTCTTATCCCCACTCATGGCTTCTGGGCAGGAAACAAATTCTCTATCCATGCCAATTTACTATTTCTGACTTAACCTTTTGCAAGGTACTTGTCAAAACAACTTCTGGTAGTCCAAATAGAACATATATACAGGTTCTCCTCTATCCACTCTGGTTTAAGACTTCCTTGAAAACACTAACAAATTAGTCAGACATGATCTTGCTTTCATGAAGCCATGCTGACTCAGCTCAATTAGATTATAATTTTCTAGTTGCCCATTTTGTGCCTTTTTGAATAGGGGTGTCACATTTGGCAGTTTTCAATCCTCCAGTATTTCTCCAGAATCCAAAGATTTTTTGGAAAATTAGAACTAATGCATCCATGACCTCTGTAGCTACTTTTTAGAATCCTTGGATGTAACCCATCAAAGCCAAGAAAAGTGTCTACCTTTAGCCCATCAGCAGCTTTTAGCCTGAATACTACTTCTCTAATGATGGTACTTAATTCCTTCCCCATATTCTTTAAATTTATGGAGATGACCAAAATATCTTCCACTTAAGGCTGAAGCAAAGTATCTGTTCAACTAATTTGCCATTTCCTTGCTCCTCATACAGGTCTCCCACTTTCATTTTCGAAGGGGTGTCTATTCACTTTAACACTCTTCCTTTTTATATACGCAAAAGCTCTTATTGTCAGCTTTTCTATTCATCACTAGTTTGCCCTCAGTTTATTTTCCATCAGCTTTTCAATGCTCCTTTGCCAGATTCTGAATGTATCCCGTCTTCAGTCTCCTTAAATGCTTTTTTCTTACAACACTAACTTTTGGTTAGCTATGGTTGATTTATCTCTCTCAGCATCTTTCCACTCACAAGAAATGCCAATGTGGGGGTGGGGGAAGAAAACAGAATGCTGGATAAATGCAGCAGGTCTAGCAGCATCTGTGGAGAGAGAGAGAAAGAAAAACGTAGAAAACATTTAGAATCCAGTAGGATTAGTCAGACTTGAAATTTTAATTGATTTTCTCTCCACAGATGCTGACAGACAAGCCGAGTTCCTCCAGATTTACAGCATGGTATTTTGTTTAAGAGGGAAAACATCTTCTTTACTTTATAAGTATAAGTCATGTGATTGACAAAGATGTTGCCTTAGTAAGTCCAGGTATGGCAATGCCTCTACCAAACAGTCATGATTTGGAGATACCAGTGTTAGACTGGGGTTTACAAAGTTAAATATCACACACCAGGTTATAGTCCAACAGGTTTAATTGGAAGCACTAGCTTTCAGAGCACTGCTCCTTCATCAGATGGTTGTCAACCACCTGATGAAGGAACTGCACTCCAAAAGCTAGTGCTTCCAATTAAACCTATTAGACTATAACCTGGTGTTGTGAGAGTTTAACTTTGCTTGGCAACTGGATCCTATTTGGCAGACAATCAGGATTCACTTCTTATACAGCACAAGTGTTGTTTCCCCCTTGCATCGGTATTTCTTATAAATTGTTCTGATGAGTGCAAGACAAAAAGCTTTGGTAAAATGAGTTTGAGGAGGCAGAGAAAACTGTGCTTTGACAGAAAAGACATCTTTTCTCAGGTCAGGAAATAACTGCACAAGGAAATAAAGTTAACATTTTATGTAAGTGAACTATAGTTTTTGTTATTTTAAATTTCTAGCTGTACCCTAACAGATTGTGGCCTAATTGTGAGCATCATTCCATGTTAATTTATTGCATTAGTCAAAACCTTGGCCTGTACTTTGTTTGTTTGGTTTTCTGAAAATCAATCTTAACATGAGCAAGTAACTGAGGTGTCAGTGGGGGAGCACTTTAGGGCCAGCAGCCATAATTCTATTAGTTTTTAAGTGGTGCTGGAAAAGGGTAGACCAGGTCTAAAAGTTGAAGTTCTAGACTGGAGAAAGGCCAATTTTGATGGTATTAGGCAAGAACTTTCAGATGTTGATTGTGTGCAGATGTTCGCAGGTAAAGGGATGGCTGGAAAATGGGAAACCTTCAAAAATGAGTTAGAGTCCAGAGACAGTATGCTCCTGTTAGGGTGGAAGCCACGGCTGGTAGGTGTAGGGGATGCTGGATGACTTGAGAAATTGAGGTTTTGGTCAAGAGAAAGAAGGAAGCATATGTCGGGTATAGACAGCAGAGATCAAGTGATTCCTTAGAAAATATAAAAGGCAGTAGGAGTATACTTAAGAGGACAAAAAGGGAACATGCGATAGCTTTGACAAATAGCATTAAGGAGAATCCAAAGGGATTTTATAAATACATTAAGGAAAAAAAAAGGTAACTAGGGATAGAATAGGACCCTTCAAAGAACAGCAAGGCAGCCCAGGTGTGGAACTGCAAGAGATCGGGCGATGATAAACGAGTACATTGCATCAGTGTTGACTGTGGACAAGGACATAGAAGTTACAGAATATAGGAAAATAGATAGTGCAATATGGACATTTTTCAAGATGTCAAAGGTGGTGGTGCTGGATGTCTTAAAATGCATAAAAGCGGATAAATCCCCAGGATCTGACCAGGTGTACCCTAGAACTCTGAAGCTAGGTAAATGATTCTGGGCCCCTTGCCAAAATATTTGGATCATTAATAGTCTCAGATGACATGCCAGAAGACTGGAGGTTGGCTAACATAATGCTACTAATTAAGATGGTAAGGAAAAGCCAGGGAACTATCGACTAGTGAGTTAGTGATGGGCAAGTTGTTTGAGGGAATACTGAGGAACAAGATTTACATGTATTTGGATGGGCAAGGGCTGATTAGGGATAATCAACATAGTGAGATATGATTTCCCATGTTCAAAACTATCTTGATTGAATTCTTTTGAAGTAGTACGAAGAGCATTGTTGAGGGCAGAGCGGTGGACATGATCTATATGAACTCCAGTAAGGCGTTTGACAAGTTTCCTCATAGTAGACTAGTTAACAAGATCAGATCACATGGAATGCAGGGAGAACTAGCCATTTGGATACAGAACTGGCTCAAAAGGTAGAAGACAGTGGATGGTGGTGGAGGATGGTTACTTTTCAGAGTGGAGGCCGGTGACCAGTGTGTCACAACGATCAGTGCTGGGTCCGCTGCTTTTTGTCATTTATAGGAATGATTTGGATGTGAACATAGGTGGTATGGTTAGTAATTTTGCAGATGACATAAAAATTGGAGGTATTGTGGACAGCAAAGAAGGTTCCCTTAGAGTATAACGGGATCTTGATCAGATGGACAGAGGAGTGGGGATGGAGTTTAACTTAGATAAATGTGAGGTGCTGCATTTTGGAAAGGCAAATCAGGGCAGGACTTGCACACTTAATGGTAAGGTCCTGGGAAATGTTGCTGAACAAAGAGACCTTGGAGTGTGGGTTCATAACTCCTTGAAAGTGGAGTCACAGATAAATAGGATTGTGAAGATGACATTTAGTACTTTCCTTTATTGGTCAGCACATTGAGTATTGGTGTTGGGAGATCATGTTGCAGCTGTACAGGACATTGGCCGGTCTCCTTCTTACAGGAAGGATACTGTGGAATTTGAAAGGGTTCAGAAAAGATTTGCAAGAATGTTGCCAGGGTTGATGGATTTGAGCTACAGGGAGAGGCTGAATAGGATGGGGCTGTTTTCCCTGGAGCATCAGAGGCTGAGGAGTGACCTTATAGAGGTTTATATAACCATAAGGGGCATGGATAAGATAAATAGTCAAGGTCTTTTTTTTGTGTGCTGGGGGTAGTCCAAAACTACAGGGCATAGAGGGGAAAGATTTAAAGAGGACCTAAGGAGCAAACCTTTTCACACAAAGGGTGGTGGGCGTGTGGAATGAGCTGCCAGAGGAAGTGGGGGCTGGTACAATTATGACATTTAAAAGGCATCTGGATGGGTATATGAATATGGAGGGCTATGGGCTAAGTGCTGGCAAATGGGATGATTAATTTAAGATATCTGGTCAGCATGGATGAGTTGGATCAAAAGGTTTCCATGCTGTACATCTCTGACTCTAACTACGTGCACACCATACCGATAGAGAAGGGTGAGGATAATTCTAGAATGTAAATAGTCTTACTTGCCAATAGTTTCCTTTTGTGGAATTTGACGCCATGCCAATTTCATTTATTGTTGAGTCTTAACTAATTCAAAATTTCATGAATTCCAGCATTCTACTGAACTGGGTGATGTGCATCTTAAACATTGATTGAAAGTTATATCAAAAATATTCGACTCCACCATGCCAAGGAAATCCATTTATCTTTTCCTAATATCCTGTGTTTGTTACTTTTAGGCAAATGTATAACCTTCATTCGCAATTAAAATTAGTTACCTCGCAGTTGGCTTCTTCAATTATCCCAAAATATATCTCCTGTGCTAACTTTTTAATTGCATACTGTTCCTACATGTTGTGTATCGAATTGCGGGTACTCCATCTTTCAAATTACTGAAACTTCCCCAAAATCAACTGAGTTCCAAAAACTTGTCACAATTTTCTTCAGTTTTTTAAAAAATTTCATTTAGAGGTGATCTATCTCATGCTCAATATTTTCCGGTGTCCATCGCTGGCATTATTGAACTAACTTCATTGACATTTCCAAAAGATGGCATAAAAACAAAATAATCAGATTTTGCAATATACTGCAGAAATGTCAGTTAATAGTGAGCTCAGATTCTCAAGACTCCAGTTGCTGCGGTTCCAGTGGATACAACTTACAAAGCATTAGGTTTCTGTCCAGAAATATTGAAGCTCCAAACAACTTGACTATGACCAAGATTCATGTTAGTTGTATGAACTAACCATACATACAAAAATCTCAAGAACTATGGGAAGGAGGTATTCTTTGTTTTTTCTGGGGCTGTACTGTACTTTTTCACAGACACCATGGTTAATCTCGTTTAAATTAGCCTTTTTTTGGCTGGATACTATTTTGTTGCCATGCCTATGGTGACCGTCCTTAATTTGTTCATATCAGGAGCAGAGTGGTCCCACCAGGTTACAGTCCAGCAGGTTTATTTGGAAGCACTAGCTTTTGGAGCATTGCTCCTTCATCGCGTAGCTCCCTGATGAAGGAGCAGTGCTCCGAAAGCCAGTGCTTTCAAATAAACGTGTTGGACTATAACCTGGTGTTGTGTGATTTTTAACTTTGTCCACCCCGGTCCAACATATCCTGACATTTGTGACCAATGGTATCTGACAACTGTGTGGATTTTTGAAGTTTTCTGCAGTAGTTGCCTCCTTTAAAAGCCTAAAAGATGACACAGTCTAAGAATCAGAAACACAATGCTTTGGCAAAGAGTGTTTACTTTGGATGCAACAGCGGCACAGGTACTAAAGAACCATAGACCAAGATCAGGAATTTGTAGAAGCTGGAGCTGAAATGAATGACAGGGTAACATGGAATCACTTTTGCATGCATGTCTTTCCCTGGTAGCATACTGAGAGTTTCTTCACTGCTTTGCAAAATTGAAAGCAAAAAATCAAATAGGAATATAAAAAGCTTACTGACTAAAATTGACAAAATCTAAATATTTTGCTTTGATCCTCCGTCAGCCAGGACAGCAATGAGGAACTGACATCATTACAATCAACAAAATTGATTCCAAAGTAAATCAAATCAGCCTTGTTCTTTTAAATATATTAAAAAAGTGTTAAAAATAATAATATTGGCTCTACAATTGGGTAGCTGTACCAAAGATCTGAAAAAAAAATCACAAAAACAGAAATTGTCAGAAAAGCTCAGCAGGTCTGGCAGTGTCAGTGGAAAGAAATCAGAGTTAACATTTCAGGTCCAGTAACCCTACCTCAGAACTAGAAATTGTGACATTTCTTTCTACAGATGTTACCAGACCTGCTGAGCTTGTCAACCAATTTCTATTTTTGTTTCTGATTTCCAGCATCCAGAGTTTTTCCATGTTTATTTAGTTGGAAAAGTTGGATGCACTTAATGAGCTTCTGTTCTATTAATTAAGGATGAGAATAGAAATGCAAGGGAGCAGTGAATCATAGCTGAGCAGTGTCAGTTCTGAGCACAACACTTCAGAAGGGCGTTGAGGTGTTAGGCTGCAGAGGAAATTTACTGAAATGATACCAGATTGTGAAACTTCAGTTATAGGAACGGACTAACAAAGCTAGGGTTGTTTTCCATGGAGCAGAAAAAATTAAGGGAATAGAGTGTTCACAAGCAAAAACAACTTTGACAATGATTGAAAACTTGTTTCCAGTAACATAACAGTAGCAAAAAGGACAGATTTTTTTTTAAAAAAAAAGAGTAATTGGCAAAAGTACCAGAAATGATGAAAGGAAAAATTGAAGCAACTCACCATTACTTGGAATACACTACCTGAAATTATGGAAACTGATTCAATTATAATTTTCAAAATTAGATGAATATTTGAAGAGTAATATTTGATTGATGAAAGAGCAGAAGAATATGATCAACTGGAATGACTCTTCAAGAGACTTGAAAAGGCACTATGAACCAAATAATCACCTGTGTTGCCATATTTGATATTCTTATACTTTAACAATACCACTAGAACCATGCAATGAGAACCCAAGTACAAAATATATTGGAATTAAGATTTTATAAAATCTTTTTTAAAAAGCTCACAGTCCATATTTCCTAAAATACATGGTGCAGGATTCTATTGTTTTTACTCAAATTTTATTCATGCAAAAATTTCAAAATAGTTATGACAGTTAAAAATGTAGAAAAAAAAACACTGCAAAATAGTACACTTGCAAACTCAAAGCACAGTGAAAAGAAAACCTATGATACACAACCAAATCTTGAAACCTAGATAGCATTAGCACAAACAACCCACTGCAAGATGAGGAGCGTAGCCTCAGCAGTTTCCACACATGAGAAGTAAAGAGACATATGTTTAAGGCCACAAAGACACCAAAAAATGTTGCATAATTAGACACAGTACTATTGTTTCCTTTGCAGAGCAAAGACCTTCACCTAACTCATTGCAGTAGTATGTGAAAACTTCACCAATATGTATTTCAATAAGACATGGGACCATATATGCAAGCAAGCAATGTGTAAATAGGATTTTAAAAATTCACAATGTCAGAATGGATCCATTACTCAAGTTTCCACCAACAGGAAACTGTTTACATGTTTTGTGGCAACTGTACTAATTAGTTGGTTTATAATAGGAATAATGAAAGCAAATCTCAGTTTTTGAGATGTAAAGATGCCAAATACATCAACATATTGAGATATCTGGTGGGTTATACAAGGGTGCTATACAAATACAAGTTTTTGTTTGAAAAAGAATGTGAAATCAGTCAGGAATGTAGCGTGTCTTCAGTTTTCTTTGACAGATCACACTTAAACCAACATCAGCACTAAGAAAAAGTATTTGTATTCTGGGATGTTCAACTGCAGTCAATGGTGATTCTACAAATCAGTTATCTCACACTCCCCAATAGTGTGCTGAAATCCCCAGACTAAAATCAGTTAAGAATTACTTAAAGATAAGAACTTCCACTTTTATATTAGTCTTATTGTAAAAACTCTTGTAAAGAATATGCCTTGATGCAAGTGGATTGTGAACAAGCTAATTAGCCCTTTTGGCATGAAAATGCAATTTTATACTAGTGGCATGTCAAATCTTCTAATGCATAACAATATATTGAATGCCTACACTTTAGCTTCTAATGTAGATGTCCCAATTGTTTATTCCACTTTTTAAAATTTAATATAAAGTGTGAAGGGCAATCAGTGCATTTTAATCCTAAATTTGCTGTCTGAGAACTTGTTTGAGAGCTTGTCTGCTTATCCCTGCTTTACTGATATCACCATTATTAAAACAAGTCCAGAAAACCCTCTGGCCAGAAAAGGGTGAAATCCACATCATACAGACTGCAGGACCTTTCTTCAAGTTCAATGGTGAGCGGCACCACATTGCCACTGACTGGAAAATCCAGGGCAAATTGTTCTGATGAATGGCTAAACTGTATGAATAAATACTTACTCCAGGTGCTAACATCACTGGTTTAAGAAATATTTGCAATCTGTGCTGCACAGAGATATTCTCGGAATTCAAACGGATCATAGAGTTTTTAAAAACTTGCATTTATATTGTACTTTTCATAACCACCAGATGTCTCATGGTGCTTTACAGCCAATCAAGTAACTTTGTACCATAGTACTGACAAAAATGCCAATTGGTGTGCACTCATCTTCGATAAATAGTGCAACAGCTGGTTCGCTAGTCAACTAACCCAAAAGACACCAGCTCTGAAAGGTCAGTACTCACTTAATATTGCAGTCTATATTTGTATGCACAAATTTGATGGGACTTGAACTCAACCTCACAAAAGGTCAGACTGCTACCAATTGAACAACCTTTGACACACCAATTAGGCTGGAGACTCTTCAAAACATAAGACTGATATGGTGTTAGCTGACTTTAAGCAAAAGAATCTGCACTGACAATATCACACAGTGAATCTGTCAAGCGGTTTATAATCTAGTAATATAGAAACAGTGGATCATTCAGACCATCAAGCATATTCTGCCATTCAGTATGATAATTGCTAATGAAACTCTTCAGTGCCTTTTACTCACCCCATTCCCCGTACAAATTAGTAACCAGAAATCTAATCAATTTCTACCTTAAACATACTCAAGACTTGGCCTGCACAGCCCTCTGTAGTAGAGAATTTCATTGTTTCATAATCCTCCAAACAAAAGAATTTCTCCTCATTTCAGACCCAAGTGATAACTCCTTATTTTTAAATTGTGCTCCCTGGTTCTAGACGCTCCATCCAGAGGAAACATCTTATATAGATCAACCCCCTCTGTCCCTTTAGCCTTTGAAGATTTTGAAGCAATTTCATCGAAACTTCAAAAATACTTAAAAGAATACAAACCCAGTTTGTATTAAGCCATTGCAGGAACAACCTGATGAACCTTTATGCGCTCCCTCTGAGGCAATATTTTTTCTGAGATAAGACCAAAATTGAATACGCTCTGGTTGTAGTTTTCATACAATGAAGCAAGACTTAACTACTCCTGTACTCAATTTGACCTCTACTAGGATTCTATGATTTTATAAAGCCAAAGGATCTTATTTCCCTTGATTCAATAATAAATGTCTAAGGTATGCTTAAGTAAAAGTTTACAATCATCTGCAGCATGATAGTACATCCCATAACTGTATTACAGAAGAAACTGCAAAACATGAACTGGGCACAAAACAAGTCATTTGAGAGAGTAAACATAGTGGCATCCATTATAAAACTGCAACTTTCTTATTTACTTATTGGGACTTTGAAAAAATTAATAAATTCATTCACGGGATATGGGTGTCACTGTCTAGGCTAGCATTTATTGCGTAAAGCGCAGTCTAGTCAATCAAATTGCTGTTGGTCTAGAATCATGTGGGCCAAACCAAGTCGGAACGGGTAATGCCTACAAAAGGGTATTAGTGAACCAGATAGGCTTTTCTGATAATCAACAACAGTTTCATGTCATTATTAGACCTTTAACATCAGGGTTTTGGATTGAATTCAAATTCCACAACTGCCATGGTGGGACTTGAACTGGGGTCTCCAGAACATTACATGGGTGGCTAGATCAATAGTCTAATGATAATACCATTAGGCCATCAGCAGCATGTTTTGCATATAGTACAGGATATCAAATAATATTTCAGCCAATTAAAATTATCAAGAACCTAAACCCAATGGTGAACTTTTACATTAGCTGTACATTTAATATGAAGAATGCCCATAAGATCATTAACAAAATAACGAGTAAGAACTCAATCATGAGGAACTCCACTCGGCGTCATTCTCTGGTTAATAATTACACAACAGACATCTTCAATCACTCCAAATTGCACCTATATTTCTGAAAATTAATGAAGTAGTTTACCAAAATTGTTCTGGAAATTTCTGCAGAGGGTAACCAAACACACACTATTCATTTATGTTAAACCTCAAATCCAATTGGTGTACTGTCAGTTCTTAAATAACAATAGCACGGATCTCACATTGTAAGAAAATTGTACAGTAGCTGCAGCATTTTAATTAACAGGGCCATAATCACATTATAGTAATTACAGACAAGATTTTTGTTCTGTAAATAATAGTATAAATTCTTCAATCACGTTAAAGTTAATTAGTGCTGAAGAAACAAGTGTTATAGCAGACAGACTGTGTAAGAGAAACAAAAGCAGAGATAATTTTGAGTCTGTTTAACACCCTTGAAATACAGTTGGGACATTACGCACAGCTTTAGGTACTCAAATTTACAATAATCTTCTGATTGTTTAAAAGCACTAGGAAACTACCAAGGATGAAGGATTTTTGTTGAGGACTCAAATTTGGTGCATCAACACCAAGGCAATTTATAGAATATAGATAGAACATAGAACATTACAGCGCAGTACAGACCCTTTGGCCCTCGATGTTGCACCAACCTGTGAAATCAATCTGAAGCCCAGCTAACCTACACTATTCCATTCTCGTCCATATGCCTATCCAAAGACCATTTAAATGTCCTTAAATTTGGTGAGTCTACTACTGTTGCAGGCAGTACATTCCACGCCCCTACTACACGGAGTAAAAAAACTACCTCTGACATTTGTCCTATATCTATCACTCCTCAATTTAAAGGTATGTCCCCTCGTCCCATCCAGGGAAAAAAGGCTCTCACTGTCCAACCTATCTAACCCTCTGATTATCTTACATGTCTCAATTAGGTCACCTCTCAACTTCCTTCCCTCTAACAAAAAAGTGAAGACCCTCAGCCTTTCCTTATAAGACTTTCCCTCCATACCATGCAGCATCCTAGTAAATCTCCTCTGAACCCTTTCCAAAATTTCCACATCCTTCCTATAATGTAGTGACCAGAACTGTATGTAATACTCCAAATGTCGCCGCACCAGAGAGTTTTGTACAGCTGCAGCATGATCTCATGGTTCCGAAACTCAATCCCTCTACCAATAAAAGCTAACATACCGTATGCCTTCTTATCAACCCAATCAACCTGGGTGGCAACTTTCAGGGATCTATGTACATAGACATAAATCTCTCTGCTCATCTACACAACCAAAAATCCTACCACTAGCCCAATACTCTACATTCCTGTTTCTCCTTCCAAAGTGAATCGCCTCACACTTTTCCACATTAAACTCCATTTGCCACCTCTCAGCCCAGCTCTGAAGCTTATGCATGTCCCTCTGTAACCTACAACATCCTTAGTCATTATTCACAACTCTACCAACCTTAGCATCATCCCCAAATTTACTAAGCCATCCTTCTATGCCCTCATCCAGGTCATTTATAGAAATGACAAACAATAGTGGACCCAAAACAGATTCTTGCAGTACACCACCAGTAACTGAACTCCAGGATGAATATTTCTCAACCCACTTCTTTCAGATGGCCAATTTCAGATTCAAACCACTAAATCACCCTCAATCCCATGCCTCTGTATTTTGTGCAATTTATGGCCGAGCTAGTTAATCAAAGAATAAAGGGTTATAATGGTTGTTATGGTGCAGTGGTAGCAAGCTTTCCTCGGGAACAGGTGATACTTGAAAACAGACTCTGTCCCAGAGATATGTCACTACATGTCTAAACAAATCATTTAAAAATATCTACAGGTGAAATTTCCTGAATGCACCCAAAATGAAATTCACTCAGCCAGTCTCTAAGGCTCTAGGATGTAGTGATAGTATGGCCGAGAGGTAGGGGTACTATTTTCAAATCCTATCTGTTCCAGAGATGGGTCAGAACATATCCAAAAAAATCAATTAAAGCATCATGAAGGATTACACTGATTAATAGCAATGCAATTAATTCAACTGGGCATTAGCATGACAACAAGGGAGGTTAAAACTTTGGTTGAGCACATTAAGAATTAGAATAGTTATTTAGAGAAGAGTGTAGTCAGAATGTTAAAGCTAACAGTTGAGTATCACTACTTCAAAAAAAATTCCATTGCTAATTAAAATACAAAAGATCTGAGCAAGAGAGGGATTTAACGTGTCTACACTTTGTGAAAATTGAACGAGTGATGTGATTTTACATAAAATTATTCAAACATTACAGGATCTTTAAGATAAATCAGAGCTACTTAGATATAAATGCAAGATAATGCCAGGCTAGTTGACTGTTTGAAATATTGAACTGCATGAAACTATTAAAACACAAAATGACATGGTCTCAACTGGAGTCACTCCCTCTCCACAAACCTTTCTTAAGCTTCCTTAATACCGTTCTCATTTTTTTGCAGAGTAGAAGAAAATAAATAAACAAATAAAATTTGTCAAACTAAAAACTTTCAAATTTAAAAAATCTAATGTCACAATTCATCCAGTTACAGCCTTAACTTCCCAGGGTTGTTGCTTGCATTCTCTATTAAAAAAAGAGGCAGGTCTAGAACCCACAGAAATTTCCTCTCAAATTCAAGTGATTTTGTACAAATCTTCCAAATTCTAGATTTATGAAATTAAATTGTCTGTGTGCCATATACATATAGCTAGTTGCAAGAAAGCTATTATGTGCTACTAAAGTAAAAGAATGCAATTTTTTAATTAGTGCAATTTGAAGACTGTAAATTTAGTAATACATTTAAAAGTTAAGGGTGCAAATGACAATGTTTTATGAGGATGTTTAGAGTAAACCAGGGAGAAACTCGAGTCCTACAAAGGCTTATTGGTAAGCGATAGTTTGTTCATGTATTAGTGGTTTTTTCCAAATATAATTTCATCATGGGGTGTTTTCTTGTGATGTGCACCCATGCAATTTCAACTTCAAATTAATTTAATAATGTGCTCACATTTTAATCATAGGTATAACTTCACTAGTCTGAAGTTATCACTAAAACAAAGAGGCAGAAAGATGACTGGTAGCTTTGCACATTAGTGAACCTAAAATGAAACAATACTGCCCCACACAAACAAAACTCAGTAAAAGCAGAAAATACTTGCTTCTGCTTCAAAGAAAAGCCTTTTTTTAAAATTTACTATAAGTACAGACATTTGTGCATGACCAAAAGCATTTCAAACCACGTCACGAAAGAAAATTTAGGGTTTAGAAATTGTATTATAGCTGATAATGCTCACTACCAGGGTGCAGTTATTCAAATCTAACCATTGCTAGAACAGTAAACACTTAATAAATACACAGCTGTAACTATTGAGCCAGGCACAGGCTGACACTAACTGGTAGCAAGATACTTTGGATCTAGTTTTTTTTTAAAAATGAAACAATGCAAACATTTGAGGCATAAAAAAAAACTTTCCTGCAATCCAAACAAGTGTACTTCATAACTTGCTTATTCTGGAATATCTACAAAACTATAAAATGCTCTTAGTGCCACTGCAAGCAATTCTTAAGCAAATATTTTCCCAAATTACGAAATACAAATCTCCTATCCAATGTCTAAGTTATTTTTAAAAAGTCACTGCTTTAACATATCACCAATGAAAGTATGTTAATTAAAGCTCAAATAACAATACTGCACTGAATCATGCTGAAGAAATAAACAGCACAACTGTGTTCCCTTTTGACCAGGAAATATGACAACTTTGGATACTGAACATTTCTAACTTGTGTGTTTAACATCTGAAATGCCCTACTCCCTCAGAAGTTGCATGACATTCTACCATGACTCAGTGTCCAAATAAGTCAGTGTATGAAGCTCCTATACCTCAAATCAGAATAAACTCTCCAGGCAAAGCTCAGGCTTCTCCATTCCGGTGTAAATATCTTTTGAATGGCAAGATAAATCTTATTGACTGGAAGTTTTATTCCTTCATCAAATAATAATCAGCATTCTATTTTTCAAAATTTGCAAGTAACTTCAAATCACCTTGTTTTAATGCCCATCTTCTCCATTCCTATTACTAACTTAGACATCCAGAATCTTGACCAAAGTAGTAATTGCAGAAGGGTAACCACAAAGTATAATTAATCACATTCACTGTCAGGCTGATTATTGCAGCAAAAACTAAAATTCCTGGAGAAGCACTTTCAATAAATCAGCTTAGATTTTAAAAAAGAACAAGTCCAAAACAAAATTCTTACATACCTTCTTCAATATGCACATTGGATTCGGCTACCTCAACACTCTCAATACTCATAACAATTCTTAAAAAATCAACATTAAAAACCTAGTATATTATTTTCTTTCTAAAAGCAATTAAGTGCGTTATGATAGAGTGGTCAGGCCCCTATCTCTGAACAACAAACTCTAGGTTCATGTCCAACTGAGACTTTGTAAAAGGTGCATTCATAACAAAGTCAAAGTCAAACAGCTTGATCAACATGCAAATCTTTCCGATATCTTTGACAGGCAGTAAGCACAGGAGAGTCTCTTGGTTAGTGATGCTCACCTACAGAGTTGCACCCTGCCAATCTATAAGCTCCAACAATCTAACAACCTGTTCCAGGAAAAGGTAGCTATAAAAACTGAGAGAAGCTCAGTTTTATGTCACATGTGCCACCAGACATGGGAAAGTCTCCAACATTAATTGACTAAGACGTGATGAAATATCTTTGCAATTCTAATTAAGATTTCACATATTTGTGAGCATACAAAGCATTATCAGCCAATTCATAATCAAGCAATGTTAGAAACAGTAGCAGAATGCCTCAGAAAAATACAAGTAATGGACTGAATCAGAAGTGGAAAGACAAATGTTAAACAGTGTTAAACAAGATAACATCAGAATGTCAAATGAAGGCAGAAGCTATAGAATACATTAGATAACCCTATTTTGCATTTAGAGTCATAGAGATGTACAGCATGGAAACAGACCCTTCGGTCCAACCCATCCATGCCAACCAGGTATCCCAACCCAATCTAGTCCCACCTGCCAGCACCCGGCCCATATCCCTCCAAACCCTTCTTATTCATATACCCATCCAAATGCCTCTTAAATGTTGCAATTGTGCCAGACTCCACCACATCCTCTGGCAGATCATTCCATACACGTATCACGCTCTGCGTGAAAACATTGCCCCTTAGGTCTCATATCTTTCCCCTCTCACCCTAAACTTATGCTCTCTAGTTCTGGACTCCCTGAACCCAGGGAAAAGACTTTGTCTATTTATCCTATCCATGCCCCTCATAATTTTGTAAACCTCTATACGGTCACCCCTCAGCCTCCGATGCTCCAGGGAAAACAGCCCCAAGCCTGTTCAGCCTCTCCCTGTGGCTCAGATCCTCCAACCCTGGCAACATCCTTGTAAATCTTTTCTGAACCCTTTCAAGTTTCACAACATTTTTCCAAGAGGAAGGAGACCAGAATTGCACACAATATTCCAACAGTGGCCTAACCAATGTCCTGTACAGCCGCAACATGACCTTCCAACTCCTGTACTCAATACTCTGACCAATAAAGGAAAGCATACCAAACACCTTCTTGACTATCCTATCTACCTGCGACTCCACTTTCAAGGAGCTATGAACCTGCATTCCAAGGTCTCTTTGTTCAGCAACACTCCTTAGAACCTTACCATTAAGTGTATAAGTCCTGCTAAGATTTATTTTCCCAAAATGCAGCACCTAGCATTTATCCGAATTAAACTCCATCTGCCACTTCTCAGCCCATTGGCTCATCTGGTCCAGATCCTGTTGTAATCTGAGGTAACCCTCTTCGCTGTCCACTACACTTCCAATTTTGGTGTCATCTGCAAACTTACTAACTGTACCTCTTATGCTCGCATCCAAATCATTTATGTAAATGACAAAAAGTAGAGGACCCAGCACCGATCCTTGTGGCACTCCACTGGTCACAGGCCTCCAGTCTGAAAAACAACCCTCCACCACCACCCTCTGTCTTCTACCTTTGAGCCAGTTCTGTATCCAAATGGCTAGTTCTCCCTGTATTCCATGAGATCTAACCTTGCTAACCAGTGTCCCATTGGGAATCTTGTCGAACGCCTTACTGAAGTTCATATAGATCACATCTACTGCTCTGCCCCCATTAATCTTCTTTGTTACTCCTTCAAAAAACTCAATCAAGTTTGTGAGACATGATTTCTCACACACAAAGCCCATGTTGACTATCCCGATAAGTCCTTGCCTTTCCAAATACATCTACATCCTGTCCCTCAGGATTCCCTCCAACAACTTGCCCACCACCGAGGTCAGGCTCACCGGTCTATAGTTCCCTGTCTTATCTTTACCGCCCTTCTTAAACAGTGGCACCACATTTGCCAATCTCCAGTCTTCCGGCACCTCATCTGTGACTATAGATGATACAAATATCTCAGCAAGAGGCCCAGCAATCACTTTTCTAGCTTCCCACAGAGTTCTCAGGTACACCTGATCATGTCCTGGGGATTTATCCACCTTTAACCGTTTCAAGACATACAGCACTTCCTCCACTGTAATCTGGACATTTTGCAAGATGTCACCATCTATTTCCCTACAGTCTATATCTTCCATATCCTTTTCCACAGTAAATACTGATGCAAAAAATGTTCATTTAGTATCTCCCCCATTTTTTGTGGCTCCACACAATGGCTGCCTTGCTGATCTTTGAGGGGCCCTATTCTCTCCCTAGTTATCTTTTTGTCCTTAATATATTTGTAAAAACCCTTTGGATTCTCCTTAATTGTATTTGCCAAAGCTATGTCCCCATTCAGCCCTCCTGATTTCCCTCTTAAGTATACTCCTACTTTCTTTATACTCTAAGGATTCACTCGATCTATCCTGTCTATACCTGACATATGCTTCCTTCTTTTTCTTAACCAAACCCTCAATTTCTTTAGTCATCCAGCATTCCCTACACCTACCAGCCTTTCCTTTCACCCTGACAGGAATATACTTTCTCTGGATTCATATTGTTATCTCATTTCTGAAGGCTTCCCATTTTCCAGCCATCCCTTTACCTGCGAACATCTGCCTCCAGTTAGCTTTCGAAAGTTTTTGTCTCATACCATCAAAATTGGCCTTTCTCCAAGTTAGAACTTCAGCTTTTAGATCTGGTCTATCCTTTTCCATCACTATTTTAAAATGAATAGAATTATGGTCGCTGGCCCCAAAGTGTTCCCCCATTGACACCTCAGTCATTTGCCCTGCTTTATTTCCCAACAGCAGGTCAATTTTTGCACCTTCTCTACTAGGTACATCCATATCCTGAATCAGAAAATTGTCTTGCACACACTTAAAAAATCCCTCTCCACCTAAACATTTAACACTATGGCAGTCCCAGTCAATTTTTAGAAAGTTAAAATCCCCTACTATAACTACCCGATTATTCTTACAGATAGCTGAGATCTCCTTACAAGTTTGTTTCTCATCTCAATTTCCCTCTGACTATTGGGGGGAGAAGTCTATAATACAATCCCAATAAGGTGATCATCCCTTTCTTATTTCTTAGTTGAAGCAAACAATTCCATTTCACTAGATTAAAAAGTTCCAAAAAACTTTTAATCTTATCACAGTTAATTATCTTGGATAAAAGGTGGAAGACCTTATATACAATATGAAAGAATCTGGAAAGAAGATGCACATACAAATTTAAAAGACATATGTAAGTTGAATATTTTTGTGAAGGGGTTTAAAATCAACTAGGTCAGGCATTTCAGAAACTTTTAAATTTGTATGTGCATCTTCGAATTGTTAAATGGAATTTTGATTATTCTGTGAGGTTTATGACAGGACAGAGAAAATATTGAAAGATATTAGCTGGCTTTTGAATAAATCGAAGATTCTTCTCAGTTTGAAAAAAAAAATCCAGAGTTTTTGGGAAGTTCAAAGGAGACCTAACTGGTGTCAGATGCAGGAATAGTTTCTCCTGGTAAGGAGATTGTTCTCAACAATTAAATAAATAAAATTTACCTCAGAGGAAGAAAAAAGTTAATTTGTGAAACATCTAGATGAGGAGTATGTAGTTACAACTTTTCAGATTATTACAAGACTGGGGAAGTCTAACATCTCACTTGCTTGGATTTTCAGGGCAAAGACCTCAGTGCAAGCCAAGTGCAGCTCTGAATATCACTCAAGGTGATCAACACTACTTAGCAGTGAACTTAACTGGTACTATCACCTTAAAATTTGCACTTTTCATTATAGCATATGTACCATTGCAATATTTCAGAATTTAAAAAACACATTCCAAACCCTCAAAAATACAACTAAGGAAGATGAGAGAGAGCAGACACAAAGGATAGCCACTGCCTGACAAGAAACCCTTCACGAAAATCATCTTAAATGGAAAAATATCACCACTCCCTCATTGTAACCGGATAAAAATCTTGAAACACTACCACCACTATAGGTGTACAGCGGTCATACAGTCTGTATCAGTTCAAGAGGAAACTTTCAACCATCTTTAAGGTTAGATTAGGAATAAGCAATAAATGTCAGCTGTCAATGAGGTCAACATCTCATGAATTAACATGAAAAGTTCCAAACATAAAACTTATATAATACTTAAAATTCTACTTTTTCCTTCCACACCTTTTTGAGCTAAGTGTTGGATTTATTGCTGATCCTCTAAATACTTCTACTCAAATTCTGCTTTGAGAGGATCATTCAGGTTGTTGTTCTTTAATTACAACAAATCTTAAACATAGAGGTGCCGGTGTTGAACTGGGGTGGACAAAGAAATCACGTGACACCAGATTGGAGTCCAACAGAATTTCAAGTAAACCCGTGTCATATAAATCTTATAACAAAGTTCTTAGTTCTCCTGTTGGTGTCTAGAATGGACTTCTGTGGGCTCTTTCCTCAAAAAGAACTTTACCGCTCATCAACTGATTTCCATGGCAGACATTTTGTCTCAGATTTAACAGCACAGGCATTATTAAATTTATGTGATTATATTCAGCAATGTCCCATTTTGGAACAGATGAGAAAGAGTGTGCAGCCAATGCAAAACAACTGCATTCAGAATTTAAATCTATTCATAGGTCAGAGGGAGCGATGGGAAAGGAGAGTGAATAATGGATCGTTTGCCAAACACCAAGATGATAAACAATTGGCATTATCTATATTCCATCCTTGAGAAGGAGAATAAGGGCCTTTAAAACATTTAAGGGCTGACGAAGCTAAAATAACAACTGAAATTACCTGATGTGTATTAGTAATATCTAAAATATAAAATAGCTCATTTTAAACAACAATCCATGCTTTCTGGGATTGAAAATTAACAGCTATGAGCATGGTGATTGGTACAGTAATTAAAACAAAATGGTTGATGCTTGCCCAATGAATCTATAACTACTGTTGCTTTTCAAAAACAAACTTCTATTTCAACTCAGTCCTGGAGCTAAGGTGCTGGGGCAACTTGATAGATCAGAACCCAATAAAAATTTTACATCATACAGACTCAATCTGTTGAAGATTGATAAATTGACAATTGTTCAATGAAGTTATTATTTCACCTTAAAAATAAAAGGAAAATAATCTAAACCAGATTTCAGCAAAATTTTTAAAATGTATTGTACTTTCACTTTTCTGCTCAATTATAAGCCATATATCTTGGTAGGCCTTAACAGGCAAAGAATTATGTCTAATAGTCAATTTTTGGTAAAACATCCAAATTACAATACAGATTTTAAATTTCAACCTTCAAATGCACAACCAAAAAATACTTCATATACAAGCCACCCATTAACTGTATATTATCACGCTAGACTAATGATTTATTTTAAAAACGATTTCTCATGATATAGTCAAAAAGGCTCTGAAGCTTCTTTCTTTTGTGACATAAATACATCAAAATTACGTTTTACATTCTATTTTGGCATAAACCTTTGCCTTCTATTCCTACCATAGTCTTTTATTCTCATTAATTTAGTTATCTAGAGCCTTCAAGGATCACATTCTGCCTTTACCGTGATATTGAAAGTAACAGAGCCCTCGAGCTGTGCGAATAACAAGCAAACCTTACTTCAGGTAGAAGGCTTGCAGGTTTAGTCAAAATTCCTCCCACATACACAACATTGGGCAAAGTCGGCCGAGGAAACTCCAGTGCTATATCCGTGCAAAGCATCCATAAACTGGAACCCTGTATTAAATCGTACATGGAGCGTTCAGGCTCAATTTTATATTTCAGCATAATTCTCTCATATTTTGGCAAGAACAGAAAATTCACACCAAAGCGTGACACCAAATATACTGCAATATTTGTAATTCGTTGAAATAAATTCATCTCGTCTGTAAGGAGAGAGTTGAATTCTGGTACGTAGGATAACGGCGTTGGAGCACCAACTTCTGTTGGGTACCAGAGACCAGTAGAAAAGACTGCATACTTCACTCCCAGAAGATGCGCAATGACAAAGCCACACATTTCATTTGGGTCCACCAAAAGCAAGTCAAACTTTTCCTCTTTGAGCTGTGCAATGAAACTCTGACTGCCAACCATGATGTCACAGTTCTTTGAGTAATGCTCCAGAATGTCAAAAAGTTCTAGTGCCGTTAGTCTTCCTGAGAAAATGTTTCGCATCTTAGATTGCAAAAATTCATCTGCTGTTGTGCTATTGAAGAAACCAGGATACCGCAGCAATCTAAAGTAATCTGATGAAGGGATTTCTCTACCTTCTGATACTGCAAACACAGTATCATGTCCATGCTCATGCAAAGCTTTAGCTAGAGTCTTGAAAATGTAGAGATGGCTTTCAAACATAATCGGCGGCACAATCACAATTTTGGCAGCCTTTGATATATCCACAAAGCACCAAAGTAGCATGAGGATTTGGAAATATAACTTCATGGCTGAAAATACAATAAAAACAACATCAGCACAAATTACATACACAAATGTGTTTATCCAGAATAGTTAATAATCATACAAAAGTTCTATCTTTTTTAATCTAAAAGGAGGACATGAAGTTTATACCATAACCAGTAAGAACATGTATTAATATTAACATGACAGCTTTAAAATCTCCCAAAATTTCATTTTTTGATGTGGTACCAAAATAAATTAATTCAAAAGTCAAAACATTGCTTAAAAAGCATAATCACTATTATTATAAAATCAAACAAATACTATGTGCAGCGAAAGTATAGAACAACATGGGAAAGTATAGAACAACAAAACACACCTGGCCTTCATTTGGTGTACTTTTGCAATCTGCTGAGACAGGTTTATGCGTCCTGCATCATATTATGGTTTTAAAATAGATAGTTAAATGAGGCAGAAGATGTACTAATGTTAATTTAAAATTCTCCAGATTCAGGAAGTTTCATTGTATTAGAAAGTAGAAAATAGGCAATAAGTAGGAAGAGAAGCAGAAAATAGGAAACTATAGGCCAGCTACCTTGATATTTGTCAAGTGACAAATATCAAGATTGCTCATTAAGAATGTTATGTGCACTTCGAAACACAGGTAAAATTCGGAAAGGTCAACAGGTTTTGTGAATAGGAAATCAGACTTAGTCAATTTATTAAATTTCTTTAAAGGAACAACATGTGCAGTGGATAAAAGGGAAGTTGGTAGATGTACTTTACTTTGATTTCCACAAGATGACAGATGAAAAGTTGTTTTGGAAAACAAAATTACAAAGTATGGGGATTACATGTTAGAATATTTAGAATATGGACTGGCTGGCAAAAAACAGTGTGCATGAATGGACCTTTCTCACTGGCAAGATGTAAATGAATTGAGTAACAGATCACATTCTTTCCATTTTTTGGACTATAGTCTTTGGAGTAAAGCTTATTGATTCAACCCTAATCACGTAAAGTCTAAGTAAAGCGCAGGGACCATTAAGCCTCACTTGGGTAGGGCATTGGAAATGAAGAACTTGTCTTCCTGGAGACATCACAAAAATTTAAAAAACTTCATAAACATATGCACAATTCCTCACTTTACTGATTTAGACCCTGGTTGACAATACACAGAACAAATTTCTGGACTAAGAATTAAATTATGACAAAAATAGATTCAAGCTACACATAAACAATTATGTACCACTGACATAAGCTTAACCTCTTTAGAAAACTCCCACCCCACACACACACACCAACACACACGTGTTTCAAATCAACAGAAAAATTGGAAAGGCAGGTTATTGGTTCCACTCCACTGGAGTCATTGGGATGGCCCTTGTGACCTGTCAAGAGTTACTTCCTCTCTTGGTACTTCCACCTGCATGCAGGGATACACAGGGCAACCAATTCACTTATAAAATTTCTGGCTTATTGGTTAAGAGCCATGAATTATAGAAACCGATGGGCTAAAATGAATTGGTTTTCTTCAAACTATTTTCCTTAAAATGCAGAAAAATGGACAATTTCTTCCTCTAAAAGCTTATGCTAAAATTCTCACACTCTGGCTCCCGGGTAGTCGAACAGCCTTTCACAGTGATGAAGACCTTCTGCTCATCAACACTGACAATTGATTGGCACTCCACAAACCAATTAGCTATTCATAAAATAGAGTCAAAAAGTCAAAGATGTGCAGCATGGAAACAGACCCTTTGGTCCAACCTGTCCATGCCGACCAGATATCCCAACCTAATCTAGTCCCACCTGTCAGCATCCGGCCCATATCTCTCCAAACCCTTCTATTCATATACCCGTCCAAATGCCTCTTAAATGTGGTAATTGTACCAGCCTCCACCACATTCTCTGGCAGCTCACTTCATTCACATGTGTGAACTATGAAAATGTTGCCCTATAGGTCTCTTTTATATCTTTCCCTTCTCACCCTAAACTAATGCCCTCTAATTCTGGACTCCCCCACCACAGGGAAAAGACTTTGCCTATTTATCCTATTCATACCCTTCATAATTTTGTAAACTTTTATAAGGTCACCCCCTCAGCCACCGATGTTCCAGGGAAAACAGCCTCAGCCTGTTCAGCCTCTCCCCATAGCTCAAATCCTCCAACTCTGGTAACATCCTTGTAAATCTTTTCTGAACCCTTTCAAGTTTCACAACATCTTTCTGATAGGAAGGAGACCAGAATAGCATGCAATCTTCCAACAGTGGCTTGACCAATGTCCTGTACAGCTGCAACATGACTTCCCAACTCCTGTACTCAATACTCTGACCAATAAAGGAAAGCATACCAACGCCTTCTTCACTATCCTATCTACCTGCGACTCCACTTTCAAGGAACTATGAACCTGCATTCCAAGGTCTCTATGTTCAGCAACACTCCCTAGGACCTTACCATGAAGTGTATAAGTCCTGCTAAGATTTACTTTCCCAAAAGGCAACACCTCACATTTATCTGAATTAAACTCCATCTGCCACTTCTCAGCCCATAGGATCTGGGCCAGATAAGCCAGTTGTAATCTGAGATAACCCTCTTCGCTGTCCACTACACCTCCAATTTTGGTGTCATCTGCAAACTTACTAACTGTACCTCTTATGCTCGCATCCAAATCATTTATGTAAATGACAAAAAGTAGAGGACCCAGCACCGACCCTTGTGGCACTCCACTGGTCACAGGCTCCAGTCTGAAAAACAACCCTCCACCACCACCCTCTGTCTTCTACCTTTGAGCCAGTTCTGTATCCAAATGGCTAGTTCTTCCTGTATTCCATGAGATCTAACCTTGCTAACCAGTCTCCCATGGGGAACCTTGTTGAACGCCTTACTCAAGTCCATATGGATCACATCTACCGCTCTGCCCTCAGCAATCCTCTTTTTTACTTCCTCAAAAAACTCAAGTTTGTGAGACATGATTTCCCACGCACAAAACCATGTTCACTATCCCTGATCAGTACTTGCCTTTCCAAATACATGTACATCCTGCAAAAAGCTAGAAAGCTTTAATAAAAACACAAATTGCTGGTGGGACTCAGCAGATCATTTCAAGTCCAGTGACTCTGCATTCTCGCCACAGATGCTGCCAGATCAGAGTTTCTCCAATAATTTGTTTTTGTTCCAATCAGCAATTACTACCAGACAAATCTCCCATTAGCTCCAGCTCATTTGCATTCATCACTCAGTGCTTGAACAAATAGCAGTGTAAGCAGCACTTACAGTGAGAGTGTCAGGTAACGTGTACCTTATAAAATCATTAGCTGTTTAAAAAATATAATATTTTTAAGACGGAATAGGTACAGGAACATGTTCCAGGTAGTTTGCCATCATATGTCATGACCAGAGCAATGATGAAACAAAATTCATTACCAGAGGTCAAAGTAATACCACAGGGAGATATTAGTTTTTGTTTTTTTTTCTAAAAAAGGATAGGGTTACTTCACAATAAGTATTTAACAAACACAGAGAGAGAGACAGACAGAGACAGAGAAACAGAGAGAGAGAGAGAGAGAGAGAGAGAGAGAGAGAGGCACACAGAGTGACAAAGTGGGGGGGGGGAGGAAGAGTAGAGAAAGGGGGAGTGGGGGGGGGTGGAAAGAGTAGAGGAAGGGGGAAGGGGAGGGTCCAGTCATCAGGCAAACATGGAGGAGAGTGTTCTTGTTCTGAAAAATTGTTACTCTATGTTGAGTCCTGAAGGATGCAAGGTATCTCGGGAAACAATGAGATGTTGTTCCACCAGTATGCTTTGAGCCTTGTAGGAGCAAAAATATTGCCATGGGAATAGTGGGGTTGTTAAAAATGGCAGCCATTGAAAGGTCATTGTCATCTTTAAATTGACAGAGCATCGTGTTCTGTGGTCACCCAGTCTGCATTCCATTTCCTCAATTAACAATAACTTTCTGAAATTAAGGTGAAATTGGTTTTGACTTTCCACATATTACAGTGACAGCCTTCAACAGCTCCACTGGATATTTAAGGTTATATTTCTGAGTTTCAGTGAAAAACACAAGGGTAAAAGCTTTGAATTGGTGCATGAAGTGCAAAAATATCAGTAAGAACTGGAGTATGGCCAAACTGGATTTACTGCACATTAGGGTAGGATACAGATGTTAGATTTTCAAGTAAAGATTAAAAACAATGGAGGATGGTATATAGTGTTTGAAAGATAACTGGACCAATGAATCCAGTAGTAATGTATGGCTACAGTACATAAAGACAGTCAGGGAAGCACATTTTGTAGGTAATACACACTGCAGCCACAACATGCCAAATGTGAAGGAAATGAATACATTAGATGGTGGTTGGTGTCTGTTGAAGCAGGCTGCTTTGTACTGGATGGAAATAGATTTTAGAATATTATTGAAGCTGCTTTCATCCAAATGAATAGACAGCATTCCATTACACTACCATGTGCACAACGTGATGAAAAGACTTTGGGATGGCAGGTAATGTGACACTCACCAACAGATACCTAGCCTCTGAGCTACTCCCATGGCTATTTTATGCGATTAGCCAATTACATTTGTTGTAAATGGTGATACCAATGATGTTGGTAATGGAATTAGATCATAAAATAGTTAAAATATCTAGAAAGGATAGTTGGACTCTTGCTGGTCATTGTGATTCAAGTGTCAAGCCACAACCAAACATTTATTAATGCTCAGCCCAAATCTGAGCACTGTTTAGGTTTTACTACATTAAGTCATGGACTATTTAATAATCAGGAGTTGTAAATAAAACTGAACACAAATTAACAGCAAATAGGTGAAGAGATTCACGGATGTAAAACAGAGGTTGTATTCAAAAGCCAGTTAGGCTGACCTCAAAATGACTCAAAGTTCTGGTTTAGAAATCTCCGCAGAACAGCCATTCCTACATTCTTAACCCATACCCAACAGGTTCTACTTGTGGTGTAATTGATAAATTTCTAAGAAAATTTCAAACTGGTGTAACTTTGTGCAGACTACCACTTATTTTGTTCATAAGACTGATCAAGAGGACTTGACTGAATAAGGTGACTGATGTCAAGCAAACCTCCTGTTGAAGACTTCTTATATTTTTTGCATAAACACTTGTGTAATGTTAACACCCAGCTACCCAATTTGGTACAATGAAAATAATTACAATTAAGTATGTTTACAGAGTTTGCTGCCCTATGAATTCTGGACTTCATCTGACTTCTGACATCAGAATAAAAGCCTTCCAACTGCATGAACAATTTCATTCCAAACATACAGAAATCCAAACTAAAATTTGAGAAAGTATTTGAAGTAGGTGTCTACAGCTATTTTAAAATCATGACGTGAGATGGATGAGAAATAATGTAGGACGTGAAACACAAAGCAACTAGGAATTTCTGACAAAAGGCCACTGTATAATAAGCCTCCATACTTTGCTCAAAAAATGCATTTTTTAAATTTAACTGCCTAACTGCTATTGAGACTATGAAGGATCATCAATGAATCAATTACTGAATCAACCGGTGTTCAGTGGGCATTACTTTCAGAAAATGTACATATCAAGCACATCAAACAATAGTTCTGCTAAAACCAATTGGTCTGTACAAGATGTTATTGGCTTAAGCTTTCAGATAACAAAAACCAAATCTTCAGACTGGAGATGAGGCATCAGCTTCAACTTATTACCATCGATTTGCTTCATTTCAACTGACAGTTTTACCCTAACCACACTCCTGACTCCAACATCAATAAGATCAATTTGGAGATGCCGGTGTTGGACTGGGGTGTATAAAGTTAAAAATCACACAACACAAGGTTATAGTCCAACAGGTTTAATTGGAAGCACACTAGCTTTCGGAGCGACGCTCCTTCATCAGGTGGTAGTGGAGGACTCAATCCTAACACACAGAATTTCTAGCAAAAATTTACAGTGCGATGTAACTGAAATTATACATTGAAAAATTGATTATCTGTTAAGCTTTTCATCTGTTAGAATACAGTGATAGTTTCTCTTCTTTCATATGTAAATCACAAAACCTTTTTTTTCCAAAAGTTGCATTCTCGGGTTAGCTGTTAACAATGGTGATAACTAGACGACAGTTGAAGGTGTTGGCCCCCTATGTTCTCTGTCTATGCCACGATGTTTAGATTGATTCTAGTCCAAAAAGAGAGAGATAACGGAGACAGACGTGCTGCAACCGACAGGGTACCCTTCGTTGTTCAGTATTTCCCAGGAGCTGAAAAATTACACCATGTTCTTCGTGACCTGCAACACATTATCAGTGAGGATGAGCACCTCACAAAGACCTTCCCCACACCTCCACTACTTGCCTTTCAACAACCGCCAAACCTCAAACAGATCATTGTTCAAGGTAAGCTGCCTGGCTCTCAGAACAACCCCATACAACCCTGTCACGGTAGATGCTGCAAGACGTGCCAGTGTGGACATAGATACCACCATTATGCATGGGGAAACCTCCCACCTTGTACATACCAGGTACTCATGTGACTCAGCCAACATTGTCTATCTTTTCCGTTGCAGGCAAGGATGCCCGGAGGCATGGTACATTGGGGAAATCGAGCAAAGGCTACGACAACGGATGAATGGGCACCGCACACCAGACAGGAGGGTTCCCTCCCAGTTGGGGAGCACTTCAGTGATCCAGGACATTCAGACTTGGACCTTCAGGTGACCATCCTCCGAGGTGGACTTCGGGACAGGCAGCAGAGAAAAGTGGCCGAGCAAAGGCTGATAGCTAAGTTCGGTACTCATAGGGAGGGCCTCAACCTTGGGTTCAGGACACTCTACACACTCTACACAGTAAATGATGTGTGTGGAGGTGCAGGAGAATTTGTGGCGGATACGAAAGGATCCCTTGGGGCCTTGGAGGGAAGTAAGGGGGGAGATGTGGGCGCAAGTTTTGCATTTCTTGCGTTTCCGCCAGGCCCCAAGGGATCCTTCCATATCCACCACAAATTCACCTGCACCTCCACACACATCATTTGCTGCACCCGATGTGGCCTCTTCTATATTGGGGAGACAGGCCACCTACTTGCGGAATGTTTCAGAGAACACTTCTGGGACACCCGGACCAACCAACCCAACCATCCCGTGGCTCAGCACTTCAACTCTCCCTCCTACTCCTCCAAGGACATGCAGGTCCTTGGACTCCTCCATCGCCAGACCATAGCAACACGATGGTTGGAGGAAGAGCGCCTCATCTTCTGCCTAGGAACCCTCCAACCACAAGGATGAACTCAGATTTCTCCAGTTTTCTCATTTCTCCCTCCCTCCCCCACCTTGTCTCAGTCCTAACCCTCGAACTCAGCACCACCTTCCTATCCTGCAATCTTCTTCCTGACCTCTCCACCCCTACCCCAGCCTATCACCCTCACCTTAACCTCCTTCCACCTATCACATTTCCAACACCCCTCCCCCATGTCTCTCCTCCCTACCTTTTATCTTAGCCTGTTTGGCACACTCTACTCATTCCTGAAGGGCTCATGCCTGAAACGTCGATTCTCCTGCTCCTTGGATGCTGCCTGACCTGCTGTGCTTTTCCAGCAACACATTTTCAGTTCTGATCTCCAGCATCTGCAGTCCTCACTTTCTCCTAGAGAACACAGGGGGCCAACAGCTTCAACATATTGTCTAGCTATCGCCATTGTTAACAGCTAACCCAAGAATGCAACTTCTAAAAAAAACGGTTTTGTGATTTACACATTAAAGTAGTGAAACTATCACTGTATTCTAACAGATGAAAGGCTTAACAGAATCAATTTTCCAGTGTATAATTTCAGTTACATCACACTGTAAATGTTTACAATAAATTCTGTGTTAGGATTGAGCCCTCCACTACCGATGAAGGAGCGTCAGTCCGAAAGCTAGTGTGCTTCTAATTAAACCTGTTGGACTATAACCTGGTGTTGTGTGATTTTTAAAATCAATAAAAGATCAGTCAGCAAGAACCACACAAACCCAGCCAAAACACAGACAGTAATCAGCACTCATCCCAACCCTTGGTAACACAGCCTCCTGGAATTCTTGGCTCCTGTCCAGCTGATGTCAAAAGAAGGGCAGTAATGGGATGGTTCAGCATTTCCTTAAATTGGAGAGGGTGAGAGCACAGGATTAAAAATAGTGTCAGAAAATGGGGATGGAGGGAGGTGAACACTATTAAGTCATGGCGGGGGTGGGAGGAATACTTACCAGGAAAACAGGTCCTTAAAGAAATACTGGCCACAAGATAATTAAAATCACTGTGGACACTACGCTTTCTAAATGATTTCTGCAGTGAAACATCATTGGAAGTGCAATAATTAACAATTTGGGGCATTTAAACTCTAACTGAATGTGACAATTAGCACCATAGTAGAGAGTGTGGCACAACTTCCTCAGTGTATCCTGTATGACAAGATCATAGAAGGTGTGTTCCAAACTTCTGAAAATGCCAGGATCGGAGCAATACAATAGTGATTGTCACTACCTAGACGATTCAGACCACGAGTTCTACTACAAGTAGAAGCAAGCAGAAATGACGCACCAATGACAAATCCCAAAATCTCTTGTAGCTCAGACCAAAAAAAGGTTAAAAAAAACCCAGCATTGATTCAGTTTCCAAAGTTACATATCATATTGAATTGGAAGTATCACAAAATCCCCGAAGTGTGGAAACAGAGCACTCAACCCATAGAGTCCACACAGACCCTTGAGAGAGCATCAAACCCAGACACAGCTCCCTATCCTTCCCGTGTAACCCTGCATTCACCACGGCTACAAGTGCCTGGACACTTGGCCATGCTAAAACATTGCCCATATCCATCTTATCTGCACATCTTTGGACTGTGGGAGGAAACCAAAGCACCCAGAGGAAACCATGCAGACACAGAGAGAACATACAAACTCCACACAAACAGTTACCCAAGGCTGGCACCAAACCTGGGTTCCTGGCACTGTGAGGTAGTAGTGCTAATCACCTGTATAACAAAATATGGATCTGATGTCAATATTCTGCAATTCCCAACCTAAATCATGCTATGGGACTACCCTTACAATGCATTGTGTCAGCCAGGCAACTCAACACCTTCAACATCAATAAATGCTACCTCATCACAAATGCCCAAACTGAGTGAATACATTAGAGAAATATTCTAAAATTACCACCTGGGAAAGGTTTAAAATCTAACCGGTAAATCAATCTATTTTTCTATCAGCGACCCATTGGCAGAATTTTGAGACAGCTCTGAAAAATCTATTTTGCCTTGAATTTTTCTTTTTTTAAAAAAATGCTAGTAAATCAGACCTGTTTAAAAGCTCGTGTTTGCAAAGATACTGACTACATTACAGTATTAATGTATCAAACGGTTTTGTTTATTCAGTTTCAATTGTTGAAAATCTTGGCCCTCACATTAGATATAGGTTTATCACAAAATAAATATTTGCAATCTATTTTTAAATTAAAATATATAAAGAGGAGATTTTAGTATGCCATGACTTCCAAAAGCTTTTGATAAAACTGAAAAGCTGCGCCAAGATGCTTAAGCCAATTAAAAATAGAGTCCACTTTTAACATTGCCAGATTTGGCATTGTTTCATTTAATGTTGATAGGTTATAGCAACCGGAAATCTTGTTGAGCATAGAGAGACTTGTTTGAATAGAGTTTACTACAACACTATATCTGACCAGAATGTTGCAATAAATCCCCAATCCTCTTCCCCAGAACAATGCAGGGGAGCCACTGAATCCATCAAGACAGGCGGAGCCATGGTCTTCTTGCCCAACCAAAATGCCAAAGCGCTGTACATCTCTATGATCTGTAGCCAGCCAATAGAAGCAGCCACAGGGAGAAGTGTTGCCCCAACAAGCAACCTGGAGCCTGATGAGTAGATATTACAGCAGTTTGTGTACCTTACATTTTTTTTCTCAAAATGTATTTTAACAGTTATTTAATTAATCAATATAGGAATTTAGCAATTTAGTATTTAACAGTATTTTGCTGCTAAGGAAGACTATGGAACTTAGTCTTCCTCACTTAAAATTTTCACAAACACAACCTTAAACTAAGTGAGGACATCCTGTTATTGCGAAAACAATGGAAAGCAGCACCAACAGGTACCATCATGCTCAAAAGTAAACACCACTGTAACCTGGCAAGCTTAAATCTTCAATATTACGTTTAGTTCTAGTTGGTATAGGAACTAAGTCCCAGCCACAGTACAGAAGAGTACCCAGATTGAACTCAGGAGGTTGAATTGAGTGAAAGAAAAACAGATTGAAAAACCAGAATGAAGGCAAATGAGAAGTGACCACATTTGGATTGATAAATTTACATGTAATCCAGAACGATCCATATAACAGCCACGGAAACTTGTTTCATTCAAAAGGGTCACCTAGTGATTGATATAACTGAAATCAATCTTTACATATTTACAGGGATGCATACCCTGTCTCAATAATCAGAGTCGACAGCTAGTTATAGCTATCACATCTCATTGGTGTAGCACATGGAAAATAAAATCCTGCTACTCCCAGAGTTGTCAAAAAAAGTTTAGGTTTTTGAAGTGCAGCCCATTACATTGTGAAGAACACTGCAGCCAGTCTGCACACAGCAAGGTCCCACAAACAGCATGGAGATAAGCAGATGAATTGCAGTACTGTTGATCGAAGTAGAAAAGTTAGTCAGGACATGAGAAACTCAAAGACATAGTAAATAATACCATGAATTTTAATGTCCTGTTAAGGATTCAGATTAGGAAAAAGTGCTCAGAGTTTCAAATTAATGAGTGTTTATGCAAGTGGAGCCCAGCAAGACAAGCTCACTGCAAAAATGTCTAAAAATAAAGAGTAACTGATGCCTAATTGCAAGGATTTTCAAACCACTGCATTCAAGTGCAATAAGTCAATTTATGCAAGCAGAATTCCAAAGATTAATGATCTTCATAGATGAAATTCCAACGAGAGCTTATTTTGAAACCGTGCCCCCAAGTTTAGGATTCACATACTAGAGAAAGCATCCTCTCACATCTTCCACTTCAAGCCCCTCAGAACCAGTGTGTTTTAATAAGATCATCTTTCATTCTTCTTCTAAACTTCAAGTATAAGTCTAACCTTCCCTGATAAAACAAACCCTTCTTTCCAGGAATCATCTTCTTTAAACCACTTCTAGCATTGGATATCCAAAGGAGTAAGTCCCAAAATTGTATGCAGCATCCAAGTTGTGGTTTTACCAAGGTCTTCTCCAGTAAAATTTCCTACTTTAAACATTGCAAATGTTTCCTTTCTTCATCCTAATTACTTGCTGTATTTGCATGCTACCTGTGGAGTTCCATATATGAGAACACCAAGATCTCTGCTCCACAGCATTCTGCAGAGTTCTCAAATTTGAACACTATTCAACTTTTCCATTTTTACTGCCAACATGGACCACCTCACCTATGCACCTTTTACAATCTCCTGACAACTTGCTTTTCCTGGGTATTGTGGCATTGTCAGCAAAATTTTGCTATGTACACGTGGTCCTTTCATCTAAGTCACTAATATAAATAAACAGATTATATCTTTCTGTCAGAGTTCTGAATGAATGCAACTTTGCCCAAGTACTACACAGCACTGCAAACCAACAAAAGTAACACTGAAAAAAGGTTAAAATATATTTTTTTTTAAGAACAGGTGGTTACAAAAATATTAACGATGGCAGCAATATACATAAAAACATGACTTGGAAAAGCCATATTCACAATGTAAAAGCAAACAACACCAGTGATAAAAGCGAATGTAGAGTTTAAAAGCTCAGGGCAAAACTGGACAGGATATAAAGGCTGTACACAAAATGGACAAACTAGGTGAAACTGCAGGCTGCTGAACTGAATTCTGAACATCTAAATACCATTAACTGAAACAAGTCAATGTTGAACAGCTAGATATTCTGACTAAATGTAATACCAAACAGGATATTGTTGAAGAGTTCACAATAACTTTCAAAACTGATGACCAAATTTGGGAGTCATTATCATAAATTTAATTCTGGATTAGTGGTGCTGGAAGAGCACAGCAGTTCAGGCAGCATCCACTGAGCTTCGAAATAGGCCTATTGCCCCAAACGTCTATTTCGAAGCTCCTTGGAGCTGCCTGAACTGCTGTGCTCTTCCAGCACCACTAATCCAGAATCTGGTTTCCAGCATCTGCAATCATTGTTTTTACCTCATAAATTTAAGCTGATTCCAAGCTTGGAAACGAAATGAAATGAATGCAAAGGAACTCCAATTATAGGAGTTATGCAGGATTATTGCCCACTTCCGCCCCCCCCACCACCACCCTGGGAAACAATGGAATGTTGACTGCAGTAAATATCACAGGGAAGTCAAGATGAAGAAGCAACCATGAAATGTAGCCACACAAACTCCTACAGTGCTTCAAATTTCAATACTTAGGGTGATTGTTCCTTTAATGAATTGCATAAACATGTACACTATATAATATTTTGGTTGAAAAGTTTAAGATATCACATCTTCATGCTGGTGAAATCATTCATTCATTCAGCTGCAAGTATCGCACAGGCCTAGATTTTTAAAGGAATAACTCTACCCCAACAATTCAATCTTGCTTCATAATGAAATTTAAAACAATTATACTAACTATATTATAGACACAAAAAAGAAAGCACCCAAATTGCAAAAGAAGTGTGGGCAGCAAGGCCTCAGCAGCATAGAAGTGTGGGCAGCAAGGTTAAGACCATGGACTATACATTCTTTGTCTACCCATACAATCTGCATGCTTTCAAACCACCCACAACGCAATAAATACAACATATTCAGTTTTGTTCTCTTGTATCTTTTCTTCTATTACCCAATATTTATTTTTCAGAATTTCAAAGCAGAATACAGGAAATTTCTTTTCAATGGCCATCTGTGCAAATTTACATCAACTTTACTATTACAGGCAGAGAACTACATGTTATTCTCTGCTGCCTTTCATCTTGTGATGTAATAGTAGATCCATTTGTTGGTCAACTCTGCATTAAGCATCAGGTGGTATGGTTCAGAAACTCACATTTTCAGGTGAGAACAGTAGGCTGAGAAGGTACTCTAATTTCTAGCCACTGCCTTTTCTGGGCTCTCTTGGCCAGGTGAGTTTTCTGGGTTCGGTTCACTTCTTCTAATACCCTTCCAAACAGTCAACATTTTCCTGGATATATGTTGGATGCCCAGCAAATCATGAACAAGTATCAGTTCGCTTTCTAGAACATTTTTGGGTATACGATTGATAGGGAAATTCACAACAGACATTGCTCACTTAGTAATGACTACATGCTGATGGAATTAACATGTAATATACTCCAGGACCTCAGTTGCTGACCTTGCCTTTCCAAAATAGATAAACAGTAGGTTCAAGACAGCCAAGGTGGAAACTCTTTGGGTCTTTTTCTCCTACTAAGTAATGTTTTAAAGAAGAAGTCACTACTATACAGCAAAGTGCACAGATGATGCAGCTTGATAGATCCAATCTGTCGTCTTGGTTAGGTTTCTGTTGTCTTGCACACACACGTCTAAGCTGAGAGCTGCTGCCTTTGCAACGTATGTGGATTTTAGTATCAAATTATCTTTACGATTATGGAACCTATCCATGAATCTATCAAGCACCAATGTCACATTATCAATGCTGATAGAGAGTACTGCAATATCCTGAACAAAGCTCTTTGTAGGCATAAGAAAATCTGTCCATTTGCTGCAAGCATTATAAACTTCAAGCACAGCACGAGACTAAAGCATCTGAGGATTTAGTATACATTTGTTTTGGGTTTCAAGAAGATAAGGTTGAAGAGCTTTGTCATTTCTGATCTACAAAGGGTGTCCACTTGTGTCTGAACTGAAGGCACATGACAAGGAAAACACCAAAAGGAAAAAAAAATTACAATGGAATGCAATTCTGTCTGACATCACTGCAGATTTCAAATGGGTCTAATTTTGCCCATGATAGTATCATAGAAAGAGGGAATCACATTGACTACTTTAGTGGACAGCTATTCAAATAGTATAGGTGGAGATCCCCTTTATTCAAAATATTGCTTTTCCAGTTGCTGAAATGACATGTTAATTGTGGATTTTCCACTTCTGCAAGACTGGGATTGAGATGGATGCATTCAGGGCAACATCTGTAGTCTGACAAGGACCACACAGATAAATGTTTATTCCAACATGTTCAGCAAGCAAATGTCACGATAGTTGCTGCAATTGCCATCCTTGTTCTTCTAGTTAGCAATCCTTGCATTACACATTGAGGCAGTGCCTCATCTCTCTACAGAGATAAGTTATGCAATGGAGTGCCAGTCTACTTTGCACAGTATCAGGACCCAGAGGTTTGCATATTGCAAACCAAATGACTCTCTGGGTTGATCTCCTGTACTTTTCGTTCAATATCATACTCTTGCATTACAGGTTGGCCCTCTATGTTGCTCAGAGTTCCACTGGTGACTGATCTCCCTGGACGACAAGTTTGTTCCAGCCATCTCTCCAACTATTGGTTACAGTCAATGATAACCTCCCATCCTTTTCCTCTCAAATGGAGTTGTTTTCTTTGCTGATGTACATGTAGATTTTTCCATCTCATTATGCATGTTCGTTGCATTTAGTACAACAAAAAAAATTCTGGATAATCTAGCGAAATTGTAACTATGCACACAACGTCCAGCAGTTTTTGTTCGTTACTTCTGTGCGTTTCCTTGCTCACGTCTCGCACAGATTGTTGATCATTAGTGAGTGAATCAGTTGGATTCAGTGACAGTGGTGAGCATTTGTCCACTTTTCATCCCATACATTAGAATTGCTGTAGTGGAAGCTGAGATTCTCATAAGTCACCTGTTCAAAGGAGTTGAGTGACGGCGTGAAGGTTGACAGAGCTAATGTTGACGTTCTCAAAAACAAGGTCTAAAAATAGGGTTCCTAAATTACAATATATAATAATGTATCATTCAAACAAACTGACAATCAAAACCTTAGTACAGGTTCCAATAGGACAGACTTTTCCAATACACAGTTAAATGTACACAAGTTTCAACATCAATAATTTTCTCCACGTCTCCCTAAAGATTCTCACATGTTCAAAGTCACCTGCAGCTTCAACAGTGGATGTACAATTGTTATCCCAAAAAGTAAATAAGCTGCTAGAGGCAAACATCAAGCCCAATATAATTTTTATCCAAATTTCAATGCACTATAAATCTCACTAGTTCAGAAATCCCATAAGCTGGCTGCCCAGAAATTTTGAACAGACAAACAATTCACAGCAGAATTTTAGTACATTACCACGGAAGCAGGAATCTGGAAGACGCAATTGTGTTAAATAAATATTTTTATTATGGCTTTAGAGAATTTGCCACTATTTTATGCTTCAGGAAATATTTATATCAATTTCCTTTTTCAATTCTCTCTCAGGTGAAATCAGTTATTTCAACATAAAGCAGAAGTTAGCCAATAACCTTCTGGTCAAAAAGAATCATCTCCAGTTCTTTAGGAAAATGAACACTGAAAACTACCTGGTTAATTGGGAGACATAAAACATGGAGTATCCCCAACCTGTGACAAACCGCAAGACAAATAGATCTTCATTTACAATCCATATTTTTATGGCTCCTTGAAAGCTGGTAAAACAAAAAACAAAATTACAAAAGCTTAAGATTTCAGCATAATTTAGGAAAAACAGGAGGATTTGAAAATTTAAGTATCTATTAATGACAACTTTAAAATGAGATGCATCCACTTGAAGCAAATTAACTGTTCTTGAATCACTGGGCAATGTGTCATGGACAGAATACATTCCTCCCTCACCTACCATAATCTGTGTTGTGTACAGAAAGAGGTGTATATATACCTCATACCAAATAACTATCTCAGGAGGAAGCTTGTGATTTAAAATAAGAGGTCAGTATCTTTTTGAACACTTATAAAGAATTAATGCAACATCTCACACTTGGTCACACAGCAAACTCTCAGATTGGATGAAGACACGTTTAATTACTGTTAATTTAATCTTTGCTTTATGTTTCCCAGTCTTCGACTTAGTATGTCTTTAGTTTCTGTGACTTAAAGTTGAAGTGATGGTCTTATAAAGCAAAGTATTCACAGCAAGTTGAGGTTTCTGGTTGTCAAATAGCTGGGAGATTGGTTCTTAGGTGACTATTACACATTACTGGGATAGCATACTGGAAATCAGGCCACTTTTCCCAGTGTTGTCACAAAACTTAAAGTTTTTTTTTATAAAATGATGCATAGTACCCTGATTTGCCTATCTTTTAGACTCAGGTTGACAAAGCACAGATCAAATTTTTGTACTTAAACAGAATGACTATTTGCAAATAAATAGATTCTAGTTATTGATAAACACTCTACTGCTTAAAATGCCAGCCCCTTTATAAAACCCCTGTATAAATATGCACGTTATGGGTGCAGAGCAAGACTACTAATGCAATTCCACAGTTCCTGCCCAATGTTTTCTGAGATGGTGATTTTGGCTGGTCAGGTCCTGTTGCTCCAAAACATTCCTCCTCCAAGTGGTACAGAGTGACTGGTTCATAATTTACAATGTTTCTGACATACTGGTCAAGAGCCACAGTTTACAGTTCCTAACAAGTAAAAATGAACAGGCTTTCTTCAGTCTTGAGAAGTGTTTTCGTTTAAAAAAAAACAGAGAATGCACATCTTCTATTTTGGAGGTCCAAAGACTCCTGCTAAGACATTCACATCCTTACACTGTTCAGTGACCTGGGAATCATTCCATAGCTGTGCACAGGTAGAAGTCATCACTCCATAGCAATCAGCTACTTACTTCCAGCAGAATCTCCTACTGAACATATCTCAGAGCTCCAACTCATTTGTAGTAACCTCCCAACTGTTTGAACAAACAGCAATGTAAGTAGCACTTAGAATGAATATTGGGTAACTTGCTTGTAAAAAGAGCACAAATCATAAAAGGTACGTAGAACAGTACAGCACAGGAATAGGCCCTTCGACCCACCATGCACTGAGTATGATGCCAGTCTAAACTAATCCCACTTGCCTATATCCCTATATTCCCTGTCTGTTCATATGTCTAAATGCTTTCCACAATCCTCTATTTTAAAAAAAGTCCTTCTTCCCATTTCAATCCACAATCAAAAGTACAAAAATAAATGTTTAAATGACCTTTGAAAATGAAGCTGGTTAAATACTGGCTACTTGATGACTTGCAGCTTCTTTCAGAATTTGGATCTCAGAGTTTCTGTTTACGGATGGATCCTGGATAATAAGTGAAGCTTCTGAACTTAGTTTTGATCACAGATACTGAGTGAACATTTGAGCTAGGGTGCAAGTGAGAAGCTATTATGATACAGTGTTGTTATAACAGCCAATGAGTTTTGATCTACTCTTTTGTCCAGGATGAAACAGAGACAGGTGGTTTGGAAACTCTTTGTCATTATGTTTGGTTGATGTGCATGGACACCCAGATCCATCTGTATTTGGCATTCAACAGCCTCGCAGCTTAAATAATGTTGTACTTTCCTATTCTTCCTGCCAAAGTGGACTACCTCATTCCCATACATTATGGTCCATCTGCCATTTTTTAAACCAATTGAGCTATTTAAATTCAAAAGACTTTGTTAGCAAATTCAGCTATAAAAGTCCATCTCTTCATCCAAGTCTTTTATATATAAAGTTAAGTACCCCAGTACTCATCCCTGAAACACTCCACTGGTGCTCTACTGAGCAGTAGAGTGTTTATCAATAACTAGAATCTATTTATTTGCAAATAGTCATTCTGTTTAAGTACAACTGGAAGCGGCAGAGACAAGCCACTATAAATGCCAGAGGAAACATCACAGAAGCGCTTCACAGGAGGCTCCCAAGCACTGAGGATGTCACCTAGACAGGGGTGGAAACGTGTGCAACACAAATTCCCAGCTCGGCAAACAGAACCACAACAACACTCCACTGGTTGCAGTTAAATAGCCCAAAATTGATCCAATTCTCTAGATTTTGTTCCCTGTTAGCTTGTCAATTTACTTAGCTAACCTTAACAACATGAACTCTTGCCTTCTACAATATGTGTTTATGTGACACCAAGACCTTTGGAAATCAAAATACTGCATATGAATAAGGTTAATTTAATTCAAATTGTAACATCCAACTTTTAGTCAAAAAAATTCAAACTGTTTGTAATCATCACCTGATTGGTGAAGTCAAGCTTGCCTTGGTGCATACCTACTTGTTCAAAATCTATAGAATCATAGAATAACAGCCACTGAAAGGAACCATCCAGCTGCACATGATTGTCCACATCAACATTTAACACCAAGACAGGTGTGCACTGTAATCCTATTTTTCCTACTGTCCAATATGGTAGCATGTATGTCAGAAAAATGGCAGATATAATGCAAAGTTCAAACTTCAAATCATTGTGCAGCAGTTGGAGTGTTCCAGGGAGAGAAGAACATTATCAATTTGAAGGAAATGTAGATTTGTCTACAAGGGCAAGAATTCCATGAATTTTGACATAAATAGTCAAAAAAGTTGAAGAGAAAATAACATTAGGAAAATTAACTGGCCATGAAAGGAACAGATTTGGTGTTCTGCATTATGTCTCACTGAACAAAACTCAAGCTAACTGTGATTTTCAAGACAACTTTCACAAACATGAATTTTCAAAAGGAGCAGTCATCCAAATTCACAATAAAAGATTGGTGGATCAAAAAAATACTTAAAAATGTGACAAAAGAAAGTCTGAAGTTTTCATGAAGGATCACACAAAAAACAAAACAGCCTTATCTTGGACATGTTCAAATTAGATCTCACCAATAATGTTGCTGAAGTTCGATCATAGCATACTGATATTGTAGCGAATGTCAGTGGTCTAAACAGTGCTGTTCAACCACTGGGTCTTTCTTTAGCCAAGCCATTCAACAATACTATGAGTTAAAAAACTGAATGACTCAAGGAGATAATATTTACCAAATAAGGAAGCACACTAGCTCAGAAGGAAGCCACACTGAATAGCTTGCTGAGTGTGGAATAAAACAAAATAGATTGCTATTAAATTATTTAAAATGAGATATCTGAAACACTGATGGCAAGATGATATGGCCAATGGTGACATGTTGGCGATAAAGATGATGCTGTTGATCCATATGATGATATCATTCAAAATTTCGTGTAAGGTGTAAAGGCTCTAAAGAAAGGGATGATTTTTTTTAAATGGAGTTTAATATATGTTCAGCACTTACTCTGCTAAGTAGCATGTGTATCTATATTGTTAAAAATTGAATAAATCTGTATCTTTCGCTTTTGTTTTTGATTAACAAAGTGAACAAAAAGATCATGGAGATTTTGTCTATAAATAATAATTCAATAGTCCATAGTTCTTGACTCCTGTTCTACAATTTAGGAAAAAGATGAGCAGAAACAAATCATTAACCCACAGGCAAAAAAAACTGTAGTTTCTGGAATCCAAAGTGGACAAGCAGGAGGCTGGAAGAACTCAGTGAGCCAGGAAGAAGGGTTATACCCAAAATGCTGAATTTTCCACCTCTTGATGCTGCTTGGCTTGCTGTGTTCTTCCACCCTCCTGCTTGTCGACGATCAATTTGGCAACACTACACTGCAAGGTAATGGGAAGAGTGTGGATTTTAACCACTTCAAACTATTACTTATGTAAAGGCAACCCATACTTTTTAATTTTTGTTTGCAAATTACTATTACATAGGTACATACAGTACACAATGTCCATTCTGGATATTATTACTATAATCTTGTCAGTCCATTATTTTTCTTTCACAAAACCATACTCTGCCTCATTGAACAAACAGTTTCTCCCTATCCACTCTATGCAAACCCCCCTCAATTTTTAAAACTTCAGCAAGATCTCGTTTTAGCTTTCTTCTCTCTAAAGACACCAAAAATCTGCATTTCATCAGCACAGGAGTAGCAATAAGTCAGGAAACAACTGGAATTCTTAAGAAAAACTGCTAATTCACACCTTTCCTGTTCAGTTGATGGTACTACCAATTATTTTGACTGCAGCACAAAGTATATGCTGGCCCTCAACAAGTAATCCCAAAGATGCAATTGTGCCTAGCAGTGTCCATTTCTAATTACAACAACAACAAATTATACCTTGCCAGTATTCCCTTAAGTGAAGTAAAAAGATATATTTCATTGAATATTAGATTTATCAAATACAAAAGAAAGTTTTCAAATTTATACAAAACAAAATTATTACATCAAGTTACACATTATCCAACCATCTCCTCTATCCTTATTTCAATCAATGGTGGATAGGCAAAGACAAGGAAGATGAGGGAGTAGTTGTAAGGTAGAGTCAAATGTACATGGATTAAATGTTTTGTATTGATATTACCTAAAATCTGATTCATAAGTCACCATTTTGGACAGTTTGAGGGCATGAATTTTGCATCACATCAAATCTTGCCAAATTGTTAACTATAATCTTAGGTGTAGAATGCACATGAATTAAGAGCCTAAGCACAAGGTTCCATCCAGCTTTCCTTTGAGCCAGATCTGTGAAAGCAAACTAGTAACCAAAAACACACAAAAAAACAGTCTGCAGACATTTCTAGATTATCCACATTCTTTGACAAATCTGAAACAAAAATCAATCTCTTTAAAAGGTGCGATTTCAGGACTGTTATCACTTATGCTTCCTGATTAAGTTACATATGGAAATAATATTCACAACTACATGGAAAATCAAAATGAAAGTCACTGAAACTATTAACATAGGAAAAGTAAACATCCATTTTCTGGGGTTATGAGAACACATCCAAAGCTTGTAACCTAAAAAGAACAGTATGATTTAGTTGCATGCAGAAAAGCCAGCTGCTGCTAAAGCTACACCAACATTTGTCCATGATATTCATTGACCATGTCATGGAGGGTTTCCAGTATTCAAAGAGTTCATAATGATACTTAGTTACCCAAACATGTATTAGGTCTGTAACCTGAGATACAACTAAGACAAGTCTTCTTCCAGTTAGAAAGCAAGGAGATGTTAATGTATACAAATGTAGCGCAGGATCGAAAGCATCTTATTTCAAGAAGTCAATTGTACAAACAAGTTACAATGGTAACACAGCAAAAACCAAATATTTAACCATAGTCACTGTTCCTTATTTTATTTCTTCTTGCAAGATAAATTGCACTTATATTTACAACATTGTAACAATTGTGCACAAATTCTGTACCATGTACAGTACCAGAAGGGTACAAGTATGTTGTGCACATTAGTATAGCAATTTAGCATGCTTCAGAGACAGAAGGAAGAACAGAAGGTACCAGAGGCTGTTATGGTGTGTTTTAGTGTTTTTATTGGGATGCAAGTATAGTTTTTAAAAGTACCAGTTTCAACTCTTAAAATGTAATTAAAGTTTAAATAAAATACTGATACATTTCTTTCAGCTCTGTAGTTTAAATTATACTCAAAGATGAAAAAAAGCAACAGGTAAATCTACAGGAACTGTAACAACTTCTTATAAAATATCCTGAAACATTACTAATGCCTTTCCAAGAAGGAGTCACTTATGCAGCATTTTCTTCTCACTGGTTTGAAATGTTAACTGCAATTACTCATGTCAAGGCCAACACTCAGTTAATGTTTCACAATTTTAGATCCTTTTTTTCCTATTCTTACCTTTTATCAAAATGTTTTTGGACTAAATCATTGTTCCTTTACAAATCGGGTTCAACTGTGCTGTTAATTGAACTACAATAGGAACATGGAAGAAAATCTAGCTCCCTAAAATATCAGGAAAGAGAAAAAAAATCTAGAATCAATTCATCACCATGATTTACAATGAAATTTGCATCACCGTGAATACCTTTTAAGAGTTTCTGACTTCCCCTGTCAGATGAATGATGGACAAAAAGTGGCATCGGTGAGAATAATGATCCAACTGTTTTAAGAAGAAATCAGTGCCCGCAATGAGTTTGGATATATAATTACATCTAATCCTCAGGTCTTCTCCCCGGAAGGGAGACGTATGCAAGAGATGCAAAGATGAGCACAACTCTTACCAGCACTGACCAGATCCAATTCCTCCAGTCCCATTCTACATCACCAACAGGTAACACAAGAATAGCCAGCTATGTTGTATACTCTAACTTATCAGTATCAGTCTGGTGGTGTAATCTATCCAGATCCATATTGTATCAGAGTAGTTCTGGAAGAATGTAGAGACATGTTGATACCAGCATAACAGAGCTAAAAATCAAGAAAAGATTATTTTCTCTCTGCTCCAAATATCTGTATTCCAATTGTAAACAATAAAATGCCCTATCCAGAGGTATGATTACCAGGCCTTAAACTATTACTTATCAAGTTACTTAGGAAATGAAACAAATCTCTTTCGGCACCCTTCTAGTAATTACCATATTTTGCTCTGAAACCCTTTAGAGATTTACAACTTCAATGTAATTTTATCAATACTTAGCTATATTAGCATCGTCTCATTTACAATTGCTGTATCTAAAAACATCATACAAAGATACAAATAGGTCATTGGGTTCAAATGACACCAAGGAACGACTCAAGGTTTAAATAGGTCATTTGAACTCAACTTAGAGTCTTTTTCCTTGTTCACAATCATTTGTAAAAACCTGAGCATACAATTGATAATATTTTCAATGTACATCTCAAACTGTAATAAAACAGAAAACTTAAAAATAGCTACATTTGTAGAAGTTACAAAATATCAAACAGCTGAGTATGCCGTGGAGTCAGTTTTTACAGCTCAGTAAGATACCCTTTGGCCCAGCAAGTCTGTGAGGTAAAAACAATGACTGCAGATGCTGGAAAGCAAATACTGGATTAGTGGTGCTGGAAGAGCACAGCAGTTCAGGCAGCATCCAAGGAGCAGCGAAATTGCTGCCTGAACTCCTGTGCTCTTCCAGCACCACTAATCCAGTACCCAGCAAGTCTGTGCCATCAAACATCCATTTATTTAAATTCCATTTTGAAATACTTGGTTCACATGCTATAGCTTTTCAAGAGCTCATCTAAATTGTCCTTAAAATGTCTTGAAGGTTCCTGCCTCTACCACCCTTTCGGGCAGCAATTTCCAGGTATCCACAATTCTGGGTGAAAAGCAATCTTTACCTTAAAACTCTGTCCCTTGTGAATTGGCCCCTTTAAAGGGAAAGGTTTCTCCCTAATTACCCTCTCCAAAGAATCATATATACAGAAGAGGTCCTTCAATCAATCCAATGTATACCACCAAAAATATATTACTACTTAAACCAGTCCCACTTTCCCAGGCTGGATCCATAGCATTGAATATTGTGACACTTCAAGCGCTCATTCAAGTATTTTTTAAAAAGGACATCAGGGTTCCCACTTGAACTACCTTCTCAAGACAGAGTGTTCCAAATCCCAACCATGCTGTGGGTGAAAACATCTTTCCTCAAATACCCTCTAAGCCTCCAATCTTTCACGACCCCCCAAACTTTAAACATCTCAACTAAATCATCCCTCAGTCTTTTCTGCTAAAAGAAAAATAACCCCAACCTATCTAGTATCTCTTCATTGCTAAATTGCTCCAGCCCAGGCAACATCCTGGTGAATCTCATCTGGATCCTGTCCAGTACAATCAACTCCTTATTAAAGTATGGCAACTCACCACATTTAAAAACAATATTGCCACAGTAATATTGCAACATTTGAAATGGAAGTCACTAAAATGCACACAAATACTAGCCAATATTAAGAGTGAGTCCTTCTAATTTAAAAAAAACAAAATTATAAAAGTTACATTTTGCCTCAGTATATATGCAACAAACGTGAAAGTAACAATTTAATTCAATTCTTGCAAAGGTGCTTACATCATTTCATTTGATATATCTAATTACTACTTTGTGTAAATATACTATAAATACCACAAAGGTGGCAAAAGGTGTCCATACCACATGGACAAAAATGCTTGTGCTAGAACAGTTCTAGAAGCACAGTTTTTTTAATATTGTTGCCGATTTAAAAACAATGTTTTTATTAGCCCTGTTGAAAACAGAATAAATTGATATTCCAATTTGAATTTTAAAATCAAGCAACTGTTAGATAGAAAAGTTATTTCTTTCCAGTTTCACCCACATATCTCCCCCCCAATCACCACTTTCCCCTCCCTTATTCCACCAGAATTTAGAGAATCATGCTACAGTACATTTCCACATATGCCTACAGCTCTTCTAGCTGCAACTGCTGACACACAGAGCCCAACATATAGCCCCAGGCCACCTCCAACTTTCATTCTTAGCAGTTATGGTACTCTACAAGCCTGCAAATTCATGCATGTATAGGCTTCTGCGTGGTGTTCTATGCAACACAACTAGAGCTGATTCAACAATATTTTCTGTTGTCAAAGTGCAGGAACAAAGGAAAGCTGTTGGACACACTATTAGATCAGCATCCATAGCACAAATGAAAAGAACAGTTAACTACACATCCAGCAGCCAACCACGTAAACAAATGGACACAGACTGCAACTCTATAACAAAACTTGGGAAAGCTGCACCTTTTTTTTGCAAACAGCAACAGAATATTGACAGTCAGGAAAGAATCATTAAAAATGGTCAGCATCAATACAGATTATGTGCTCATGAGTATACACATAAATACCAAGTAGTAGCAGCTGGTTAGATCAAGAGTAGAAATTCAAAGTACTTTCCCTCTTTAAATAATTGGAGGTCATTTGTTCATTTGATGCCAAGACAGTGAATGTGAAAGTCTTTGTATATTGAAGGTAGTTAAGACCGATTACCAAAACAATCTACAATGCATTTGGTTACTAGACTTTAAACAGAGGAGCATTATGAATAGACGTGGATGGTACAAAAGCCAGGAAGTTATGTTAAGCCTATATAAAAAATAAACAATAATTCAGCTCCCATTTATGGGCTGAATTTGTCAGGAAGAACATAAAGGTTTTGGAGAGGACACAAGAAATTTACTACAATGGTTTTGGGGATGAGGGGTTAGTTAATCTTAGATCAAAACAAATTAAAGTTGTTATTTTAGAGCAAAGAAAACAGATTTGATGGAGATACATAAAATCATGAAAAGTGTGCAGAAATAAAGAAAACTGTTTTAAATTACAGGAATATCGATAAACTAAAGGACAAAGGTATGTGGTGTGTGGCACAAGAAATAGAAGCAATAAGAAAAAAATGGATTGATACTGAGGTAGAAACAGATTCAATCACAACTTTCAAATGTCAACTGAATGAACATGTGAAGTGAAAACAAATTATAGAGTAAAGTAAATGGTTGTATTTGGCCAGAAAAAAAAACCTCAGATGGCTAACCAGCTCTGCCAGAAAATTTGAGGGGGTAGAATCATTTTCAACAGTAATTCAAAATTGATTTAATACCTTGAAGAGGCTTTCAAATATGAAATTAGACTTGGAAAATCACAACCATCGTACATGTATCAGATACTGCAAACAAACATTTCACAACTGTTAATCCGAAAGTCGCGGCATTTCAAAGAATATTAGGCGCTCTAAATTGATTAAAGTGCAACGAGGTACTTCAGGGTTCACAAACTGATAGTATTTGAAAGTGAAGCGGAGCAATGTGATAAATGATGATTCTGAAGATGGGGCTTTTTTTAGCTGCACATGCTCACGTTTCCACACACGACTAGTAGATCATCGACATTTAACTTGAACAACAAATGCGTTATTGATTCAAGAGCAACACAGAAGCAATTTCAATGGCACATCAGCAGCTGGGAAGTTGTAGGATCCAAGAAGCCAGGTTAACAAACTGGCTCGCACAGCATCGGAGAGCAAGAGCTGTCAGACAACCTTCAGGAAGTTTCCAATGAACGCACTACAAGGGGCGGCTTCGTACCTGGCGCAAAGGCTAGTGCTTCAAACACAAAAGGTTGCCGAGCACTCCACAAAAAAAAATAGAGATGATGCAACCAGTATCGATGCAAATTGAATGACAAGGTACAACTGGTCATGAAGGTGTGCATCTACAAAACGAGAGCTCTCCCGCTTCCAGGCAGGTGCACCCTGTGTCAAGGATAATCTTTGTTTATATTTTGGAGAATGGGAAAACCACGGGGCGGTTCAGGACGGTCTTTTTTTTTAAAAATGCTGATCTTGGAGTTGGTGCCGTTTCACGGGAAGACCATGCCCTGCGACCACATCCACCAACAGTCCCCGCGGAAAGATCCCGGGACCTGAGCCAACATAGCGTGTTGCAGTGGAGCTGGGACGGAGGGGCAAGACCCCCCTCTCCCTCCCTCTGACTCCGGTACCGAGCCGGCTATATCCTTAACGGCTCCGTTTGCTGCCCTGCTTCTCCCAGCAGCTCACCTGTTGCTCGAGAAGTTTGAACAGGACTTCTCGGTGGGAAGCTCGGACCCCGTTCCCCACTCACCCCTCCCGGATAAACTCAGGAGCATCCCCCGGTCTGAACCGGGATGTCCGGTACCGGGAGCCCCGGGACCGTTACAGGCAACTGGACTTGGCTCAAGTTCTCTTTAAAACAAAAGTTGTCTTCCCGGCGGTATCGCCCGGTGCCCAAAGAAGGGGATTAATGATGAGGAGCTCCGAACATCGTCGCCCCCGCCCTCTCCCGAGCGGGAAGGGAAGCCTGTTTCCCCCTCTCCTCTCCTCCCCTCCCCCTCTCTTACCGGCTGTCCGTTGTTTGAACTCGGGCTCCCCTCGAGCTCTTCCCGCTCTCGCTCCGATCTTCACCGACCTCCTGTCAGAGCGCGAGCTCCGCCTCCAACCCTTTCTGACATCACGCGCAGTACGGGGCGGAGGAAGCAGCGGGAGCTCGGAGGGACCACGTGCTGAGGAGGGTAACATGGGTGTGCTTGGGAAAACTGGATAAAGAGTCTGGATGATTGGGGGGGGGGTGTGAGTCTGGATGATTGGGGGGGGTGTGAGTCTGGATGATTGGGGGGGGTGTGAGTCTGGATGATTGGGGGGGGGGGTGTGAGTCTGGATGATTGGGGGGGGGGTGTGAGTCTGGATGATTGGGGGGGGGGGTGTGAGTCTGGATGATTGGGGGGGGGGTGAGTCTGGATGATTGGGGGGGGGGGGGTGTGAGTCTGGATGATTGGGGGGGGGGTGTGAGTCTGGATGATTGGGGGGGGTGTGTGAGTCTGGATGATTGGGGGGGGTGTGTGAGTCTGGATGATTGGGGGGGGTGTGTGAGTCTGGATGATTGGGGGGTGTGAGCCTGGATGATGGGGGGGGTGTGAGCCTGGATGATGGGGGGGGTGTGAGCCTGGATGATGGGGGGGGGGGTGAGCCTGGATGATGGGGGGGTGAGCCTGGATGATGGGGGGGTGAGCCTGGATGATGGGGGGGTGGGGGGGTGAGCCTGGATGATGGTGGGGGGGGTGGGGGGGTGAGCCTGGATGATGGTGTGGGGGGGTGAGCCTGGATGATGGGGGGGGGGGGGTGGGGGGGTGAGCCTGGATGATGGGGGTGGGGTGGGGTGGTGAGCCTGGATGATGGGGGGGGGGGTGAGCCTGGATGATGGGGGGGGGTGGGGGGGTGAGCCTGGATGATGGGGGGGGGGGTGAGCCTGGATGATGGTGTGGGGGGGTGAGCCTGGATGATGGGGGGGGGTGGGGGGGTGAGCCTGGATGATGGGGGTGGGGTGGGGTGGTGAGCCTGGATGATGGGGGGGGGGTGAGCCTGGATGATGGGGGGGGGGGGTGAGCCTGGATGGGGGGGGGGGTGAGCCTGGATGATGGGGGGGGGGGGAGGTGAGCCTGGATGATGGGGGGGGGGGGGTGAGCCTGGATGATGGGGTGGGGGTGGGGGTGGGGGGGTGAGCCTGGATGATGGGGGGGGCGTGTGCCTGGATGATGGGGGGGGGGGTGAGCCTGGATGATGGGGGGTGGGGGGTGAGCCTGGATGATGGGGGGGGGTGGGGGGTGAGCCTGGATGATGGGGGGTGAGCCTGGATGATGGGGGGGGGGGTGAGTCTGGATGATGGGGGGGGTGGGGGGGTGAGCCTGGATGATGGGGGGGGGGTGAGCCTGGATGATGGGGGGGGGGGGTGAGCCTGGATGATGGGGGCGGGGGTGGGGTGGGGGGGTGAGCCTGGATGATGGGGGGGGTGGGGGTGGGGGGGTGAGCCTGGATGATGGGGTGGGGGTGGGGGTGGGGGGGTGAGCCTGGATGATGGGGGGGGGGTGGGGGGGTGAGCCTGGATGGTGGGGGGGTGAGCCTGGATGATGGGGGGGGTGGGGGGGTGAGCCTGGATGATGGGGGGGGGGGTGGGGGGGTGAGCCTGGATGATGGGGGGGGGGTGAGCCTGGATGATGGGGGGGGGGGTGAGCCTGGATGATGGGGGGGGGGTGTGCCTGGATGATGGGGGGGGGGATGAGCCTGGATGATGGGGGGGGGGGGGGTGAGTCTGGATGATGGGGGGGGGGGGTGAGCCTGGATGATGGGGGGGGGGGTGAGCCTGGATGATGGGGGGGGGGTGTGCCTGGATGATGGGGGGGGGGGTGAGTCTGGATGATGGGGGGGGGTGAGTCTGGATGATGGGGGGGGGGATGAGCCTGGATGATGGGGGGGGGGTGAGTCTGGATGATGGGGGGGGGGGTGAGCCTGGATGATGGGGGGGGGGGGTGAGCCTGGATGATGGGGGGGGTGTGCCTGGATGATGGGAGGGGGGGTGAGTCTGGATGATGGGGGGGGGGGGGGGGTGAGCCTGGATGATGGGGGGGGGGGGGGTGAGCTTGGATGATGGCGGGGGGGGGGGGGTGAGCCTGGATGATGGGGGGGGGGGGTGAGCCTGGATGATGGTGGGGTGGGGGGGTGAGCCTGGATGATGGTGGGGGGGTGAGCCTGGATGATGGGGGGGGGGGTGGGGGGGTGAGCCTGGATGATGGAGGGGGGGGGTGAGCCTGGATGATGGGGGGGTGAGCCTGGATGATGGAGGGGGGGGTGAGCCTGGATGATGGTGGGGCGGGGTGGGGGGGTGAGCCTGGATGATGGGGGTGGGGTGGGGTGGTGAGCCTGGATGATGGGGGGGGGGGTGAGCCTGGATGATGGGGGGGGGGGGGGGGGGGTGAGCCTGGATGGGGGGGGGGGGGGGTGAGCCTGGATGATGGGGGGGGGGAGGTGAGCCTGGATGATGGGGGGGGGGGGGTGAGCCTGGATGATGGGGTGGGGGGGTGAGCCTGGATGATGGGGGGGTGGGGGGGTGAGCTTGGATGGTGGGGGGGTGAGCCTGGATGATGGGGGGGGGGGGGTGGGGGGGTGAGCCTGGATGATGGGGGGGGGGGTGAGCCTGGATGATGGGTGGGGGGTGAGCTTGGATGATGGGGGGGGTGTGTCTGGATGATGGGGGGGGGGTGAGCCTGGATGATGGGGGGGGGGGGGGTGAGCCTGGATGATGGGGGGGGGGGGGTGAGCCTGGATGATGGGGGGGGGTGAGCCTGGATGATGGGGGGGGGGTGAGCTTGGATGATGGGGGGGGGTGAGCCTGGATGATGGGGGGGGGGTGTGCCTGGATGATGGGGGGGGGGGTGAGCCTGGATGATGGGGGGTGGGGGGTGAGCCTGGATGATGGGGGGGGGGGTGGGGGGTGAGCCTGGATGATGGGGGGTGAGCCTGGATGATGGGGGGGGGGGGGTGAGTCTGGATGATGGGGGGGGTGGGGGGGTGAGCCTGGATGATGGGGGGGGGTGAGCCTGGATGATGGGGCGGGGGGGTGAGCCTGGATGATGGGGGGGGGTGTGCCTGGATGATGGGGGGGGGGGTGTGCCTGGATGATGGGGGGGGGGGTGAGCCTGGATGATGGGGGGGGGCGTGGGGGGTGAGCCTGGATGATGGGGGGGGGGGGGTGTGAGCTTGGATGATGGGGGGGGGGGTGAGCCTGGATGATGGGGGGGGGGGTGTGCCTGGATGATGGGGGGGGGGGATGAGCCTGGATGATGGGGGGCGGGGTGAGTCTGGATGATTGGGGGGGGGGGTGAGCCTGGATGATGGGGGGGGGGGTGAGCTTGGATGATGGGGGGGGGGGGGTGAGCCTGGATGATGGGGGGATGTGCCTGGATGATGGGAGGGGGGGTGAGTCTGGATGATGGGGGGGGGGGGTGAGCCTGGATGATGGGGGGCGGGGTGAGCTTGGATGATGGGGGGGGGGGGTGAGCCTGGATGATGGGGGGGGGGTGTGCCTGGATGATGGGGGGGGGGTGAGCCTGGATGATGGGGGTGGGCGTGGGGGGTGAGCCTGGATGATGGGGGGTGGGGGGTGAGCCTGGATGATGGGGGGGGGGGGGTGGGGGGTGAGCCTGGGGGGTGGGGGGTGAGCCTGGATGATGGGGGGGGGGGGGGTGAGTCTGGATGATGGGGGGGGGGTGAGCCTGGATGATGGGGGGGGGGGTGGGGGGTGAGCTTGGATGATGGGGGGGGGGGGGGTGAGCCTGGATGATGGGGGGGGGGGTGTGCCTGGATGATGGGGGGGGGGGTGAGCCTGGATGATGGGGGGGGGGTGGGGGGTGAGCCTGGATGATGGGGGGTGGGGGGTGAGCCTGGATGATGGGGGGGGGGGGTGGGGGGTGAGCCTGGATGATGGGGGGTGGGGGGTGAGCCTGGATGATGGGGGGGGGGTGAGCCTGGATGATGGGGGGGGGGGCGGTGAGTCTGGATGATGGGGGGCGGGGTGAGTCTGGATGATGGGGGGGGGGGTGAGTCTGGATGATGGGGGGGCTGAGTCTGGATGATGGGGGGGGCGGTGAGTCTGGATGATGGGGGGGGGGAGGTGAGCCTGGATGATGGGGGGGGGGGGTGAGCCTGGATGATGGGGTGGGGGTGGGGGTGGGGGGGTGAGCCTGGATGATGGGGGGGTGGGGGGGTGAGCCTGGATGATGGGGGGGGTGGTGGGGGGGTGAGCCTGGATGATGGGGGGGGGGGGTGGGGGGGTGAGCCTGGATGATGGGGGGGGGGGGTGAGCCTGGATGATGGGGGGTGGGGGGTGGGGGGTGAGCTTGGATGATGGGGGGGGGTGTGTCTGGATGATGGGGGGGGGTGAGCCTGGATGATGGGGGGGGGGGGTGAGCCTGGATGATGGGGGGGGGGTGAGCCTGGATGATGGGGGGGGGGTGAGCCTGGATGATGGGGGGGGGGGGTGAGCTTGGATGATGGGGGGGGGGGTGAGCCTGGATGATGGGGGGGGTGTGCCTGGATGATGGGGGGGGGGGGTGAGCCTGGATGATGGGGGGGGGCGTGGGGGGTGAGCCTGGATGATGGGGGGGGGGGGGGTGTGAGCTTGGATGATGGGGGGGGGGTGAGCCTGGATGATGGGGGGGTGTGTGCCTGGATGATGGGGGGGGGGGATGAGCCTGGATGATGGGGGGCGGGGTGAGTCTGGATGATTGGGTGGGGGGTGAGCCTGGATGATGGGGGGGGGGGGTGAGCTTGGATGATGGGGGGGGGGGGTGAGCCTGGATGATGGGGGGATGTGCCTGGATGATGGGAGGGGGGGTGAGTCTGGATGATGGGGGGGGGGGGGTGAGCCTGGATGATGGGGGGCGGGGTGAGCTTGGATGATGGGGGGGGGGGTGAGCCTGGATGATGGGGGGGGGGTGTGCCTGGATGATGGGGGGGGGGTGAGCCTGGATGATGGGGGTGGGCGTGGGGGGTGAGCCTGGATGATGGGGGGTGGGGGGTGAGCCTGGATGATGGGGGGGGGGGTGGGGGGTGAGCCTGGGGGGTGGGGGGTGAGCCTGGATGATGGGGGGGGGGGGGGTGAGTCTGGATGATGGGGGGGGGGTGAGCCTGGATGATGGGGGGGGTGGGGTGGGGGGTGAGCTTGGATGATGGGGGGGGGGGGTGAGCCTGGATGATGGGGGGGGGGGTGTGCCTGGATGATGGGGGGGGGGGTGAGCCTGGATGATGGGGGGGGGTGGGGGGTGAGCCTGGATGATGGGGGGTGGGGGGTGAGCCTGGATGATGGGGGGGGGGGTGGGGGGTGAGCCTGGATGATGGGGGGTGGGGGGTGAGCCTGGATGATGGGGGGGGGGTGAGCCTGGATGATGGGGGGGGGGGCGGTGAGTCTGGATGATGGGGGGCGGGGTGAGTCTGGATGATGGGGGGGGAGGTGAGTCTGGATGATGGGGGGGCTGAGTCTGGATGATGGGGGGGGCGGTGAGTCTGGATGATGGGGGGGGGGGAGGTGAGCCTGGATGATGGGGGGGGGGGGTGAGCCTGGATGATGGGGTGTGGGTGGGGGTGGGGGGGTGAGCCTGGATGATGGGGGGGTGGGGGGGTGAGCCTGGATGATGGGGGGGGTGGTGGGGGGGTGAGCCTGGATGATGGGGGGGGGGGTGGGGGGGTGAGCCTGGATGATGGGGGGGGGGGTGAGCCTGGATGATGGGGGGGGGGGTGGGGGGTGAGCTTGGATGATGGGGGGGGGTGTGTCTGGATGATGGGGGGGGGTGAGCCTGGATGATGGGGGGGGGGGGTGAGCCTGGATGATGGGGGGGGGGTGAGCCTGGATGATGGGGGGGGGTGAGCCTGGATGATGGGGGGGGGGGGTGAGCTTGGATGATGGGGGGGGGGGTGAGCCTGGATGATGGGGGGGGGTGTGCCTGGATGATGGGGGGGGGGGTGAGCCTGGATGATGGGGGGTGGGGGGTGAGCCTGGATGATGGGGGGGGGGTGGGGGGTGAGCCTGGATGATGGGGGGTGGGGGGTGAGCCTGGATGATGGGGGGGGGGGGTGAATCTGGATGATGGGGGGGGTGGGGGGGTGAGCCTGGATGATGGGGGGGGGTGAGCCTGGATGATGGGGGGGGGGGTGAGCCTGGATGATGGGGGGGGGTGTGCCTGGATGATGGGGGGGGGGGTGAGCCTGGATGATGGGGGGGGGCGTGGGGGGTGAGCCTGGATGATGGGGGGGGGGGGTGTGAGCTTGGATGATGGGGGGGGGGGGTGAGCCTGGATGATGGGGGGGGGGGGTGTGCCTGGATGATGGGGGGGGGGGGATGAGCCTGGATGATGGGGGGCGGGGTGAGTCTGGATGATTGGGGGGGGGGTGAGCCTGGATGATGGGGGGGGGGTGAGCTTGGATGATGGGGGGGGGGGGGTGAGCCTGGATGATGGGGGGATGTGCCTGGATGATGGGAGGGGGGGTGAGTCTGGATGATGGGGGGGGGGGGTGAGCCTGGATGATGGGGGGGGGGGGGTGAGCTTGGATGATGGGGGGGGTGGTGAGCCTGGATGATGGGGGGGGGGTGTGCCTGGATGATGGGGGGGGGGTGAGCCTGGATGATGGGGGTGGGCGTGGGGGGTGAGCCTGGATGATGGGGGGGGGGGGGTGGGGGGTGAGCCTGGATGATGGGGGGTGGGGGGTGAGCCTGGATGATGGGGGGGGGGGTGAGTCTGGATGATGGGGGGGTGGTGAGCCTGGATGATGGGGGGGGGGTGGGGGGTGAGCTTGGATGATGGGGGGGGGGGGTGAGCCTGGATGATGGGGGGGGGGTGTGCCTGGATGATGGGGGGGGGGGGTGAGCCTGGATGATGGGGGGGGGTGGGGGGTGAGCCTGGATGATGGGGGGGGGGGGTGGGGGGTGAGCCTGGATGATGGGGGGTGGGGGGTGAGCCTGGATGATGGGGGGGGGGGTGAGCCTGGATGATGGGGGGGGGGGGCGGTGAGTCTGGATGATGGGGGGCGGGGTGAGTCTGGATGATGGGGGGGGGGGGGTGAGTCTGGATGATGGGGGGGCTGAGTCTGGATGATGGGGGGGGGCGGTGAGTCTGGATGATGGGGGGGGGTGAGTCTGGATGATGGGGGGGGGTGAGTCTGGATGATGGGGGGGGTGAGTCTGGATGATGGGGGGGGTGAGTCTGGATGATGGGGGGGTGAGTCTGGATGATGGGGGGGGTGAGTCTGGATGATGTTGGGGTGAGGGGAAGGGAGTCTGGATGATGTCGGGGGGGGAGTCTGGATGATGTCGGGGGGGGGTCAGGATGATGGGGGGGTGGGTCAGGATGATGGGGGGGGGGTGAGTCTGGATGATGGGGGGGGGGTGAGTCTGGATGATGGGGGGGGTGAGTCTGGATGATGGGGGGGGTGAGTCTGGATGATGTTGGGGTGAGGGGAAGGGAGTCTGGATGATGTCGGGGGGGGGAGTCTGGATGATGTCGGGGGGGGAGTCTGGATGATGTCGGGGGGGGAGTCTGGATGATGTCGGGGGGGGGGGAGTCTGGATGATGTCGGGGGGGGGAGTCTGGATGACGTCGGGGGGGGAGTCTGGATGACGTCGGGGGGGGAGTCTGGATGACGTCGGGGGGGGTCAGGATGATGGGGGGGTGAGTCTGGATGATGTCGGGGGGGGAGTCTGGATGATGTCGGGGGGGGGGAGTCTGGATGATGTCGGGAGGGGGAGTCTGGATGATGTCGGGGGGGGGTCAGGATGATGGGGGGGGGTCAGAATGATGGCGGGGGTTGGTCAGGATGATTGGGGGCGTGGGAGAATCTGGATGATGTTGGGGTGAGGGGAAGGGAGTCTGGATGATGTCGGGGGGGGGAGTCTGGATGATGTCGGGGGGGGTCAGGATGATGGCGGGGGTGGGTCAGGATGATTGGGGGCGTGGGAGAATCTGGATGATGTTGGGGTGAGGGGAAGGGAGTCTGGATGATGTCGGGGGGGGAGTCTGGATGATGTCGGGGGGGGAGTCTGGATGATGTCGGGAGGGGGAGTCTGGATGATGTCGGGAGGGGGAGTCTGGATGATGTCGGGAGGGGGAGTCTGGATGATGTCGGGGGGGGGAATCTGGATGATGTCGGGCGGAGTCTGGGTGATGTCGGGGGAGTCTGGATGTTGTTGGGGGAGTCTGGATGATGTGGGGTCTGAATGTTGGGGGAAGTGTGGATAATGTGGAGGAAGGGGGAGTCTGGATTATGTGGGGGGGTGGGTGGGAGTTTGGCTGATGGGGAGGAAGTCCAGATAGTATTGAGGGAGCAAGTCTGGATGATGTTGAAGGGGTGAATCTGGTAGATGAGGGGGTGAGTCTATGATGTTGGGGGCAAATCTGGATGATGTTGGGGGTGGGTGAGTTTAGATGGTTTTGGTGGGGGCTAGCCCTGATGGTGTTGTATGGGGGAGGCAAGCCTGGGTGGTGTTTTTGGAGTCTAAGAGCCTGGATGGTGTTTGCGGGGGATGGGAGAGTGGGGGGAGCCCAAATGGTGTTTTAGGGCATATCCTGAATGGATTGGAGGAGGGAAGCCTGAATGGAGTGGGGGGGGAAGCCTGGATGGAGTAGAAGGAAGGGGAGAGTCTGGATGGTGTGGGGGTGAATCTGGATGTGGGGGAATTCTGAATGGTGTTGAGGGGGAGTCTGGATGGTCAGGGGAGTCTGAACGGGGTGGGGTGTGGGGTTCTGGATGGAGTGGTGGTTGGAGGAGTTAAACAGGAGTGGTGGCTGGGTGGGTCAGGATGGAGTGTGTGAGTCTGTATGGATTGGGGAGGTGGGATAGTCTGGATGGTGTTGGGGTTCTGATGGAGTAGGGAGGACTGAATGGAGTGGGGGGTGCGGGGACTGAGTGGAGTCAGTGTGGGTCTGGGTGGAGCTGGGGAGTCTGGCTGGAATTGGGGGTGGGGGTATTTTGGATGGAGTGGGAGGTGGGGATCTGGATGGAGTTGGGAGTTTGGATGCCATGGAGGTAGGGGGTCTGATTGGAGTTGGGAGGAGTCTGGATGGTTTGGGGGGGGGGGCGGAGTTTGAAGTTTGGATGGTGCGGGGCAGAGGGGAGAGTCAGGATGGTGCTGGGGGAGCCTGGATTGTGTAGAGCAAGGGTTGGGGAAGTAGGAGAGTCTGGACGGTGTGGAGTGGAGTGGAAGTCGGGAGAGTCTGGATGGAGTGGAGTTGAGGGGTCTGGATGGAAAGTGGGGGAGTCTGGATGGAGTGTGGTGAGTCTGGATGGTATGGGGGTGGAAGAGTCTCAGTGGAGTGGAGGGTTCTGGATAGAGTTGGGGATGAGTCTGGATGGAGTGGGAATGGGGAGAGTCTGGATGGAGTGGGAGGTGGAGATTCTAGATAGAGTGGTGAGGGTGAGTCTGGATGGAATGGGAGGTGGGGTAGTCTGGTTGTAGTGGGAGTCGGGGGAGTCTGAATGGTCTGAGGATGGGTTAATCTGGATGGTATGGGAGAAGGGGAGTCTGGATGGTGTGAGGGCAGGAAAGTTTAGATGGTATGGGAGAAGGGGAGTCTGGATGGAGTGGCAGTGGGAAGACGAGAGAGGTGAGAGTGCAGGGACGAGTGGAATTGGAAGGAGGGATGAGTGAGGGGAATTGAGCAAGGAATAGGGGAGGAAAAAGTGCTTTGAGGAGAGGGTGGAAGAAATAGGCGAGGAGTGGGGAATGGATAGTAATGCCGTGAGGGGAGGAGTAAAGGATGGAGAGGAATAGGGAATGGAGTAGAGCGGGCACTGGGGAAGATGGGCAAGTGGAAGGGGGGTGAAAGTGTGGGAAAGAAACAACGAAGGGTGGCACGGTGGCACAGTGGTTAGCACTGCTGCCTCACAGTGCCAGAGACCCGGGTTCATTTACCGACTCAGGCGACTGACTGTGTGGAGTTTGCACATTTTCCCCGTGTCTGCGTGGCTTTCCTCCGGGTGCTCCGGTTTCCTCCCACAATCCAAAGATGTGCAGGTCAGGTGAATTGGCCATGCTAAATTGCCCGTAGTGTTAGGTGAAGGGGTAAATGGCAGGGAATGGGTCTCGGTGGGTTGCGCTTCAGCGGGTCAGTGTGGACTTGTTGGGCCGAAGGGCCTGTTTCCACACTGTAAGTAATCTAATCTACACTGTAAGTAATCTAGTCTATGAGATGTACAAGAACTGGAGCAGAAATGGGCATCAAAGGAGGGGTGGGTAGAATAGTGAAATGAAGAGAGTAAGAGTTCAGTTGTGGAAGGATGGATGGGAGGGAGATGAGTTGAAGAGGAGTAGTGTGTGGGACTGGAAGACAATGTATTTGTGGCTGGAAGAGGAGAAATGAGAAAGAAAGGCTGAATATAAGTAAATAAATTGGAGGAGGAATAGCTTGAATTGGGGAAGGTGCAAAAGTAGAAGTTGGGAGAGGATGAGGTAGGAAAGGGTAGGTAAAGGTAAGCAAAGAAAAAAGAAGATGGGGATAAATGAAGTGAACAAGAATCATCCTGGAAAGAAGGTGAAACAAGATAAAAAGGTAGCAAGAAAGGTGGACAGGAATGGAAATCGGAAAGAGCTTGATGAAGTTTAGAGGAATGGAAGGAGTAGTAAGAGGTGTTTATGGGAGTAATATTAAGCAGAATGAGGAGGAAAAATGGAAGGAGGGAGCGGTTAAAATCACTTCCTAACAGCACTGTGGTTGCCCCTGCACCCCAACAAGTACAGTGACTCTAGCCAATTATCATTTTCTCTTTGGCAGTCAGCAATAGGCACAAATGTTGACCTGGTGAGCAATATTCATATTCCATGAGCAAATAAGATGTGGTGGTAAGGTGGATGGGAAGAAGAGGAATGGAGAAGGAAAGGGGAGGGGGAAGTAATCAAATAGTTGCAGGTACACAGGATAGGGAAGAGAGAGGGTGAGAAATTGATAAGGTGGAGAAGGAACCCTTCAGACCCTAAAAGGGCCACTTCAGTTCTGAAGAATGGACACTGGACCCAAAATGTTAAGTCTGCCTTATCACTACTGATATAGCCAGAGAAGGCAGAGTTAACATTTTGGGTCCAGTGACCATGCTTCAGATCTGAAGGGTTCCTTCTCCACCTTATCAATTTCTCACCCTCTGTTCCTTATCCTGTCCACCCCCCATTACTTGAATAGCCTGACTCCAGGTTCAGGTTATGATTATAACAGGTAGTGTATCCTGAGTTTTTTTCCAGCAGTTTCTGTTTTTGTCCTGATTGCCAACATCCACAGTTCCTTTTTTTTCTTGTTAATGGCAAGGGGAAAGTGTATCATATATATATTGTACTTTGCTACAGCCAATCATTTGCTAGAGGAATTAGTTTAAACTCATTGTAATGGGAGAGGTGGGCGCTGCGGGGAGTGGAGTGTATTATTTCCCCATCCAATTCTATTTTGATTTAACCCCTGCCCTCCCCTTCACTGATCACGTAGCATTGCCCTTTGATGTGAAGGGCACTGCTTGTCACTGGTAACTTGGGTGTTTCCTTTCTACCTGGTGATGGAAACTGAATATAGGTTCATGCACCTTGTGTCTTTCACTGTGTCTCACACCTGCACACACACACAACATGGATGCTGGGGGAAAAGATAAGCACTACTGCAGTTAGGCAGTAATGGGGGAGTAACAATAAAAAAAATTTAAAAAAGAAAAAAATAAACTCATTGTAATGTGTGTGAAAGATGGCCTGGTATATTGCTACATCACTAAATAGCCTGAGCAAGAAAAAGAATGTATTAAAAGTATTGAAACTGGGAAATTTCAAACAAGATATTTTTGCTGCAACCAATTTCAAAATTAGCCCAGATTTTCATTCTGTCCAAAAATAATGTTCACAAAGAAGCATTCCAATATGCTCTAACATGTATTTGATGTTGGGCAGACAAGTGCAAAGAGATAATATGTAACTATTTTATGTCAAACTGCTGTGGAAAATATTTTTTAACTTTTATTGGTAAACCTATTAATGATGTTTCATTGCACAATTTAATTACAGGTTATTATTTGGTCTGTAATTTCAGATTGCTGGTTCACTTCTGGTTTATACGATGAATTTCACCACTCCAAAGGTTCACTTCATCCAGGAGCAACAATAGTTCACTGATGTACCACTATTTGCCACTTCTCAGCTAGTTTGGTTGCAATCATGAACAGTAGGACAGTTTCAGGGCTAAAGGACAATGCAAATCAGTATTGACATCAAAGGAGGATACTGTATAGGATAACATTTCCACACTGGATATTCAGACAATATGCAGCTCTCCTCAGGACCAATTTCTCAAATACCCTGACCTCACTAATGAGTCTGTAACCAAGATACACAACCTGTTATAAACATTACCTGAACCTTGATGCAGGCCACAAACAGCAATGTTATAGCTGTTAGAGTCAAAATTGGTCCTTGGCTTTTATGCAGCGGTATTCTTGCTGACTGCAACAGATTTTCAACAACATCTTCTAATTTCCACTACACTGTGTATCATTAAGGCTGTCTAATCCAAGAGAAAAATTTACATTTTAGCCCAGATCCTCCAGTCTCCAGAGTATAAGAAACCAAAGATGCAGGTCAGGACCTCATGGAAATCCAGACTTATTGACTCTAGAATTGCCCAGGACATTTTACTTCTGAGAGGTAATTTCTATACTTCCGAGGGCCCTTTAAAAAAGAGTTAATTAGAGTCAGAGACTTCAAACAATTCCATTAGACTTACCCAAACAGTTACTGAGGAAATGTTACATGGAAAAATCATACTCCTTGGTAACTACAGAGATAAGTCCCCAACAGTCACTTACATTGACAGGCCCCACTCCCCAACAGTGACTACTCCCCACCCCACCATATACAACTACTCCCATTCTGGCCACCAGACTATCTTTGTTAGAAACAAAAAACTACAGGTTCTGGAATCCAGAGCAGACAAGCAGGAGGCTGAAAGAACGCAGCAAGCCAGGCAGCATCAGAAGGTGGAGAAGTCGATGTTTCAGTTATAACTTTCCTTCAGGAACAAATCCATGGTATCTGCATTGTTTGTATTTGCCACCCTTTGTTAATTTTATTTACCAAGTGTTAAGTGTATAAGATAGATATTGTATCTTGTTTTCTTTTTCTGATGTAATATTGTCAATTTAATTTTGTTTGTCTTAATAACGAAGAAAATTTATGATTTTCTTTGAGCAAGTCATCATGATTTCAAATTTTGTCCTTTTTAAAACAATAACTTATTGATCCCTAACAGGCAGAAACCCAGACTTGGGAATCTGGTCAAGGATCCTAACCCCAGAATGAAGCCAGCACTAGGCTTTGCCCAGATAACAGATGTACAAAGATGACATTTTACCTTTATGCACCTTATTACCATTTTAGCATCGATCAATCTGTCAGAACATAGTTGGTTTGCAGTCCCAGACAGCACATAATATAAATCCTTGCTCAGCATACTGGCAGTATATTTAACATTGCCATCCTGCACTCATCTTTGTGCCACCTTTATACAAACAATGTAGGCAAATTGCAACCTTTGTAGTGATGACAAAAACTCTTTAAAATCTTAATTACCTTTGGACGGGAGCATGGGTAAGTGGTGAATCAGCAAGCACCATTTTGCACACCTGTCAGAGCATTCATAAATTGTTTCATGGAGGAGTGCTTCACCTAAAGTGATGAACAGCCATGAGATTCGAAGGCAGCAATGTGAACTTCAGTGGATCCTTTTAGAGGTGTCAGTAGAGGTTCTGTTACGTTAAATTCTATGAACCTTTTTTAATATTCTGGTACCAAAAAGTTAACATCTGTGTCCTCCACAGCACTAGTACTCAACCTAGAAACTTTAGTGGACACTTAGACATGCATTGGAGCAAAAGAGTAAACTGATAGAACAGATCTCTGTTCAAATTTAGAAAATTGAACAGTAAGAAGGGAGCCACATTTCTGTGGCTAATAGTTGCTCACTTGCTTACTAAACAATGAGACAAGTACTGAAATTTACTTGAACGTTTCTGAACCTACTAAGGTAACTGGGGATCGGAAGATAACTTTGGTACATTTTTCTTTCAGAATATAGGAGTAAAGAAGAAAATATTGCAGGGTGATGACTAATTACATTTTTAGTCCTGAGCGGCAAAGAAATTGAACAAGTGACCAGTGTTGTGATGAAAGGTTCACTGGTATAAAGCATAATTCTTTGCCTGTCAATAGCCCATTGTGAGTTCTCAGAGTAGCATGCATTGGCCCATATTAGCATTTCATTATTTTGTTGCTGCTTCCACTGGTTGGCCATTTTCTAAAATAAGCTAAGCTCAATAAATATGATTGTCCTTCATATACTTGCTCATCAATTTCATACATTTCTGCGTAACCTGCCTTCTGTCCGATCAGTATTTACCTGGTCATTTTTAAATCTTTTATCACAGAGACTTATTCAAGTCACAGAAAGCAGTGCCTTACACAATGTAAGATTTACTTACACCACCCATGCATATTTTAGAAAGCAACATGTTCCAAAACAAAATGCAAATACTGGAGAAGTGGGTGAGTAATAATTTTAATTTGCAATCTCCAACAACGCCATTTTGGAGGATCCCAATGAAGAACTCCTTTGCTGTTGGCAAATTTCCTGCTCTAGCAAGGGGGCAGACCTTGCAGAATTTTGATTATAAACTTCCAAAGTCTAACAAGCGTATCAAAATGACAACATCACAGATGTACAAGTCCTTTCGTAGGAACAGGAGTAGGCCATTCAGCCCCTCAAGCTTATTCTGCCATTCAGGGAGATCATGGTTTTCTTGGGCCTAACTCCATATACCTAAATGACTTTGCTCAACAAAAATGTATCTATCTCAGATTTAAAGTTAAGAAATGATCTCGCAACCACTGCTGCTTATGGAAGTAAGTTTCAAGCTCTACCACATTCCAAAGAAATGCTTCCTATCATCTCTCTGAAACAATCTGACCTTAATGTTTTGACTATGCTTCCTAGTTCTAGAATCTCCAACCAGTAGAATTAGTTTACCTGTAACTACCCTGTCATTTCCTATTATTATCTTGAAAACTTTGATCAGATCACCCCTGACTTTCTAAATTATAATGAAAGCAAGCCTAATTTGTGTAATCTCTTCTCATCAAGCAACCCCTGAAGTCCAAGTATCATAGTTGCGTACCTCTGTCATACTCCCTGCAAGGTCAATATATACTTACTAAGGTGAGATGCTCAGATCTGCTCACAGTCCTCGAACTGGGGTCTAACCAAGGTTTGTGTAGTTGCAGTGTAACATCTGCTTCCTTATACTCACTTCTTTGATGTTAAGAACAGCAATTTTTAAAAAATAAAACATTATAAACATTTTAACTAGGGAAGTTATTTGAAACTAACATCCTTTGGGAAACTAATGTTAATACAGTTCAATCAAAAGTATAAATGATTTCTATTTAAAACGTGAAAAAAACAAGTCTGTAACTTCTGGTATGAAAGTGGTAAAATTCATTGTGGAAAGTCATACAAGTTAGGCAATAATGAATCAATTGCCTGTTTGATTCTTGAGTAACATAGATTTCAATAGGAAAGAAGATTGGGCAGATGGTAAAATGAGCTGTCAGTTTACTGTCACCCATTTTGCGCAACGGTTGTTTTTACCTGAGTGAGCTTAGTGGTGACTTTTTAGACAGGCAGGTGACACAGATCATCCAGACACCATAGACAGCCAGTCCTCACTGAATAATGACTGGAATCAGAACCTGCTAGTGGATGAACAACCATAATTCTGAGAAGAAAGATGGGTGGAATAGTTAAAGATGCAAGGTTGTATTAGAAGAAGGTGACCAAGATCGACAACATCTGGAAACATGATATGTGACTTGTGATTAAAAAAAATTAAGGATTACCAATTAACTTGAAAATGAGTTACGTAAGAAGATTTACAGGAAATTGAGCTACAGGAAACCAGCAGCAACTTTAATTACTCCAGTGCTAAAACCTAGATCAATATATGAAAACATTCCCTTATCGAGACTGAATCAAGGGTAATGGTTTATAAATGTTGGTGCTTGGCTGAGTTAAGGGGCCCTCTGAGAAATTTCCCAATCTGAATGTTCTTTGTGTAATTTGCTTCACACCAGTTTTGACATTTGAAGTTTGAGTACAGCTTTGCTCTGAGATTTTGAGTTCAGAGTTCCCCATTTACACATTCCTAAAGATATAGGAAGAGGGATGAGATGAGTTAAAACTGGCATTGACAAGAGATTGTAACTATATTTTCAGACTGAAATCAAGTTTTAGAATTACTATTTCTAACATTTAAGTATCAGAATCCTACAGCTGTCAATACCATCTTACTACAGGCTATCAGTAAGTTATTGTGTTCTATGTGCAGATGATAATGTGATCAGCATATTAAAAGGCGATACTATCTACAAGAGACAGGCACTCAAGCAGAAAGCCCCTTTGAGATCAATGGCCAGCATAAACAGGCAGGGAGCCATTTTTTTTGGCTGCTCTGACCCTGTTCACTTGAGTTTAAGTAACCAGCAGTACATGTTGTCCACAAAATTACATTGTTGTAAAATGTCCCAAAGAATGTAATGTGATACTTTGAACTATTCTTTTGAGGGAGGAATCAGACATTAATAAAATTATGCCAGCTAATCAAGTGTTTATCCTCTTATGCTATGTAGCCAATGCAGAAACATATAATATCAGCCCGCATAGCGTAAAATATAAACAAAACCTGGCAGTTAACAATCAATCATCATTAACTGCTGCATTCATCATGGAAATACCTCTATTCATCAAAGTTCACTTGCCAAACAATCATTACTTTTCTCTCTTACCTATATATGTTGGTTTTCTTGAAATTATCCTGATGAATGCAAGATTAAAAGCTTTGATAAAATGCCTTTTTCTCCAGCAATACTCAAGTTATGTAACACAAAATTATTAATTGCAAAGTAAGTTCTTGGCTAGCATTGCTGTTGACATCAGTCTTGCCAAAAAAGTGAAAAACGCAAAATGTATTCAAGGAGTACGGTATTGTAATCAATACGAAGCATTGTTTTTAAACCAAATCTTTGCAGGAAAATATAGATCTGATCATACTTTCCTACTTTTCATGCATCGAGGAACCTAGAATTCACATATGACATTCCAATATCAGACATCATTTCCCAAATCTTCCAGTTTCCTGGTCCTCAGAGATGGGAGAACATTGGGAAATAATGTCAGAGCTCTGTGGGCATCCTACACTCGTGCTGAAATTGCTTGGCGTGTTTAACTTGTGATGGATTGACTTCTGCTGCCTGAGACACTCCATGACAGTCTCCAGCAATAACTTCAGTGCAAGGGATGTGGGACAAATATATGGGACTTTCCTATGTTCCTTTTATGGAAACGTTACACTGAATAATACCTGGTTCAATGCCTTGCTTAGCCAGTGTGACTGAACTATCAACTACAACTGACCTCATGAATTATCTTCCGCTTGACCCAGCATAGCTATCCCACTGACCTTTATTTGACCTGACTACCATCCCCACTCAGCTACCCCAAAACCGAAGCATTTATCTTCCTATTGAACTATTCCCCCACCAGCATAACTATTCGTATCCAAATGTCACAGTCACCTACTTCACCCACTGACTTTCTCAACAACCCCTTGAAAAATTTAATAATTTAAAAAAAACTTTGAATATGACGGGTAATGTTGTGAAAAGCCTGTCCTACTTTATTCCATCTTTTCTTGAATTCAAAAGTGACTGAAACATCTGAGCACTCAGCACTGCTCTCCAACTGCTGCGTTGGCATACCAGTTCAGACCATATCCAGGATTTCCCATTTTGGCTTTAGAGTATGGTGGCAGGCATCTTAGATGGTGTCGCTCCGACCAAGGATGTAGCAAATTTTCTGGATGAATCACCACATTTCATTATATTTCACATGCAGCTGGCAGGCAGAGGTTCTCGTTTCCACCAGCGAATTGTGCGGTTAAATGTTCTGGCGCCATATTTAAAGGCTCCATCCCTTGCCAAACCTTTTCACTTGTTGCATGTCATTATTATTAGAACCCCATCACCCCACTCCCGCCATTTCAACACTGCAGATCATCCAGTGATGACTGCAAGACAACAGAAGATGGAATCGTCTCTAGGCATTTTGCTCCACTCAATTCAGGCAGAAATGAAATTTTCTTTCCCACCGTTGGCAGAAAGAAGCCCCAGTCATCAGAGTGGACCAGCCTGGACCAAGGTTGGATAGGAATAGGGGCTTAAAGTAGGAATCAGAGAAGTAGGATCTGGCACAGGAAGTAGGTGAACGGTCTCCTGCCCTCCACAAGGGTAAGTGCCATCTCCGCTTTGTGCCCTCACACTCATAGGCTCCCATGGACTTTCACACTGCCAGTTACCATGTCATGCCTCAGAGAAACTTCACCTGGCCAACTCCTCAAGCCACATGAATTTCATAGGAAGCTAAATCCTCAAATAGTTTTAAAGAAAAATTCCTTGTGAGCACTGTGACATGCGTATGATGACTGTGCATTGCCCAGGGTACTGAAAGTAGCATCTTCACATACAAATTATATGAGCTTATCTTTTTGCCTTCACATACCAATCACATCAGCTTATCTTCAGGGCAACTGAAGGCAGAAGCATAAAACTGTGGCCTTGGCATGATGGTACTGTCTACATGGCGTACCCTGAACTGACTGGAGCCTAAATCTCACACTGATTGGAGCCCCATTCCGACTCCACCAGACTGACTGGAGCCCAGTCCTCTAAACTGATTGCAGCACATCCCCCACTTGGAACACCTTTGCCCAACTTATTCTTCAGCCCCTTCACTGCTTTTGTGGTTCCATGCCATACAGACACAGACAAGCTCACTTGCACAGGCAATAACATTACCTCCAAGTTCTCTTAAAAGTCACACATCATTTCAAATTGGAGAATTTGTCGCTGTTCATTTACTTCACTGTGGTGGGTCCAAAGTCCTAGGGATTTCCGATGCAATAGTGGTGTGGAAACACCATCACCAGACCAACTGTAACATCTTAAAGCAAAAGCATCTAGTTCAAACACAGTAAGCAAAAGACATTAAATTTTGTGCTTCCAGGAACTGTGGTTTATAGAACTGGGAAGACAGCTCTACTTCTAACTCTTGATTTCTTTAAGCGCAGCTCCTCTCTGGGTATAGCAGAATTTTAAGGGCCTCAATTGGCCCAAGCATGGAGACCACCTCCCCTGCCCTACCATACAATCTCAGACAGGTCAGGGCAAGTGTCATAGGCCGGGGACAGGCCATTGCTGGGTTTTATCAACCCTCTGCCTTCAAACACTCCAGTGTGAGATCAGCCCAATATTTCAGGTCAATGACCTGTTGTCAAATTTCAGATATAGTATCGCAATATTTTGGTTTTTGCTAACTTTAAAGTTTATTGACTCGAAACTTTGGCCAATTGCAGAATAAACCTGTAGTTTCAGCAAGTCCAGTGTAGACATTTCTAGATCACTGATTTCTAATTTATACAAAATAACTTGAATAATAATGGAGAATGATGTTGAAATCTAAAACAATATAAGGCGAGGGAGAAATGGAAGAGAAAGATAGGAAAGATGTCAGTTAAGCTCCGTGACATTTTAAATGAATGATTTATAAAGAGTTCACTGTGCAGCACAGCATGATATTGTTCTGTTCCCCAAATGACACCAGCTCATTTGGCTGCACTGGAATGTACTTTAGAAATATAAGCAGATCAGGACATGTCATAGCAACCGTGATGTCACGTAGTCCAAGATCAATGATGACAGAAACTTGCTTAGATATGTAGCATAAATATTGGTGGATATTAATTGTGCATTAACCTTCGTTTGCTAAGTGATCTTTGTTTGACTGCAGAATGTTTTCTTTAATTAATTCTTTGGATTAACTCATTCACTGGCTGAGCCGGCATTTGTTGTCCAACACTAATTCCCTTGAAAAGGTGATGACACTGAGATAAGGAGAAATTTCTACACCTATAGAGTAGTGAGCCTGTGAATTCACTGCCACAGAAAATAGTTGAGGTCAAACATTGAATGTTTTCAAGGAGTTAGATATGGTTCTTAGGGCTAAAGGTATCAAAGGTAAAGGGGGTGGGGGAGGCAGGGTAGGAACAGGATACTAAATTAGATGATCAGCCATGATCATATTGAATGACAAAGCAGGCTGTAAGGGCTGAATGGCCTACTTCCTGCTGCTGTTCTTTTCGCTTCTACAAACCAGTTTCTTGAACTGCGGCAGTCTATATGGTGGGGTTACTTTCACTTCACTGCAGCAGTTTGATACAAATGGATTGCGTTTTGGGAGAAATGCTGGAGATCAGAGTCAAGAGTGTGGTGCTGGAAAAGCACAGCTGGTCGGACAGCATCCGAGGTGCAGGAAAATCTACATCTCAAGCATAGGCTCTTCATCAGGAATGCAGTGGTGGCCCAAGGGGGCTGAGAGAAAAATGGGAGGTAGGTGGGACTGGGGGGGTGGGGGTGGGGGAGTAGCTAAGGATGCAATAGGTAGATGAAATTGGGGTGACCTTCTCACTTTTACACCCAAATTCACCTACCTATCACATCCTCAACTACTATCAACTCCCCCACCCCACAACCCCTCTCCCATTTATCTCTCAGCCCCCTTGGGCCACCCCCCATTCCTGATGAACAGCTTATGCTTGAAACATTGCTTTTTGGCTCAGCTCAAAGTTAAGAGTCATCAGCATTATAGTGGAGAGCAGATTTCCTTCCCTGAGAAACATTTGTGCATAAGATGGGTTTTTTGACTAACTATTAATTAGGCAATCATTTTACTTCAGAATTTTGAATTAATAGAATTTAAATTCTCACTTGGCATCAACGGACTTGAATTCTGATCTCCATAGCATTAGTCAGGGCCTCTGGACTGCTACACCAGTAATTTCCACCACTATACTACATGCTCCATTTTTTCAACAAAAAAGCTTGAAAAAGTGCCAAATAATTAGACGTGGACAGCATTAATGCTAACTTTCTACAACTATGATAACTTACAATGTTAAAATTTTCCAGACAAAATACTATAAAAATAATCTTATGGCTAGGAACATAAAAATACACAGGAAAAACTATTTTGCTTCATCTGGCTGATCTAAATGTCTAGGAAATATCATGTTCTTCTTTATATTTATTTTTTCATAATGATCCACTCTTCATTTCTTTTATGAAAATAAGCTGTCAATATTTCTTTGGCAAGGTAAAAACAATGACTGCAGATGCTGGAAACCAGATTCTGCATTAGTGGTGCTGGCAGAGCACAGCAGTTCAGGCAGCATCCAAGTAGCTTCGAAATCGACGTTTTGGGCAAAGGGCCTTTGCCCGAAACGTCGATTTCTAAGCTACTTGGATGCTGCCTGAACTGCTGTGCTCTGCCAGCACCACTAATGCAGAATCTTTCTTTGGCAACCTATTTCCTGCATTCATTACTTATTATGCAAAGTAATTACATCTAAACTATCTTTGATGTTCTGTTGTTGGAAAGATTGAGAAGACACTATGAAATGAAGAGCAGATATATGCATTTGAGAATAGTTTGAAAAAGTAGGAATTTGAAAAGTTTGGGGAGGTTTTCTAGCTTCTGCGACAATGTGGAAGGTCCAGACAACAATGAGTAAAATAGTCACAAAATACTGAAGTGTAAGGTTGAATAATTTGAATAAATTATTTAGAACCTATCATTCTGCAGTATCAGCTATTGAGGTCCATGAGTAAATAACACCAGGAGAGTATAACCAATGTCTATGAAAGTGCCCCAGTTACCAACCCAAAGCTGACCTATCAAAACACTGTTGCTATGTAAGAGATTATATAAGCAGCATTTAAGAACTTAGAAGGCTACCATGCTTGAAGTACATGAATTTTGTGAAACTTTTACAGTCAACACTTTATTTTATTTACTCTTGTTGACTCCCTCCTCCTAGGCGATTAAAATATTTACTGCAGTTTATGTGTGCACTGGTCAAAGGTACATTTTGATCTGGAGAAGGGGATTCCTAGTGGGAATCATTTTCTTCTGTGCTATGCAGAAGAGAAAGAAGAGGTTAAGAAAGAGGTGGCATTAAAGAAACTTTGAGGCATCACTAGACTTCTGCTTGCATTACGCAGATACCTATGCCATTAGATCTGTAAACCGCAAAGATTTTACACAAAATGTTCTGTTTGGCTGTGCATCCTTCAGAGATATTATGTAATCATACCAACTGCTACAACTCACTTCAATAAGGAGAAGTGCATTGCCTCTCATAATTTAATTGACCACTTATTTTGTTTTGCTATTTGATCCTTTCAGGCAGCAACTCATCATTGTACAAGTAAAGTAATTGATTCCCTCTTCAGGCAAATCGTGTAGTTTCAGCACAGGACCCATGGAAAGGAAAGTGCAATTCATTGTACAAACCAGCAACATCCTCAAAGGTATAGGCTACATTTATTTGAGCTTGCAGCCCTTGGATTTATGACATAATCTTCAACATTATGAACAACGAGAACTTAATTTGATTGGGTAGTTGCACAATGCCAGTCACTTTACCCTGTAAGTTAATACATACTACACTGGATACCACCATAACATGTTCAACATGTGTATATTCACAGTAATCTCTCAGATGACTCTGATCTATATGTGTTTCATCTATGATATTGCCTATAGTCATGAAGGTGCAATCATTGACTGGATTCAACAAATACGGCTCATGGGAATACAAAACGTGTCACAGTGCAAACAACTAGCATTCTAAAGTGTTGTTTTAGGTACTAGACAAATCTGGTTGAGCCCATTAAGAGCTTCCAGGATCCTTTTGACCTGTAGTGTCCTACAGAATATGAGTGTACAGAAAGATTTGCTTTAAGTTCTCAGAGATGCTTATGTTAATGAAGTTGGCAAAAAAAAACACCCTGTACCTCCATCCAGAGGAAGATGATCATGAAGACAGAAAATTTGTCAGGCGATTCTTCATTTGTAATTAAAGACAGGAAAGAATAAATCATAACTGAATATTCTTGGTGAATAAAACTTTTAAACCCAATTAAACTTGTGATGGCCAGGTGAGTGCAGACAAGTTGGCTCCCACTTCATCAAGCTCCGTTGCATATAGCCATGGAGGTGCGGTTATCAAAAGATTTATGTCTTTCCAGAACAAGGCTATACCTCTGCCTGATAAAAACGTAGTTACCCAATGTCAACACATCAGTAAGGAACCAATTATAAGGTTTTCTTGAGTGAAATGAGGCATTTTTATTATTTATTTCTCAAAGTTAGCAATAAAGGCACAATTTCAAGCACACAAACACATAGGTACATTGTGAAAAGAGGAATAATATCCTGTACAGAAAATGGATGTGGAGAGGATTTTTCATCTTGGGGTTTAGACCAGAACCAGGGATCATTGTTTTAAAATTAGGAGCCACCCTTTTTTGATAGAAATGAGGATAATTTGCTTTTCTCTCAGAGGACTGAGTAACTTTGGAAATCTCTGCCACAGGAGACAATGACGGTGGGCTCATTATATATTTTTAATGCAGAAATGGTTAGGCAAGGGCATCAAAGATTGAAGGGAATTCAAAATACATGAGATTAGCCATTATCTTATCGAATGACACAACAGGCTCAAGGGAACAAATAGACTACTACTTCTACGACTACTTCATTTGTTTGTCTGTTCATATGGAAAATAAAAAAATATACAGTTTAATACCCTAAGGACATCTTTGAAGTGTAAAGATTTTTACCTGAGATCACAGTTGTTTAATTTATGTCTTCTATTCTCAGCAAGCAGTGTATTGTCCTTTCTGTTTATTGTTTCTTCTTGTTGGGAGGCCAAGAAAGTACTTCTGCCAGCTGGTTCTAATCATAAATCCATCTCCTTAGCTCTACTAAAAACAATTCCCTGAAATATAGCTGGTTTCTGAATATCAATGTCTGAATTCATTGTTTCCAACCTTTATAATTGCAGGTGATGTCTTTTAACTTCAATTTACCCCACAGGTAACTATTATAGGCTGTAAATCCCAATAGGAATTAAGTTTATTGATGCTGAACTAATTTCAGTATTTTTTGGATAAAAGTGTTAATTTCTGTTTAATCTAATTCACTAAATGAATATTTTCCACATTTGTGAAAATTGACTCATCTGTGTGGTCAGTTGTTTGCTGTTGCCATTTTAAGACAGTTTTGTTTAAAACTTGTTACAGTCCATGAAACTGCCAGGTGATGAAATTTGAGAAGTATGAGCCCATTTCGTAACTGTTCTGTAGCATATTTCTACAACTACATCCTACAAATCTAAATTCTGATAGATTTCTCAATCTTGTCTCCATGATACAGAAATCAGGTATCGTCAATTAAGTTCACTAAGCTAAAAACATTGTCAGAAGTTAATTCTGAAATTTTCATAGATAAATAATCCTTACGCTCCAAAACAAAATTCACCATACATTTCCTTTATTTCCCTCAAAACAAACAGACCCACCAGACAATGATCAATTGAAAAAAGAACTAGCCCTTATTTCAAGAATCCATGGAAACTGGCGTTTTTAAATTCAAGTTTCCCATTTTTGGCAGGCTGAAGAATGATGTGCACTAATACTGGAAGAATCAGAGATACAGTTGGCAAGTGGTATCATCCTATCAGTTTTAGACCTTATATTCCGAAGTTAACCAGCTCACTGTCCACTCTCATTCCAACAATCCCTTCAGTAAAACAAGTCCTGATCTCTGAGTTCTGTCAATTCTTCTCTACATTCAGGGAACTAGAGTAGCATGAGCTCAGTCATTTTATAATTTTTCTTGGTAAGCATGAGACTGTTACTTCCTTCTTATAACATCAGGGAAAACATTAACCAAAGTGTAGAATCTATTATTGATACAAACCTGCTTTTAACTTGATTCATGAAATCATCTAATGACCCAATACTACCAGCTCATTTGTATTTTAACATTTTCACAGGATGGGGACATTTCAGGCTAAGTCTATTTATTGTATATAGAGTCATAGAGATGTACAGCATGGAAACAGACCCTTCAGTTCAACCCGTCCATGCCAACCAGATATCCCAACCCAATCTAGTCCTACCTGCCAGCACCTGGCCCATATCCCTCGAAACCCTTCCTATTCATATCCCCATCCAAATGCCTCTTAAATGTTGCAATTGTACCAGCCTCCACCACTTCCTCTGGCAGCCCATTCCATACCTGTAACACCCTCTGTGTGAAAAAGTTGCCCTTAGGTCTGTTCTATATCTTTTCCCTCTCACCCTAAACCTATGCCCTCTAGTTCTGGACTCCCCAACCCCAGGGAAAAGATTTTTCCTATTTACCCTATCCAAGGCCCCTCATAATTTTGTAAACCTCTATAAGGTCACCCCTCAGCCTCCGATGCTCCAGGGAAAACAGCCGCAGCCTATTCAGCCTCTCCCTATAGCTCAAATCCTCCAACCCTGGCAACATCCTTGTAAATCTTTTCTGAACCCTTTCAAGCTTCACAACATCTTTCTGATAGGAAGGAGACCAGAATTGCCCACAATATTCTAACAGTGGCCTAACCGATGTCTTGTACAGCCGCGACATGACCTCCCAACTCCTGTACTCAATACTCTGACCAATAAAGGAAAGCATACCAAACACCTTCTTGACTATCCTATCTACCTGCGACTCCACTTTCAAGGAGCTATGAACCTGCACTCCAAGGTCTCTTTGTTCAGCAACACTCCCTAGGACCTTACTATTAAGTGCATAAGTCCTGCTAAGATTTGCTTTCCCAAAATGCAACACCTCGCATTTATCTGAATTAAACTCCATCTGCCACTTCTCAGTCCATTGGCCCATCTGATCAAGATCCTGTTGTCATCTGAGGTAACCTCTTCGCCGTCCACTACGCCTCCAATTTTGGTGTCATTTGCAAACTTACTAACTGTACCTCTTATGCTCGCATCCAAATCATTTATGTAAATGACAAAAAGTAGAGGACCCAGCACTGATCCTTGTGGTACTCCACTGGTCACATGCCTCCAGTCTGAAAAACAACCCTCCACCACCACCACCCTCTGTCTTCTACCTTTGAGCCAGTTCTGTATCCAAATGGCTAGTTCTCCCTGTATTCCATGAGATCTAACCTTGCTAACTAGTCTTCCATGGCGAACCTTGTGGAACGCCTTACTGAAGTCCATATAGATCACATCTACTGCTCTGCCCTCATCAATCCCCTTTGTTACTTCTTCAAAAAACTCAATCAAGTTTGTGAGACATAATTTCCCACGCACAAAGCCATGTTGACTATCTCTAAGCAGTCCTTGCCTTTCCAAATTCATGTACATCCTGTCCCTCAGGATATCCTCCAACAACTTGCCCACCACCAAGGTCAGGCTCACCGGTCTATAGTTCCCTGGCTTGTCCTTACCGCCCTTCTTATCTCTAATTGTCCTTAAAAAGATGGTTGGCTCAGCCAATTGAGAAAACACATAGGAGTGAACCACACTGATGACAAACTGGAGTCATATATATAGGCTGTCTTGATTTTTCCAACAGAGAGGGAGAGTGATGGATAGATAGAGGAGACCAGAAGCAGATAATGCAGGGTAGAAAGCCCATAACAGAACAGATGTTGTTATAAGAAGTCTCCAAGCTGGGCAAGGACAAGTCTCAAGTTCCTTTAAAGTCAACAAGATGCAACAGCAGAAGGCAATGGAGAAGCTACAAGGTTGTCAAAGATTTGAGTTTATGGAACGCTTGTTAAGGACTATGCAAGTTCAGATTGTAATTTGTTTTAAGGATCTTGGGGCTAGACATTTACTCAACAAATAGCATCAAATTAATGCACCGAGATCTACCAAATTAATAAACCAATTACAGTCATGCCAACTAAGCAACATGTTTAGCTCGGGTTAGGGGTAACTCTTCACTGGACTTTGAGTGTCAGTAAGAGTGGGTAAAAGAGGTGAATCTTTCTTTTTAGCGCTTGTAATGACAAGTGCTCCAATAGGTTTCCTCTAATGTAATGTAGTTTTATTTTGCTTTTGTCTAACAAGTTTTTATGCTGATTTGTTAAAACTACTCGGCAGCTTTTTTAGGTATGTTTAATGATTGTCTTCCCAGTAAACAAAAAAAAGGTCCATCAAGCCAGGTTTCACAGTGAGATATGACTTGCTCAATCTTACCAACAACTGGGATTACAATACCACTAATTGATACATCTCTGGTATATGACACCAGCAAAAGCTTATAAGAATCATAAAATTATAAATAAGAATAGGCCACTTGATCTTTCAGATCTGCTGTACCAATCAATACAATCATAGGTAATCTGATTGTGGCCTTAACTCCATCTTGTTGCCTATCTCATATTACACTTAACCCTAGGGCTATCAAACCATAATGGGTATGAGTCTTCTGGCATTGATGTCAACAACACATGTTTTGACTGTGGAAAAACATCCCAAGGCACTTCACAGAGGAAGGAAATGGTTGCTAAATCTTAATAGAGATGTTGTATAAGGGAAAGAGAAGATCTGGTCATGAGGCAGGATTTTAGGGGTGTCTGGGAGGGAATACGAAACAAACTGTATCATGTCATTTACCTGTTACATACCCCAATGGATATTTAGTTTCATTAATTTCAATAGAAATGAAGCATTGAGTATGTCCTGAAACAAGCACCAAAATTATTTGACTGTTTTTGTTCTCTCTGTATGTCTAATTTCAAATGAGATTTTTAAATGTGGAAAGAAAGAAGTAGTTTATAGTGTGGAAGTTCCACATAGTGGATTTAAGCAAGGTGAAAGGTCCTTAGAAAGCTAGATTCAAGGGAAAGACAACACAGTAAAGCAGGAAGAGTTGTTATTAAGCATGAAGAATCCATATACAAGTCTGAGGATATTAGATTCAATTTCTGAGGTACACAGAGCTAAGTGATCAAGCATAATATGATGGAAAAATAGACCTGAATGCAAGTTATAGTCATTGAATTCTTGACAATGAAAATCATAAGAAGGTTTAGTATGAAATTGACAAAAATGGGATAATTGTCCTCATATCTGTAGAAGTGAGGTGGAGCTGAGGCAGACAATATTTCTAAGATAGTAGGAAGCAGATTTAGTGAGGGACAGCCTGTAGGATTTGAAGTCATACGGGATTCTGAGGTGTTTGCAGTCTGGTTAAGTTTGAGTAATTAGCCATGGACTAAAAATAAAGGATTTTGTCTTCCCAATGTTCAAGTGAAGAGCATGCACACTCAATTATACCATATGTACAGTCTGTGATAGTTATGATGCAGTGGAAGTGGAGAAAGACTCAAGTTGAATATTGTCTGTGCACATGAGTAAGTTAACACCGATAAATAGTGTCACTGAAAAGCAACATAAAGATGAGAACAGAAGAGGATGAAGGATGTATCTTCGCGGAATTCCAGAGGTTAATATGTTGGGTGGAAGGAAAAGCCATTGGTAGAGATCCACTGGCTGGATATCCAGCCTAACTTTCCAGCTCATGGCAAAGATCTTTGTATGTTACAGACAGGTGACCCTGGTCTCCCAGTTGGAAATGCAACTCTTTTCTCATGTAATTGAGCTACTGGTGAGCTCGGGTCTCTAGGTGGCTGATAATTGACTACTTTATTGGTGGCAAGTGAAAAGGTTTAACCATGGACCTTGTCTCACAGCATTTACTTGCTGAGGTGGTGAGGGATTGAGTGAGTAACTATCCAGGGCCAATCTGCTCAATTATTTGCCCGTTCTGCCACTTTTAGGGAGGGGATATTTACATCCAATACCTCAGTGCTATTCATTAGATGAAAGCTAATCCTTTAATTAGTATTAATGGGAGAGGGGTTCTCTTATATAGTTCTCTTATATAGCTCCTGTGTCAGTGCCAGTAGTGCTATGAATCCCAATTTTGACCTAATTGTATCTAAACATGTTTCATTAAATGAAGATTTTCTCTTGTAATATTAATTAGGTAGAAGCTTCCAATGATGATGAAAATGCATGTTGCATGGGTAAATAATCTCTACATTTTGGAGGATAATGTAAGTTAGAATTATATTTTGGAACCTTGTTAAGACTGCAGAGCCAGTGTGATTCTTCAGTGCCTTACTTTGGGAAGGCTCATCAAACCACAACCTAATCAAGCAGTGGTGAAGCTACCCACAGACCTTCCAGTGGAATCAAGACCGGAGCAGAAATATCACTTACTGAGTGCTGTTGGTCAATAAACGGCTACAGCTCCATGAGGGAGGTTATGCTAGTGCAAGAGAAAGCTTTTTTAAGGCTTTCCCAGGAACATGGAGCATCTTAGGTCACAGTTAATGTGGATGGGATGTTTAGTAACATAGGGATCATGGGGAAAGGAGAAGGGAGGTCAGTAGCAAGGAGTCCAGTTTGGTACAGTTCAAACCCCCATTTCCCAATGTGCAGTCCCTCAATCAGTCATTGACTGCCTTTGATCTAAGGGCTAACCTGAGCAGTGATCAGCAGTCCACATGGTTTCAGCTGTGTGTATCTTGCAAAGCATTAGGCCTACCTGTAGCTGGGTTAATCTCAGTATAGGATGAGGCCCTTAAGTGGGTGGTAAGTGGCCATTTAAAGGTTTCAAATGGTGATGGGACAAAAGGGTGGACTGGAAACCTTACTTCCTCGAACTTAATTCTGGTGGAGGTGGGACTACAGTAAGGTTTAGGCACGCCACTATCCTGCTTAATTAAATGCCTTTCCTATCCCCAAGCTTACCACCAGTGTGCAGATGATCTTCCTCCAGAATCAACAATTCCAGCACAAGAAAATGTCTTTTAGGCACCATACATAAACCAGTAATAGAGCTAAATTTTCAATTACAATCTTAACTTACCTGCTTTTTGATCTATAGTTTAATATTATTATTATTAAAGTTTAATCCAGCTTTTTAAAAAAATGTTAGACATGATTTGGCCATAGTAGGACCATAACCTGTATTTCACTAATAGTCATAGAGATGTATAGCACGGAAACAGACTCTTCGGTCCAACTCACCCATGCCAACCAGATATCCTAAACTAATCTGGTCCCATTTGCCAGCATTTGGCCCATCTACCACTAAACCCTTACTATTCATACACCCATCCAGACACCTTTTAAATGTTGTAATTGTATCAGCCTCCACCACTTTCTCTGGCAGCTCATTCCATACATGCACCAACCTCTGTGTCAAAGAGCCCCCCCCCCCCCACTTAGGTCCCTTTTAAATATTTCCCCTCTCACCCTAAACCTATGTTCTCTGGTTATGAACTCCCCCACTCCAAGGAAAAGTATTTGTCTATTTATCCTTTCCATGCCCTCTGTAAGGTCATCCCTCAGCCTCCAATGGCGCAGGGAAAAATATCAAGCCTATCCAGTCACTCTTTATAACTCAAACCCTCCAGCCTTGGCAACATTCTTGTAAATCTTTCTGTACCTTTAAAGTTTAACAACATCTTTCCGATAGAAAGGCGACCCAGAATTATGTGCAGCATTCTAAAAGTGGTCTCACCAAAGTCCTCTATAGCCCTAAAATGATCTCCCAACTCCAACACTCAATGCACTGACCAATGAAGGCAGGCTGCCAAATGCTTTCTTCACCACCCTGTCTACCTGTGACTCCCACTTTCAGGGAACTATGCACCTGCACCCCTAAGTCTCTTTGTTTGGCAATACTCCCCAGGACACTATCATTAACTGTATAAGTCCTGTCCTGGTTTACCTGACCAAAATGAAATGCCTCACATTTATCTAAACTGAACTCCATCTGACAATCCTCTGCCAATTGATCCATTTGATCAAGATATCATTGTATTCTGAGATATCATTGTATCACTGTCCACTACATTATGGCCCTTTGTAACCAATTCAACAACTTTTGAAAACAATCTTTCACTATTTCTTCTCTGAAGCCCATCAAAGTATCAAATACTCCTATTAACTTCTTTATTAAGCTTCCCTGTTTCATTAAAAACACCTTAACATTATGTCTGATTGTTCCAGATTAAGAAACAGCGAGTAGTGAGTCAGCTGCCCATTTTACACCCTACTCAATTTATCATTTCCTTTTCACTCAAAATCAACCCTTTTGTTTTTCATTTAGTTAAATTGTCACTTTTATGTTCAATGTTTACGAGCCATGAAAGCTCCATTTGTCCTGTCCTATACAAATACTACATAAATACAAATATTTGTTTGTCCTCCCATTGTTGCCTGCCACCTGCCAAGTGACTTTCAGCCAAATGAGGAAGATGGTATGACCAGAACGGGAGATGAGCAATGAGTGTCAATGACAGGGATGGTTTGTTGACTGTGGGGCTGTGAGGAGGATTGAGGGAGGGAGTGGTTCAGAATGGGGGGAGGGTGGGGATTTGGGGATAGTGCATTGAATTAAACACTACTGTGTCGGACAGCTGCACTGCTTCAGATGAGCTGGAGCATGCCTGAATGAATCTGTCCCAGCATCCTCTGCAACTAACTGCTGAACCACCCTGGCTAAATCAGGCTCCTCCCTCATCTCTTATTGCTACTCCTCCTCTAAAAATATACAGCAAACAGATTTGCCGCCACAGCTCCAGTCCTCACTGCTATAGGAAACTGTGCACTATGATTCTGGAAAGCCTATTGTTGCTAGTTTTGCCAAAGCATCTAAATACAGTATTCAGATGGTTTGCTCCATGACCATGTCGCTGGGATTGTACCTTTCCTGCAAGTCAGTTATCGGGTTCCTCATATGTATCATCAGCCATGGCTTTAGTAGTTCTTGACAATAAAACAACAATCTCACCCTAATTCAAGGTGTGAATATCCCTGGGAGACTTGGGAGGTGCAAAATAAAGGCATCAGGGCAGCATTCTCAATATCTTAAACAAGATAATTTTTTGATGTTTGCAGACCAGATGCATGTTAATGGTATGGAATCATTTTCCATTGATAAAGATTTACTGGTTGATCTGAAGGTGCCTTGAAAGCCTTATATATGCAATCTATCACCTCCTGTACCTGTAGGATTTCAGGCAGGTTAGTAAACCTGAGGGCACCTCTTTTTCTGCTTTTTTTTGTTACCCCCACACTACTGCTGCATAGCTTATTTTTCCCCACAGCATCTATATTGCTGTGGTTCTGTTCACCGAGCTGGGAATTTGTGTTGCAGATGTTTCGTCCCCTGTCTAGGTGACATCCTCAGTGATGTTTCCTCCGGCATTTATAGTGGTTTGAATCTGCCGGTTCCGGTTGTCAGTTCAGGCTGTCCGTTGCAGTATATTGGGTCCAGGTCGATGTGCTTATTGATTGAATCTGTGGATGAGTGCCATGCCCCTAGGAATTCCCTGGCTGTTCTCTGTTTGGCTTGTCCTATAATAGTAGTGTTGTCCCAGTCGAATTCATGTTGCTTGTTATCTGCGTGTGTGGCTACTAAGAATAACTGGTCGTGTCGTTTCGTGGCTAGTTGGTGTTCATGGGATGCGGATCGTTAGCTGTCTTCCTGTTTGTCCTATGGAGTGTTTTGTGCACAGCTGAAACTGACAACCAGAAGCGGCAGATTCAAACCACCATAAATGCCAGAGGAAACATCACAGAAGCGCTTCACAGGAGGCTCCCAAGCACTGAGGATGTCACCTAGACAGGGGACGAAACATCTGCAACACAAATTCCCAGCTCTGCAAACAAAACCACAACAACAAGCATCCGAGCTACAAATCTTCTCACAAACTTTGAACATCTATGTTGCGTATGTGTAAGTGCAGGGACTCAGGGAAGACACAATTCTGCATATAACTTTATTCAGTGTTTCCACCACCAGGAAAAACACCCACATGGCCAGGGAACCAGTGACAAGCAAGGCCCAATAGGGGCAATGTTTATGTGCAAAAGGTGAAGGCGGAGTGTGGGGATTAAATCAAACTGAGAGCGCTTTTATTCTGACCTGCCTCATTAGAAGCAAAGTGGACATATGTGGCAGTCCTAGAAGACATGAGAGATGACTTGTGCACAGCTGATCATAAGATTCAACAAATGTTACTACGAGAGCAATAGAAAGTGCAAGAGGTGATGTAAGACCATAAATTGTAGGAGTAGAATTAGGCCATTTGGCCATTCAAGTCTGCTCCACCTTTTGACCATGGCAGAAATGTTTCTCAACCCCATTCTTCTGCCTTCTCAGGTAACCTTTGAAACCCTTACTAATCAAGAACATATCAAGTCTTAATTAAGACTCAAGTCCTAGATATACTCAATAAGGTTGGACTAGATTGGGTTGGGATATCTGGTCAGCATGGACGAGTTGGACCAAAGGGTCTGTTTCCATGCTGTACATCTCTATAACTGTATGACAAACTCAAGAACTTGGCCTTCACAGCCTTCCGCAGCAATGAGGAAAACAGACTCGCCAACCTCTGGCTCTCCTCATCTGTGTTTTACAGGGCCATCCCTTCACTCTGAGGCTGTGCCCTCAAGTCCTAGTCTCTACAAATCTTCTTCTTCATATCTACCCTATTCTATTCCCATGAATATGGCAGAATCTGCTGGTGGCAATGTTTGTCCCTTTGGCACTGCGCAACCAATGCAGCTATTTCTGCATCCAAGCCTGGCCACCAGAATAACTTCTAGCCAATATTCTCATTTTTGTAGATCCTGGACGACCATTTTGGAGTTCAGACAGTATCTGGTGGTGACCTTTACATGGGATAGTCACTCTTGCTCGCCATAATAATTTTCCATCCTCTACCATGATCTGGTCTCTCCGGGTCCAAAAAGGTTTCAGTTCTGGTTGTGATGGTCCTTTAGTTTCCGTCATCACCACCAGGTCTTGCAGTTTTGTCAGGACCAGATCTTTCTGCATCCAAAGTCTGATATTGTCAGCTGTGACTGGAAGTGTGTCTAGAAAATTTAAAACCATGACAGACTCATCCAGTGGTGGCACCTCCAGTGGTATATCTGCCAGTGGGAGGCAACTCAATGTATCTGCATTTGCTACTTGCCTCCCAGATGGTGTTCCAGCTTGTAATTATATGCACTTAGTGCCACCGCTGACTTTGGACTGAAGCTATGAGTGGCACTCTCTTGCCCTCTTTAAGTAGACCTAGTAGGGGTTTGTGGTCCATTATTATTACAAGTTTACATCAATAAAGCTATTGGCGGAACTTCCTGACTTCAAATATGACTGCAAAACCTTCTTTTTCCATCTCACCATATTTATGCTGTTATTTGCCAAAGTCCTAGATGCATATGCAATTGGGTGTTCTTCCCAATTGGGCCACCTAAAAGTTAATACTGCCCCAATTCCGTACAAAAAGGCACTGCATGTCAATACCAGACCTTGTTTGGAATCATAGGATGATAGTTGTTTCTTCATTTCCCTGAAAACTATGGCTTGGTACATGACCATTTCCAAGGCTGACCCTTGTTTAAGAGTTGATGTAAAGGTGCCAGAATGGAGGCCAGATTATGTATAAACTTTCCATAATTCACCAGCCCAAGGAAGGGCATAAGCTCCAGTACAGATGTGGGAGACAGGCCATCTTTGGTCACCCTCGCCCTCACTTTATCTTCAAATAGGTATGACCCTAGTCTAATTGACTTTGTAGCCCAGTAGGTCACTTGGGGTAACTGGAACATATATTTAAGAAAAATGCCTAAGGGCTGGAAAATGGGAAAAAGCCTTCAGGAATGAGATAACGAGAATCCAGAGAAAGTATATTCCTGTCAGGGTGAAAGGAAAGGCTGGTAGGTATAGGAAATGCTGGATGATGAAAGAAATTGAGGGTTTGGTTAAGAAAAAGAAGGAAGCATACGTAAAGTATAGACAAGATGGATCGAGTGAATCCTTAGAAGAGTATAAAGGCAGTAGGATTATACTTAAGAGGGAAATCAGGAGGGCAAAAAGGGGACATGAGATAGCTTTGGGAAATATAATTAAGGAGAATCCAAAGGGTTTTTACAAATACATTAAGGACAAAAGGGTAACTAGGGAGAGAATAGGGCCCCTTAAAGATCCGCAAGGCAGCCTTTGTGTGGAGCTGCAGAAAATACTAAATGAACATTTTTGCATCAGTATTTACTGTGGAAAAGGATATGGAAGATATAGTCTGTAGGGAAATAGATGGTGACATCTTGCAAAATGTCCAGATTACAGGGGAGGAAGTGCTGGATGTCTTGAAACGGTTAAAGGTGGATAAATCCCCAGGACCTGATCAGGTGTACCCAAGAACTCTGTGGGAAGCTAGAGAAGTGATTGCTGGGCCTCTTGCTGAAATATTTGTATCATCGATAGTCATAGGTGAGGTGCCGGAGGTTGGCTAACGTGGTGCCACTGTTTAAGAAGGGTGGTAAGGACAAGTCAGGGAACTATAAACCAGTGAGCCTGTCATCAGTACTGAGCAAGTTGTTGGAGGGAATCCTGAGGGACAGGATGTACATATATTTGGAAAGGTAAGGCCTGATTAGGGATAGTCAACATGCTTTGTGCGTGGGAAATCATGTCTCACAAACTTGATTGAGTTTTTGAAGAAGTAACAAAGAGGATTGATGTAATCTATATGGACTTCAGTAAGGCGTTCCACAAGGTTTCCCATGGGAAACTGGTTAGCAAGGTTAGATCTCACGGAATACAGGGAGAACTAGCCATTTGGATACAGAACTGGCTCAAAGGTAGAAGACAGAGGGTGGAGGTGGTGGAGGGTTGTTTTTCAGACTGGAAGCCTGTGACCAGTGGAGTGCCACAAGGATCAGTGCTGGGTTCACTACTTTTTGTCATTTATATAAATGATTTGGATGTGCGCATAAGAGGTACAGTTAGTAAGTTTGTAAATGACACCAAAATTGGAGGTGTAGTAGACAGCGAAGAAGGTAACCTCAGACTACAACAGGATCTTGACCAGATGGGCCAATGGGCTGAGAAGTGGCAGATAGAGTATAATTCAGATAAATGCGAGGTGCTGCATTTTGGGAAAGCAAATCTTAGCAGGACTTATACACTTAATGATAAGGTCCTGTGGGGTGTTGCTGAACAAAGAGACCTTGGAGTGCAGGTTCATAGCTCCTTGAAATTGGAGTCGCAGGTAGATAGGATAGTGAAGAAGGCGTTTCGGGCAAAAGCCTTCCAAGATTCCTGATCAAGGGCTTTTGCCCGAAACGTCGATTTCAAAGCTACTTGGATGCTGCCTGAACTGCTGTGCTCTTCCAGCACCACTAATCCAGAATCTGGTTTCCAGCATCTGCAGTCATTGTTTTTACCTAGTGAAGAAGGCGTTTTGTATGCTTTCCTTTATTGGTCCGAGTATTGAGTACAGGAGTTGGGAGGTCATGTTGCGGCTGAACAGGCCATTGGTGAGGCAACTGTTGGAATATTGTATGTAATTCTGGTCTTCCTATCGGAAAGATGTTGTGAAGCTTGAAAGGGTTCAGAAAAGATTTACAAGCATGTTGCCAGGTTTGGAGGATTTGAGCTATGCTGATATGCTGAACAGGCTGGGGCTGTTTTCTCTAGAGTGTCGGATGTTATGGGGTGACCTTATAGAGGTTTACAAAATCATGAGGGCCATGAATAGGATAAATATGCAAAGTCTTTTCCCTGGAATCAGGAGTCCAGAAATAGAGGGCATAGGTTTAGGGTGAGAGGGGAAAAATATAAAAGCGATCTAAGGGCCAAGTTTTTCACACAGAGGGTGGTATGTGTATGGAATGAGCTGCTAGTGGAAGTGGTGGAGGCTGGTACAATGCAATATTTAAAAGGCATTTGGATGGCTTTATGAATAGGAAGGGTTTGGAGGGATATGGGCTGGGTGCTGGCAGGTGGGACTAGATTGGGTTGGGATATCTGGTCGGCATGGACGGGTTGGACCGCAGGGTCTGTTTCCATGCTGTACATCTCTATGACTATGTTCTGTAAGTGCTTCTTATTGATCTTTCCTGTTATTAACATGTCATCAAGATAAATGGTGATCTTGGGTAGATTTTGCAAAATGTTCTTTATCATCTGCTGGGAAATTGTACAGACTGATGATATTCCAAATGATGGTCTCATAAATTCATACAATTCTTTATGGCTATTAATTGTAGCATACTTCTAGGTATACTCATCTAACCACAATTGTAAGTGCACATGACTTACGTACAGCTTCGTGAAGGAAAGGCCCTCTGCCAGCTTTGCATAAATTCTCTATGTGAGGAATTGGGTAATTATGCAGCTGCAAAAAGCAGTTTACCATTTCTTTAAAATCCCCACAAAGGCAAACCGACCCACTGGGCTTTACATTAGGTATATCTGGTGCTGCCCATTCTGCAAACTGGACTGGTTTGATGATTCCTTCTCTTCCCCGCATTCTGATTTCTGCCTCTACTTTTGCCCTGAAGGCAAATAGTACTTGGCAGGCTTTGCAGAATCATGGAATTGTTCCCTGGTCAACGCTCCAAGTGCCTTGGCTCCTTTGACCTTCCCTAGAATTAATGACTTCTGGTGTATTTAATTAGGACTTCCCTCAGGCAGCCATTTTCTAATTGAAAATGGCAAGCCTATATGGGGAAATCTCTGTCAACCCCATCAAGCCTGGTCCTGAGGTTTTTACTACAATCAGTGGGAACTGAACCAGCTACATCAGCAAGGTCGAGAAACGTAAACTTCCCAAATAATGGCACGATGCCAGAAATGCTTACCCCAACCCAAAGACAACTATTGTGAGCTATTTTCTCCAGGACAATGCTTTATTCTCATTGCCACTGAAATAACTCTACAGAGACCGGTATCTCACCACTAAGTCACCCTTTACTTATGTATATGAAGTTCTTGATACTGGTGCAGCTCCCTCAGAGCTAGCTCTCAGAGTGTCAGAATGTCTAACACTCCTCTTTTTATCTGTCAACCAGGACTCCCCACTGGACGATTAATAGCCCCAATCAGGGAACACATATTCTATGAAGTCCTCCTGGTTGACTTGTTACAATCACTGCAGTCTATGCCTCTATTTTTCCTACCAAAGTGTACAACCTCACACATTCTCACATTGTCTTCCATCTGCCACTTACTTGCCAACCAAGTCCTATTGCAGCCACCCCACCTCCTCAACACTACCCTTCCATTCACCTATCTTTGTGTAATTTGCAATCTTCACATCAATGCCCTTGGTTGCTTCATGAATGTAGTTGTGATCCCAACACAGCACTGCAGCGATCCACTAGACATCAGCTGTCTTCCTGAAAAAAAACCCTCTATCCCTATTCTCTGCCAGTCAACCAATTCTTTATCCACACTAGTGACTTGCCCCTAACACCAGCCTCTTATCTTATTTTGCAGCCTCCTGTGTAGTACCTTGTCTGGAAAACCAAATAGATCATGTCCACTGGATCTCCTTTGTTTAACTTGCTCATTACATCCTCAACGAATTCTAACAGATTTATCAGGCATGATCTCCCCTTGACTCGCCATGCTGATTCAACCCTATTTTACAAGTATTGCCATATACACTGCATTCTTATCCTTCAATATGGACTCTAAAATCTCACCAACGACCAAGGTAGGCATTGGTCACCACTTAAGAGCCTTAATTGGACTATGGATGGATGGGGTCCCCTTCCTGGCCCTGCCCTCAATGTTTTAAAATGCAGCATTTACTGAGCTACATTGGTGGGAGAAGCAACCATTGTATTTTAAATGCATCCATGCCTTCAAACTCACCAGCCAACCAGTAGATCCAGGCAAATGAACATTGGAAGGCTATTTAACATGAAAGGCATTGCAATCAAATCCAATCTGCCCTCATCCAATGAGCAGTCACATATACACATGAACACACACATTTTCCAGCTGTATCAAGTGAATTGAGACCAGGAGGATGGAGCTGTGGAATTTTAAATGTCTGGTGCTTTTGCCTTTGACAGTTGATGTAGGGTTGAGCAACTCAAATGTCCCAAGTAATGGCATAATGCCAGAAATGCTTACCCCAACTCAAAGACAACTATTGTGAGCTATTTTCTCCAGGACAATGCCTTACTCTAATTGCCACTGGACCCAGCAGCAGATTGGAGAATGCTGACAATAAGTAGAAACTTTGCAGCTCCAGTTTGCAAGTTATGTTGCTAGTCTTGAATTTATTCAAATTGGCAGATTGATGGAAATCCTAATTAAACAGAGGTTTTCAAAAGGCCACTTTAAGCAAGGCAGCAGAGTTTGTTTTCCCAGCGTGTAGATAACCAACAAGGATGTAATCACATCATGTAAACTTCCTGAAATCTATACCAAATCAGTAAACAATGGCTCAGCAGAACTGATGTGTTTTGTATATTTGAGAAATATTTACATGTTAATCCAATTTTTTATACATATCAGTGTAGAGTACTTTATCTGTTCTCCATAGACATATCCAGTTTCACACTTTTACAGAGAACCTCCCACCCAATCCCTCTCAGGCAACAAATTTGTAAAACTAACTCCCCTAATCCTGCAAGAGGATTGATGATCTATTTGCATGAGTAAATAAAGCCAGCTACAGAAGGAAGCAAAGCTTGTTTACAGTACAGAGAATATCTGACAGGAAATGCAACTTTTAGATCAAGGTACCAAAATAATTGATATCTTTAAAGAAAAACAATTAAACCTTACCTCAAATGAACAAACCTCCTTAGATGTTAGTAGTTAATAGATAATTCAATTAAATTAGATCTCTTAATAACCAACAGGTTAAGCAACAGTAAGACACAAAATGGATGGGATGGCACTGCACTATTCTTCCACCTAATGGTCTAATCAAGAACTATCAAACTTAGCAAAATAACTGCAAATGAATCAGTGAGATACCCTCTTCTGTGACTGAAACTTGTAACTACTTTTTTGGGAGTGGGCCAAAACAATCGGTAATCAGTGTGACACATAACCCGTTTATTTCCATTCCATAGAGACACAAACATAAATTTATCAGTATTGCATCATCGTTGCAACAACACTAAAATAATACTGTTTACACTAAAATGTAAGTGAAAAGTTGTACAATTTAATGTTTTCAGACAAAGAATGACAGCCTAAAACTACCAAGAAAATTACCAAAAAACCCCATTGTTATTGGTAAGGGTATAGGCTGGTTTTATTTCCTCCCAGTATCAGGCTTCTTTTTTTGCTGCCAGATGATACAAGTCTCTTTAACTGAAAATAATGCATCATCTAATATCAGTGTTCACTTGAGACCAGAGATAACTGTGCCATGTATCTGCTTGAAGAATGTATCAATTGTTATTGTGTAACCCTTACCCTACTGAATTAGCTGGAATTTGACATTGTCAGTAATGTTAAAGCAATAACACATACTTTCAGGGTTAACATAGATAAGCTAGTGATTGCTGTTTGCAGAGCACTTTGAGCTGTCTCTAGAGGAACAAGCAGAATTCTGTGCATTCAGTAGAATGGTTCAGACAAAAGACAACAATTTCGTTGTGTAGTGACTGCAATAGAGTGGAACAGGAATCTCATTTTTATTACTAAAACCAAAAAGGTTCTAATGTTCTGATTCTGAAATCTTTTAAAATGTACTGTTAAAATCATTTGTAGCTAATTATAATTAAAGTAAATAAGCCATCTACTTTCCTAAGGCTAAGCAAGACGAGAGCCTCATTAATGTTTAAATCCTTTCAGCATGCAAGTATACATTAATTGATGCCTCAAATTCCCAAGAAAAAATGGTTGAAAGATTGACACAACCTTCTCAGTCCCTGCCTGACAGTAATTGCAACATTTATTCATGTTTCTCACGTGATGAAGATAATTACAATTGAAATGCATCTACACACTCTCCTACATGACAACATTTCTTGAGCTTACTGTTGCTTAGTTAATGATTTAAGAGCTGTGCTGGTTACAAGCCCATTATACATGCTTACGTAAATGTGATACCTGATGCTTCCACATTAAACATAGAACAAATAACTTCATTTTAATGCTGCAGCAGTATTTGAAACCAATATTCTTTAGGTTTATGTTCAATTGATCAGATCTTCTCTCCATTTGGGGTGAGCTTTGAAAGATTCCAGCAAAATGCTGGTTGGCTGATTTCTAGTTTTACGGAATGGATGAGTGTTTATTTGCAAAAGGATACTGCATATTTAAATGGATAATTAAATCTTCCTGCTTTATTGTGTTGGAATCTGACAGATTTTGTTTCAGTACAGTCAACCCAACAACTTTGTTAGGTAGAGTAACCTACTTTAGTTAATATGGCAGCTTAACACTGTGATGCATTAGCAGGTAGCGACAGAACAAAATATCCTTACCACAATAAATGCCTTAAACTTCTTTCCCCTCATTCTTCACGCTTTTTTCGACAAGGCAAGAACAGGTCATTCTCCCAGATTAACAATAATAGAATAGACTGTTGCAGGAATTAAGAACTTCTCATGTAAAATAGAATACTGGTTTAGATAATATCATTGCTATTTAGTTGCACTCAAAAAATTCTTGTTACCAAACTGATATGTTGATTTTATCATCCAGGGAGTAATGATGGCAGAGGTTTTCAGATGTAGTTGAGGAATTGCTGGTGGTATTATTCGCAATTACCTTTTTTTTTAATCTTTCACAAGGTGTGACCATCACTGCCAAGGCTAGGGTTTATTACCCAGCCTGAAGTGCACTTGGCTAGGTAGTTGTGAACTGCACTGTTGAAGCATTGGTGACCGTGTCGATACGCCTATGGTGCTATTAGAGAGGGAATTCCAGGATTTTGACTCAAAAATAATGTATGTCTTGGTAGATCTTTGCTGCCTCCACCACCTGCAAATTCCTTTCCAAACCACCCATATCTATGTCATTCATTCAGCACTGTGATCAGGAGGACTGGAAGTTTACCACTACCTTCTTCAGGGCGATTGGGATTAAGCAACTATTGCTGGCCATACCAGTGACACTCAAGCCTCTGAACCAATAAAAATGTTACTGGTGAATATCACCACCTATGACCTTACAATGAAGGAACTGTCATTGATGAAGCAACTGAGGATGTTTAAATCTGGGATGTTACACTGAGGAACTCGTGCACTGATGCCTTAGGACTGAGATATTTGTCCTCCAACAACCACTTTCCTCAACCACGAAGGAGTGATCTCTCTGATTTCTATTGACTTCAGTTTTATTATGTCTCCTTCTAGTTTGAATCAAATGCTACCAAGTTGTCAAAGGCAGTCACCATCGCCTCACATAATGAATTCAGCTCTTTTATTCAAGTCTGAAGTACAGCTATAACAAGGTCTGTAACTGAGTAGCATGAGTAGAATCCCAACTGAACATCCGTGAGCTGTAATTGCCAGTTAACTGCATTATGCACATTATCTTCCATCACTTTTGATAATTGAGTTAAGGCTATTTGACAGGCCATTGATCAGACTGTATTTGTCCATTTTATTTTGGACAGAGTATACTTGACAAACATTCTTGGGGCGCAAATAGTTTTGGTGTACAAATTTTCAGTACTAAACTAGAAATATTGTAAGAACCTACTGCAATATGCAGTGTTTTTTTTAACAATTTCTTAACATCATGTGAATTGAATTGAATAGACTAAGTACAACATTTGTAATTCTGGTAATATCTGGAGGTGAGAGCTGAAAATATGTTGCTGGAAAAGCGCAGCAGGTCAGGCAGCATCCAAGGAACAGGAGAATCGATGTTTCGGGCATAAGCCCTTCTCCAGGAATGAGGAAAGTGTGTCCAGCAGGCTAAGATAAAAGGTAGGGAGGAGGGACTTGGGGGAGGGGCGTTGGAAATGCGATAGGTGGAAGGAGGTCAAGGTGAGGGTGATAGGCCGGAGTGGGGTGGGGGCGGAGAGGTCAGGAAGAAGATTGCAGGTTAGGAAGGCGGTGCTGAGTTCGAGGGATTTGACTGAGACAAGGTGGGGGGAGGGGAAATGAGGAAACTGGAGAAATCAGAGTTCATCCCTTGTGGTTGGAGGGTTCCTAGGTGGAAGATGAGGCACTCTTCCTCCAACTGTTGTGTTGCTATGGTCTGGCGATGGAGGAGTCCAAGGACCTGCATGTCCTTGGTGGAGAGGGAGGGGAAGTTGAAGTGTTGAGCTACGGGTAGGTTGGGTTGGTTGGTCCGGATGTCTCAGAGGTGTTCTCTGAAACGTTCCGCAAGTAGGCAGCCTGTCTCCCCAGTATAGAGGAGGCCACATCGGGTGCAGTGGATGCAATAGATGATGTGTGTGGAGGTGCAGGTGAATTTGTGGTGGATATGGAAGTATCCCTTGGGACCTTGGAGGGAAGTAAGGGGGGAGGTGTGGGCGCAAGTTTTACATTTCTTGCAGTTGCAGGGGAAGGTGCCGGGAGTGGAGGTTGGGTTGGTGGGGGGTGTGGACCTGACGAGGGAGTCACGGAGGGAGTGGTCTTTTCGAAACACTGATAGGGGAGGGAAGGGAAATATATCCCTGGTGGTGGGGTCTGTTTGGAGGTGGCGGAAATGACGGCGGATGATACGCTGTATATGGAGGTTGGTGAGGTGGTAGGTGAGGACCAGTGGGGTTCTGTCCTGGTGGCGGTTGGAGGGGCGGGCCTCAAGGGCGGAGGAGCGGGAAGTGGAAGAGATGCGGTGGAGGGCATCGTCGACCACGTCTGGGGGGAAATTGCGGTCCTTGAAGAAGGAGGCCATCTGGGTTGTACGGTTTTGGAACTGGTCCTCCTGGGAGCAGATGCGGCGGAGACGAAGGAATTGGGAATATGGGATGGCGTTTTTACAGGGGGCGGGGTGGGAGGAGGTGTAGTCTAGGTAGCTGTGGGAGTCGGATGGTTTATAGTAAATGTCCGTGTTGATTCGGTCGCCGGAGATAGAAATGGAAAGGTCTAGGAAGGGGAGGGAGGAGTCTGAGACGGTCCAGGTGAATTTGAGGTCGGGGTGGAAGGTGTTGGTAAAATGGAGGAACTGTTCAACCTCCTTGTGGGAGCACGAGGCAGCGCCGATACAGTCATCGATGTAGCGGAGGAAAAGGTGGGGGGTGGGGCCAGTGTAGCTGCGGAAGATGGACTGTTCCACATATCCTACGAAGAGGCAGGCATAGCTGGGGCCCATGCGGGTGCCCATTGCAACTCCTTTGGTTTGGAGGAAGTGGGAGGATTGGAAAGAGAAGTTGTTTAGGGTGAGGACCAGTTCAGTCAGTCGAAGGAGGGTGTCAGTGGAAGGGTACTGGTTGGTACGGCGGGAAAGGAAGAAGCGGAGGGCTTTGAGTCCTTCGTGATGGGGAATGGAGGTGTACAGGGACAGGATGTCCATGGTGAAGATAAGGCATTGGGGACCGGGGAAGCGAAAATCATGGAGGAGGTGGAGGGCGTGGGTGGTATCCCGAATGTAGGTGGGGAGTTCTTGGACTAAGGGGGACAGGACCGTATCGAGGTATGCAGAGATGAGTTTGGTGGGGCAGGAGCAGGCTGAGACAGTGGGTCGGACGGGGCAGTCAGGTTTGTGGATTTTGGGCAGGAGGTAGAAATGGGCGGTGCAGGGTTGTGGGACTATGAGGTTGGAGGCGGTGGATGGGAGATCCCCTAAGGTGATGAGGTTATGGATGGTCTGGGAGATGATGGTTTGGTGGTGGGAGGTGGGGTCATGGTCAAGGGGGCAGTGGGAGGAGGTGTCCGTGAGCTGGCGTTTAGCCTCAGCGGTGTAAAGGTCGGTGCGCCAAACTACTACCGCGCCTCCCATGTCTGCTGGTTTGAAAGTGAGGTTGGGGTTGGAACGGAGGGAGTGGTGGGCTGCACGTTCCGAGGGTAAGAGGTTGGAGTGGGTGAGAGGGGTGGAGAAGTTGAGGTGGTTAATGTCGCGGCGGCAGTTGGCTATGAAGAGATCAAGGGCGGGTAAGAGGCCAGCACGGGGTATCCAGGTGGATGGGGTGTGTTGGAGGTGGGAGAAGGGGCCGTCAGAGGGTGGACGAGAGTCTTGGTTGAAGAAATAGGCGCGGAGGCGAAGGCGGCGGAAGAATTGTTCGATGTCACGCCGCGTGTTGAACTCGTTAATCCGAGAGCGTAGGGGAATGAAGGTGAGGCCTCTGCTGAGGACTGATTGTTCATCCTCAGAGAGGGGTAGTTCTGGAGGGATGGTGAAAACACGGCAGGGCTGGGAGCTAGGACCTGGTGTGGGGCTGGAGCTGGGAGTCGGGGTGGGGTTCGGTGTGGGGGTGGGGACGGAGATCGGCACGGGGGCGAAGTTGGGTGTGGTGACGGAGATCGGCATCTGGAGGTTAGCAAGATTGATCATTTACTTGGTACTTCTGGCAAAATATGGTTCAGCCTTATCTGTTACACTGTCATTGGGCTGTTCCATCATTGAGGTTAGGTATCTATGGATCTGCATTCTTTGGCTAGTTTCTTAACCATCCATCACAATTAAAGATTGTACGACTATGCATTTTTGGCAATCACAGAACATTTATTTGTTCATTTGAGATTTCAATCATCAGGCAGTAGCAGACAGTCTAATGTCACAATGTAGAGAATGTTCATTAAGCAACAAATCTGAAACATTACAAATCTGAGCTACTGCAATGTAAAAACTGTTTTTTTTTCATAGTAAGGCTTTCTCTGCCGTATATTTGATAAGGACATTTTTAAATGGAATAATGGAAGGTGATGTTACATGAGCTTGCTGTTCAACCTTGATAGGCTGTGGTGTTCCCCATTTAACAGGCAATAAACTATAGTAAGGGCCTCAGTTGTCAAGAAAGTTGGTATCAATCACATGATGCAAAAGGTTAATTACAAGTAAGAAGAATAACATAATGTACTTTTATTGTTTGATCATTTGCTAAAAAAACATTTTGCCAAATCTCTTTGTCTTGCACTCATCAGGATTATTTGCGAGTATTTACAGTAAAGGAAAAGCAACATTCATACTGTATGAGAGCTGAGTGCCTATTGGTTGGCAATTGGACTCTGATTAGGAGAAGTGTTCATATGGACAATACATCATTTAGATGATGGACAGTTAAGTATAAAGTTTTTTTAAATTTTAAACAAGGCAGGTTGATTCTAATTTGTTAAGGCTTTGCCCTGATAAATGAATGAGAGAATGGCTGCCACTTATTTAGTTGGGTTGGAGCAACTGTATACTTATGGAATGGCATTCAATGTTGAGCACTTCATCTTGAGTTCTGCAAGTGTTGGCAGTTTGGGTACAGTAAACACCTTGCTCGTTGTGAACAGCCTGGAAATGCTGTTTGATATCATCTCATAGCTACACCTTTGCACACAGAGGAAGTTAAACATTAAGAATGTTGAATGAGGAAGACCAAAGTTCTCAGCATGACCCAGCGCCATTTGTACACATTGTTCCCCTGCTTCCAGATGGTGCAGTGAGCTCCCCACCCCCACCCCCCTCTAGCTTATCTCTCCACGCTTCAGGCTCACTGCCTTTATTCCTGATGAAGGGCTTTTGCCCGAAACGTCGATTTCGCTGCTCGTTGGATGCTGCCTGAACTGCTGTGCTCTTCCAGCACCACTAATCCAGTGAGCTCTCAGCCCAGGCCTCTATTCATTGAGTCTGTGGTGGTGATGAGATTCTAGACAGTGCAGCAATGTATTTTGGGCCAACACAGAGAGACTAATAACCATATGTACATTAAAAGATAAACATTTATATACAAGCTGGAGTCGTATGAAAACCATTATCACTTGCGCCACCACAGTGCACTCAATACATATTATTCTTTTGTCATTCCCATTTTGTCTTGGTGTATTCCCTGGTTCTGCCATTGGGTTGGAGGGTGCCTGCTCAGCTTTGGAGCCCATTGGATTTGAAGGTTTATTGGGGTGACACCAGGGGGATTTGAATCTAGACCGGGCACATAAGCTCAGGGGCTTTATAGCAGAGGTGATTTGCCCCTCCTCAGCTTGTATTCTGAATGTTTGGGTGGGAGAGGGAGTTAGCAGCATGATGGTGGAGGAATGGACCACCTCTGCACTGCCCTAAGTAGAAATTGCGAGGAGTTTGAGTGTAGTTCCTCCTCTGTTTGGGTGGCTCCAGTCACTGACCAATTTTCTTGTGGAGAAAGGGTCATCTGAAGCACATGACAGGTTCCACTTGCCTTTGTCACCATGTCTTCGGTTCTGAGGAACAACGGGAGTGCAGGTTTGTGTGCCTCTCCACCAATCCCTGAGGTGCTGGCCCTGGCTATCCATGCCAGTCATCAACCTGTCCATTGGAGCAGTCAGGTGGTCACAAGACTACTGGGCACTGAGGTCCATTGTGTCCTACACACATGTCTGCTGTTCCTATTCTTCCCTGTGTGTGTGGAGTCCCCAGTTATTATCTCTTGCCTGCGACTAAGCAGGTGTCTGGTCTCCGGTTGCCCCTGAGTGTGAATGGCCTGGGGTATTTCTTCCTTAGACAATGCAGAATTGTTGCTGTGGGATGCTCACCAGATTGTGCTCCTGCACTCTTTATTTCTATGCCTCCCATCAAGGTGTCAGTATTTGGCTGGGGTGGATAAAAGGCAACCTGTCATGGAACAGTCTAGAATTACAGATTATGGGTTAAAAATAAGGGGCCACCCATTTAAGACAGAGATTTGCAAAATTTTTGCCTCATTGAAGTTTTTGGAATTCTCCTCCCAAAAATGTGTAGGAAGCAGAGATGTTAAATATTTTAAAGTGAAAAGGGATAGATTATTGAAAAGAAAGGATGAAAGCTTATACTGGATAGGTAGAAATGTGGAGTAATCAGATCAGCCATTGAATGGCGGTGCAGGCTCCAGGAGCTGAGTGTCTGACTCCTGCTTTTATCTTGATGTTCACATAAATGGCATGAAGGCAATATCAATGGAAACACAAAGCTACAGAGGTACAGATGGATAAAGCGAGTGTGCAAAATTGTGGCCTAAAGACTTCAATATAAGCAAATCTGTGTTGTTCAGTTTGGGTCAAATAGGACAATTTCTAAATGGAGAAAAGCTGCAAACAGTGGAGGCCTCATACATTTAAGTAGTTGGGATTCATAGGATTGCGTTTCACACACAGATCATTAAAATGTGATCAATAGGTCTGAAACAAATTTAAAGGCTGTTGAAATGAAAAGAAAGAATAGAACGCAAGGAATAAGTCATGTTGCATCTACTCAAAGCCCTGAGTTACACAACGCCTGCAGCAGAGAGTATGAAGAGTTCTGGACACCACACTTCAGTAATTAGATTAGATTACTTACAGTGTGGAAACAGGCCCTTCGGCCCAACAAGTCCATGCCACCCCGCCGAAGCACAACCCACCCATACCCCTAACCTAACACTACGGGCAATTTAACTTGGCCAATTCACCTAACCTGCACATTTTTGGACTGTGGGAGGAAACCCACACATACACAGGGAGAACGTGCAAACTCCACACAGTCAGTCGCCTGAGGTGAGAATTGAACCCGGGTCTCTGGCGCTGTGAGGCAGAAGTGCTAACCACTGTGCCACCGTGCCGCCCAAGAATATGTTCTAGCCTTGGAAAGAGTGCTGAATATGTTCTTCAGAATTCAATAGTTAAATTACCAGGAGAAAATACAGAAGTAATTATATTCCTTAGAATTTAGAAGGTTAGAGATGATTTGATGGACATTTTCAAGATATTGAGTCAATGTTTATGATAGAGATAAACTATTTTTGCGAGCCAAGTGGCAGAGTTAAAAAATGGAGACATAATTTTCAGGAGTAAAATAAGGAAACCTGTCTGCATGCAAAATGTAGGGGAACATAAATGCCAATTGATACTACATTGATTTTTAATAACTTATTAAAATTATTTTTTTTTTAAATTCTGATATCAAGGATTTTTTGATAACATTGTCAGAGTGATAACCTCATTTGGATTTATTATTGCCAAAGGAATTGTTTTTATCACACAAAAAAAGCATTTTTGATCATTGGGTCTACTACACCACTTACAAATAATTTCATTTTGCATAACTGAAAATGATTTTTAAAAGCCTATTAACAACCATTTCATGTTCTTTACAACATTAAAAAAGAAGCTTGATTGTAAGAACCTTCTCATTTGTCAGCAAATAGGAGTGATTATCAGAAACATGTGGTGTCGATTAATTCAGTCTGTGGGCATGCTTTGTTAATAATTATTTTTTAAACCAGCGTGAATATTTACGGACACTCAATCTGGGCTGGATGTAATTTATGCTTAAAGTTTCTCAATCTTTTATGTGGGGAAATTGTGCAAAAAAGTAGGCATATGTGTTTTCTTTTGCTCTTACCTGCCTTCAGATCATTTGATATTTTCCAATAATCCTGTTCAGAGATTGTATTATACACCTCTGGAGCAGATGGGGCTTGAGCCTGGGTAAGAAGGGCTTATGCCTGAAACGTCGATTCCCCTGCCCCTTGGATGCTGTCGATATCTGAAGAAGGGCTTATGCCCGAAACATCGATTCCCCTGCTCCTTGGATGCTGCCTGACCTGCTGCGCTTTTCCAGCAACACATTTTTCATCTCTGATCTCCAGCATCTGCAGTCCTCACTTTCTCCTAAGAAGTAGAGAGCACTACAACAGTCCTTCTTAATATTTTACGCTTAGTCATGTCCGCACTCTTCCCTATTTATTTCTATAAATACAGTAAATAGTGTCATTTACTTAACATAATACATTGACAAATTAAGTGTGATAATAATTGAACTGTATTGCTGATTTATATGTTCAATCAATTTTAGAAATTCCCTGAAGTAGTTAAATATTTAACTGGCCAATAACCTTTGACTAAAAGGGCATGAATGCAAATTAGTTCTTACTATAGAAATACTACTATGACCTTTAAAATAAGAATTAACGTGGAAAGTCTGATGTACTCATTAACTTTACCATGGGACAAACTGCTGAACTAACATTTCTTTGTCAGTGCTGAAACTCAATTTCACTGTGAATGGTGAAACTTTTAACATTTCCTTACTAAGAGTAGACAACTTTTTAAATCAGTGTGCTGGAATTGCTGTGCAAACTCACTGAGTTGTCTTTGGCATCCTGTGATTAAACATTTTCTATTATTATATACTGTAGATAAAACAGTATTCAGAACATGAAATTATTTATGATATCTCCAAGGGAAGTAAATATTTTTTCATATTTATATCCTTGAGAATGTTCTTATCCTGTCAGTGCGCTAACCCAGCAAAAGAAACTAATACGGATCTCCAAAGTTTCAATCATAGGTGGAGAGTATTGGAACTTCACAAAAACCTGAGAATTGTTTTCCTACCTTCTTTCTTGTCTGGTTCAGAAGGTCTGCAGCAAAAAATTAAGCAATAATGGAAAATCTTGTGAAGTAGCCAAATAAATCGGTAGTAAGTTCATTGTATGCCAATCTGACTTTTTCAACAATGAGCTGGGAAAATATACATGCAGTTGCCATCAAGAAAGGAACTGGAGAAAATTACATTATGTATATGCATAAAGATCACAAAGAAGTGTATTAAAATTCAATTGTTGATTTCAACTATGGTCGGAAAGTTTCCTCAGGACATTGTAGAATAAAGAATATCTATTAAATGGAGTGGGGTCCATAACAATTGACTTAATGCAGCAATTGGTGTTAGAGTGTGTATAACCACTGTGTTTTGTAAATGTGAAGATGATTTTTCATTTTATTACACTGATGGTGAAGATTCTGTCAATGAATGATTTTCATAAGAAGTATGCTGTTGGGAAAGTCTCTTCATATTCATTTTTACTTATAAAAAGCAAACCTTTGCTCCCAACTATGTTCATCCTACCCATTAATTGGTACAACCTCATGCATTGTCTTTCTCAAAAGACCATAAGGTGTAGTAGCAGTAGTGGGCCATTCAGCTTCTGTAGATGATTTGTAATTCAAAGAGATCATGGCTTATCTGTTAATTCTCAACTTCATTTTCCTAACTTTACCCCATAACCCTTGATTCTCTCACTGTTTAAAAATCTGTCTATCTCAGCCTTGAATATACCTTATGACCTAGGCTCAGGAGAAGCCTTCTGTGGTAAATAATTCCACAGATTTAGCAATCTCTGAGAGAAGAAATTCCTCCCACATCTCTGGCTGAAATGTGTGAGCCCTTATTCTATGATTATGCTTAATGACCTTAGATTCTCCCACAAGGGGAAACAACTTTTCTAAATCTACCCTGTCAAGTCCTCCAAGAATTCTTATATATTTCAAAAAGGGCATCACTCATGCTTCTAAATTCTAATGCGCACAGGTCCAACCTACTCAATCACTCCCCATAAGACAATTGTTCCATATTGGTATCTGTCTAATGACCTTTCCCCAGGCTACCTTCAATACATTTCTTTGGATTAGATTAAAGCTGTTCATAGTATTACAGCTCTACTCTGACCAGTGCCTTCTACAATTTTGGTGAAACTTTCTATATCTCATTTGCTTTGAAGCAAAGGCTAATATTCCAATTGTCTTCCATATCGCACAACAAACTTGGATGTTAGCTTTTTCTGATTCATGAACAAGGGCTCCCAAAATACCTCGATCTGTAGCTTTCTTCATTCTTTCTCCATGTAAATAAATTCAGCTCCTCTATGCTTCCTGTTAATGTATATAACTTCACATTTTTCCACCTATATTCCATCTGCCTAAATTTTGCCAACTGACTTAACCTTCCTACATCCCTCTGCAGGCTCCTTGTGTCACCTTCACCACTTGCTTTCCTGCAAGCTTTTGTGTTCTGTACAATCATGGCTATTGTACATTTATCTTCCTCATCCACATTATTAATATATATTGTAAATTCCTGTGGCCCTAGCACTGATCCCTCTAGCATTCCACTAGTTACAGGTTGGCATCTTGGTAAGTCCCCCCTCACCCCAACACTCTGTTTTCTATTAGTTAGTCAATCTTCTATCTGTGCTAATATACTACCTCTAACTCCACAAGTTCTTATCTTATTAAATAGTCTAATGTGTGATAACTTATCAATGCCTTCTTGAAATCCAAATACAGAAAACTCCCTTGTATCCAGTATGCACTGGGAACTTGCCAGTTGCAACCTGGATCACTCATAAATAACATTAGAAACGTTTAATCAAAAGGAGGAAGAGAAAAATCAAAACAGTCAGTCCTCTGAGGGAGGAAATGTATTACCTTCAATTGGTAATTGCATGAGAATTCAGATAACGGACTCCCAGATAATGAAAGCTTTACTATGTATTACATCTACTGCTTCCTCTTTTAACTCCCGACAGGGAAAAAAAAATTGACAAATGACTTATAGGTCATCTCTTCTTAACTCCCTTTGGAAATCAAGGAAACTCCAGGAGAACATAGTTAGCTATAACTTAAGATAATGCACACTGATACTAATTTTCACTTCTCCTCACATGCCATTTAAAACCGAACAAGACCAGTTTTAAATGTAAAAACATTTTTCATCTTATCTAGTTTGTCATTCTGCTTAGTAGCATTATCTCTCAAAAATGTATACATTAACCTCTTATGATTTATCTTACCTGCTTGAGTGCAAAAATGTATGCTAACATTGCTGTGCTGCACTGAGGTCGTGCTGTATTGTCAGAGTGGTTGTCTTTTGGGTGGTACATTAAAGGTATGTCTGTCTGCTTTCTAATGTGAACATAAAATGTCCATGACCTTTTTTTTTGAAGAGCAGGGATGTTATTCCCAATGTCGCAGACTGTATATCAGAAGAAAAATGATCACATTACTGCTTGGGGAGCTTGTTGGACACAAACTGGCTGGCATTTTCCTGCATCAAAATCGTGATTGCATCTCAAAAGTATATCAGCGATTGTACTATACTTTGAGATATCCTTAAAAGACATTATATAATTGCAAGTCTTTTGCTTCTTTTTTTCCTTGCATCTACTGCCTCCAAGTATAAAGGTACATCTCAATTCTGCCATAATCTTCTCTTATATTCTTTTGTTGAGACTGTTCTGCTCTGAAAGTTTGGGAGATTTTCCAATTTTTGAACAAAGCTTTGTCAAGGATCCATAGAGACACCTAGCAGCAATACTTCAGTCCATATCATCCCCAACCAGCCCAAATGGATAAAAACAAGAAAATTTATATTTCACCAGTGCTGCATATTATTCTAAGAGACTAGAAACACTTGCTTGGAACTTCATATTTAAACATTATTCAGAGATCTGGTTATTCATTGCTATGAAGATCTTTATTGCTTCATTTTTCCAATGTAAATATCCCTCACACATTCAAAATTCAGGTGGTTAATCCAGTTCTTCATGAACTAAAGTGTACATTCTATGTCATCCATGTCAAACATAGCAAGTTGCCCAGAACTGTACTCAATTTTCAAGTTGAAATGGAATATTATTTTGGCCAGTTATCAATTCCTTTAATTTTTGTTCTATTGCTCTTGTACTTTAGGCCAACTAAAACTTTATGTATCATGAGGACTGGGAATAGATCCACTGAGAATGATCTTTGCATAATTTTCCAATCCCTTACCACCTGCTCTATTCTGCAACCACCAAAATTGCAAACAAATAATTTCCCTTCCAGTTCCCTAATAGATTAACAAAACCCAACCAATGCATTAGAGACTAGAATCACAATGTAAGTCTTCCGCAGTTCTTGTCTCTACAGGAAGGCTCATTAAAAATTAAGGAAATAATTGGACACTAGTGCTTACGTTTATTTAGATGAATAGCTGGTAATCCTGTTTGTTGTTAATGTCTTAATTAAATGTGATCCTTTGCAGCAAGATCACCTATATTGATCGCTAAAATGTCCTAAAATTATCTTGTTGCACAAACTACATTTGTATTTCCTTGAGAAAAGAAGACAAAGGTATACGTTAATTGAGGTCTTTAATGCAACTGGAAAATTTGCTATGATAGATTTTTAAAAATATTATTTGTTTTGGTGGGTGTGTGCAAAGCACGGTATCATCTTAACATTTTATTAATGCCATTCTTTGGAAATACTTCTTCATTTCGGTGTCAGGAAGATGCATGGACTCTACCCCCTCCAAAAAATCTGTCAATGCTACGTCAGTTGAAAATATGTCAAGACTGAGACTGATAGCTTTGCATTAGGCAGGGTTGCAAAATTAGGCTCCATAGTGCCACTGCTAACAGTGCCATGAAAGCATGACTAGAAAAGTGTTGACCAAGGTATTTCCAGCCACTTTCACTTCCCACTTGCATGGGTATGCCGTACTTGCACGAGAAGAATGCACTTTGGATGGATCATAGAATAAGAGAATTTTACAATGCAGAAGGAGGCCATTCAACCCATCATATCTGTACTGGCTCCTGAAAGAGCTACTCAGCTTGTCCCATTCTCCAGTCTTCTTAAATTAATCGGTTTCAACGATATATCCAGCTCTCTTTTGAAACCTCCTATGGGATCTGTCTTCACCACTGTCCTAGGCAGTGCATTCCAAATCCTAACAACTTTCTGGGTAAAGAAATTTCTCTTCATCTCACTTCTAGCTCGCTTGCTGAGTATCTTGAAAATGTGAATCCTAGTTACTGACAGACCAGCTAGTGGAAACAAAATGCTATATTTTTATTTATCTTGTCAAAATTGTTCATAATTTTGAACACTTCAGTACGGTCATCTTTTAATCTTCTCTGCTCCAAAAAGAATAAGCAAAATTTCTTTAATCTTTTCTTGTATCTAAAATCCGTCAATCCTGGTATCATTCTAGTAAATTCCCTTTGCACTGTCTACAGGGCTTTAACATCTTTCCATAAATAATGTGTCCAGAATTTAACACGATACACCAAATATCGTCTGACTGATGCTTTGAAGAAGTGTAACTTCACTTCTTTACTTTTATAATTTGTGCATCTCTTTATAAATACCAGGATACTATAAGTCTCCTTAACAACTGTTTCAACTTGCCTGGCCAGTTTCAGAGAATCATGTATGTGAACCCGAAGGTCCCTCTGCTCTCATATTCTCCTCAAACTTGTACCACAAAGCCTATATTGTCTCTCTGTATGTCTATAAGTTCACATTTCTCTGCATTGAAATTCAACTGCCAGGTGTTACCCATTTGGCCAACTTGTCAATTTCCCTCAAAAGTCACTCACAATTTACTATTGTTCCTTGCTTAGTATCATCCATAAATTGAGAGATTTTGCCCTCAACACCCAAACTCCAAGTCATTTACATAAATCCAAAAAAGCATAGGTCCCAACAACAATCCCTGGGAAACTCTTCTTTCAGGTCATCTCCAATCTGAGAAATGTCTATCTATACCTATCCTCTATTTTCTATCTTTCAGTTAACTTCTAATCCATGCTGCCAAGGACCCAAATATTTCTAATTTGTTAACCAACCTACCATGTGATATCATATCAAAATGCTTTCTGAAAATACAATATCCACAGTACTACCCTCATCTATTCCCTGTGTAACATTGTCAAAGAACTTAACTGCTCTTGACCATGCCATGTTGACCATGCCTCTATTCCTGATGAAGGGCTTTTGCCTGAAATGTCAATTTTCCTGCTCCTCGGATGCTGCCTGATTTGCTGTGCTTTTCCAGCACCACTCTAATCTAGACTCTGGTTTCCAGCATCTTCAGTCCTTGTTTTTACCATGCCATATTGACTGTCTAGTAATCAGTTATTTTTCTGTAAAGAGGTTTTTTAAATATATTAAAGGAAAAAGAATGACTAGAGAGAGAATAGGATCCCACAAGGACCAAAATGGACATGTATATGTAGAACCACAAGATATGGGCAAGATTCTAAATGAATATTTCTCCTCTGTGTTTACCGTGGAGAAAGACATGAAGTCTTGGGAACTTGGGGAAGTTAGTGGTCATACCTTGGGGACAGTCCATATCACAGTAGAGGAGGTGTTGGATGTATTAGAATGTACGAACGTGGATAAATCTGCTGGTCCTGACCAGATATATCCAAGGACACTGCAAAAGGCCAGAGAAGACATTGCAGAAGCCCTGGCTGATATTTTTGCATCATCGTTAGCCATGAATGAGGTCCTGGAAAATTGGAGGGTAGTGAATGTTGTGCTCTTATTTAAGAAGGGTTGCAAGAGAAACCCGGGAATTAGGGACCAGTAAATTTAACATCTGTGGTAGGTAAGTTACTTGAGAAGATTCTGAGAGATAATAGAGACATGCATTTGGAAAGACAAGGTTTGATTAGGAGTAGTCAGCATGGCTTTGTGAGTGGGAGATCATGCCTCACAAATTTTTTCAGAGTTCTTTGATGAAGTGACCAGGAAGGTTGACAAGGGCAGAGTGATAGATGTTGACTGTATGGATTTCAGTAAGGCCTTTAATAAGGTTCCACATGGTAGATTACTCTGGAAGGTTTTGATCACAAGGAATCCAGGGGGGAGTTTGCAAATTGAATACACAATTGGCTTGATGGTAGAAAGCAGAGGGTAATAGTAGAAGGATGCTCGTTAGATTGGAGGCCTGTGATTCGTAGATTGCCTCAGAGGTCAGTGCTGGGCCCAATGCTATTTGTTATCTACATCAATGATTTGGACGAGAATGTACAATGCATGATTAGTAAGTTTGCAGATGACACTGAAATAGGGGGTATCGTGGACAGTGAGGAAGGTTGCCAGAAATTGCTGCAGGAACTTGATCAGTGGGGAAGTGGGCTGAGAAATGGCAAATGGAGTTTAATATAGATAAGTGTGAGGTCTGCATTTTGGAAAGTCAAATCAAGGTAGGAGTTTCATGGTGAATGGTAGGGCCTTAAGGGGTATAGTGGAACAGAGGGACCTTGGAACTCAGGTGCATGGTTCTCTGCAAGTGGAGTCACAGGTAGAAAGGGCAGTGAAGAAGGCTTTTGGGACACTGGCCTTCATCAGTCAGGGCATTGAGTGTAGAGGTTGGGAAGTCATGTTTCAGTTGTACAGTACATCGGTGAGGCCACATTTGGTATGTTGTGTTCAGTTTTGGTCACCTTGCTATAGGAAAGATATTATCAAACTGAAATGAGTTCATTAGAAATTTACAAGGATGTTGCCAGGACTCAGTGGTCTGCGTTATAGGGAGAGGTTGGACAAGCTAGGACTGTTTTCTGTAGAGCGTAGGAGATTGAGGGGGGATCTTATAGGAGTCTATAAGATCATGAGAGGCACAGATAGGCTGAATGCAATTATAGTCTTTTTCCCAGGGTTGGGAAAGTGAGGACTTGAGGGCATCAGTTTAAGGTTAGAGGGGAAAAAATAAAAGGGAGCTTGAAGGGCAATGTTTTTACACAGAGAGTGGCACACATGTAGAATGAACTGCCAATGGAAGTCATTGAGATGGGTATATTAACATTTAAAAGGCATTTGGGCAAATACATGGATAGGAAAGGTTTTGAAAGATATGGGCCAAGTGCAGGGAAATGGGATTAGCATGGATAAGAGATTCAATAGCGAGAGGTCACACGTTCAACATGAGAGGAGAAAAGTTTAAGGAGAAACATGTGGAGACTACTGTACACAGAGGGTAGTAGATGCCTGGAACGCATTGCCAGCAGAGGTCATAGAGGCAGGCACAGTAGATTCACTTAAGGTGCATCTGGATAGATGCATGAGTAGGTGGGGAGCAGGGGAATACAGATCCTTGGGAATTGGGTGATAGATTTAGACAATGGATTTGGATCGGCTCAGGCTTAGAGAGGCCGAAGGGCCTGTTCCTGGTCTGTAAATTTTCTTTAAACTTTGTTCTTTTTTCAAACACAGGTTCTTACAGGATAGAAGTCAAAGAGAGAGTACCAGCCTGGACCTGCTTTTTTGGGTCCAGCAGCTTTTTTCACACTAGTGCTAAAAATCAAACCAAACCAGAGAAAAGCTGAGCCTGGAGAACTGGCCACTCCCCTTTCACTGTACATGTGTTTTTCTTTAAAGCATTCTGCCTGAGGCAGTAACTATTAGCAATCATCCAATTGGCCCTACAATCCTTCAACTCCAGACTTTTCGGAGTCTGTGTCATTTACAACCTCTCTGACAAAAAAAGCCAAGGACAGCATAACCTTGCTGAAGGAGCAGCTTCATCACAAGTCTATGTGCAGCCAGCCTTGCATTGTGCTTGATGCACCTCCCCATCAACAATCTATCTTGGTCCATCCACATTGATGACATAGACAAGAAAATGCACTAATGCCTTTACTTCCTCAGAAGGCTAAGGAAATTTGGCATGTCTACAATGACTCATAACAATTTTATTGATGCTCCATGGAAACATCAGATCCAAATGCGTCTCAGCTTGGTATGGCAACCTCTCTGCCCCAAGACTGCAAGAAATTACAGAGAGTTGTGAACCTAGCCCAGTCCATTGCAAAAACCATTCTTTCCATTGACTCCATCTACACTACCCACTACCTCAGGAAAGCAGCCAATATAACCAAAGCTCCCTCCTACCACATTTATACTCTCTTCCATCCTCTTCTATCAAGCAGAAGTTACAAACATTTGGAAAAAGTTTGAAAGCAACAGATTCAAGAACAGCTTCTTCCCAGCTGTTATCAGACTTATGAATGAACTTCTCACATATTAAGAGTTGATTGTTATCTGCACCTTCTCTGCAGCTGTAACACTATCTTCTGCATTCCATTCTATTATACTCATGTACTCCTGTACAGTATGATTTGTCTGGATAGTATGCAAAACAATACTTTTCACCATATCTCAGAACATGTGACAACAATATATCAAATAAATAAATCAACAGCACCTTTCAAACTGGGCTGCACATGCAAGTCATGTCATTGAGGAGGCAGCACAATGTTTGTATACGACTGCTTCAATGAGACTAGACATTGACCGCTTGTGTATTACAGTCTCCATGCTGGAAAAATAATTTTGTTGAATTCATTACTCTTAACAGTGAGTAGATGGATTTAACATACAGATGAAGCCATAATCTAAATGAATCATGGAAGAGAATTGAAGGGCTGAATGGCCTTTGCTATTTTAATGTTGTTTCCTTGCTATAATCTCCTTAAAGCATAGGGCATACTTATGCTCATTTCAGAGAAATTCCACAGATCATGTTATCTATGATTCAGATTTTCTGATATACAACTTTATTATAAATTTCAACAGACAGGAGCAACTAATACCAATACACATGTCAAGTTAAATTCTTACTGTTATTTGCAATTTATTAATTAAAATTCCAATTTTTTTTATTGTTAGGTACAACATTTCTCAATGTTTACAGAATTAAAGCCCTAGAAAATTACTCAACAGCTCTGACAGAGATAGGTTATGTGTGGCATCAATAAAATGAACTCCCAAGAAAATTTCAACGTTGGTATTTTGTTATACTATTTTAATTCTGTCACTGAACTGAAATGTTGTTCATTGTTTTCTACTGGTGTTATACAACTTTCATAAAATTGTACTAAAACTGAAACCTGAATGTCAAAGTCTTGTCAGTAAAGGGCACAGCAGAGAGTCAATTTTATTGATTCAAAGTCTTATCATGTGAAAGACTGGACAGAAATCTGTAAGCACCTTAAAAGCATACAATCTTATCATGTTTATTTCAGCTTTGCTTGCCAAAGCACAGAGCTGAATAACATTCACCTAGAGTCATCTCCTATTTGCTGCAAAGGGATAATTTGACCATTCATTAGCAATAAAGCACTGTTGGCAGATCAAAGCAAGGTTCTAATTTTCAAAAAGTCTGAAAGGTGGCTCAACATTGTAATCTTTGCATTTGTGAAGGAAGGAATATGAGATTTTTTTCTTAAATCTAAAGTTGTAGCCAATTTCAGGTCATTTGAACAATGATTAATAAGTCTGTAAAATAATAAATGTGACTCCTCTCATCTACAAAGGAAGGAGCAAGATTGCAGAAAGTGATGGGATTGTTACCCTAAAATCTGACATAGCGAAAAAGCTAGAATCCTTTATTAAGGGGGTTAAAGCAGGGCATTTAACACAATTAAGCAAAGTCCAAATGGTTCTGTGATTGGAAATTCATGGATGACTGATTCATTCAAGATCTTTTATGAAGTAACAAGCAATGTATATAATGGTGAATCTCTTGATGTGCTGTACTTAGAAATCTAGAAGCCATTTGTCAAGGTGCCACATCAAAGGCAACAATTAAAGAATGCGATTTATTTCCAAGTCAGGATGGTGAGTGGCTTGGAGGGGAACTTGCAGGTGGTGGTGTTCCCAGGTATTTGCTGCCCTTGTCCTTCTAGAGGGAAATGGTTTGTAAGGGGCTGTCTAGAGACTTTTGGTGAATTTCTGCAGTGCACTCTGTAGATAATACATACTGATCTTACTGAGAATGAGTAGTGAGGGAGTGATGCTTTTAGATGTGGTGTCAATCAAGCAGACTGCTTTGTTCTAGATGGTGCCAAGTGTCTTGAGTGTTGTTGTATTCTGTACTCATCCACATACGTGCAGAGTATTCTGTCATGTTGCTGACTTGTGCCTTGTAGATGGCGAGCAGGCTTTGGGGAGTCAGAGATGAGTCATTCACTGCAGTATTCCTAATCTCTGAGCTGTTCTTGTCCTCACTGTGTTTACGTGATGAGTTCAGTTGAGTTTCTAGTCAATGGTAGCCCCAAGTTCATTGACAATGGGGTATTCAGTGATAGTAACTCTACTGAGTTGCAAGAGGCAGTGGGTAGATTGTCTCTTATTGTTGATGATCATTGCCTGGCATTGTGCGGTGTGAATGTAACTTTCCGTTTTTCAGCACTAGCCTGGATATTGTCCAAATCTTTTTGCATTTGAATATGGATTGCTTCAGTGTCTGAGGAGTCATGAATGGTGCTGAACATTGTGCAATCATCAGCAAACATGCCCACTTCTGATCTTATGACGGAGGGAAGGTCATTGATGAAGCTGCTCAAAATGGTTCAGGTTCTAGTGTGTATAAAGGTAATTGCCATGGCTAACATGAGTCCAAAACCCTTTGCAGCCAAAAGGACAAGCTAATTGAGTGTAGGATGGATCTCTCTGGTTTGAGATTTCCTCTCCTTGAATTTTCTCTCCTAACCCTGATATATTCTTGCTTTCAAAGAATGCAGCACCACATATTATATGTATGTAGATGGTACATTATTCTGTGTGATCTTCTCCCAGGTTTGAAAGCTAGTATCAAAACATTTAAGTAAAGTCTTCAGGTCTCCAAACAACACTTCCTTTTACTGCTATGATCCAAGACACAAGCTTTTCAATGAAGGTTTTTTTTGGTAAGCAATTGGTCATGTATTCTGGATACATGACCATTTCATCTCAGTTGTGACTGTCTCAATATGGTATTGTCATGACAGTTCAGGTGAGCACCTAAGTATCTGTTATTTTGTTCTGCTATTTCATCTTCAGTGTTTGACTTCTTGGTATGTCAGTGCTATACCACTGGGATGTAAAGGGTGGTAGAGAAATTTAGCACCTCTTAAAAGTACGCTTGCCACACTCTTTGAGGACCTATATTGGTCCTCATATTTACCTAGATCTCATTTAAAATCCCAAGATGTTGTTAGATTATGGAAAGACCTAAGGAACAACAGTTAGAACAACAATTCTAAAATCAACACCAATTCCTGGACAAAGCTTGCAAGATTACAATTACATGGATCAGTTCAGGGATTCCTGTGGCACAAAATACAAACAATGTGGTGAAATGGAGACTCTCCCACATACATTGTGAAAAACAGCAATTGTTGGTCTTGCTGCAGCAATGAAGTCCTGGCAACTGTGGGTATGCTTGCACTTAAAGGCTGCGTCTATTTAGCAACATGCTATAAATGAATTACAGTTTTTTTTCTTGTCATCTTATACAGAGGATAACATCCCTTCCTCTGATCTGGAAGTTCAAGTCCAACCCTGAAACTTGACAGCCAAGAGAGATGAGCTTATAATGCCACCAAACAGATTGAATGCCTGTAGATCCTTCCAATGTACAATAATGGCAGGTGTTAAAAGCAGGAGAGATTCCTGATAAGTCATGTGGTGGAAATGCATATTGCCCTAGCAACTCAGACTCTCTGAATCAACTATTACAGACCACCACAAACAATGTACACTTACCTCACTAGGAAATATAACATGCAAATTCAATCACAGTACTTATTCACTGAAATGGAAGGCCACCAAAAAAACTCTCACAGGTAAACTTACACTTGCAAAACCATAAAACAATTCTAAAATCAACACCAATTCCTGGACAAAGCTTGCAAGATTACAATTACATTAATCAACTCATAAAGACCCATTAGATCAACTCGAGATGACAATTCCTATTAGCAGGTCGCCTAATATCTAAATGCTAAACACATCATGCAACATTTTGATGATGATTCCAATATATCCAAGAGCTACATTATACATAAATGAATCCATTTTAAATGCACCGCTATTATCAAGTAGTATCTACATTCTGGCTTCAAAACAATATAAGTAACTTGGTTAATAGTAACAAATACTACCCATTAAAGAAGAAAGGACAATATGTGCAGAATCATATCTGCTTCATCTTTCAAGTGGCACTTTTTCTTCATCCCCACTTCATCTTGACCTTTGGTAAACACATGAAATAATACTTGAAATATACCAGATCATATTTTCCATTTTTTAAAATTCTGCCAATTCATTATATTTTATATTTGTAACAGGAAAAAGAAAGAGCAGCAGAAATGGGCTGAGTTATTTTATCACAATATATTACACCGAATTGGCTCAGCAAAACATTTTGAATTAATTTACCCCCGAAAGAAGCAGTTTATCAAACACTTTTCAGGAAGTTGACTTCACTTTAAATTCTAAAATAACTCTGGAGCAACACTGTTGACGAAGAGTAATTTTCTTATGATTCAAGTAAGTGATCAGTATGAACAGAAGGTCAAACTTGTGCTTAAATAATGTGTTATCACTTCTTTGAGATAACCCACAATGCTTTGCAATAAGTACACTTTTGAACTGTTGTTCTTGTTGTTAAGTGGGCAAATAGACTTAAATGTGCAATTATAAGTAGATAAAATTTCAATTGCAGGATTTTTTCTGTATAGCTTTATGTTGATAATGCTATACAAATAGCATTCCATGTCTATATCCAAACCATCAAGCATAGAACATGGAGATTGGATTAAGTTTTCTCCTCTGAAGGGCACAAGTGAACTATTTGTATTTTTCTGGTGAATTTGCAGCTTTCACAATCATCTTCTGGCATTGGACCATAAATTCCTCTTTTTGTTACATTTATATACACCACTTCTTATTGTGGGGGTTTGAATACACAATCTCTGAGGCCATAACTAGTAGCCTTGATATAAAGATCGTAATCAAAATATGACCTTTCTGAATGCAGTATACGAAGAGATTTGCCTCTATAGAAAATGCAACAAGCTTGTTGTTGGAATACAAGAGTGACTTAATTATTTTTTTAAAAGTCACATAATAAACATAGTGCTGGAAGAACGAAATGCAATAAAGACTACTTATGCATTCCATTGACCTCAATTGATGATAAAAGCAAAGAAACATTTCAAGGATTTTTAGCAGTAAATCAGATTTGGGTCTGATTTTTAGATAGAGCTGGATTCCAAAGTTCCCACATGTGCAAGCACATATTGTGTCCTTTGCTCAGCAAGTAAGTGAGCATTTCCATGAGAAGTATAACAGACAGATTTCAGAAGAATAATGTTCTGTCAATATTTTCACACAATTAATTTATAAACTGATGCAGAATATTAGGGTGAGGCTTCAACAACTCTTGTGTTCTTGGTATTTACATAGACTGCTGCCTTAACCAGCAGTGATCCCTGTGGTTTACTCATAACCTTGTTGTTCAGGTCATGAGTTTCCAGAATCTGGTATTTCTACACCTCCATCTTTCCTCAATGTTGTATATGTTGGACTCAGCCAATTTCAAGCCCTCTCCCACACTGTGAGTACGTAGTCTGGGGGAAAAAAATACAGTGAAAACTGCATAACAGGATCCCTGTGAAAAATGGCCATTTCTTGAGAGATGCAAATAACTTAGTGAAATGATGTCACTTGAAAATATTGCCATTGGAAACTGGATTATTGTATTCAGTCAATGAACAGATATGGGGGCTGAAATTTCAGCTTCTAGCTGACTTAGTAACTGCATAATTTAGCCCAAAACATCCAAGTCTCTAAGCTCATGCAGTGATTGAGATCTGTTTAGGTATGTGAGGGTACGAGATCCTGTGTAGAGATGCAGGGGATAAGGTTGATAGCACTCCCTACAGGCCTGCTTTTCTAGGTGCAGGAGAAGCCACTGGTCACTCTGTAGAAAAACTGCACATCCATCTCATACTTCTAAATGTTCAAACAAGTTGTAGAGAGAGGATGCCCCTAACTTGTGGGACTCTCTCTCTCTCTCTTAGCTTCTACAGCTAGTCTTCTCAAGTTGCAGGACCTCTTGTAACATCTTTAGCTTCAAAATCCCACCCAGCATCCTTCATAGGATGGAGAACAGCTCTTTATACCAATTAAGGGGGTGCACCCATGAAAAGTCCAATGAATGGCTGCCTCCCTGTGATTTGGTGCATGGTGGCAAATGGTTCTTCACATTGTTTCCCATCCCCTGAGGGTAAATCTAGCCTATGAATCTTGTAGAACATTAAAATTAACTTCAGCTTCCTTCAGTATTCTCTGAATCCAATTATCTTTGTGAGAATGCTATGATCTCAGGGGAGGCAATGGCCTTGTGGTATTATTTCTAGATTATTAATTCAGAAGTTTAGCTAACATTCTGGGGATCTGGGTTCAACTCATGCTGTGGCAAATGGCAGAATTTGAATTCAGTAAAGAATCTGAAATTAGGGTCTAATGATGACTGTGAAACCATTCTTGGGAAAAATCCATTTGGTTCACAAATGTCTGTTAGGAAAGAGAATCTGCTGTCCTTACCTGGTCTGGTCTACACGTGACTCCAGACCCATAGCAATGTGGTCAACTCTTAACAGCCCTCTGGGCAAGTAGGGATGGGCAATAAATGCTGGCCATGCCAGCGACACTCACATTCTGCGAGTGAATTTTTAAAAAAATTTTGGTCGCTCATAAGCGCCAATATACTTTTATATTTCACAAAGGGTTCCATATTTACAACCCGAAAGATTCGATATGCTTCCAAATTTGTCAACACACTGTTCCAACAATTGTACGTGCTTGATGTTGACTGAACTGGGAAAAAAACAAGCTATCAAAAGCTGTGGTTTTTATAAACTTGGGAAACAAGCATTCATACTCATTAAAAATGAAACATATATTTTACAACATCAAACGATGCAATAGATTCTCAAGACATCATTTCTGAGATTAGTTTTTTCAAATAAAGATAAATAATATTGGAAGTTTTGCACTCATAAAGAAGCTACATGTACCACTGTTATAGAGCACAAGGAGGTGCGAAAGAATGAAGAAGTCAGAATTAGTGCATTATTTGTGGGCTAGCTTGCTTACAGTTCTGCTGTATTAATGCCCACGGAATGAAGGCAAAGTCATTTATTACAAAGGAGGCTCAATATTAAAGATAATTCATTCACAGCCTGCACTAAATGAAGATCCATCAAGTACTCATTTCAGTTTTCAACATCCGAAAGATTAATAAATGAGATAATGCATATGGTATCATCAATTGATCAGCGTCCTTTTTGTTAACTCCTTTGATATTCTCTGAATAACATTTCTGAATTGTTTCAAATCATGAACAAACAAGAAATGAACAATAGTCATACTTGTGCCACCCACTTCTCTGACACAAATTAGTACATAGGGCCTCTATTGAGAATCAATGCCAAAAGTGATTTGCAGTGATACATGTCTAACACAAAATGCTAAAGAACAATGTCCAGAGAATAATTGCTATCTGACAGTGAGTGACAACAACTTAATATAATCAATAACCACTGGCATTTGTATAGAATTTTGAAGTGGAACAACTTCTCATTGCATTGTTTAAAGGCTGGCAGTGCTTTTGTACTCAGTAGCATCACTGGAGAGGTCATGGTTGCTGCTGGTATGACACTCACTCAGGACCTCAGACTAATGAGGCACCCAGGCAAGATGACCAATGGCTGGAAGGGGATATTGAGAAGGAGTTGCCAGGGAAGGGTGTCAGCAGGAAGTATTGGGACTAATTCTCAGCAGTCTTAATAGTCCATGTACTGGCTTTAGTTGGCAGTTGGCTGGGAAGGCCTTCTTTCTCTGGACTTAATTGAGCTGAAGATGGGAAGAGGGCAGGGTCTACCTGATTAACATTTCACTGTCACTAAACTCACCAGAGAGAAAGGTACAAACTGCTGCCCATTGAGAAGGTTTTTCAATTGCTTGAGGAATGTGTCACAACTCTAATAGGAGGAATACATGAAAAACATATCATGACCCATTATGAGCCATGACATTCATGATTCAATCACTAAAATGGCCAATTTTATTTTCATTATCCAAGATAAAAAAGACTTTCACTCCTTTTTTTGTTAATAAATCCAAAGCAGATCATTTATTATAAGTGGTATGAAGACGTGGGTATACTGTACCTTTAAGAAAGTTAAAAACTAGCAGAACAACCAGACAGCACCAAATGTTCTGAACAAGATATAATGTAATCTTTTGGTCCAGCAGCTGGAGTAGCTGGTTGCCCGGAGACAAAACCAAATTTGAATCAGGCCAATCAGTTTAAATTATACCCCAAAAAACACCAAACTCCAATCAAGTTTGAATTTAGTATATTGCCAATACTAAAAGCCAATAACACAATCTGAAGCTTTGGGGGTATAAGACGGGGGAAAATTGAACAGTTGGAAGAGAACTGCCAAAAGACCAACAGATGTAAGCTGCTTGTCAGAACTCTCTGAGAGGTATCTATCTAGAGAAGGAGTTTGCACAGAGAGAAAAACATCAACACTGACCTTTCAGTATATCTTAATTAGGGGTTTTATTGGACTAGTATTATAGAAGGGAAAGTAAAGGATATGTTAAAGGAAAGAGTTGTAAATAATTGTCAGTTAATTATTCTCTGTTATACTTTAAGAAATAAAGTTGTTAATTTTTACTTTAAATGGTTCTTGGCCTCTTAAATTTTCACAGCTTACTGCACAGGATAAATCTTTTCTGTGTTGCTGGTTTAAATTAAGCAGGAGGGTTTACCCCGTGTTGTAATATAGGCAACATTTATTCTTTAAACCATTGACAGAACTGGTTCACAACTAGATTATATTCTAGAATTAAACTATATTCCCTTAATTCCAAACAAACACACTCACACAACATGACATGACAGCGTTGCAAAGATAATCTGTTTTATCTTAACAGAGAAAAAGAAAACCCTCTGTGGGTCAAGGCCCTGAACTCACATAATGAAATGAGATGATTTTGCATATTTCTCCAAGTATCCAGTCAATGAGATTGAAATACTGATCTCTGTAGAATGTTGGAAACTCTTCAGATCAAACTTCATTCCGGATGGAAAGTCATTCAGACGTAAAACTTTGATTAGACGTAATTGTTCATCTTCCGGGTTTTGTGAGTTACTAAAAGATACTGATTTCTTTAAATTCCTCAGGGTCTTAGAAAGGCTTCACTGAGACAGAGAGAGAGATCTATACAGCTTGTCCAGATGCAACATTTCTTCTTACGTTTTCAGGGGAGAAAGACTGGCCTAGTGCACACTTTGGAGTTTTTATTCTTCCATGGCCACACCCAGATCTGGATAAAATCTGGAAACAAGTCCTGAAGATGTTGCTCTGCAACCTTCAATGTTGAAGTAGAGTCAACGGACCTGAAACGTTATCTCTGCTTTCTCTCTATAGAAGCTGCTAGACCTGCTGAGTTATCCCAGCAATTTCTATTTTGCTTCAAGGCATAGTCTCCATCTCTTCCAAACCAAGTTGCCCAGCAACTAGATCTGTAAATCTCATTTCTTACTTCTCTGAAACCTCACTTGACTTTTCCATAATTAGCAGGTGAGTTATAGCTCATATTGCTGTGGAATAATTCCAAGAAATTGTCCCTTCAAAGTCTTTGTGAGCCCCTTTTAATCCAGAAGGTACAAACAGTTCCATATTTTAATTCATCACTCTCTATAAACATAAATACATAGTCCCAATAAATGGATGAGGGTAGGAGGCGAAGCAGTCAGATTCTTAGTATAAAGTTGATTTGCCTACAATGGGAAAGGTATGATTGTGCATGTGAAAAGAGGGCTATGCCTCACATGAATATATGAACTGAAAGATTCAGCAGTCACAGACACACTGCAATATCAGGCTACAACCAAAACTGTGTGATAGCAACTCACTGAACATGGTTTCACATAAACTGCTCCTCATTCTCCCTACCACATGCCTAACAGACTTCAGTTCTCCTAGGGGAGGCAATGGGCTCATGGCACTATCACTAAACTGTTCATCCACAGGTCCAGGTAATGTGCTGGCAATCTGGGTTTGAACTCAGCAAAATCTGAAAGTAAGAGTCTAATGATGACTGTGAGTTGATTGTTGAGAAAAACCCATCTGCTTCACTAATGTCTGCCATCCTTACTTGGGCTGACCTACATGTGACTCCAGACCCACAGCAATGTGGATGACTCTTAACTGCCCTCTGGGTAAATGCTGGCTTGGCCAGTGATGCCCTCATCCCATGAATGATTTTTAAAAAACAGCCTTATTTCTAATGCAGAATGCCAATGCAATATTTTTTTTCCTTCCCTGTTAAAGAAGAAGTTCCATTTATGGCAGCAAGGCGTGCCATCTACTAGATGTACTGCAATGACTTGTCAAGCCTCTTCAAAGACTTCATGTAAATTCATGACCTCTACCACCGTGACCAGGGTCACAGGTATATGGGAACTCCACTACCAGCAGATACACCTCAAAGTCAGTTAGCATCCTGATTAGGAACTATATCACTATTTATTCACTGTTGCTGAGTCAAAATCATGGCACTCCATCGCTAACAGCACGGAATTGTTATGTTGCAGAAGGAGCTCATTTGGCACATCAAGCTGAATCTTATCAAGATTTTGCTCAGTATCATTTTCATCATTTTCGTGGAGGGTTTCTGTACATGAGGCCAAGCATATTTTCTCAGAGGGTGATCCCAAATTCAACTCAATAATTACCGATCCAGCCCCTTAATGCCACACTCACCACTGCGCAGAAATCCTGACATATTCCAGCATCGCTGCTGTCAGTGCCACTTGTAGAAAGTTGGCAGACACCAAGTAAAGTACTGGAATTCTGGAACTGACCTGCACAGTTCCACATATTCCTCCAGGGTGTGGCAGAGAAGAGCAAATTGATGGCCCACTTTGGAGACAGGGACATGGGAATAGTGAAGAAGAGGGACATCCTTTTTTCTAGGACTGCCGGAGGAGACCACACCACCAAAACCTGCCAGTCTGGTCTGGGATTGCGCTCCAGAACAGTACAGTCTCTAGAAAATGACGAGAGTTACAGGAAGAAGGTTAATGACCTGTTTCCTTCCTCAAGTATAAGTATCATTATATTCTGTCTACTACCTTACACTCACCCTAACTCTGCTATTCTGCTATTGCACCAGCTCCCAACATGACTACGATGTTGTGGCCATCACGGAAACGTGGATAGATGAGGGACAGGAATGGCTGTTGGAGGTTCCTGGTTACAGATGTTTCATAAGATTAGGGAGGGTGGTAAAAAAGGAGGGGGGGGGGTGGTGTTGCTAATTAGAAATGGTATAACGGCTGCAGAAAGGAAGTTTGAGGGGGATCTGCCTCTGGAGGTAGTATGGGCTGAAGTCAGAAATAGGAAAGGTGCAGTCACCTTGTTGGGTGTTTACTATAGGCCCCCCAATAGCAGCAGAGATGTGGAGAAACAGATTTTGGAAAGGTGCAGAAGTCACAGGGCCGTAGTCATGGGCGACTTCAACTTCCCAAATATTGATTGGAAGCTCTTTAGATCAAGTAGATTGGATGGGGCGGTGTTTGTGCAGTGTGTCCAGGAAGCTTTTCTAACTCAGTATGTAGATTGTCCAACCAGAGGGGAGGCCATATTGGATTTGGTACTCGGTAATGAACCAGGACAAGTGGTGGGCTTGTTAGTGGGTGAACATTTTGGTGATGGTGACCACAATTCTGTGACTTTCACCTTGGTTATGGAGAGAGATAGGTGCGCACAACAAGGTAGATTTTACAATTGGGGGAAGGGAAATTACGATGCTGTAAGACAGGATTTGAGGAGCATACGTTGGGAGCATAGACTGTCAGGGAAGGATGTGGTGGAAATGTGGAACTTTTTCAAGGAGCAGATACGACGTGTCCTTGATATGTATGTACCTATTAGGCAGGAAAGAAATGGTCGTGTGAGGGAGCCTTGGTTGATGAGGGAGGTTGAATGTCTAGTAAAGAGGAAGAAGGAGGCTTACATAAGGTTGAGGAAACAGGGTTCAGACAGAGCAGTGGAGGGATACAGGATAGCCAGAAGGGACCTGAAGAGAGGGATTAGGAGAGCTAAGAGAGGGCATGAAAAATCCTTGGCGGATAGGATCAAGGATAACCCCAAGGCATTTTATGCGTATGTGAGAAACCTGAGAATGACGAGAACGAGGGTAGGTCCGATCAAGGACAGTAGTGGGAGACTGTGTATTGAGTCAGAAGAGATAGGAGAGGTCTTGAACAAGTACTTCTCTTCAGTATTTACGAACGAGAGGGACCGTATTGTTGAAGAGGAGAGTGTGAAACGGACTGGTAAGCTAGAAGAGATACTTGTTAGGAAGGAAGATGTGTTGGACATTTTGAACAACTTGAGGATAGACAAGTCCCCCGGGCCTGACGGGATATATCCTAGGATTATGTGGGAAGCAAGAAAGGAAATTGCAGTACCGTTGGCAATGATCTTCTCGTCTTCACTGGCAACGGGGGTGGTACCAGGGGACTGGAGAGTAGCGAATGTTGTGCCCCTGTTCAAAAAAGGGAATAGGGATAACCCCGGAAATTACAGGTCAGTTAGTCTTACTTCTGTGGTAGGCAAAGTAATGGAAAGGGTACTGAGGGATAGGATTTATGAGTATCTGGAAAGACACTGCTTGATTAGGGACAGCCAGCACGGATTTGTGAAGGGTAGGTCTTGCCTTACAAGTCTTATTGAATTCTTCGAGGAGGTGACCAAGCATGTGGATGAGGGTAGAGCAGTGGATGTAGTGTACATGGATTTTAGTAAGGCATTTGATAAGGTTCCCCATGGTAGGCTTATGCGGAAAGTCAGGAGGCATGGGATAGAGGGAAATTTGGCCAATTGGATAGAAAACTGGCTAACCGGTCGAAGGCAGAGAGTGGTGGTAGATGGTAAATATTCAGCCTGGAGCCCAGTTACAAGTGGAGTTCCGCAGGGATCAGTTCTGGGTCCTCTGCTGTTTGTAATTTTTATTAATGACTTGGATGAGGGAGTCGAAGGGTGGGTCAGTAAATTTGCAGATGATACGAAGATAGGTGGAGTTGTGGACAGTGAGGAGGGCATTTGTCGTTTGCAAAGGGACTTAGTTATGATGCAGAGCTGGGTTGAGGAGTGGCAGATGGAGTTCAACCCTGCCAAGTGTGAGGTTGTCCATTTTGGAAGAACAAATAAGAATGCAGAATACAGGGTTAATGGTAGGGTTCTTAGTCAGGTGGAGGAACAGAGGGATCTTGGGGTCTATGTATATAGATCTTTGAAAGTTGCCACTCAGGTGGATAGAGTTTGTAAGAAGGCCTCTGGAGTATTATCATTCATTAGCAGAGGGATTGTATTCAAGAGTCGTGAAGTGATGTTGCAGCTGTACAGGACTTTGGTTAGGCCACAGTTGGAGTACTGTGTGCAGTTCTGGTCGCCTCACTTTAGGAAAGATGTGGAAGCTTTGGAGAGGGTGCAGAGAAGATTTACCAGGATGTTGCCTGGAATGGAGAATAGGTCGTACGAGGATAGGTTGAGAGTTCTCGGCCTTTTCTCGTTGGAACAGCGAAGGATGAGGGGTGACTTGATAGAGGTTTATAAGATGATCAGAGGAATAGATAGAGTAAACAGTCAGAACCTTTTTCCCCGGGTACAACAGACTGTTACAAGGGGACATAAATTTAAGGTGAAGGGTGGAAGCTATAGGGGAGATGTCAGGGGTGGGTTCTTTACCCAGAGAGTGGTGGGGGCATGGAATGCGCTGCCCGTGGGAGTGGTAGAGTCAGAATCATTGGCGACCTTTCAGCGGCATTTGGATAGGTACATGGATGGGTGCTAAATCTAGGATAGAAGTTCGGCACAACATCGTGGGCCGAAGGGCCTGTTCTGTGCTGTATTGTTCTATGTTCTATGTTCTATGTTCTATGACAGGATTCAGTTTGTCAGTGTCATTTCCAAGGTCTAGATCTGTCCAGTTTCATTTGAATTGTAGTTGTTTGATACAGTTCAGTGTCTTACTGGGCTACTTCAGATACCATTTCAAAGTCACCAACATTTGAAAATGGAATAGTGTAAATTGGATGGGCTTCAGATTGGTTTCACAGGTCGGCACAACATCAAGGGTCAAAGGGCCTGTACTGCGTTGTAATGTTCTATTATGCAAGGTCTAGAGTTATGTATAGGTTAGACTTGATTAAAAATAGCAGAATTCCTTCGCAAATGAGTGCATTAGTGATCTAAATGACTTTTTAAAAATAATCGATTCATGGTCACAATTACGGACAACAGCACTTATCTCCTGTTATATTGATTATATTTAAATTTTACTAAATGTTCCGGTAGAATTTGAACTCATGTCCTCATGGTTATTAGCCCTGTGACATTATTACCGGATAATTGCCTTCCAAGTAAATATGACTGAAATGGGATGACATATTCAGCTTTCACAAACAGGTTAGCAGTGATCATAGTCAGGGTGAATGAAACTTAACAGGCTTTATTGAATATAACTTTGTACTCTGGATGGTAAAAGAGGACACTTTCTCGAACTCTACAGAATCAGGTTCCAATAGCTTGTGGCCTGACATCAATGTAACAAAATTTCTTACACACATTCTCAGTAGGTATTGTTAGACCATTGGTTGAGTTAACATTTTACTTCACATCTTCCTCCCCACCTCCAAGTTCTTGGAATGCACCCATTTTGATCATCAACAATTTACCATGAAGTCTTTAGTCTTACTTTCTTACCCACACTCTCTTTTGCCTGTGATGCTAATCTCCAACAGTATTCTCAGCTCTCTTGAAGGACATGAAGGGTGCACGTGCTCTCCTATCATTGTCATGAAACGTGATTGCAGTGGTGAAGTGGGCAGAAAGCTTCTCACAACAGCTTGTTCTCAGGATCTACAGCAATGACCCCTGGCCAAGGAAAACCTTGAAAGAAAACTCTTCTGGCTCCAGTTCAATGGGAACTGACATCACTTTGACATAGATCTTTATGCACATGCTCAGTGGCTTAAATTATAGTTGAGCCTTTACTTCACAGTGACTTGCAAGTTTCAGTGCCATCCTGCTGACTGTGAAACAACACTGAGAGCCCCAGGTAATTCTTGGAAGAAGTTAGAAATTCAAGGCCACAGAAACTTAACAGTTCTTTGCAGGGTGTGGTACACCATGCTGTGTGGTATGAGGTTTTCTGTGAACAGGACAGAAGACTTACTGACCATGTGGCCTTGAACATCTGGCTCTTGCCAAGAATTGGCTTCAGACCTCAGCACTGTCTTACAATCTATCTATCTCAGTCTTTAATATACTTAATGATCCAGCACCAACAGCCCTTTATGGTCAAGAATTCCACAGATTCACAACCCTCTGAGAGAAGAAATTCCTCTGTCTTAAATGAGCATCCCCTTATTCTGAGATTGAGCCCTCTGGTCTCCCAAAACAGGAAACATCCTTTCTGCATCTCGCCGTGATGTCCTCCAAAAAACTTGCAGGTTTCATCTCTCATTCTTCTATATTCCAGTGAGTACAGATCCAACTTACTGAACCTCTCCCATTAAGACAGTCTCTCCATGGCTGTTCATGAATTTCTCTGGACTGTCTCCAATGCCAGTACATCTTTTCTTAGATAAGGAGCCAAAGCTGTTTATAGTATCCAAGCTGTGATCTGACCAATATCTTGTATAGCTTTAGCAAAACCTGTCTTTTTTTTAAGAGCCTGTTTACCTTCCATCTTGTCCATTGAGTTATAAAAACCCTGCCCACCATCACAGCTCAATAAGGGAACAGAGAGAAACATGAGCTGCACTAACTCTTATTCTCTGTTCTTTAATTAACTGATCAGGGAGCTTACAGATTGTATGGAAGGAAAGGTTTATGTGAAAGAATTTCTATTTCTATGACAAAGGCTACATGAAGGGAAACTGCAATAAATGGTGCAACTCAGTCACGTGGCATGTGTATCAGGTTTGGGAACTTCCCAATATAACTTCAGGCAGGTAATTAAATCCCTACATTAATTTCAAGGTATCTCTGTGTTCCACGGAGAAAGGCACTCCCTTATCGGCTAACTTATTTTATTCTGTTATCTGTAGAGCCAGAGCCTGTTCATTTCCAAAACTAAGCTCAATATAAAGTGAAATAATGGAAATAAGGGCATCATCTAAATGAGCTCAGTCACTGGTACCATATTTATTTTTAATTCCTTTCCTCTAGCACATTCATCATACCTGTACTTGGCAGCTCATATGATGTGTGGGTTAAAACAAGAAACCCTCTGTGTGGATTTCTCTCATTTCAAAAGAATGACTACAATGCATCAAGTGAGATTCCTGCTTCAGTTGTGCAAAAGCAGAACTAGTCAGATAAATGCTGCTCAGTTTTTCATTCAGGTTTTAATTATATATTATAAATCTAAAAAGCAACATGTCATTTAATCGCAGCAACCTCATCAAATAAGTGATAACCAGAACAATTACCTGTACATATTGAGGCCACTTAGAACCTGCATCAAGCTCCCATATTAAAGTAATTGTTATACTCATAGCTATTACCCTCTCCACTTCTGTGAATTGTGTTTATTAAACATTACCAGGGAGAGCAGCAGCAACCATTATTTTCCACTGTTATTTAAGCCCAGAGGATTAATTTCAGCAGTTGTGAAACTGATATTAAAATACTGCATCGTGTTTTATCATTGAGAGTTTCAGTACTCAGCTCTGGAAAATACAAGTTATTTCAAATAAAGGCAATGGTGAAAGTAGGACAAAGAACACGATAGGTTATATAGGGAAAAGGCAAATTTGGGAAAGTACTTTAAATCGTTCTTCATGAAATAGGATTCACAAACACGCTTAAGTAACAAATTATGACCCACAAGTCTCTTGCACCACTGATTCTCAGTAACAGCAGTGTGTACCATCTGCAAGCTTCACTGCTGGAATTCACCAAGGCTCCTTAGACAGTATCATCCAAACCCAAAACCACTTCCATCTAGAAGGACAAGGGCAGCAGCTACATGGGAACACAAGCACATGTAATTTCCTCTCCAAGCCACTCACCATTCTGACACTATCACTGGGTCAAAATCCTGAATTCCCTCTCTAATGGCATTGTGGGATATCTACACCAGATGGACTGCAGTCGTTCAAGAGAGCAATGCACCACTACCTTCTCAAGGGCAACTAAGATGGGTAATAAATGCTGTTCCAGCCAATGTCACCCATATCCCACAAGTAAATTTTTAATAGAAGACTGAATTCTCAATAGGTTTGTAGACCCAAAGGGGAAGCATTTACTTTGGCTTGATGTCAGACATGGGGAAATCACAGTGCAGCCTGACCCTTTACATGGCTACAGTCCAGTACTGAGGGCGGGACAGTGGCTTAGTGGTTAGCACTGCTGCCTCACAGCACCAGAGACTTGGGTTAGATTCCAGCCACGGGTGAATATTAAAATATTGCAAAATGTTTAATCACTGAGAGTATCGGTACTCAACACTTGAAAATATGAGCTATTTCAAAAAAAGTCAATGGTGAAAGTAGGACAAAGGACACAATAGGCTACACAGGGAGAAGGCAAATTTGGGCAAGTATCTTAAATTGATCTTCATGAAGTATGATCTATGAGCACTCTTAAGTGACAAATTATGACCTACAAGCATCCCTCCACCACTGTCTCTCAGTAACAGCAGAGTATACTGTTTACAAGATGGTGAAAGTGAGTACTGCAGATGCTGGAGATCACAGTCTCGGTTAGAGTGGTGCTGGAAAAGCACAGCAGGTCAGGCAGCATCCGAGGAGCAGGAAAATTGATGTTTCGGGCAAAAGTCCTTCATCAGGAATTAAGGCAGAGAGCCTCCAGGGTGGAGAGATTAATGAGAGGGTGGTGGGGGGTGGGACTCGGGAGAAGGTAGCTAAGAGTACAATAGGTGGATGGAGGTGAGGATGAAGGTGATAGGTCGGAGTGGAGGATGGAGCGGATAGGTTGGAAAGAGGATTGGCAGGTAGGACAGATCATGAGGATGGTGCTGAGCTGGAAGGTGGGGTAAGGTGGAGGGAGGGGAAATGAGGAAACTGGTGAAGTCCACATTGATGCCCTGGGGTTGAAGTGTTCCGATGTGGATGATGAGGAGTTCTTCCTCCAGGCGTTGGGTGGTGAGGGAGTGGCGGTGAAGGAGGCCTAGGACCTGTATAACATCAACAGACTGGGAGGGAGAGTTGAAATGTTCGGCCACGGGGCAGTGGGGTTGATTGGTGCGGGTGTCCTGGAGATGTTCCCTAAAGTACTCTGCAAAGAGGCGTCCATTCTCCCCAACGTAAAGGAGACCATGTCGGGAGCAACGGATACAATAAATGACATTAGTAGATGTGCAGGTGAATCTTTGATGAATGTGGAAAGCTCCTTTGGGGCCTTGGAACGAGGTGAGGGAGGTAGTGTAGGCGCTGGTTTTGCACTTCCTGCGGTGGCAGGGGAGGATGCCAGGAAGGGAGGGTGGCTTGTTGGGGGGAGTAGACCTGACCAGGTAGTCATGGAGGGAACAGTCTTTGTGGAAAGCGGATAGGGGTGGGGAGGGAAATATATCCCTGGTGGTGGGGTCCATTTGAAGGTGACAGAAATGTCGGCAGATGATTTGGTTTATGCGAAGGTTGGTAGGGTAGAAGGTGAGCACCAGGGGCGCTCTGTCCTTGTTATGGTTAGAGGGGTGGGGTCTGAGGGCGGAGGTGCGGGATGTGGACGAGATGCGTTGGGGGGGGTAATCTTCAACCACGTGGGAAGGAAAATTGCGATCTCTAAAGAAGCAGGCCATCTGGTGTGTTCTGTGGTGTAACTGGTCCTCCTGGGAGCAGATCCGGCGGAGGCGGAGGAATTGGGAATACGGGATAGCATTTTTGCAGCAGATCGGGTGAGAAGAGGTGTAATCCAAGTAGCTGTGGGAGTCGGGGGTTTGTAAAAAAATGTCAGTGTTAAGTTGGTTGTCATTAATGGAGATGGAGAGGTCCAGGAAGAGGAGGGAGGTGTCAGAGATGGTCCAGGTAAATTTAAGATCAGGGTGGAATGTGTTGGTGAAGTTGATGAACTGCTCAATCTCCTCGCGGGAGCACGAGGTGGTGCCGATGCAGTCATCAATATAGCGGAGGAAGAGGTGGGGAGTGGTGCCGATGTAACTACGGAAGATGGACTGTTTTATGTAGCCGACGAAGAGACAGGCATAGCTGGGGCCCATACGGGTGCCCATGGCGACCCCTTTAGTCTGGAGGAAGTGGGAGGGTTCGAAGGAGAAATTGTTAAGGGTGAGGACCAGTTCGGCCAAACGAATGAGAGTGTCAGTGGAAGGGTACTGTTGGAGACGTCTGGAGAGGAGAAAATGGAGGGCTTGGAGGGCCTGGTCACGGCGGATGGAGGTGTAGAGGGATTGGATATCCATGGTGAAGATGAGGCGTTGGGGGCCGAGGAAACTGACATCTTGGAGGAGGTGGATGGCATGGGTAGCGTCTCAAATGTATGTGGGGAGTTCCTGGACTGGGGGGATAGGATTGTATCGAGATGGGTGGATCTTCAGTAGAGTAGGAGCATGCTGAGACAATGGGTCGGCTGGGGTGGTCAGGCTTGTGGATCTTGGGAAGGAGGTAGAACCGGGCAGTGCGGGGTTCCCAAACTATAAGGTTGGAAGCTGTGGGTGGGAGATCTCCTGAGGTAATGAGGTTCTGTATGGTCTGGGAGATGATGGTTTGGTGATAGGGGGTGAATTATGGTCAAGGGGGCAATAGGAGGAGGTGTCTTCGAGTTGGCGCCTGGCTTCAGTGGTGTTGAAGTTAGTGCACCAAACTACTACTGCACCCCCTTTATCCACTGGTTTGATGGTGAGGTTGGGATTGGAGCAGAGAGATTGGAGGGCTGCGCGTTGTGAGTGTGAGAGGTTGGAGTGGGGGAGGGGGGTAGACAGGTTGAGGCGGTTAATGTCTTGGCGTCAGTTGGAAATGAAGAGGTCGAGGGCGTGGAATAGGCCAGCACGGGGTGTCCAGGTGGATGGAATGCATTGGAGGTGAGTGAGGGGGTCCTCGGAAGGTGGGCGGGAGTCCTGATTGAAAAGTTAAGCTCGGAGGCGGAGGCGGCAGATGTGTCAATGTCACGACACGTATTGAACTCATTGATGCATAGATGGAGGCAGATAAAGGTAAAGCAGTACAGGAGCAGTCTGGTGATTCTCAACTTTCAACTTGCTGAACTTCAGAAGATTCAAATGAAGACTCCCAACCTCAAGATAAAAACTCTTCTAGGTGAGACAAGAAACATTAAATTATATTCATTTCTCCCTATTTCCTATTTTGTTCTATTTTTGTGTTTTATATTAACTTTTCAGGTAAGCAGAAAAGTGGCAGATTGAATTCATTGGAAAAGTGTTAAGTTATATTCTTGAGATCAAACAAGACAATAAATTCTCAGTAAATGGATGAGACTAGGAAATATAGAGGAAATGTGGTACCTTTTAGTGCATGCCTGGTAATCCCTGAAGGTGACAGGATATATTGGCAAAGTGCTTAAGAAAATGTGCAATATTTTCCTATATTAGCTAAGGCATAAAATATATGAGCAGGGAGGTCATACTGAAACTATTTTTAAAAATTGTTAGGCTACATCTTGAGTGCTGAGTGTCATTCTGGTCACCTCATCACAGAAAGCATTGAGAAGGATACGGAGGAGATTTACACAATTGTTATCAGGACTAGAAAATTGCAATTTTAGGAAAAATTGGATAGATTATTGTTGTTCTCGCTGGGTCAAAAACCTGAAATTCCCTCCCCAATGGCATTGTGGGTCTACCTACCACACTTGGACTGCAACGATTCAAGAAGTCAGCTCACCACTACCTTCTCAGGGGAAACCAGGGACAGGCAATACTGGCCCAGCCAAATTTGCGCATGTCCCATGAGTAAATTAAAAAAAGGATACTGAGGGGAGACTAAATGGAAGTTGTGAGAGGCCCGGGAAAAGTAGTTGGGAAGGATCTATTTCCCTTAGTATTGTATCAATGACCAGGGGTTATAGATGTAAAGTGATTGCTGGTGTGTGTTTTGCCTCTAGCATGATATTTATACTTAGTGAGCTTATGCTTATGTTATTTCCAACAATATAAGAACAAGATGTAGATAAAGTGATATTGAAAAATCTGGTAGATCTTTATTGCAGCTCATACATATACATACAAAATTACATTACCAGGCACTTCAGGGTGTAGTTATTGCCAGAGAGTGGTGAACCTATGGAATTCCATGCCACAGAAAGTGATTGAGGCCAGAACATTGTATGATTTCAAAAAAGTGTTAGGTATCATGCATAGGGCGAAAGGGATCAAAGGTTTTGGGGGGAACAGCGGGAATACAGCACTCAGTTGGATGATCAGCCATGAGCATCAAAGGTTGGAGCAGACTTGAAGAGCCGAATGATCTCCTCCTAATCTTATTTTCCATATTTGTAGGTCTAACTTTAAATTATTCAATTACAAACAGTAGCATTCATCTATCAGCAGCGACTTAAGATGGAATCTGAGACCTTCATACCCTGAAGTCACATGCTACGATAATGATAATATCATCAGTCTGATAGATCATCAGGGGTTGCACGGTGGCTCAATGGTTAGCGTTACTGCCTCACAGGGACCTGGGTTTAATTCCAGCCTTAGGTGACTGTGTGTATGGAGCTTGCACATTCTCCCACAGTCCAAAGATGTGCAGGTTAGGTGGATTGGCCATGCTAAATTACTCATGGTGTTCAGGAATGTACAGGCTAGGTGCATTAGCCATGGGAAGTGCAGGGACAGGGTATGGAGATGGGTTGGTATGGGCCTGTTGGGCTGAATGTCCTGTTTCCACACTGGATGGATTCTATTCTATTCTATGATATGTCTTTAAAGATAAACTGGCATAATGACTGTGAGCCATATCCCAACATGCCCCTTTTTCCAAAGATAGAAAATATCCCAAACAGATGCACAAGGTTGTACGTAAGGTCATGCTGAAAATTTGGTGATTATAGAAACAGGTTAAAATAAAGTTTACCAGATTAACCATTCAAATTTCAATGCAATGCTTTGGAGAGGTTTACACTGTTCTCAGTTACACTTGTTTGACAATGTGGTTATTTTTCTGATGATTGCTGTCACTCAATATCAACACAAAGTCATTATCAGAGTTTTCTTTCTTGTTTGTTTTGTGCATCATTGGCATGTTGCACATTGGGCTGAAGGGGCTGCTGTCCATTTGCTATGTAGCACCATTGTTAGTAATCGCTTCCCATGATATGGACTGGTTACAGATTTTAGAAATTTTGCTGTATCCAAGTATTTTTATTTGGACTTCTAAATCACACTATCTACCCAGTGTGCAGTTTTGATAGTTCTCTAACTACTCACTCATTGTGTGTCTTTCTTTCTTTCTTGTCTCTGAAGAATAATTTCCTGTGTTTGGGAATAGCTAGGCAAGTAGTTGAAGGGCAATGTCATTTGCACTTGCCTTCTGAGCATCAGCTTCACTGAAAATTGTAATCGCTTCTCCATGAGAAAAAAAATTAAGCAATTTAAAAGGAAGTTCTCGCTTTGCTACTCAACAATAAAAGCTCATTAATTTGACAGTACATACCATAGTTTCTGCTAAATCGTTTAAACTTGGATAGCCGGGTGACAATGTGAGATGGGTCACTCCTCATTTAGTACATGCCTTTGAATGATTTGCAAGCTTACTTACAGTTCACTGTCAGATGTCCATTTGCATGCGGACACCAAATCAACTGAAATTTGCAAAGTCATCAAACATTAGGAAATTTGGAGATGTATCCATCTCAAGGATGAAATCCTCTCCATGCACTGTGAAGAACTCTGTGGCTCCTTTTATCCAAGGAATGATGCAATATCCTGTATATGTAGAGAGTTGCTTCACCGCTGTTATTGATATGTTCGACATGCCTCACTTCCATTCATGACTCATTGAACATCCTGATTCATCCCTGGCCAATACACAGACTCACACGCAAGCTGCATTGTGTGTTCAAAATCCATCTGTCTCTGGGCTCTCAGTATTAGGATAGTTTTGTCAGTAAAAATTACTTATTGTGATGAAGCAAGTTCACCTCTGGCATGGCAAAATCGAACATAATTTCTGAAGTACTTTCTTAAAAATCACAGTGTTGTGTTGGTGTAGAAGGAGACCATTTGGCCCATCATGTTTGCATCATCCATAATGCTGTCAGGCCATCCCATGCATCACTGATTTTTGCAACTGTTATAGTTGTTCACATTTAGCGTTACTAATTGCAAGTTCACACTGGCCGTGGCCAACATGTAACAGATCAACCTTGAGAATGTCTTCAGCTTTGATTTGATCATGGCTGCTCTGCTCCACCGCAGAGGATGTGCATTACATTGCCTGAATTGTGATTGTACTGAGATTTGTATGGTGTGGTAGTCTTGGGTTTGAATCTGGTATCTGGCTTAGCCGGATTTCCTGTACAAGGATGCCCAAAGTTGCATGGTGCCACACACTTTGCAGATGTCCAGAAAATCCAGATAGCTTTTGGTAAATGCAACAAACTGCATCAACAAATCAGTGCAATAGGCAAAGGGATTGTTAATTGAGGTGGAAAAAAAAGATGTAAAGTGGGTGGAAATTAAGATGTGGAAGGGTAAAAATGGACCCCATGGCTGATTGGAAATCCAGGTGACACTAGGTGGATAGATCGGGTCCAGCAGCAGTCAAGGCACCACCACCCATCTTCAGGCAAAGCCAGCATGGGGTAAGGTGATTGCAACAGAGAATTAATGGCAAGCAGACATCACTGGGGAAGAGAAAAGGAACTCCAAATTGTGTTCCTTTATGAGCTTTTAAATGGCAGCATCACATTTTTCATCAAAAGTATACAAATAAGGATATTGTTCTCTGGTAGGAAAGCACTTTGTTGTGTTGTAATGCACATTGTTGCAACGCAGAAAATGGAAAACATAACTGAAAAGTAGCCACTTTTGTCCAAACCTAAGATTGAAGTATTGGAGATTCAGGGTACTGTCTGTCCATGGGCTGAAACAACAGGCAGTTTAACCTGGAGTGGAGCTTAGGAACAGCAGACTGATTATCTCAAGCTTCTGGCAGTGCTACCTTTAAGACCAGTTGCTGCTTTCAGTCCCTTAAGAGTGACGTAGAGCATCTCTTCGCCAATGTGTGCTCTTTATGCCACCTAATGGTGGTGACTTGCAGCCTTTGGTTTAATGTTTCATCCAAAGGATAACAGCTGTGACGGTGCAGTGCTCGCTCAGACACTGCAATAGCGTGTTAGCCTTGATTATTGTTCTCAAAAGGGAATTTGAGCCCAGAACCTTTTGACTAAGAGACGAGTACAATATTTGCTACAGTTACACTTTGGTATAGAAACAAGATAACCTCTGGGTTAAATGTTTATAAACTCTTTGTATTATAAACAGTTTATTTTTTATTTCCATAAGTAGTACAAAATTACAATTAGAATGTCTGATGATGTCACATATATAATATAAATAAAATAAATGATGCTAGATAATCCTTCATGTCTATAGCCACTTCCAGTCCCTAATTCAAATGAATCAGAAACTCTTTTGTGGCATCTAATACAAGTTTTCCTTCAAATAATAATATTTGCAACCATGAAGGAGAGCTATTGTTAGCTGGAATAGAAGACACATTTATCTGTGCCTGTCACACGGTTTGCAGATAGTCACAATTTTGATAGCAGCTGAAACATTTATCAGAACGTTCCAATTGCACAGTGAAAGCAACCATCGTTTATTATTTTTGCAAGGAGGTGCTGTTTCTTTGCCTACATTCCCTTCAGCTGTGCAAAAACCTTACAAAGCTGATAATTAAATGGTTCTCAAGAAGGCTTTTCATGCTATTAACAATTTTCTGCGGATACATTCGGACCATGTGCATGTGTATCAACATATCGAATCAATAAAGTTAAAATATTGATTGGGAAAATTATAATATTTTGTATGCAGTCTAGTCAGTACATGGTGGTATAATATGATTGATTTTATTGCTGATATTAGCAAACAAACTTGGCTTGCTCAGTTAATTTGGTCACTGCAATTCCAGAATTATAACAGATTTCAACACCAAAAGAGGCCACTTAGCTCATCACATCTATGCTGACCCTTCATAAGTGTTATCCACTTAGTTTTCTGTTCTCCTGCCATTTCCCCATAGTCCTGGAATTTTTCATGCATCAAGTGTTTTTGCAATTTCCTTTCTCATAGTTCAAATTGCAGCTGTTCAGATAAAATAAAGGAGGCATTCAAAAAAAATTCTCGCAGCAATTTCATATTGATTTTCTAGTTGAGATTTTGACTTAATTTTATGGGTTTTTTTCATTCATAGAATTGAACTCTTGTTACTTCAAAAGTGAGTCTCATGTACTTGATTGCTTTTCTCGAGTTTGAACTGTCCGTACAGCAGCCTTAACTCCAGGATCTGTTCCACTGCACTGGAGCACAGATACTGGTTCTTCCATTGACCTAGTATCTTGCTTCCACTTTGTACTCTCTCTGACAGTTCAATCAAGGAAGGCTTTTGTTTAACTTTCTTTCTGAAAATACGAATGGTTGCTAGACTATCATTGCATAGGCTCAGGAAAACAAATGTAATGCATTTTATAAATAGCCAATTGCCGGATTGCAAATGGGTCAATTCTGGAGTCCATTCACAAATTGATTTGTATCCAAGTCGGAACACAATGCAGGACAATAAAAACTAAAGTACAGGAAACGTTGGATCTTTAAAATTCTCCCCTGTAGAGGAATGCATCTATAAGTACAAGCATTCCCTAATCAGACATTCATAAATTGGGGAGCCCCCATAATCCTAATCAACGAGAATGTCAACTAATTATTCAAGGTAAATGTTGCCGCAGACTCTGATATGTTGATACTTAATTACCAGCAATAGCCACTAGATGGCAATCAAAAGCAATCGTCTTCAGTGAATTTCTGCCATTTCGAATTCAGAGCTATTAAGGATAATTGAGAGGCCCCAAAAACCGCAATCGATATTTGAACTTGCACTTTCCTTATAGATGGTTACAATATCTTTGCTGGCTTTATCACTTAGTCATCATGAGGTAGATAAATGCTTAGACTTTGAACTGAAGAAAACTGATAAACTGACAAGTCGGAAAATCTTCCATCGTGTAGCTCATATCAAAGACCTACTTTACCTGTTTATAGGTTACTTATCTGTTGACAAATTTGTGAGGAGGACATTTAAATTTAAGCAGTCAGGTTTTAATTGGCGGGTGGTTGAAGTCTGAGAAATCTGTCACTTAACCAAAATCCACCTCCAACTCATCCATTTCTGGTTTTGACTGAGGTTAGAGGGTAAGGTGGGGGGCAGGCAATTTGTTCAAAGGAGGAATTTTAAATATGATAATGAAGCTGTGAGTCTCATTTTCATTCATTTTTCAATGTTTCTCTGATCCGTCTCCAGTCCTTCATAATCAGGTTTATACCCACTAGCCCTTAGAACTCTGATTCCTCAGAGGGAATGGCCCAGTGAGAAAATATTACCCTAGCTCCTCAGCATTCAGGCACGGTGAGCTCTCCTTTGAGGTGAAGCAAAAATTTCCTTCTACTTCTTTAAATTTAGCACCCACTGCTCCCAATGAATTTGTCTCAACATCGAGGAGATCAAATGTAAACTGGCCAACCGGTTAGAGTCATTGAGTCATAGAGCTGTACAGCACGGAAACAGAGCCTTCAGTCCAACTCATCAATACCCACCAGATATCCTAAATTAATCTAGTCCCATATGCCAGCACTTGGCCCACATCCTTCTAAACACTTCCTATTCATATACCCATCCAGATGCCTTTTAGGTGTTGTAATTGTACCAGTCTCCACCAATTTTTCTCGCAGCTCATTCCATACATACACCACCCTTTGCATGAAAAGGTTGCGCGTTAGGTCCTTTTTGAATCTTTCCCCTCTCACCCTAAACCTATTCCCTCCAATTATGGACTCTCTCACCCCAGGGAAAAAATCCTTGTTCAGCCCAACTCATTTACTCAATGCACTGACCAATGAAGGAAGGCATATCAAACACCTTCTTCATTATCCTATCAACTGACGACTCCACTTTCAAGGACCTTTGAACCTGCACTCCAAGGTCTCTTTGTTCAGCAAAAATGTTCACTCCCCAGGACCTTACCATTAAGTGTATAAGCCCTGCTCTGACTTGCCTTTCCAAAATGCAGCACTTCACATTTAACTAAATTAAACTCCACCTGCCACTCCTCGATCCAATGCTGCTCAAATCCAACCCATTCACAAGCCTGACCCCGAGCTTCTTGTGGCCTTGGTTCTGAAGGATCATTGTATTTATTTCTCTTTCAAATGATACTGCCAGGACTGCTGAGCATTTGCAACTGTTTTAGTGTTCATTTCAAATCTGATGAAGAGCTAAAACAGACCATCCAAAGTTTTATATATATTGTCAATTTGTAGTGAAGTATAATGAGATATAATCAGGATTGACTTATCACCAATTCTTCTTCAGTTCTCTGTCTGCACTTAGATTGAACTCAGAGCCATGACCCCTCCCTCCCCCACCCCCTTCAAACCTTGGGCAGGGGAAGAGGGCAGGTACTGAACCCAGCCAGGCAACAAACCTAGTCTTGTCTTGTTGCCAATTCGATTCACATCAGCCATCCGTTCAACTGACACCTTTTCAAGGAGTTACTGTGGTAACATGTATTTTTATTATCCAGACTTATGGATAAAGAAATTCTAATTTTCAGTCCATCAAGTGTCTGACCAAAGTGCTCAATCATTAGTTTTGCCTGCCAATGGCATACGCTGAAAGGATTTACAGCTTAATTTTCAACCTGTTTGACCTAAGAGCACATCTCCTTGACCTAGAGTGGCACATGGACCAGATTCTCTGGCTCAGAGACAGAGATGCTTTCCCTGTACCTCAAGACCTCCCACTACCAACAACTAACATTATAATTCATTAACTATTTCCAGGAAAAGTATGCAACAGTTAACAGCTTGTCTTTTATTTTAAATCTGAACAAGGATAAGCATGATGCAGCATTTGTTTATAATACGATGAGGTTAGTTTTACCCAAAGACAGAAAATCATCTTCTGATAATTTAGTAAGACTGATTATTGGAATTAAAAACTAAAATTAGAAATTGCAGTTCCAAATGGTTAACCAAAATCAAAAGAGAAAGTAAGTGAACAGAATAGCTACACAAAATGATTTTTTTTTGTGGGATAGCAACAAACACGTTATGAGTTTATTGCCACATATATCTAGAAAGATACAGTGAAAAGTGCTTTGTCAGCACAATCTGGTGCCATTTTGAATTACAAAAATAATATAAAGAAATTACATAAATATAGTTCATCTTCTGTACAAGGGGTCTTCAAACACAGCTCCAGGGCTTTGGCAAGGTGTCCTGGGTCTCTGGCAAAGTTACTGGCAAAAATTAAAAGAAATATTTGTCCAAGTGGCTGTCAAGTTGGCCATTTAAACTTCTATATCTTTGCTTAGCATCAACATTGTCATTATCTTCCAAATAGGTTAAATATTTTCAGTATTAAAAAAGTATATTAAACTATATCCATTTAAGCTATAAATCTTTTGTACCCTGTGAAGTATTTCTTTGACCAGGCCCTGTAGCTGATCCATGCAATCGACAATGACCACCTGTACAGCAATGAGAATCATAACTGACATCTGATGTTGAGGGATTTGGAATAAGCAGGTTTTGAAATCGGGAATAAACCACATGGTCCAGGAAGTCTGTTTCTGTTTGAGTCCTTTGAGCAGAAGCTAATCCTGAAATCTTCTCATTGCCATAAATCAACAGCAAATTTTATGTATTTTCTTTTTCAGAACTGGAAGCTGTTGGAAATGTTTTTTCTCATATTTTTCCTTCTGACAGAGGGGAAGGCCCCATGCAAAAGACAACGAGATTGTTAATGACGAAGAAACGACATGAAGAGATGTAAAATCGGTGTAAATTAAGGTGTGACAGGGAGGGCTTCTCTACTACATGCAAAGAAAACAAGACACAAACAAAATAAGGCTGTGGGGAAAGGATTATATAAGAAAGGAAAATGGAGAACAGACATAATGGGGTCAGTTTCTGAAGTTATTGCATTCACTACTGAAACTGCGAAGCTGTAAAATGCTGATGCAGAAAATAAGGAAATGCTCTTCAAGCTTATGTTGTGTTTTGTTGAAACTATGCAGTAGGCCTAGGACAGAAATGTTAGCATGAGAATAAGGTGATCTATTGAAATGGCAAACAATTGGAAGAAGTGGTTTCTTTCTACGGACAAAATGAAGGTGATCCACAAAGCAAGACCACATGCAGACTGGGGGCCAATTGACGATTGTGAACCTGCAGCTCCATGGAAAATGTCATCTTAAAAAAACCTAACACTTACCACCTTGCCTTAGTAGCCACAAGAGGCACTGAAGAATCCTAAGCAGGAAAGTTTGACATTTCCAGGACTCATCGATAATGAACTCTTTGAAGGCATTTAGCACCTACGTTGGCAATGGGAAAGACTCTTGTTTTAGGCTTCTGTACCTAATATCTAAAGAATTATCCTTATTCATTTAGCAGTGGAACAAATGCCTGTACAGATTGGATCCAGGACATCTCACTGATAAAATGGTTTTATTTTCGTCTTAAAATGAGCATAGAAGATAGCAATGTCTCAGTTTCATGAGTTAATTACTGATAATAGTCATGTATTCACAGTACTTTTTGATAGTTCTCCAGCAAAAACCTCATTCCTTAAGTGTTAATGAGTTTTTTCACTTGCTGAAAGATGCAAAGTTGCACTTTACTTAATCAGCAAGGGGGTGCTGAACAGTAAATCTCACTTATACTTTTAAGACTTGATGAGGATTCAGGAAATCCACCTTCCCATTTTTACACACATTTACATAATTGTTAATTTGGAAGATTAGGGCTCCACATAAAATACTTACACGCATAGATTAGACATCGCTCACTATTTTTAAAGCTTAAAGGTAGCTGACAGCTATTTTAATTTATTAAAATAAAAATGTACAGCATAACTAACCTAAATTAAAACTCCCATGAATTTAAATCTTACTATTCCTTGGAAGGACGTCTGTGTAAATTAGAATAAAGTTACAACTAGAGCCAAAGGAGACTCGAATACATAAGTCACTCCGTGGCTGTCAGTATCTCTCCATTGGCAACACCAAATCTGTACTTTCCTGTGCTAAACCATGTAAACTGAGACCCTTGTGGCCTCAGGGTTAAGCTTCAGAGTAAGGTATGGGCCTCAGCTGTGTAATGTAGTAGCCCATTGGTATGTGAACATACCATGACATTCATGAGCCAAACTATGGGCAATAAACTTGTAGATACCTTTGGAAAGATGAAAATTGAAGGAAGAAACTAAACAGAAATACACGAAGTGGAGCCTAAAGGTGGGCTGGTGTCTTACACTATAATATTTCTACCAATGCCTGGCACCAAGCTGATGCCAAATGGAGTCCTTTGTGTTGCTTTGGACATGATCAGAGAGGTTGAGAGTGGGACATTGATATTCGGGCAGTTTAAGGTTCACCGTGGCTTGTAACCTGGAGAATGCTACGGGGTTAACCACCAAATTGTAAACCATTATCTTTTAGAGACAGATGGCTGTTAGAAATTAGTCGGGAACATTTCTTCCTTTACTTGAAGAGATACATAATACTGCTACAGGAATTATATTGAAATGCTGAGTCTGAGCATCATATTGACAGTGAGGGGAGGAATTACTAACTGCATCCACACTTGTGTTGGAAATCTAACCTTGAGTGTCTGCCTGACTTGCAAACAAAAATTTCATGTTTGTGGTTTTATCCAGTTTTGACAGATCTGCTTACCAGCCTCGGGAAGCTGGAAAGAGAGTTGAGAAAATCTGTTTTTATTCCATATTCACGGAGGAGCAGTCTGCTTTCAAAACATCATAAGTTGGCTGCTTTCAGTGTGTGAGTATCATGGTAGAGGTCAAATGACTATGAACAGCTTTTAGTTATATTGCAAACATGTGTATTTTTATAAAAGGAAAGTTGCAAGAATTATCATGCACTATTTGCGCTACTCAAGTTACCAATCAAAATCTATTTCTATGCATTAGCAGTTCAGAATTTTTATCAGTCTGTGCATGTACATTGCACACGTACACTTTAAATTAAGCTGATCGCAATGGTATGCATGTGTGTTGCTGTCAGCTATTCATCTGGGTGATGTTTCTGCCTTAGAGAGTGTCTTTCCCATGTCATTTGCTATTGCTATGATGCCTGTGCCAGTTACATTTCTATTGGTGGTTGCTCTGGGCTTCTCAGTCTGATGGTTGATCTTCTAGACTCTACAAGTGGTGTGTTCGTATCTTCCTGACAAGCTTCCTGCAGTTGAGAAACAGCTTTTCCAGTTACATATATGTACCTGTGGCTATTGTGATATATCTAGTCATTCCCTTCCACTAAGTATGATCAAGGTGACAAGTGCTCTACATAAGGCCCAATTTGCCACTCAGGCTGATTTTTGTTGAAAAGAGTGAAGGTTTGTACCCTGATAGCTTTCTGCCATTTTGCCTTAATTTTTTTCATTTATGCTCATTACTACTAATGTCTTGAGAGGTTACCCTTGACTTACAGTGTATACACCCTCTGATTGAAGGATGTACCCCTTGACTTTTTTAAAATTGCTAGTGCAGGCATTAGCCAGCACAATGTTTATGTGCCCAGAGGGCTTTTCAGAATCAACTGTGCTGCTGTTGATCTGGAGTCACATGTAGGCCAAACCAGGTAAGGATAGTAGATTTCCTTCCTTAAAGGACATCAGTGAACCAAATAGGTTTTTGTGACAATTGACGGTGTTGATACGCTCAACATTACGCTAGTTTTTTATACCAGAATTTAAATGCATTCAGATTTCACCATCTGCCATGGGGTGATTTGAGCCCAATGACTTGACTTGACTTTACTGCTGACAACCATGACAAGTTTCCTGGTTTTATGTCTGTGCTAAATGGCGAGGCAAGGCAGCAGTGATGTGATCCTGCTATCTCTAGCTGAGAGGCCAAAGTGCAAAAAGTCACGGCAAAGGATCCCCGAGGTAGGGACAGAGAGAGCAAGCACTCGGAGAACAAACTATCAAGCCTGAGATGCAGCCCAGCTCAATCTCTGAGCTCAATCCCCTAGACTTGAAGTGGGAGAAAGTGATGACTGTTCATGATGGAGATCAGACTCCAAGAGTGTGGTGCTGGAAAAGCACAGCTGGTCAGGCAGCATCTGAGGAGTAGGAGAGTCGACATTTCAACATAAGCTCATTCCTGATAAAGAGCTTATGGTTGAAATGTTGACCCTCCTGCTCCTTGGATGCTGCCTGACTGGCTGTGCTTTTCCAACACCACACTCTCCGACCCTGGGCATGAAGTGTCCTGGCAGCAGCATTGCAATGACCATTATGGTTTACCCAAGGTGCAGCTTAAAGTGCAGGAGTGTCCTGGAAATTGTTTGGAGATATGCCGTGATGACATGGAGTGAGTGACCAATGCCAAGGTCCATGAATTGGAGTGAGTCCAGCTGGTACCCATGGAGCATGCCCTGAGATGCTAGTACCAGACAGTCCAAGATGGAGATGTACAGGAACAAGCTGTGAACCAGAGCCACCTGGTATCCAATCAGACCTTTTTGTCACAAATTCTTGGCATCATGTTTCCATGCAGTGGGCGGTTGGACCAGAAGCCACACATCAATGAGACGAGATTGAAGCCAAAAACAAGCAACAATTCCCAGTTATAGGCATCATGCTGTATCCCAGTGAGTGAGAATCTCATCTCAACAACCAGAATTTAATCAGAAAATGCAACTTTACTCCTGACATGATGAAAGGCTTCACTCATCCTCTCACCTAATTCTCCCAGGTTTTCTTTTGCCATAGTCCATAGCATTCAGACCTCTATAAAAAAAAACTTGCCCTAGATTTTTAATAGTCTAACTTTTCCTCAGCAGCTATTTACTGAACTACAGCAGAATTCTCCTAATCCTGCTGTTTGAATGGAGATCTTGAGAGGGCTCCAAGTGAACAAGAAGTACACAGCACTTTCCCAGGCAATTCACGCCTCTATATTGCAGAAACAACCATCTGACCTTCAGAAAATCCAGGACAATATTCATATGCTGGATGAGATTTTTTTTTGCGTAGTTGCTACCATCAACTTCCCCATAAACTGCAAGGATTTCATATTATACATGTAACACAGTTGAGGGCATTTCAGAGAGACCTTAATAACTATCTAAGTCCTTTCACACACTATCTTTATGTCATGGATTACAGGGGGTCCTACTTAATGAAATACTGAAGTGCAGCATTAATAGTATCTGTGTTTCAGTTGATCATCATGACTCTCTCATTTAAGGCAGCCCTCTGTGAAAACTTATATTCCTGCCATTCACATATTTGTGACCTCCTTAATATCAGCTTCATCAATTTTCCTAACAGATATCTGTGCCAGCTGTGTGTAGTTTTCTTTAGGAGTATAAATTGATATGCAATGTTAGCTATTTTTTGAGTAAAATAGGCACCAAGCAGCTTAAGAGTGGGATAGCCTGCTTTAAATATGTGCAGGGTTTGGTTCCATTGCTAGATAACCCCATTCTTTAACAGTGAACAATAAATCTGGACTGGCTTCTGAGTGTTCTCCAGAGGTGACTTTGATTTGTAATTAAACAAAATCTTTTATTTTGTTTGTTTTCAAAACTTCCACTGGAATCAGGAGAAGCAAGACTGAATCTCACAACTTTACATTTCCTCCAAAGTGAACCATTACCTCAATTTCCCCCTCCACTGTCAGAAATTACTCGAGAGCAGCTGCAGGAAAAGGTTAGGCTACAAAAAATGGATTTTTCTCAATGGCTGAGTTGTCCGTGGAGGCAAAATTGCGCCAAGACCTGCCCCCAAAATGTAGACGAGGCTCAAAGAACAGTTACTGGCAAACCCTAGGCCTCCTGGCCAGACAGTCACGGCTAGGCCTGAAAATGGGCCCAGGTGAAAATCTACCCCTCTGTAATTGTATTTTTAACTATAAATCCCCAAATTATGCCTCCCACAGATGTTGAGCTAATTGACCTGCAATTAGTTAAATCTGTTTTTTGTTATGAAAATGGATATTTATTGGCCATTTTCCAGTTCCACAGCTGTGGGACTGGCTGGAGTTCTGAGCATGTGGCTCCAGTCAAGAAGTAACTCATTAAGAGAAAAGATAGATAATGCTGGATAATCTTACTTTGGCAGATTTCCTGAGGTGAATAACCTCTTTCTAATTTGATTCCTCGTCCTCGAGAAGTTGGACCTTGATCATTAGGAGCTGCAGCTGTATAAGAGCTACAGTCCCCACCTGCTTGGCAAACCCACAGCAGGAGGTCCTGAACAGAGTGGGAACCCACAGCACATGCCTAAATGCAGCCAGCTCTACAACACACTGTCATTTAGCCACTTTTGTCAAACTCGGAGCTTGCTGTGCCAGCACTGTAAGCCAAGCAGCAAATTAAAAACATTAACCCTGCATATATTCATCTGACTAAATCAGTATTGTTTATGTCATTTTAAATATAGTGCTTTGTTCCAATAAAGAGAGCCCTTATTAAATATTTCATGCACAGTTATCCTGCAGATTGTAGCTAAGGACCTTGCTGGTGCCAGAGTATTATGTCTCACCATATGCTGCACTGGTCCAGGGATTAATTGATACTGATACTATCACGTGGGATCTGCACCTCAATACACCCATTTTGCAGCCAGAAAACTGAATGAAAAGCTGACTAATTTCTGGATTGAGGATCCCTTTCTGCAGAGATGCCTGAAAGATATGAAATCCAACTTTTGGAACAAATCACTTCTCAGGGAGTCAGGGGAGCTATCTAAGCCAGGCATTTGGTTCCCATCTGTGACTCCAGTCAATGCTAAAAAGGCTCCTGATGTTTATTTTGTAATTCTTCTGGGAAACTGGTCTGCAGTGAATGGATGGATTCTATCTTTTATTGGGCTGATTGCAACGTTGCAGGGACACTGCCAAGGGGAAGGAAAGTACACGCTTTCTATAATTTGCTGTGGAGACAGTGACAGGAGCACTCATCAGCCCTTACCTACCATTTAACAGAGATATGCTACCAGCAAGTGGACCAATCCAAAATTGGTTCCCTTGACATGACACAACAAAGGACAATATCGCACCCAAAATACAAAGATGAGGCCTGAAGACTGAGCTTGTATATTCATAAAATAAGTCCAACAATATCCAGATTGTACACCACTGTTGATCGGCTAACATAGAGGCATAGAGTCATAGAGATGTACAATACGGGAACAGACTTTTCAGTCCAACTCGTCCATGCTGACCAAATATCCTAATCTAATCTAGTCCCATTTGCCAGCATTTGGCTCATATCCCTCCAAACCCTTCCTATTCCTATACCCACCCAGATGCTTTTTAAATTCTGCAATTGTACCAGCCTCCACCACATCCTCTGGCAGCTCATTCCATACATGCACCTCCCTCTGCATGAAAAAGTTGCCCCGAGGTCCCTTTAATATCTTTCTCCTTCACCCTAAACCTGTGACTTCTGGTTCTGGACTCCCCCCCCCCCAGGAAAAAGACCTTGTCTATTTATCCTATCTATACCCTTCATAATATTATAAATCTCTATAAGGTCACCCCTCAGCCTCCGACGCTCCAGGGAAAACTGCCCCAGCATATTCAGCCTCTCCCTATAGCTCAAATCCTCCAACCTGGCAACATTCTCATCAGTCTTTTCTGAACCCTTCCAATTTTTACAACATCCTTCCAATAGGAAGGAGACCAGAATTGCAAGCAATATTCCAAAAGTGGCCTCACCAATGCCCTGCACAGCCGCAACTTGACCTCTCAATTTCTATACTCAATGGTCTGACCAATAAAGGAAAGCATCCCAAACGCCTTCTTCACTACCCTATCTACCTGCAACTCTACTTCCAAGGAAGTATGAACCTCCACTCCAAGGTCTCTTTGTTCAACAACATTCCCCAGGACTTTACCATTAAATGTATAAGTCCTGCTCTGATGTGTTTTTCCAAAATGCAGCACCTCACATTTATCTAAATTAAACTCCATCTGCCACTCCTCAGACCATTGGCCCATCTGAGCAAGATCCCAAAGTAATCCAAGGTAACCTTCTTCACTGTCCATTACACCTCCAATTTTGTTGTCATCTGAAAACTTACTAACTATACCTCCGATGTTCACATCCAAATCATTTATACAAATGACGAAAAGTAGTGGACACAGCATTGATCCTTGTGGCACTCCACTGGTCACAGACCTCCAGTCTGAAAAGTGACACTCCACCACCACCACTATACTCTGTCTTCTACTTTTGGGCCAGTTCTGGCTTTAATAGAGTTTGTTCATAATGGACAGATTATATCTTGAAGCTATTAAAGAAATCTGATGGACATGTTTCATTTTGTTTATTTGTAGTAAAGAGAAACAATTAGACATTTTGATAATCGATTCAACACGTTTTTAATGATGTGAGCTTTTTTTCCCCAACAGGGTATTTATACATGATGAGATAACACTTACATTATTTCCGAGACATGACCAACAAAGCACTAAGTATTTCACAGACTTTGAGGGCAGGAGCAGAGTAGGCCATTCTTCCCCCTGCTCTGACATTCAATATGGTCATGGCTGGTTATTGAGCTCAATGCCCTAAACCTGTCCACCCTCACCATTTGCTTGCTCCCTTTATCCAAAACACCTACTCCCACCTCCTCCCTGAAAACATTTAATGTTTTGGCCTCAGCCACTTTCTGCAGTAATGAATTCCACAGGCTCAGCATCCCCTGGGTGAAGACATTTCTCCTCATCTCAGTCCTAAAAGGTTACACCTTTACCTTAAACAATGATCCCTGGTTCTGGATTCCCCCACCATTGGAAACATCCTCCCGCAACTAACCCGCGTAATTCTGATAGAATTTTATAGGTTTCTTTGAGACATCAGTGGGGGTAGCATGGAGCCTCAGTGGTTAGCACTGCTGCCTCGCAGTGCCAGGGATTCCTGCCTCAGGTGACTGTTTGTGTGGAGTTTGCACATTCTCCCCGTGTCTGCGTGGGTTTCCTTCGGGTGCTGCGGTTTCCTCCCACAGTCCAACGATGTGCAGGTTAGGTGAATTGGCCATGCTACATTGCCCATAGTGTTACGTGCATTAGTCAGGGTAAATATAGGGTAGGGGAATGGATCTGGGTGGGTTACTCTTTGGAGGGTCGGTATGGACTTGTTGGACCAAATGGCCTGTTTCCACACTGTAGGGAATCTAATCTAATCTAATTCCTCATTCTTTAAAACTCCAGTGAATACAATCGGAACCGGCACAATCTCTCCTTGTATGTCAGTCTTATCATCCCAGGAATCAATGTGGAAAACCTTTGCTGCCCTCCCTCAATAACAAGAACATCCTTCCTCAGATAAGGAAACCAAAACTTCACACAATATTCCAGCTGTAACCTCACCAATGCCCGAAATAATCAGAACGACACAGCCTTATTCCTTTACTTGGATCCTCTCACTATAAAGGTCAACATACCGTTTATCTCCTTTACACTCTTCTGCAACTGAGCACTTAATTTCAATGACTGGTGCATGAGGACACGTAGGTCTTGTTGAACACTCCTGACTCTCAATTTTAACAATTCAAATATTAATCTGTCTTGCTATTTTGACTACCAAATTGGATAACCTCACATTTACTGCATTTGCCATGCATTTTCCAAAGCACTCAGCCTGACCAAATCACTCTGAAACACAAGAGAAAGGCTGCAGTTGTGGGTACAGTGGATTCTTTCTTGATTATATGTTTTTTGGAGATAAGTCTCTTGATTAAACTTAAAATATAAGCCATAGCTATTAATTTAACCCAGGGCAGTGTTTGTAGAGGAATAAGACGGTGTAATTTTTTGGGTCTGTAGATTGTGAAGGAGCAAAAATTGCATTTGCAGTGATATGTACTTCTTGTCAGATATGGGAGTTTAAAGAGAGTTTAAGGGTTACTGCGGATTATATCTGCCATAAATGCTGTTGGATGCGAATCTCATCAGATCGAGTGGAATGGTTGGAGAGACAGAAAGAAGCAATGAGGAATTTGCAACAGCAACAGTATGTGATGGATGGCAGTTATAGGAAGGGGGGAAAAGTCTCAGATACAGTCACAGAGATGGGTTAGCTCCAGGAAGGGTAAGAGAGGTAGGCAGCTAGTGCAGGAGTCTTTTGTGGATATACCCATTTCAAACAGGTATGCTGTTTTGGAAAATGTAGGGGGTGATGGATTCTCACGGGAACGTAGCACGAACAGCCAAGTTTCTGGTGTTGAGACTGGCTCTAATGCAACGAGGGGTACATCAGCTTCCCAGAGATCAATTGTGTTAAGAGATTCTGTAGTCAGAGGTATAGACAGACGTTTCTGTGGTCAGCAGAGAAAAAGCAGAATGGTGTGTTGTTTCCCTGGTGTCAGGATCAAGGATGTCTCAGAGAGGGTGCAGAATGTTCTCATGGGGGAGAGGGGTCAGCAGGAGGTCATTGTCCACATTGGAACCAACGACATTGGAAGGGAAAAGATTGAGATTCTGAAGGGAGATTACAGAGCGTTAGGCAGAAATTTAAAAAGGAGGTCCTCAAGGGTAGTAATATCTGGATTACTCCCAGTCATACGAGCTAGTAAGGGCAGGAATAGGAGGATAGAGCAGATGAATGCATGGCTGAGGAGCTGGTGTATGGGAGAAGGATTCACATTTTTGGATCATTGGAATCTCTTTTGGGATAGAAGTGACCTGTACAAGAAGGACAGATTGCACCTAAATTGGAAGGGGACTAATATACTGGCAGGGAAATTTGCTAGAACTGCTTGGGAGGATTTAAACTAGTAAGGTGGGGGGGTGGGACCCAGGGAGATAGTGAGGAAAGAGATCGATCTGAGCCGGGTACAGCTGAGAACAGAAGTGAGTCAAATAGTCAAGGCAGGCAGGAACAAGGTAGGACTAATAAATTAAACTGCATTTATTTCAATGCAAGGGGCCTAACAGCGAAGGCAGATGAACTCAGGGTATGGTTAGCAACATGGGACCGGGATTTCATAGCAATTACGGAAACATGGCTCAGGGATGGGCAGGACTGGCAGCTTAATGTTCCAGGATACAAATGCTACAGGAATGATAGAAAGGGAAGCAAAAGAGGAGGGAGAGTGGCATTTTTGATAAGGGATAGCATTACAGCTGTACTGAGGGAGGATATTCCCGGAAATACATCCAGGGAAGTTATTTGGGTGGAACTGAGAAATAAGAAAGGGATGATCACCTTGTTGGGATTGTATTATAGACCAGGAGATCTCAGCTATCTGTAAGAATAATAGGGTAGTTATGGTAGGGGGTTTTAACTTTCCAAACATCGACTGGGACTGCCATAGTGTTAAACGTTTAGATGGAGAGGAATTTCTTAAGTGTGTACAAGACAATTTTCTGATTCAGTATGTGGATGTATCTAGTAGAGAAGGTGCAAAACTTGACCTACTCTTGGGAAATAAGGCAGGGCAGGTGACTGAGGTATCAGTGGGGGAGCACTTTGGGGTCAGCAACCATAATTCTATTCGTTTTAAACCAGTGATGGAAAAGGATAGACCAGATCAAAAAGTTGAAATCCTAAATTGGGGAAAGGCCAATTTTGACGGTATTAGGCAAGAACTTTCGAAAGCTGATTGGGGGCAGATGTTCGCAGTTAAAGGGACGGCTGGAAAATGGGAAGCCTTCAGAAATGAGATAACAAGAATCCAGAAAAAGTATATTCCTGTCAGGGTGAAAGGGAAGGCTGGTAGGTATAGGGAATGCTGGATGACTAAAGAAATTGAGGGTTTGGTTAAGAAAAAGAAGGAAGCATATGTTAGGTATAGACAGGATAGATCGAGTGAACCCTTAGAAGAGTACAAAGAAAGTAGAAGTATACTAAAGAGGGAAATCAGGAGGGCAAAACGGGGACTTGAGATAGCATTAACAAGTAGAATTAAGGAGAATCCAAAGGGTTTTTACAAATATTTTAAGGACAAAAGGGTAACGAGGGAGAGAATAGGGCCCCTCAAAGATCAGCAAGGCGGCCTTTGTGTGGAGCCTCTGAAAATGGGGGGAGATACTAAATGAATATTTTGTATCAGTATTTACTGTGGAAAAGGATATGGAAGATATAGACTGTAGGGAAATAGATGGTGACATCTTGCAAAATGTCCAGATTACAGAGGAGGAAGTGCTGGATGTCTTGAAACGGTTAAAGGTGGATAAATTCCCAGGACCTGATCAAGTGTCCCCGAGAACTCTGTGGGAAGCTAGAGAAGTGATTGCTGGGCCTCTTGCTGAGACAAGCCAGGAACTGTAGACCAGTGAGCCTGACTTTGGCGGCGGGCAAGTTGTTGGAGGGAATCCTGAGGGACAGGATGTACATGTATTTGAAAAAGACTGATTCGGGACAGTCAACATGGGCTTTGTGTGTGGGAAATCATGTGTCACAAACTTGATTGAGTTTTTTGAAGAACTAACAAAGAAGATTGATGAGGGCAGAGCAGTAGATGTGATCTATATGGACTTCAGTAAGGCTTTCAACAAGGTTCCCCATGGGAGACTGATTAGCAAGGTTAGATCTCATGGAATACAGGGAGAACTAGCCATTTGGATACAGAACTGGCTCAAAGGTCAAAGACAGAGGGTGTTGGTGGAGGGTTGTTTTTCAGACTGGAGGCCTGTGACCAGTGGTGTCTCACAAGGATCGGTGCTGGGTCATCTACTTTTTGTCATTTACAGAAATGATTTGAATGCGAGCATAAGAGGTCCAGTTAGCAAGTTTGCAAATGACACCAAAATTGGAGGTGTAGTGGACAGTGAAGAGGGTTACCTCAGATTACAACAGGATCTGGACCAGATGGGCCAATGGGCTGAGAAGTGGCAGATGGAGTTTAATTCAGATAAATGCGAGGTGCTGCATTTTGGGAAAGCAAATCTTAGCAGGACTTATACACTTAACGGTAAGGTCCTAGGGAGTGTTGCTGAACAAAGAGACCTTGGAGTACAGGTTCATAGCTGCTTGAAAGTGAAGTCGCAGGTAGATAGGATAGTGAAGAAGGCTTTTGATGTGCTTTCCTTTATTGGTCAGAGTATTGAGTACAGGGGTTGGAGGTCATGTTGCAGCTGTACAGGACATCGGTTAAGCCACTGTTGGAATATTGCGTGCAATTCTGGTCTCCTTCCTTTCGGAAAGATGTTGTGAAACTTGAAAGGGTTCAGAAAAGATTTACAAGGATGTTGCCAGATTTGGTGGATCTGAGCTACAGGGAGAGGCTGAACAGCTTGGGGCTGTTTTCCCTGGAGCGTCAGAGGCTGAGGGGTGACCTTATAGAGGTTTACAAAATTATAAGGGGGCATGTTTAGGATAAATAGACAAAGTCTTTTCCCTGGGGTCGGTGAGTCCAGAACTAGAGGGCATAGGTTTAGGGTGAGAGGAGAAAGATATAAAAGAGACCTCAGGGGCAACTTTTTCACGCAGAGGGTGGTATATGCATGGAATGAGCTGCTAGAGGATGTGGTGGAGGCTGGTACAATTACAACATTTAAGAGGCATTTGGATGGGTATATAAATAGGAAGGATTTGGAGGGATATAGGCCAGGGTGCTGGTTGGTGTGACTAGATTGGGTTGGGATATCTGGTTGGCATGGACGGATTGGACCGAAGGGTCTGTTTCCATGCTGTACATCTCTATGACTCTACCTCTCCATCCTCCTCACACCTCACCCTCCACCCAACTTTGTCTCATCAGTAAATTTTGAGATACATTTAGTACTTTCATCCATATCATAACATATATTGTCTATAGCTGGGGTCCTAGTACTGATCTCTATCATCTCCACCTAGTCATAGCCTATCATTCAGAAAAAGACCCATTTATTCCTACTCTTTATTTCCTGTATGTTTACCAATTTCTTGTCAATACTATAACCCAATCCCATACACTTGAATTTTACACACTGATCTCTTACGCGGGACTTTGCCAAAAGCATTCTGAAAGTCCAGATAGACCATTTACACTGGCTTCCCCGATCAACTCTAACAGTTACATCCTTTAAAAACTACAGTAGATTTACCAAGTATAATTTCCCCTTGCTGACTATGTCTGATTCAACTATTGTTTTCTAAATTCTCTTCTCCCTACTGCCAATGCCAGACTCACTAGAGTATTAACCCCTGTTTTCTCTCTACCTTCCTTTTTAAATAGTAGGGTTTCATTAGCTACCCTCCAATCTGTAGGAGTTTGACTGGAGTCTAAAGAATCTTGGAAGATGACCACCAATGCATCCAGTATTTCTATGGCCACTTCCTTACGTACTCTGGGATACAGATCATCAAGCCATGGAAATTTATCAGCCTTCAATCTCATCAATTTCCTCAACACCATTTGTCTACTAATACGAATTTACTTCATGTACACCTCTCACTAAACCCTGTGTTCCCCATTACTTCGTGCACATCTCTCACTAAATCGGGTGTTCCCCATTACTTCGTGCACATCTCTCACTAAATCGGGTGTTCCCCATTACTTCATGCACACCTTTCACTAAATGCTGTGTTCCTCATTATTTCTGGGATGTTATTTGTGTCCTCTTTGTGAAGACAGAATTGAAATACAAATTTAGTTTATTGGTCATTTCTTTATTGCCCTTGTCTATGACTGTAAAGACCTCCAAGAGTTTCACAAATTCTTTCTTTACACACCTTTGGAAACATTTCCAGCCAGTTCTTATTTTTCCACAAGCTTACTCTCATACTCTATTTTCCCCTTCTTCATCAATTCCTTAGTCTTCTTTTGCTGATTTCTAAATTATGCCCATTTTTCAGGTCTATTGTGTTTTTTCTCAACAACTTTTATGTCTTGTTTTTATATCTAAAACTATCTTTAAATTCCCTCACAAGTCATGGTTTAGCCTCTCTTCTCTTTGCACTCTTGCGCCAAACAGGCATAAACAACTATTTTAATTCACCTATTCATTCTTTGGAAGTTTGCCATTGCCTATTCATTGTCATTCCTTTCAGTAACATTTTCCAATCCATCAGAGTCAACTCACCGTCATAGTTTTCCTTAATAAGATTCAAAACTCTAGTCTCAGAATCAACTAGGTCACTCTTTATCTTGATGAAGAGTTCTATCATATTAAGGTTACATATCCCTGAGGGGTCTCTCAAAGCTACATTACCAATTATTTCTTTCTCATTGCATCATGCCCAATTTAAGATGGTCTATATTCTAGTTGCTTCTTCAATATATTGGTCCTAAAAACCCCATCCCATATGCACTCTAGCAATTCCTTCTCTACAGTATGCTGACTAATTTGATTTGTTCGATCTATAAGAAGATTGAAGTTACTCATATTTACAGATATTCTTTTACTGTATGCATCTCTGATTTCCTGTTTAATGCCATTCCTAACATCACCACTACAGGTTGGCACCCCAATATTGTATTTTGCACCTGTGCACTTCTCAATTCTACCCAAACAGATTCTACACAGTCTGAGCTAATATTGTTCCTGAACATTTATCTCCTCCTTAGCCAGTAATACAACTCCCCTGCCTTTTCCTTTTTGTCTGTCCTTCCCAAATATTGAAAATACCCAGGTAGTCAGTTCCCATCCCTGATTTGTGCCGCCCACAAATGTGGAATGGTCATGATGTCTTGACAAAATGCTTCCAGTAATAGGATTTGTTTAAGCCGAAATTGACTAGTTGTGGTATATCAAGTTCATCTATGTATGTCCAAATGGAAAAAAGGTTTCCATGTACTTCCTTAGTACAGTCATGTCATCCTTGTAGCTTTTCATTTTTGGCAGTTTTTGATTGCAGCTCTTCATAGTGGCTCTGGTCAAAGTGTAACAAATCAACCTCGAAAATGTCTTCAACTTCAACTTATTCAAATGTGTGGTCTTTTCAAGCATAGTTGGTGTGATTCAAATATCATGAATTATGAGAATTACATATTGATATCTATACATAATGGCACACTTGTCACTATAGATTATTGTGATTTACGAAGAAACTACCAGAACTATACATCTGGAAGAAAATACATGTCAAAATTCAGTAACAAATGCTCGGATACCAGAAGATGTTTGAACGCCAAAAAGAACATGCATAATGTCACTGAAGTGTGATTGTGCCAGTGTATGGAATTAGTAATCCATTGTATACTGTAAAATGGTGTCTCATAGGTTGTACTGTGGAGCGTTACTGGCTGAAGTACATGTCCTTCAGGATATGTCATGGTAATAAGTTTGCACTAGCTCCTCTGTTATTTTGGCTTTAATGTGCATGCTGCCTTTACATGAAGGGTGATGTTCATGGTCTTAAAAAACTCTTGACTCTTTTATACCATCAAGACGGTGTGCAAGGTTAATAATAAGGAAAACTCAGTTATCTGTATCATGCATTTCACTCATTTGCCTATACTCTTCATTGATTGATTTGAATCTATGCAAATTCTTAAAACTTGCCTTGTTATTGGTGTTGTGCAGATTTCCAACATCCATAGTATTTTGTTTTGATGTGAATGTTTAATTCTCTGCCTCCTTTTTCCAGGCATGCTCATCTGGAAGAAGTTCTGCTCTTTTCTCCAATGAGATTTCTATTTAGATTTCCAGCATCTGCAGTATTTTGCTTATATTTTGTGCTATTGTATTGCCTTCTTGATCACTTGTGATTTCATTCTGGGGCCTGGCTGAACATTTGATACTAGATTTCCTGCACATGTGTCCAATGTTCTTTGCTGCCACATGCTTTGCAGACGTGAAGACAATTATGACAGTTCTTGTAGTTTTGAGGCACTTAGCCAATCATAATAATTGTATCAGCTGCATGCCATTATTGTCAGCCTGGTCCTATGGCCTCATGCTTGAGTCGAACTTTAAGCAAGGACCCATGATACTTTCCCTTGTGCAGAAAATCTTTCTTGGAGGTTTTAATTACTGTGGACACCATTATTAATCAATTAACCTTTCTAGGATTTCTTCAATGGAAGAATCACACTCATGCCCTTGCTGTACCATTTTATGATAAAGTCATTAATCAACTCTTGTATGACATGAGTTGATCTGTAAACAAAGCTGCATATGTTGCTTAGATGTCTAATATTCAGTACAGATATCAATCACCAGCCAATCTATAACTAATTGTTTGCCTTCTATTTCTCATTGATGGACTGTTGCTTCTTTTTATTTAAGTATTATGCAGGGCTTATTTTTGTTTCTTTTATTTGTTTTGCTGTCCTGTCCTTTTATTCCCCCCACTTCATTTGTTCTGTTTTACTTTATTTGTTATTGTGTTTGTTCCTTCACTGGGTTTTGATGATTTGTGACTATACCTTTAAGAAATATGAACCTGCAACAATGGGCTTCAGCCACTACATAATTTTCATGGCCAATAAAGAATTATATTATCATGGTGCTTCCCTCAACTTCTGTTTCAAATGTGGAGACAAGATGGTGAAACCAACCGACTTCTGCACACAGGTAGGCTTTCTTCATCCAGAACACCACTTTACAGTGCTTTAAAAACTGTATTTATTATAAGAAGTCTTTTGATAGCTTTTTTTTAACATTTAGGTATGAATGTAAGCTGCTGGGTTTTTTTTAGAAAGGTGAATGATAGGTTTTGGAAATTCAGTGACAGAAAGAAAGTACCTCTGCCCTCTGGCTGTTTATTTTATAGACTTTTGCCCACAGAAATTTCTATTGTTAGTTTTCCAAATGCTTTGAATCCAGGCCTATCATTTAACTGATCCTCAGTGAAGTTGGCAAGTCTCTGCCACCAATTGGACTCTTTTTTTAAGCAGTCATTGTTTCTGCTGTATGTTACCACCATGATCTGCAACCAGGATGTGGGCTTTTTATCCATCAGGATATTTGTACCTGATGAGATGAAACCTATGTTTGTTCACATTAAAACAAAATTAGACATTGAACGCAGTCACAAAAGACTTAACATATGTTTGTTACATTTATTACAGTCACAGCTACTTCAGCATCTGAGTTAATATTAAGTTCGCTAGTTATAATCAGTAAGCATGTCATGCTTTAAGTGATCCCAGTAAAGATGGAGTCTGAAACCTTTAAACCCTCTGGTAACATGTAATGATACTATGATCATGGACCTTAAAGGTAAACTACTTATTAACTGAGGTATATAAAACAAAAATTGTGTCATTATCTGGCCCCTGTGGAAATTCACAGGTTGGTGATATCCACTTTAATATACTACTTTACACAGACAGCTATAGAAGCATTTCAGAACATCTGCCATAAACTCCTAGCTTGCTCCAAGCATCTGAATACAATGTCCTCATTCCTCTTAGAGTGCCACAACTCGAGGCTTCAGGAGTTCCTCTCGATAATATGCAATCTTGAAATGGCATGCTGGCAATTTCCATGATACACAGAGCTACATTGTATGGAACAATTAAATTCCTCTCTATTTTAGATTTAATTTTTAGTTCCACTTGTGCTCACCCAAATCCCACTGTCCATAAAGATTGCCATTATGTGTCATGAATTGCACAACATGAAAACATGAAAACTCCTTCTAGACCTCTGCCAATTCAATCTGCTTTTGGGAAGTGAATTTGAGTTGCTCTAAAGCAATTTGTGTATTGATTTATTTTCTTCCTAGTTCGAAATTGCATGGCTTCTATATAACATCTCAACTGATGATCACCTTCATTTGGTGACTTATTATGCAGGGCCATGTGGGCACAAGTTTGTATCTCACCACTTGAGGGCACTGTGCCATTAGGTTATTTCATTTTTTATATATAGTTATTAAGTATTCATACAGTCCAGGTTCTGGGACACTTTATACAAAGGAACAGATTTTCTGCTTTGAGGTTGGACATGAATAGCTCTTTGGACAGTGCAAAGAGAAAACCTCTTGCAAAGCAGTTGAAAGCCTGAACAATCTATTTGAATTAGCTGGCTGGTTTCACTGAATGTTTCCACACTGATTCCAATTGGTGTGCCATTTCTACCACGTGGCCTGAGTATAGCAGGTCACCAGGGTCATACAAGAGGTCACACTCAGAAACACTAAGACTAAAGCTGCTGGAAACAATACTCCAAATCGGTCTCCTCTCAATTACATCAATTACTGGGTGAATTATGTGCATACTCTTGAATCGGTTGACTATGTAAATAGATGCCAAAGGAAATGGGGCATGGTGAAATCAAACCCTGCCACAATATCCACACTTGTCCATTCAGGTTTAGAATCATAGAATCGCTATTGTGTGGAATCAGGCCATTTGACCCAAAAAGTCCACACTGACTCTCTGAAGAGTATCCCAGCCAGATCCATTCCACTACCCTATTACTCTACATTTCTCCTGACTAATGCACCTAACCTACACATTCCTGGATATTATGGGCAACTTACCTAACCTACTCATCTTTGGACTGTGGGAGAAAGCCAGAGCACCCAGTGGAAACCCACACAGACACGGGGAGAATGTGCAACCTCCACACAGACTGAGGATAGAATCGAACCAGAGTCCTTAGCTCTGTCAAACAGCAGTGCTAACCACTGAGCCACCAGGCCAGCCTGAATCATTTGCTGTTCACAAAGAACAACAAAGAAAATTTACAGCCCAGGAACAGGCCCTTCGGCCCTCCAAGCCTGAGCCGATCCAAATGTTCTATCTAAACCTGTTGCCCAATTACTAAGGATCTATATCCCTCTGCTCCTCACCTACTCATGCATCTGTCCAGACGCATCCTAAATCAATCCGCCGTGCCTGTCTCTACCACCTCTGCTGGCAACGCATTCCAGACACCCGCTACCCTCTGTGTGAAGTACTTGCCGCGTGCATCCCCCTTAAACTTTCCACCTCTCACCTTGAAAGTGTGACCTCTCGTTGTGGAATCCTTCACGCTGGGAAAAAGCTTGTCTCTATCCACCCTGTCTATACCCTTCATGATTTTGTAAACCTCAATCAAGTCCCCCCTCAATCTCTTTTTTTCTAATGAAAATATACCTAACCTACTCAACCTCTCTTCATAGCTAGCACCTTCCATACCAGGCAACGTCCTCGTAAACCTTCTCTGAACTCTCTCCAAAGCGTCCACATCCTTTTGGTAACGTGGCGACCAGAACTGTACACAGTATTCTAAATGCTGCCGAACCAATGTCTTGTACAATCTTAACATGACTTGCCAGCTCTTGTACTCAATACCCCGTGCAATGAAGGCAAGCATACTATATGCCTTCTTGACCACTCTATCCACCTGTACAGCAACCTTCAGGGTACAATGGACCTGCACTCCCAGATCTCTCTGCCCATCAACTCTTCCCAAGGCTCTTCCATTCATTGTATAATTCACTCTAGAATTAGACTTGCCTAAATACATCACCTCACATTTGTCTGGATTGAAATCCATCTGCCAACTTTCCGCCCAACTCTCCAGTCTACCTATAACCTCCTGTATTCTTTGACAGTCCCTTACGCTTTCTGCTACTCCACCAATCTTCGTTTCATCTGCAAACTTGCTGATCATACCAACAGTGCCCTCTTCCAGATCATTTATGTATATTACGAACAACAGTGGCCCCAACACTGACCCCTGTGAAACACCACTGGTCACCTTTCTCCATTTCAACTACTACTCTCTGTCTCCTGTCACTCAACCAGTTCTTTATCCACCTAGCTAGAACACTTTGCACACCATAAATTGCAAAATAAATCCTAAAAGAAATTACAAACAAATTCACACCTTTGCACCCAGTTTATGTCAACAAGTCACATTCTGTTGGTTGTGACTGCCTCATAGAAGTAGGATTTATTTCCCTAAAATCCGCCATAGGTATATGGTGGGAGGTGACAGACTAGTGGCATTTTTTATGGACCGTTAATCCAGAGACCCAGCTAATGTTTGGGGACCAGGGTTCAAAACCTGCCATGGCAGATGATAGAACTTGAATCCAATAAAAATCTAGAATTGAGAGACTAATGATGACCATAAAACTATTGTTGGGAAAAACCCATCTGGTTCCCTTTAGAGAAGGAAATCTATTATCCTTACCTGGTCTGGCCTACATGTGACTCAGACCCACAGCAATGTGGTAGACTCCAAACTACCCTCTGGACAACTAGGAATGGGCAATAAATGTTGGCCTAGCCAGTGATGTCCTCATCCCATGAATGAATATTTGAAAAGTATCAATGGAACATTTGTGCATTATAGCCAGGATGTGGTAAAAAGACAACACAGCTGCAAACTCAGTTAATTCTGTTGGAGAATCCAGATGAAGATTTTGCTGGTAGGGAAGAAGTTTGATAGTGCCCACACCATAAGGTTTGGGGATTTGGGAACCTTGCCAGGAAGCATGTGTTTAAAATCAAGCATCATGAAAGTGTTCAGCACCTGCTTGATATAGGGTTGGAGCCTGACAATTCTTCTGAGGAACTGATGGGCTGGCTCATCAGCCTACATTTTGAATCAACATAGTACAGCATCCAACAGCTAATGTCTTACCTTCCATGGCAGCACAAGCAGCAGCGACCAACATCTCAGCAGCATAACACAAGTTCAGACTTCAGTCATCATGGCTCTGGGTACCAGTGTTCTTTCATGTCACAGCTGTCCAGCAATGTTCTGGAACAGGGTACTAAAGTTGCTATTGAAAATACAGAAACCTATACAATTTTGTCAGCCAGAGTGATAAAACCAGAAATTAATCATAGCTAGTTGATGATCCCTTCAAGTAATCCTGATTAAGGGGCAGATAGTTGTCCCTCATGCTTCTTAAAGTCATAGAGTCATAGAGATGTACAGCATGGAAACAGACCGTTCAGTCCAACTTGTCCATGCCGACCAGATACCCAACCCAATTTAATCCCACCTGCCAGCACCCAGCCTATATCCCTCCAAACTCTTCCTATTCATATACCCATCTAGATGCCTTTAAAACTTTGCAATTTTAGTAGCCTCCACCACTTCCTCTGGTAGCTCATTCCATACTGTATCACCCTCTGCATGAAAAAGTTGCCCCTTAGATCTCTTTTACATCTTTCCCCCTCACCCTAAACCTATGCCCTCTAGTTCTGGACTCCCCGACCCTAAAGGAGAGACTTTGTCTATTTATCCTATCCATGCCCCTCTTACTGCCACCTTTAGTTGTGGAAGGATGAGACAGAGAGTAAACTAGTGTGTGGAGATTGAAAATGATAGAACAGGTATCAGGTTATTAATTGGTGTCACGGTCTTCCTGTCCTGCCAACTGCCAGAGATGAGAGAGATGTCTTGTGTGTGCTACATTGAGTCAAGTAGAAATCTTACCACACCCATATACAAGAAGATGCATGCAAAATTTATAAGTCAATGACAGGCACACAATACATCAGATAGGTAAGAGCTTGACTATACCCAAAATGTCAACATTTCCACCTCCTGAGGCTGCCTGGCTTGCTGTGTTCTTTCAATCTCCTGCCTGTCTATTTTGGATTCCAGCACCTGCAGTTCTTTTTGTCTTTAGCACAATACATCAGGAGCATATTTGTGCACAGAGACCATTTTGGAATTGTAGGGTGCATTGTAGTGAAATGGCCCCAACAAAATAAGTGTGAGCAGATCCAAATTCACTTTAACTAAAATCTTCCCATAAATACACCTGTCCAGCTTACATATTAAAATTCTGTTGAGGCTGTGAGACTGCATGACTCTTGCCTGTTCACCTTAACAATCTCGAAGATATATTTGTGACAAAAACAAAGGCCTCGCACATTTATCACCTTGTTAGTACCCTAGGATACATGCAGTCTGGACCATGGTATTGGTTAAACTAGGGACACTTTTGATCTTCTGAGGTCATGACAAACAGTATGTTATGAATAAATTACAAGTTTTGAAACAAATCTCTCTCCCTAATCTCACCACCTGTTTGTAAGCAGATTGTTAGTAATGTTTCCTATTTTTAAATAGTGGTGGTATATTTTCCCACTCTCTCTGTTTGTGTCCTCTGTAAGGACTGCAATAATACTGTTACAGTTAACCAGTGTGTGTGCGTGTGAGAGAGAGAATGAGTGGGTGAGTGAGTGAGTGAGAGACAAGGGCAGACCAAATTGAAAAAGACAAAGAGTTTATTAAATTTGCAACAGCTTGAGTACAAAACTGAGCGTTAACACTTTATCAATGTCCTTGCTTATAAACTGGAGTCCAAAGGTTGTAGCTTAGAGTTAGCAGTCCGAAATTCATTTTTGGAGCAGTTAATTCCATCCACAGTTTGAAAGTCCATTAACTGAGTGTGGAACTGCTGCTGAAATGGGAAAATTTGGCCTTCAGGAAAATATATATCTTGCATATTTAATATTCCAGTTTTCAAAAATTTTCAAAATTTGCTCATGCCAATATCTCAAGAATTCTTTTTTACTTTAGGATGCCTATCAATTGAGAATTCATTTATTTTGGTGTTGAGACATCATAGTGGCCAAATATTGAGCTCCAACTGATTAAGTACAGGTCCTGCAATGCAGAGACTTAAAGGGCTTTAACACAAAAGGTTGAATCAATGTAGTTAAACTGAAAGCTTTTAATTATTTGACAGCATAACCTAAAATATATTTCATGGTTTTCCAACTGATTGGCACAAACTTAAGGATAAGTTTTCATTATCTTAGTAAATATTTGGGCTATTCTGGGGTAGATTTTTAACTTGCTGCTCGGGCATAAAACTGGTTTTGAGGACAATTTAATATAAACAGGTCAGTTCTGCTTTCTAATACGCTGAGTGGGAAAGAAAGCTGGGTGATTCTTGTTACTGATGACCAATCAACAATGCTAATTTCATGCTCTGGGTGTCAAGTTAATATTCTACTGCCATGCTTTTCAGGCCTTGTGTTGCACTATTCTAGCAGTTACTGATTTCAGATTGATGGCTTTAAAATATAAATGTTTAGATTGGCTTCCTTTGTGTGGTTTGTGAATTTGTATAGTTTGTGGTTCCTTATTGAAAAGCAAAATAGGACTGCTAGCTAAACTTCATGGTAGTTAAACTCAACACTACTTTAATAAATGAGTTAAGTGTGATGAATATCCGACAGCCTGTTCCTTAAGGCTGATCTTCCAATGATATCAATTGGTGTGATCACAGATCCACAGATTTTGAGATATTCAACTATTCCTATGTATGCTATCATAATTACATTTACAGATGAGGTTTGAACATACATAACATTTTTGCCCTGGCATTTTGACACCCATTATAACTTTGGAGCTTTGTTTTACAGAAGTACATAATTTGCCATGGAAACCAAGTGTTTGATTTGCAGCACTTTGCACATTTCTTCCATTCCCATAACTAGAGGGAATATTCAAATGGGTTCCTTTGTGTGCTTCAATTTGCACCAAATGTTTTGATATCAATTGTATCCAAACATGAAAACCTCCTCTAATAGGCATAGAATTGTCAGACTAGCAAGTCTGGATTGCTATGAAGAGTTGAACTGACCTGAAGAGTCAGTTGTCTGAAGTATCTTTCCATGTAGTGAGGCTAGATTTGTTGTGGAATCTCACAATATCAAAGCTTACAGCTCAGGACATGTGGTTGTTTTTGTTGCCAATTCCAAATGATCCTGAATATCTAAGCCAACCATTATTCCTCTGCCATCATCTTTGATTTTCCAACCTACCTTATCCTTCACATTGAATTCAATCACATCCCCTGCAATCATGATTTTGTTCTTTGTATATGCTTCAGACTGCAGTATCATGTTCTTAGGCTTCTAGCTTTAAAGTAAAGACACTTTTATCTTGTTTCTTATTTTTACCTTTGTCATTGGATATTTATATTTCATTGTACTTAAATGTTTGCTTTATTATTTGATTTCCTATTTCCCATTGACCATCTTCCAAGATCTGTTTGTTTATGTTTGAAGTGTGATTCCCCATCCCCATAATATCCCGTTCAAACTAGATAATATTTCCCTCTACACAATTAGCCAGGCTCCTCAGGGTGCAATTTTTTGATGATGTATGCTCAGCTGGTTTTGCTTATAGGATGACATGTTGAGAAGTTAAACATATCATTTCCATTCATAAGTGGGCAGGAAAGCATAGGCTGTGCAGGGGGCATACCAGTGGGAACACTTATCCATATGTTTCTTATCCCCCTAATATTTTAATCTAGCTCTTTCGTGCCTCACCCTTCAGTAAACTGGTTAGTCCACGGGAATTGCAAGATGTATCAGTCACACAGAAATATGCAACTTGGTTGATGAGAAAAGACCCAAGGCCCATCTCATTTGTTTTCCCACATCCTGGTACTGACGCAATACACTAGTGGAGTTTCTGACAATCGAACAACCTCTCTCAATTAACTTACACAGCACTCAAACATTTGGCAAGGTAACTTCAGATGGGGAAACATTTTGGGAACGAATTCCCAGTTAGTAGCATGAAGGCAAAGAGGCTTCCTTCCAGGGAAACCAGGAAGAAACCTGGCTAGCCTAGGACCTGCTGATCTTAAGAGCACAGCCACAAGGAGGCAGTATAACAGAACACTGTCCTAGATTTCTGGACAGCTCTTCCAATCCTAACTTTTTGAGGAAGTCAGAGCCATCTTTTATCAAACAACATGATTGTTGAGGTGAGGGCAGGGGGTACAGGAAAGGTCAAGCCATTCCCCTGTTTATACTAGCTTCTGATGTGTTCACTAACATTCTGAAATGCTTACTGCATTTATGTAGCATTTTAGTGCACTAGGGAATGGGTGTATCAATAAATACAGGGTTCCCCGATTTGCAAACCACCTCAGTTATGAATGCTTGTAGCTTTGAATGTGATCCTATGCAGTGGTGTTGTTTAAAGACCTGAAATAGAAACATTTCCTGTACTTTTGAATGGTTCCTTTGTGTTGTCCTGCATTGTGCTCTGATTTGTGTACAAATCGACTTGTAAATAATTAGAATGCATTTACAACCTGGGGACTGGCTCTTGGTGAGTACGTGAACATGTAGGTGAGTATGAGAGCAGGGCGGGTGAAGTAAGTATTTAAGTGGTTATCAGTTGGTCAGGATGGCAGGTTGGTGAGTTGGTAAGTGGGTGAGATGGCATATAGCTGACCTGGCAGGTGAGTGAGTGGGTAGGTCAGTCTGGGGGCTAGTCAGGTATGATTTTCAGGTTAAGTTTAGTCAGGTCAGGTCAGGTCAGTGGATAGTTGAGGATCAGGGAATGTATTCACTTGACAGAAGCTAAGAAGGTCAGACAGGAGTGAGTCAAGGGGGCAGTGATGATGGGTCCAGGTGAGTTGTGTAGCGGGCGCAAGTCATGTCAGTTTGGTCAGATAATTGAGAGATCAGTTGGGGAGGAGTTGGGGCGTTACAGGGGAGTTAGGGCTATCATGAGAGTAGCTGGGGAGTTGGGGCTGTCTGTTGACTATGTCACCAGGTGTTGAACAGGAATCTTTCTGGGAACACTTCTTGGAGAGCTAATAAGGTAAGTGTGTCAGAACAAGTGAAAGTCACCAACTGTAACTGAGTCAGTGACCTGAATTCTATGTTTTTATTGGCTAAGTGTAATGAGATTTTTTGGAGGTATTCTCCCTCTGAGGTCCAGTGAAATTTCTGACCAAACCTGTCTTATTAACCACCCACTCCACCCCTACTGTGCCTCTCCTGCCAATTCTATCCCCTTCTTACCATCCACCGTAACTCACCAGTCACCAGATAGCTACATCCCTACCTTCTACACCATCTTTGATGTTGGTGATCCAGCATTGCCCAGCTATGACTGGCAAAGTCATAACACAAGTGCCACTATGCCACATGCCCACAGCAGTTGACTCTCCCTTGTGCATTCAACCTCATTCTCTGACCCTAGTCACTGTTTAGTCAGCAGGCCAAACACTTACTTGTTCTACATGGAGCCTAAACACTTTCTCTAATCATCAGGACTCTGCCCCAAGGCCCACTGTAGACCCACAGCTTGCCATTGCCCAGTAGAAGAACATCACACATATTCAAGAAATCAGGCAATTCCCAACATGCAGTTTTCTTTACAGCTACCAACAGAGGACGCAAATAACAGTGAAAACCAAATGCTAGTATTATGACCAATGACTATTCCGTAGCCAATGGTGGTCTGGTCTACCCAGCTGCCATCTCTAGGACCTGTCTGTCAGTCAGCTCCTGCCTGCCTGGTAGTGTCTGATACAGCTGAGCTCCATCATGTGCAACAAGTGCTTCTTCTCCCCAGCGCCTTTGCCCTTCCTCCTCAAAACACTGATCCTGTTCCCCCAGCTCATCAGCAGCTTTCAATCACCTTTTTACCTGCTCGAATTGTCCAGAGGCCAGCACACTAGGATGATGCAGCTGCACACTCTGACTGGATTTTACAGGAGGGCCCCAGATTGGACCAAGCACCAGAACCGCATTTTCAAGAGTCCTGTCGTCTGCTGCTCCGTGGCCTAAATGGAGACCTGGGTGGCATTATCTCGACACTCCACATCAGTCAGGGGACTGCACAGTGATGTCATGAACCACATCACAGTGGGTAGCCTTTGTCCACAGTAACCAGCCTTGTAAGGCACTGGGCCCACAAACACACCAGGCACATGAGAGTGTTCCAGGATATAGGAGTGGTGGCAGCTGCCAGGATAATGGACACAGACCTCCAGAAAGTGATCACAGAATACCTGAACATCAATGCAATGGTCCCCCTTCCTGTTGAGGGATTCCACATGTTGCGATCCAGCCCTCTTACTTCCATGTGTGTGCAGTATATGTCTCCCTGTACCTGGGGGAGCCCAAATATGTTTCTCAATCCAGGCTGTAGCACTGACGCAGCCATTGGGTCTGATATGGATCAGTGTGATCTTACACAGATGACATTGGCCATTGTCCTAACACATTTGTGAGTAGACGGCTGAGAGATTAAACATTGGGCACCCATCACTGGACGGAGCCAGTCACCTCTGTATTCTGAGTGGCTGTCACCTTCACAGACATGAAGAGAGGACAGCCTCGCACCGCTGCAGCCTTAGGTCATACTCTAGCAGCCGGCACAGTTCTGTCACAAGATCCCAGGATATATGGAGCCAGTGTTAGCACTGCACCTTTCTCATTCACAGGAAATGGAGTAAGGCTCAAAAAGTTCTGTACCAATGTGGATCCCAATACCTTGATGGGCCTTGCAGCTGTGACCTCTCCCTGGGCTGGGTTTTCCACATCCTTTACAGGCTCCCACTGCTGCTCCTGAGCTTTCTAACAGCCCCAGTCTGCCTGCATCCACCTTCACCTTCTTAGTAACCAACTACCCATTCTGGGCTGGGGGGGGTGGTGGGGGGTGGGGGGGGGGAGGGGGCAGACTCTAGGTGTCTAGGTGGAAATGACCTATGTTGGGAACACAATAAGCAAAAGAAAGGTCTCAGAACACTCACTGGTGATCTGTCCTGAAGATGAGAGCGACACTCTCTCTCCAAACAATGATACATGCTGTACCTTGATAACAGGAACCATGTCCCCATCGTTCCTTCAGCTTCAGCCTCAGTGAGTGCACCAACATGGTGGAGGTGCTGTGCTGTTTTGAGTAGTCAACACATTCCATAAGGAGGGAGTGCCCATTGTGTGCTTCAACTCCCAGCCTACCCCAGACCAACATCAATCATTCACTGCCTTCGGTTCAGACCAATGTTACACTTCCATGACTAATGATCAGGTGATAATCTCTGCCTCCCAAGGCACCTTTGAAAGTTATACAGTAATTAGTTCATCTTTGACCAGAATTCACCTCTTTTTGAGTTAATATTGCTAAAACCTGCATCTTTGAGGTACCGTTAGTCAATTTTACATGACCAATGGTGTGTATAAATCACTGTTGATCCGCATTTGAACTTCAAGCATGTTTTTTTACCTGCATGCATAGGATGGTTGTGAATTAAATGTAGTTAGAGTTTGCAATAGCCTATTTCATGGGTTTGCAACTTCAAATTACTTGGTTCAATGGTTTTGCCCACCAAATTGATATTGCCTGTTCCTACTTGGTCATCGTCTCAGCCATCTTCCAGTTGCATTTTGTACCTGGAGAATGGACACTGTCAACACCAGGCTCCACTTTGTCACCAAGTACCCATCCCCAATGCCCCATGTCCCCTTTATCACATGCTACAGCCTAGCTTCACTGTGTACCCCATGTGGAGACCCACTGCATTGAACTTCACCCCTTACTGTTCTCCCTGCCACCTAAATACAAATATTACTTCTTAATAATGCCCATGCTCCTCTTCTATGCTCCTCCTGTGGAGGACACAATGGTGGTCAACTGCCAAAAACACCTCCTCCCATAGCCTATCATATCCTCAGAAATTGTTCCACGCACTCCCCCATGTACCTTGAGAATCCTCCCTCCATCCCTACCCTTGTCCCTATCTCTACAAATGCCTCTGCTTCCCACTCAGTCTTGACTGCAGCTGCCACTCTCCGCCCAACCCCCTGCCCTTTGGTGGTGATTGCCCTAGCTGCCTGTATAGGGGTCCTCCCTTATGCACTCCCAAACAATCAATGGACTTGAATGGGCCCAGACCTCTGAGTGACTATAATGAGCAGCCCCTAGATATCACTAACCACATCCCTAACTGCGGTCATTGTACACATTGGAACCAATGACATCGGAAGGAAAAAGGAAGGGAGAATAGAGAGTTAGGCAGAATTTAAAAAGGAGGTCCTCGAGGGTAGTAATATCTGGATTACTCCCGGTGCTATTAGCTAGTGAGGGCAGGAATAGGAGGATAGAGCCAATGAATACATGGCTGAAGCACTGGTGTATGGGGGATGATTCACATTTTTGGATCATTAGAATCTCTTCTGGGGTAAAAGTTACCGATACAAGAAGGATGGATTGCAGCTGTATTGGAAGGGGATTAATATACTAGTAGGGAGATTTGCTACAGCTGCTCGGGAGGAGTAAGGTGAGGGGCCCAAGGAGGAAAGAGATCAATCTGAGACTGATACAGTTGAGAAAGGAAGTGAGTCAAACAGTCAGGGCGGGCAGAGTCAAAGCAGAGAACAAGGTAGGATTAATAAATTAAACTGCATTTATATCAATGCAAGGGGCCTAACAGGGAAGGCAGATGAACTCAGGGCATGGGTAGAAACATGGGACTGAGATATCATAGCAATTACAGAAACATGGCTCAGGGATGGGCAGGACTGGCAGCTTTATGTTCCAGGACAGAAATGCTCCAGGTAGGACAGAAAGGGAGGCAAGAGAGGAGGGGGAGTGGTGTTTTTGATAAGGGATAGCATTACAGCTGTACTGAGAGAGGATATTCCTGGAAATACATCCAGGAAAGTTATTTGGGTAGAGCCGAGAAATAAGAAAGGGTTGATCACCTTATTGGGATTGTATTATAGAGCCCCTAATAGTCAGTGGGAAATTGAGAAACAAATTTGTCAGGAGATTTATCAGAATAATAGGGTGGTTTTGGTGGGGGATTTTAACTTTCCAATCATAGACTGGGATTGCCAGATGGAGGTTTAGATGGAGAGGAATTTCTTAAGTGTGTACAAGAAAAGTTTCTGATTCAGTATGTCAATGTATCTACTAGAGAAGGTGCAAAACATGACCTACTCTTGGGAAATAAGGCAGGGCAGGTGACTGAGGTGTCTGTGGGGGAGCAGTGACCATTATTCTATTAGTATCAAAATAGGTATGCAAAAGGATAGACCAGATCTAAAATTGAAGTTCTAAATTGGAGGGAGGCTAATTTTGACGGTATTAGACCAGCACTTTCAAAAGCTGATTGGTGGCAGATGTTCGCAGGTAAAGGGATGGCTAGAAAATGGGAAGCCTTCAGAAATGAGATAACGAGAATCCAGAGACAGTATATTCATGTTAGGGTGGAAGGAAAGGCTGATAGGTATAGGGAATGCTGGATGGCTAAAGAAATTGAGGGTTTGGTTAAGAAAAAGAAGGAAGTACATGTCAGGTATAGTCCAACAGGTTTAATTGGAAGCACACTAGCTTTCGGAGTGACGCTCCTGATGAAAGATCACGAGCTTTTGCTGTTAAATTGGTGGATTTCCATTGTTGGATTTCCATTTGGTACCATTCCCTCCCCACTTCCCAGTCAATATCATGCACATTATAGTCATGGACCTACCTTTGCAGATGGGACTACTCAGATGACACCACAGTCAATCTTTGGTAGCAGCTTACTGTCAATTCTTAAACATGTTCCTATTGACTCCGCTCAGTCTCTCTTGCTCAGTTGATGGAAAACTACATCACAGAGACCACATGTCAACCTTGAGGTTCCAGTAACCACAAGCAGTTCTCACAATAGTTAAAGTGACACAGTGAAAACTGCAACAAACCAATTGTTTCCATAACTGTTGCCAATAGGCATTATGACCAAATCTGGAAACAGTTTGCACATTGGAAGATATGGCTATCATTAAGGAACTACAGCAAAAAACCTTTGCACGCAGTACAGGCCCACAAGAGATGGAATGCAATCCTTAATGGCTTTATGAATTAAAAATGGTAATAAAACTTAAAAGCTTTCAATTGTTACATTCCCAACAGTAAAGCATTTGAAGTTTATGGAGACAATTCTATTGTTCTTCAAAAGGATTATTGTGCATAATGCAGTCCTGTCGTGGATAGTTCCCAATAAGAAAAGATCTTAAGAATTCACTTGCAAAGAGGCAGCCAAATTGCCATGAGTCTGGAGTCACATGTAAACCAGACCAGGTAAGGACAGCAGAGTTCCTTTTCTATAGGCTATTTGTGAACCAGATGATATTTCAAAGCAAAAATGACAGTTACATGGTCACCATTAGATTGATTTGGAGATGCCGGTGTTAGACTGGGGTGTACAAAGTAAAAAATCACATAACAACAGGTTATAGTCCAACAGGTTTAATTGGAAGCACAGTAGCTTTCAGAGCGACGCTCCTTCATCAGGTGGTGCTAGAAACACAAGAGTCAAATTGACTCAAAACGTTAACTCTGTTTCTCTGTACAGGTGCTGCTAAACCTGTTGTGTTATTCTAGTTTCATCTGGTTTGTTTTGGAGATAAATAATATTGTGAGCTGATCACCCCACTGTTATTTCCATAGCACAATTTGGTGTCATAATTTTAAATGGTGCATTTTGATATCTAATTATTGGAAAGTAAACAATACAATGCAATATGCAAATATAATTGAGGCAAATAGTTTGAAATTCAAGACATTCATCTTAATGTATATGAAATCAGTAGGTAAATCTAATTGTTTCCAATCCCAATATTTTGACTGAATCAGTAAGCAAAGGAACAGAAAGGTTGCAATTATGTTATTCAATGTTGTCTCAATAACATCAATGGGCTGTAGAGGATCAAATCTGCAGAGAAATGACAGACAAATGCTAATATTATATAGTGGTTATCATTGATGACTTTAACTAGCCAACTATATACTGTAATGGTAGCAGCGTTAAGGGCAGAAAAGAGCAGACACTTCTAGATTGTGTTCTGGAAAGTTTCCGACAACGGTATGTGTCCAGTCCAACTAGAAACACTGCACTGTGGACCTGGTTCTTGGAAATGAAGTGGATCAAGTAGATCAGTGTCAGCAAGGAAACATTTAGGGAATCGCGATCATCGTTTTGTTTGCTTATGATGATGTTTCGGACAACAGGCAATCCAGAATGGGAATAATTTACTGGAGAAGAACCAAGAACACAGTTGGGCCAGACAGACAAGAGCAGAAGCTTCATTGTAGCAAAACAATGGGCTCCCTTCAAAAAGGAGATGTTTTTCAATTCAGTCAAGGAATATTCTGTCAAAGGGAGAAGGGAGGCCAAACAAATTCAGAGCTCTGTGGATGGAAAAGGAGATATAAAATAAAGAAGAGAGGTGTGTTTATGACAGGTGTCAGTTAGAAAATAAAATTCAGTACCAAAAGGAATACAGAGGCTTCAGAGGAAGGTACAAATGAATATTAGAGAAGCAAAAAAGGGTTACATAGAACATAAAACATAGCACATAGAACATTACAGCGCAGTAATGTTGCGCCCTCGATGTTGCGTCGACCTGTCATACTAATCTGAAGCCCATCCCACCTACACTATTCCATGTACGTCCATTTGCCTGTCCAATGATGGCTTAAATGCACTTAAACTTGGCGAATCTACTACCGATGCAGGCAAAGCATTCCATACCCTTACTACTCTGAGTAAAGAAACTACCTCCGACATCTGTCTTATACCTATCTTCCCTCACTTTAAAGTTGTGTCCCCTCGTGTTTGCCATCCCCATACTTGGAAAAAGGCTCTCCCTGTCCACCCTATCTAACCCTCTGATTATCTTGTATGTCTCTATTAAGTTACCTCTCAACCTTCTTCTCTCTAGCGAGAACAGACTCAACTCCCTCAGCCTTTCCTCGTAAGACCTTCCCTCCAGACCAGGCAACATCCTAGTAAATCTCCTCTGCACCCTTTTCAAAGCTTCCACATCCTTCTTATAATGCGGTGACCAGAACTGTACACAAAACTCCAAGTGTGGCTGCACCAGAGCTTTGTACAGCTGCAGCATAACCTCATGGTTCCGGAACTCAATCCCTCTATTAATAAAGGCCAAAACACTGTATGCCTTCTTAACAACCCTGTCAATCTGGGTGGCAACTTTCAGGGATCTGTGTGCATGGACACTGAGATCTCTCTGCTCATCTGCACTCCCAAGAATCCTACAATTAGCCCAGTACTTTGCATTCTGATTACTCCGGCCAAAGTGTATTACCTCACACTTGTCCACATTAAACTCCATTTGCCACCTCTCAGCCCAGTTCTGTATCCTATCTATGTCTCTCTGCAACCTACTACATCCTTCATCACTATCGACAACTCCACCGACCTTAGTGTCGTCCGCAAATTTACTAACCTACCCTTCTAAGCCCTCATTCGGCTCATTTATAAAAATGACGAACAGCAGTGGACCCAACACCGACCCTGGCGGTACGCCGCTAGTAACTGGACACCAAAATGAACATGTTCCATCAACTACAACCCTCTGTATTCTTTCAGAAAGCCAATTACTGATACAAAATGCTGTGTCTCCCACAATCCCATTCCTCTACATTTTGTATAATAGCCTACTGTGGGGAACCTTATCAAACGCCTTGCTGAAATCCATATACACCACATCAACCGGTTTACTCTCATCTGCCTGTTTGGTCACTTTGTCAAGAAACTCAATAAGATGTGTTAGGCACGACCTACCCTTCACAAAACCATGCTGACTGTCCTTGATCAGATTATTCTTTTCTAGATGGTTATAAATCGTATCTCTTATAACCTTTTCCAACACTTTACCAACAACTGAAGTGAGACTCACTAGTCTGTAATTACAAGGGAACCACATTTGCTATCCTCCAGTCCTCAGGCACTATTCCTGTAGACAATGATGATTTGAAGATCAATGTCAAAGGCTCGGCAATCTCTTCCCTTGCTTCCCAGAGGATCCTAGGATAGATCCCATCCTTGTGAACCTCAATCTCTTCTAGTCTAGATGCAAGTATTTCTGTATCTCCCCCATAACAACTACCCTGCCTCTCTGACTCCTATCGACAATCATCTTTGCTATCCTTTCCTCAACATCTCTGGGACTATTTGGAGGCCTATAGAAAACTCCCAGCAGGGTGACTTCTCCTTTCCTGTTTCTAACCTCAGCCCATACTACCTCAGTTAACGAGTCCCCAAACATCCTTTCTACAACTGTAATATCGTCCCTGATCAACAATGCCACACCTCCCCCTCTTTTACCATCTTCACTGTTCTTGCTGAAACATCTGAATCCCAGAACTTGCAACAGCCATTCCTGTCCCTGCTCTATCCATGTCTCCGTAATGGCCACAACATCGAAGGTATCAACCCACACTGCCAGTTCACCCACTTTATTTTGGATGCTCCTCGCGTTGAAGAACACACACTTCAAATCAGGTTCTCGCTTGCCAGTGTCAGGTACTTATTTGTGAACTCCCTACTCTCATCCTCTTCTGTACCTGTCCTACAATTTTGGTTGCCATCCCCCTGCTGTGTTAGTTTAAATCCACCTTAATAGTTTTAGTGAAATTCCCACCCAGGATATTGGTACCCCTCTGGTTTAGATGAAGACCATCCTGCTTGTAGAGGTCCCACCTACCCCCAGAAAGAGCCCCAAATATCCAAAAACCCGAAACCCTCCCTCCTGCACCATTCCTGTAGCAACGTGTTCAACTCCTTTCTCTCCCTATTCCTTTCCTCACCTCACTATCACATAGCATGGGCAGCAAACCAGAGAAAACAACTCTGTTTGTCCTAGCTCTAAGCTTCCATCCTAGCTCCCTGTATTTCTGCCTCAAGTCCCCATCTCTCTTCTGACCTATGTCGTTGGTGCCAATGTGGACCAAGACTTGGGACTGCTCTCCCTCCCCCCCCCCCCCCCGAAGGATCCCAAAAACACGATCAGAGACATGACGGACCCTGGCACCGGGGAGGCAACACACCAACCAATGAGGAAAATATTGTGGCTAACTTAAAATCTTCTGTAGGCACACCAACAGTAAAAGTGCCGTAACTATACAAGCCTGTCAGGAACTACACTGACCCCCATGCCCCACTGTTTTTCAGATATCCACAAAAGTTAACAATGTAAAAAAACATGCAATTTCCCCAATTTACCTGTCTGTTGGAATCAATTGATCGGATAGACTGACCATGTTTCTATACTTAACTAGAACATTTGTTTATTTCAAATTAGTAAATTCCAATCACAAGCAAACAGCTGAGAACAATCGATATACTTTTTTAGCTCTACAATGAAATGAGATTTCTAACCCTCCTCTAAACCTGGCCTCTTCACTGTACCATTCTCCCCTGATACATTTTGAAGTTTGACCAGAAACAGCAAAAAAAAGGGCTGCCAATTAAAATATATTAGCCTTTTCAAATATTTACCCCCTTTTACAATTTCCCATCCATTTGAAACACACATTTTCCTTCTGACTCTGGTCTACTGTGAGATATTGTCTGCTCCACTATTAAGACTCGAATCCTTATTGCTTATGCCACTGAAAATCCCCATTTACCTCATATTTCCATCCTTATTACTTCACAAACTTCCTCTGATTTCAACTGGTCTCTGTATTGATCTCATTTTCATTCCCTTTTCCCAATCTCCTATCTGAAAAAAAAAGTCTCTAAACTGAAGCAATTCGGATAGTTTTCAAAATTAAAATCTTAAATTGTTTCATCATGGCCATAATGAACACCTTTCCTCCAATTGTAGGTGCCATGCTATGAATTGCAAATAATGTGGGGCAGAATAGCCACAATTATTGCCTGGTGTAATGTGCAGGAGTCATTGGCTCCACCTTATAAAGCCAAGTCAGCCAGTCACAAATTTTTTAAAACATTTCTGTTTTTTAGCCTGTGCCTATCACAATTCAATTAAACTTTATTAACCTGATCATAAATGAAGGAAAGCCAATTCTCAGTTTTATTTAAGTGAGAGAGTCTGATTAGCTAATAAATTGGAGAAAAATAAGAAAAAGTGACATCAAACACATACATTAACACAGAAAGAATGTTTCATAAGAAGGAAGGCAAAATCAGTTGCCATTTCAAGTCTGTAGTGTTCTTGACTTTCAAGAGAGAAACCTGAGTCCCAACAGTTTAGATGGTATCCTGTTTCCTCTGGAGTGATGAAAGTTACAGGTAAATTTGATTTCTTAGTGAACAGTGGACTTTCCAAGTTGTCTTTCCACTGGCGATAGTTTCTGAGAATGAGAGAGGGAGAGTAGAGGTGTCATTAACCTTGCTGTCCAAGATAACGGTGGAATAGGGCTCCTGTGCCAGTGCTCCTTCGCACTGACTGTGTTTCTTTAATTTCACCCACTTACTTTGACCTGAGCTTGGACGGCATCTGCGGCAGCGAGAGCCCGGGGCACGGACCTCGAGTGAGCCCCTATTTACGTTTCCAGTGCAAGCACAGGATCTAGAATGGGTGGCTGCTATATCAGCAGATGCTTTGTTGGTGAGATTGGTCCCAGCAGCCAAATATGGTGCCTGAGGATCAGTAACTTGGATTTTGGTCGACCCAGTGTAGAGAGTGAGGAGATGGTAGTGGTGGAGGAATGGTGGTGCAGAGGTCGTGGCTGGTGATGACCTGGCTTGGGACTGATGGACTCTCTTAAAGCTATTTCGTTTTTCTCTTTATTCTTAAATCATTTAAAATATCACCATATCAAGGCAACAAATGAAAGCTTTTCACTATATTTATTGTACTCTTATTGTAAAATACATGTGACAATAAAATTTAAAAAAAATTAGCAGTCCATTTTGTTTTCTGTCAGTTTTGTTGCTCAGAGGTTGATGTTGATAAATAGTTCCTTCATGGGTTCTGGTTTCAGCTTCATTGTTTCATTCCATGGGAGATAACTTCACAGATTGGAAGATGAAATATTGCCTAAAACTATCATTCAAGTGTGAGTGAAATAAGGGATGTTAATTTCTTGTTGCCTTACTGATTCTAAGTTCCTCTTGATTAAAATGGAAATTCTAATGGAACTAGTTTTCGATATTCCATGTGGGTTGCCTGGGCTTGTCGTATGATCATAGCAGCCATTTCATATCAGTACTGTCACTTTACAAGCATTTCAAATCCATGAAAGTCTCAGGTATTAAAGTCAAGTGATGAAAGGTTAAACATTGATCATCCATTATCACTATCATCATGACATTGAACTTCTATGGTGTTTCTTGTGAGGCTTTGTAAGAGGTGTACCGTCCTCCTCCTGCTCTCTGTGATAGCACAGAGGGGATTGGAGCGTCTAGGACTATCCTGGATAATTATCTTATGTATTGTTGAGGAGCATTCTTCCAGAAGGAACTCTGAATGCTGAAATTGGGGAGCATCTCGATTTCCTGAGATGGGCACCCAGCACGGAGGGCAGACTTTAAAGAAAGTGAAGAGTGGTCCCTGACATGGGCTATACTTGACATTCCCAGGCAGAGTTGCTGACAAGCTGCCTCCCATCCAGCTGCACTCCTGGTTAGGCAGCATGAGATATACTCATAGCAGCATGGGAACATGTTGGTTCCAGGCTAATTAGATTCCCTCCTGACTCCACATACTCCAGTAGGGCTAATGTTGGAGACCACGGTTAAGCATAACTCTGGCTTAGGTGAAGAAATTCAGCTCCATGGAATTATTGTTCCATAATTTCAAATCCTGGTCAAATGTCAAGTGGATGAATGATATTTTGTTGAATATGAAGGCAAACTATGGAGCAAAGTATGAAACTTGAGAAAAGAAAAACATTTGCACACAACGAGTGGGTCAGATCTGAAAAGCACTGCCCGGAAGTGTGGAGCATCTTGGTTCAATTGAAGCACTCAAGAGAGCTAGACACAATGTGTATGGGGAAAAGGCAGGAGAATGGCATAAGGGTGTGATGCTGATTTAGGGAGCTAGGACAAATATGATGGGCTTAATGGCCTTTTTTGCCTTAATACATCTGCGCTTCCATAAACTAACCATTCCATCACTTTTACACAGACATACAATTTGAAGAAACAAAATAATTTTGATTAACTTACATTCCCAATTGTCCAGTCACATCTCAGTGTTAATGAGTCCACCTACAGTAGGTGGAGGTGATGGCCTAATGGTATTATCGCTGGACTATTAACCCAGAGACCCTGATAATGATATGGGGACCTGGGTTTGAATTTGTCATGTCAGATGCTGGAATTTGAATTCAATTATCCACAAAATGATTGTCAGAAAAACCCACCTGGTTTATTAGTTCCCTTTAAGGAAGGAAACTGCCATCCTACCCTTTATACATTAGCGATCTAAATGAAGGAACTGAGGGCATTCTGGTTAAGTTTTCAGATGATACAAAGATAGATAGAGGTACAGGTAGCATTGACAAGGCAGGGAGGCTGCAAAAGGACTTGGACAGGTTAGGGTAGGGGACAGGTAGCATTGAGGAGGTGTGGAGGCTGTAAAAGGATTTGGACAGGTTGGGGTAGGGGACAAAGAAGGGCAGATGGAGTACAAGATGGCAAAGTGTGAGGTCATGCACCTTGGTTAGAAGAATAGAGACATGGGCTATTTTCTAAAAGGGGGGATCATTCAGAAGTCTGAAATGCAAAGAAACTTGGGAATTCTAGTCCAGCATTCTCTCAAGGTAAACTTGCAGGTTGAGTCAGTAGTTAGGAAGGCAAATGCAATAATGGCATTTATTTTGAGAGGACTTGAATATAAAAGCAGGGATGTCCTTCTGAGGCTCTATAAGGCTGTGGTCAGACCACATTTGGAGTACTGTGCATAGTTTTGGGCCCCATAATTCAGGAAGGATATACTGGCCCTGTAATGTGTTCAGAGGAGATTCACAAGAATGGTCTCAGGAATGAAAACCTTAATATATGAAGAACGATTGAGGACTCTGGGTCTATACTCGATGGAGTTTAGAAGTATGAGGCAGAATCTAATTGAAACTGACAGAATGCTGAATGGCCCGGACAGAGTAGATGTTGGGAAGATGTTTCCATTGGTAGGAAAGACTTAGGACCCAAGGGCACAGCCTTAGAGTAAATGGAAGACCTTTTAGAAAGGAGATAAGGAGAAACTTCTTCAGCCAAAGAGTGGTGAATCTACAGAATTCACTGCAACAGAAGGCTTTGGAGGCCAGGTCATTAAGTATATTTAGGATGAAAACAGATAGGTTCTTGATTGTAAAGGAGATCAAGGGTTATGGGAAAAAAGTGGAAGAATGGGGTTGAGAAACTTATCAGCCATGATTGAATGGTGGAGCCAACTCGAAGGGCTGACTGGCCTAATTTCTGTTCCTATGTCTTATGTTCTTCTGGTCTGGCCTACATGTGACTCCAGTCACACAGTAATGTGGTTGATTCTTAACTGCCTTCTGGGTATTAAATGTTGGATTAGCCAGTGATGCCCTCATCCTGTGAATGAATTAAAAAAGAATTTAAAACATGCAAGATAGCTGTCGCATTTCAGGTATATAACCAGGTCATGCTCAGTGAGATATAAATGCTTTATCAGATATTAGTTGATCTACACCTTGGACAGCCTTGATCATTCACAGTTGAAAATAGTGGGGGGTTTTTGATGCATTTGAACAGTTTGCACAATGGATTCACTTCCACTAAGATACTCACTCAACAAATGCCAAATGATTTGATCAGTATTCCTATATTCTAAATGTATAATTTATATAATTCACACTGCTGGCGTAAGGAGAGCAGTGAAACATGATGTAAGATTGTCAATTGGAACACATGTACACACAGCACAGACTAAAGGCCTTCAGTTTTTTTTTAAAGTTAACTTTGTCCCACAGCTGTCCAAACATTTGCAGGTTACTAATTGTGGATTTGGATGGTATGTTCTTGCTAACAGCGTGCTCTGTATCCATGGACAGAGCTGGTTTCTAATGGCAGCATGTTTGTATTGGAACTAGGAAACACTGAGGAATCCATTCCATTTTTACAGCCTGCAGTAGTATGTTGTGCATTTAGATTTTAATGTCCCATGCGTCTGACTGTCCAAGTATCCACTCAGTCTGAGTGCGGATAACAACTGCCAACACAAAACATATGTTGGGGACTTAGACATCTGGAATATTACATTATTCACTTGACTTTATTACCTGCATATGATTTAATTTTGCAGTACAATTGGCAAGTTTATGTTACAGGAAAACCTACTTTAAACCACATCATCAAAACAGATCAAACTAGTTCCACTATTTTCTCTTTAATCTAATCATTTTTCATGACCAGGTGACCAAAACAAAATGAGTTGTGACTCTCCTAAAAGTTGTTCTTGACAATCTTTAGGATTTACTCATACATGTATTGATCAGAGCTACGTTTGTAAAGTATTGCTGACAGTATTGAAAATCACACCACAACATTATGAATATATTTTCATCAAATCCAGCTGGCTCTCTGCATTACAATACAAGACTTGAATAACAAAAGTTATAAATTCTTCTTACATACAAAGCAACATCACTGAAAATCATTCAATACTCGAATTCATGCAATTCTGTCATATTACGAATTCTAATTTGATATTGACCTTCAAGAGAAATAGTTTCAAGAGAAGTTACCTCCCTTCTATATATTATCAATGCAGATGTGTTCCTTTCTAGTGATAGTAACTTATACAATTTAAGATAATAGGCAAAAGAGCAAGAGAAAAGATAGGAGACTCAGTTTTAAAAACCATGAGATTAATGATCTGAACAGCACACCTTGAAAGGATGATGGAAGTAGACACACCAGTAACATTATAAATGGAATTGGTTAAATACTTAGCAAGTCAAACAAAAATTACAGGGAAATGGAGTAACAACATCGAACTGGAATAAATGGATTGTTCTTTTATCGAATGAGCACAGATATTATTGGATCAGTGTTCTCCTTCTGTACTATGAAATGCTGTAGGGTGGAGACTGCTGATTCTAATTCCAGGGTCATTTGCAGACTATGTGCTTGTACGTACAGATGTCTGGATTTCAGAAGATGCCTGGCACATTGTGGCTAGTTAACATGAGACCTGCAGGGATCAATCAACAGTGGGTGGATGGTGAGAGTTTGTGCTGGCAGCAAGCTTGATGGTGTCATCGTTAAAGGGTAGTCTGCAGCATTCTTACGGGCCCCACAGGGAGAGAGATAAAGTAGGGATGAGCAGAAAACAGTAAGTGTACAGGCAATGGCTAAAGTGTAAGGAATGGTCCCTCCATGCTGCCGTGATATCTTCCTGGGAATATTCCTGCCTGCAGGAAAGGAGAGAGGTACTATTGAAAAGGACAAGGTGGCCATCTTCACAAAATTGAGGGCTGACGAGCTGAGTGACACACATCGTGACAAAGTGACATCCCTGTGGGTGACCATGATGGTGTGGATGGTGTGGGCAATTCATGCACAGAGACTTCATGAGTTCACATCAAAAAAGTATGCAATGTCACACCAGAGCAGCATGGCCCATCATCAGTGCTCAATGAAGTGCCTAGCATCAATGAACTGATGAATACATGCAGCAGGCTTCCCCTGAGCTGAGAAAATAGCCTGATGGACATTGCAGGGCAAGAACAGTTACATTGCATTCTTTCTTTGTATCATTGCAAGAGATGAGATTTTCTAATGGAATAAAGTGAAGATGGAAAATTGATGGGGTGCCTTTCCTCACCCTCATAAATTTAGATCTTATCAAAGTGTCAGAATGCTCCTACTCCTAATTTGTAATCTGTAAGTATGTATTCTATGTAGAATCCTTCCATTGAACACCTGACTGCCCCAATGAGCCCTGTGACACAACATTACTGGTGTTCCTCTGTCCAATGCAATCAGTTCTCATGTGGATGTTGAAGTTCCTCTCTCTAATTCTCCAGATTACAGGACACGATCTCTGAGTGCAGAGTACATATCTTCTTTCTGTACTCTTCAACCCTCAATGGGTGCTCAAAAATGTGTTGCTGGAAAAGCGCAGCAGGTCAGGCAGCATCAAAGGAGAAGGAGAATTGAGGTTTCGGACATAAGCCCTCAATGGGTGTCAATCTCCTTGCTTTTCCTGGGCTCACTACAGGGCTCCTAGGAGAAACCCTTCCACCTACTGCCTCTACATTAAGACTTCCACATAGCAATTGTGTTCAAGCACACTGGAAAGTGGTAGTCCTGAGCTTTTTGATTGGAAATTCTGCACGGTTTGATGCCTGTCAGTCATTCTCACACCGTGCTCTCATCTCATTGCAGCTGGTGAGCTGATAGAATTTCCACAAAATTTAAATTGCCCTCTACAAAGCTTCTTTTACTGACCCCTTTTACAGCCTGAAATGATGACCGCCAGTAGGCAGCTAGGCTGTCCCTCCTCCATCCTTCTGCCTGTATTTCCAACCAATCTCTAACCCCATTTCCACATGACCTGGGAAAATTCAGCCTTATGAATCTATAACTCTTGTTTCTGAGTCAAGAGGTTGTAATTTCACATCCCATTTCAGAGTCTTAAGCATAAATATCTCGACTGAGATTTCAGTGCTGTACTAAAGATCTCTGCCCATCAGAGATGACATTTTTCGAATGGGACATGAATCTAAAGTCCCTGAGATTTCTCAGCTGGACCTGAAAGGTCCCATGCCATATTACAACAAGAGCAGGAAACAGTGACATGCCCAAAATCTTTCCTTAAATCAACATCAATAAAGCAGATTATCTTGTGATTAGTGCATGATTGTTTCAGAGAGCTTACTGTGTACGAATTGGCTGCCTGGTTTTCCACACTACAGCAGTAAATACACAACAAAAATAATTCACAAGCTGCAAAGTGCTTCCAGAGATTCTGAATTGATTGAGAGCATTTTCAATTTCCTTCTTTCATTTTGTTTTCAGACCATTCAAATTGTTACCATCTTACAAGTGAGTTGCCATTTTCTTTTTAAAATTCTTTCATGCGCACTCCTATTTGAAAGAAATTTGCTTTTGTGTTTACATCTCAAAGGCAGTACTCTTTCTGGCCATTATGATTACCAACATAAAATGGTTAGAAATCCTTCTGCCAGATTTTCTCCCACTTAAGACACAGGCTTCAAGGAGTTGCAGACAACTGGGGCACAAATGAAGTTTGTGTTGATATAACTACACAAAGTGAAGCTTTTCTATGTGCACTTCACCGGGGGGTGGTTTTCTACCAGCATCCAATTTAAATGGAGGGATCCACAGGGCCTACTCAATCCATTGTGGCAGAGAAAAACCACTTAGCTATCATTCACTGGCTTTGGACAAGAAATTTATTTTGTGTATTTGCAACAACTTTCCAGGTTACACTGGTAGGATCGATATTGTTGTACAGCCTAGGAGGAGGACATGGAAGCTAGGTTATACTCCTCAAAGATCCTAAGCCATTCTGCCAGATTTATCTGTCTGTTTAGATGCAGACAAACAAAAGATACAGAACAGGTTTCAATACTTGGCAAGAATTTATATTTATCACAAATAATTAGTTTCTCATTACAAGGAAACAACTACCCCATTTACTGTGTCCGTTGCTCTCAATGTGATCCCCTCTACATTGGGAAGACAAGACGCCAACTTGCGCAATGTTTCAGAGAACATCTCTGGGACCCGCCCACCAAGCAACCCCACTGCCCTGTGGCCGAACATTTTAATTCCTCCTCCCACTCCGCCAAGGACATGCACCGCCAAATCCAAGCCACTCAACACCTGGAGGAAAAACGCCCCATCTTCCACCTTGAGACCCTCCAACCACACAGCATCAATGTTGATTTCACCAGTTTCCTCATCACTCCTCCCCCACCTTATCCCAGATCCAACGCACCAACTCAACACCATCCTCTTGAACTGTCCAACCTGCCCATCTTCCTTCCCACCTACCTTTTCCACCCTCAACTCCAACCTATCATCATCATCACCACCCAACTGCATCTATCTATCGCCTTTCTAGCTACCTTTTCCTAGCCCCACCCTCTCCTATTTATCTCTCAGCCCCGTTGGGCACTCCCCCATCCCCACATTCCTGATGATGATGTCTGAAACATTGATTTTCCTGCTCCTTGGATGCTGCCTGACCTGCTGTGCTTTTCCAGCGCCACACTTTTTAACTACAAACTGTTGACATATAACTTTATTTGTTGAAACTTTAAGCCTCCATCTACAAAGACAGATTTTAAAAAACCACTGGTGTTATGGGTGGTGGGAAGACAACCTGTGGGAGCATTTCAATTGCACTTGTCCACAGCAGTTGCTGAGATTACCTTTCACCTTCCACTATTCTTATAACTTGGCACATTTGTTTCTCCTTATCCTCTTCTCAATCGTGATACCTTTTTAATATTTTTATGTGACATTTCGGATTTTTCTGCCTATGATTAGGAGTATTAATCAGCTAAGTAATTTTACTCACCATCTTGATTTATGAATCACTGGAATTCAATTTTCAAGCTTCAGCTTGCAAAGACAACAATGCCCACTTGAAACGTCCTGGTTGTTGAATGTTTATCTGCCATGTAAAACTTTCAAATGCTCTAATGATACCTCACATGCTCCTGTGCATCTTCCTAGAAACCTGTACATTTACTCCAACGTTGAGGATTGGACTTTTTAGTTCAAAAATATTCCTGAATCAAATTTAGTAGACGCCTAATCTCATGACCACAATTCAATTAAAATGGACTGAGCACAGAGGATTAATTTGGGAAATCTCTGGTCGTAAATAGTAAGAAATCTAATCCTTTGTTCTTGTCCTGTGTGTACCCATACCTTAATCAGGGTTTTGAGAGTTTGATGATATCTTTCCAAAGCCCCTTGGGTTTGTGGCTGGAATTATTTTATGCCCAAATTGCCAATGATATCCTGGAAAACTGTTGACATAAAGCTAGAGGCCTGATCAGATTATACCTCAATTGGTAGTCCATAACAAGTAAAAACTTAGTTAATTTTTGCAACAACACCTGAGCTGTAACCGTTCTGAAAAGCATAGCTTTGGGGAAGTGTGTTGTCACATCCATTATTGTACAAACATATTGGTGTCTTGTTTTGGGTTTCAACAGTGGTCCTTCACAATCTACTAACACCTACTGAATGGTTGATCAAAAACTGAAATGTGTATCAAAGGTACTGGTTTAATTTCATGTTGACGTTTTCCGACCACCTAACAAAGATGGCATGTTTACAGAATTGTATTATGTCTTTATGAAGTCCAGCCCATATAAAATACCTATTTATAGGTGCTTGCTATTTCCATATGCCTGTATGTTTTGCCAGAGGAATTTCACATAGTACTCACCATATTTCCTTACAATATCTGGGTGGAATAGTGATTTGATGAATAACCATCCATTCAATATACCCAGATTTGTTAGAATATCTTCACTTCAACATCAGAACCACTCATTATAATATAATAACACTCTGGATCTCCTTCAGCCTTAGCTTCAGTGTAAGTTCTCTGTGCAGGTTCTGCATCTGCTTCTTCAGCCTCAATTAATGAAAATATGCCAAACACTTCTCATGAATTATCCTCATTCCTCATTCTTCCATGTTTTGGTGAAGCTAACATCAGTTTGTGTACGGTGATCTCTGATGATGGATTATATTGAGCCTTTGCTATGGATGGAAAAATACCCAGATAAAAACAATGACTGCAGATGCTGGAAACCAGAGTCTAGATTAGAGTGGTGCTGGAAAAGCACAGCAGTTCAGGCAGCATCCGAGGAGCAGGAAAATCGACATTTCGGGCAAAAGCCCTTCATCAGGAATACAGGCAGAGAGCCTGAAGGGTGGAGAGGTAAGTGAGAGGAAAGTGGGGGTGGGAAGAAAGTAGCAGAGAGTACAATAGGTGAGTGGGGGAGGGGATGAAGGTGATAGGTTGGGGGGAGGGGGGAGTGGATAGGTGGAAAAAAAGATAGGCAGGTAGGACAAGTCATGGGGACAGTGCTGAGATGGAAGTTTGGAACTGGGGTGAGGTGGGGGAAGGGGAAATGAGGAAACTGTTGAAGTCCACATTGATGCCCTGGGGTTGAAGTGTTCTGAGGCGGAAGATGAGGCGTTCTTCCTCCAAGCATCTGGTGGTGAGGGACCAGCGGTGAAGGAGGCCCAGGACCTCCATGTCCTCGGCAGAGTGGGAGGGGGAGTTGAAATGTTGGGCCACGGGGCGGTTTGGTTGATTGGTGCGGCTGTCCCAGAGATGTTCCCTAAAGCGCTCTGCTAGGAGGCGTCCAGTCTCCCCAATGTAGAGGAGACTGCATCGGGAGCAATGGATACAATAAATGATATTGGTGGATGTGCAGGTAAAACTTTTATGGATGTGGAAGGCTCCTTTAGGGCCTTGGATGGAGGTGAGGGAGGAGGTGTGGGCGCAGGTTTTGCAATTCCTGTGGTGGCAGGGGAAGGTGCCAGGATGGGAGGGTGGGTTGTAGGGGGGCGTGGACCTGACCAGGTAGTCACAGAGGGAAAAATACCCAGCACCTGCTCCCACAACTGCTCTGACTCTTTCATCTCCACTGGACTCTCCGTGATTAGGGGTAAAGCTATAATTTTCACTCCTGCTAAATGATTCCCCAGGAGTGAATTAACTCTTGTCCATACATAATTTCTTAAGTACCCTGATTGCCGTGAGTCTCGGTAACAAGTCACAGCTCAGTTGTACTTTGTACAATGGAACTGGAATATACTCTACCGTGTGGTGGCTCAGTGGTTAGCACTGCTGCCTTCCAGGGACCAGCCCGTGGGTGACAGTCTGTGTGGAGCTTGCTTATTCTCCTCGTGTCTGCATGAGTTTCCAGATAGATTGCCCATGCTAAATTGTCCGTAATGTCTTGGGATGTGCAGGCTAGCTTGGTTAGCCATTGGAAATGCATGGTTACTGGGATGGGGTAGATCTGGTTGGGATGCTTTTTGGAGAGTTGGCATGGACTCAATGGCCTGCTTCCACTACTGTAGGGATTCTGTCTCATTTACCGACATTTTGGCTTTTGTTGAACTCTCTGGAGGGAAAATTAAACCCTGCTCCAGAAAAAGAAATTGAGTAACACTTATATCCCTCAGTATAATTCTGGCCTAGATGTTTCATTGGAAGAAAAAGAGGTCATCTCTTATTCATATCTCTCTTTATGTACCTTATGTACTTATTCAGTACTCAGAGCAGTATTTACCTCTGGTTTCTTAGTTGTCCTTAAAGATATAATTTGATCCATGATAATTTCCTTTTGATGAAGGACCTCTTGTCCTTTTTGTGGCCTTAATAAATTCTCTTCCCTTCCTCCTTCTGTCTGACCAGAGCTGTCTTCTCTTCTGGTCTACACCTTAGTAGCTTAATTTTGAATTTGCAACATCCCAAGGTCTGTGAAAATGGTTTCGGTTGCTTTTATGACTTTTGATTTCCCTTGTTGTAGCTGTTCCTTGTGGCTCCCACCCACCGTCACAGCAAAAGCTCAGTCTGAGGCACACAGTACTTGTCTCACTCTTTAGTTTGAGCTGAAAATGTGCTGCTGGAAAAGCGCAGCAGGTCAGGCAGCATCCAAGGAGCAGGAGAATCGACGTTTCGGGCATCAGCCCTTCTTCAGTTTCCTGAAGAAGGGTTCATGCCCGAAAGGTCGATTCTCCTGCTCCTTGGATGCTGCCTGACCTGCTGCGCTTTTCCAGCAACACATTTTCAGCTCTGATCTCCAGCATCTGCAGTCCTCGCTTTCACTCTTTATTTTCCCAGTCTGAAATGCAGGTCATTTTTTTTGATGCTCTTCCTCATTCCCCCACAGACTTTGACTTACTCACGAAAGCCTCTGATGTCCATTCACTCTCTGGCTGAACCTTGACTCAGGACTGCTCCCACACAATACCGCCTGTCCCTGTTTTGGAGTAATTCAATCTCCTTTTCCAGGGAATTCCGAACTTTCCTGCAGCAGCATGTCTCTTACCAGGTCTGAAATGTTTTTACCATTAATTGTGGGTGTGTGTCCTTGTTGAATTTTTCCATGAGTGTTTCTACTATAGTGTTCGTTGCTAATTAGCTCTTCCCTACGACTATCTCCAGCAGCAGGTGATTTAAAGCTGATTCTGAACATACTGAAAAAATTTGAAATCGCCACTCATGCCATTGTTTGACCTGGAACAGTTAAATGAAATCTGCACCACTGTTCATATGTGTGTCTAAACAAATCTGCACCTCAGCATGCTATAAGTTTTTCTGCAATTGTACCCTTTAACTACTGGGATCTAAGTACCATTTAATCATAGAATTCCCCGCAGTGTGGAAACAGGCCATTCAGCCCAAGTTCACATGGACCCACCAAAGAATATCCCACCTAGATCCATCCCTCCACCCTGAACGTCCTGTGACTAATTGCACCAAACCTACACATCCCTGGACACTATGGGCAATTTAGCATGGCCAATCTACCTAACTTGCACATCTTTGGACTGTGAGAGGAAACTGTAGCACCCGGAGGAAACCCACGCAGATATGGGGAGAACGAGCAAACTCCACAAGGACAGTTGCTTGAGGTTGGAATTGAACCCGGACCCCTGGCACTGTGAGACAACAGTGCTAACCATGGAACCATCATGCCATTCCTTAGTCTTGTGTAATAGGGGAAAACCGCTGAGTAATTTAATCAGAAGAACCTGTGGACTTGAACAAGATATTGTACATTGCATGTTAGCACTAGTTCCATGTTCCATTGAAATGACAGATATTGTTACATGGACTGTAGAGGAACTGGACATTAAGATTTGAGATCCTAAGCAGCTTAGTGAGTGGTGCTTAAGGCACTCTTCAGCATTAAATCTTTCATACCCTTCCACTGTTGTATATCTTAAACCAGGTGCAATGATCACATCAATAGCCCAGATATTCCGATAGCCAGGGAGAGTCATTGGAGCACAACCAACTGGAGTTCTGTGTCAGAAACATGCAGAACCCCAGAAGTAGCTGAATTGCTCAGGAAATTAAAATTATTGGCAACTTTGCTGCAGCTGGAACTATCTGAAAAAGCCCCTGAAGTCAAAACCTTTGCAGTGGTCTGACTCTGTTAGGCTTCATAGTTACTCAGGAAATGTTAGAGGATTAAACAAAAATAGAAATGGCTGGGAAAACTCAGCAGGTCTGGTCACATCTGTGGAGAGAAAGCAGAGTTAACATTTCAGGACCAGTGACCTTTCTTCAGAACTGGACCTGAAATATTAACTCTGCTTTCTGTCCACAGATGCTGCCAGACCTGCTAAGCTTTCCCAGCTATTTCCATTTTTTGTTTCAGAATTCCAGCAGTTCTTTTGGTTTTATTTTGTGTAGACGATTAAGCATTTTCTCTAACTCCTCAGTGACTATTCAACATCACTGACGCTTCCATATATACCTTCCCATCCCATTTCAATCCCCAAACCCTGAGCAGACCCTCACACATTTGACCACATCCAGCTCTCCCTTTTCATCCTCAAACCAAGACTCAAATTCACCTTCTGTCCAACCTGACCCCCTCCTGAACACAACAACATCCCCCACAGGTCAAAGCCGACACCTTGCTCAGAAACTGTGGTGCACAGATTTGAGGTTCTGGTCCAGAGAAACAAGGGGAATGAGAGGAAGAGCACCTCTTATACAGGAAATAGGAATGATCTGGAAACAACTCATGGAAATTGTTTTCCTTATCTACCCTATTCAAGTCTGTTATTATCTTGTATATGTGTATCAAGCCACCCTCAATCTCCTTTTCCCTAAGTTGTAGAGAAAAAGAGAATTTCTTTCCAGATTTCCTTCAGGGATCAGCTAATCTGCTAAAATATATATCAGTTGTTGTAATTCACAGCCTTGATAGTGATGACTCTGGAGATACTTAGACTTCCTTTTCTTTTAATGGAACTTTTTGTCCATCTGGGAAATGTTTTCAATCCCAATCATTCTTCATTAGTGGATGCTGAATAAACCAGTGTAAATCTTCCCACCTTGCGATGTCATTGAAGTGATTCTTTTCCATTTCATCTGGGCCACTTACCAGAAATGATGAATGAGGGTGTTCCCTCCTTTGTTAGATAGGTTGGTGTAAGTAATGTTTTCCAATATTAATAGTCTGTAAATTATTCCCTTTGTTTTAAACTGCATGGTGTTTTGACAGGTTTTCTCTTGAAACCGTTCTACCAAATTACATTGGGTTGGTACATAATATTAACCACCATTTATTCTCTGTTGTAGAGCTGTGATTATTTTAGACTTGTGTTCACTTATCACCACCTCATCACTCCATCCCTCTCCCCACCCAAAACCCTCCCCACCCCCATCCCCTTTACTTGCAGCTCCCATCACCCCCATCCCCCATCCTGAAGAAGGGTGAGAGCTGAAATGTTGACTTCTCCACCTCCTGATGCTGCCTGGTTTGCTGTGTTCTTCCATGTCTCCTGCATGTCAACTTTGGATTCCAACATCTGCAATTCTTTTTGACTCTATATATGTTTGTTTCTTTCTACAGCTGGACATGGAGCAAGAAAGAGGTGCTACAGTGTTGTAATTTATAGTCATCTAGATTTTTCTGTGGCAAGGAATCAAACACCATTAGTTATTCTTGATATAACACTTACATAGATAATTTAGAGTCGGGGACCAAGTCTAGTGTGCCAAAGTTCACAGATGACACTAAAAGTGTGGTAGAGCAAAGCGTGCAGAGGACACTGAAAGTCTGTACTGAGATATAGATAGTTTAGGTGAGGGGGCAAGGGTTTGGCAGATGGAATATAATGTTGGTAAACATAAGGTCATCCATTTTGGTAGGAATAACAGCAAAATGGACTATTATTTAAATGGCAAAAAATTGCAGCATACAGGTGTGCAGAGGGGCCTGAGTGTCCTCATCTACCTTATTCAAGTCTGCCATTAGCTTGTATACGCGTATCAAGCCACCTTCAATCTCCTTTTCCCTAAGCTGTAGAGACAAAGCGAAATGTTGGTTTACAGATGCAGCAGGTAGTTAAGAAGGCAAATGGAATTTTGTCCTTCATATTTAGAGGGATGGAGTTTAAAAATAGGGAGGTTATGCTGCAGCTATATAGGGTGCTGGTGAGGCCACACTTGGAATACTGTGTACAGTTTTGGTTTCCTTACTTAACAAAGGATGTACTAGCACTAGAGGAGGTGCAGCGAAGGCTCACTTGGTTGATTCTGGAATTGAGAGGGTTGTTTTTTGAGGACAGATTAAATAGACTGGGAATATACTCACTGGAATTTAGAAGAATGAGTGGGGTCCCATAGGGACATATAAAATTATGAAGGGAATAGATAAGATAGAAGCAGAGAGGTTGTTTCCACTGGCGGATGAAACTAGAATTAGGGGGCATAGCCTCAAAGTAAGGGAGCGCAGATTTAGGTGGAATTGTGGAATTCCCTGGCCTGTGAAACAGTTGAGGCTGCCTCATTGAATGTTTTAAGGCAAAGATAGATAGAGTTTTGAACAGGAAAGGAATTAAGGGTTATGGTGATCGGGCAGGTAAGTGGAGCTGAGTTCATGAGAAGATCAGCCATGATCTTATTGAATGGCAGTGCAGTCTTGATGGGCCAAATGGCCTACTCCTGCTCCTATTCCTTATGTTCTCATGTCAGACTCAAAACATCACCTGTTTTTCTTTCCCAACAGAGATTGCCAGACCAGCTGAGCTTCTCCAGCATTTTCTGTTTTTATTTACAATTTCCAACATTCATAGTATTTTACCATTGTTCCGTGCAAGGTTAATTCTTTCTTGTATGGCATTTTTCTGAATGTGAAATATAATAAAATTGTAGCAAGGGAAACCAAGATTGGTTAAATTGCTAGGAAAGAAGGAAAGAAGAAATTGATTAAAGAGCAAGAAAGAGAGAAAAATATTGCAAGTAAAAATTGAATGTTTTACATTTTCAGTACCGGCAGCACCAATTAAAATATGAAGGAGTGAAACTTCACACTTGGAATTATCAATTTTCAATGATGGAGAGGTTCATTATTAGCAAATAACTCTGATTACTTCAATAATTAGAAAAAATAGTTTTGAATTCATTTGACTTCATTTTCTGTGGCATGTTTAGTTTATATCTCCTGTACAATTTCAGACGTTCTCCAGCATTCAATACATCTCTGTGGTGAGGCTGTCAAATGCTGCCTTTGCAAAGCTGAGCATATAGCAGTGCAACTCATAAGGTACTTTTTTATTATTGAATTTAACCATGCAGCTGCTTGTTGCCTGAGTTTACAGTGCCATTTACCTGTAAATAGCATCAGTGCTGTTAGACTTCCTATTGTTTTGACAGCAAAATCTGACCCAATGTCAATTTTACTAAGGAACAGCGGAGCAACACAAAGAGGGGTACATTCGAGCCCAATAACTGAGGCAGGTCGGGGCTGATGGTCCAGGCCATGAGAAGCAGTAAAGCCCATGATTTCAATCCCCTGCCTGGGTGTCAGGGAATCAAGTGATACCGTACTTTCTGAGAGTCTATGCTCCTCCTCAGAAGTGGTTTGTTGACCCCCATGATCTCTTTAGCAGACAACTTCTAAGCTAGCAGTCTAAGAGTAAGGGATAAGTCATTCATGACTGAGATGAGGAAGAATTTCTTCACTCAGAGTTGTGAACACGTGAAATTCTCTCCCACAGGAAGCTGTTGGGGCCAGTTCATTAGATATATTCAAGAGGGAGTTGGATGTTGCCCTTATGTCTAAAGGGATCAAGGGGTATGGGGAGAGGATGGAATGGGATACTGAAATCACATTATCAGCCATGATCGTACTGACTGGTGGTGCAGACTCCAAGGGCCAAATGGCCTCCTCCTGCACCTATTTTCCATGTTTCTTTTTTCTCAATTTGACCCAGACCCGTTTATGAAGTTAAGACTGTGATTCACAAACATTTTTCTGGCTTTGCTTTATTTTGTTGCCCTAGCCTTCATGTGACTCTAGAGAGAACATTTTGGGATTATAAGGTTTTTTTCTGTGTCTGTGTTTAGAGGGAGAGAGAGAGAGAGAGAGTTGAGTATGCCTTGCAGTTGTAAATTCTCAATCTAAGTTCCAGAACAGCCATCAAGCTCAAAGATATGCCTCCCAGTCCCATCGTGTTAGGAACTTCCTGACAGCTCATTCCTACTATGTCTGCTGTAGAGCTCTATGTCTCCAATTCTAACTCTTGTGTGGGCCGAATGCGTCCTTGTTCCCTCTTCTCATTCACCTACTTCACCATCAGAAATATTGTGAAGACCATGATGTCCTTTTATTTCCGAGACCTTCTCCTCCACCATGCAGGTCACAAAGTTCTGATGTGGTTCCCCTCTGCTTTGGTCCTTTCTGGGCTCTGAAGTACCAAAATCAGAATGCTTGGTTAAAGGGATACTTAGTCACTTATTTACATGTTAAAATGACAGAGCTAACAGTTTCATAAGGGTTTCCTGCATGTCAACAAATCTGCTGCAAGTTGAACAGTAAAAGTGAGTAGGATCATGTCAGGTTTTGAATTACCTGCCAGTTTGGGGGAATTTCGCCAATTCGCCAGCCCCTGCATCCCTCCTCCACCGGCCAGTTAAAATTCTGCCCATGTCCTTGATTCCCATATACAGTAGAAGATTTTGACCCTGGGGTGGTCACCCTGCCTGTTCTGGTTTATGTCATGTCAATGCAGAGTTGATTTTCATACTATCACCAGAACAGTCGTAGTGATTCAGGTTAATTAAGATAAATGTTCCAGATGTGTGGTGGGCAAGTAAAATGAAGGTGCTGGTGGTGTGCAGGAAATGGTGGCAATGGGTCATTTTTGAACTGATTTCTTCTTACTCAGCCTTAGTAATAGTTGTACTGAACTGGGAACTGTCTGTGGCATACATCCATGTGCCTATCCTTTTTGTTTTCATCATTACAGCAGGATCCCCTTCAATTGAAGCCAGCGTTAAAATAAGGCCATTGAAAAATGATGGAGGCTGCAGTGGAAAATCTTGGGTGAGCATTCTTAACTACTCAGAGCATTTCTTTTTCCAGAAAGTATTCAACATAAGATTAGGGGGGGGGATATACTGAAAAGAACGTGGCGAGCGAATGTCCAAACCCAGGCCACCTGCAACACAAACACCCTAACAATTCAACTCTCAAGCTATCAGCAACTCAGTCACATTGGAGCTTAATGCCTTTCATTTCCTGAATTATCCTGTTTGAAATTTTATGGCCCTGAAGGGATTGGAAAGGCTCCAATTCAGGAATCGCATAAATCTTACTGTTAAGCTGGTATCATGGTTCAAATTACATCATTGGATCCTGGCATTTAAATATTTATGAGATTTCTTCCTGCCTGTGGTGGGTGACTTCAAGACTGAACAGACTCCTGGAGCTAGACTTTACAATGAGAAGAGTGAATATGGCACAATGGTAACTTTCAACATCTGGCTACCATTTTTACAGGCATTTCCACTCATGCTGCCTGAGCAGGTTTAAAAACAAGAATGAAAATCTTGTAGCAGCTGGTAACTCTATTATTGTAACCATAACCAAGATAAATCCTTGGATATTTCTGTTACAAGGGAAAAATTTACCACACCAGACCTCATTTATTATAGGAACCAACTGCAGAACAGAGGAAATTGTGGTCCAGACCTTCTGGTCAGCATCAGAGATGCTGGGTCCATTACTGACTGCAACTTAACCAGCCCACTCACTATTTTATGCTTGAGTCTTTCCATCTTCCAGTGCCAGCTCCTGGAATGATGCAGGGATAAACAAGTCTGGAGGTAATTGTCAGATATAATTCCAGTGCAGCCACAAGCCTTTTTTTCTGTCATGAACTGAATAAATTCTCCTTAATGCCTATTGGCTTATGTTATTGGAAATGGAGCTGCCAAGCTCTGAAACTAGACCATGCTGATCATCCCTTAATGCTCCCACGCTGCTCGATCTCCATTCCTCATCCCATTTCACCAGCTTTATTGGCTTTCTTCCCCACATAAAGCACAGCCAGCTGCCATCCTGCACTCCCCACAGATCATAATTCTTTCAACATCAGGCAGGCAGGTTCTTGGGATCCTCAAAATTATGTGGGGACGGTAAGTCAGGTGTGGTTGAAGGTTGGCAGAATTGTGCCAAGGCGTGGACTGAACATAGTTGTAGTGACTTCGCACTCCAGTTGATTTACTCTGAGCTTTGCTAGAATTATATCTGCTACAGAAAATCTCTAAGAAAATTTATTTAAAGACCAGAGCAGGTGGAGCGTAAATGGCCCAAGTTTCTGTTACTCTGGCCATCTGATCTCACTGGCATTGGAATCATAGAGCAGTCTGAGAGGGTAAAACTGGCAAGTGGGATTTTAAATTTTCTGTGTAACGTCAATAGATGTGCACACATTTGGATATCCTGTGTCCTTATGCCCATGAATGGCATAATTTGAGTTGGAGGCCTCTCCCGTAACAGAATATTTGTCCCTTTATCAAGATTACTATAAATATGGAACCAGTATGTGATACCATTTGTAAAATGATGAAACACATGTAATGATAAACCCATACCAGATCATTGGCATTGTGATACATACGATACATCAACACTTTACATTCTTTTATGGAGATTTGAAAGAATTCTAAACATTAATTTTTGGATTTTTTTCTGGCAAATTAAATAAAAGTGCTGAACTGTAGTGGAACATCCGTCTTTGAAAACTTCAATTGGCAAATAGCTTTCACTGAAGGTGCATCCTGAGTTTGACTTCCTTCTTTAGGATTAATCGAAACTGATTGTGTCTGATTTCCAAGATAACCCAAATGTCCACCTTTCCCTACCCTGGAACACCAGTTCGTCATTCCTCAAGTCAGTGAAATAATAGAACATAAATCAGAAGGATCATATTCAAACTGTATTGAAGGTTCTAGTCCAACAACTGGCCATCATAACTTGCAGGAAGTTTGGGGACTGCTGAAACAAGGGAATGCAACAAATTGTATGAGACTGACATCTCCCAAGATTCATTCAGAACAATTCTTTGAAGTTGGAAAGCAAGTACTTCTTAATTCATTTGTAGTCAGGACATTTGTGAAAAGGGATTCCCTCTGTAGCCCTCTGTGACCTATCTTTGACAGCCAAATTCCTTTTGTCCATCTATTTCTGATTATTTACACTGAAATGTCAAACATGTTTCACACGGGAAGCTGGGTTGACTTTCTTTCCTCCAAATCTCATATCAGTCCCTTAAGAATGGAGATTACACTGCAGACTGTAGAAGCATAGTGGCTTTTCCTTTATCAAAAAATCTATAACAGATTTCTATAGCACAATTCTGGTTTTGAGCTTTTTTCTATGAATCATCTGGGCAACCCTGTGGGATTGAATTAGTTTCATATTTTATGCTCTGCCCAATTTTGCTCTCAGTGAGGTTTTGGGAAATGAAGGAGCTGTGGAAGTAAGGATTGAATTATTGTCTGTTCCTTTACTTTAATTTTTCGATACAGCGCTGAAGTTCTGAGGCAAGCTTTCTGCTTAGCATTGTTTGGCAGCTGGCAGCTTCCCCAGCTCTTCCTGAATCACCTGGTCCGATTTCAAAGATCAGGATTATGGCTCAGGAACAAGCCAATCAAAAACATCATGCTTTCTGTAGCATTGCATGAAAGAAGTCATATCAGTTCAGGGAATAACTAACATGCTAGGAACATTTCTGAATTCATTTCATGATCTTGTAAAATTGTAGAAGGTGACTCAAGGCATAATTGGAAAACCCTTTTAACTGATTTTTTTTTGTTTTATCTTCTGACCTTGATGAGGTCCTTTGTGCCAAATCAGAAAAAAAAATTGAAGACTTTAGTACCAAGTTTGCCATGGCTCCTAATCTCCTGTATAACTTCATTGGGCGGCATGGTGGCACAGGGGTTAGGACTGCTGCCTCACAGAGTCAGAGACCTGGGCTCAATTCCCGCCTCGGGCGACTCTGTGTGGAGCTTGTACACTCTCCCTGTGTTCCTGGGTTTCCTCCAAGTGCTCCAAAAAATGTGCAGGTCAGGTGAATTGGCCATGCTAAATTGCCCGTAGTGTTAGGTGAAGGGATAAATGTAGGGGAACGGGTCTGTGTGGGTTGCTCTTCGGAGGATTGGTGTGGGTTTGTTGGGCCAAAGGGCCTGTTTCCACACTGTAGGGAATCTAATCTAATCTTCAATTCTGAAGAAGAGTTATACTGCACTTTATACATTAACTCTGCTCTTCTCTCTACGTATGCTGCCAGACCTGCTGAGTTTCCCTAGCATGTTCCCTTGTATTAGCTATCATCCCAATCCCTGCAACTGAACCATTGGAAAAAACGAAGTGAAAACAAATGGTGTCCTCCTGCTGAGAAATTGAGCCCAGAATTGTAGCATTTTATTATTCCAATGTTTGAGATTAAATTGTTGGATAAACGTCCTGTTTAGACGTGAAAACATAGAACATAGAATGTTACAGTGCAGTACAGGCCCTTTGACCTTCGATGTTGCACTGATCTTTGGAACCAGCCTGAACCATTTGAAATCTCTGCATATCTCCAAGACACACAACACAAAATGCATGGTCTCATTATAACACAGACCCTCTTCCACCAGAAAGACATTTAATAACCAGATGGAGGCATTCCAGACCAAAGCATTGGCAGCTGCTGGCTGATGAAATTGTTTGGGTCAAACATCTAGATGATGTCCATATCACTAGACCCATGCAAGACACCGACGCTGGGCAGATCATCAACTTATTGGATCAGTGAAGAACATTCACCAAGCAAAAAGATGTTACGCTGATCACACATCTAAAAGAAAGAAGATCCATGGATCAGGTCGAAAGCAGAGAGGAATTTTAAATGCAGCTCACAACCAATCTGGCGGCTCAACATCTTCATGTGCTCAACATACAACACAAATTAATAGGACCCAATAAAATCAGCTCTACAGGATTCCCATGACTAAACCATTGGGTTTGACCATCATTGTCACCTGGATTGGTCTAACAAAAATGATGCGGTGACCTCCTGCAATGAAATCCAGCAGCCTTCATTGCCTGGTAAAATAACCCAAAGTCACAAGTCAGGGAGGCAGCACTCTAGGTTAAGGCTTAAAGACAAATTTGGAAAATAAAGGATATGCGTGAGAAGAGAAAACCTGAGAGTCCAAATGGTACATGGACCATCATAACATGCAAAGCTTTGTTTTTGAAGCCATCAGAAGAGGATTAAGAAACTGATTCAACAATACTCAGAAGCTTTTCCTGAAGTGTGACAGCTCTAACATTAAGAATTGGGAGGAGCTTGCCACAATTCTTTAATATCGTGACAACCTGTCCATCAAGGTGTATCAGGCCTTGGGGCACACTCTTTTAATAATGAAGTAGAGTAGCAGTAGAGAAGCAGAGGAAGAAAATCGAGTATTCGAGATTCCACTCAGTGGAATGTCCCACTCTATGTACCCAAAGATTTGTACGTTGGCAATTGGGCTGCCCAGTCACATAGATGATGATTCATGACGGAAAGCCAGAACCTCAGTATATGGCAATCTGGATTTGACACCACCATCAAAAGCCAAACATCAGCAACAATTCAGAATCCACTGTATTCTTTTACAGAACCGTACACTTTCTGATCAACACAACAAAGCATTTTTATTGTTTTTTTAATTTTTGTTTTCTTAAATTTTTGGTCAATTCTCAGCGAACTGAAGAACCAGTATGGTGTGTGAAAGCAAATTAATTGGATTGTGTGTGCTTTGAGATGCTTTTTTGTGTGAAAAGAGCTATCTAAACACATGTTGCTGTATCTGTGCAGTTAGATTGGTGATTTTTCTACTTTTTGTCCATGCTTCATTGGTTCTCTGGGTGAATTTGCCTTTGATTTATGCAATTGTACTTGCCTCCACCACTTCTTCTGGCAGCTCATTCCTTACACACACCACCCTCTGCTTGAAAAGGTTGCCCTTTAGGTATCTTTACCTTCTCACCCCAAACCTATTACCTTGAATGTTGGACTCCGCCACGCCAGGAAAGAGGTTATGTCTATTTATCCTATCCATGCCCATCATGATTTATAAACCTCCATAAGGTCACCCCTCACCCCTAATGCTCTAGGGAAAACAGCCCGAGCCTATTCAACCTCTCCCTGTAGCTCAAATCTTCCAACCCTGGCAACATCCTTGTAAATCTTTTCTGAACCCTTTCAAGTATCATAACATCCTTCCGATAGGAGGGAGACCAGAATTGCATGCAATATCCCAACAGTGGCCTAACAAATGCCCTGTACAGCCGCAACATGACCTCCCAATCCCTGTACTCGATACTCTGACCAATAAAGGAAAACATACCAAATGCCGCTTTCACTATCCTATCTGTCTGCGGCTCCACTTTCAAGGAGCTATGAACCTGCACTCCAAGGTCTCTGTTCAGCAACACTCCCTATGACCTTACCATTAAGTATATAAGTCCTGCTAAGAATTGCGTTCCCAAAATTCAACACCATGCTAAATTAAACTCCATCTGCCACCTCTCAGCCCATTGGCCCATCTGATCAAGATCCCGTTTAAATCTGAGGTAACCTTCTTTGCTGTCCACTACACCTCAAATTTCAATATCATCTGCAAACTTACTAACTGTACCTCTTATGCTCACATCCAAATCATTTATATAAATGACAAAATGTAGTGGACCCAGCACTGATCCTTGTGGCACTCCACTGGTCACAGGCCTCCAGTCGGAAAAACAACCTTCCGCCACCACTCTCTGACTTCTGCCTTTGAGTCATTTCTGTATCCAAATGGCTCATTCTCCCTGTATTCAATGAGATATAACCTTGCTAACCAGTTTCCCATGGGGAACCTTGTTGAACATATTACTGAAGTCCATATAGATCACATCTACCACTCTGCCCTTATCAATCCTCATTATTACTTCTTCAAAAAACTCAGTCAAGTTAGTGAGACATGATTTCCCAAGCACAAAGCCATATTGACTATCCCTAATTAGTCCTTGCTTTCCAAATACATGTACATCCTGTCACTCAGTATGTCCTCCAAAAAAGGACTCCTCCAAAAATAATTGCAGAGGTATCTGTCATAGTAAAAGCAGGCAATTTGGTGTCATATTGTGCCAGAAATGAAGTGCCTTTTTGGTTCTTATTTATAAGGTCTCTGAAAGGCTCCGTTGTGAAGGTGAGGTTGGAGGTAAATTTGCCCACTTAGTTAAACATGATGAAAATTTGCTGGATGTCAGAAACATTCCTACAATGTGGAAAGTCTCCTGCAGTTAATATGTATCCCCAAAGTTTTTGGATGATATTGATCAGAATTTTGCTAATTTTGCAAATTTATACTTGTTATTCAATGTGAGAGCAACTTGGATCCAATTCTTCAAACCTTCCCTGACTCTGTGGTCTTTTCTTTCCCCTCTTAGTACCATCTTGTTTATATGGTAGATGACTACTCCCCTTCTTTCCTTCAAGAATCATGGGCAATATACTTGTACTAAGGCTGGGGATGATGATATCCCCAGTGGGAGTTGGTTGAAGCAACAACAATGACAAGGTCTAGTACAATCTGCTTGAAGTTGTTACTGGCATCAAACTCGGTAAAGAGTGTACTACTAGTGAGTTTTCCCAGGCTGTCAACAGGAAACAGAGAGAGTGCACCACTCTATGGATCACTGTCTTGAGTTGGGCTAAAGCAATGCAGCAGCAAAGCTGACGATTTGGCTATGTGACAATGTCCATGCCAGAGCACCATCAAGTGACAAAAGAAGTAATTTTGTTCGGTAGCATCCTGTCTAGTTCTTTTTTGTTTTTGTCTAATAACAGATGCAGGACCCTTCTGAGGGAGTCTGGCTTTTAAATTCCTGGAACATCATCATGCCCATGGAAGAGTGAAGGCAATTACTGCTGGAAAGTGAAGCCAGTGCCTTGGCTGGAAATCTAGTGCACAGGGCATAGGGGGCCTGATAGGACACCACTAACGTACTTGGGAGAGAGACACCCTGTTTGTATACTCCATAAATATATTTTGTTAATATGCTGACCATAGCGGGTACGTATCACTTTGAACTGAATCTAATTTCAAGGTTGGTTTTTCCAGCAGCTTGTATAGCATGGGTTATGTGATTTTGAATGGTTGAAAATTCATTGTCTGGAGTCAATCTACATGGTTCAACAATACTGTGATGGCAACTCCTATATTCAGTTTAAAATCAGTGTTAAAGCTGTTGATTTGTAAAATGACTGACCAGAATTCCTGCTCGCTATTCTATACGTCACCCACAGATTCACTCAGCCTCTTAAATCACTCATGTTATTATTGACTTTCTCTTCTTCAACATGTTGGATTCTGCATTGATCAGCAGTTATTCTAATGTATTTGCCTTTCAGAGGTTTTCTTGAATTATGGAAATGAAGAAGATGGCCAATTCTGTCACAGTGAAAGTTTTGTGTAGCCCCTAACAATCAACCTTGACCTCCATGTTGCTACTTTGCACTACAATGGCAGCATTTCAAAATGGCACTTCCTGCTGTTAAACCCAAATCTGGTGGGTTTTTTTAGTGGGAGGTGGAGACTTCTTTGGGCCTAACCAACTAAAACTTCAGTTACTCCAAATCATGTCCTAAGTTCATATTATTTGGTTGGCCTGCCTTATATGCAGGACCACCCATTGTTATGTTGAGACTTCTTTAGACTTCAAAAAAAATTAGTTTATCATCAAGGACCCAAGAAGCCCACCCTTCAAAGTGCCATGACCACAGGAATGGACCAATCTATAAAAATCATTAATAAAGGTGTTGTTCAATTCCCCCAGCTTCTGGGACTGGAGCAAACCTATATGCAAATGTTGCTCACACTGACTGAAAACCTGCTGCGTTCTTACCAACTTTGCCTGAAAAGCACATCAGCAACATGGTGTTGATTGCATGTTGGAAAAATCATTAACAAAAGTAATAATTGGATATTTACATACACACACACACACACACACACATACACACACACACATACACATATGCACACACATACACACACACATACACACATGCACTCACATACACACACACATACACACATGCACTCACACACATACACACACACACATACACACACGCACACACACATACATACACACACATATACACATACATACGCACACACATACATACACACACACACATGCACACACACACATACACACACACACACACACACACACTCGGACCACTGTGTGTTGTTTGCGCATTTTCCCTTCTGGGTGCAAACAAGAAAGTACTGACCAGATGCTGTTGCATGGAGTTTGAGTGTAGACTTGGTTCTATTAAATGAGTATCCCATCTATGAGCTTGCCAGGTTCTTCAATGGCTGCCGAAGGGGCAGGGACTGTTGAGTTGGCATAGATATGCTGCCAGGATACCAGACTTCTGGCAAGTCTTCAACTTAAAGTAATTGGGATGTCTTCTCAGGATTTACGCCTCATTGTTCTTCAACCTTACCCCATACTCTTTCAGTTCTTCTGAGGAAACACAATCTACTCTAGGTTGGTGTCTCCACCTCAGTCATTGTGTTTTAGTGAGGGTTCATCTGCTCAGAGTGGTTCATAGCAGACCGCAAGGTGTTTTCTCAAACAATATTTCTTTACACTGTATTCATGGAAACTTGCAGCAGGCTTGTCTGCCCTGAACTGTTCTCAGTCTCAATTGCCTGACTACTGATGTCAGTTCTATCACACCATAGCTCATCTACATATTGATTAAACCCTAATTGCTAAAGTACCCACCTTTTTTCTATCTTTTCCACTTCCTTTCAGAAAAAGCTAAAACAGTCTGTAACTGTTCCACTCTCAGACAGCTTAAATGGCCATGACTGAGTACACAGTTGTTTGTAACAGTGTAGATTTTTTTCAGAGATGCCGCTCATAATGATTCCTGGCATGTCATAATATAAAAGAAATTCAGAGTAGGCCCCAAGCATCAATTCCTGTCTCCTCTCAACTTCCAGATTTGCTTGATTTCATACACCACTGAAAGGTATATTACAATAATACCATGTTACTCAACTCACAGATCATGATTCGCAGAGTGTCTGACAGTCAGTCATAGTCTTAACCTCTGAAGAAGGGTCACTAGACGCTCTGTCTCTTTCCATTGATGCAGCCACACCTGCTGAGTCTCTCTAGCAGTTTCTGTTCTTGTTTCAGATTTCATTCTCTGTTCCTCATATAATGCCTGTGTTCCTCCGAGATGTGCATGTACGCTGCTGCATGACTTCCACTTCTGCTGCCTGAAGTTGTGACTTTTCTTAAATCAAGGAATGAAGTGTGCAGTAAAGTTGCTCAACTTTAGGTTTCTTACTGACAGAATGTCAAAATTGAACAAACTAAACTGTGAAATGTAAGGAGAGGGCAGGGACTTAGCACATGTGTAGTTTCAATTGCACACAAATTGAAACTGGGTCTGTCATCCTCCGCACGAAAAGAAACAAAACACTAAAGCCACCTCTCCCAACACCCCCACCCAACTCCGCCCCCCCACCCCCACCCAACCCCCACCCCCCCCCCCGCCCCGACCCCCAAAGTCTGAGGAAAATAGTATAAAACAATCAAAAACAAAGAAAAATGGTTCTGCCCAGAAATCTTCTCTGCACACCAAAGGACACTAATGGAAGAATTCAACTGGTGATTTCAGGAATAAAATGTGATGGAACAAATTATCATGTTTGTCTCAAATGTTTTCCTTCAGTAGATATTGATGGGTTGGCTACCAAATTCTTTCAGGTGTTTAATTTACAGGGCAGTTGAGTGTTATGGAGATAACTACTATGTAAAACAATATTAAGATGAAAGTCAGATCAAAGGATAGCTATTTTTGAGGACTCAAAAACAGAAAAATACATAATCCTATCATCCTACATTTTTAAAGTAAAGGTTTATTTTGACTCTCATCTATCTCCGTGAGACAATGTTCTCCCAAATGAAGATAACCAAGTCCAGGTGTCAAGCCTGCCTCACAGAAGTTGATTTGATGGACTGTGTATGTATACCGCACTTAAACTGTAACCCAGACTTCAAGACACTGCCTGATAAAGTGCAGTCACAGTCATCACACTGAGACTTGCTGTGTAGAGGACAAAATGAATAGTTATATATACTTTGTTTTAGATTTAGATATTATTTAAGATAACTTGTTAATTCCTCATTTTGGTAAGGTTAGACCTTGGGTTGCACTTCAATTCAAAAGTGATTTTGCGCATAAAAAGGTTAGAGACAGTTGCAATAACGCACTTAGTCAAATAAGACAAATAAAGTAGAGTTGCCATAGTCCCAGAAGGCTACTCTCTCCTTAGAGAGAAATAACTGGTGGTGGTTAACCTGAGGGTCATCACACCTCAGGTCAGGGTGAAAGTTGAGAAAATAAGACTTTCAAGAGGGATCTCAGCTGATGTAGGAATTGAAGTCATGCTGTTGGCATAAACAAACCAGATTTCCAGCCAACTGCGCTCTCCAACTCCCTAACAATAGGAATAAAATCATAGTTGAAAGTCCACACTGGAAAGATAAATATTGTTACAAATCAATGCAAATATGCCAATCATTAATATATTTCAACATATCTAATATTGAATAGATTGGCAAACCAGCAGACTCGTGGTGACCTTCAGCATCCTTTGTTGTCTCATGCAGCAAGATATTTCCTCTGACTTTCTGCCACTGATTTCCATAATCCTTGGTGGAAGATTGACGTGAACACTGTTTATGTGCCTACTGGGAGTTTCCACCATTTGTCCACTAAAGTTTCATTGGTCCCAATGAAATTCCTGGCCCTGCTTTCAGGTGAATCAAAGCATTTCAAATCATAACACATCATTGTCTGTAAAGTGCTTTGGGACATCTTGAGGCCATAAATGGCATGATATGTAAACATAAGGTTTTTATTTAGACTAGATGCAAAAAAGAGATCAGTAAAACTCAGAGAAACCAATCTCTATAACAGAAAGGTGACATCTTCTATTTCTAAACCCAGTCCTACTGTGAATGCCAAGACAGCAATTATCATTTCAGTGCTATTTTGTACTTAAAAATCTGCTTTATGAAGTGGATTAAGACCCACCAAGAATCTGGTTAAAATTGCTCAGATTTCTTTCACACAGGACTCACGCAGCTTGGAAACAGAGGACACTTTCATTGCATTAGGCTGGGCTGCACTTTCCTCTTGGTTCCAAAAACAAATCAGTTGTGCCTTTAATGCTGCACCACCCAGTCTCCTGAGTGAATGGTAAACTAACCTGAGAGTAGTGCTCTAGATAATATTATATTCAACGGAAGACATGGCAATAGATTACAGTTAATTTCACTACAACCTTTAAACTGGTTCAATTATCACTCTAAACTAATTTAACATTGTTGTAATAGTTCTGCAATTGTGGAAGAAGTGTTAGGGAGTTGTATTTATATTTATAATAAAGCAGAAAACATGTTGGTTGGCGAACAAACAATGGTCCATGAGAAAATGATTCAGTAGGTTCCTCTCAGGAAGTATCTAATTGTCTGTGCATGTTTTGGATATGTTTGACTGTGTCTTATTTTTGCATTCATATTGGCTGTTAATTGGTTAAAGCTTGGAAACAACGTGCAACCCAGTTCTGTTGGAATAGTTTTTTGGGTACAACAACTGTGAAGTCAGCTTCCAGAAGTCATTTCTTCATTTTTATATTATTGGTGCTGTCACGATGACAAATTAGAAGGCTGGACTATTTGATTATTTATTTCTTAGACAACATTCATTCCAAATAAATAAATATTGCCACTTATTTCAGATTCAACTTTTGAACCAAAAAGCAGTGTTGAAACAGCAAATTACTTTGAAGCACAGCACATTGGTTGCATTCATGAGAGAAGTTACAGAAGGGAGAACTAAATGAGAGGTGCACCTCTTGCCTAAGAATTAATCTGTGTTTGGTTTTCTTTTTAACTAGATTTTTTGCAAGAAAAGTATTGGTTTAATTCCAGAGAGTATTTTCACTTGAAGAGAAAGAACACCAGGTTTTGGATGAATTAGTTAAGCAAGCAACTACTTGAAGTGTGGCACCCATCCAAAACAAACTTGTTTCCAAATTCACACTATTTCCAAACTTCTTCTTTCTTTCATTTCAATTTCTACACCTTCGTCATGTCTGCACAGGTTTATGAAGAATTATTTTTTAATTGTCTCGGGTTTTCATTGAACCAAGACAGGCTTAATCCGAGGGATTCATAAATAAAAAGCAAGTAAAAGAGGAACACTGATCTCTCTTGCTGGTCACATCATTATGAACAAAAACACAAGAAAATTGGTATTGATAATTCTGTTGCAGACTGAAAAATATTCAGCACCTCACTAAATCATACCTTTTACATGTCCAGACATTGCTTTATTGACAGTTGTTTTAATTCTTGGTTGGTCTCCAAATGGTTTCCCTTGTTCTTGGATAAAAGGAATACTTCCATGTGCAGGCTAACACTTTCTACCAACGAAGATTGCCCCTGATGTGAAAACCATCAAAGACATTAGAAACATGTTCTGGGTAAACACTAAATTCAGGATCATGCTCTGTGGAGCAGGAGTTTAAATGCTACCCTAGCAACTAATGGAATTTCACTTCAATTATAATAACCTAGAATAATAACCATGAAAATTGTATTGAAGCATTCTTGCGATGTGGTGATAGTGTTCCTCCCTCTGAGCCAGGAGAGCTAAGTTGAAATCGCACCTGTCCCAGATGTGTGTCGTAACATCTCTGACCAGAGTGGTTAGAAAAATTCTTAGGGTATTGTCAATGGTTGTAAAATGGATTCATAAATGTCCCTTCAGGAAAGGAAATCAGCCATTCTTCCCTTGTCTGGCTTATCTATGACTGCACACCCACAGCATTGTGGCTGACACTTAACATCTCCTGAGGAGAATTAAAGGCTGGGCAAAAAGTGATGGGCTTGCTAGTGACACTCACATCCCATAATCAATTAAAATGGACAAGTGAGACACAAGCGTGAGATTTGTAAAATCAAGGAAAAAATATACAAGAACCAGAAGAAAGTGATGATAAAATCCCAGTCGTCAAAGATAAGTGAAAGGATAACAGCACACTTTTTAGCTCAACCTATATTTCGCAGTGGATGCAAGGTAATGTTAAAAACCCAGAAGTGAACAGGAGGGCAGAGCTGCCACCTCCATAAGTTACAAGGTCCAGCATGATCAAACTAGGTCCCACAGCCCTTAAAGAAGCCTTTAGCCTCCACTTTCCTCTCCTGTGTTTTTTTACTTTTTTGAAAGCTCGATACCTTGTTCCCCATTCCACAATTATTCCCTACCTCCTCCCAGCCTCACCACATTTCCAAATTCCAACTTTATCCGGCACTAGGCGGCACGGTGGCACAGTGGTTAGCACTGCTGCCTCACAGCGCCAGAGACCCGGGTTCAATTCCCGCCTCAGGCGACTCTCTGTGTGGAGTTTGCACATTCTCCCCGTGTCTGGGTGGGTTTCCTCCAGGTGCTCCGGTTTCAAAAATGTGCAGGTTAGGTGAATTGACCATGCTAAATTGTCCGTAGTGTTAGGTGAAGGGGTAAATGTAGGAGTATGGGTCTGGGTGGTATACGCTTCGGCGGGTCGGTGTGGACTTGTTGGGCCGAAGGGCCTGTTTCCACACTGTAAGTAATCTAATCTAATCTAGGCACTAATCACCATGAATTGTTCCCGGCATTCCCCAGCTGTGGAATTTTGCTGCAGGTTTTCCCACTCGGAATCCAAACAATTCTACTGGCTAGAGAAGCAGGGAATGCAGAAAACTGTTACAATTAAATTCAGCAAGATCTTATGGAACCTGCGATTTTTCAGATGCTCTAGCCATTTGTGGTCAACCTTACACTTTCTCTGTTTCCTGCTGAACACTGCAGTTAATGCTCAATTTACAGAGCACAGATGCTCTGATGAGTACTTACAGCAGTACCAAATTGACGGACACTTTCAAAGATTACCATTTGTGTACGCCTGTTGTAGAATTTGGTTTACGTTGCTTCTCCACATTGATCCTTGTGCAGTGCATCAAGAAATATTCATCACAAATGTCATTAATAAAATTGAATTGAATTAACTTTGTTGTCACATGTACTCACTTGAGTTCAGTGAAAGTTTGCAAGTCGCATTTACAATGCCCCCTCATCTTAGGTACAGTAACCTAGGCATAGATTCTTGACTGCAAATTCTGAGGAAAAAAATATAGAAAAATAAAGAAATAAAAAAAAGCCGGCATTACAGACCTTCAAAAGTATAAATTCATAGTAATAATTTAGATAATTGACTGCATTCCTTTTGAAATTACAAGTTTTGGAAGAAGGTCTCTTAAAAAAAGCTTTGAATGTTTACACTTCAGGATTCTGCAGCATTTAAAATAATCAGAACCTCAAATGGAACAATCTTGGATTTGAATGAAGGATTTGACCTGTTAATTACTCTGAGGACATTTCTTCCCAATTGGGTAATGCCTCGAGATTCCTTGTGTTGAAATTATAGAATCAGCAGAATTACTGGCAAATGTTTCAATCCAGGATATCTGAATCTCCCATCGGATGAGAAGAAAGTAGAAGGAAGACATGAAGAAATCTATTCCCGTGAAAAGGACAGACATGTTGTTTTAAAGTCTGGGAAAAAGACACGGGGAAAATCTTTTAGGGGCCTGAACAATGTGGGCTCGGGTGAAATTTATAGCAGAATCACATGAGAGGTCCAGTGAGGCCAATCCTGACACCGGGAGTGTCTCACATCACTTTTAATGCATCTGCCAGGCAGCAAGGTTAATTCCTCATTCAGCAGCAGCCAGTTGCCAAATTAGGGGGATTAAAGTTTGTTAAATAGCTTATTAATGGCACAACTCATCTCATTCATATTCAGCCTTCTGTCTGACCAAACACAGAAACAAACTAGATGTTAAGAATTCTTGAGGTGAAAGTCAGAGTGGGACTGGTCACGTCAGCTTGCTGCTGACTGCAAAGAGGCTCCGTGTCACTAAGCACCAAACAGCAGCATTTCAGGATACACTCCGCAGGGACCAGCCGCACACATGTCTCATCCAGGAAGACTGGGCCTGACATTTGTCAACCCTTCATGATCCTCATGGCCAGCTGTCCAGAATTCATACGAAGTGCAGACCAAACTAACTAAACTCTGCTGCAGGGACCCTCTGTGTGGAAGGACAGACACTGAGCTCATTAATAGGACCAGGCTATATCTCAGGGCTGCACATAAATGCCCTCTCAGCACTCGCAACTTAGTGTCTATCTGCATTCTGCAATATTCCATGCCTTGCCATGTTATGACATGCCTGTTGCGTGTGAGCCAGAGTCTGAAGGCTATCAGTGCTATCGTTATAAAGTGCTGTTCTGTGCAGAATCACAGATATACTGCTTTTTGTGTTTGTCAATTTGGGTGGGATAGGAGGTGGAGAAGGGCTTAATGGCACGCCAAGATGTCAATCCAGCACCTCCAGCTTGCACACAGTTGCACGGCAAACACACTGCACATTCATTGAACAAAATGACCATGTCAGAGAGTGAGTGGGGTGGGGAGACTAGTCCTCAGTCCAGTCGAGGGGGAGGTGATGCTGTCAGTCAGGGGCTCACAGTACCATCAGTCATGGGTAGGGTGCACACACAGTCAAGGTATTCAACCATGATCAGTTGCCCAAATGGACCAGACATGGTCAGATAATGTGCCTGATCGGGTGGTGGTTTTTTATGGTCAGCACTAACATTCAGAGGAATCACATCTCACCATCAGGGACTGCAAACATAGAACTCAGGGGTTGATGAGGAGGTGCTCATCATTATTAGTCAGAGGTCTGGGTGAATGCAGTCCGGGTAAGGGGGAATCTGTACTTTGATTGATAAAGAGGGACATGTAACATTGACAGGTGCATCAATGCCAAAAAGAGAGGAATCGAGGCTGGGGGTAAAAGCAGCAGCATGTGTAAAGGTGGGGACAAGGATGATGATATTACTTACAGTGTGGAAACAGGCCCTTCGGCCCAACAAGTCTACACCGACCTGCCACCCACCAAGACCCATTCCCCTACATTTACCCTTTCTACTAACACTATGGGTAATTTAGCATGGCCAATTCACCTAACTTGCACATTTTTGGACTGTGGGAGGAAACCGGAGCACCCAGAGGAAACCCACGCAGACACGGGGAGAATGTACAAACTCCACGCAGTCAGTCGCTGGAGGCGGGAATTGAACCCGGGTCTCTGGCACTGTGAGACAACTGTGCTAACCACTGTGCCATCTTATCTCAAAGTATAGGGAGGGGTTACATGAAATAGCGTCAGAAGGCATGGGAGGCCACATGAGAGGGCAACTATTATCAGTGCCCACCACTGTGCCCTCCACAGGGAGAGTGTAGAGTAGCAGTGTGGGCACCATTAAGGTGTAATTGTAAAGAATCAGGGGTAGGGAGGACTGTTGGAGGTAAATTTAATGTGGTGGGTCTCCACATGGGACGGCCAAGGTGGAAATAAGCTGTTCAAGTAAAAGGGTGTACAAGGTGACCAGGCAGGGCCTAGTGCTGACTATGAGTTATGTTCCCTGCCATCACTTGCCTTTCGCTACATGTGGAAGTTGACTACGCAATGGCTGAGTTAATGCCCAGGGTGGGCAGAGGCAGTGCCACTTCGATGGACAAAAGTCTGCTGGATGCTGGGACATTTGAAGGGGTAAATAAATGAAGCATGGGTTTGCAAACTGCAGCTATATTTCATTTGCAATCATTACATCGCCATTTGTAATACATGTGGTGTGAATGTGCTTAGTTGTCAAGTGCTGTTCTAGGGAGATTAATACCATGTAGTTGGTGGTAGCAAGTCCAACTGTGACATCTCAGTGCTACAGAAGTTAGCAACAATAACTTACAAAGAAGCAAATGCTGGTCAAAAACATCTTATCACACATGCAACTTCCAAGGTTGCCACGGGATGAGCGAATATTGTTGCACCGTTTGTTACGTAAGTATAATGACTTCACTGAATTTGATGAAATTTGAACAATTGATGTGGCTCTGGGATGTGTTGGGACCTGGATTCCTTTTTAGATGCAATGTCTTGGTTACTCAGCTGATGCCATACTTTCACTGACCCAGGCTGTGATGGATCACATGATTCAGCTGCTGAAGATGCTGAGCTCTACACAATTGGAGCAGACAATGAGGCAACATGCTTTGTAATGAGGAACTGGGAGAAGGGGAGCAGTCTTCTGAGGAGAGAAAGGAGGATGAGATCAGTGGGGAAGGGCAGAGTCTCTTTATCCATGACAACCCAGCTGTGACAGGGACAGACAGGACACAGCATTTGCCAGCATTTGGTTTGAAATGTGTGGGTAATCTGCATCCTCTACTCATTTTATTTGTACTCCCTTTTGCTGGCTGTTAATACTTGTAATTGTCCAATTGCTTGCCTATATGTGATGTTCCCCAACTGGACAATAACGAGCTTTAGTTGTCCTGTAGGCATAGGGATTGGGGAAGTATTGAATGAGAGATGTTGTTCAGACGGAATGTAGCTAAGGACAGGGAGACCGTGTGGCTTTGTGATTAAAAGCAATTAGGGTGAGAAAATGGGGTTGTATGTGTGAGGGAGTGTCAGCCACGCACCCATGGGGCATGGTTGATGTTGTCTGTGAGTGGCAAAGCGACATTGCCAACATTCTCTGAATGCTCAACAGTCTTTAAAATATGGTAAAAACGCTAGGAATAATGGTCATTTGGTGGCTATCCAGTGAGTGGTGAGTTATTCTGGAACAGCATGTGGTACGATGTGACTAGATTCGGATGAAAAGGTGCCATAGAGTGGTGTAGGTAGTCACTGAGGTGAGTTAGATAAGATATGGAAAGAAACTTCACTGAGCCTTGCAGCAGAAACCCCTCTATAAAACTCAACTTAATTGCCACTTAGTTCAAAACACATTTGATTCAGTCCATGTGATTGAACTTACAACACAGGGGACAGAAATTGGTTTTGTTTTCTTGCCAGAACTCATCTCTGAATTAATCACTGTAAAATTAAAATGTCCACTTAAGGAAGCCTTTGATTGGCATGGGAGTGAGTTTCCAAAGGATTAGAGTGGGGTAGAGGGGTTCAGAGGGTGTATGGACAGTCAGTAAAAAGACTAGAACCAAATTGTGTGCTTTTGACACCCTATGCAGGCCATCACTGAGGATGCTGGTTGAATGAAGGGAGAAGCCTGTTTATTATGTCAAAGCTTTCCAAAGGAAATGAAAGGTTCAGAACCACAGGCAGAGCCAAGGACTCAAGGTGCATATTTCATTGACGTTGACCTGGATTTAATGCTGAAGCTATGAGACTAAGGAAGGAAATCCTTGTCCCAGAACAATGCTTAAAGGAGACACTATACTGCAGTGATGTCCAGCCATTTGTGAAACGCAGCCAAAGTTCTCCATTGATCTTTGAAAGGATCTAGAAGTAAAGATGTTCAAGGCAACAGTGACTTATATTGAGGTTGTGCAGGCATTGGTGAGGCCTCTTCTGGACTATTGTGTCCATTTCTGGTCTCCCTGTTATAGGAAGGATATTATTAAACTGGAGAGGGTTCACAAGAGATTTAGCAGGATGGTGCCAGTAAGAGACAATTTGAGTTATAAGGCGAGGGTGGATAGGCTTGGACTTCTTTCACTGGAACATAGGATGTTGAGAGCTGATCTTACAGAGGTTTACAAAATAATGAGGGGTAGAGATAAGGTGAATAGCAAGTGTCTTTTCCCTAGAGTGAGGGAGTTCAAGACTAGGGGGCATGTTTTTTAAGGGAAAAGCAGAAAGATTTTAACAGGACATGAGAGGCAATTTATTTACACAATGGTTCCTGCGTGGAATGAACTTCCAGAGGAAATGGTGGATATGGGTACAGTTACAACGTTTAAAAGAAATTTAGAAAAGTACATAAATAAGAAATGTTTGGAGGGATATGAGTCAAGTGCAGGCAGGTGAAACTAGCTTAATTTGGGATTAAGGATGGCATGTTTACCTAGGAGTATTTGGTCCATGGACTGAAGGAAGAAGGTAAAAGACTGGTGTTGCAGAGGTAGGCATCAGGACCAGAACAGTTATGGAGAGTGGGACAGAATGTTGCCAGTGAGATGCACCCTATAGAACACAATAAAAGGAGGGAACAATTTGGCACCAATGCTGACGAGAATCCCTTAAATAAGGAGGATTGTGGGATGGAAGCTAAGGACAAAGGAAATCATAATATACTGCTGGGAGGGAGGAGAAAAGGTAGAAACAGGAATATGGGAAATCCTAAGAACAGGCAAGAGAATAGCTGGGGGTACTCAGTAATTTCTTGCTGTTTTTTCCTCTGCAATTCCTTCAGTCCTCTCAGTTGCTGTTGTATATTTACTGAGCATTGTCTAACAGCTTTTGAAAGGCTGCTTAACGTCCTCCAATCAAACACTAGTGGTTTGGACTTACATTTCTGACATTTTCAACAGTTTTAACTCCCACCTGTGTCCCCAAATTCTTATGTCCCTCTTGATTAAAATTAAATTTGCAGAATCTGCCTTAGGAAGTGTACAGAAGAAGAATATTTTGTTTATTGTAAAATAAGCAGCAGAGATGATGAGTGGTCCCTAGTAAGTAAGTAGCAAATGCAGAGATCATGAAGGGTTTGTAGTTTGGGAGGATGAGCTGAGTGAGAGGCATTGAGTGGATATGATGCATGTAATAATGAGAGTTGTAGTCCATGAACTTTGGTGAGAGGTGTATGCAGTGGTAAGATATAGAGTGATTGGTGACCCTGTGAATGTCAGGTAGCAGAGGGAAAACAGTGACTGTTATCCTTGTGGACCTTCTTCCTGCACTGCTGGGTATTCTACTCGAACTTGGGCACAGCGCAGATGTAGGCTGCAATTTGCCTTCAAATTGCCTGGTCTCCTTTGACACTCAGCAGGGAAGTAAAGGTTGTCTCCCCTTCCCATCACCTAAATCATCAGGACATCCAGGTCCCTGCCAAAACTGAACTCTCTGTATCCTTGTTCTCTCAAAGACTCATATCATATATGGTCCTCTGCCCAATGCTGGCCCTTCCTATGTGATCAATGAACTATATCTCTCTTTCTCTCCCTCTCATTAGAGGAGACAAGCTCTGAACCTTTATCACTCAATGGCTCTGATTCCACTGGCATTCTCTATATTCACTGGTTTCCAGTTAAATCTCTCCTGACTTGTCGCCCACAGGGCAATCTTTCTAAAGAGACCAGCCTTTGAACTCAACTTTCCTGCTTAGAAACAGTGCCGACATGATTGGCTGAAACAAAAAAAGTGCTAGAACTCTGAAACAAAATAAGAAATTGCTGGGAAAACTCAGTAGATCAGGCAGCATAAGTGGAGAGAAGGCAGAGTTAGCATTTCGATTCCAATTACTCTTCTTCCAAACTATTCTTCCCCAACCTTCAACTGTAGTGTCAGTAAATCCTATCCTATATCTTGATGAGTTGATGAGTGAAACAGATCATGCTACAAATTCCTCCACTAGCACCCCCAGCACCACCACTAAGATTACACTGATTCTCTGCTACTGATAGCAAAGAATATCATGGTCACTAAATTGTGCGAGGGAGCTGTTTAGAATGTTTCAATGTTAACAATAAGTTTCTATTGTGTTAACAACCAGAGAGTTCATGATTAAACAAAGGCCTTTGACCAGTTTCTTGTTCAGTTGAAGATAGATGGAAAGCTACCTAGACATTGCTGTAATATGGAATACTTCTGAGAAGCATTTTGAAAGGACTTTTTCTGCCAAGAAAAATTCAAAAGATAGTACGTGTCATATTTTCAAGGCATCCCTGTCTCATGATGTTGAAATAAATTTCCTGTGGATGTGTCCAAATGCTCAGTGGAAATACTCATCTTTCACATCTATGGCTCCCAGCCAATCCTCCAGTCACACAGCTTGTGGAATAGCTGGAAGAGCACTCTTTCTTTTAACTATTAAATACTCAGAAGTGTATTACTAGAATATGAAACCAATGTATACTCTAAAGTGCAATGGTTCCACTTGTGTAGTTAATTGTGATCAGTTAGAGTCAACATTTGAGGTAAGATACGCTACCTAGCTGCACAATAATGCCAAAACTCAAAACATTAAAATCCAGCAGACTTGTTGCGTTATAAAAAGTAACAAGTGGATTCAAATAGGGAGGATTTTAAGGGTGGGGGGGGGGAAGACATATTTTCTGTTTTCCCAAAGCCAAAATTTCATAAGATCCAAAGGGTCAACCAGAAACTTGGCTATTCCACAACAATGTTACAGAGGGACTATCTTCCTGGACTCAAAGTGGGACTTCAATCCCCAGGTCTATAGCCTCAGCAGTATCAGAACTGAGTAGTGACCATGGCTGAGATTGTACACAATCCTCAGAGAAGTAGACTTTGTCTGGATGAGCCACCTTAATAATCAAGGAGCAAAGAATATACAATAATTATGACCAGAGAAAATGTATTAGAGAAACTGATGTGGTTAATGGCTAAAATGCCCTGAGGATCATAGGTTATATCTTATGATATTAAAACAAGTAACCCATAGCAATATTGAATGCATAGAGAAGAATCTTCTAAGAATCCTTAGACTTTGGAAAAGTCCCAGAGGATTTGCAAACTGTCAAAACAGCATAATTATTTTAAAAAGGAGACAATAAACAAAACAACTTCAAACCAATTAGCTTAATGTCACTTATTAGTAACATGTTAGATTCTATTATAAAGGATGTAATAGCAGAATATATAGAAATACATACCATAACCAAACAGAGTCAGCATGGCTTTATTAATGGGAAATCATGCTATGGAATTATTTTGAGGACATAACAAGCAGAATAGATAAAGATGAACCAGTAGATGAAAGTTATTGGGATTTCCAAAAAAGCATTCCAGAAGGTCCAACATGTAAAGCTACATCATAAGACAAAACCATGTAGTGTTGGAGTGGTATATTATGGACAGATACAGAACTAAGAGACACAGAAAATTGGGATACAGAGAGCACATTCAGAATGGTAACCTGTAGCAAGTGGAACGCCATGGGGATCCATGCTGGAACCACAATTATTTACAATTAAAAAAAATGAAAACAACAGCAGTTTTAAAAAGGAGAAGGGCAGACAAAGGAAGCACATGGTGAGGTCAGTGCAGGGGAGAGAGAGAGAGAACCTGCACATTTTCCGACTTTGCTGTTTGATTTCGTGTATCGCTGGACATCGGAGTGCATCTGGGAAAATTAACAAACAGAAATTCACAACTAATCTTGGAGGAACTATTGAGTGAAGTTCACAGCACAGAATCAGGTAAGTTAATTGTTGTTTTAAGTCTGTCCAAGAGAAAGGCTGCAGTAGTGAGTATAGTGGATTCTTTATTGATTATATGATTTGGAGATAAGTCTCTTGATTAAACTTAAAATATAAGCAATGGCTATTAATTTAACCTGGGCAAGTGTTTGTAGAGGAATAAGACGGTGTTATTTTCTGGGTCTGTAAATTGTGAAGGAGCAAAAATCGCATTTGCAGTGATATGTACTTCTTGTCTGATGTGGGAGTTTAAAGAGAGTTTAAGGGTTACTGTGGATCATATCTGCCATAAATGCTGTTGGATGCGAATCTTATCAGATCAAGTGGATCGGTTGGAGAGACAGATAGAAGCGATGAGGAATTTGCAACAACAACAGTATGTGATGGATGGCAGTTATAGGAAGGGGGAAAGTCTCAGATACAGTCACATAGATGGGTTAACTCCAGGAAGGGTAAGAGAGGTAGGCAGCTAGTGCAGGAGTCTTTTGTGGATATACCCATTTCAAACAGGTATGCTGTTTTGGAAAATGTAGGGGGTGATGGATTCTCAGGGGAACATAGCACGAAAAGCCAAGTTTCTGGTATTGAGACTGGCTCTAATGCAATGAGGGATACATCGGCTTCCAAGAGATCAATTGTGTGAGGGGATTCTGTAGTCAGAGGTACAGACAGACATGTCTGTGGCCAGCAGAGAAAAAGCAGAATGGTGTGTTGTTTCCCTGGTGCCAGGATCAAGGATGTCTCAGAGAAGTGCAGAATGTTCTCACGGAGGAGAGGGGCCAGCAGGAGGTCATTGTCCACATTGGAACCAATGATATAGGAAGGCAAAAGGTTAAGATTCTGAAGGGAGATTACAGAGAGTTAGGCAGAAATTTAAAAAGGAGGTCCTCAAGGGTAGTAATATCTGGATTACTCCCAGTGCTACGAGCTAGTGAGGGCAGGAATAGGAGGATAGAGCAGATGAATGCATGGCTGAGGAGCTGGTGTATGGGAGAAGGATTCACATTTTTGGACCATTGGAATTTCTTTTGGGGTAGAAGTGACCTGTACAAGAAGGACGGATTGCACCTAAATTGGAAGGGGACTAATATACTGGCAGAGACGTTTGCTAGAACTGCTTGGGAGGATTTAAACTAGTAAGGTGGGGGGGTGGGACCCAGGGAGATAGTGAGGAAAGAGATCAATCTGAGACAGGTACAGCTGAGAACAGAAGTGAGTTCAACAGTCAGGGCAGGCAGAGACAAGGTAGGACTAATAAATTAAACTGCATTTATTTCAATGCAAGGGGCCTAACAGGGAAGGCAGATCAATTCAGGGCATGGTTAGGAACATGGGACTGGGATATCATAGCAATTATGGAAACATGGCTCAGGGATGGGCAGGACTGGCAGCTTAATGTTCCAGGATACAAATGCTACAGAAATGATAGAAAGGGAGGCAAGAGAAGAGAGAGAGTGGCATTTTTGATAAGGGATAGCATTACAGCTGTGCTGAGGGAGGATATTCCTGGAAATACATCCAGGGAAGATGGTGGAACTGAGAAATAAGAAAGGGATGATCACCTTATTGGGATTGAGAAAGTATATTCCTGTCAGGGTGAAAGGGAAGGCTGGTAGGTATAGGGAATGCTGGATGACTAAAGAAACTGAGTGTTTGGTTAAGAAAAAGAAGGAAGCATATGTCAGGTATGGACAGGATAGATCGAGTGAATCCTTAGAAGAGTATAAAGAAAGTAGGAGTATACTTAAGAGGGAAATCAGGAGTGCAAAATGGGGACATGAGATGGCATTGACAAGTAGAATTAAGGAGAATCCAAAGGGTTTTTGCAAATATTTTAAGGACAAAAGGGTAACTAGGGAGAGAATAGGGCCCCTCAAAGATCAGCAAGGTGGCCTTTATGTGGAGCCACAGAAAATGGGGGAGATACTAAATGAATATTTTGCATCAGTATTTACTGTGGAAAAGGATATGGAAGATATAGACTGTAGGGAAATAGATGGTGACATCTTGCAAAATGTCCAGATTACAGAGGAGGAAGTGCTGGATGTCTTGAAATGGTTAAAATTGGATAAATCCCCAGGACCTGATCAGGTGTACCCAAGAACTCTGTGGGAAGCTAGAGAAGTGATTGCTGGGCCTCTTGCTGAGATATTTGTATCATCAATAGTTACAGGTGAGGTGCCGGAAGACTGGAGGTTGGCAAACGTGGTGCCATTGTTTAAGAAGGGCGGTAAAGACAAGCCAAGGAACTATAGACTGGTGAGCCTGACCTCAGTGGTGGGCAAGTTGTTGGAGGGAATCCTGAGGGACAGGATGTACGTGTATTTGGAAAGGCAAGGACTGATTCGGGATAGTCAACATGGCTTTGTGCGTGGGAAATCATGTCTCACAAACTTGATTGAGTTTTTTGAAGAAGTAACAAAGACGATTGATGAGGGCAGAGCAGTAGATGTGATCTATATGGACTTCAGTAAGGCATTCGACAAGGGTCCCCATGGGAGACTGATTAGCAAGGTTAGATCTCATGGAATACAGGGGGAACTAGCCATTTGGATACAGAATTGGCTCAAAGGTAGAAGACAGAGAGTGGTGGTGGAGGGTTGTTTTTCAGACTGGAGGCCTGTGACCAGTGGAGTGCCACAAGGATCGGTGCTGAGCCCTCTACTTTTTGTCATTTACATAAATGATTTGGATGTGAGCACAACAGGTACGGTTAGTAAGTTTGCAGAAGACACCAAAATTGGAGGTGTAGTGGACAGCGAAGAGGGTTACCTCAGATTACAACAGGATCTGGATCAGATGGGCCAATTGGAAGCCTTCAGAAATGAGATAGCAAGAATCCAGAGAAAGTATATTCCTGTCAGGGTGAAAGGGAAGGCTGGTAGGTATAGGGAATGCTGGACGACTAAAGAAATGAGAAGTGGCAGATGGAGTTTAATTCAGATAAATGTGAGGTGCTGCATTTTGGGAAAGCAAATCTTAGCAGGACTTATACACTTAATGGTAAGGTCCTAGGAATTGTTGCTGAACAAAGAGACCTTGGAGTGCAGGTTCATAACTGCTTGAAAGTGGAGTAGCAGGTAGATAGGATAGTGAAGAAGGCGTTTGGTATGCTTTCCTTTATTGGACAGAGTATTGAGTATAGGAGTTGGGAGGTCATGTTGTGGCTGTGCAGGATATTGGTCAAGCCACTGTTGGAATATTGCGTGTAATTCTGGTCTCCTTCCTATCGGAAAGATGTTGTGAAACTTGAAAGGGTTCAGAAAGGATTTACAATAATGTTGCCAGGGTTGGAGGATCTGAGCTACAGGAGAGGCTGAACAGTCTGGGGCTGTTTTCCCTGGAGTGTCGGAGGCTGAGGGGTGACCTTATAGACGTTTACAAAATTATGAGGGGCATGGATAGGATAAATAGACAAAGTCTTTTCCCTGGGATCAGGAGTCCTGAAATAGAGGGCATAGGTTTAGGGTGAGAGGGGAAAGATATAAAAGAGACCTAAGGGGCAACTTTTTCACGCAGAGGGTGGTATGTGTATGGAATGAGCTGCCAGAGGATGTGGTGGAGGCTGGTACAATTGCAACATTTTAGAGGCATTTGGATGGGTATATGAATAGGAAGGGTTTGGAGGGATATGGGCCGGGTGCTGGCAGGTGGGACTAGATTGGGTTCGGATACTGAAGGGTCTGTTTCCATGCTGTGCATCTCTATGACTCTATTATATATTAATGACTTGATGAAGGAGGTGAATGTATTATCGTCGAATTTCTGGATGACACAAATATCGGTCTAAAATTCGCTGGAAGCAGAGGGTGATGGTTAAACAGCGTTTTCATGACTGGGAGTCTGCGTGCAGTCTATATCACAGGGTTTGGTGCTGGGCCCTTGCTGTTTACTGTGTATATCATTCATCTATTCATGAATGTAAGAGGTAAGATCAGTAAATTCACAGATGGTATGAAAATTAGTGGCATGTTAAATAGTGAGGAAGGAAGTCATACACTACTGGATAATATAGTAAACTGGTCAGATGGACTGAACAGTGGCAAATGGCTTTTAATGCTGAAAAGTGTGAACTGATGCATTTTGGAAGGAATAACAAGGCAAGGGAGTACACACTAAATGGCAGCAATTTAGAAACTACAGAAAGTTAGATGGATCTTGGTGTGCTCTGGTCACTCCGCTATAAGAAGTGATTGCACTCAAGAAGGCCCAGAGGAGAAACACCAGGAGGTTACCTGGGCTGGTGCCCTTCAAATTTCAATTCCTGCTTCATGTCTGCGTGGACTTCCTCCGAGTGCACTGGCTTCCTCCCACAGTCCAAAAATGTGCAAGTCAGGTGAATTGGCCAGGCTAAATTGCCCATAGTGCTAAATGCATTATTCAGGGGTAAGTGTAGGGGAATAGGTCTGGGTGGGTTACTCTTTTGAGGGTCGGTGTGGACTTGTTGGGCCAAATGGCCTGTTTCCATACTATAGGAAATCTAATCTCATCAGATACAACCTCAATTTTTAGGACATTAACCCTTTGCCTGACTTTTCTTGTCAGCAAGTGCTAAAGAGTTACAAAGCTTTATAGCAAAGTGAAAGACTTTAGCCCACTGTATTGTGCTTGGTCTGGAGTCATGTATGCCATGGCATTTCAAATGTCCATCCAAATGCTTCTCAAATGTTGTGATGGTTCCTGTTTCTGCCATCCTTCAGGCAGTGAGTTCCAGACACCCAGCACCCTCTCCATGAAAAACATTTCACTCAAATTGCCTTGAAAACTTCTGCCCCTTACGTCAATCCATGTCCCCATTGATGATTGACCCTTCCACTATGGGGAATAGTTTCTGCCTCTCCAGCCCCTCATTATTTTGTACACCTTAATATCAAGGGAGACTAGAAAGGCTCAGGTTGTTTTCCTTAGAGCAGAGAAGGCTGAGTGGGTAATCTGACTGAGGTGTACAAGATAATGAAGGACACAGATGGAGCAGATAGGGAGAAACCTTTAGTAGAGGGGTCAATAACCTCTACAGTTTTAAGGTAAGGAGCAGTGGTTTTAGAAGTGATTTGAGGAGAGTTTCACGTGAGGGTGCTGGGTACCTGGAACTCACAGCCTAAAAGTGTGATAGAGATGGGAACCCTCAAGATATTTAAGAACTATTTAGATAAACACTTGAAATGCTTTACAATACAAGGCTAAAGCCAAGTGCTGGAAAATGGGTTTCGAACAAAGAATGCTTGATGAATGGTGTAAATCTGATGGACCTAAGGGCTTTTTTCCATGCCGTAAAAATTTCATGACCTTAAATGGAAAGATAATTGGGGAATATGACCCAAAAAGCCTACAAAAAAATACAGACAGGTTAAGCGAGTGGGCAAATAACTTGGCAGATGGAATATAATGTGGCAAAATGTGAGGTTATAGAATAGAGTTTTAGATAACATATAAGATGAGAGGAGCTGAATATTAGTAAATAAATAATGACTATAGAGAATAAAAACAAGCATAAATAACATACAAGTTCAATGGGTAATTGGGGAGGCAAATGCAATGTAGGACTTCATACCAAAGGTACTAGAATATAAAAATAGGGATTTCTTGCTAAATCTAGACATACTACAGTTGGAATGCTGTGAACAGTTTTCATCCTCTTATCTAGCGAAAGATATCCTGGCATTGAAGGCAGTCTCATGAAGGTTGACTAGGCCTGGTCCTACTATGGAGCAATTTTCTTTTTAAGAGAGATTGAGTAGGTTGGGCTTACACTCTATGGGATTTAGCAGAATGAGAGATGACCTTATTGAAACATATCCAATTCCTAGGGGTCTTAACAAGGTAGATATTTCCTCTTGTGTGAGTTTAAGACTGAAGGACATAATCTCAGAATAAGGGGTTACCTAAATAAAACAGAGATAAGGAGGATTTTCTTCTCTCTGAATGTACTGAACCTATGGAATTCCTTATTACAGAGGGCCATAGAGATTAGTCATTAAGCGTATCCAAGGCTAAGAATTTACATCTGTAAGTGAATCGAGGATTATTGGGAAAGTGGACTTGAGGAGTATCAGGTTAGCCCAGATCTAATTGATTGGCAAAGCAGATGATGGGCTGAATGAAAGCCTTAGCCTTCCACAGCCTTAGCCACTGTATTAGAGTGGCAAAGAAGTAATGGTGCCCTTTTGTAGCCATCCACTGGCTATTGAAGTTTCTAAATAGGCTCAAAATCAATCAGGTTGCTTGTTGCCTTGCCCATTCAACACAATATTGGAAACATGTTAGGACAATTGGCAGACAGAACATCATTTCTACAGGCTATCTCACAATCAAATACACCAGCACGCAGAGGTAGGGGGTAAAATCAATTATTTGAATAGAAGATGGCAAACAGGAGAAAATACTTGCAAGTAAAAGTTCTTTCTCAAGTCACAGGGAATAGAGAGTAGTGGGGGGATGTGGGTGCAATGAAAGTAGATGAAGTCAAGGCTATGATGGTGAGAAAAGAAACTGCTGTCTTGTTAAGGGAGCACTTTAGCTTTGATTTTACTGGGGAGTAGGAATTCTAAACAAATAGGCAGCAAACACATCAAACTTAAGGATAGGGAAGGCCATTGATCTGAAATGCAGGTCCTCATTCAAGTAAAGATTTTCAGAATCCCACCCAATACCCATTTCGATTGATTATTTACTCGTTTCCTAAACAGCTGCCAACAGGATGGACATATAAGATTATATTTTAAACTCAAACAGTCATCAGTTTTAATGGGGAATATATTATTAATACATTTAAGGCATGTGTCAAATAATGTCTTACTGTTTATACCCATTAAATATGAAATAGAGAAACTCTGGGTTTATTTCAAGAAACAATTACAGAAAGTTCTTGTTTTAAGTCTCCCATTTTAAATTTTTTTTCACTTTAAGGTTTTGTTTTAACGTTCTCTCTTCTCATTTAAGGTGTCACTTTAATATTCACTTTAATATCCCTTACTTTCTAGTTGCATCCCATGCCCTGCAGTTGAAGATCATTCAATTTTAAACAATTTTCTTCACAGGTACGAAAGTAATTATAATTCTAATTTTTGTTTTTTTTTCAAGTCTTCTCTGTTTATACTTGTACTAGTAGAAGAACTGCTGTAGACCTAGTTTTCTGTGTTGTACTCTGTAGTACTTTACTTGTACAGGTACAATGGTTGAGAAATTTTTATTGTGCTATAAGTTTCCTTCAAAACTTCTCTGCAAGCAAGACATCTTTTGAGTTTTACAAGTTATTTCAGCTGGCATTTACTGCAATGAACATGTGTCACACAGCATTTTCAACTTATACATTGGCTTTTCAGGGCAAAAGTCATCCTCAGGAACCTAATTCTAGCTTTAACATTGATTCCCATAGGAAATCGCACTTCACAAAGTCATTTTGCTAAAGTCATTATTTTTAGGAATGCAGCCCTATCTTTATATGCAGCTGCCCAGTTCTGGAAATACCAGCTCATTTACATTGGTGCAGACTTTGAGACTAATGGTGAAGCAAGAGCAACTGCCACTGGCAAAGTATTTGTGTGGACTTGCACTAATCTGACATCTACATGCCATCCATAAGGACATCTTACATGTATGTAAAGGAACACAAAGGCTCCTCAATAATCAGATTGCTGAATTCTTACAAATGTGCAGTATCCAAACCAGGAAGAACAGAATAGAAGGCATAAATTAAATTTACATAAACTACAGGAAGAAAAAATATGATAAATGCAATAAAATTAAAGGAGAGAAAAATAAACAGGCTGATCACTAAGTTTCTTCTGAGGGAATGAGACTCCACATTTTTAAAGTTTATCTTTCAGAACCAGTGAAATTTTTTGGCAATAATTATCACTTGTCACATTGTTAAAATCTCTGTTGTTGCTCAATACACAAGCCTTAACTTTTTTTTTGCTTCTGTGCAAAATTAGTGGAGAGGTAGCCTGGCTCATGCTGCATTAATCCATTGTCTATTCTATCAGGGAATATTGCAACAGCACACCCTGTGCTGAAGTGGGATAACTCTAGAAACAATTTCCAGGTTTGCATATTTAACTACTCGTGTCAAAGTGTCAAAAATTGCTTTCAAAATTACCCTCTACAACAGTAGGGTGCTTATTCAGTAAAAATGTGTCAATGGACTATATGTAGGCTCAGATCCCTCATTCTTAGTTCTTTGAAGAATGCGACATTCTTCAGTTGTGACAATTAAGAGTTATTTGTACTAAAGACAGTGGGTGAGTGGTTGACAGATTGAGGAAGTGATTCCTTTCAGTGTGTAATCATGGGGCTGCTAAGAATGGAGGAGCTCAGACATTCTTGTGAGGCCTTTGGGTACATTCCTGCTTTATGGCAATCCAAAGACAGGCAAACATTTAATTTAACTGGCCCTTTTCTGGCAAGTGGTGTTGCTGAGTTGCGTTACAGGTAGTGCAGAAGCTGAAAATAATGTAGCAGAGCAAATGACATTATTAACCTTAGGTTATTTTTCACAGAAGGATTCATTTACTTATCTTGTTATTATGGCAGTCAGTATCAAAGTAGCTAGAGATACAGGACAGCATGGTGGCTCAGTGGTTAGCACTGCTGCATTACAGCACCACGGATCCAAGTTCAATTCCTGTCTCAGGTGACTATCTGTGTGGAGTATGCACATTCTCCCCATGTCTGCATGGGTTTCCACCCACAGTCCAAAACCATGTAGGCCAGGTGAATTGCCCATAGTGCTAAATGCATTAGTCAGTGGTAAGTGTAGGGAAATGGGTCACTCTTTAGAGGGTTGATTAGATTCCCTACAGTGTGGAAACAGCCCCTTCGGCCCAACAAGTCCACACTGACCCTCTGAAGAGTAACCTACCCCCGACTAATGCACCTAACAACTATGGGCAATTTAGCATGGCCAATTCACCTAACCTACACATCTTTGGATTGTGGGAGGAAACCAGAGTACCCAGAGGAAACCCACGCAGACATGAGGAGAATGTGTTTAACTCCACACAGACAGTTGCCCAAGGCTGGAATCGAACCTGGGACCCTGGCGCTGTGAGGCAGCAGTGCTAACCACTGAGCCACCGTGCTGCCCTCAGTGTGGACTTGTTGGGCCAAATGGCCTGTTTCCACACTATAGGAAATCTAATCTCATCAGAAACAATCTCAATTTTTAGGACCTTAACCCTTTACCTGACTTTTCTTGTCAGCAAGTGCTAAAGAGTCACAGAGTTTTGCAGCAAAGTGAAAGACTTTAGCCCACTGTATAGTGCTTGGTCTGGAGTCATGTATGCCATGGCATTTCAAGTGCCCATCCAAATGCTTCTCAAATATTATGGTGGTTCCTGTTTCTTCTAGGAGAAAGTGAGGACTGCAGATGCTGGAGATCAGATCTGAAAATGTGTTGCTGGAAAAGCGCAGCAGGTCAGGCAGCATCCAAGGAGCAGGAGAATCGGCGTTTCGGGCATGAGCCCTTCTTCAGGAATGAGGAAGGTTTGTCCAGCAGGTTAAGATAAAAGGTAGGGAGGAGGGACTTGGGGGAGGGGCATTGGAAAGGCAATAGGTGGAAGGAGGTAAAGGTGAGGGTGATAGGCCGGAGTGGGGGTGGGGCCGGAGAGGTCAGGAAGAAGATTGCAGGTTAGGAAGGTGGTGCTGAGTTCGAGGGTTGGGACTGAGACTAGGTGGGGGAAGGGAAATGAGGAAACTGGAGAAATCTGAGCTCATCCCTTGTGGTTGGAGGGTTCCTAGGCGGAAGATGAGGCGCTCTTCCTCCAGCCGTCGTGTTGCTATGGTCTGGCAATGGAGGAGTCCAAGGACCTGCATGTCCTTGGTGGAGTGGGAGGGGGAGTTGAAGTGTTGAGCCACGGGGTGGTTGGGTTGGTTGGTCCGGGTGTCCCAGAGGTGTTCTCTGAAACATTCCGCAAGTAGGCGGCCTGTCTTCCCAATATAGAGAAGGCCACATCGGGTGCAGCGGATGCAGTAAATGATGTGTGTGTAGGTGCAGGTGAATTTGTGGCGGATATGGAAGGATCCCTTGGGGCCTTGGAGGGAAGTAAGGGGGGAGGTGTGGGCGCAAGTTTTGCATTTCTTGCGGTTGCAGGTGAAGGTGCTGGGAGTGGAGGTTGAGTTGGTGGGGGGCGTGGACCTGACGAGGGAGTCACAGAGGGAGTGGTCTTTTCGGAACGCTGATAGGAGAGGGGAGGGAAATATTTCCCTGGTGGTGGGTCCGTTTGGAGGTGGCGGAAATGACGGCGGATGATACGACGTATATGGAGGTTGGTGGGGTGGTAGGTGAGGACCAGTGGGGTTCTGTCCTGGTGGCGATTGGAGGGGCGGGGCTCAAGAGCGGAGGAGCGGGAAGTGGAGGAGATGCGGTGGAGGGCATCGTCGATCACGTCTGGGGGGAAATTGCGGTCATTGAAGAAGGAGGCCATCTGGGTTATACGGTATCGGAACTGGTCCTCCTGGGAGCAGATGCGGCGGAGACGAAGGAATTGGGAATATGGGATGGCAGCTTTACAGGGAGCAGGGTGGGAGGAGGTGTAGTCTAGGTAGCTGTGGGAGTCGGTCGGTTTATAGTAAATGCCCGTGTTGATTCGGTTGCCCGAGATAGAAGGGTCTAGGAAGGGGAGGGAGGAGTCTGAGATGGTCCAGGTGAATTTGAGGTCGGGATGGAAGGTGTTGGTAAAGTGGATGAACTGTTCAACCTCCTCGTGGGAGCACGAGGCAGCGCCGATACAGTCATCGATGTAGCGGAGGAAAAGGTGGGGGGTGGTGCCAGTGTAGCTGCGGAAGATGGACTGTTCCACATATCCTACAAAGAGGCAGGCATAGCTGGGGCCCATGCGGGTGCCCATGGCTACTCCTTTGGTTTAGAGGAAGTGGGAGGATTGGAAAGAGAAGTTGTTGAGGGTGAGGACCAGTTCAGTGTCAGGAGGGTGTCAGTGGAAGGGTACTGGTTGGTACGGCGGGAAAGGAAGAAGCGGGGGGCTTTGAGTCCTTCGTGATGGGGGATGGAGGTGTACGGGGACTGCCTTGAAAACTTCTGCCCCTTACGTCAAATCCATGTCCCCATTGATGATTGACCCCTCCACTATGGAGAATAGTTTCTGCCTGTCCAGCCTGTCTATGCCCCTCATTATTCTGTACATCTTAATGAGATACCTCCTCCTCTTTGCCATTTACCCATTTTTGTGTCATCTGTGAACTTTCTGAGTGTGATGTGGAGGTGCCAGTGTTGGACTGGGGTGGACAAAAGCACTTGGATAAGTGTGAATTATCAGGGAGTGAGAGTGAGGATTGATGTACGGTAGTTATGTCGAAATTACCAAATTGAGGTTTTTGAGGGATTCAGAAGTGTCTATATGGATTTTCAGAATTAATTTGATGAGGTTCTTTATGTGGGAGTATTAACAAAAATAAATTACATGCAGTTGCTGACAGCGATAAGACATGAGAATCTAATTGCTTATGAGGAAAGAAGAAAATTATCTGAATGGTAAGAAACAAAAGATGCTCCCCAGGGAGGGAGCCTTGGCTTTTCACCACATACATCACTGACATGGATGAAGGGAAAGAGTGTGCTACATACACATCTCCAATGGCTTTAGGTTAAGAACACATCAGCTTTGGAAAGAGCAGCAGGAAAATGCAAAGGGATGTAGGTAAAGCAAGTGAGTAAAACTATGGCAGATAATTCTTAAGTAAGCAAGTACACAATCATCATGTTGAATTTGAGAAAGACAGGTCACAATATTTTCTTAATTGTGAGAGACTGAGTACTGAGTTCAAGTCTGGCATCACCCCCTGATCAACTCACACTTGTCCAGGTGCTCAGTCACTCTATCCCTGATTCCAATAAGCTGTTTATTAGTAATATTAGACTGATGGGTTTGTAGCTTTCTGGTTTAATTTTACTAGCTTCCTACGTAATGGAGTGCTGTTGTATTTTTCCAATTTAACTGCAGTTACTGAATCAAGAAAATCTTGGAGTTCTTAATTGTGAGAGAGTAAGTACTGAGTTCAAGTCAGGGCAAGGCAAACTTCCAAAAACATCGGTAGCATTAGAATTAGAATTAGATTTATTGTCACATGTAGTCAAGTACAGGGATACATGAGTACAAAGTGTACAAAGTCACTATTTCTGGCAACATCTTAGGCACTCTCCCCGTATCCCATAATTCCTTGCGAGATTAAGAATTTATCAATCTCTGCCTTGAAGACATTTAACGCCTCAGCCTCCACTGAGCTCTGTGGCAATGAATTTCACTGGCCCCACCATTCTCTGGCTGAAGAAATGTCTCCTCATTTCCGTTTTGAATTGACCTCCTCTAATTCTAAGGCTGTGCCCACGGGTCCTAGTATTCCCTCCTGACGGAAACAAATTCCCAGCATCCACCCTTTCTAATCCATGCATTATCTTGTAAGTTTATATTAGATCTCCCTTCAACCTTCTAAACTCGAATGAATACAAGGATCCTCAGCCATTCATCATATGTTGGGCCTGATGTGGAGGTGCTGGTGTTGGACTGGGGTGGACAGAGTTAAACTGGACGCCTCCTCGCAGAGCGCTTTAGGGAACATCTCTGGGACACCTGCACCAATCAACCATACCGCCCTGTGGCCCAACATTTCCACTCCCCCTCCCACTCTGCTGAGGACATGCAGGCCCTGGGCCTCCTCCATTGCCGCTCCCTCACCATCCAACGCCTGGAGGAAGAACGCCACATCTTCTGCCTCGGAACACTTCAACCTCAAGGCATCAATGTGGACTTCACCAATTTCCTCATTTCCCCTTCCCCCACCTCACCCCAGTTCCAAACTTCCAGCTAGCACCATACCCGTGACCTGTCCTACCTGCCTATCTTCCTTCCCACCTATCCACTCCACCGTCCTCTCTGACCTATCACCTTCATCCCCACCTCCATTCACCCATTGCACTCTTTGGTATCTTCCCCCACCCTCTTCTCTGATCTATCACCTCCATCCCCACCCCCATTCACCTATTGTACTCTATGCTACTTTCTTCCCCCCCCCCCCCCCCCACCCCCCTCTCATTTATCTCTCCACCTTGCAGGCTCTCTGCCTGTATTCCTGATGCAGGCCTTCTGCCCGAAATGTCAATTTTTCTGCTCCTCAGATGCTGCCTGACCTGCTGTGCTTTTCCAGCACCACTCTAATTCATACTCGGGTTTCCAGCATCTGCAGTCATTGTTTTTACCTTTTACAAAGTTACAAATCACACAACACCAAGTTATATAGTCCAACAGATTTATTTGGAAGCACTAGCTTTTGGAGCTCCTCAGCCACCTGATGAAGCAGCCGCGCTCTGAAAGCTAGTACTTCCAAATAAACCTGTTAGACTATAACCTGGTGTTATGTGATTTTTAACAATATTTTATGGAGTGAAACTTCCCAAATTATTTTGGTGCATGGAAACCTGACATGATTACATTGATTTCTGATTTTTACTGCAGCACATCTTCTGGTGAGCAAAAGACCATCCAAAGAGCAGTCAGATTTTGAATCTAGTTAGTGCTTAATCCAACATTGTGGTTTTACCAGCCAATGCAAAGGCGAGTACAAAGCTGAGTGCAGCTGATTGACATCTGAAACTAGAAAACTTTGAAAAGTGAAACTATTTAGTTGTGGCCCTGACTAAGTGGGAGGCTTATAGTCACAGGACTTCTTCTGAGAGAATGCAATCCTTGCTTTGACGGTTATTTTAAAATGCCTTTTTGAGAAGGCATTTCACTCTTCTTAGAGTTAATTTAAAAAATTACTTTATGCGATAGATTTAATTTGAAAACAATAAATATCTGAAGATATCTTATAGGAGTAGTATTTTGCATGGATAGAGGATTAGCTAACCAATAGAAGACAGAGAGAGTTGGGATAAAGGGATCATTTTCAGGATGGCAACAGGTAATTAGTAGAACACCACAGGGGTTAGTGCTGAGGCCACCATTGTTGACAACGTATTTTAATGATTTGAATGAGAAAGTGAATTTGCTATCACTGAGTTTGTGAATACCATATTAATAGGTGGAAAGACAAGTGGTGAGCTAACATAGAGTCAGCAGAGAGAAATAGACAGATTAAGCAAGTAGGCAAATTTTGGTAGATGGGATATAATAAGGGAAAATGTGAGGTAATGTACTTGGGTAGGAAGAATAGAGGAGCTGAAGATTATTTAAATGGGGAAAGACTGTGGAAAACTACAGCACGGAAGGATTTGGAGATTGTTTTACACAAATCACAAAAAATAATAATTAGGGCTGTCTTGTTAAAATTATGCAAGGCACTAGTTAGACCATACCTGGAGTACATTGAACAGCTTTAGGCCCCTTTTTTAATGAAAGATATGTTGATATTGGAGGCAGAGCCGAGAGTGGGGTACTGGAAAAGCACAACAGGTCAGGCAGCATCCGATCTCTAGTATCTGCAGTCCTCATCTTTTCCTAGTTGATATTGGAGGCAGTCCAAAGAAAGTTCACCAGATTGATTCTGAGTATGCAGGGATGTTCTGATGAGGAGGGGTTGTGAAGGTTGGGCTTGTATTCATTGTAATTCAGAAGAAAGAGAGGCAACCTTATTGAAACATGTAACATTCTTACGGAGCTTAAGAGGTTGGAGACTGAGAGGTTGCTTCCCCTTATGGGACAGTCTAGGACCAAAGGGTATAAACTCAGAGTAAGTGATCAGCCTTTTAAAACAGAGATGAGGGAACTTTTCTTTAAAATGGTAGTGAATCTCTGACATTCTTAACTTCAAAGGGTTGTCAAGGCTGGGTAGTTCGATATATTTAAGGCTGACACAGTCAGATTTTAAATAATTAAGGGACTCAAGGGTTATGGAGTAAAGGCAGCATAGTGAAGTTGGGAATGATTAGATCAGCCATGATCTGTTTTAAAGGCAGAGCAGACTCCATGAGTTGAATAGCCTACTGCTGCTTTTACGTCTTCCAGTTTATGGTCTTATATCATGTTTTTGATGTTGGAGGATACACTTGGAAACAAATACCTTGTGTGAGAATGAAGAACTTGCCTGAAGCATGAGTCAGCATGTAATTTTAGAACCAGAGTTTTCTCAGCAGCTGCATTTGCCCACATCAGTATAAAGAAACTTCATTTTTGTTTGCAAATGGATGCATTAGTCCAAGTGAAATCAGCCACGTCTTGCAAAGCTCTGGTAAAAAGACAAAATGACAGAACTTAATTTCTGGTGTTAATCACTGCTATAAGTGAGGAAACTATGTTACAGACGCTTTGTGATCTCTAAACCAAACTCAAATAGTTCAAACAAAATCACTCCACAAGGTAAAGAAGGTTTGATGCAAGCAGTGAGTTTCTTGGCTTTTGCTGTACAAATTAAATTTTTGAAATTACTTAGATAACATTCTTATCTTGCTTTACCATTCATTTGAAACAGCTTTTAAAAGAATAAATGAATAGTTTGATTTTAATTTGACTCTGCTTGTGCACTCGTACTTGCCAACACTGACATACACCAAAATGAGAAGGATGATCACACAAGGCAGCAAGTTTAAATGATTGTTATGTCCTTTCCTCATTATCATAACTATCACCCCCAATAAATCTGACTAAAACGAAATAAAGACAGACTGTGAACTAGAAAAGAAAGTTCAGTTTCTGTTTACTTACATTTCAGATTAGGAATAAACAAAATAAAGAACTCCCCTTGGCTTTTTTAAAAAAAAAAATGCCATTTTTGATTAAACATGCATTAAATATATAGTATAATTTAGGAATTTGGACTTAACATACACAAATAGGTGGATTTTGGTCAGTTCTGTGATTTTGTTTAAGTTTAGAAAGTCAATTTGGAACAGTGATTTAAATACATCAGTTCAAAGAAGACACATGACTACATTAAAGTATCTTGCAAACCCCTGTCATGATTATGGGTAAGATGTTTAGATTGGTGGAGTTTATGTTAGCAGAGTAAATGTAAAACCACAACAGAACTGGCCATAATCCATGTGTCTCTTTTTTTTAATTCAGCAAGTCAGTTTGGAACAGTGTTCTAAATAAATCAGTTCCAAGAAGAAATATGACTTTAGTCAAGATTCTTGCAGACCTCAGTGGTGGTAATGGATCAAATGTTTATGTTGGTGGTTTAAAATAGGCAGAGTAAAACATTAAGGCAATTAGTTCTGTTTTGTTTTCAGAACAGAAGGATCAAAGTTGGTTTAGAAGTTTCTGGAGATCAGTTCAAAAGCTCAAATAGTTACCCCAAGTAGTCACTTCAGTTAAAGTTTTCTTTTTATTCTGCAAAGTCTCCAAGCTGGGAAAGCGAGTTTGGAAATCTTCAAGTTTTTAGATCTAAGAATGCTTAGGTCCTCAAAATTGTGAAAGGTTCATGCAATCAGACTTTGAATGGAATCATAAAACTCTCTACAGTTCAAGAGAGTGTCATTTAAATAAATGCTTAAAAAGCCCTGATAGGAGTGATATTTCTCTGAGATTTTAGTCTCTATAACAGCTAGTGTTAGAAATTTGGTTGAAACTTTGTTTTGCTATTTGTCATAGAGTTATAGAGATATACAGCATGGAAACAGACCCTTCGATCCAACCTGTCCATGCCGACCAGATACCCCAAACCAATCTAGTCCCACCTGCCAGCACCTGGCCCATATCCCTCCAAACCCTTCCTATTCATATACCCATCCAAATGCCTCTTAAATGTTGCAATTGTACCAGCCTCCACCACTTCCTCTGGCAGCTCATTCCATACCCGTACCACTTCTCCTTAGGTACCGTTGCTCCTTAGGTCTCTTTTATATCTTTCCCCTCTCACCCTAAACCTATGCCCTCTAGTTCTGGACTCCCCGACCCCAGGGAAAAGACCTTGCCTATTCACCCTATCCATGCCCCTCATAATTTTGTAAACCTCCATAAGGTCACCTCTCAGCCTCCAATGCTCCAGGGAAAACAGCCCCAGCCTGTTCAGCCTCTCCCTATAGCTCAAATCCTCCAACCCTGGCAACATCCTTGTAAATCTTTTCTGAACCCTTTCAAGTTTCACAACATCTTTCCGATAGGCAGGATGCCAGAACTGCACGCAATATTACAATAGTGGCCTAACCAATGTCCTGTACAGCTGCAACACGACCTCCCAACTCTTGTACTCAATACTCTGACCAATAAAGGAAAGCATACCAAACACCTTCTTCACTATCCTATCTACCTGCGACTCCACTTTCAAGGAGCTATGAACCTGCACTCCAAGGTCTCTTTTTTCAGCAACTCTCCCTAGGACCTTACCAATAGTTTAGATCAGAATGATGCTGGAAAAGCACAGCATCCGAGGAGCAGGAAAAACGATGTTTTGTGCAAAAGCCCTTCATCAGGAATTAAGGCAGGGAGCCTCCAGGGTGGAGAGATAAATGGGGGAGGGGGGGGGGGGAGGGGGTTGTGGGTCTGGGGAGAAGGTAGCAAAGAATACAATAGGTGAATGGGTATGGAGATGGAGGTGATAGGTCAGAGGGGAAGGTGGAGAGGATAGGTGGGAAGGGAGATTGGCAGGTAGGACAGGTCATGAGGACAGTACTGAGCTGGAAGGTTGGAACTGGGGTAAGGTGGGAGGAGGGGAAATGAGGAAACTGGTGAAGTCCACATTGATACCCTGGGTTGAACTGCTCCGAGGCAGAAGATGAGGCGTTCTTCCTCCAGGCATCGTGTGGTGAGGGAGCAGTGGTGGGGGAGGCCCAGGACCTCCATGTCCTCGGCAGTGTGGGAGGGGGAGTTGAAATGTTGGGCCACAGAACGGTGGGGTTGATTGGTGCGGGTGTCCCGGAGATGTTCCCTGAAGCGCTCTGCGAGGAAACGTCCAGTCTTCCCAATGTAGAGGAGATCACATCGGGAGCAACGGATACAATAAATGACATTGGTGGATGTGCACATGAAACTTTGATGGATGTGGAAGACTCCTTTGGGGCCTTGGATGGTAGTGAGGAAGGAGGTGTGGGGAGGAGCTGACTATTAGGGGGTCTATAATACAATCCAAATAAGGTGATCATCCCTTTATATTTCTCAGTTCCATTCAAATAACTTCCCTGGATGTATTTCTAGGAATATCCTCCCTCAACATAGCTGTAATACTATCCTAATCCAAAAATGCCACTGCCCCTTCTCTCTCACTCCCTTTCTATCCTTCCTGTAGCATTTGTATCCTGGAACATTAAGCTGCTAGTCCTGCCCATCCCTGAGCCATGCTTCTGTAATGGCTATGATTTCCCTGCCAGTATATTAGTCCCCTTCCAATTTAGGTGCAATCCGTCCTTCTTGTACAGGTCACTTCTTCCCAAAAAGAGTTTCCAATGATCCAAAAATGTGAATGCTTCTCTCATACACCAGCTCCTCAGCCATGCATTCATCTGCTCTATCCTCCTATTCCTGCCCTCACTAACTCATAGCACTGGGAGTAATCCAGATATTACTGCTCTTGAGGATCTCCTTTTTAAATTTCTGCCTAACGCTCTGTAATCTCCCTTCAGAATCTCATCCTTTTCCCTTCCTATGATGTTGGTTCCAATGTGGACAATGACCTCTTGCTGGCCCCTCTCCCCCGTGAGAACATTCTGCACCCTCTCTGAGACATCCTTGATCCTGGCACCAGGGAAGTAACACACCGTTCTGCTTTTTCTCTGCTGACCACAGAAACGTCTGTCTGTACCTCAGACTACAGAATCCCCTAACACAACTGATCTCTTGGAAGCCGATGTACCCCTTGTTGCATTAGAGCCAGTTTCAACACCAGAAACTTGGCTGTTCGTGCTACATTCCCCTGAGAATCCACCACCCCTTATATTTTCCAAAACAGCATACCTGTTTGAAATGGGTATATCCACAAAAGACTCCTGCACTAGCTGCCTACCTCTGTTACCCTTCCTGGAGTTAACCCATCTATGTGACTGTATCTGAGACTTTCCCCCTTCCTATAACTGCCACCCATCACATACTGTTGCTGTTGTAAATTCCTCATCGCTTCTAACTGTCTCTCCAACCGCTCCATTCGATCTGATAAGATTTGCATCCAACAGCATTTATGGCAGATATAATCCACAGTAACCCTTAAACTCTCTTTAAACTCCCACATCTGACAAGAAGTACATATCTCTGCAAAGGCCATTTTTGCTCCTTCACAATCTACAGACCCTGAAAATAACACCGTCTTATTCCTCTACAAAACACTGCCCCAGGTTAAATTAATAGTTTTGGCTCGTATTTTAAGTTTAATCGAGAGATATATCTCCAAAAACATATAATCAAGAAAGAACCTACTCTACTCACTATTGCAGCCTTTCTGTTGGTCACACTTAAAACAATGATTAACTTATGTGATTCTGTGCTGTGAACTTCACCCAAACAGGTTCCTCCAAGATTAGTTGTGAAATTCACTGTTTGTTAATTTTCCCAGATGCACTCTGATGTCCAGCAATACATGAATTCAACAGCAAAGGCAGTAACTGTACAGGTTTTCTCTCTCTCTCCTGCACTGTCCTCACCATGTGCTTCCTTTGTCTATTCTTCTCCTTTTTAAAACTGCTGTTGTTTTGACTTTTTTTTGATCTTTGTAAATTTTCTTCAAATATCTAGTCAGTTCTTCTATAATTCAATAGTTGAATTCTTGTGCAATCCCATGTTATACAATAATAGCGCTTTAGAAACAGCACTAAAAGTGTTGTGATGTAATCACATTACAGCTAACACACACTTTAAAAGTTTGTGCTTTAGAAACAGTGACCCCAATTTGTCAATCGCGTTGCAGCACATTTATGTTGCCAAAACATGCATTACAGCAGAACGACCTAAATATTGTCTCTTGCTGAAGAGCATCCACAGTACTATGTGAATACATATCATCACACTAACCAACTGAATGCAAATAAACATTTGATCTTTCAAGACAAGTTTCTTTCTGGAATTTTAACTGTCCAGTAGCACCATCAGCTGGGATCATAATGTGTTCATATATTATATTTTGTGTGACAATTGCAACTACAGTTACCACTCAAAGGTTATCAAATTTGACTCTTAGGAAAACTAAACTGTTTGGGCATTAACTATTTACCAACCATATTAATGACTTGGATAAAGTCATGAAGTGCATATTAGCTAAATTTGCTGAAGAATCAAAATAGGTAGAAAAGCAATTGGCGAAGAGGACACAGAGTCTGCAAAATCATAAAAATAGCTGAATTGCAGGCTAAATTATGTAGGAAAAAAGGTGAGTTTGTTCACTTTAGTAACAAGTCTTCACACAAGTATATTATAATGCATGCATTACTACCTAGGTCAGCACTTAATTTCCCAGAGGTCAGGTATAAGCCAACCACATTGCCGTGGATCTGAGTCACGTGTAGGCCAGACCCAGATAAAGATGGCAGATTTCATTCCCTAAAGGACAGTTGTGAACCAGACTTTTTAAAATCACAATCAATAGTAATCACATGGTTGCTATTAGGTTAATTTCTTATTCTAGTTTTCTACTGAATTAAAATTTTACCATTGGCCATGGTGGGGCTCAAAGCCATGCTGTCAGAATATTAACCTGGGATTCTGAATTACCAACCCAGAAACATTGCAACTACGTCACTGTCTCCCCAACAGTGTGAGGCTGCAAAGATCTTTGGTATAAAGGGATTTGGGTATCTCAGTGCATGAGTTATAAAAGACAAGCAAGTCCAGTAAATGATCAGGGAGGCTAGTGGATGTAGTTTAAGTGGATTTTTAGAAATCTTTCAACAACCTCCCACATAACAGAATAATGTACATGGGATTGGGGATATTGTAATGAGGTGGATAGAACATTGGTTAGCAGGCAGAAACAAAAAGTAGGAATAATGTTTTTTTCTGAATAGCAGGCAATGACTAGTGGGGTACCACAGGAATTGATAATTGGACCCCTAGCAATTCACAATCTATATTAATGGTTTAGATGATGGAACTAAATGTGATATCTCAAAATCTGCAGATTTGAAAATGTTGGGTGGAAAGGGTGAGATGCAGAGATGTTCCAGTGTGATTTGAAGAGGCTGAGTGCCGGGCAAATGTATGGCAGATGTGGTATAAATGGACAAGTGTGAATTATCCACTTTTGTAGCTAAAATGGGAAGGCAGTTTATTATTTGAATGGCTATAAAGTGAGAAAGGGAAATGTTCAACAAGACCAATGCACCACTCACTGAAAGTAAGCACTCAGGTGTAGTAGACAATAAAGATGGCAAAAAAAGGCTTTCATAATGAGAGGACTCAAGTACAGATACAAGGATAATGTCCAGCAAATTTACAGGGTGTTGGTGAGGCTGCACCTGGAATATTGTGTGAAGTTTTGGTTTCCTTATCTGATGAAGGATGTTCTTACTATATCGGGTGTACAGTAAATATTTAATAAATTGATTCCCAGGATGGCAAGACTGATGTATGAGGAAGGATTGAGTCAGTTAGGATTGTATTCACTGGAGTTTAGAAGAATAGGGGGTATTTCATAGAAATCTATAAAATTCTAAGAGGACTAGACAGGTTAGATACAGGAAGGATGTTCTTGTATGCCTCACTCTGTCTATGCACCCTATGTTCTATATGTCCCTGTTTGCTATGATCTGCTTGTACTACTTGCAAAACAAAGTTTTTCACTGTACTTAGGTGCATGTAACTACAATAAATCAAATCAAATCACAATCTTGGGGAGTCTAGAACTAGAGGTCATATATTAATGATAAGGAGTAAATCTTTTAGGTCTTAGATGAGGAGAAGTATTTTCACCCAGAGAATGGTGAGCCTGTGGAATTCACTACCACAAAGCATGGTTGAGGCCAGAACATTATGTGTTTTCAGGAAGGAGTTAGATATAGCTGTTGTGGAAAAAGGGATCAAGGGAAACGGGGGAGGGTGGGGTTAGGGCATTGAGTCTGATGATCAGCCATGACCATGCTGCAGCCTCAAGGGGTCGAATGGCTTCTATATTTCTATGATTGAGAAAGCAAAGAGAATGTTGGCTCTTACTTCAAGGGGATTGGAATATAAATTTTGCAAAATGTTGCTGCAGCTGTACAGGGCCTCAGTCAGACTACATCTGTGTACTGTTTAGGTCTCCTTCCTTAAAGAGGGATATAATTCTACTGGAAGCAGTTCAGAGAAGGTTCTTTTGGCTCATTCCTGTAATGAGGTGCTAGTTTTATGAGGAAGGGATGGGCACTTTAGAGTTCTGCAATAAATGAAATGATTTTATTGAAATATACAAGTTATCAGGTTCTTTAGAGTATATTCTAGTATTTTCTCTTCCACTGATAGAACATAGAACATAGAACATAGAAGAATACAGCGCAGTACAGGCCCTTCGGCCCTCGATGTTGCGCCGATCAAAGCCCACCTAACCTACACTAACCCACTATCCTCCATATACCTATCCAATGCCCGCTTAAATACCCATAAAGAGGGAGAGTCCACCACTGCTACTGGCAGGGCATTCCATGAACTTACGACTCGCTGAGTGAAGAACCTACCCCTAACATCAGTCCTATATCTACCCCACCTTAATTTAAAGCTATGCCCCCTTGTAATAGTTGACTCCATACGTGGAAAAAGTTTCTCACTGTCAAGGTTGTCAGGTTTACATCTGGTTTGCTCTCTCTCTCTCTCCTTTATTAAATAATGGGATTACATTTTGAACCTTCCAATCTGCAGGTACTCTTCCAGAGTCTACACAATTTTGAAAGATGACCACCAACACGTAGTCATCTCTTTCAACATTCTGCGAAACAGAACATCAAGTCCTGGGATTTGTCAACTTCCAGTTCTTTTAATTTGTTTAATACTATTTATAATCAATGAAATTTTCTCTTTGCCTCCCTATTATCTATTAATGTACAGAGTTATTTTAAAATTGTTAATTTGACTTCTGATATTCACAGTAGAATTTTGCATTGGCAGCTTAAGAGTACCACAGCAGGTAGGAATCTGTACAAAACACTGGTTAGACTTCAGCTGGGGTATTGTATACAGTAGTGGGCAATGCTCTTCAGGATTACTCTTTAGGAGATATGTGCACAAACTGGAGGTATTGCAGAGGACATTTATGAGAATGGTTCCAGGAATGAGAAATACTATGAAGGTGAATTGGAGAAGTTTTTTTTATTAGTTCACAGCATTGGGGCTGTTTTCCTAGGAGAGGCAGAGGCCAAGAGGAGATTTGATCAAAATTTTCAAAATCATAAGAGATCTGTAAAGAGTAGACAAGGACAAACATTTCCCAACTATGAGAGGACAGGTACGAGAGAGCACAGCTCTAAAGTGATTCGCAAAGTAAGTACAAGTGATGTGAGAAGGAAGCATTCTCACACAGTGAGTGGTTTGGATCTGGAACGAATTGTCTGGAAATATGGTGAAGGCAGATTCAATCAAAGCAATCGAGATGGAATTTGATGATTATTTAAATAAAAATAACATATTGGTAAAAATAAAATAAAAATAAAGTGCTAGATTAGAGGGAAATATCAAGGGAATAGCACCAACTCATAAAGCTTAATTGGAAACTGGGTGCAAATCCAAAGGGTTCAATTTCCTTCTTCTGCACCATAACATTTGTGTGATTCTGTTTCTATGATTCTGTGGCAGGCTTCATGAATTATGAGTTGAAATAATATTGGACCAGTAAGAGGCACAATGTCGACAGGAACTGAATATGTTGAGACAAACAAAGTGTAATCTATAGATCCAAGCAATCTCAAAAGGGGCTGTTAATTAAATTAAATTAGGACAAAATGCATGAAAAGAGATTCTGGGCTTTTGTTATTTATTTATCACAATGATGGTCATCAGAAGTGTGTAAAGCAAACAAGATATTGGCAAATGTAGTACAGTCAATATTGATAAAATAGTGAGGCGATCTTACCAATTTTTAACTGAACATTTTACTGTTCTAAACCCCACAATATAGAAAGCTTATTGCAGGTATTGAAAGGTTAGAGGAGAAAGTAATCAGAAAGATTGAGAAAATGGATGCACTGTGTTAACAAAAATGATTATGTCAATTCCACCCATTGTCAGTGGTAAATGCCAAGCTGAGAGGTGATCTAACTGCTGATTTTACGATTCTATAATGGCTAAATAATGTAGATCATGTCAAGCTGTTTTACCTTGCTTATAGCAGTAGAATCAGCAGACACAATCTTATAATTACTTAGAATCCCTACAGTGTTGAAACAGGCCCTTCAGCCCAGCAAGCCCACACTGACCCTCCGAAGAGTAACCCACCCAGACTCATTCCCTTATTTCTCTACATTTCCCTTGATTAATGCACCTAATAATACAGGCAATCCATCTAACCTGAACATCTTTGGATTGTGGGAGGAAATCGGAGCACCTGGAGGAAACCCACGCAGACACAGGGAGAATGTGCCAACACCACACCAACAGTCACCCAAGGGCAGAATTGAACCTGAGTCCCTGGTGCTGTGAGGCTGCAGTGCTAACCACTGAGCCACCGTGCTGCCCTTTCTGTGCTGAAAGTAACATGACTTTAAAATGAATCATGAAAAATGGGCAGAATTTGCTACCAATATAGTGGGAGGAGGAATTTTCTTTAACATGCCTACCTCAATGGCAGCATGAGTGCAAAAGAAGGGCTTAAAGTCTTCAAAACATGTTTGACAGGTAGCGCCTGGGGGATAATCCCTCTCTTCTTGAGGTACTGTTATGGACCAGACCAAACCTGTCAAAATATATTACGAAGATAGTCTAGACCCAAATCTGTTCTTATTTTAAAGGTAAGTGTAAGATGTTGCATTCCAGGTGCGATTTGACTGTTCAAATGACCAGATTTGAAGCAAAACACACTTTATTCATACCTAATAATTAAAATACAACAAAGGAAATAAAAAAGAATTGGCTTAGCTATAACCCTATTGAGATGCTTAATCAAATAATAGATACAACGTCTATTGCTAATTAACTTCCGATATAGTAACCTGCCATAAAAAGCCCCTAGATAAAGGCAAATTCTGAAAAACAGATTGCCTCACATGCAAATCCAACAGCATGAAGTCAATTTCCAGCTTTTAGTTGTAACCAAGAGATGAAGAAATAACTTCCACGCCTTCAAGACCCCAGCAGCAACTGCTATGGAAACGAAAAATCCTGATCCTGTGGAAGTTTTACCCCACCCATTCAGGCTGTTTCTTTTGATTCAACTTATAAAATAAACTCAAGACCTCACAAACTGTTTACAGTAATGGCTCTGTGTAGACTGCTAGGTGCCTCAGCCTCTCTTCAAAAACTATCAGGACAAAATACATCTTTTAACGCCATAGTATCATCACAGGCACCCAGCATCAGGCACTTCAAGTCACTCCATGTGATTTCAAAAACAGCCGAACACATTGGATGCAGTGAAGACTATTGGTCTTGACAACATCACAGTTGCAATGCTGAAGACTTGTGCTGCTGAGTGAGCCCCTTCTCCAGCCAAGCTGTTCCAATACAACACCTGACACCATTAAAAATATTGCTCATATGCGTCCCATCCACAAACATCAGAATAAATTCAACTGACAAATAATGGATCCATCAGCATCCTCTTGGTCATCAGCAATGAATGTATTGTCATTGGCAATTGCATTTGACTGAAGTATCAAAGTACTGTAACAAAACTATGGTCAATGGTGATCAAGAGGAAAATTCTTAACTGACTGCAGGCATGTGTAGGTATTTTTTCATTTCAGCCCCAAGACATTAATGTGAGAGCTCCAAGTCTGAAGTTGGGTAACCTGTGGCAAGTGATTCATCCCATAATTCTCCAAACCTTATCGACCATCTACATGTCATGGGGAAGGAGCTTGTTGGGAAGAGAACAGAAATTGCTGTTAATCTCAGCAGGTCTGGAAGTACCTGTGGGAAGAAAACAGAACTAACATTTCGAGTTCTGTGACTCTTCATCAGAACTAAATTTGATGGAATGCAGTTTTTGAGCAAAGTACAACACACACTCCCACACTCACACATGCATTCTCTCACAGACTTAGACCCCTTTACACTCACACACACACATATATACTTTCTCTCACAGACACTCACAAACCCCCACCCCAGACACACACACACAAAATCCCACATGCACACATGAATTTGTACGTGCAGAGTTACATTGTACTTTGATCAAAAACTGCATGAATCCATGCAAGACTCTGTTAACTCATTTTTTAGATTAGAATCAGTCTAAACATTATGGCACGGACAACAGAACACAGGGGCCAACACCTTCAACATCTTATCTGGGCTGACACCAATTGTTACGATTAACCTGAGAATGTAATTTTTAAAAAAGGTTTTGTGATTTATATATGAAAGAAGTGAAACTATCATGGTCATTCTAACAGATGAGAAACTTCACAAACAATCAAGGCATTTTTCAATGTATAACTTCAGTTACATCACACTGTAAACCTTTGCTATGAATTCTGTCTTACAATTGTGTACTCCACAACCACCTGAAGAAGGAGCAGTGCTCCGAAAACTAGTGCTTCCAATTAAACCTGTTAGACTATAACCTGGTGTTTACCTTTACCACAGATATTTGCAGTGGTTCAAAAAGATACCTCATCACAACCTTCCTCAAGTCTCTTAGCAACAGGCAATAAACATATGCCCTATCTGTGTAATGAAGGATTTTATCTCACAGACAGCCCTAAGACCATGAAGCAGAGATCCTTTATTCCACTGGCATGAAGTCTTTACAATCATAAAGAGAAATTATGGATAAACTAAGGAAACAAGGGTAGTTACATGGAATCAAGTGTGTGGTTTGTGTTTGGGTAAGCACCTCCTTTAGCTGGTTCTCCCTTTGCTTATCAGACCTCACCCATTAAGGACAATCTTCTTCCAGATAGTATCTTCTCAACTGCTCCTCACTCAGTGACCTCCTTCACTGTCACTACCTGCTTCTGGGGGCCACATTGCACCCAAGACATACACATCCAATAATGCATAACAAACCACTTGCATTTATTTAGTGGCTTCCCCTATGCACTTCACAGGAACATTTCTGATTAGAATTTGATGCAGGCAACACTGAAGATGGGAGATGACCAAAAGCGTAGTCCAAAAGTTTACAGTAGCATTTTAAATGAAAGAAGTGAGATGGGAGGTTTGGGTAGGGATTTGCAGGATTTAGGGTCGTGACCACAATGTTCCAATTAAACCTGTTGGACTATGACCTGGTGTTGTATGATTTTTAGCTTTGTACACCCAAGTCCAAGATCAGCATCTCCAATTTAAGTAAAGCAACATCCTGACTTTATATTATCTTCCTTCATAAGCCTTTGGTCAAAATTATGGAACTCCTGAACTAACAGCAATCTAGCAGTAGAGTGCTTGTATTCAAAGCTGCTGGGAAGGCTAGAATTGGAAGCTCACAGATATTACAGAGTGAGGGAGAGGTGGAGAAAAAAAATGTAGAAGAATGACATGATCATCTGGGAAGCAACTATAAATTAGAATTGTCAGTCTTACATCTGTGGTCAGCAAAGTTTTGGAAAGAATTCTGAGGGATAGGATCTATGACTATTTGGAAAAGCATAGTGTGATTAAAGACAGTCAGCATGGCTTTGTGAGGGGCAGGTCAAGCCTCACACATCTTACTGAGTTCTTTGAGGAGGTGACAAGTCAGGTTGACATAAGCCGAGCAGTGGATGTGGTGTATATGGACTTGGCAAGGCATTTGATAAGGTTCCCCATGATAGGGTCATTCATAAAGTCAGGAAGTATGGGATACAGGGAGATTTGGCTATCTGGATTCAGAATTGGCTGTCCGACAGAAGGCAGAGAGTGGTTGTAGATGGAAAGTATTCTGCCTAGAGGACAGTGTTGAGTGGGGTCTTTCAGGGCTCTGTTCTTGGGCCTCTGCTCTTTGTAGTTTTTATAAATGACTTTGATGAGGAGATTGAGGGGTGGATTGGTAAATTTGAAGATGACACAAAGGTTGGAGGTGTTGTCGATAGTATCGAGAGCTACTGCAGGCTGCAACGCGACATAGACAGGATGCAGAGCTGGGCTGAGAAATGGCAGATAGAGTTCAACCTGGAAAATATGAAATGATGCATTTTGGAAGGTCGAACTCAAATGCTGAATATAGGATTAAAGACAGGATTCTTGGCAGTGTGGAGGAACAGAGGGATCTGGGTGTGCAAGTACACAGATCCCTCAAAGTTGTCACCCAAGTGGATAGGGTTGTTAAGAAAGCATATGGTGTTTTGGCTTTCATTAACAGGAGGATTGAGTTTAAGAGCCACAAGGGTTTGCTGTAGCTCTACAAGTCCCTGGTGAGACCACACTTGGAGTATTGTGTCCAATTTTGGTCACCCTACTATAGGCAAGATACAGAGGCTTTGAAGAGGGTGCAAGGAAGGTTTACCAGGATGCTGACTGGACTGGAGGGCTTGCCTTATGAAGAAAGGTTGAGTAAGCTCGGACTTTTCTCTCTGGAGAGAAGGAGCAAGAGAGGAGACCTGATCGAGGTGTACAAAATAATGTATGGAATAGATAGAATCAATAGCCAGAGACTTTTCCCCAGGGCAAGATTGACTGGTACGAGGAGTCATAGATATAAGATATTAAGAGGAAATCAAAGAGGGAATGTAAGAGGTAGGTTCTTTAAGCAGAGAGAGGGAATGCGTTGCCAGCTGTGGTGGTGGAAGCAGAGTCATTCAGGACTTTTAAGCAACTGCTGGACATGCACATGGACAGCAGTGAGTTGAGGGGGGCATAGGTTAAGTTATTATATTTTACATTAGGATTAAATCTCAGCACATCATGGGCCAAAGGGCCTGTTCTGTGCTGTACCTTTCTATGCTCTATGTTCTAATATCTATGATAAATCAGCTACAAAAAGAGAACTAAAGAGAGAGAGAAAGAGAGAAGTATAGAAGTAAAAAGAAAAAGCAAGAGAAAACTTTGTTAGTGTCAGTCCCTTGAACTGAGGATGATGTCTGCAAGCTTCATGATTTGTGTGCCCTCAAGTGAATCTGGCCAATTCTGCAGCCACAGGTTTGTTGTTGAATTGGTATTCAGAGATCCTGATAATGCTTTACAAACATGGGTTGAGATCCCAGCATGGCAGAAGGATGAATTTGAGACTCAAAAAACTCTGGAACTAAAATTTTCAGGTTGACCATTGTTAATTTGTGTAACAACCCAACTGGTCACTAATGCCCCTCAACGGAAAGAATGCTGCCGTCCTTACCTGATCTGGCCGACATGTGACCACAGATCCACAGCAATATGGTTGACTCTGAATTACTCTTTGGCAAAGCCGAGCAAGTCTTCCTCCATGACATCCAAGGGTGAGTGCCAAAAATGGAAGAACTATCTCATAGATCAGTCAAGCAACAGACTGACACAGTCATCCTCATGTAAGCATACTTTACAGGCAATGTCCCAGACACCATCACCATCCTTGGAAATTACTGTCAAACCACGGGTAGCATCACAGTAGTATATAATTGGTAAGAAATTGTCCTGGGAATCCTAAATATGAAGTGAAATGGCATCAGGTCAAACATGATTAAGGAAACCACCTGCTGATTATAAAAGTTGCCCAGGTAGTCCTGTCGATGAAACATCAGAGAAGTCTAACCCTGGCCAATTATTTCCCCTTCACGCTACTACTGATCATCAATAAAGTGATGGAAGAGTTAATCAATAGTACTATCACGCAGGAGTTGATTAGATTCCCTACAGTGTGGACACAGGCTCTTCAGCCCAACCAGTCCACACCAACCCTCCAAAGAGTAACCCACTCAGACCTATTTCCCTCCAACTAACGCACCAAACACCATGGGCATGGCCAATTCTCCTGACCCACACATCTTTGGACTGTGGGAGGAAACCAGAGCATACGGAGGAAAACCACACAGACATGGGGAGAATGTGCAAACTCCACACAGTCACCCGAGGCAGGAATTGAACCTGGGACCCTGCTGCTGTGAGGCCACTGAGCCATCATGTTGCTTAGCAATAATCTGCTCTCTGACACTCAAGTTAGGTTCTGCAGGGGCCACTCAGCTCCTGAACACATTCAGATTTACTTCAATCAGGAGCAAAATTGCTTCATTCTAGAAGTGAAGTGAAAATGATTGCTCTTGATATAAAGCTGCATTTGACCAAAAGTGGCCTCAAGCAAACCTGGTAAAACTGCAGTCAATGAGAATCAGGGAGAGGTGCACCTTTTCATTTTGGAGTTATATCTGGCACATAGGAAGATGATTGTGGTTATTAGTGGTCAGTCATCTCAGCTCCAGGACATCTCTTCAGGGTAGTGTCCAAGGTCCAACCGTCTTCAGCTGCTTTATCAATGACTTTCCCTCCATCTTAAGGTCAGAAGTCAGATGCTCGCTGATGATTGCACAATGTTCAACTCACCATTCACAACTTCTCAGATACGGAAACAGTCAATCGTGGAGTGTACTGCAAAGCCCTGTCAGATCAATCCAGGCTTCAGAACCTCACTGTAAGCACGCCTTTCATCTGGTCTATGATGGTGAATGATGAAATGGTTTGATCTTGCATCACTAACATCCTTGAGCTGGTGAGCTGCCACATGAAGAAACCATTTTGATTTTGTAGTTGAGAACTGGCATCTTCTTGTTTCTCTCCGGTACCTGAAAGAATAGCAACCTGCTATAAATGAGACAAGGTTAACAAAATCAATCAAGTTCTGTCATACCAAATGATTCAGAGTGACAACTCCTCACGCTAAATAAAGAGGATGGTAGCAGTATAAAGGCCTAGAAAGTTAAGAGTATGCATAGATTTAAAGAATTTCAACAAAGGATTTGAAGAGATTTCACTACCTCATGCCAACAATTTAAGAAGTTTTGCCACAGCTTGTAAAAGCAAAGGGTCTTTATGACACATGGTTTGAAGGACGGTTACTGGTAAGTGAAGGTGGATGCCATTTGGGAGATAGAGATGACTCCACATGCACTTTAGAATTTATACTGTTCCAGAAAAGTATCGATGCAAGAGAGTCAGTAATCTTCTTGGATTGAAGCTATGGTAGATGATCTGTTAGTCTATTAATGTGGAGCCACATTTGAAGAAGTCATTGCAGAATACCATCAGATCTAGTAGAATTGCTAAAGAAAGAGAGAAAGAGAGCACCAGATGTACCTGAAGTTGAACAAGAAAAAGATATAATCTAAAATCCTGAAGTCATGTACATATGTTATTATATGACAATGTTAATTCTTGAAAATAGAGCCCTGGTCGTTTACTAGTGAAATTCTTATTTAGCTGATGGAATGTTATGGGGAAATCAGACATTTTTCCTCAATGGTGAGAATTGCATTTTATTTTCATTGTCACATATTCTCCCCAGTTTCTTGCTATTTGCCATGTTGTTCAGACCTTAGGGAAAATCAATCCTCGGGTTTGAAATAGTGATTAGATTTTCTGTGTTGAGTGTAGCTTGTAGCTATTGCATAAACATTGAATCTTCATGCCATTTTTATACTGAGTTGCCTTTTTTTTGTGAAGGTACTCAAACAGCAATCTTTGAATCTTGGGCTTGCCTGCATGACTGCTCCTCACCCCAAGTTGTTGTACAATTTGCATGCAAATAATGGTGACTAACTTTAACTTCACTGTTGCTGTGACATTAACTTTTTACCTATCCAGTTTAAAGTGGATTGCAGTCATATGATGAAACAAACTAATCAATTAAAAATAGCTTTGATTATTTGGAACATTAACATTTTGTCTAAATGTCACAAAATGTCAAAATGTTGCAAAATATTACCTTTAGACATTGAGCAAATGCAGCCGTAACTTGTTTTTTTTCCTCTTTAACCCATATCAAATTGCATCAGAATTACTTCCAAGTACAAAACTCTTTTTATTCCCACAGCAATTTTCCACATTCTCACAGGAATTCTCAATACCCCTGTACTCACAGGCCTGCTGGCAGTTTGTTACAGTGATCCTGTTTCTCAGTGATAAATTGCAATGCACCTGTTTCTCCCAACATCTTTCTAAATCTCCTCTTTCACTCACCATGACATCCCTATTATTCACAGGGAGGTTTTGTGGTAGTCCTTTCCTCTGAACAAATCCTATTAAGTATCATTGTGGTTCAGGCAATCACAATTTGACCTCTTAGGAACAGAGATTTATTGTGAATCACTGAAATGTTCGTGCTTCTTTTCCTGAGGTAACATGATCCTTGGCACTGTTTACATTTACTAGATTAATTCATTGTCCATTTGCATTGCTTTTTGTTACACTGAATCTAACACATTGCTCATGCTGCTACCAACAACTCACTTCAGAAGCTTTGTTTTCCATGATCCTTTGAAATCCTTTGGTGGTTTCACAACCAGCCTCTTTCTAAGCATCGTTGAACCACCAAAACATTGTAGTTCTAAAAGCATAACTCACCATCTCTATGTTACATACTTGACCCAATGTTAACAATGAAAATGTTTACAAACTTTGTGTCAATTATCTTAATTAGAAAGATGTTTATGACATCTATAAAGTACCTTAAGATAGGTAATGGGGCGTGTAAAAAGATATTAGGATAGACTATGAAAGGCTTGGTCAAAGAATTAGATCTTAAGAAGTGTCATAAAGGATGGTACAGATGCAGAGAGGTCTACAAAGGGAATTCCGAAGCTTAGGACTAAGCAACCGAAAACATGGTCCCCAATGATGGATTGACTAAAATTGGGAATGCTCAAGTGGTCAGACTTAGAGGGATGTGAAAAACTTAAACGGTGCAGCCGATAATGTGTTTAATGTCTATCGATCTAAAATGGAAGAAACTTACAGCAGTGGCTACATGACTATGGCAAATCACAAGTGTACAGTATTCTTACAAATGCATTTCTTCCGACATCTCCCTCACATAAAAAGTTGTAGCAAAATTACCCAACAGAGATGGTTAACAAATGTGATGATAATGCTCCTTTAACAAGGTTATGCTGTTCTTGATTGTTTTTCAGGACGTCGTAAAAACATAGGTCCAAAATGTCTGGGGTGATCTACTTGAGGAAACTTTTAAGTTAAAAAAAACTCTTGTCCAATGAAAGGGGAGTGGCCAGTTCTCCCAGCTCAGCTTACTCTGGTTTGGTTTGGTTTGGTTTTTAGCAGTCTGGCTGTTCAGAGCAAGCAGTTTGTCAGTTTTGAGGTTGCTGGTCAAAGAAATGATTTGGAGATGTCGGTGTTGATCTGGGGTGGACAAAGTTAAAAATCACACAACACCAGGTTTTGGTCCAACAGATTTATTTGGTAGCATTAGCTTTCGAAGTGCTGCTCCTTCATCAGGTGGCTGTGGAGAATAAGATTGTAAGACAGAATTTATAGCAAATCTGTCTTACAATCTTATACTCCACAGCCACCTGATGAAGGAGCAGCACTCAAAAAGCTAGTGCTTCCAAATAAACCTGTTGGAAGATAACTTGGTGTTGTGTAATTTTTAACCTTGTCAAAAAAAAACTACATGGAAAAAGACATTCTATCTAAATCTCTCTGCCATTTCTCTCTCTACCGTAAGACCTCATGTTTGACTTTACCCTTTTTGAGAAGGAGTGTTTATGGGGATTGTTGCAGAAATTTGGAAGTATTATTAGCATCATTAGTTAGGATAATCTGTTGGCTTTTTGGATAGATTAAGTTATTCTATATCTTGTTTTCTTTTGTTTGTGTTTCATTTGGCAATCTTGCAAATAAATTCTGTTTTGTTTAAAAAATAAGTGGTTGTGCCATCTGCATCCCTCCTGAAATATCCACTCTACACCTGCTTAAAACAACTGGCAAAGTTAGGGTCAGGCCTACTTTCTTGATATGTTTTGAGGGATCTGGCCTGGTCCCTAGCACAAAGAAAATGATCGTTTATGAACAATATTATGTCTACAACCCAGTCAGTGCCACTCTCTGCATTTGCATTTCCTCCATAATCTCCAAAGTGTTCAAATCTTTTAATGGCATGCTTACAGGTTGGTTTTTAAATGATTTGTCTACTTTCTACTCATTCTTGTGGTGTTGTTCCCTTTCTAGAGGTTGTCATTCCAATGGTAAATGCTTGATCAGAACAAGATTCTTTTAGATTCAATTCTTCCAGAGCATGCTGAGCTGTTATTGCTCGTTGTTTAATTCATTTGAAAGTTTTTTCTTGTTCTGCTCTACAATATCTCTGCATATGCTTAGCAGTGAACTTGCATAAACATTCACATTCCCATGACGAATTAGGCAATTAGCAATACAATCCAACAAATGATTGCACTGTTTTCCCATCTGTTGGTTACTGTACTTCTATTATAGCCCTTACCTTGTCAGGACCGAAGTGAAGCTGTTTCACTGTCAGTACATAATCAATGTCCATGACTCCAGGTATTTCTAACTGCATCTTTTTCTTGTTCGACCTATGGTTGTTTCTTTAGTAGTTGCACTGGATCTGATCATATTTTTTTTTCTTTATTCATTTATAGGATGGGAGTTGCTGGCTGGGCCAGCGTTTATTGCCTGTCCCTAGTTGCCCGAGAAGGTGGTGGTGAGTTGCCTTCCTGAACCACTGCAGTCCACCTGGTTGACCCACAATGCCAATAGGGTGGGAATGCCAGAATTTTGACCCAGCGGCAGTGAAGGAATGGCGATATATTTCCAAGTCAGGATAGTGAGTGGAACTTGAAGGTGGTGGTGTTCTCTTGTATCTGCTGCCCTTGTCCTTCTAGATGGAAGTTAGCGTGGGTTTGGAAGGTGCTATCTGAGGATCTTTGGTGAGTTTCTAGCAATGCATATTGTAGATAGTAGACACTACTGTGACTGAGCATTGGGGGTGAAGGGAGTGAAAGAAGGCTGTGATAGCTTTTGCTATCATGTCTCCATATTTATAGACTAGCAGATCATCCATGACGGTTTCCATTCAGAACAATTACTGACTATCTCATATTGCCTGCAATGATACTTTTCTGGAGTAGTGGAAATCCTAATCAGCCTGTGGAGTATCTATATCTCGCAAATGGCATCCAGTTGTTATAAAATTGCTGCTTTCATCCAGCTTCACTGTACAGTAACCATCCTTCAAATTGCATATCATAAAAACCCTCTGTCTTTACAAGCTGTGGCAAAATCTTTTAAATGGTTGGAATGGGTCGTGAAATGTCTTCAAAGCTTTAGTCAAAATTATTTGAATCTGCATACTCTCAATCTTCCATGCTTTTACACCGGTACCATCTTCCAGTGGGAGGTGCTGTCACACTTAGTCATTTAATACCATAGAACTTGAATATTAGTGAAAAAAATACTTTAGTGACGACTTTAATCTTACACTTGTTAGGATAATTAGCAAGAAATACCAAAGTAAAGGGAAAACAGCATTTATTCTGTATTGGAGGAGAGTGGTATTGGTTAGTGAGTGGACTTTGATTGTTCAATGGGTTACCATGGTGAATGCACCAATTGCCAATTATGATGACTGACAGTTAACTGCCAAGGGTGACTCTGATTGATCAAGGCATTGCTCTGAGAAGTAATTCAAGTGATTGACTATTTCTTATTTGTGTTGAAACATATATTGCATTTATACATTTCCTTTCTGTCTGCAGAACATAGGGCTCCATGTATTCATTTTTGTGGCTTCCAATACACATGACTGTGCCACACTATGAGCATGGCTGACAATCCTAATTTGGTTGCCAGCATAATTCTTCAAGCACTCAGGATTTTGCAGTAAAATGGTGTCCAATGTTGGAAACCCATCTCATGTTGGAGATGTATTTTGAGTTTTGCAACCATAAGTTGCTTTGGAACGATCAGCATTTTGCTTCTTGTGAACAACCCAAGGTATACACTGTTTGACACAATCTGTCAGTCTATGGGACATCCAGCCTAAATATCTGGCAACACACCACACTGATATTCATATTCCACAAGACATATTTGTGTGATGGGCAGAATTTTTTTTGGCTTAATGGCAGTATCCTGTTTGTAGCAAATAAAATTCATGTTGCTATTCGTAGCAGTTGTCTGAAACAAACCTGTACTTTTGCATATTCCTGATACATTGATGATACATTTGCTATATATGTATCTACAGCTGCATATAGAATTTCCTCAGATATCTTAACAGACTCCATCCTGGTCTCAAATTCACCTTTAAAAGGAGCAATCAAATGAAGCTTCCTTTTCTCAATGTCCTACTTGAGAAATCAGCCACTGTGTACTGCAAACCTATCTTCATTTGCCAATACATCAATTAGGATACCAACAATCTCACATGCTACAACATGGACGAACTGACAACTTCATAATGAGGACCAAGCCATTTGACGCTGAGATAAGGTGCATAAAAGGCAACCACAATGGCTACATGGTCAGATCATTTCTCACAAAATCATGAACAGATCTCACATGGTCCTGAGAAAAGCCCAGTCTACCTCAAATTACCCTTGAATGGCAAAGTATCTTAGAAGTTTGAGCAACAGATGAAGCTAGCTATTTCACTCTGCTTGATCTCCCCGGTACTACAGCAGAAATCCAATTACTGCTCATGAGTTTTGAAGTGGGTCACTTTTATTTACAGCAATGGCACAAAATTAATGAATTTCCCCAAACTATTTGACGAACCAGCACTGAGATTAAAACCCACTTCATACCTGAAAAAAGTTCTATATATAAAGTAAAATTGACATCAGCTTATCTCCAAATGACCATGCATTATTAGTGATTGATTAATGAAAGGGATTACAAGAAATGACAAAGACAGGTTTGCCACAAGGGAAATATACTCTTGAGAGTTGGTTTATTAGTTCCATCAACATAATAGAAAGTAATTGGGTACTTGAACTCACAGAAAAATCTTTAACAGCTAATTCTTAAATGGAGTACTATGCACTTTTCAATCATACAGTGGTAGCTTTCGTAACAATTTAACTCTTAAACTGATATTTCAGTAAAGGAGAACCAAGGTTACTCACTTTGGTCAATAATAGGTCAACATGGTTTTACTGCAGCATAAAGTTTATTCTTCATAGCTGAGCTCCACAAATTGGTTCAAGTGAAAGGAAGTGGTGACAAAGTTAATGCCCTCATTGAACAAAAGAGTTAAGGTCAGTAGAGGTCATACATTAACCTTTTAACAAAGGCAGCTTTTAATGTAGCAACTTACTCTCAATTACCCAATACTTATTCAATGTTATGCTATATACACCATTCTGAATGCCATGTCTCTTTCAGTCATAGAATAAGAGTACTGTTTCAAGTTTGACAGGAGTTTTCTCCTGGCACTAGGCCTCCATCACCAATAGTGTGGAAATGAAAGAATAGTTAATTCATTGTCAGTTAAAGCTTAGGAAGCATAAAGGTTTTGTTTCAGCAGTTGACCACCTAATAGCATAAGAGACAAAAAAAATGGATGAGTAATTTTGTTTTTGCACCTTTAATGTGTCATTCTGTGGTGTTCTAATAGAATCTGTAATAACAGAAACAAAATATCAGTGTACTATAGTCTATAACGCTGACAATTTTCACTAAGCTGTTAACAAAGCAAAATTACATTAAGGCCAATACAACCTAATTATTGTGATACAGAAATTGATTACAAAGTTGCGCCATACATTTGTGTGCACTCAATGACCCTCAGTAATTGCTAAAACAACATCTTTAGTGCCATCGAAAATCAAGGAAAAATTCAACAGCCTCATATGAAATGAGTCCCATGTCTAGTTTTGCTGGAAACTTGTACGAGAGTAAGGATGCACAAACAGCACATCCTGTGGTCCACATTTTGCTGGATAGAAGTATCTCCCCTTGCTTCCTAATCCTTCAGCTCAAAATGTTTTTGTCCTCAGAATTCTAAGAGGCAGAATGTAAAATTGGATTAAGAAGAATACAAAGAGACTGAAAGGGAAATAAGAAAAACACTTACAAAATAATTTTTAGCATGTGAAAATGTCCACAACTATTTCCTATCAGTCACAGAGGCTTTGCAGACTCAATTGTAAATTTCTGGGCTGCAGAAATTGTGGTATTGCATGAACTGTTGTCATAAAAAGAAAAAAAAGACTTGCATTCATGTGGAAACTTTCACAATCACAGATGTCCCAAAGCACTTTGCTGTCAATGGAGTACATAAGTCTCCATATTTAAGGACAAATGTGAATGCGTTAGAGACAGATCAGAGGACGTTCACCGAACAGATTCATGGGCTATGAAGATTATCTTATGAGGGAAGTTGAACACTCTGGAACTGTATCCATTGGAATTTGGGAGAATGCGAGGTGAACTTATTGTGACATATAAGATCCTGAGAGGAGTTGACGGAGAGGATGCTGAGAGTCTGTCTTCTCTTGTGGGAGATAGTAGAACCAGGGAGACCATTTAAAAATCAGGGTCTCCCATTTAAGACTGAGATGAGGATCTTCTTTTCTCTCAAATCATCTTGTATCATTGGAACTACTGAGCATAGAGCAATGAATGCAGGGTAATCAAATACTTTTAAAGGAGAGGCAAATAGGTTCATGACTAACAAGCACAACATGAAGATGCAAAAGTAGGCAAGGATGTAGAGTTGTGGTCACAATCAGATCAGCCTCAACATTTCTGAACAGCGGAGCAAGCTAGGTAGTCCAAATGGGTTCTATTCCACAGATTTGTATATATGTTTGTATACTATGATGAGTTTAATTCACAATCAATGTGCAAGTGCACCAGTTACAACAAACTCCTGGCAAACCTGTTTCACTAGACTAACGATGGAGCCACATACATTAATTCAGGCAGCATCCAACGAGCAGCGTTGGATGCTGCCTGAACTGCTGTGCTCTTCCAGCACCACTAATCCAGTATTTGATTTTCAGCATCTGCAGTCATTGTTTTTACCACATACATTAATGTCAACTGGTGAGATGTGCAATTCACAGAATATCTCTTCCATGCCACAAGTTTCTAGATACCTTATATATTTATAACAGCAATCAGGTTAACCTCATTATTTTTTAGATTTAGATTGAGATTTTAATGTCATATGTACTCAAACACAGGTTACAACATGTTCAGTGAAAAGTGTACAATGTCACCACACAGATTGCCATCATATGCACAAAGTAGCTAGGTTCAAAATCCTAGTTACAGAAATAGAGAAACAAAGAAATAAGTACAAAAGTTCAGCACTGCAGCCTTCTTGGTCTCAAAGTAGAAAAAATAAAGAAATAAAGTTAAAATGTCAAACATTACAGTTACTTCTTGAGCCATGGGCCTGCAGATGCTCCAAACCGGGTTTCCTCAGGAAGGCTCACTCTCCCCTGAGCTGGACACGCTTTCACCCACGCTGGGCTAAGACCCATCCAGGCATGCCAGGCTTCGCCACGGCTCATAATGCTTCGGTTCCAACCGCTGCCTCATCACTGACTGCCATCCAGGCTCACAATGGGCCCCAGCTCCTGCCAAGCTCCATCATCACCGCTGCCTCGATGACTCCAGTTTTACGAATGCTTGAGGTCCATGCTAGGTTTACTCTCCTCCATGATGGGCTTGCTCTAATCCACGGTGGGCCTACTCTCACCTGTGCTGGGCCTACTCTCCCCACGCTGGGCCTACTCTCCCCACGCTGGGCCCGCTCTCTCCCACACTGGGCCTACTCTCCCCCGTGCTGGACCTACTCTCCCCCGTGCTGGACCTACTCTCCTCCGTGCTGGGCTTACTCTCCTCCATGCTAGGCCAACTCTCCCCATGCTAGGCCAACTCTCCCACACGCTGGGCCTATTCTCCCCCGCACTGGGCCTACTATCCTTCGCACTGGACCTACTCTCCCCTGTGCAGGGTCTGCTTGCCTCCATGCTGGCCCTACTCTTCCCCACGCTGGGCCTACTCTTCACCACACTGGGCCTACTCTCTCCTTTGAGGTACTCTACCTCGCGCTTAGCCTACGTTCCCCCGTGCTGGGCCTACTCTCCTCCATGATGGGCTTATCTCACCCGCACTGGGCTTGCTCTCCTCCACACTGGGCCTACTCTCTCCTTCGCCGGGCCTACTCTCCCCTGCGCTGAGCATACTCTACCCCATGCTGGGCCTACTCTCCTCCACTCTGGGCCCACTCTCCCCCATGCTGGGCCTACTCTCCCCCATGCTGGGCCTACTCTCCTCCAGGTAAAAACAAGGACTGCAGATGCTGGAAACCCAAGTCTGGATTAGAGTGGTGCTGGAAAAGCACAGCAGGTCAGGCAGCATCCAAGGAGCAAGAAAATCGACATTTCAGGCAAAAGTCCTTCATCAGAGAGACAGGGAGCCTGCAGGTTGGAGAGATAAATGAAAAGGGGGTGGGGGTGGAGTGAAAGTAGCATAGAGAACAATGGGTGAATGGGGGTGGGGATGAAGGTGATAGGTCAGAGAGGAGGGTGGAGTGGACAGGTGGAAAGGAAGATAGGCAGGTGGGACAGATCATGGGGACAGTGCTGAACATACTGGGCCTACTCTCCTCCACGATGGGCTTTCTTCACCTGCACTGGTCTTAATCTTCTCTATACTGGACCTACTGGGCGGCACGGTGGTACAGTGGTTAGCACTGCTGCCTCACAGCGCCGGAGACCCGGGTTCAATTCCCGCCTCAGGCGACTGACTGTGTGGAGTTTGCACGTTCTCCCCGTGTCTGCGTGGGTTTCCTCCGGGTGCTCCGGTTTCCTCCCACAGTCCAAAGATGTGCAGGGTCAGGTGAATTGGCCATGCTAAATTGCCCGTAGTGTTAGGTAAGGGGTAGATGTAGATGTAGATGTAGGGGTATGGGTGGGTTACGCTTCGGCGGGGCGGTGTGGACTTGTTGGGCCGAAGGGCCTGTTTCCACACTGTAAGTAATCTAATCTAATCTAATCTACTCTCCCCTATGCTAAGCCTACTCTCCCCTACACTGGGCCTACTCTCCCCCATGCTGGGCCTACTCTCCCACATACTGGGCCTGCTCTGCCCCCGCACTGAGCGTCCTCTCCCCCATGCTGGGCCTACTCTCCCCCGCGCCAGGCTTGCTCTTACGGCACTGGGCTGACTCTCCCTTGCACTGGTCCTGCTCCACTCCATGTTGGGACTACTCTTTTCCACGCTGGACCTGCTCCCCTATTTGCTGGGCCTACTCTCCTCCACTCTGTGTCTACTCTCCCCCACTCTGGGCCTACTCACCCTCGCACTGAACCTGTTCTCCTCCACGCTGGGCCTTTTCTCCCCGCACGGAGCTCACTCGAGGTCCACAAGGTCTGCCAGCAATGCCATCTGCGCTCAAGAGATAAGTAAGGAAAATAGAAGATAGAAAAACAAACAAGAGGAAGAATGTTGGCAACAATATCTGGGCCCTTATTACCAGTTCCAATAAATAATGGAATTAGTAAGTTATGTTCATAGTTCTGTTATGCCATAATTTGCTGGGATACTGTACTGCTCTGCCAATTTCCTCTCTGACTCCAATGCAAGTGTATTTAGCGTTGATTAGCACTGATGTCAATGGTGATCACTGATAACTGTCAATGGTGATCACTGATTGAAGTCAATAATGGTTACAGACTGAATTCAATGATAATCATAAAATGAAGTCAATTGCGATCACAGAGTGCCATCAATAGCAATCACAGACTGAAGTCAATAGTGATTACTGATTAAAATCTATGGCGATCATATTCTAAAGTCAACAGTGATCACAGGCTCAATCATTGGATATCACAGACTGAAGTCAATTGTAATCATAGACTGAGGTCAGCAGTGAGTACTGATTTAACTCATTGGTGATCACTGTTTGAAATCTATGGTGATCACAGTCTGAAGTCAATGATGATCACAGACTGACGTCAATGGTGATTATGGACTGAAGCCAATGATGGTTACAGACTGAAGTCAATGGCGATCACAGAGTGCAGTCAGTTGTGATCATGGATTGAAGTCAGTGGTGATCACTGGTTTACTGGATTTCTGGCGGTTTTCACAACACTGTCAGTAAGATTTTAAAATACTGATTGAAGTGGCCTAGCATCAGCTTGAATAAAGAATGACTTCTCTGGACTAAATTACTTGTTGAAATGCGAATGCTGCCCAGAATGTTAAATGGGTTGATTATTTTGCAAGATCTATTTAATAAGTTAAACTTATTTATTTTTAAAACTGTTTAATCCATTCCTGAAATTCTTGTACTTAAAATACATCAGCTCTTTCACTCATCAGATCAAAGTCTTGTGTTCATTTCATTCACGTGAAACATTTTTGAATGCATGTTTTTGTTCGATAGAGATAATTTAGATATTTGCCATGTTAATACTTCTATTAATTTCAAATATGATAAACAGTCATTTAATTTGACATTTCAAAATCAAACAACATTCAATGTTCATTTTCACCAATTGTTGCAACGTATCTAAACAAAAGTCTAAACTTGACTGCAAGTGTTGGGAAATCAAGAAGAAAAGATTGAAATTCAAAGCAATAAGACAATCCAAATGCACTTTTTATTATTTCTCTTGCAACAATCAAATATTTATAAAGCACAAAATAATAACAACGACATTTATAATTGATAAATCCAAAAATAAGCATTCTGGTCAAAGATATTTATGAATGAACTGACGATTATTGGAACATATAGCAGAAAGTTGCATTTCATATGAAATGTCAAGGCCACTTCATCCTGAAGCAACACTGATAAGCAATGTAATAAGTGTGCAACGTAAAGAAGACAAATTTTACTGAAATTCAAATCCTTAATATGAAAGTAGTCTAGTGATAAGAGTATGAATATAGAAAGGCAGCACTCTTTTCAGTAGACAACAGTGTTCAGCGTCTAGTTGTGTTTTTGTTTCCCATGTGGACCACAGCTATTCATTTATTGAAGGTAACAGGCTGTAAGAAAATGAAAGCCCACATATCAAAGCTACAGAAACAAAATAAACCAATGAACCAACAAATCCACAAGAGATTCTATAGCAGGAAAGGAGCAAGCATTCATGACTAAACACTCTCTGTGTAGGTTCCAACAACATGCACTTGTGGAAAGCTCAAAATACTTCATTAAAACAAAGTTACTATTTAAGAGTCCCATTCAAATTAACCTGGGCTACATTGGTACTGCTGAATGCTCCTTACCAACTATAAAAATATGTTTCAACAAAAAAGACAAGGTTTTACTCATAGCTGAGGTTATCCAATGTTTTTCTTTCAAAGTATTACTGATCTTAATAAAAATTAAAGCTAACTAACTTCTTTCAAAACGTTTCTCTTTGGTCCGTCAGGATGCACAGAAGTGATTTATTTAAGGAATGATAGAAGTACAATGGCCAGCAGCAGCACCACTAACAAACAGAAGCCTTCCACAAAGCAGTCACCGATGTACAAGAGGACACCAAATACCATAAGACATAATAACAGTGGGAGACCATTTGACCCATTAAGTCAAATTCACCAATTAATGAGATCGTATTGGATATGATAGTCCTCATTTTCACTTTTCTCAAAACCCTTGATTCTCTTAATGTTTAGAAAAACGTCTATCTCAACTTTGAATATAGTTAACGACCCAGCCTTAGCAACCCTCCGTGGTAAAGAATTCCATAGATTTTCTGTCCTTTGAAAGAAAGAAGTCCTTCACATTTCCTTCTTAAATGAGAAACTCCTTATTCTGAGATAATGCCTTCTGATTCTCGATTGTCTCACAAGGAAAAACAACCTCTATACGACCAAGTCCCTAAGAATCTTATATGTCTCAATAAGATCTCTCATTCTTTAAACTCCAATGAGTAGAGAGCCAACCTACTCAACCATTCCTCATAAGACAGCCCCTCCATACCTGATGAACCTTCTCCGGACTGCCTCCAATGCTAATATATCTTTCCTTAGATAAGGAGTCCAGAATTTATACAGTATTCCAGCTGTGCTCTGACTAATGCCTTGGCATGACTTCCCGAATTATTACTCCATTCCACTTGCCTTCCTTATTACCTGTTGAATTTATGTAAGCAAGCATCTGGAAGCTCAGAGTTGTATTTACGGTCAAGACGTAGGTTTGTGGTTCATACATGAGGATTCCTAAATCTGACTACAGTTTTCTGCAGTACTTCTCCATTCAGCTCCTCTAATCTTTCCTTCCTTCCAAAGTTCATAATCTCAGATTCCCCCACTTTATACTCCACCTGCTAAGATTTACCCACATGCTTTACTTGTCTATATTCCTCGGTGGACCCTTGGAACCATCCTTAGCACTTAACTATTCACGTATTTTTGTGTCATCAGCTAAATTAACTATAGTACATTCACTTTCCTCATCCAAGTCATTAGTGTATTTAGTAAATAGTTGTGACCCAGCACTGATCCATGTTGCACTCCACCAGTTATATGAAGCTATCCTGAAAATATTCCCTCTTATCCCAACTCTTTGTCTACAATTAGCTCACCAATCTTCTCACCATGCTACCTCCAACACAATTATTATCTTATGAAATAACTTAAAGTGTGATACCTCATCAAACACCTTCTGAAAATCCAAATCCATCTATTACTTTTCCTTCAACTATCCTGCTTGTTACATTCTCTAAAAATTCTAATAAATCTGTCAAGCATAATTTCACTTTCATGAAGCTATGCTGACTCTGCTTGATCATATTACATATCCCTAAATGCTCTGCTTTGCATTCTTAATAATAGATTCTAACATATCCCAGTAATGTATGTTAAGTAACTGGCCTATAGTTACCTGCATTTTGTCTCCTTGCATCTTTAATTAGATTGTGTTTTCAATCAAAATGTCTCAAAGGTATGGAGGGGCTGTCTTATGAGGAATGGTTGAGTAGGTTGGCTCTCTACTCAATAGTGAGGCTTAGTTAATTGCATTTCAGTTTATTGTGGATGTATTTTCAAAAATTGGAAATTAAACTGTTTCCATATCATTTTGTAATGTGTGCAGGTGGAGAAGAACATGCATTTTTGAATATTTTGTTCATTGACTATGGTACGTACATCTCTTTCTTTTATTCATAGCTATAACTGGTGACTGCTTTTGTGGAAGATCTTTGTTCAGTCTGCAAGTATGATTCTGAGTTTCCTATGACTTGTCATTTTAATTCTAACCTTGCTCCCATTCTGATCTTTCTGTCCATGGCCTGGTACAGTATTCTAATGAAGATCAATGCAAGCTCAAGTCACAGTACTTCATCTCTCAACATGGCGTTCTGTGACTTTCTCAATTCAACACTGAGTTCATCCACTTCTGCTTTTATTGACTTAAAGATCTTTATTTATCTCTTCATGTTGGGATAGACTACAATACAGCTGTTCACACTCATCTGGAGAGAACTTTTGTTTCTTCATTATATCAACTGCTATTTGGTTTTTGCATCTTAAATTGTTTAGTTTGTTAATCATACTTGCTCTCCACCCTGTCACAAACATTCAATTTTCTTCTTGCTGCCACCTCCCCTCTTTTAAGGCTTCAAAACTATAACTCTTCTAACTTATTTCCACTGTTGTTAAATAAAACATGGGCGGCACAGTGGCACAGTGGTTAGCACTGCTGCCAGAGTGCCAGAGATCCGGGTTCATTTCCCGCCTCAGGCGACTGACTGTGTGGAGTTTGCACATTCTCCCCGTGTCTGCGTGGGTTTCCTCCGGGTGCTCCGGTTTCCTCCCACAGTCACAAAGATGTGCAGGTTAGGTGAATTGGCCATGCTAAATTGCCCGTAGTGTTAGGTAAGGGGTAAATGTAGGGGTATGGGTGGGTTGCGCTTTGGCGGGTCGGTGTGGACTTGTTGGGCCGAAGGGCCTGTTTCCACACTGTAAGTAATCTAATCTAAAAAAATCATTGATGTGGAACATTAAACAGAAAATAAATAACTGCTGATGGTGGAAACCTGAAACCAAAACAGAAAATCTTCGTGAAACTTGGCAGGTCTGGCAAGAAAGCAGACTTAACGTTTTGAGCCCAGTGACTCATCATCAGAACTGGTAGCAGCTAGAAAGGAGTGGTGTTTCTGCTGAAGCAATTGGGGAGGATGTTGAGGGAGGCGAGTGGATAGGTGAAGATGCAGCCCAGAGAGAGATATGAAAGTCTGAATTGTTGGTATAGGCCAAATAGAAGAGAAGCTGAATAAGTAATAATGAAAGCTGAGAGAAGGAGAGAATGGGTTGGCTGTGCTGAAAGCAATCCGTGCTTCCTCCAACACAATTATTACTTTATGAAGTAACTTCATGTGTGGTACCTTATCAAACACCTTCTGAAAAACCAAATCCATCCACTACCTTGCCTTCACCTATCCTGCTTGTTATATTCTCAGAAACTTCTAACAAATCTGAAAGCAACCCACATGGCCAGAGTGTGGGAGTTGATAAACAGCAGGAAAGTTTGGAATCAGGCTCTAAAGTTATTAAACTCAATGCTGAATCCCAGAGGCTGTGGGGTCCCCAAGCGGAAAATGAGATGCTGTTCTTTGAGCTCATGCTATGGCTTGCTGGAACACTTCTGGAGGCCTGAGACAGAACTGTTGGCCAGGTGGTGGATTGAAACTGCAAACATCTGGAAGCTCAGAGTTGTACTTACGGTCAAGACATAGGTTCTGCAAAGCGGTAACCTAGTCTGCACTTCACCTCCCCAGTGTCAAGGAGACCACACTATGAACAGCAAATACATCAGACTTGGTTGAATAAAGTGCTTCACTTGGAAGGAATTTATGAGACCTGGCTAGCGAGGAGGGAGGGGGTAAATGGGCAGCTGTCAATGATAGTAAACTTCTTGATTATTTTTGGAGCTGCATTCATCCAGGTAATTGGAATGTCCTTAAATCATACTCTTTACCTATGCCGCGGAGATAGGGTGAATAATAAACCAGAGAAAGGCTGTCACCTCAGTAGCTCTGACAGCATCTCTGGAGAGAAAGTCAAGCTAAAATTTCATTTCCAGTGATCCTTCTTCAGAGCAAGGGTCACTGAACGTGAAATGTTAACTCTGCTTTCTCTGTGCAGAGGTTGCCAGGCCTGCTGAGTTTCTCAGGCAATTTCTGTTTTTTTTTGTTTCAGATTTCCAGCATTTGTTTTATTTTATTATAAAGGCTGTAACCTGTTTTGCTGAGTTGAAAAATGCACAATGCCAGTACATGTCCCCTTTCTGCTGTAAACAAATCCTGTTCAACCCTTGAGCTGGCAATCAATCAGACCATGCATTCTGTCCATGACAGTGTATTAGTCATCTAGCAGGAACACCTCACCTTCATGGATTTATCTCAGATTTTCTCTTCTCTCCTCAAACATCCTTGATCCATAGGTGCTGCTGACATCATTCTTAACTGCATCATTTCAGAGATTTTTGTGCACACTAATCAATCTGCGAATGCTGCATGCATTGTCTCTGACACAGTGGCCAAGCCCTGAATTACCCATGTTAGGTCTCAGTCCATATTGAGCTCTATATGTTATAGAGTTATACAGCATGGAAACAGACCCTTCAATCCAACCATTCCATCTAAACATTATCCCAAGTCTCATCCCACCTGCCTGCTCCTCATCCATATCCCTCCAAACCTTTCCTATTGATGTACTGATCCAAACGTCTTTTAAACATGATAATTGTACCCACATCTACTACCTCCATAGGAAATTCATTCCACATGCAAATCACCCTTATGTAAAAAAAATTGCCCCTCATGTCTTTTTTAAATCTGTCTCCTTTCACCTTAAAAATGTGCCCCCTACTCTTGAAATCCCCCATCCTGGACAGAAGACACCCATCACTAATCCCATCTGTACTCCTTATGATTTTATAAACTTCTAACAGATGATCTCTCAAACTCCTAGGCTCCAGTAAAAAAAAGTCCCAATCTATCCAGCCTTTCTTTATAACTCAGGCCTTCCATATCCAGCAACATTCTGGTAAATCTCTTCTGAATCCTCTTCAGTTTGATAATACCCTTCCTATAACTTTTTTATTCCCAGCAATTTGTAGACTTACTTAATCATTCATCCTATAAAATATGTTCCTGGTGTGAATCCATCTGTCATGGTTTTCCCCAAAGAGAGATTAACCCTTCCATCATTACATGAACAACAGTTGTGGCTGAACAATCTTGTGGGGGATAGGCTTCTATCCACCTTTCAAATTGGGCAAAAATGCATGAACAATAGCTTTCCCCAACTCTGTGTGAGAGCACCCATGAAATTTATTTGTAACTGCTGACATGGCCTATTGTGTTGTGACTAGTGTGATTTTCAGATTCTGGCTGATCTTCCTCAGTTATATTGGCACATAGCAGGCATCACTAACAATGCTTTTTTGCATGACTTTTGAAAAGACCCTTAATTTTTTGTTTTGGTGAGCAGTCCCTCCAGGTCTGTCTGAAACTCTAAGTCAATGCATTGGCACACCAATTGGCATTTGCAAAACCTTAGAACATTGGCTCTTCCATTCCATGCCACCACCAGCAGCTGCCCAACCTTCCCAAGATGGCTCCCCTCCTCTGCAGTGCATTTCTCTGGTATATTTTCATAAGGTTATGCTGAATGTAGTGTGGAGCTAACACCATTTGCTCTCTCACTCTCTCTCTCTCTCTTTCTCTCTCCACCTCTCTCTCTGTGCCAGATTCCAACAATGCCTTTTCCTGAACCCTGTTTTCCCATCACCATTTTTCACATCAACTACCAAATCAAACAGACTTAAAAGATCATACAGTTCTCCTTTTCTTAAACTGCATCCAACATGTGGATACTCTTTACTATTCCTAATATAGTCCCCAAACTTCTTTTTTTCCAGTCCAAACTTAGTCCATACATACGATTCTCATTTGACTTCCTTTTCACTATAACCTATCCAAGTCCCAAACTGATATATTCAATTGAATTCACTCTGACAAATGATTCAAAGTTCACAAAGCAAAACATCTTCCAAGCCCCTAAAAGATATGGACATTGGCAAGAAAGTTGGGAAGATCATGTGAGATGGCCAGTGAGGAGTTTCTCAACATCAAGAGCAAAAGATCCCATTTCCAAACAAGTGTTGAATGGTGAGACAAGACTTCTACCAGTGAGCAGTAAGAATCCTATTTGCATGCATTAATATCTGGTTATTAGTTAATCTCACCTCACCTCACTGCATGTCATGGCACATCTCCAATTCACTTGCAACACAGTTCTTCATTTCCATATGCCACATAGGAGCACCCAGCATGCTTCATTACAATACTACTGCAAGGCCACTTTGCACACAGAGACAGGCACCCACTGGACATGATTGCATCTCAGGACTGCTCACTTACTCTCATAGCACTGAGTCACTTTGCACCTGCTTAGATGCTCATAGCAGCTCCTCCTTGCCTTACTGTGCATTTTTGCATTAGTGCTCACAGTACTTCAACCTCGACTTGCCTTTTAGCACAGTCAAATCAATGGAGACGTCCATCAGTCAGGTAGTGCCAGCACAGTAAGTCAAGGGCAGCTCCAGTCCCAGCACCTTGGATACAGTTACATGGCCACTTAAGTAGTCAAGGTAAGCAAGTCTATACTTCTACAGTCCACGAACTGGATCACAATCAACCCTGAGTCCTGGAAAACTATAATGTCCAATTAAATATTCTTACAATCTTCTTAAAACAGAAATCAAACATTTTTATTTAATTCTAAGCACTAACATCTCCTGCATGTTCATTTGATACACTTAGATTTAATTTCAGTTTTTCAAAAATAAATTGCTGAATTCCTTTAGACATTGCCCATCTAAAACAAAAATTCCAAGTACAAATAACAGTGTTGTTGGGCTAACAGATTTACCTTTTTCAAAATGTTTTTTTCAAAACTTATTGCTTTCCACAAATGTCTGTGCATTCATTTGCTTGTTTTAAAATTCCTTGTCCTACCTAAGGACTTGATGTTCTTTGCTGGTTGCCTTCCAGAAAATAAAATAAAGGAAACAAATAAAAGGCCATTGTGGCTCTGTCAGGATCCCAATACGTGATTCAACATATTCGACAACACCTGTTAATAAACTTTTTTAAAATTAATAACATGCAAAAATACAAGGCTATGTAGAGGTAGACCAAAAAAACTCTTCCTGATTTCAAAGGGCAGAGCAAAACACTTCAAGTTGTCTTACCTGACATTTTCTTCACTGACTTCCACTGGAAACTTTCTGACTTGTCTCCTGAAAACCAACTTTTATGTATTTTATCAGACATTTACCTACCCCATGCAGTTTTAGTTTCCTGCCAGCATGGCTTTAACTGATTTGTTCTGCCTGTAGCCTCTAGACAGCGTGACCTATCTGCATAGCTTCGGCTCTCCCATCCTGCCAGCACAGTTCTGCCTGCTCACCCAACACCTCCACTCCTTAGTCTTCCTTCAGATTCTTTACAACCTCCCCCACATTATTTCATTATGTCTCCCTGCCTTACCTATGGGTGGGTGATGTTCCTGATGAAACGTCGACTCTCCTGCTCCTTGGATGCTGCCTGACCAGCTTTGCTTTTCCAATATCACACTTTTCGACACCAACTCTCCAACATCTGTAGTCCTCACGTTCTCCGTATCTATGGGTGGGAACAAAGAACATACTCACCTGAATATAAGTCAGTACTGGGACTAACAAAATAGTCTTCTGACTATGCCAGATGCCTTTGTGGTTCAACTTGACAAACCACCAATATACTTATACAGTTTATGATTGCTCATCAGCTGTATACAAGGGGAAATGAGATCCCCTTCACCACAATCACGTGATGAAGCAGCAGCTCTCTGAAAGCTAGTGCTTCCAAATAAATCTGTTGGATTATAACCTGGTGTTGTGTGATTTTTAATTTATTTCCACAGTATGCATAGCAGACATTACTCATATCCAAACAAGCCCCGCGCCCCCACCCCATTTTGCTGAATGTGAAGTCAATGCTGCATTCCTTTTTCTATCACCACTCCATGACCTGGCTGTTGGTCATCTGGTCTACTGTCTCTATTCTACTTACCTCATTTTCCTTTAATACTTCTAAGTCAAACTGTGTATAGCCCTTTCAATTATAGCTTCAATCATTTCATCAGCTCAAGCCTGAATACTGTCCAAGTCTCACAATAAGGCCGCATACACTATTTCAGGTGTGAGGAGCCACAGATGGTCCTGAACACTATGCAACCATCCCTTTTTCCAATCTTGTGGTGAGGCGACGGCCATTAATGAATCAGCTAAAGATGGTTTGGCTGTGACTTCTGCAGAGATACCCTGAAGCTGAGATGATGGCCTTCAGCCAGCATAACCTCTTACAATGAACTAGGTGTGAGATCATTCAAGGGGACTATTCCTTAACTCCCACTGACTTCAATTTTGCTTATCCTCCAGGACTGAGAGTGTGGTGTTGGAAAAGCACAGCAGGTCAGGCAGCATCCGAGGAGCAGGAGAATTGACGTTTCAGGCATAAGCCCTTCAACAGGAATGAGGCTTGTTCCTGATTTTTTAGATTCCCTACAGTGTGGAAACAGGCCACACCGACCCTCCGAAGAGCAACCCAACCAGACCCATTCCCCTACATTTATCCCTGACTAATGCACCTAACACTATAGGCAATTTAGCATGGCCAATTCACCTAATGTGTACATGTTTGGATTGTGGGAGGAAACCAGAGCACCTGGAGGAAACCCACGCAGACACAGGGAGAGTATGCAAACTCCACACAGACGGTTGCCCGAGGTGGGAATTGAACCCAGGTCCCTGGCGCTGTGAGGCGGCAGTGCTAACCACTGAGCCACCATGCCACCCGTAAGGGCTTATGACCAAAACATCAATTCTCCTGCTCCTCAGATGCTACCTGACCTGATGTGTTTTTCCAGCACCACACTCTCGACTCTGATCTCCAGTATCTGCAGTTCTCACTTTCTCCTTATCCTCCTGGATGCCGCACTCAATCAATTGCTGGCTTGATATCCGGGTCAATCACTTTCATTTCACTGTTAGAATCCAGCTGTTTTGTCCATACTGGAACCAAGGCTTAGGAGGACAGTGTCCTGGGGGATCCAGGGAGTAAAGGAATATGGAAGCAGGGTGGTCACATGAGAGATTAGGATTATCAGTCAAGTGGATCATAGACAGAAAAATGGACTGCTTAATCCAAAAAGGCTGACAGGACAAAAGAGAATGAGTTTTGGATATAAAATGCAGCTGGATTCATTGTTTATATGTAAGCATATGTATTTAATTTATATTCATACCAATGTAATATGTATACATATTGATGTGGAAGGGATTTTTTTTTTCTTTTCAGAATTCTGCATCCTATGGGATTGTTAGAACAAGAGTGGGCCTCTTTGTGTTGAACTGAATTTAAATCACATAAAAATTAAAGCTAAATCTAATACAATAGCTCATTGCTGTTACTGCTTGAACGACCAGTCAGGTGCCTAGAAGTTTAATCCATATTGCTATGTCTGGGGAAAGTTGTTAATTTTCAGTAAAGCAACCTATTTTTCTTTGTAGTAAATGCATTATGCAGGTAATTTAACAAAATTGCATTTCCAATAGGGGACTGCACCTTCTGGGGTACATAATCAAAATTTTTACAAATACCTCAACAATTTTCTTGTCCATTAATTAGGTCTGTCAACAGTCTCATACAGCTTGCTTGACAAAACTACGAATCTTCACAAAGATATCAGGTGGATGTGAATGCCTTACTCCAGGCCACTAAACTGAATTAGATGCCAATAAAAAGATCATCAACTTTTTCTTTAAAGCAAAGAAATGCAGATTCTGGAAATCTGAAACAAAAATAGGAATTGCTGGAGAAACTCAGCGGGTCTGGCAGCACCTGTGGAGGAAAAGCAGAGTTAATGTTTCGCACCCAGTGACCCTTCTTCAGAACAAGACCAGACATTGCTGGAGAAACTCAGCAGGTCTGGCAACATCTGTGGACAGAAAACAGTCAACGTTTTAGGTCCAGAGACCCTTCTTCAGAATCCTGATTTTAAATAACGGTAACTCTGTTTTGTCTCTACAGATGCTGCCAGACCTGCCGAGTTTCACCAGCACTTTACATTTTGGATCAGGTTTTATTTAGTGCACTTTGACCTTCATTAGCTTTCATGGACTTTCCAGGCAGAAGCAATAAAACCCTATTTACAAGTTGGCTGAAAAGGATCAGCTTGTCTATCGAGCCTGTCCTGTGACAACAACATGACAGACTCTCAAATCTCCCCACTCACCCTCATCACAGCTACAATTCTATGATTCTACCAACAACACCAGGCAAACTCTTGGAAGGTAACCATGAGATTTGTAAAAAAAAATGTAGGGAAACCTCTTTCTGAACCACAAAGGTAATGAAAAATGATTTCCAGGAAATATCAAAAAGAACAAGGTGCATTACCCGAGACTTTACCTGCCATTCCTACACTTCACCAGTAACTTTCTTTTCAGAGAATGTGACAAATCTGCTAACACCACATGAACTGATAACTTATTTTAAATATCTGTGACTCCTATAAAAAGAAAACCTCTTGGAATCTGATTCTATGTTTAATTAATTATATGTATAACCACATATTCTTTCTAACCTACCTAATTCACATATTCTATTCTTTTGGGCATATAAAGGATGCATTTATTATTGATGCAGGTTCAATGTTCTATAGCAGGGATGGTTTAAGGGGAAATCCAATAGAATAATTAAAAATTGTCAGATGTTATTATAACGTAGAGAGACATTACTTCCTCTGTAAGTGGGGTGGTAAACAAAGGTTGTAGATTTTAAATATGTGGTCTAAAGAACTAGAGTGTGCCATGTTCACAAGACATAAAGAGTTTTTTTTATACTTTCGTGGCAGAATTTTCAAAAGGACTTTACTAGGCTATACTAGTTTTAAGGTATTTTCCAAATAAACTAAGAATTCATCCATATGACTACCTCTGACTAATTTAATTTTTCCAAATCTACATGATGATTAAAGACACCCATGACTAATGTACTATCTTTTTTTATATGACTTCATTGGCTCCTGCTTTATTCTCTGTTTTACAGTATAGTTACTGTTAGCAAGCTATAAATTACACCCACCAGTGCCTTCTCATCCCACCAAGATGGACATTACACCTCCCAATCCAAGATCATTTCTTGCCATCATACATATTCTAATTCATACTAACAAAGCCACTTTACCAACCATTCCTCCCTGTCTGTCCTTTTGAAAAATCACATACCCTTGAACAGTTATTTCCCAGTTTTGATCTTGTTGTAGCCACATCTCCTTAATGGACATAAGATCATACCCATTAACTCTATTTGTGCCATTAATTAATTAATTCTATTCCAAATACTATGTGTATTTAAGATCCATAAATTTTACCTTTTTAGTATTATTACCCTTTTGACCCTGTTTGCTGTTGTTTGGTAGGTTTGATACAGCAGTGTAATTTCTCTCAATTTGAAGCACTGTTGCCACCTTGCCTGAATGTTCAGAATTCAGTGTCAATGTCTCCATTTTACAGATAAAGGTTTAACATGCTGCTTGTGCCCTTCTTGCACTTCATTTCCATGAGCACTACAGGCCAATGGCCTGCTTCCATACTGTAGGGATTCTATAAATTCTATAAATTGTCATTTTTTCGATCACACTTCAGCAGCTGTAGGAGTGCACTAAAATGGCCAAGGATTTTCTGAGATGTGAGTGAGCTGTTAGTGTTGGAAGGAGGAGGGCAAACAGACAGCAGTTATCTTTATTGTACTTCTAATAAGTTTAAATCTGCCAAGTTTCAGCCAAGAGATCAAGAATTTCCTTTGAAATATATTAATTGCAAGTTGGTCTCTAGCTGAGTGAAAGGTGATGAGTTAATATGGGACCCAGTCCCAGATGGGCTCTACATACAATCCCTGCAGAGATATAATGGCACTTCACAAGATTAATGTTTGAAATAATTTTAGGATTTTGTTTTTTCTCAAAAAGTCCTTGAATCCAAGTATATATTCAAATGACTTTTTGATACTTTTAGAGCACACAGTACTGTTACAATAGAGGATGGAGAAGTGCACTGGCTTTCTCTATTTTCACCACTCACTGGTCACAATATGTATTTAAAGGTTTTACGCAGATGCAAATATGGTCAATTATAGTTTGTACAAAAAAATTAGAATACAAAAAGAAAATCGAGAACCAGTTTTCCTTAATAAACAATAATAATATTGTCTCATTATTGCAACAAGACTTTGTCAACATAAATGCACAGCTCCAAAATAGTTTGGAATAAGAATGCATAAATATTAACCCTTCTAAATTAACACATACAGAAAATTCAGTGGTTAGCACTACTGCCTCACGGTGCCAGGGACCTGGGTTCTATTCCACCCCTCGGATGACTGTCTCTGTGGAGTTGTGTGGTCTGGGATGCTTTTTGGAGGGTAATTGCAGACTTAATGGGCTGAATGACCTCTTGCTGTCCTGTAGGGATTCCTGTAAATTTGCTGCAGTTAGTTTTTCACCCCCCACCAGTGGTTCTCTCGAAACGGTTTCTATAAAAATTGGGAAAGAATGATGTGTGGCTTCTCCCTTAATAGATTACATCCCAGCTGACTTTTCTGAACAACACTCCCAAAAACTCTTGGCAGCAACAAGCTCTGAAATATCACTTCTCAGTAAACTGATTCAAGCAGTTCCAAAGTCTGTAAGGCTTGGGCTCTTTCTTTGGCTGAATTGTCACTTCCAGTAAGTGTGCCTTCTTAAAAAAAAACTGTGAAGTGTCATTCTGGTAAACTTAAATAAAAAGATCCTGGCATCTCCTTTGTCTCAAATGAACCAATTTTCACAATCTTTTCAACATCTGTCCTCAAATATTACCAATGGAAATTCTTTCATTACAGGATACAGAAGAATCAAATCCTATTTGAAGGACATGTGGCTTAAACCTACTTTCTCTGTTTATCTCACAACCAACAAACAGGGCAAAAACGATTCAGCAAGGGTAAATACTAAAATGATCTATAGCCAGAACTGCAGTGTGCAAAAACAAACTTAGAGTAACAACTACGTAAATTTCATTGTTAAATGTGCTACCCAGCTAGAAAAGACCAGGCTGTCAAAGAAGCCAAACCAAAGAGGCAGATAAATGACACAACACTGGAGTTCAGGGTCAGGTCCTGAGCAGCTCTGTGATGCAGGACTCTTCACTCTATGTTATGCTCCTTGGGACGCACACCAAGATAAACCTCGACAGTGCATGGAGGACCATTAATTCACAGAAGACAATCTTTGGTCTGCCCAAAACTTATTGGTCTGGCAGACCAAGGAGTTGACCTTGGCCAAGTGTTGCAGATTGGCACATTCCAAGATCCAGGTCTACGTGCTGAGGAACACACTAAAGCTGCTGCTAAGGCACAGTAGGGAAAGATCACTATCTACGGTCTTTCTGATGAAGTTAAATGGGGTCCATTCAGTCATTGGCACCCTACTTGGGGGCCTCAAATTAATGTAAATATAGACTTGAACAAGCAAGAAATGCCTTTGTTTTATTTGCTGGATAAAGTCAAACTCCAACATTTGTTTGTTTCTTAATATGCTACTGTACAGAACAGAACTGCTAAAGTGGCAAAGTATGTATATAAAGATAGTTTTATGAATCAAGTATATTTTTGAATTAAAAAGGAGTTCAGGATCAGGTCCAAAATCAGTTGTGAATTGTCTATCAACGCTGAGCTGGAAGACATGACTCATCTGTAATTTGGTATCAAGCAGTCTGTCTGGATGAATGTGATTGGTGATGAAGAAGCAGATAAAGAGGTGGGATTGGGTTTCACACACATACTGTATATAGAAGCATACACTATGCTGCCAGATGTTGTAAGAATAGTCCAGCTGTCACAATCCACTGGGAAATGTATACCAATCTTAAACCCCATTCCTCCAGGGTTGTTACAAAAGTTAATGATTTAATCAATATACACAAAGCCCCGATTCACCTGAGTGTTGGAATCAAGTGAACAAAAAACACGATCAGATTTCTGTACCATGATCTACTGGTTATCACAAATAGGTATATTCTCTAGTCTTTCTGCATTTAAATAATATTTGGGGCCTCTATTCTTCCTGCTAAAGTGCATAATCTCACATTTTCCCACATTATATTCCATCTGCCATGATTTATCCATTCATTTAGCTTGTCTATATCTCTTGGCAGACTCTTTGTGTCATCCCCACCACTTGCCCTCCCAACTATTTTTGTGTTATCTACCATCTTGGCTATAGTACATTCACTTTCTTCAGCCAAGTTATAAATATATATTGCACATAATTGTGGTCCCACCACTGATCCCTGTAGCACTCCATTAGTTACAGATTGCTATTCCGAAGATGCACCCTCTTTATCCCAACTCTCTCCTCTGTTAGTGGCCATTCTTCTATCCATGCTTTCTTTGAGAAGGCATTGATGCAATTACTACTAAACCATTGCAATCTTTGTGGTTTCAGTTGACTCTTCATACTGTTGGGATTCTGGTCCAAGTGGAGAAATTATATAGATCCAAGTTAGAATCAAAAGGAACTTGGAGGTGGTCATACCTTCTGTTGTCCTGACCTTTCAAGTGACATAGGTTGCAGGTATAGAAGGTACTGTGGAATGAGCATTGGCGAGTTGCTACTGTGATTCTTTTTAATATATGGTACAAACTGCTGGCATTTTACACGATGACATGTAGGGAGTGAATGTTTAAGTGTGCAGAGTGCTAATCAAGGAGACTGATTCATTCTGGATGCTTCCACATTCTTGAGTATTGTTAGAGTTGCATGCATTCAGGCAAGTGGAGAGTATTCAATACACAGCTGAACATGTGCCTCATAAATGATAAACAAGGATTAAAGAGTCAGAAAATGACTTAATCACTCAGAATTCCCAATATCAGATCTGCTCTTGGAATCACAATATTTATATGGCTAGTTGAGTTCAGTATCTGGTTAATGATAATCACTAGGATGTAGACAATAGAAAATGCAAAGAATGATAATGTTGTTGGATGTCAAGGAAAATTAAATTATCACATGCTGGAATAGGTCAGTGACTGGAACTTGCCTGGCACAAATGTTACTTTCCACTTGTGAGCCAAAGTCTAGATGCTGTTTACTTATTACTGCACATCGGCACATGTAGCTTCAATATCTGAAAGGTCATCTAGGATACTGAACATCAATAATCATCAGCAAACATCTATACTTCTCTTCTTAGAATAGAAGGGAGCTAACTGATGAGGTAATTAGAGATGGTATTGCCCTGAGAAACTTGTGCAGCGATGTTTCAGAGACGAGATGATTCGCCTCCTCCAATCACAACAGTCGTTGTTTATACTAGCTCTGACTCTAACCAATGAAGAATTTGCCACTTCAGTTTTGCAAGAACTCCTCCATGTCACACTCAATCAAATGCTACCTTGAAGATAATGGCAGTCACTCTCACCTGAGCTGAAAAGTTCAGCTCTTCTGTCTACCTTTATGGACCAATTATGACGAGATCAGGTGCCAAGCTGATCCAAGCAGAATCCAAACAGAGCATTTGTGAGCAGGTTGTTACTGCTTGATAGCACTGTCAATGACTGCTTGCCTCATCTTGAGAGTTGCCTGATGGGGGTGGTAATTGCACAGGTTGGAATTGTTCCACGTTATTGCAGATATAACATACCAGGCCATTAGTAAATACATGCTATTGTTGGAGCTCTACATGGGCAGCACGGCCAGCAGGTTCCTGAATTATCCAATCCAAAAATATTTAAGGATATGTAGAGTTTGAGCCTTCCCACAGTAGCAATCCCCTCACCTCAGCCCAAATATCATTGATGAACTGAAAAGCAGAATTATTTTTTAACTGTTTCCATTCCCGCTCTCCTACCCCACTTTTCCAACATTATTCGTAGTTGTTATTAAGAGTATTCGTGATCAGAGGAATGTCATTATTTCAAATCTGTCCTGTCCTTCTGCTGCCTTGACAGACCCTGCCCCTTGAGTCTTCCTGAAAGTTTGGTGGATGGAACTCCAGGATTTTATTCAGCCCAAATCTCTGCCTCACTTCAATGAATAGCCCCTAGACATGACTGACAAGGCCAGTGCAGAGGTGTCATGAACTGAGGAGCACTATGTTTGGGAACTGTTTGAAAGGTAAGCTCATGAAGTATTATCAAATTCACGTGTTATAATAAAATGCTTTATTATAAGTTCGGTATATTTTTAATACAGTGAATGATAAGGTAAGTGTCTTGAAAAGGTAAGTGACTATTTATTAATGTGATTGCCAAGTTGCCAGGTTGTCATGTCTATCATTGGCAAGCTGTTAAGTGATTGATAGGAATTGTAAAAGTAGAAAAATCTTCAAATGCATTAAAGTACATTATCGACTGGATGCACGGCTTTTCCATATTTTACAGTATGAAATTCCAGATTAGATTAATAACCTCACAATAAAGGATCATTCAGGTAAAAGGGAACATAACATGCAAGAATTTCAAATTCAGTTTTACGATGAAAGATGTGAGCCTGAAAATAGATCCTTAAACTTAAATAAAGTCAATCACAAGGGTACAAAGACAGGGTTGGCTAAAGTCGACTGGGGCAAAAAAATTAAACGACTAAACAGTAGCTTATAATTATTCAGAAAATCATATAGCAGAGTATTGTGGAGGTTACAATGCTAGTTTTGCAACCAAGAAATCATGTGTTCAGCATCCCAACATTACGAGTCACAATGATGAATTTAATAAATCTGCACGTTTTTGAGATGAGACATAGGTGTGGAGACTGTCATTCTGTGAATTCACTAAAGTTGGAGTCAATCTCAGCAAATAAATTCATCCTTTACTCCTCACTCAACATTAACGCCATTAGATATCACCTAGCAAACCATTCAGTTGGAGCAATTTGGAATTTTCTGCAGGCTGATGACACCACCTTCTAATAGCAACTAATTTCAGACATGCAATCTACCACTGTCCACAACCTGAGGATAAAAGAAAAAAGGAAATGTCAATGGAAATAATCTATGAAATGTCAAAAGTGTATTGGGTAGACCTGTGACAAGTGTTGTACTGCTCTTCTACTGCAGTGTGAAGGCTTTTTACAGGCATGAGTAGCCCTGTCTTGAATAAAGTTAAAAATCATACAACACCAGGTTGTAGACCAACAGGTTTATTTAGAAGCACTAGTTTTCAGAGAACTGCTCCTTCATCAGGTAGCTGTGGAACAGGATCATTGGACACAGAATTTATACCAAAGGACTACAGTGTCATGCACCTGAAATGATATATTTAATAAACCTAGATTCCTGTTATATCTTTCATCTTTGAGAATGGGTTGCAGGTTTAGTTCATTAATAGGTAAATACCAAAACTTCTTTTAAGTCATTCTTGAGACAACTGAAGGTTTTATATAAAGGAAGGTGACATCTCAGCTCAAACAATGCATTAAAGGTGTGAGGTTAAAATCTGTCTGTATCCCAAACTTGAGTCAGACTGGTTCTATTTCCAAAGTAGGAATTTATAAAATATTACATGCATTGACTGCCTGCAGCTTGTGCGTTTTGACAAAATAGAATGTATCTACAAATATAATTCTGCAAAAGCAAATTCACCCATTGACTTATATGTGTGTGTGCATGCATGAGACAGTGAGTGTAGATGTATGCATGTGAGTGTGAGCACGCATGAGAGAGTGGAGTGTTTGAGTGTTTGCATGCTTGATAAAGTGCATGTGTGAGTGTGAAAGAGTGTAAGCCTGTGAGAGAGTGTGCGCGTGGATGTGAGTATGGGGGTTATATGTATGTGTGTATGAGAGAGCGAGCGTGTGAATGAGAGAGGGTCTGCGTGAGTGTGTGTGTGTATGTAAGAGTGTGTGTGTGTGTGTGAGAGAGAGAGTGTAGAGTGTAGTGGGATCACCTGCAGTGTGACATGAACCTAAGGTCCCGATTGAGGCTATCCTCATTAGTTCTGAACTTGGCTATCAGCCTCTGCTCAACCACTCTGCATTGTTGTGTATCCCGAAGTCCACCTTGGAGGATCGTCACCCGAAGATCCAAGGCCAGACCATTGAAGTGTTCCACAACTGGGAGGAAACACCCCTGTCTGGCGATTGTTGCGCGGTGTCCATTCGTTCATTGCCAATATACAACCCCCACACTGACACCCACACACACACACCCTCTCACAGGCTTATATTCCATCACACTCACACACACATTTTACCAAGCATGCACACTCAAATGCACACATTCACAGGCACAAATTCACACTCTCTCTCTTTCTTTCACATGAATTCACACACACATAAAGGTTTATGGATGAATTTGCTTTTGCAGAATTGTAATTGCAGATGCATTCTATTTTGCTCAAAAAGCGTACAATCTGCAGACAGTCAATGCAGGCAGTCAATCCGTGTGACATTTTGTAAATTCCTACTTTGGAAATAGAACCAGGCTGACACCAGCACCACTCCCCACCTCTTCGCCCGCGACATTGATGACTGCATTGGCGCCACCTCGTGCTCCCGCGAGGAGGTTGAGCAATTCATCAACTTCACCAACACATTCCACCCTGACCTTAAATTTACCTGGACCACCTCTGACACCTCCCTCCCCTTCCTGGACCTCTCCATCTCCATTAATGATGACCGACTTGACACTGACATTTTTTACAAACCCACCAACTCCCACAGCTACCTGGATTACACCTCTTCCCACCCTACCTCTTGCAAAAATGCCATCCCGTATTCCCAATTCCTCCGCCTCCGCCGGATCTGCTCCCAGGAGGACCAGTTCCACCACAGAACACACCAGATGGCCTCCTTCTTTAGAGACCGCAATTTCCCTTCCCACGTGGTTAAAGATGCCCTCCAATGCATCTCGTCTACATCCCGCACCTCCGCCCTCAGACCCCACCCCTCCAACCGTAAAAAGGACAGAACGTCCCTGGTGCTCACCTTCCACCCTACCAACCTTCGCATAAACCAAATCATCCGCCGACATTTCCGCCACCTCCAAACAGACCCCACTACCAGGGATATATTTCCCTCCCCACCCCTTTCCGCCTTCCGCAAAGACCGTTCCCTCCGCGACTACCTGGTCAGGTCCACATCCCAAACAACCCACCCTCCAATCCTGGCACTTTCCCCTGCCACCGCAGGAACTGTAAAACCTGCGCCCACACCTCCTCCCTCACCTCTATCCAAGGCCCTAGAGGAGCCCTCCACATCCATCAAAGTTTTACCTGCACATCCACTAATATCATTTATTGCATCCGTTGCTCCCGATGCGGTCTCCTCTACATTGGGGAGACTGGGCGCCTCCTAGCACAGCGCTTTAGGGCACATCTCCAGGACACCCGCACCAATCAACCACACCGCCCCATGGCCCAACATTTCAACTCCCCCTCCCACTCTGCCGAGGATATGGAGGTCCTGGGCCTCCTTCACCGCCGCTCCCTCACCACCAGACGCCTGGAGGAAGAACGCCTCATCTTCCGCCTCGGAACACTTCAACCCCAGGGCATCAATGTGGACTTCAACAGTTTCCTCATTTCCCCTTCCCCCACCTCACCCTAGTTCAAAACTTCCAGCTCAGTAACTGTCCCCATGACTTGTCCGGACTTGTCCTACCTGCCTATCTTCTTTTCCACCTATCCACTCCACCCTCTCCACCTTGACCTATCACCTTCAACCCCTCCCCCACTCACCCATTGTACTCTATGCTACTTTCTCCCCACCCCCACCCTCCTCTAGCTTATCTCTCCACACTTCAGACTCACTGCCTTTATTCCTGATGAAGGGCTTTTGCCTGAAATGTCGATTTCGAAGCTACTTGGATGCTGCCTGAACTGCTGTGCTCTGCCAGCACCACTAATCCAGAATCTGGTTTCCAGCATCTGCAGTCATTGTTTTTACCTCAAGACTGGGTACTGACAGGCTCTAACCTCACATCTTTAATGCATTGTCTGAGCTGAGATGTCACCTTTTTATAAAACCTTAAGTTATCTTGAGAATATGACTTAGATCTGGGATGCACATATTAATGAAGCAAAACCTGCAACTTGTGCTAAAAGATCAAAGACTTATCAGCGATCTAAGTTTGTTCAATATATCATTTCAGTTACATGACACTGTAAATTTTTGCTGTAAATTTTGTCTTATTATACCATTCCACCATTCTACCTGATAAAGGAGCTGTGCTCTGAAAGCTTGTGCTTCCAAATAAACCTGTTGGACTAGAACCTGGTGTTGTGTGATTTTTAACTTTGTCCACCCCACTCCAACACTGGCTCTCCACATCCTATCTTGAATAGGTAGTCCTTATCCCTGAGAATCTATATCTGAAAGAGCAAGCGGTGGTCTGGAACAATGCTGGTACCTGAGGATACTGGAGTAGGCAGGAATGATACTTTGATTTTGGTGGCTGCAGCCCATTTGAACAATGAGGGAGTGGAAAGCTGTGGGAGTCCTGGCCACCTACATGCAATTACCTTGCATTAGGAGTATCTTGTGCTGAACCTCCCCACCAGGGTCAGTTGTGTAGGCTGCATTATCACCAGTCCTGTGGATCACCCCTTGATGGGTTGTATCCTGTGAGAGTTCACAAATATCTTCGCTTGCTCCCTACAAAGATTAGGAGGAATTGAAGTGTGATGCAGAGATCAGTGACTGACTTGCGGGAGAACCTTGGATATCGGGAACACATTCAGCTGTTCATGAAATGATAGGCAATTTTCACACAGAAAGTTGTTGGCATGCCTCACTGTATCCTTCTGCACTCCATGGCTCTTACCGATTTGTCCTTACCAGTGTTTAGATTTTCTTCCTTCTGAGATGGTCCTCGGAACAGCCATAAAGACTGGGTGGATTAGACTCATTTGAATTGCCCTGTGTCTCCTAGTCCTGCTCCTTCTCCCCCATTGACTATTCATCGCTTTATTGTAGCAGAGCTCATCCCGTGATAGCAAGTGCCTCTGGTCCTCTATGATGCTGGTAGAATGCACCCTTACTTCTCCCTCTCTTCTGTCATTGTTTAGTGGTGCCTTCCATAATGTTCTGTCCCTTTCACTGCACCTTGACTCCATGGCTGGCTGGCTGGCTGCAAGATGCAACACAGAACTCTCTTCACCCCACTGTTTCCTTTAACAAGCCAGACCTCTTAAGCCTTGTTGTTCCATGTACCATTATAAAATTGGCATGAACTACAAAATTTAGTTCATTGGCTTTTTAAATACCTTAATTGATATCAGACATCCTCCCATTACTGGTAGGTTCTGGAAAAAACATCAGATTTCTGGCGAATAACATGTTATGACTATTTCCCACACTGCCAAAGTACCCTAAATAACATATTGGCAAAATTGTGCTCACTTGCTCGGGCACTTTGACCATATTCCGGTTATGAAATGTAAGTAATTTGGGCTTGCATCTTATGTCAGGAAAAACATGAGCTAAATCTCACTATACTTTTGCAAAATGTAATTTTTGCTGTGTTTCATAGAGGGTTTCTCAACCCAATGAATATTTGCCATGCCATCCAAAACTCGTCAATCACCGAACCCGCTCCAACGTTAACCTGATCTCCCTATTACAATCGCCAGAATATATTGGCATCCTTAGTGCTGGTGCCACATTGGGTCACCAGCTGTGCCCCCATCAAACACTTGCAGTCCAAAATTATCTTTCACCATCAACATAGTGAATTAGTAGCCACAAACTAACATCAGACAATTATAAATCACTGTTGTTCATTCAATTTGTGGTGGGCATATTGAACTGGCTATTGAATGGACTAAACTCTGAAGGCAGTTTGGGAGTGACACTGGTACTGGCATTGGACTGGAATCAGGAAGTCTGTATTTTTAATCATCTGTGCACGTTATTGCCTGAGCAATAAAGAAAGGAGAGAAGGAATTTACAGTTATAAATACAGAATGTAAAATAAACAAAGAATGAATTGTGTTTCTTTAACTGATAGTCCTGTTCAACAGTTAATCCATTTTATATTTTTGGCAAAAGCTTAATGAATTTCATTTTTACGTATTCAAGGACTTGGTTGGCAGCCTTCCCCTACCACAGCACCAACAAAACACTTTGGCAGGTCACAGAAAACTCTCTTGTGGGCTGCTTGTAGTCCACATACTATGCAATGGAAGCCTGTTTGTCCTTGGATCTGACCACATCACACTCCCCAAAAACACTTCAGCTTGTTTGCTTTGGTTTCATTCCAATTTCACTGACTTCTATAAGGTTCTTACCTCAATTATTGCACATTTTTTTCTGAAATGTTGCAGGTATATCATGCTGGATTTGTTTAGCATTTGCAGAATGCTGCTATGCACATATTATAACAAAACGCCCATCTTGTGTCAGGAAAAACATGAGCTAAATCTCACTACACTTTTGCAAAATGTAATTTTTGCTATGCTTCATAGAGGGTTTCTCAACCCAATGAATATTTGCCATGCCACCCAAAACTCGTCAATCACCGAACCCGCTCCAATGACTTTTCTCCATTCCAACGTGAACCCGATTCTCCCTATTACAATTGCCAGAATATATTTGCATCCTTAGTGCTGGTGCCACATTGGGTCACCAGCTGTGTCCCCATCAAACACTTGCAGTCCAAAATTATCTTGCACCATCAACATAGTGAATTAGTAGCCACAAACTAACATTTTTCAGGGTACATAAAGGCATAGGTGGCTATTCCTTGCACATGCTACTGCACATTGCTACCCCAATGTCAGTTTGAGTTCACAGGTCCTTAGTTATGTCCCATATTACAAGCTTCTTGAAGTGATTGCTGTGCTTTCCTGAATGCCCTACATAGCCTGGCATCTTATCAGTGATGAATGCAGGGCCATCATACACAAGATAGCCTCAAAACAGAACAAGGTTAACTCTCACAACAAAATTGAACAGAAATAAAACATTCAGAAGCCTCTCAGAATCTGGAAAAAACCCAGCAGTTAGATAGCAAGGCAGATATTCAACCTAAAAACAGAATAATAATTACATTTTAAAACAGATTTCAGAATGAATAATCTCATTCATGCTAAAAAGAAATGAGAACCAAAACTTATTTGCTGCTTTTGTATCACTTGTTGCTACCCATGTCATACACACGGCAGGGTGTGATGAGGTCAGTATGTCCAGACATTCCTGTGATTGAAGAAGGGAGAAATGCTAGAAATAAAGATTCCAAGATAAACACTACGCCATTATGATTCCAAACTCTGTGCACCCAACATAATTCTAGTGACGCTATGTGAACACATTTCCTCCTTGGTGATGTTATTGAGCAGCTGGAACTTTGTATTCATACTGAATACAGAATCTGGAGTCAGAAATTCTTGTGCTCCACTGATTCGTGTTGAATGTGTTAATATCCTCCCTGTCAAGTGTCTCTTGTGCTTTTTCCATTACCCAGCCAGCATTTAGTATACATTTGGGGAAGGATACGGGGAAAGATAGTTGCTGTGCACCAGTAACATCATTTTTTGAAAAAATAGGAAAATATAGCTGAATTGTTATTTCTTTTTCAGTAGTGACAGCAAAAAGAAATTTGTTCAGGCCCATTTTCAGGAGCAGAAGTCTCGATACACAGTCCATTCACAGACAAGCATTCCTATTAAAGTAGGAAACATGCAGACTTCTTGCTTCTTCCTCTGTTAAATGATTATACTGTTGAGCTGAGTGGGGCCACCCTGCTGACTCAAAAGGAAACCTGACAGCGTGTGTTGATAGAAGGTGGTGTAACCAGTCTGCTCCTCTTAAAGGAGAACTGCACTCATTGGAATGAAGCTGCATGCACTGACAGTGGCTGCAATATGGTGCTGTACAAAACAAATGAAAGACAGTTCCCAGGATCACTAGCACAGCCTTGAAGGTCTTAGTGGTGGAGCTCGACAACGGGAGAAGTCATGGCTGTGTGAAGGACCGAGAGCCTCTAGGATATCCTCTAAGGAAATAGGGATGTCAACGCCTTGAGTTTGATTCCAGAGACTGGCTGCTGGCTGAGAGAAGTTCAAAAGCCTCATCTGTGCAGTCAACACTGCATCTCTTCACGACCTCTCCTAACCCTAACCCTAAGAAGAAAGTGAGGACTGCAGATGCTGGAGATCAGAGCTGAAAATGTGTTGCTGGAAAAGCGCAGCAGGTCAGGCAGCATCCAAGGAGCAGGAGAATCAACGTTTCGGGCATAACCCTAACCCTAACCCTAACTAACCTCTCATCCCAAGTCAGCCAGCAACAATTTCGAGCATTCACCATTCAACTCAGATACTCTGTCTCACCCTCATTTATATTCCAATGATACCAACTTCCCAGCCAGCTCCAAGTCCTCCCACGTACCTCCAGCTACTCAGCAATGGCAGACACATAAATCAAACACAATCTGGCCACAACCAATGTCATTTTGCCTCCTTCCTGCAGGACAAAGTGGTACACTATAGAAAGAAGTAAAACAGAATAGCACAGAAGTGCCTTAATTTCCTAAACCAATGAGGAGAGAGTGCTTCATATCATGGGGTTGGCAATGGTAGTGTATATAATGGTGCATTTGGCATTACCAGAGCATTGAGAATGATAGCATGTCCTTCCCTTTATGCACGTTTAGACTCAGTCTCATCTGTTATCTGTGCGAGAGGCAAGCGGCAGTTAGCATGGCCATAAACTCTTTCTTTACATCCACAAATTCCAAACCTCTTCTGATTTGATGCTTTCAGATAGCCAGGAACTGCTAACAGTCCAGCAACAGCAGCCTCACGAGGAAGGGAGAAGGTAATTCCACACCATTGATGAAGAAGCTCTGTCACTTAATCTGACACCTACTACCAAAACCCCAGGCGATGGCACTGGGCAAACTTTTAAAGCTGGCATGGAGTTAAGTGGTGAGCCACTTGACCTGAGCAGTATCCCAGAGGAGTTTTTGTATCAGTTCCCTGGAGAAATGTTTCTTTTCAGAGAATTCTTTTCTTAGGGATGAGGAGCTCAGGTAGGTGACTCATAGAAGAACAATGATGAATGTGTACTCTGAGATGCTTGGTGAATTGACAGTCCTGCTGGAGATTCAAGAGGCACTGAGGGATTCTGCAACATCATAACATGGAGTTTTGGTGAATCGCATGGAGCCCATCCTTTCCCAGTATGTACATGGTCGTCAACTCCATAATGACATTGTCACAGCCGCCTGTGATGCAGCATCTGATGGCCAATATGTCTCAGTTTCCATTCCACCACAGACAAAAGCCTGCCAATGTCCCTGAGCTACAATAGAAGCCCAATTGGAGATCATTAGTTCCACTTATGCCACTTTGAACAGCGTTTGTCATAATTCTGTTAATTTATTTTCATGAAGTGTTGGTACAGGATGTCAAGGACAAATAATCTGATTTTTTTTAAAAATTGATTTATTATTGTCACATATTCCTTAGTACAGTGAACAGTTTTATTTTGCATGCAGTACAGGCAGGATCATAAAATACTTGGTGCATTAGGATAATAAGACAGAGTGAAGAATAGAATGTTACTGTTATAGAGAAGATACACAATGAGAGAGATCAATATTTAAATTTAAAATTTGAGAGATCCATTCAGAAATCTGACAACAGTGTGGAAGAAGCTGTTCTTGAATCTGTAGGAATGTGTGTTTAAGATTTTGTATCTTCTGCCCAATGGAAAAGGTTGGAAGAGATTTTAACTGGGATGGGAGGGGTCTTTGATGATGTTGGCTGTCTTCCTGAGGCAGCAAGAAGTGAACCTGGACTTGTTGTAATCGTGCTTCCATGTCTCCATATCTGTCGGCAGCAGATAGGGTTTTATTAGCTGCTCAATCCGAGGAACAGCATCTCTGCACAGTTTATAGCATCACTCACTTCCCCCACCCTTCCACACCCAATAGGAAATTCCACAACTTCGGAGTTTGACCCCATGTTGTCAGTTCTCCATTTTCCTTATGTTCCACCCCTCAGCACCAGCACACCTACCTCCTTCCCCCCGCACACACACACCCCCCCCCCCCCCCCCCCCCCACCACCACAACCACACACAGTAGGAAAGGTACAGTCTGCTGAGGCCGATCAGAAACTGCAAGAACACTGCAACACAGATGTTTCCTCAGAAGCATTAGTGAAAATTAGCAACTGATAAAGACTGAAGTTAATAGGGCTTTTAGAGCAAGGGCAACCCCTCCAAGGGATTAGTTTTGACGTAAGTGTATTAGGGCATTGACCTCTTGGTTTCAATGGCACACCAGCCTACCATGGAATGGGAGAACAGGCATTGAGCTGGTGACTTTTACACAAGGTAGAAAAGGTGTTCAAATGCCAATGAAGACTACAATATTACCACCACCTGGGATTTTGACTATTTCAATTAGCTGCCACCTCTGTGGAGTAGGCTGTCTGGCTGATTTACCAACAATACCTGGGAAATTTTCCGGTGGTAAGAATGTGCCATGGAGTTGATGTAATGTTGCTTCCACCTAACCTCTCATCCCCAAACCCCCAGAAAGTCAAAGGTTATGGGGGGACAGACAGGGAAATGAACTACAATCATATCAGTGACAAGCTCAGTGGTTGACAGATTAGACTCAATGAGCCATGAGGCCAGTTCCTGCTCATGTTTCTTATCGTCATATGACCTAATCTCCATAGGTCAAGGAAGGAGCAGCCTATTTAATCTGTCCATCTCTTCGGAACACACTGCACAACTTACTGTGCCTCTTGTTTTTGATCAGATTTTGCAGTTCAAGTTTTGGAGGACATTGAGCTGGTCACCACTAATGGGAGTGGTAACGTTATTGCAATTTCTACAGTGCTCATGCTTGGGCCAAAATCCAGAAGTTGTTGTATGCACGAATGAGCTCTGGGTAGCATCTGTTGATAGTCTCTTTGTTAAGTAACATAGATATGTAGTTGAACACTAACTTTTATGTTGTTTTGTTTAAAGTTGGTAATAATAGCACAGCAGGGCTTATACTCTTCAGAACGGCACAAGCAGGAGTACATATGAACTTTCAGAAGTAAGTGCAGACTTTTTCAATGTTGTTCTTTTTTTGTTACTGGCCGATATAATCTTTTAGTGTGGCTTATCAGATTTCTTAAAAGAATATAATTTATTTCACTTTTTTACAGAACTTAAGTAACTTTTTTTTAAATCTATAAATATATCTGACTTATTCTATTAACATTTATCTGACTCTTGATATTTCATTGCAAAAGACTCTTTCACAAGATGAAAGTGACTAAGAAATGTTTAAAAATATCCAACTTAATGTTTCCTTCAAGTTTTAAGATAAAAGACTCTTTAGCAAACTTAAAGTGACTGTTTAAGGGAGCAGCTGATGTTTTAAAAATCTACTTTTATGAATCATACATTGTAAGACGTCTTTGAAATAACAGAGACTGTATAATGCAATACATTGAAGATCAAGCCTTTGACAAAGAAACTTGTCTGTTCCATTCTGTAGAGCAATTTTATCTGATTGCTGTCATATATAATAGTTCAAAAAAGAGCCAGTGTCATTCCTGTGAGCCAATGAGGAAGCACTGTTACAAGGTGTTGCTCTACAGGAAGGTTTGACCCAATAGCCCACAGATAGGACTGTGCTAGAATTGGGGGAAAGGGAGGGTCCCCACATGAATATCACTGGGCCACGCACTGTGGACCACCCAAACAGTCTCAGCTCCATTTGTCAAAATGACTAGACAACAGCTGGTAATTGATGTATTTGGACATCAGAAGTGACAACACTCCCCTTTCTCCCATAGAATATCAAACCAAAGAATAATGTTGATGTAAAGTCAAATAAATTTGCTTCAACTTCAAAGACAGATTGCCAGACTTTTGAGGTAATTATTAATGAGGAACATCAACTCTGTTTATTGAAAGACATTTACGCCATTTGTGTAAATTAGCATTTTTATAGTACTCTGTAGACCATTGTGATGTCAAAATGGTTAATTTTCATAAAGTTATTTTGAATATTTCAGAATGACTACACACTGAGGTGTAAATGTAACACACTTAAGGTGCAAGAAACCAAGTGCTGGATCTTATGTTCATTTGGCTAAGTCCAAGTTGTGGGTGTGACTTTCGGACAGATGTTTCCACTGAAGTACTTAATAAGTTTGCTTGCCAAATCTTACCAAACTCGCTTCAATAACTACCTATTCCAACTCCAGTAGTCTCCCTCACATCTGGTTCCAGCCTCATCTTACTCTGCTATGTTTGTAGAACAACTCAAAGCTCAGCGGATATCCCAGCATCCCTTGGTTTTTCAAAACCCATTGTGCACGAGGACAAGCACTGTCAGCTGGAGCTTCCCTGCTTGGTTCCTGACATTTGACCTGGACATTGGAAATGGTAGGAAATGGGCACCTCGCTTTATAGGCGGGGACCTAAAGATCCTGCTGGAAAGGATAGTGCAGAGGTGTGGATTCCTCTTCCATTATATCCAGCAATGTAGAACATGACAGTACAACATACCAGCCTGGTCTGAGCTTACCAATGAGGTTAAAGCAGTCTCAGCCATCTGGAGGAATGCACATCACTGTCAGTGGGAACAAAATTGTAGGAAGAATGTCCACTCTGGTAACATAAGTGCAACCAGTTTCTGTCCGATACCTCACACTCACTCTATCTCTGCTACTGCACCCACTTCCCACCAAAGTTTATGCTCTACCACTCTTACTTTTTGCCCGTGACACCTCATCACCCACCCCAAGCTGCAGTGGCCCTCTGTTATCATTCGCTCAGGACACTTCCCATCTGCACCAAAGGTGCCACCCACTTTCATCTCCCACAATACTTTCAGGATGAAATCCAGCCTGCAAAAGGGCAGAAAGACTGACATTCAGCTCCTTACCCTTTATGTGGCCAGCATCCTGACTCTGACAGTCAAAAGTAAGCACTCAACTATTCTGATGCTACTTTCCAGCACTTGGCCTATAGCCTTGCATGTCTTGTCTTTGCACAGCACATCTAAATGCTTCTTAAATTTCATGAGGATTTCTGTCTCTACCATGCTTACAGGCAGCAATTTCCAAATTCTCACCACCTTCTGGGTGAAAATTATTTTCCTCACATCCCCCTAAACATCCTGCCCCTTATCATAAACCTATGTACTCTGATCATTGATCACTCCACCAAGGGGGACTATTTCTTCCTGCCTACCCTATTTATGCCCCTCAAATTTATATATCTCAATCATGTTCACCTTAATATCCTCTGCTCCAAAGATAACAACACTAATCTATCCAATCTCTCTTCACAGCTAAAGCTCTTTATTCAAGCAATACCCTGGTAAATCTCCTCTGTTCTCTCTCCAGTACTATCATGTCTTTCTTAAAATGTGGATTCCAGATTTAATGTCGATTCAATGTTCATATTTTTTTTAATGCCAGTGACATTATTTTATGTCAAAACCTTTTTCATGGATAACAACTAGAACAGGAAACATGGCATTTGGGGACAACAAAAAAGAGATAAATACACCGGAGCCATGTTAAGTCACTGACCTCCTCCCCTCTGGAGATCTTCCATCCACAGCTTTATAATACACCATACACATCCCACTTCCATCTTTATTTCCCAAAATCCACAAACAGGACTGCTCAGCAGACCCATTATTATAGCTGTCCCTGCCACAGTGAACTTATTTCTTCCCGTGATGACACTATTTTTTCTCCCCTTGTTCAGTCTCTTCCCAGTCTCTTTGTGATTTTTCTGATGCTTAACATCAGTTCCACAGATGGCAGCTTTCCAGCCCTAGCTGCCTCTTTCTCACCATGGATATGCAATCCCTTGACATGTTCACCCCATCAGGATGGTCTGAAGACCTCCAACTTCTTCCTTGAAAGAAACCCAAAACAGTCTACACCCACCACCACCCTCCTTCGTCTAGCTGTGCTCACTCTCACTTTGAACAATTTCTCCTTGCCTCACTTTCTCCAAAGTCAAACATGTGGCTGTGAGTACAGACATGGGTCCCAGTTCTACCTGTCTCTTTGTGGGGTATGTTCCCCAGTGGTCCTACTTGAGTCTGCCACAAGTCTTTCTCCAATATATCGATGATGCAGCCATTTAACAAATGACAGGCTATCAATTGGCTCAAGGCAAGACATAGATCTGCTTTTGAGGAGGAAGTCCCACTTATGAGGGTTGCAAGTGAATTAGATGACTGGTAGCTCTTGACCCCCAGCAGTAGAAGTTGGAATAGTGTTCACTGCTGGAACTACAGCTGCTCCATGGAAAGGAACAGCCAATGGAGGCCTGATCAAAGGTAAGCTCAGGCTGTTGGCAGGGTCTAGCTGATAGGACCCAGGGAAAGGAGTGAGTGGCAGTGAGGGCTGGCTTACTGAAACAGGATGGGGGAAGGGATAAAGGGAATGTGAGCTTAAAGGAGAGTGTCTCTGATGGGCATACAGCAAGCAGCCCCCACTTCCTTTACACTAAGTCACCTTCAAATGTGCTGGAAAGGCACCATAAGCTCTCTCCCAACACATTTATCCCTTAGATTTACTTTTAGTTGAAGGTGGGGAAAAACATGGAGGACAGAGTTTGTGATCTGAAGTTGTTGAACTCAATGCTGAATCCAGAAAATGAGATACTGTCTCACTAGCTTACACTGGGCTTCTCTGGAACACTGCAATAGATCCACGGTGGAATATATTGCTCTTTCAATGTTTTATTATGGATTATTATGTGTATATTTTAAGGTAATATGAACAAAATTATAAACTTAGATCAAAGCATTGAAAGGGGGCACTTCTATTGGGAGAATATTAAAGATAAAGGCAGTAATTCCCTGTTTAAAGACAACATACTGGAAATTTGAAACAAACACAGAGATTGCTGGAGAAACTCAGCAAATGTGGCAACATCCATGAAGAAAGAAAAGGTTAATGTTTCGAGCCCAGAATGACTTCTCCAGAACCGCTCTTCTGAAGTTTCTGAGTTTATCCAGTGTTCTCTGCGTTCATCCTCAATCAGCAGTGGATGTTGTGGCAAGGAGCAGCCACAGAGCAGAAATAAAGAGAATCCCCATGAATATTGTGTTAAAATGGGATGGACAGAAAGATATTATCACAGGTGGGCAACCATATCATTTGGATAGACATCAATTATTACTATGAACACCGGTTTGACACAAGTTGACATTTTTGTTAGAAGAGGATACATGATGATTGATTCTGATTCGTTTTATTTAGAGATTCAGTTTTATGGGAACAAATCCACTTACAGCTACTAAAAGATGCTTCCACTTGTTTTCTTCAGCTGCAAACTACTGAAGGTGTTTGCTCATCATTTTTCTCATCTATTGATTTAATTTGGGAACTAAGCTGTCCACCTCTCTGGGGTCAATACCCAATAGATGCAGGTCAAGATGCTCTGTCTGGTACCTTGGCAGAGCCTGGAAGAATATTTGCTTTGTCAGGTTATTGCTGAAAGTATCAGAGAAAAATGGCATAGACACACTGCAGGTTTAAAAAACGAATTGCTAATTGATGTACAGGAAACAAAAAGATTTTAAAAAGAGCTACACTCCAGCCTTAAATAAGTAATTTCATTTGTGCTATTAAGTGATTTTATTTGTGTTTTCAAGCAATTTTAACTGTGTTATGAAGTGCATGTATTTACGCAGTGAAGTGATTTTATTTGTGCTCTGAAGTTCTGTTATTTCACTTGGCAGAATATTGAATCGAGTCGGTGTGCACAGAGAACTTCAGGCCTCTTATGGACCCCACTGTACATTCTGCTGTCCCCAGCCAGGAAGTCCCTGAGTCGAAATTCCAGAGTCCATCCCCCTCTCGCACTGTTTAAAAGAAGCACACGACCCAACTCTGCAACTCCTTGAACGGTAAAGGCGGTGTCCTACTGCACACGGAGTGGATTGGGATGGGAGTGCCGTGGAGAGCTGGGTGGACCGGTGTGATCTGAGCGGGGTGACTTGGAGCACGCTTGACCGCCTCGCTGAGCCGCTGAAGGGAGCTGGGACCGTCCGGAGGTGTTTGTCACCCGGCAAAGGCGGTGCTGCAGCGGCTCGGAGCCTGGTGCCCGGAGCAGCAGCTCCCTCCCCCACCACCTCAGAAGGCAGCCGACCCTGGTGAATGAAGGGAGGTGGGCGGAGGGCGGGCAATGCCGAGGATCGGTTCGACCGAAAGGGAGAGGCGAGCGGCCCCAGTACCGAGTGTAGCAGCAGCAGCAGCATCGCCCTGCACTGGAGCCCAGCATGGTGAAGGAAAACCCGCTGCAAATCCCCACGCCACCCTGCATTGCTCTATCCCCTTGTGCCTGGCTTCTCCTCCAAACAAACTAACCGCTCTCTTGCTGATGTTCCCCAAAGCCCGGCTACATTCCCGCCGATGTCAGTCACAGTGATAGAGTGCTCCAGGACCTGACCTCTCCAGTCAACCGAGTGGAGGGGGTTGGGGTGGGGTGGGGAGGGGAGTGGGGGGGAGGAAAACTTCGCCGTCTCCGTCATGATTGGTGCCCTGGCTGGGTTTTCAGTGGCGAGTTTACTGACCTTCGGTTACTTGTCCTGGGACTGGCTGGAACCTGAACTCCAAGCCCCCGGTTTGCAGGATCCCGGCGGCGAGATCGCCTCCAGACCGCACATCGTCTTCATCCTCGCTGACGACCAGGGCTTCCACGATGTGGGCTACCACGGCTCCGAGATCCACACCCCGACCCTGGACAGACTTGCTGCGCAAGGAGTTAAGTTGGAGAACTACTACATCCAGCCCATCTGCACCCCGTCCAGGAGCCAGCTCATGACAGGCCGGTTAAGTATTGAGCACGTTCTGTTTTTGCAGATCCCTGCCCCTGACTGCTTGTCCGCTCACTCTCCCTCTCCTTGCACGCTGCCGCCAAGAATTGCAAGGCAGTCGACAGTTAGGTGCCGTGAATAAATGTGAGTCAGACGGGACCTGCAGGTAACGCAAATAAAAACTGCAGGTGAAGTTTATAAAACCTGCCGGAACCCTGCTAATGCGCTGAAATATATATTTTCTTCTGGATTACAAGTTATAAAGAATTCACAGTGTGTGGTAAGACATAAAAGCATGGCTCTTTAAAACGTCCTCTTTACGAGGTGTTGACAGAAGAGGTAAATGTAATTTGTTTGATTTATTATTTTCTGTAATCCTTCACAGCAAGTACTGGAGAGAGGTATCCTCCATATCTTATGGAGATGTCCTCCCTCTTATGATTTTTACAAAGAGGAGTTATTCTCCTCGTGACAGTCAGAAAGATGAGTATGTCGGCCTTTCCCCCTCAGGGTTTGAATACTAACGTGTGCAAACAATGGCTTCATTGTACAGAGTTTGGTCAGCCCCAATCTCAACCACTGTAACCAGAATGGAGACTAAACGTCAGGAAAGGTTTGTTGGATTTGGAAATGATGGACAGCTCAGATCCAGCAGAATGATAACGGTGCTTAAGGGGTTAACTTCGAAAGCTCCTGCCCTGCTGATTAGCCAGCTTGTTGTCCATGGCTATGTTCAAGGAGAATAGTGCAAGGATAGGGGTCTGGTCAGAGAACAGGGGAAGCCACAGTGTGCATTTTTACATAAATAAAAGCAAAATACTGAAGATGCTGGAAATCTGAAATTAAAAAAAAGAGCAGGAAGTGCTTGAGAACCTCAGCAGTTTCAACAGCATCTGTGGAGAGTTGATATGACTTCTTCAGAGCTCATTCTCACACCGGGTTCAATTTGCAATTCAAAGGGATGGTGGGATGAAGTGGGAAGGAGGGACATTGTCATCTTTGATAGTTTCAATCCAGCTGCTGGCCATGGCTTCAAGCATGGCCACTTCAATAATGCCCACCACTGTGCAATTCCATCACCAGTTAGCAGCTGATACCTGAATTCTACCTGCAAGGGAGAGGACATTGCGGGGGGGGGGGGGGGGGGGGGGGTATGGTTCAATCCACTTGAGGTCCAGTTGAACGGTTGACAATGCGTGGAAGCCGTGAAATGCAGATCACAGCAAAGCAAAGTGCATGAGGATGAGTTGAATGTGGGCCAGGGTCAAGTCAGGTGAAGAAAGTGGAATGTGCACAGCAGACACAATGTTAACAGTGGGAGAAACCATGCAACTGTCAGCAGACAGAGCAAGCATGTGCACACTGTTCTTACTCTGTGTCAGGAGTTACAGCATTCTAGTAAATTTATGTTGCATTTCCTCCAAGGCCAAAATATCTTTCTAAAGATGTGCCCAGAACTGAATACTTTACATCAGATATAGTCTATGAGGGAAGTTCAAGAGAATTACTTTAAACTGCTTGTAATCTTCCCTTTGAGATGCAAAGGCTAGCATTCCATTGCCCTTTATATACATGTAAGTATATATCCATGACATTCAATGATCTCTGTACATGGACTCCTAAGTCTCTTTAAAGCTCCACTGTTTCCAGCTTGTCACTGTTCAGGAAACACTCTGTTTTAAACTTTATACATACAAAATAAATGACCTCACAATTAACAACATTGAAATCCAGTTGCCATAGTCTTATCCATTTACTTAATCTATTACTATAAATTTGAAATGTTTTTTTTAGATTAGATTATATACAGCATGGAAACAGGCCCTTCAGCCCAACAAGTCCACATCAACCCATTCCCCAACACTACAGGCAATGTAGCATGGCCAATTCACATAACCTGCACATTTTTGGACTGTGGGAGGAAACCCAGGCAGATACGGGGAGAATGTACAAACTCCATACAGAGAGTTGCCACAGGCAGGAATTGAACCCAGGGCTCTGGCACTGTGAGGTAGCAGTGCTAACCTCTGTGCCACTATGCCGTATAACTTTTAAAATTTAATCAGATTTCTTAAGCATGATCTTCCAACTACATTGATAATATTGACAACTATACTTGTGAATTACTTGAATTTTGGCTATCCCTGCATTGAAATCATTACGAAATAGCAAGCAGTTGAGGCCAGTGTTGTATGTTACTGTTGCCATCCTGTCACTTAGAGTACTTGCCCATCATTGTTACACTCTGCCACTCAGTCACTCTCCTGAGTACAGGTAAATCAATTCCAACTTCACGAGTTTTAAATTTAGCTAACAAAACTTTATCAAATGTCTTCGCAATCCGCGTCAAAGAATCCATTGATGCTCACTTGATTACTGTGTTAGTTATAACTTTAGAAATTTAATCAGGTTTCTTAAGCATGATCTACCCTTTTCAGATCCATTTTGGCTCACTCCAATCAGCTGAAAATGCTCAGTCACTCCAATGCTGTTTTAGTACCTTGTAATTTGGTGACAACGTAATAACCAAAAAGGGCGATAACTCTTTGATTTCCTTTTCTCACCTCTTTAGTAGAGTAACTTGTGCAATTTCCCATCAATAGCAATCACTCCTTATTTAAAAGAAGATTATAAATCCATAACTAGGTCATCTGCAAAACTCTTGCCTATTTCTTTTAATCCTTAGATGAAAACCATCTGATCTTGGCTACTTGTCATTTTTTAGTAACATTATTTAGTAACAGGTTTGTTAATTTTCTGATGTTAATTTTGGTGAGTTCCACCAACTCCCCCACCACCAACTCCCCCACCACCAACTCCCATCCCTAATTTGGTACTGGTTTCTTAGAAAGTCCACAATGCTGTCCTTATCGTCTACTGTAATACTGATGAAAAATAATCTTACACATGCCCTTCTTTTTCTCATTTTGATTTATATTATCACCAGTTTTTAAATGACTCATGTTGCTGTCATTTACCATCTTTATATAAATGTAAAAGATTTTTATCATGATTTTGGCATCTAATCACTTTTGTAGCTCATGCTATCTGTTTAGTAACCCTTTGCTTTTGTTGTAACTCTCCCATTTACTAGGTTGAGTGATTTTTCTTTCCTTTACATTTTATTTCATTTTATGTTGTCCCTTACCTCTCTAATTGTGCACACCAGTTTCTTTTTAACAAATAGAGTTGTTGTCCCTTAGGATTAGGCTCAATATCAGATTGTACTTCCACTTCTGTGAAGGGCCTTGGGCAATTTGCAACATAAAAGTTGGTTCATAAATGAGAAATGGAGTATTTTTGGCAGCCCTACTTAAAATGCTAAATTCTGAACTATCGATGCATCAGTTCAGAATGCACATTATTAAAGTATGTATGAGAAAGAATGGAGATTGTGGTAGAACGTAACATGAAGTAAATGAGTAATATACCAACAAAGTTGAAAAGTGTGATGCTGGAAAATCACAGCCAGTCAGGCAGCATCTGAGGAGCAGGAGAATCGACGTTTCGGGCATAAGCCCTTCATCAGGAATTGAAGGAATATAGCAACAAAGCCTCATTTTAGATAACCCTAAGTTTCAATGCCAATAGAAAACATAATGAAATAGTGATACTAATCTTACAGCCCAGAATACTAGGGTCTTCAAACAGAGAGCATGAGGGGTATATCAGTTTTCATGAAGTAGTAAATCCATTAATAGTGCATCCTCATTGAATTTTGGATAGTCTTAGACATCAAATTTTTGAGCAGAATTTATCATTAGTGTGTATAATGAGGACTTATCAGTTCTCATAAGGAGCACTTCAACCACTTCCATTCATTTTTACATCCTAATGATTTAACATTGTTTTACAAATCTCTCATGACATTTTAGTGATGCAGCAAGATGCTGCTTGCAAGTTGGCTTGTAGCAAAAAGATGCAGGATAACACTTGCATTGCTCTCAAACAGCTGGTTTCTTGTTCATGATATGACTCTGACTGCCAAGTAGTTGCTCAATGCTTTCCAAGTCAGGAGCTGACCAAGGAGGAGTCTCAGCAGAGGATTAAAAGTAGAATTTCCCAACCTGAAAATTGTGTTGCATAAGTTTTAAGAAGTGGAAAAAAAAGAGTAATTAGACTAGGAAACTTGGATCTCATTCCAAGTCTTGGCTGAGCTATCAGCTCCTGTTAGGTGGCCTAGATAGACTGAAGCACTAGGTGCAATGTTAAGTTAAAATCAAATATTTATTTCAAAGCTGCACTTTACATTCTGGTGAAGGTATTGCCAGTACACAGAGAATGATATTAGGAATTATCAGAAGTCATTCACTTGTATTATCAGATAGACCATGAGACTGAAGCTAAGTTTTTCATGCTGGAACTAATAGGTTGTAAATATCAACCAGAGCTACTTGTATTTTCAATTGTCTATTTCAGGAAATCAACCAGTGTGGCAAACTGACTGTATATCTTTAAAATTCCCACAAGTAATCAGCTTTTATTTTATTCATTCTCAGGATGTAGGCTGTGTGGCACTTATGGCCCATCCTTAATTCTCCTTGAAAAGACAGAAGCGAGGGGGCTTCTTGAACTGCTGCAGTCCTTGGGATGTAGGAACACCCAAGATGTTGAAGGGGAATAATTCCAGGGTTTTGACACAGTGAAGAAATAGTGATATAGTTCCAAGTCAGGATGGTGCATGGCTTGGAAGGAAACTTACAGCTATGTTTTCCCATGGATCTGTCCTTGTCCTTGTAGGTTGCAGAGGTGATGGAAGATGCATCTAAAGAGCCTTCAGTAAGTTGTTGCAGTGCAATTTCTAGATGGTACAAACTGCTAAGACAATGCATCCACAGTAGAGAGAGTGAATGCTGAAGTTGTTGGATGGGGCATCCATCAAGCAGTCCACTTTGTCCTGGATGGTATTAAGCTATATGACTGCTGTTGGAGCTGCACTCATCCAGACAAGTGGGGAGTATTTTATCATGTTCTTGACTTGTGCCTTGTAAATAGGCTTTGAAGAGACAGGTGATGAGCTACCCACTCCAGAACTCCCAGTCTTCTATTTGCTCTTGTGGCCACGGTATTTATATGGCTGGTTCAATTACATTTGTGGTTAATGGTGACCCCAGGAATGTTGATAGTGGAGAATTCAGGAATTTTCATGCTGTTGAGTGTCTAACTTTGAGAGGTGGGTACACTCTGTAGAGAATTTGTGAGACTACACTCAGAGTATTTCTGCACTGTAGTGGTCACCCCATGTAAAGAAGAGTGTGAGTGCGTTGGAAGCAATTCAGAGAAGATTTACCAGACTAATACCTGGAATTCAAAGGTTATCTTCTGAGGAAAGGTTGGACAAGAGTAGATTTGTATTGTTGACTTGATTGATACGTTTAAGAGCTGAGAGTCTGGAACTGGAAGAGCACAGCAGGTCAGGCAGCATTCAAGGAGCAGAGAATCAAACTTTCAGGCATAAGCCCTTCCTGATGCCCGAAACGTTGATTCTCCTGCTCCTCAGATGCTGCCTGACCTGCTATGCTTTTTCCAGCACCACACTCAGGACTCTGATCCCCAGCATCTGCAGTCCTCACTTTCTCCTGACATGTTTAAGATCCTGCGAGAACTGCACAGGATAGATATGGGCAGGATATTTCCTCTTATTGGAGAAGCTATGAATATATCTGTTGACAAATCATGCATTGCCCATTCAAAACAAGTGAGACAAAACTTCTTTCTCTCAGAGGGTTGTAGGTCTTTGGAACCCGCTTCCTGAGTGTCACTAGCATCTCCATGTGGCAAAGAGGGTGTAGGGTTTTCAACAAGTTGTTGTACCTGCTGAGCCATTCTCCTGATTCCCAACCTACCTCAGCAGCAGCCACCTCTCCAAGCAAGGCTATTGAGTTTCCAGAGCTTCTAGCCCAGTGAGCAGGCCAACTGCTTGCTCTTCTTAATGGGACACAACTTCAGAGGTGGATAGGCATTCACAGGGAAGATTATTTCATGGGCTGACTCTCCTGCCATATTTGGACTCAGGGCACTGATTTTCACCGTGCTGGAGAGAGGCTCCATTGCAGCAAAACTACTGGAGAAGCCAGGAGTTCCAAATCCCACCCTAAAATCCAGCATCTCACATTTTTGTTTGAGGCAGGATTGGGCATGGGCCATGGTTCATGGTCTCAGTGGGAGTTGGCAAATTAAAAACTAGAAGACTTGTAGGAAAAGTTTCTTAAAAACAAGTTAAGAATTAAGTAAATCAGATAGCGATGATGGGCCAGGTGATGTGTTGTACCTGTGGGAGCTGGTGGACCCCATTGTGGTCTACATAATGACCACATCTGGAGCAAGTCTTGGTTACTTGAGGAACTCCAACTCAGAGTTGATGAGCTGGTGTCTGAGCTTCAAATATTGCAACACATCAGAGAGGTGGAGAGTTACCAGAATGCTGTGTTTCAGGAGGCAGTCATACCCCATAGATTAGCTACCACAAATTTAGTCAGTGGTCAGGGACAGGAGGATGTGACTATGAGCAAGGCAGTTAGAGACATCCAGGAGGTAATGTTGAAGAAGCCTCAGCCTTTCAGCTTGTCTTAACAGTTTTGAAATTCTTGCTCCCTGTGTAGATGAGAGTGGCGGCTGCAGGGAAGCTAATCAACTGACCACAGCACTGTGGTACAGGGAGCCTTTCAAAAGATTAGATTAGAAGGGAAAAAAGAGAAATATGGTTGTAATCAGGGATTGTATAGTCAGGAGAATAGACACTGTTCTTTGTGTCTAGGATTGAGAGTCCCGAAGGTGTGTTGCCTACCTGATGCCTGAGTTCAGGATATCTCATCTGGGATGTAGAGGAACTTGGAATGGGAGGGGAAAGATCCAGTTGTTGTGGTCCATCTCCAGATTACTACCTGAGCCATGAGCTAATTGGCACAGGATCAAGAGGATTAAGATTAATGTTAGAGAGGTAAACATGTAGCCGAAAAGTTGGTGTGGGAGAAATGGGTTTGAATTCATGTGACATTGGCACCAGTACTGAGGAAGGAGGGAGCTGTTCCAATGGGACAGGCTCCCCATGAATCATGCTGGGACCCGAATCCTGGCGAATTGCAAAACTAGGGCTGTGGATAGGGCTTTAAACTAAATAGTAGGAGGTTGGGTTCAGTTGTAGGTTAGAAATGGGCAGATTGTTACCAGAAAATGAAAGGAAAGGACAGAATGTGTGAATGTCTTAGCAATGTCCAAGGAAGGATAAAGGTGTAGGGAAACTTGATAAAGAACAAAGTTAAATGCTTTGTATTATAATGGACTCCCCCATCCCAGGGAAAAGACCTTGTCTATCTACCCTGTCCATGACCTCTATGAGGTCACCCCTCAGCCTCTGATGCTCCAAGGAAAACAGCCCCAGCCTATTCAACCTCTCCCTATAGCTCAAACCGTCCAACCCTGGCAACATCCTTGCAAATTTTTCCTGAACCTTTTCAGGTTTCACAACATCCTTTTGGTAGGAGGGAGACCAGAATTGCGCATAATATTCCAAAAGTGGCCTCACCAATGTCCTGTATAGCTGCAAAATGACCTCCCAACTCCTACACTCAATGCTCTGACCAATAAAGGAAAGCATATCAAATGCCTTCTTCACTATCCTATCTATCTGGGACTCCATGGTATAATACAGAATTTGCTAATGGCCAGGAAACAGCTAGTGGGAGTAAGGGCTTCTTTTTCAGGTTGGTGATCAGTGGGGTTCCATAGGGATCAGTACTGGGACTGCAACTGTTTACAATATATATTAATGATTTAGAGGAAGGAAGTGACTGTACTGTAGCTAAATTTGCAGAGGATGTAAAGCTATGTGAAAAGCAATTTGAGAGGGATACAAAAAGCTTGCAAGAAGCATATTGATAGGATAGGTAAAGTGGGTAAAAAAAGAGTATAATGTGGCAAAGTGTAAAGTTATTCATTTTGGGAAGGAGAAAAGAACAAACAGTATTACTTAAATGGAGAAAGCTTAGAAGGCTGCAATGCAAAGAGACTTGGGAGTACTTGTGAACAAAACACAGAAAGCTAGCACACCAATATATGAGGTAATCAGGAATGTTAACTCTTACTTCAAGAGGTTTGGAATATAACAGCAGGGAAGCTTTAGTGCAACTATACAAGGTGAGATCTCATCCAGAGTATTGTGTGCGATTTTGAGAAAAGATATTATTTAATTGTAAGCAGTTCAGAAATGGTTCACTCAGATGATGTCCAGTAATGGGAAGATTGTCTTATAAGTCAAGATTAAACAGGTTGGGACGCTATTCACTATAAGACCATCATATGACATTGGAGTAGAACTAGAGCTGAAAATGTGTTGCTGGAAAAGCGCAGCAGGTCAGGCAGCATCCAAGGAACAGGAGAATTGACGTTTCGGGCATAAGCCCTTCTTCAGGAATGGCTTATGCCTGAAACGTCGATTCTCCTGTTCCTTGGATGCTGCCTGACCTGTTGCGCTTTTCCAGCAACACATTTTCAGCTCTGATCTCTAGCATCTGCAGTCCTCACTTTCCCATTGGAGTAGAACTAGGCCATTTAGCCCATCGAGTTTGCTCTACCATTCGATTCCGGCTGATACTGGAGTTTAGGAGAATGAGAGATAATCTCATTGAAACACATACAATTCTTAAGGGGCTTGACAGGATACATGCTAAGGTGTTTCCCCTCATGGGAGACTCTGGAACCAAAGGGCATAGTCTCAGAATTAAAGGGTGCCTATTTAAGACTGAGATGAGGAGGATTTTTTTTCAGAAGGTTCTGAGTCTTTGGAACTCCATGCCACAGAGAGCTGTGAGTACAGAATCCTTGTGCATATTTAAGGCTGGCACAGATAGATTCTTGATCTGTAGGGAAATTGAGGGTTATGTGGAAGTGAGGAGTATCCGATCATATTGAATGGTGGAGCAGGCTCGAGGGGCCGAATGGCCTGTTCCTGTTCCTATTGCTGATGGTCTTATGATAATTTTGGAACTGTGAACACAGTGCCTGGGTGCACCTTTTCTCCTCCCTGTTGCCCAGCCTAGATTTCGCTCACGCTAATGCCCTCTGCTCTACTAAAAATGGGAAAGTGCAGGTAGATGTTTCTCAATATCAGGTTTGTAGAGCTGGCACTTCTCCCACCTATGCCTACCCGACCCGAAAGAGAAGATGAAAGCCGAGGGCTCTCGCTTGGTTCGAGTGACGGAGTCCTGAAGTCTGTGGCAAAATCCAGGTTGCTAACTTCACTTCAGTCTCCACAGATGTTATCCAAGCTGCCAGTTCTAACATTTTCCATTTTTATTTATTGACTTAGTTTCCACTTTGTTTGAAACAGGTGCTATGCTTGGTAATAGCACAGTTTTGGCACCTTAAAAATGTCTATCTTCCAACTGTAAATAAATCTGGCCAAATTGTGAGGACTATGCACATTGATTTAGTGGTTTTCTATTTTCCAGCTTTTGAGCTGATGGGAGAAATGTTCTCCAGTAGATAGTACATTGTGATTTTGATTGTTTCTTTCAAGCTGAACGTGGAAACCCAGGGCATAAATAACAAACAATAAAATCATAAGTGAGTAGGAAGTTTGGAATTGGTTTTGGCAAATAGCTGCCCTATACCAATGCTTTTGTTTAAGCTAAGTTCTAGTTGTTTCGAATATAAAATAAATATTTACTTTTTACAGCCATATGCACATTGGTGAGAAGCAGTTGTCAGGGTAATACAATTACAGAAGACTGATTGTATCTGGACATTGTCTGACATACTGAAAGTACCAAATAAACATTTAAAAAGTAACCATGTTGATCCGTTTCCCCTGAAACACTAATTTTCTAATCAGAACCTAATATGTTGCAGGCTAGCATTATTTAGGTGTTTTTTTAAAATCAAGTTTTTACTGCCTACCCATCTCTTTGAGGCCCATAATAAGGAACACATTTTGGACCTATGCCAATAAAATTCCACATCTATTACAGCACCATTCGTTAAACCAGAAAGTGTAGAATGGGTTTTAGCTTTCAAATATGCAGAAATGTCAGACAGAATGAAGTACATTCAACAAAGCTAAGCTGATTCTTTTCACACAGATTCATTTAACTACATTCTTTTCAGCCTACTAAATGCTCCAGTTTGGTACGGGAATAGTTCCAAATAGTTTGTGTTCTGACTGAACATGTAAAAAGTATTGCACATAAATGGATCCTGTAAAAGGGAATTTTATTTCATTAGGGACAAGAGGGAGGAGAACAATTACAGGAAAAGCTTGTAGTTGTCTTATCTCTGTTTTTTACCAGAAGTATAACTAATGACTTTCTGCAGTGTTATCAGGAAGGCTTTCTCTGCAGTGTTGACAATGATGATATCACAACTGAAATACTTCCATGGGAACATTAACCCAAATCTAAAGCTGCCGTCATCTGGAATGTGAAATAATTAATGTAATAACACCAGACTCTATTAGAAAGCCAGAGGTTCTGTGGTGCAACATTTTTTAAGCTATCAATCCAGATGATTTAACAAAGTCATCTTTGATCTTTTCAATTCAATTTTAATGAGATTTTATTCATCCACATGCTTGAACAAGTATGATTTTTTGCTTTGATTTATTATTGTCACATGTACCTAGATACAGTGAAAAGTTTTGTTTTGTGTGCCGTTCAGGCTGATAATACCATACAAAGTGCATTAGGGTAATAGAACAGAGCAAAGAATACATTGCTAGGTTGCAAAGATGGTGCACAAAGACTGAGGTCAACATTAAATTGAAACTTGAGAGGTGCCATTTAAATGTCTAATAACGGGGGGAAGAAGCTGTTCTTGAATCTGTTAGTCTGTGTTTTTAAGCCTTTTTTCTATCTTTTGCCAATGGAAGAGGTTGGAAAAGATTATAACCGGGGTGGGCGGGATCTTTGATTATGTTCTGGATTAGTGGTGCTGGAAGAGCACAGCAGTTCAGGCAGCATCCAACGAGCAGCAAAATCGACGTTTCGGGCAAAAGCCCTTCATCAGGAATAAAGGCAGTGAGCCTGAAGCATGGAGAGATAAGCTAGAGGAGGGTGGGGGTGGGGAGAGAGTAGCATAGAGTACAATGGGTGAGTGGGCGAGGGGATGAAGGTGATAGGTCAAGGAGGAGAGGGTGGAGTGGATAGGTGGAAAGGAAGATAGGCAGGTTGGACAAGTCAAGGAGACAGTAACTGAGCTGGGCGCCTCCTAACAGAGCGCTTTAGGGAACATCTCCGAGACACCCGCACCAATCAACCAAACCGCCCCGTGGCCCAACATTTCAACTCCCCCTCCCACTCTGCCGAGGACATGGAGGTCCTGGGCCTCCTTCACCGCCGCTCCCTCACCACCAGACGCCTGGAGGAAGAATGCCTCATCTTCTGCCTCGGAACACTTCAACCCCAGGGCATCAATGTGGACTTCAACAGCTTCCTCATTTCCCCTTCCCCCACCTCATCCTAGTTTCAAACTTCCAGCTCAGTTACTGTCTCCTTGACTTGTCCAACCTGCCTTTCTTCTTTTCCACCTATCCACTCCACTGCTTTTGCCCGAAACATCGATTTCGCTGCTCGTTGGATGCTGCCTGAACTGCTGTACTCTTCCAGCACCACTAATCCAGTATTTGGTTTTCAGCATCTGCAGTCATTGTTTTTACCTCTTTGATTATGTTGGCTGCCTTTCCGAGGAGTATAGGTGGAGTCAATGGATGGAAGGTTGGCTTGTGTGATGGACTGGGCTGTGTTCACAACTCTCTGTAGTTTCTTATGGTCCTGGACAGAGCAGTTGCCATATCAAGCTGTGATGCATCCAGATAGGAATCTTTCTATGATGCATCTATAAAAATTGGTAAGAGTCTTTTCGGCACAGTTCAATATAATATCAGTATAGGTTGTAGGAGCTGAAGTGAGAAATAGTCTTGCACACCCATGCAGCGGTGAAGCCCAGGCCAAAAATAAACGGAAAGAACTGCGGATACTGGAAATCAGAAAGGAGAACAGAAATTGCTGGTTCTGAAGAAGGGTCACAGGACCTGAAATGTTAACCTTGATTTCTCTCCACAGATGCAATCAGACCTGCTGAGCTTTTCCAGCAATTTCTGTTTTTGCTTCTGAAGCCTTGTAAATCAATTCTCACACAAACAAGGATGGAGGCATCAGCAGGAAGGAGTGGGAATTCGGGCTGCCATTGGGGGCTGTTGAAAATGATTAGAAACACTGGGATCACAAGAAGTAGAAACCAGAATAGACAGTTCAGCCCATTGATCCAACCATCAGGGTGGGAGAATTGAGAACCAATCACACTGACAGGGAGGAGGGAAAGTTCAAGGTAGGGATGGTCCAAGCCTAATAAGGAAATAAACAAAAATAAATAATGCTACTATGCCAGGCCTCCTCTGAGTCCTTCCAATATTAGTTTTCATAGACATACTCAACACCCTTTAAGATTTCAGGACTTGGAAGTCAATTCTTGTCAGGGTTTGAATTACATAACAGGATCCTGACATGTGAATATTTACAAGGCCCTTATCAGCCAGTGGTTATACCCTCCTGAAACCACAGAATGAAATACAATCTGGACAGAGCCTGACCGGTGTGAGAAGGTTGGTGGAGGGTGCCTGGGTGTGCACAAATCCCAGCTTTGCTTTGTGAAATTTGTGCCTTGTTGACGAAAAGACACATCTTATTGAAATTTTTCATCTTCCCCTCATCTGGACATTTGACATGCAAATGAAAGGATAAGATAAAAAACCTTGTCAAAATATGTCATTTTTTTCAGGCACTATTCAATTTCTGTACTATCAAACAGCTGTTAGGGAAATCATTCAGTGTGAATATTAATGGGATTCTAAGTTATCCTTGTAAGAGGTTGTTTTGCATAATCGGTCGACGGACTTAACCCTTTTGTTTCTTGGAGTATAATTCTGTTTATATGCATTACCATTCAAACATTAAAATTTAAACAGTAAATCTCAAGGTGAGAACTTCTGAAGGAAAAAGATGAACAGAAAGTGAACAAGTAAACCTCAAACATAGGGCCCTTGAGGTCACTTGAGAGCAGTGTGAGCTGTGTTGTCCTCTTTGTATTTTCTTTCCATCTGGGTTAAGGTTAAGGTTCACCTGTATTTTTGTGCCTTGACATGACATGAATTAAGAAGAAAAACATCCAATGCTTCTTCACTGCTTAATCCTGTCAGATTTGGTTATACTTATCAAATGCATGTATTTGGTGTCTGCAGAAAGTTTTAATATCACTGGAATTAGCCCTCTAATTATAATTTATCTGTAAACACCAGTGCTGTCTTTGCAACTCTCCACTGTTAATTTTGAGAACTTGCAAACTGGAGAGATGAAAGAAAAAACAGGAAATTGCATCAGTGGAACAAAGCAAATTCTGATAATATCACTTGGAAAAGAGTCTTACTGTTCCAAGGAACCTTTTGCATGTTGCCTAAAATCAGAGAACACAGAAACTTAAAGTTCAAGATACATGCAGTGGTCTCATTATCAAAATTTGAAAGACTGTTCCTGAAATAACTCCAGAGAGGCTGGTATCATGTCACCAAGTCACCCTTTATTTATATGTCTCATTTCTGAAGGCTTCCCATTTTCCAGCTGTCTTTTTACCTGAGAACATCTCCACCAATCAGCTTTTGCCTAATACCGTCAAAATTGGCCTTTCTCCAATTTATGACTTCAACTTTTAGATCTAGTCCATCCTTTTCCTTCACTATTACAAAACTAATAGAATTATGGTCGCTGGCCCCAAAGAGCTCCTCCACTGACACATCAGTCACCTGTCCTGCCTTATTTCCCAACAGTAGGTCAAGCTTTGTACCTTCTCTAGTAGATGCATCCACATATCAAATCAGAAAATTTCCTTGTGCGCACTTAACAAATTCCTCTCCATCTAAACCCTTAACACTATGGCATTCCCAGTCTGTGTTTTGAAAGTTAAAATCCCCTACCATAACCACTCAATTATTCTTACAGATAACTGAGATCTCCTTACAAATTTGTTTTGAAATTTCCCTCTGACTATTAGGGGTCAATAATGCAATCCCAATAAGTTGACCATCCCTTTCTTATTTCTCAGTTCCACCCAAATAACTTGCCTGGTTGCATTTTTGGGAATATCCTCCCTCAGTACATCTGTAATGCTATATGGACTTTAGTAAGGCATTCGACAAGGTTCCCCATGGGAGACTGGTTAGCATGGTTATATGTCATGGAATACAGGAAGAACTAGCCATTTGGCTAGAGAACTGACTCAAAGGTAGAAGACAGAGGGTGGTGGTGAGGGGTTGTTCTTCAGACTGTAGGCCTGTGACCAGTGGAGTGCCACAAGGATTGGTGCTGGTCCACTACTTTTCATCATTTATATAAATGATTTGGATATGAACATAGGAGGTATAGTTAGTAAGTTTGCAGATGACACCAAAACTGGAAGTGTAGAGGATAGCGAAGGTTACCTCAGATTACAACGGGATCTTGATCAGATGGGCCAATGAGCTGAGAAGTGGCAGATGGAGCTTAATTTAGGTAAATGTGAGGTGCTGCAGGACTTATACATTTAATGGTAAGATCCTAGGGAGTGTTGCTGAACAAAGAACCTTGGAGTGCCAGTTCATAGCTCCTTGAAAGTAGATTCGCAGGTAGATAGGATAGTGAAGGTGGTGTTTGGTATGCTTTCCTTTATTGGTCAGAGTATTGAGTACAGGAGTTGGGAAGTCATATTGTGGCTGTACAGGACATTGGTTAGGCCACTGTTGTAATATCGCGTGCAATTCTGGTCTCCTTCCTATTGGAAAGATGTTGTGAAACTTGAAAGGGTTCAGAAAAGATTTGCAAGGATGTTGCCAGGTTGGAGGATTTGAGCTACAGGGAGAGGTTGAATAGGCTGGGGCTGTTTTCCCTGGACCGTCGGAGACTGAGAGGTGACCTTATAGATGTTAACAAAATTATGAGGGGCATGGATAGGATAAATAGTCAAAGTCTTTTCCCTGGTATTGTGGAGTCCAGAACTAGAGGGCATAGGTTTAAGGTGAGAGGGGAAAGATATAAAAGAGACCTAAGGGGCAACTTTTTCCCGCAGATGGTGGTACGTGTATAGAATGAGCTGCCAGAGGATCTGGTGGAGACTAGTACATATGCAACATTTAAAAGGCAAATGGATGGCTGTACGAATAGGAAGGGTTTAAAGGGATATGGGCCAGGTGCTGGTAGGTGGGACTAGAATAGGTTGGGATATCTGGTCAGTATGGACAAGTTGGACTGAAGGGCCTGTTTCCATACAGTACGTCTCTGACTCTATGATGTGACACGTACCCAGCTAGCTCAGAGCCAGCTCCTAGAGTGACCAGAACCTCTGACACTCTGTTGTTTTCTTCTTTTTCTCTTTCTTTTCTTTTTTTTCTGACACTCCATTTTATTTTTGTTTACGCCCACACTACCGCCTAACTGCAGTAGTGCTTATTTTTTCCCCAGCACCCATGTGTGTGTGCAGGTGTGAGACAGTGAAAGACACAAGGTGCACAAATCTTTATTCAAATTTCCACTACCAGGAAGAAAGGAAACACCCGAGTGGTCAGTGACAAGCAGTGTCCCTCACATCAAAGGGCAATGCTGCGTGATCACTCTGTTCTTTTTTTGTGTGTTTTTTTTCTTTTTTCTTTTCTTTCTTTTCTTAACACTACTCTTGTCCCCACAAAAATATCTCATCACTAAGTGACCCTTTAGTTACGTGTATGGCATTTCACACTGCTCCAGCTTTCTCATAGTCAGCTCTCAGAGTGAACAAAACCACTGACACTCCTGTTTATTTATTTTTTCATCTAGTTCCCTCAGAGGCAGCTCTCACAGTGTCACTCCTGTCACTCCTGTTCTTTTTTTTTCCTTTTACCCCCACACTACCGCCTAACTGCAGTAGTGCTTATTTTTTCCCCAGCACCCATGTTGTGTGTGTGCAGGTGTGAGACACAGTGAAAGACACAAGGTGCACAAATCTTTATTCAAATTTCCACTACCAGGAAGAAAGGAAACACCCGGGTGGCCAGTGACAAGCAGTGTCCCTCACATCAAAGCGCAATGCTGCATGATCAGACAGTCTGTTCTTTTTTTTCATCAACCCTTCAAAGGTATTAATATCTAGTGCCTCAGGGAAAGTCAGGCTCCTAATAACAGAAAAAGCTGCAGATCCATAAATTGTCAGGAGAATTACGTATTGCCTTTCATTTGCTCCAATGCCATTTGCCCGGAAAAAAATAATGCATTCTGACACTCTGTTCTTTTTATTTTTAGGGAAAACACCAGAGTGGCCAGTGACAAGCACTGCCCTTCATATCAAAGGGCAATGCTCACACCTGTTTATTATTTTTTCTTTTCTTTTTCTTTTTTAACCCCTACACTACCGCCTAACTACGGTAGTGCTTATTTTTTTCCCCAGCACCCATGGTGTGCGTGTGCAGGTGTGAGACACAGTGAGAGACACAAGGTGCACGAATCTTTATTCCATTTCCACCACCAGGAAGATAGGGAAACACCCAGGTGGCCAGTGACAAGCACTGCCCTTCACATCAAAGTGGAATGCTGCGTGATCAGACAATCTGTTCTTTTTTTTTCATCAACCCTTGAAAGGTATTAATATCTAGTGTCTCAGGGAAAGTCAGGCTCCTAATAACAGAAAAAGCTGCGGATCCATAAGTTGTCAGGAGAATTACGCATTGTCTTTCATTTGCTCCAATGCCATTTGCCCGGAAAAAAATAATGCATTCTGACACTCTGTTCTTATCTGTCCACCAGTTAACAGCCCCAATCAGGAAACTCATATTCTATGATGTCCACCTAGCTGATCTTGTTCCAATCACTACAGTTCTGACACCACAGAGTTACTTTTGAAAGTAATTTGATGAAAGTAAATTTAAGTTCAAGTTCTAATGGGGAGTCACTTTGTGAGTTTCCTGCGGATTAATTGTTCAAATTCCATTTGCTCCAATTTCTTTTCATTTCATGTAAATCAAATGTCGAAACATATTATAATAATTATCAGATCTACAAACCCCCCTGCTAAGAATGCTTTCTTCAGGCTTCTGCATGTCCCCTTGCCTTGCAAGTTAATGTGGAAACTCTAGATGAGTTGCTACAGCAACAGAACATCACCTTCTTGAGAAAATGAATTTCTGGCTACCCTCGGTCCTTTGAGGGAGTTCTCTAAAAATGCAGTATTTGCAACTAGTCTAAAAAGACAAGGTAATTTACAAGTATCTCATCCAATTAACGGGAATGAAACAGTGCATCATTCACACTTTCAATTCAGTTGTTGGTTTATTAATGGATTAAGCCCTCAGATCTCAATATGAATTTTGCTGAGAGGGTAATGGTGTAGCTGGAAAGGCTTTTTGCTATTTATGTGCAAATCAGCCAACAACTTCCAGTGACTGCTTTCAGGAATCTGATTTTAGGCAAATAACTTTTCACAGATCACATTTGTTGAAACTAGTTCTTTTCACACAGACACCTAAAATGTAATAATTTCTCACATTTCTTAAGCATTAAAAAACCCCGTGTCCCTAAGACCCCCCAGACGACTCAGCATTGTCCTTCATAAACTGTCGACTTCTGATCATCTCTGAAAATTGTTCTAAATAGCTTGAGTCCTCCTTCCATCTGTTTATTTCCAGTGTTGTGTCAGTCTACACATTTCTTCCTAATGCACTAATTTACTCATTCTGATAAAGCAACTTCTTAGGTGCATGTGTTCTAACCCTGAACTTTATCTAATTCTCAACATCAGAGGAAATGGGTGACTTTGCTCAATGAACACGATTGTGCCAACCTTAGCTTACATTGTTCTTATTGTCCTGACCACAATTAGGTCAGTTCTTGTTGTTATGTAAGCAGGGGTGTATAGCATCTGATGAGATTCTTAGCAACATGCATTGTGACCTATCCTGTGGGAGTTGGGATGACATCTGAAGTTGCTGTCCAAGTTTCTTATGCTCCTTCATGAGCTGTGCGAAAATGGCATCAAATTTCATGATGCGCCTATACCAACATCAAAAATACAAACAAAACTCACCACAGAAAGTTAAGCTTCCACTCTAAATGCTACTTTTATCAGTGTGGTATATCGTAATGCATTATTAGTGTTTCTGCAGATCGTTGCCTAAAAGTGTGGTGCTGGAAAAGCGCAGCTGGTCAGGCAGCATCTGAGGAGCAGGAGGGTCGATGTTTTGAGCATGAGCCCGTCATCAGGAACCTGATGCCCGAACAGCTCACTTTTCAACTCTGCTCTCCAGCATCTGCAGTCCTCACTTCCTCCTTTGTACAGATTATTGCCTGGCAAGATATTCATTTACTGCTCACAGCAGAACCTGGTCCAATTTATTGTGTCTATACATTGGAGATATATTACACAGTGAAATGGATTGATATTGTCTTCTTTTATTTCATTTTGTAGGTACCAGATACACACAGGACTTCAGCACTCTATCATAAGGGCTGGGCAGCCTAACTGTATACCCCTTGCCAATGTAACACTACCTCAGAAACTTCAAGAAGCTGGCTACTCAACACACATGATTGGAAAATGGCATCTAGGCTTTTATAAAAAGGAGTGTCTTCCTACACGAAAAGGATTTGACACCTTTTTTGGATCACTTACTGGTAGTGGTGATTATTACACCCACGACATCTGCGATGGACCCAAGAGTTGTGGCTTTGACTTGCATAAGGATGAAAATGTAGCTTGGGAGTACCGAGCTCACTCTTATTCAACCTTCCTGTATACCCAAAAAGCAATCGATATTTTGGAATTGCACAACCCTAAAGAGCCAATCTTTCTCTATATAGCTTTCCAAGCTGTACACACACCTCTGCAGGTACCCAAAAAGTACCTGGGCCGGTACTTGTCAATTGAGAATGTAGGCCGGCGGAGATATGCTGCTATGGTTACGTGTTTGGACGAGGCAGTGAATAACATTACAAAGGCATTAAAAACATATGGCTACTATGACAATACTGTGATAATCTATTCCTCAGACAACGGAGGCCAACCATTAGCTGGGGGGAGCAACTGGCCACTACGTGGGCGGAAAGGAACTTACTGGGAAGGAGGAATTCGTGGTATTGGCTTTGTCCATAGTCCTCTAATAAAAAACAAAGGGAGTGTGAGTCAAGGATTGATGCACATCACAGACTGGTACCCAACTCTAGTGACACTGGCAAAGGGAGAACTTGAGGAGAATTTGGGACTTGATGGATATGATATATGGGAAACAATCAGTGAAGGTAAACCTTCTCCACGGACTGATATACTGCATAACATTGATCCTCTTTACACACGTCTTAAAACCAGATCACCTCACGATGGATTTGGAATTTGGGACACAGCTATCCAGGCAGCAATCCGAGTTAGAGATTGGAAATTACTCACCGGGAACCCAGGCTTCAGTGACTGGATCCCGCCTCAAACCTTCCCAAATTTTGGCGGGAAGTGGTGGAATCTTGAAAGAATAATATGGGCCAAAGGAAAATCGGTTTGGCTGTTTAACATAACAGCTGATCCGTATGAAAGAGTTGACCTTTCTCAGCAGTATCCTGAGGTTGTCAAAAGGTTGCTGTTGAGACTTGCACAGTATAACAAAACTGCAGTTCCTGTCAAGTACCCACCAAAAGACCCAAGAAGCAATCCTAATCTCAATGGTGGTGCTTGGATGCCATGGGACAATGGGGATGATGAGGAAAATAACCAAATTAATAGCAATGCAGGAGCAAAGCCCTGCAACATCTGTAATACCATACTACGTTTCAAAAAACCCATTTGGGGTTAATGCTCACTTTAGAAATTTAAGTTATATAAAAGAAATATGTCTAATTAGTGCTATGATAGCACTTTACACTTTAAAATGGTGCTAGTGTTAGTAATTTGTGATATATCAGCAACAAGTTAATGTACAATCTGGGAGGGTGTTTTATCTTCCCTGCCACCCTCACAGGACCAACAGACGATTAATGAGGGCTGCTCAGGAGAAGGACAGGGCCTCCCTCCCTCTGCACTTCACTCACCAGTATCGTGAGATACAGGGTGAAAGCTGTAAATATGTCTTTATTTTTACAGAATGCATAGATTTGTATCAGCAGAAATCCAAGACATCCCTTTCTTCTCAGGTGTACTTAAAAATATATTTTTGCTAGCATTTGGGTCAAGTTTGGGAACATGTGTTTCTAATGATAATGTTTATATCAGATTTCTAATTGAATTTCTACACAAAATAAAAAAAAATTGTGTCTTCAACCTTGGAGATTTTAACAGTGTGATCTCATTTTAATGCTGTTGGTCAAATTAGGTTTAGTTAGGTTTTAGAATTCAGTTTATTGTCACGAGTATTCCAGTTACAAAAGAACAGGAGTACGGTGAAAAGTATACAATGTTGTCAACATACGCACCAACACAAAGTACCTGCGTACAAATCTTAGGTACAAAAAATTGAGAAAATAAAGAAAGAAGACACTCCATGTTACCGGTATAGTTAATAGGGGGTGGCACAGTGGTTAGCACTGCTGTCTCACAGCGCCAGGGACCTGGGTTCAATTCCCGCTTTAGGCAACTGTGCTAAATTGCCTGTAGTGTTAGGTGAAGGGTAAATGTAGGGAATGGGTCTGGGTGGGTTGCTCTTCGGAGGGTCGATGTGGACTTTTGGGCCGAAGGGCCTCTTTCCACCCTATAAGTAATCTATCTAAGTTAGGAAAATAAGAATGAAAGCTAAAAGGATAGACATTACAGTCTTTCCATACGGATTTTGACGTGATATACATGGGCTCCACCGGTTCTCAACCAGTATCCATCTTCACCCCAGGCTGCCTCCACTCCACTCCAGGCCACTGGCTGTCCCCACTCCAATCTGGCCCACTAGCTGCCCCCACTCCAATCTGGCCCATGGCTGTCCATACTCTGCACAGGCCCACTAGCTGTTCTCACTCTGTTTCGGGCCACAGACTGTTCCCATTGCTTGGCCAACTCTGGTGAGAAGTGACAGCTGGCAATAAAGGAAGATAAAAAGCTCGTGGCCCTGAGGCCAGTCACTTACATCAGCAGAACGTTGCTGCCACCAATGTTATGTCCAGTTGATAAGTGGTAAGAGGCTATGTGGAGGGAAGAAGCTGAGGGTTGCAGAAGCTCAGAACGTCATTGTAGCTCTGTTCCTCTGCAGTCCACTAAAAAATATTTTAATACTTGGTTTTGTGCACCCTTCTGATATCCAAACAGGATTATTTGGCAGTGCTAGAGGAATGGATTCAAATTCCATTTGAGAGCTATGTGCTTCAGTTGCATTTCTTGTAGAAATTCCCACTGAAGTCTGTTTATTGATGTTAAGACCACAAATGTTAAAAACAGTGAGTAGAGTCAACACAGCAGGAAAGGCAGCAATTCCACATTAGGTACTGCTTAGTCCATTCCTGCCAATGAAAGGAAGTGGATATCACCTTTATCATCCCTCTGTTTCTGGTATTTATTGACAGAATTGGAAGATACAAAACGTCTTGCTAATCAAGGAATGTTTGACTGTGTAAGGTCAGGTGTGAGATACAGTCTAGTCTGGAAGCTATTTTTTTTTGTCAACACTACAATATTCACTTTATTTCTTCCTTCAAAGCTAATCTGTTGGTGCTTTTTGAACTATAATGTTCAATTGTTAAAGCCATGGGACATGTACAGAGTTTGGAATTCTTTAAAGAATGAGTTGCACATGGTGGCTTAATAACTAGCATGTGCCTCACAGAACCAGGGACCGAAGTTTGATTCCAGCCTCAGGCGACTGTATGGAGTTTGCACATGCCCCCTGTGTCTGTGTGGGTTTCCTCTGGATGCTCCAGTTTTCTCCCACAGTACAAAGATGTGCAGCTTAGGTGGACTGCCCAGGCTAAATTGCCCATAGTGTTCAGGAATGTGCTGGCTAGGTGGATTAGCCATGGGAAATGTGGAGTTACAGGGATGGGGTAGCTCTGGACGAAATGCTTTTCAGAGGGTGAGTGTGGACGTGATAGGTCAATTGGCTGCTTCCACACCATTGGGATTCTATGACTATACCATCTATTCTGATATTGCTTGGGCACAGATCACATCATAGAATAAGTTTTAATAATGTGCCTCTATTCCTTGTCCACATACAACAACATCTGATTCTCTTTTCCCCTTAGAAATAGAGTGTCACACTTGCATGCAAAGATCATTTTGTACAATCAGAATTACAAAATAAGAACACTAATCCTCTGAGGGATTATAAACCTTTACTTAGCATATTTTCTGAATGAAATCACTGGGATACAGTTAGAATGAAATAGAATGTTTGTAAATCACCACTTGGCTGTGGCCTGCTGGCTGTCCCTACTCCACCCAGTGTCATCATATCCTTTAGATCTTATTTTGCAAAGTGATATCTCCTAGAAATTCATGAGTGTGAAAATCTCTTGTTAGTGAAAAGTGCACATCTGTAATTAGTGAAGAAATACTGTGTGATGAGCAAGGAAAATCTTCAAATTACATTTTAAATCCTGGTACTTTCTCTAAACATGTCAGGATTTTTTTTTAAATTGAGAGAATAAGACAGAACAATATAAGCAGCTGAGTAAAAACAATGACTGCAGATGCTGGAAACCAGATTCTGGATTAGTGGTGCTGGAAGAGCACAGCAGTTCAGGCAGCCCCTCCACTTCCTCCAAGACTTCCGTTTCCCGGCCCCCAACACCTCATCTTCACCATGGATATCCAATCCCTCTACACCTCCATCCGCCATGACCAGGGCCTCCAAGCCCTCCGTTTTTTCCTCTCCAGACGTCCCCAACAGTACCCTTCCACCGACACTCTCATTCATTTGGCCGAACTGGTCCTCACCCTTAACAATTTCTCCTTTGAATCCTCCCACTTCCTCCAGACCAAAGGGGTAGCCATGGGCACACGTATGGGCCCCAGCTATGCCCGTCTCTTTGTTGGATACGTAGAGCAGTTGATCTTCTGTAATTACACCGGCACCACTCCCCACCTCTTCCTCCGCTACATTGATGACTGCATTGGCGCCACTTCGTGCTCCCGCGAGGAGGTTGAGCAATTCATCAACTTCACCAACACATTCCACCCTGACCTTAAATTTACCTGGACCATCTCTGACACCTCCCTCCCCTTCCTGGACCTCTCCATCTCCATTAATAACAACCGACTTGACACTGACATTTTTTACAAACCCACTGACTCCCACAGCTACCTGGATTACACCTCTTCCCACCCTACCTCTTGCAAAAATGCCATCCCGTATTCCCAATTCCTCCGCCTATGCCGGATCTGCTCCCAGGAGGACCAGTTCCACCACAGAACACACCAGATGGCCTCCTTCTTTAGAGACCGCAATTTCCCTTCCCACGTGGTTAAAGATGCCCTCCAACGCATCTCGTCTACATTAGCATCCCGCACCTCCGCCCTCAGACCCCACCCCTCCAACCGTAGCAAGGACAGAACGCCCCTGGCCCTGGTGCTCACCTTCCACCCTACCAACCTTCGCATAAACCAAATCATCCGCCGACATTTCCGCCACCTCCAAACAGATCCCACTAGCAGGGATATATTTCCCTCCCCACCCCTTTCCGCCTTCCGCAAAGACCGTTCCCTCCGCGACTACCTGGTCAGGTCCACGCCCCCAAACAACCCACCCTCCAATCCTGGCACTTTCCCCTGCCACCGCAGGAACTGTAAAACCTGTGCCCACACCTCCTCCCTCACCTCTATCCAAGGCCCTAAAGGAGCCTTCCACATCCATCAAAGTTTTACTTGCACATCCACTAATATCATTTATTGTATCCGTTGCTCCCAATACGGTCTTCTCTACATTGGAGAGACTGGGCGCCTCCTAGCAGAGCGCTTTAGGGAACATCTCCGGGACACCAGCACCAATCAACCACACCGCCCCGTGGCCCAACATTTCAACTCCCCCTCCCACTCTGCCGAGGACATGCAGGTCCTAGGCCTCCTTCACGCCGCTCCCTCACTACTAGACGCCTGGAGGAAGAACGCCTCATCTTCCGCCTCGGAACACTTCAACCCCAAGGCTTCAATGTGGACTTCAACAGTTTCCTCATTTCCCCTTCCCCACCTCACCCTAGTTCTAAACTTCCAGCTCAGCAACTGCCCCCATGACTTGTCCAGACTTGTCCTACCTGCCTATCTTCTTTTCCACCTATCCACTCCACCCTCTCCTCCTTGACCTATCACCTTCATCCCCTCCCCCACTCACCCATTGTACTCTATGCTACTGTCTCCCCACCCCCACCCTCCTCTAGCTTATCTCTCCACGCTTCAGGCTCATTGCTTTTATTCCTGATGAAGGGCTTTTGCCCGAAACGTCGATTTCGAAGCTACTTGGATGCTGCCTGAACTGCTGTGCTCTGCCAGCACCACTAATCCAGAATATAAACAGCTGTACTAGCCCAGACAGATCACATGGGAAGGCGTGGCTCAGACAAAACCACCAATATGACAAAATGTTTTACTACCAATGATACAATAAAAGCAGAAAATGAACAGGAGGCCAGAACTGGTTGAAACAAAATTACAGCGAGCTTATAGTGAGTCTATAGGTTGTAGATAGAGGAGACTAACACTTGCTGAGATTTACAAACAAAATTACAGAGAGTAAAGCACTGACAACAGAAAGGCAATTGGGATGACGGATGGAGGGTTTAGCCACAAAGTAAATTCCTCTTAAATATTTGACTAAAATTGTCTCCAACAGCAGACTTTTCTTGCCTATCAAACAGAGTTCCTCAAAACCAGTGCAATGATAGGAGAAAACCATAGCTTGCCAGCAACTATGAAGGTTATCAGAAATTGCAGCAGGTCCTTGATCAGCTGGGGAAGTGGGCCAAGAAATGGTAAATGGAGTTTAATATCGATAAGTGTGAGGTCTTGCATCTTAGAAAGTCAAATCAAGGTACAAGTTTCATGGTTTGATTAGAAGTAGTCGGCATGGCTTTGTGCGTGAGAGATCATGCCTCACAAATTTGTTACAGTTCTTTGATGAAGTGACCAGGAAGGTTGACGAAGGCAGGGCAATAGACATAGTTTATGTGGATTTCAGTAAGACCTTTGATAAGGTTCCGCATGATTGGCTGTTCTGGAAGGTTAGATCGCATGGAATCCAGAGGTGGGGATGGGCTGGCAAATTAGATACACAATTCGCTTGATGGTAGGAAGTAAAGGGTAATAGTGGAAGGATGCATGTCAGACTGGAGGCCTGTGAGTAGTGGAGTGCCTCAGAGGTTGGTGCTGGGCCCATTGCTGTTTGTTATCTACATCAATGACTTGGATGAGAATACACAAGGCATGATTAGTAAGCTTGCAGATGGCATTAAAATAGATGGTAACTTGGACAGTGGGGAAGGTTCTCAGAAATTGCAGCAGGACCTTGATCAGCTGGGGAAGTGGGCCGAGAAGTGGCAAATGGAGATTAAGATAGATAAGTGTGAGGTCTTCCATTTTGGAAAGTCAAATTAAAGTAGGTGTTTCATGGTGAATGGTAGGGCCTTGAGTGTGGTGGAACAGAGGGACCTTGGAGTTCAGGTGCATGGTTCTATGAAAGTGGAGTCACAGGTAAAGAGGGCAGTGAAGAAGGCTTTTGGCACACTGGCCTTCATCAGTCAGGGCACTGAGTATAGAAGTTGGGAAGTTGTGTTGCAGTTGTACAGGACATTGATGAGGCTGCACTTGGAGTATTGTGTTCAGTTTTGGCCACCTTGCTTTAGGAAGGATGTTACTAAACTGGGAAGAGTGCAGAAGAAATTTACAAAGATGATGCCAGGACTCAACAGTCTGAGTTATAGGAAGAGGTTGGACAAGCTAGGACTTTTTTCTTTAGAGACTGAGGGGGGATTTTATAGAAGTATATAAGATCATGACAGGCATGGATAGGATAAATGTACTCAGACATTTTTCCCAGGGTTGGGGAACCAAGGACTAGAGGGCATCAGTTTAAGGTTAGAGGGGAAAGTATAAAAGGGAACCTGAGGGGCAGCATTTTTACACAGAGGGTAGTACGAATATAGAACACAGAATGTTACAGCGCAGTACCAGCCCTTCGGCCCTCAATGTTGTACAGACATGTGAAATTAATCTGATGCCCATCTAACCTTCATTCCATTATTATCCATAAAAATGTCCACTGCCCATTTAAATGCCCTTACTGTCAGCGAGTCTTCTACTATTGCAGACAGGCCATTCCATGCCCCTACTACTCTGAGTAAAGAAACTACTCCTGATATCCATCCTAAATCTATCATCCCTCAATTTGAAGCTATGTCCCCTTGTGTTAGCCTTCACCATCCAAGGAAAAAGGCTCTCACTGTCCACTCTATCTAACTCTCTGATTATATTATACGTCTCGATTAAGTCACCTCTCAACCTTCTTCTCTCCAACAAAAACAGCCTCAGTTCCCTCAGCCTTTCCTTGTAAGACTTTCCCTCCATACCAGGCAATAGCCTAGTAAATCTTCTATGAACCCTTTCCAAAGCTGCTACATCCTTCCTATAATGCGGTGACCAGATCTGTACACAATACTCCAGGTGCGGCCTTATCAGTGTCTTGTACAGCTGAAACATGACCTTGTGGCTCCGAAACTCAATCCCCCTACCAATAAATGGCAACACACCACATGCCTTCTTAACAACCCTATGAACCTGGCTGGCAACTTTCAGCAATTCGTGCACCTGGACACCGAGATCTTTCTGTTCATCTACACTGCCAAGAATTTTACCATTAGCCCAGTACTCTGCATTCCTGTTACTTCTCCCGAAGTGAACTACCTCACACTTTTCCACATTAAACTCCATTTCCCACTTCTCAGCCCAGCACTGCATCTTATCTACATGTCTCTGTAACCTGCAACATCCTTCGCCACTATCCACAATTCTGCCTACCTTAGTGACATCTGCAAATTTACAAACCCATCCTTCTACGCCCACATCCAGATCATTTATAAAAATGACAAAATAGATCCTTGCGGCACACTTGTAACTGAGCTCCAGGATGAATATTTCCCATCAACCACCACCCTCTGTCTTCTTCCAGCTAGCCAATTTCTGATCCAAACCATTAAATCACCTTCAATCCCAAAACTCCATATTTTGTGCAACAGCCTACCATGTGGATCCTTATCAAACGCCTTACTGAAGTCCATATACACATCAACTGCTTTACTTTTATCCACCTGTTTTGGCACCTTCTCAAAGAACTCAAAAAGGTTAGTTCGGCACGACCTACCTTCACAAAACCGTGTTGACTATCCCTAATCAAATTATTCCTTTCCAGATTATTATAAATCCTATCTCTTATAACCTTTTCCAACACTAAGGCTCACTGGCCTATAATTAGCAGAATTGTCCTGACTCCCCTTCTTAAACAAGGGAACAGCATTTGCTATCCTTCAGTCTTCTAGCACCACGCCTGTCGATAATGATGACATAAAGATCAAAGCCAAAGGCTCTGCAACCTCCTCCCTGGTTTCCCAGAGAACCAGGAAAAATCACATCTGGCACAGGGATCTTATCTATTTTCAAATCTTCAAAATTGCTAAAACCTCCTCTTTGTCAACCATAATCCCATTTAATCTTGTAGCCTGTATCTCCGTATTCTCACTAACATTGCCCTTTTCTAATGTGAATACTGATGAAAAGTATTCATTAAGTGCTTCTCCTACATCCTCAGATTCCAAACACAACTTCCCACTACTGTCTTTGATTGGCCCTAATCTTATTATAGTCATTCTTTTATTCCTGATATACCTATAGAAGGCCTTAGGATCTTCCTTGATCCTATCCACCAACAACTTCTCATATCCCCCCAGCTCTTCTTAGCCATCTCTTTAGATCTTTTCTGGCTCACTTATAACTCCCAAGCCCCCTACCTGAGCTTTCATGCCTCACCCTCACATAAGCCTTCTTATTTCACTTGACAAAAGCTTCAATTTCTTTAGTAAACCATGGCTCCCTCTCCTGACAACTAACTCCCTGCCTGATAGGTTATACTTATCAAGGACTGTTCATTTAATAAGCTCCACATTTCAACTGTGCCCATCCCCTGTAGTTGCCTTTCCCATCCTATTCATCCTAATCGCACTGTAATTGCCTTTACCCCCAGCTCTCCCGTGTATACCTATGCCTTTCCATCACTAAAGTAAATATAACCAAATTGTGGTCACTATTTCCAAAATGCTCACCTACCTCCAAATCTAATATCTGGCCGAGTTCATTACCCACACCAAATCCACTATGGTATTGCCCCTTGTTGGCCTGTCTACATACAGTGTCAGAAAACCTGCATACATTGAACAAAACCTGACCCATCTAAACTAGTTGAACTATAGTATTCCCAGTCAATATTGGGGAAGTTAAAGACCCCCACAACAGCTACCCTGTTGCTCTCGCTCCTATAGAGAATCATCTTTGCCATCCTTTCCTCTATAGCCTTATAGAAAACTCCCAACAGGGTGACTTCTCTTTTCCTGTTTCTAACCTCAGCCCAAACTACCTCAGTGGATGAGTCCTCAAACATTATCTCAGCCGCTGTAATATAACCCTTGAATAACAATGCCACCCCCCTCCATTCTTTTACCATCTTCTCTGTTCTTACGGAAACAGCTAAGTCTCGGAATCTGCAACAGCTATTCCTGTCCCTCCTCAAGCGATGTCTCTGAAATGGCCACAACTTCGAAATTCCAGGTACCAACCCATGCCGTAAGTTCACCCACCTTATTCCAGATGCTCCTGGCATGGAAGTACACACATTTCAAACCAAGATCCTGATTGCTGGTGCCCTCTTGCGACCTTGTAAACCTATCCCTGACCTCAGTACCCTCAACCTTCTGTACACTGGAGCTACAATTCAGGTTCCCAACCCCTTGCTGCATTAGTTTAACCCCCCTCCCACCCCACCAAAGAGCATTAGCAAATATCCCCCCAGGGATATTGGTACCCCTCTGGTTCAGGTGAAGACTATCCTCTTTGTAGAGGTCTCACCTTCCCCAGAAAGAGCTCCAATTATCCAGGAATCCAAAACCGTCCCTCCTGCACCACCCTGCAGCCACGTGTTCAACTCCTCTCTCTCCCTGTTCCTCGCTTCACTAGCACATGAGTTACAAGTGTAATACAAGAGTTGCCAGTGTAATTTGAACAAAAGAACATCAAACTTTATTTCACACAAAAGCAAAGAAAACACTGACAATAATGCACTGTGCAAAAACTAACTGAAATTGCCTTATTACAAATATCAGAAATAAAGTTTCAATTATTTTATCCTCAACAACAATCTTACAGATACTTAAATGTCAGTAAAGAATCACCCTGGTTCCATTTTAAAGTTCTTTACTTACAAGGCTATACTTAGTTGGTTATCAGAAAATGTCTGATTTTACCCAATCCTATTTCTTCAGTTAATGTATCTTCCTAAGACTACTAGAATAAAATTGCTAACAGCTCATTTATTTTTTAACATAGGTTGTTAAACTTTTGTTCTACTGCTCTCTGCTTCTGGACCTTTTTTTACTGCCACACAGGACTTCTTCTGCTCTGACTATTTTGGAGACTGCTAAACTGCACTGCTGTTACTAGCTTTATTTTCTCTGAATAATCTGCTTCACTCCCTGAAAAAGAAAACTGCCCAATCCCGAGCCTTCTGGACAGTTCTAGACAGTATTTCTAAAACGAGCTGAAAATGTGTTGCTGGAAAAGCACAGCTGGTCAGGCAGCATCCACGGAGCAGGAGAATCTATGTTTCAGGCATGAGCCCTTCTTCAGGAATGAGAAAATTGTGTCCAGCAGGCTAAGATAAAAGGTAGGGAGGAGGGACTTGGGGGAGGGGCGTTGTAAATGTGATAGGTGGAAGGAGGTAAAGGTGAGGGTGATAGGCCGGAGTGGGGGTGGGGGCGGAGAGGTCAGGAAGAATATTTTAGGTTAGGAAGGTGCTGCTGAGTTCGAGGGTTGGGACTGAGACAAGGTGGGGGGAGGGGAAATGAGGAAACTAGAGAAATCTGAGTTCATCCCTTGTGATTGGAGGGTTCCTAGGCGGAAGATGAGGCGCTCTTCCTCCAGCCGTCGTGTTGCTATGGTCTGGCGATGGAGGAGTCCAAGGACCTGAAGGTCCTTGGTGGAGTGGGTGGGGGAGTTGAAGTGTTGGGCCACGGGGTGGTTGGTTTGGTTGGTCCGGGTGTCCCAGAGGTGTTCTCTGAAACGTTCCGCAAGTAGGCAGCCTGTCTCCCCAATGTAGAGGAGGCCACATTGGGTGCAGCGGATGCAGTAAATGATGTATGTGGAGGTGCAGGTGAATTTGTGGCGGATATGGAAGATCCCTTGGGGCCTTGGAGGGAAGTAAGGGGGGAGGTGTGGGCGCAAGTTTTGCATTTCTTGCGGTTGCAGGGGAAGGTGCCGGGAGTGGAGGTTGGATTGGTGGGGGGTGTGGACCTGACGAGGGAGTCACGGAGGGAGTGGTCTTTTCAGAACACTGATAGGAGAGGGGAGAGAAATATATCCCTGGTGGTGGGGTCCATTTGGAGGTGGCGGATGTATCATCCATCGTCATTTCTGCCACCTGAGCAATGTGGACCAGCAGAATGAGACATAAGTGCTTGTTGGCTGTGGAGGAAAGATGGCGGTAGTCAGAGGACAGAGCTATTGATCAGAACTGAAGCAGGAGATTGTCAAACAGCATGAGTGGAAAGTAGGGTTGCAAGCAGCAGAGGGGATGGACAAAGGTTTCTCCAAAAGCTAATGGTTCATAGAGATCATTTTGGTATAACCCATTTTGTCAACATGAATTGGCTATAATGTGATTGACGAGTTGTAAGCGCTGTTTTGATAACACAAACTTTCTACTGAACAGGTAAAGTAATTTTCTATAGCAACCTTCTGCAGAGCGATTTTCTATGACAGTTTTTCACAGTGCAATTGTCTATTCCACAATGTTGCGTTATAGCAGAATGACTTGCACTCCTCCTCTGTTGGCCCACAATAAGTGCTGTAAAAGGCACTTACTTCAAGAAACCCTCATCATCTGCCTTTGTTTTGTTTCAAAATTTTCCAATCTCTGGAAAAACCTGGTTGGTAAATGATGCAAATAAGTTAATGAATTGTCCCACCTTTCCAAAAGGGTTCACTCACATACCTGGGATAGTTCATATACTTCAGATCAACCTATGAAGCTGTCCCTCTAGAAGGAGGAATGAATAGAGCTGGCCAGCTGTGTTGTCTGGTGGAGTGCTGTGCTGGAATATAAAATGGAAAACAAAGGGAGGAATTTTCCTGGCCTATGAGATCCCTCTTGCAGCATTGAATCCAGTTGTGAGGCACTTTGTGCCGGCTGTTGAGTGCTCCTGCCACTTCCAGCCTTATCTGCTTAGCTTGTGTAGCTGGAAGCTTCCTCTGTCCATAGGAAATAACACTTCTCTTCAAGCCCTCACCATCTGCAGCATGACCCCCAGGAGAGAGTCAAAAGAACAAGGAATCAACATAACCAATGTCATTTCCACTGTTTTACTTTCTGAATCATCCAGCATGGTGAAAAAAACTCTAATCCCTGTTGGAGTCTCTTTAAACAGAAATTCTTCTATTGACAGATGCAGGGCACCCATATAGGAACATCAGAATAGGCAATTCAGCCTTCTGAGCCCACTCTGCCATTTAACAAGAGCGTGGCTGATCTGATCCTGATCTAAACTCCAATTTCCTGTCTGTTCCCCATGGCCCTTTACCCTGCTTTTCATCAGATAATTATCCATATTTTTCTTGAATCTGTTGATTGATTCTGCCTCTACTGCACTCTGGGGCAGTGAGTTCCACAGATTCTGAGAGAAGTTGTTTCTCCTCATCTCAGTTTTGATCCTACCTCCTCCCACTCTATATCTATGACCGCTTGTACGAGGGTGTCCCGCAACATCCACCTTATCAATCCCCTTTAACAAATTCAACACCTTAATCAGAACCACCTCCTCATTCTTCTAAATTCCAGGGAGTACAAGCCCAAGGTATTCAACCACTCCTCATACGACAACCGTTTCATCCCCAAAATCAACCTGGTGAACCTCCTCTGAACTGCCTTCAGGGCCACCACATCCTTCCTCAAGTAAAGAAACCAAAACTGGATTTTGGTGTGGTTTCACCAAAACTTTATATAATTGTAACAACACTTCTTTAATTTTATAATCCAGTCCTTTTGCAACAAATGCCTTGAGTCCATCTGCCTTTTTTATTAAATGCTGCACCTGTATACCCACTTTCTGTGATTTCCCACATAAAAACAATTTGCCTTTTTTGTTTTCTGGAAAAATGGACAACCTCACATTTATTCACATTAAACAGGGCAGCACGGTGGTACAATGGTTAGCACTGCTGTCTCACAGCACCAGGGACCCGTGTTTGGTTCCAGCCTTGGGTGACTGTCTGTGTGGAGTTTACACATGCTCCCCATGTCTGCATGGGTTTCCTCCGGTTTCTTCCCACAACCCAAAGACATGCAGGTTAGATGGATTGGCCGTGCTAAATTGCCCATAGTGGTCAGGGATGTATAGGTTAGGTATATTAGTCAGGGGTAAATATAGGAGAATGAATTTGGGTGGGAGGGACAGTGAAGACTTGTTGGGCCGAAGGGCCCGTTGCCACACTATAGGGATTCTAATTCTAAACTCCACCTGCCAGATTCTGGCCTGTTCTCTGCACCTGTCAATATCCATCTATAAACTCTTTATCTCTATCTCACAGCCTGCTTTCCCACCTATTCTGGTATCATCCTCAACCCTTCTATGTTACACTCTGTTCCTGTTTGCAGATCATTTATAGACATTGTAAAAAGCTGAGGTCCAAGAACTGAACCCTGTGTCACCCCACTAGTTGCAGCTTGCCATCCAGAGAAGGACCCATTTATCCTGACACTCTGCTTTCTTTCAGTGAACCAATCCTCTATCCAAGCCTATACTCTACCCTTAAACCCCTGGGATCTAACTTTCTGGATCAGACTTTTATTTGACATCTTGTTAAATGCCTTCTGGAAGTCTACATATACCACATTCACCAGATCCCAATTATCCACCTCACTGGTTACATCTTCAAAGAACTCCAGCAAGTTTGTCAAGCACAACTTACCTTTCATAAAACTTTGCTGACACTGGTCAAGTGAGTTTTGTTTTTCCAAGTGATCAGTTATGTCCTCCTTTATGATTGACTCCAACAATTGCCCCACTATAGACTCTTTAGGATTAGTTAGGAAACCTGGAAATATTAAGCAGTCATGGCAAAGCAACGGTCCGGTTCCAAACTATTGTCAATTCTTCGACTGCAAACAGATGTAAAATTCTGTTCACTGTATCAAGGAAAAATAATGCCTGATTATTATCAACCATAGGTATGATTTTCTAGTTTTTACAGGAAAATTGTGTTCAAATCCTTGTTATAAACTATCTTGGTAGCACCCTGCTTCTGTTCCTTGAGAATACGTGGTATTGGCATTTGATCAGAGCAGTTTATTGGTTCACACTGGGTACTTGAAATTAATCACTGAATTTAATATGCACAGACAAGCTATAACTAGTTTATTTTTCATTCAAGGTATGAAACCAGAACATAACTGATGTAAACCTTTCTTCCTTGAACAAACACCTTTGAGTTCAGCAATTTTCAATATACAGTAGCGCCTCGACTTACGAACTTAATCCATTCCAGGACCCGGTTCTCGAACCGAAAAGTTCGCGAACTGAATCAATTTTCCCATTGCTCGGATAGCGTAAGAATGCTTGGACGGCTGTTCACAGCGCACGCACCAAAGACGAACTGAATGAGATCACGCGGGGCCCGAGAGCTTTTGCGTTCAACAAGCACGTAGCAAAGCAGAACAATGAAACCACATGGTCGCACACGGGCTTTTTGCTTTTGTCCCTTCATTCGTACCTTGAATTTCGTACGTATGTTGAAGCAATATTTTACATACAATCCTGTTCGTAAACTGATTTGTTCGTGAATGGGGTCGTTCGTATGTCGAGGCACTACTGTAAATGCTTACTTTTGAGTATTTCACTTGATTCATTTTTCAGATAGGTGGTTATTTTTTTCTTGTTCAAAAGATGCGCCATCAATAGTTTGCACTAAAGGTAAATTATGGTAAATGAAGCACTGCTGGCTTGATAACATCATTTACTTATAGAAATTACATTCATCCAAAAGTTTGGAACTTTACCTACGCACAAGAGTTGATGATTGTTATTACAAATACATCACGTAGCAAGGCAATTAGTTGCAGCTGATTTCTACAAGAATTTGAGTTCCAGGTTTATTCTTTTACAGATTAGACTCATATTGTTCAAACAGAAAGTTACAAAGGTGATCTGGATACTTCACTGGCTGATAATCCTCCTGGCATCTTCGTTTCTAGTGTACATGAACTTGTAACAGGGCAAAAGCAAACTACCCTTATCATGGTAGCTCAATTAATGATATACTTAAAGGCTTCACTTACACACATCTGGAACATCAATATTAATGGAACAGGAATCAAGCTGCAAATTTTTATGACAATTTGGACATTAATTTCTTTTTAAGTTCATACATTTGACCTAATTTGTCTCAACATTTCCACCTTCCACTTTATACAGGAATTCCATTGTTATCATAGAAAACATTAAAAAAAGGCTGGAAATGTGCAGTCAATATCTAAAAGTGTTGAGCAGGTTAATACTTTGAATGTAACCCTTCACCAGCAGCCTGACTGAACCCAGACCTAAATCTTTTTCAGATGGTATCGATGTTGTACATTTCTAACCTTCCCATGGGGATTTTCTTTGGAAACTCTATCTGTGCATTCAAGGGATTTCTGTCAATCCACTGCCAAAGTCAAAATAATTGATGAACAGATTCTTTCTCATGTGGTTTGGTGCCACACATTGAGTTTAGGTTGTTTATAGACTGATTGAAGAGAAAGCAAAGTTTAGGACTGTGTCAGATATAGGATTCAAAGTTTATTATAAATTAATATTAAATACTGCTGTAATTGGTAGTGATAGATATACCATGTTCTGAATAGTAGTTACATTATTAAGTATTAAACTATCTTCTTCATATGTTCATCACCATGTGTTCCAGTGAATCTTTGACTCGATTAACATAGTCTGATCTGTGTGGAGTTCTTCCATAATGCTCCACTAGGTGTGTTCAAACTTCATCTAATATGTCCCATTTATCCTCAGTGATGTGCAGCTTTGTGATGTAATCGCAAGATTTCTCCAGGTTCCTCATGCCCAAAGAAAACGCTGATCAATCTGAGGAAATTTCCAATATTCGTTCATTTTATATTTCTTCGGATCAGCTTCCAATGATTTTACTTCTGAAGTTATTGACTGCAAGCAAATGTTTTCTAGAGAGAAATCATGCTTACTTTATCTAATCAAAGATAGAACATGGAAGTCAATTTAAACTATCATGCTCTTGTAATCGCATTTCCCTGTTCTTTACATATAGCACTGCTATTTGTTTTCCATTTCTAATATATATTAAATTCAATTTTGGAAGCTATTGCTCATTCTGCTTCCCCCATGTTGTCAAACAGTGTATTCTGACAGACAGTATCAGGATACACTGCGTAATTTATTTTTCTCATTTCTGCTTTAGTTCTACTGTCAGTTTCCTTTAATCAGTTTGCTTTGATTACTGACCTGCCTGATGGTGGAAACTGTTTCTTTTTTAATTCACTCTAAAATGCACAGAAAATGGGTTGACGCAAACATTGGATGAGTGAAATATTGACCTTTTCAATTGAGTAATAATTGATTTCAGTCTGTGTATTTTTATTTTCGTGGTGTTATGACCTGAAATGAGAAAGAGCTGTTAAAAAAGAAGTGCTTGAAAAGATGGCTATAAGTTTGAAAAGCAAGAGAACTGACTCCTGTGCCAGGCATCTTGTACATGACTGGATAGACAGGATTTTCACTGGAGCCAGAGGGTGGGGTGCGGGACACAGTCAGATCAGCTTCATCCCAAAAAAAACTTGAGTACAGCTGGGGTGCATAGGTGGACTGTTTAAAACACCTGCTGTGGAACTTAGTCCTAAAACATAGAGGCCTTCACATCTCACACACATACTCACTCCATATGCTAAGTAATGATGTCTGGTCTCATAATCAAAGCTTATTATGTATCTTTGGCAGGGAGCCCATAAATCCACTATGATGTTGAAATACCTGAGTTCCTGCTTGACTGAAAGTGCTGGCTGTCTCATTTCTCTAATCAATTTCACAGTCGTTAGGTGTACAAGGTTAAGAGGTTTCAAGAGCTTACATTTTGAGCTATTCATTCATTCAAGGTTGTGGACGGTTCACACTTATAATGCCTTGCAGGAAAAGGAGATTTACTTTGGAGAACATAGTGGAAAGTAATGGTGAATGACTATTTTGTTAAAGTTTTTTTTAAATCATCCTACTACCACTAGGCTTCACAGCTTCTAAATGGTGCATCGTGAATGAAGGGGAATAAAAATGCCATAGTCTGACATGGGAATTTGAGGGGCCATGGAGGATTGTGGCCTGGCATGGAAAGCATAGAAGGTCAAAGGGGCTTGTGTTAGAGCATTGTTTAGCTTGGGATGGGGGTGTGTTTGAGGAAGACATTTTGAACTTATTTTTCAAAAGGTTCGCTCACATGGACTATTGGTCACAACATCTTTGAGGTGAAGTAATGTTTCCTAATACATTCATCTTTTCCCAGTGTTCATCATTACCTGAAAATACTTGTGTTATTTGATGTTTTTCTATGATAAAAAAAGTTAAATAAACATAAGTTGCTGTTGCTGTCATTAGCAATGATTTTTTTGTGATTTCTTGATTGTTAGTGTAGCTATTAGCACACTTAGGATCATTTGGCAAATGCTAATGAAACCATATTTAACAATGCATGTATTTTTTGGTGTTTTGTAAATAAGAGCTGTACTCTGCCTATTAGATATAACTGAAGGAACATTTTGTTTCAGCAAACATGATGTTGCTCAATTGTATGATAGGCAGAACATCATTTTGTACTGATGATAGCATCTGATTATTGGGAAAAAATACACTCACGTAGCCACAGCATAACAGCAACATGAGATGGCTTGCTTATCCTAGTATTTAGGGTTTTGTGATAGTTGACTTTAAATCACATTTGAAGGTAAAGTGAGTATTTTTGATGTTTGAAAGTGGCAGCATTTGATTATTTTGTGCATTAGTGCATTAGTATATTGACCACTGAAGGTAATCTTATGTTAGCCTGCTCCACTTCAAATGTGAATTTAAGAATGGGATGGAGCACATAAAAGATATAACTGCAGATTGAAAGATAGCAATTTCATAATCTACATAGCAGAAATATAAATGTGGTGGGAACTTAGGGATCATTCCTTCAGAGAGGCATTTCTTGAGGATACCAATGTAAATGTTAAAGTTTCTGCCTGCATACAATTGAGCAATGCTGTGTATGAATGTCAGTGATACTGGTATACCTGGTATACATTACAACCATACTTGCAAACCTTAAACAAAATACCTACTGCTAGATGTAACTTCACAATCAGTCAAGTACATAACATGGCTCATTTACACTTGACAGAAGTGACATTCATTCATATTGAAGGACATTTAATCTCTGCAAACAAGGGGAATAGATTTGGGCTTGCACCTTTTTTGAACTGCACCCCTATTGTCCCTGGTTACTGCTTCCATAGCAATGCTTCAGTCGATTCATTTTAGCTTGCCAACTAAGCAAGCTTTTCTCAGCCAGTATAACTTGTGGAAACTGTTTGAAATTTGAAATTCTTGTAGCTGTTTGCTTCAGTGCAAGCCAAAAAGCTTCAGCAACATAATTCCCTTTCCAGCAATATTTTGCTACAATAGTTCTCATAGTTTTCAATCATTGCAGGTTTTGTGTCATCTCAAATTTTAAAATTGAATTCTTCGACCAAAGTATATGCCATTAAAACAGATCAATAAAAGCCGAGGTCTGGGTATCCAGAGAGCAGAATTTTGTAGGAGAAAGTGAGGACTGCAGATGCTGGAGATCAGAGCTGAAAATGTGTTGCTGGAAAAGTGCAGCAGGTCAGGCAGCATCCAAGGAACAGGAGAATCAACGTTTCGGGCATCAGCCCTTCTTCAGGAAAGCAGAACTTTGTATCTTTCTCCTGTCTGACAAACAACTCCACACCACCAACTCTGTTACCTGTCACAGAACCAACTTTAAATCCAGCCTGACATTGTCCCTTTCATTCAATGGATTTCAACTCTTCTGAAAAGCCTGTAATATGTCACCTTATCAAACACCTTTCTTAGTCCATTTACAACATATATACTGCCTATATAGTGCTAAGCAAAAACAAAAATAGAAATTGCTGGAAAAACCTCAGCAAGTCTGGAAGTAACTGTGGATAGAAAACAGAATTAATGTTTTTGTTCAAATGAACCTTCTTCAGAACTGACTGTAACTGGGAGAAGATTGGTATCTTTGCTAAAATGAAGGGGTGGGAAAGCAGGAAGGAGTGGATGAAAGGTGGAAATGGAGCCCAGAGAAAAACAGTTGGACCGCCTTTGATTCTTTCGTTTTTTTAAATTTCATGATGTGAATCACCCTTCTTTCTTCTTCAAAAGTTAGTTAAACGTGATCTGCTCTTAACAAATCGGTGAAATTTCATTAATGATTCACAGTTGTCTCAATAACTGTCCAATCTTTTGTCCCAATCTCTAGGCCATCAGGTCCCATCCGATCAGATGTGGATCATCAGTTATCTAAACAGTTTGATTAAATTAACTATAATTTCTAAAAGCTTTTCCAACATCAAGGTTAAATTGACCGGCCTGTAGTTGCTAGGTTTATTAGTGCATCCTTGCTTGATCAAAGGAGTAATGAGCTATTTAAATATTGATTTTAGTAAGAATAACACATTCTGAATGTGGTTTGAGCCAGAAAAGGTTAACATATATATTAACATGCAATAATGACCTGTGTTAGTTAACGTAAGAAAGTACATAAGAAGTTGTTGCACTGCTGTCATAGAAGGAGGTAATGTAGCCCAAAATGCCTCTTTGAAATAGTTATCTGATAAGTTTTACTCTCCTCTGATTCTTAGGCCAATTATCTTTAATGTGTGTCCTCTTGGTAACAATCAACCTGCCATTAGAAACAATTTCTCAATATTTAGTCGAACAAAAGTCTTAATTTCAGAGAGGATTCATAATCAAAACTGTTAATTATGTATTTGAGCCTCTATACCTTATGCCTTTTTTTAAAATCAAATGTCATCTTCCTTTTTTTGTTTGAAGTAACTGCCCTGACAGGTAAGAAATATATTTCAATGATTTTTTTTATAGACACCAGACCAACTCAAAGTGTTTGGACACCAGTCAAATACCTTTGAAGCTGTAGTTACTATTGCAATTCAACAAGCCAATACAGCAGCCAATTTGTTCAAAGCAGACTCATACAAACTACAACGTGATTGTCTCATGTGGTTTTATGGTGGAGTGATTTATCAGAATCATTGTCTGGCATCTCCAGGAACCATCTTTCCTGCTCCCTGAACACTAGCTTGTAAAGAGATTCAGCTTATTTTAGTTAGACCCTTGCTTTTCCCATGCTGAATATATGTCTTTTCTTTTTATGTAGTCCCTTCTGTATCATTTATCTTCCATGTTCTGCCTTTAATCTTTCTGGCCCTTCTGTAAATATTTCTTTGTACAATGTTCAAACTGTACCTTCAAGGTATTCAACACATCTCCATTCTTGTTTTCCTGCTCCTCACTGCAATCTAGCGTGCAATACAGATTTTTAACATTATTTCCCTAGATCTAACAGGAGTTGCTCCCTCATTTGTTTCGATACATAACTTAATTTTGCAACTACTTAACAATACTGGCATTGAGACTGGATGCAGTTCCAAAATTATCTCATATTGTCTTTTTATCCTACAGCACCTGCAGGTATCTTTGCTAACTCATTCACCAGCTCGCTATAGTTACTAAATACTGTGTTTCCACTTATTCATTCATGCCTCTCTTACTAACCCACTGACAAGAGCTCTATATTTATTGAGTACCACATTCCCTTTTCCTTCATTCTAACTGTAGCGTGGTTTTCATTCATACATTCATAAATCTGCGGTTCTATTTACTCTTACAAATTAAAACATTCCCTCCAAACCCAATACTACTATCTCACACCTTCAACCCTTATCAGACCTACTTCTACATCAAAAGCTACCTCTGAATAAGTACCAATGTAGTAACGTATTCAGAAGAATGACTCCCCGCCATCGAGTCTCCAAGAAAGATTAGAATATTAATCGGCCCGGACCAACTATCTCTCGTGACCTAAACAGAAATCAGAGCACCAAACAATTTCCCCAATTAGTATGTACTTGTTGAATACCTTCTAACAGGGTCACTATCCCCTTAACTGACAAAACAGCGCTTCCGTGAAATTGCATGAATGAATGAAACTCACATTAGCAAATAGTAAACATCTCTCATGACCCAGCTATAGTAGTCAGTTTAACATCCTTTATTGTTTTATTAAGTATATGTATAATTTCTAACATATTTAGAGCATAGTACTTTGACGAACATGTACTAACTTAAAAGACAAAATTATGCATGCATACCAGACAGACACTCTTAATCCTATCAGGGGTAGAAGCCAACACTTCACAAATGTTTAAATCATCTCCGGTTTTCCCAGGACAGAAGTCACCCAAAACTTTGTGTACAATACAACGTTCAACAGTGATAGAATTTTAATATATGTAAGAACTGTCTATAAAGACACTACTGTACGAACTGTATTTCAAGATTCTATCACCACCTCGAATTTGTGCTACTGAATAAAGAGGCTGTTTTTGGCCACTCACCGATGTCGGTCGTTATTTGAACACGATCCAACAGTGTCATGCCTGCTTCATGATGCAGAGTGATACCAACAGGGTTGGCTTCAGTTCCTGTCCCAGCTGAGGACACTATGGAAGTCCTGCCTTCTCAACCTTGACCCTGCCCAAGGTGCGATTAACCCCGGGCTAAAGCCACCATCAGTCGTCTCTCTCTCTCTCCGTCACACACAGGCACACAATGAGAGAGCAGCCCTATGGACCACTGAGACTATAGTACTTCACCTTTATCTTCATAGCCAAGCTGTTTCTGCGTGAAATACTTCCGAGATAAGGACTGAAGCCTGACCAGGTCAATCCAATCATGGAAGTCGCAGTTCTGTGTGGCCTTGTTTGTACAATTAAACACTTACAGGGCAAGGTGTAAATGCTGAATCAGGCCATCAAGCCTGCCCAAGTGAGGCAGTCACACTAGCTGTTGCTAATGAATCTAAAATGGGCAAGGAAGCAGGGTTCAGCTGGAAAAAGGGCTGGAATATAAAGGACTTTACTGAAAATGCAACACAACAGTGATGGGCAAAAGAAGTGGTAAGGATTAGAACGGGCATTGTTGTTGGGGGTATGGGAGCATCCCAATGAATGGAGGGAACATACTCGGTTGAAGAGGGGAGAGTCACAGTCATAGGGGCAACAGAGACAAGGAAGGGTGGGAGTTTCATATTAATGGTGGAAAGCCCAATGGAGTAATTCGGTGTGCTGAAGATCGATGAGCAGGTCGACTGAATAAGATGTGGTGTAAGGGCTAAGGCTGGGCATGACGATCTGGCTGGAAGTGCAAGGAATGAGAAAAGCAAGAATATCGAGGGAGGTAGCGAAAGGATTGATTGTCACAGGGGAATGAGGTACAGAGGGGAGAAAGCCATCTTCAGTCATGGGAGAAAAGTGCTCTCTACAGTGGAAAGATAGACTTGAAGGAACAGTTTACAATAACCATCTTTTTCTAAAATAAGTCTGCTCAGAGAATGCAGAGTGCAAATGTCAGGGGAAGCCCAGATCTGTTTGTAGGTTTTTGTGCACGGACCCAGTCCAAATAAGGCACTCGAAGCAGAAATGTAAAACTATTATTGCATGAGGACTGTAGTAAGGGCTTTACATTGAAAGGAAGCAGTCACCTAGAATAAAAGTGAAGCGGTTCTTACAACCCCTAAAATCAGCATCCCCAACCACATTGCATCATTCATTAACTCTTGACAAGAAGGGCATCTAAGAATCACCAGCTGTACTGATGGTCATTGGGTTAATCCACATTCAGAGGGCCCATGGATCTGAAAGTTACAGCCATAAGCATGTAACTGTTACGCAGGGTGTGGATTTTGAGGCTGTAGGGCTGTTTCACATAACGAAGACCACCTAGGGAATCATTCCAGATAATTTCCACATGTCTGGAAGGTAATGCAAAGATTACAAACAGCTTACGTGTGGCAGCATCAGATAGGATAAACCAATCACGGGTTCTGGAACAATAGCTGTTCCAAACTATAAGTGGGGAGTAACATGGCATCCTCTACTTGGTAGCCTACAATTGGTTTGTAAGTTCACTGACACCCTTTACAGAAAAGCAATGCAGTTTGTTATGACTCCAGAGACTCAACCTGCTCAAGCTGTGGGAATTGCAGGCTTTGGTGGCTTCCCACAGGTACAAGAGGCCATTGACAGCACCAACACACTCAGAGCTCCATGATATCATCCAGCTAGATTGCTGAACAGGAATGGATTTGACTGCTCAACATCCAGCTTACTTGTGACCTCTGACGCTCTCTTGGAGCAGTGTGACCTTGCAGCTGCTGGAAGGTTCCGTGCATGCTGATAGGTGTGTCAATGCATTACCTTCCACATGCAGAAGTCTCTGCCACATACGATTTGCAGAGGTCCGCACTGCAGGATAAGAATCGGGGAATGTTGGTGACCACAGACAAAAGTTCCTGTAGGCGTGTGCCCACCATCTCGATAGCTGTAACAGCACTTACATTCTGCACAAACCCCAGGTCTTTCAAGTGCTTGTCCCTTGCATCTTCTCCAGGGCTGACTCATAGACGACAAAAGATATTTCCAGAAGGTATTGCTAATGATCTCCGAGCATAACCTTCAGACTGGCACAGCACAGTGGCACAGTGGTTAGCACTACTGCCTCACAGTGCCAGGGACCCAGGTTTGATTCCGCTTTTGGACAACTGCCTGTGTGGAGTTTGCACATTCTTTCTGTGTCTGCATGGGTGCTTCGGTTTTTTCTCCCACAGTTGAAAGATGTGCAGGTTAGGTGGATTGGCCATGCTAAATTGTCCCATTGTGTCCAGGGATGTGCAGGTTAGATGGATGAACCATGGTAAATGCAGGGTTAAAGGGATAGGGTGAGTTCAGAAAGTCGGTGCAGACTCTTTCTGCACTGTAGGGATTCTATGATGCTGTATAATGCTGCCTGTGTGTCAACTAGGGCAATCAATGAACAGCCAAATTCTTCTGAAGGTGAATTTCTACTTCCTGCACTGCTCAGGAAAAGCACTTCATTGCTCACCAAACAAGATCTCCAGAATAGTGCTGCTATTATAGTAGCTTGCGCATTGTGCCCTCACTGGACTCAGTGACCGAATGATGGGGACCAAACCAGCTCAGATGAGGAAGAAGTGGAATCTAACAGAGATACTGAGAGAGCCAATGGTGATGAGGAGGATGTTGAGAAAGTCGGACAGAATTGAGGAGAGGCAGTCAGGCCCAGAAGAATCTAATCATGGCTCAAGTTTTGGGAATTGACTTTGCACGAACACTTTTGGATCCACACAACTGTAAGCCAATTTTGACACAGCAGCATTCCTGCCTTAAAGTAAATGCTTAGTTTGTAACCTTAAAACACTAAACTATTTTGTTTGGGGTAAATTAAAAGTTAATTTGTTCCCTTTGCACAAATAACCTCCTGTTCAATATTCATGTCCAGAACATTAGTACGGAGCTATGTAAGATTGCATGGGGGATTGTTCTTAAGTGACTCAAATCTTTGGAATGGGGCATTCTTCTGTCACTGATATGTAGAGAGGCTAAACTATGCTTATTTTTTTCCTGAAACTCAAACTTCTAGCTTCAGTTCTCACTTTCCAGATGTTAAATTTCTCTCAGTGGAAGGCAGTGACTGATGGCCTCAATGCACATAACAATTTAGGGCAATCCTTGCCCCTCAGTGTGGTTTACGCAGGGATATTGATATAGTCAAAGCCTTAATACATCAAAAGACACTGTTGTACAAAGTGTTACATTTATGTCAAGTAGAATATACTTTATGGGAGGTGTGGTACACCTCCCAGCACCAGACATCACTGATTACTTCGTTCACAGCAACACTTTTGCACATACAAGCCAAGGAAAGAATAGGGATATTTGACCACAAGAAGCAATGTTGTCAGCATAACCCACTGCCCTATACACCTTGTTCCTCTCGCTGGTTCATGCTGCAGCAGGCTGTCAACACAGATATTGATCCATGGTCCATCCAGTGTGGATATGAAGCTCGGCATCATGCTGAAACTGTAACATTCAGGGTAACTCACATACTCAAACAAACAGACGTGATGCAAAGGTGAATAGTTACATACTGTGTGCTGTCACCGGGTCAGGAAAGTGCCTCAAAAAATAAGATTTTTCTTCTCTCCCACTGCGTCTGAGTGTTGAGCCCAAAATCAAGTAGACTCTCCTCAGCTTCAACTTGCAAAGTTCAGGAGAGGACAGACAAGTTTGAAGTGGAAGGTCTGGTCACCTTTTGAGTTTGCTGAGAGGTGACTGCTGAGGGGTTTGTCAGTGGTCCACCCTGCAGATGGGTGTTCTGTGGCACTGCCCTGGCTCCTTTTGAGGAAGGGGCATGTGATGCCAGGATTTCTATCCCTCTCTGATGACCAATGACTGGGGTGATAGAGCACAGACAGGTGTGCATATCCAGATTCTACAAGGGATCATGACCAATGGTTCAAAGTGGTGTGTAATGAATGACACTGACAGCAGTGTTAATGTGAGAGGGGCAGTGACTGTACTTAGTCGGTTGACGGGTCATGGATGTCTCGGTGTCCATGCTTGTACCAGTCTTCTGAGAGGAACAGGATTGTCTCCTTGTAAGTGGCTGAGGAGCCTGATGTTGAGCACCTCCCCACCCATCCAGGCACTTTAAACCCAATTATAGGCTGTTTTTCTCTGGGATGAGAGACAAGGAGGGATTGGTTGAGATGGAAGTGGGTGGCGAAGCTGGTAGTACTAGTCCAGGTGATCGAGAGGTGGTGAGGTCCCCCGGGCAAGTGGGCAGGTGGCACAGAGGGTTAATGGTGTGGGGGGTTGGGCAATGAGTGGCGGGGTGGAAAGAGCAGGTAAGGGACAATTTTGCAGACCATAGTGTGAGTGGCAAGCACGAAACCAGGTGGGAGGAAAGTGCAGAGATAGATTGGGAGTGAGGCAGCAGGGAGAGGTGTATGACACTTGCCCTGGCACAGCAGAGAAGGTCAGTGACTTTCCTATGGCAATATTGACCAGGGAGACTGCACAGACCTGGACGGCAATCTCCAGTCCGACTGCCAGAGGTTAGAACATAGATCATAGAACATTGTAGCGCAGTACAGGCCATTCAGCCCTCGATGTTGCACCTACCTGTGGAACCAATCTGAAGCCCATCTAACCTACACTATTCCACTCTCGTCCAAATGCCTATCCAATGACCATTTAAATGCTGTTAAAGTTGGTGAGTCTACTACTGTTGCAGGCAGTTCATTCCCTGCCCTTACTACTTTCTGAGTAAAAAACTATCTCTGACATCAGTCCTGTATCTAGGACTCCTCAATTTAAAGCTATCTCTCCTCGTGCTAACCATCACTATCCGAGCAAAAAGGATCTCACCATCCATCCGATCTAACCCTCTGCTTATCCTATATGTCTCAATTAAGGCACCTCTCAAAGTTCTTCTCTCAAATGAAAACAGCCTCAAGTCCCTTAGCCTTTCCTCATAAGACCTTCCCTCCATATCAGGCAACATCTGAGTAAATCTCCTCTGATCCCTTTCCAAAGCTTCCACATTCTTTCTATAATGCGGTGATCAGAACTGTATGTAATACTCCAAATGTGGCCGCACCAGATTTTTGTACAGCTACAGCATGGTCTCATGATTCCAAAACTCAATCCATCGGTAACCAACACACCGTACACCTTCTTAACAACCCTATCAACTTGGATGGCAACTTTCTATGTACCTGGACACCGAGATCTCTCTGTTCATTTACACTACCAAGAATCTTACCATTAGCCCATTACTCTGCATCCCTGTTACTCCTTCCAAAGTGAATCACCTCATACTTTTCTGCACTAAACTCCATTTGCCACCTCTCAGCCCAGCTCTGCAGCTTATCTATGTCTCTCTGTAATCTACAACATCCTTCATCACTATCCACAACTCTACTGACCTTAGTGTCATCCACAAATTTACTAAGCCATCCTTCTATGCCCTCATCCAGGACATTTATAAAAATGACAAACAACAGTGGACCCAAAACAGATCCTTGCAGTACCCAACTAGTAACTGAACTCCAGGATGAATATTTCCCAACAACCACCACCCTCTGTCTTCTTTCAGTTTGCCAATTTCTGATCCAAACCATTAAATCACCCTCAATCCCATGCCTCCATACTTTGTGCAATAGCCTATCATGGGGAACCTTATCAAACGCCTTACTGAAATCTATATATACCACATCAACCACTTTACCCTCATCCACCTGTTTGGTCACCTTCGCAAAGAACTCAATAAGGTTTTAGAGGCACAACCTACCCTTTATAAAACCGTGTTGACTATCCCTAATCAACTTATTCCTTTCTAGATGATTATAAACCCTGTCGCTTATAACCTTTTCCAACACTTGACCCACAACCGAAGGAAGGCTCACAGGTCTATAATTTCCAGGGTTGTCTCTACTCCCCTTCTTGAACAAGTGAACAACTTTTGCTGTCCTCCAGTCTTCTGGCACTATTCCTGTAGACAATGACGACATAAAGATCAAAGCCACAGGCTTGGTAATCTCCTCCCTGGCTTCCCAGAGAATCCTAGGATAAATCCCAACCGGCCCAGGAGACTTATCTATTTTTACACTTTCCAGAATTGCGAACACCTTATGCACCTCAATCCCATCTAGTCTAGTAACCTGTATCTCAGTATTCTCCTTGACCACATTGTCTTTTTCTAGTGTGAATACTGATGATAAATATTCATTCAGCACTTCCCCATCTCCTCTGACTCCACACACAACCTCCCACTACTTGCCGCAGTAGCTGGTCCTTGAATAAGCTCCACATTTCAACTGTGCCCATCCCCTACAATTTCCTTCCCCATCCTATGCATCCTAAATCTTGCCTAATAGTATCATAATTGCCTTTCCCCCAGCTATAACTTTTGACCTGCAGTATATGCCTAAAGTGACGCATCTAAAGTACTTGAACTATAGTATTCCCAGTCGACATTTGGAAAGTTAAAATCTCTCATAACAACTACCCTGTCAGTCTCGCTCCTATTGAGGATCATCTTTGCTATCCTATCCTCTATATCTCTGGAACTATTTAGAGGTCTATAGAAAACTCTCAACAGTGTAGCCTCTCCTTTCCTGTTTCTAATCTCAGTCCATACTACCTCATTAGACGAGTCCTCAAATGTCCTTTCTGCAACCGTAATACTGTCTTTGACTAACAGTGCCACACCCCAACCTCTTTTACCATTTTCTCTGTGCTTACTGAAATATCTAAATCCTGGAACCTGCAATAACCATTCCCATCCCTGCTCTACCTACATCTCTGAAATGGCCACAACTTCAAAATCCCAGGTACCAACCCATGCTGCAAGTTCACCCACCTTATTCCGGATGCTCCTGGTGTTGAAGTAGATATACTTCAAACCAACTTCTTGCTTTCCGGTTCCTTCTTACAATCTTGAAATATTAGTTCTGACTTCACTACTCTCAACCCCCTGTATACTCGAACTACAATTTCGGTTCCCATCCCCCTGCTGAATTAGTTTAAACCTACTTGAAGAGCATTAGCAAATTTCCTCCCAAGGATATTGGTATCCCTCTGGTTCAGGTGAAGACCATCTTGTTTGTACCCCAAAAAGAGCTCCAATTATCCAGGAATCCAAAATTCTCCCTCCTGCACCATTACTGTAGCCACATGTTCAACTCCTCCTTCTCCCTATTCCTCACCTCGCTAGCACATGGCACGGGCAACAAACCAGAAACAACAGCTCTGTTGGTTCTAGCTCTAAGCTTCCACTCTAGCTCCCTGAATTTCTGCCTTAAATCCCCATCTCTCTTCCCACCTATGTCGGTGGTGCCTATGTGGGCCACGACTTGGGGCTGGTCCCCCTCCCCCTCAAGGATTCTGAAAACATGATCAGTGACATCACGAACCCTGGCACTTGGGAGACAACACACCAACCGTGAGTCTCTCTCATTCCCACAGAATCTCCTATCTGTCCCCCTAACTATGGAGTCCCCAATGACTAATGCTCTGCTCCTCTTCCCTCTACCTTTCTGAGCAACAGGGACAGATTCAGTGCCAGTGACTACCTCCCTGTAACTCTTCTCAATAAACTCCTCCACCTCCCAAATGATCCCAAGTTCATCCAGCTCCAGCTCCAGTTCCCTAACGCGGTTTTTGAGGAGCTGGAGTTGGGTGCACTTCCTGTAGCTGCAGTCAGCAGGGATACTACTGGTGACCCTTACCTCCCATATTCTGCAGGAGGAACATTCAACTGTCCTAACCTCCATTCCCACTATTCTAAGTTCCCAACGAGAGTAAGAAAAACTAAAAAAAATTAAGAAACTAGTTATCTTACCAATCCAACGCACAAGATTTTTTTTTGGTTAGAGGAGGAGGATGGGTGGGAGACACTTCCCGACCAGTGTTTCGGGTAAAGCAACCTCCCACATATAAAGCCTCACTTACCCAACAGTCCAACGTCCGCACCTGCTCAGTGTGTGGTCCGCCAATACACGAGGTAAGCTTTTATATATTTTATATCTTTTAGAATTTACCTTCCCGTCGGGCCTCTGGTCCTCGCTATCACTCCTCCCACTCCAACTGCAGGTGAAAAAATGAAAGGTTAGTCCATCATTGTGACAGAGAAAATAATGAATTAGTCAAGAATTCCTTCCCTGCACTGGTATACGCTGCCCCCTGCTGGAAAGTTTGTGATTTTGTCAGTCAATGGAGGACTTGGCCAGGTGAAGCTGTGGTTTTCCTGGCAAGTGGGGACAGGAGGGCAATCAGTGTTCATTGAATTTCATCCTCATCAGGAGTGCCTTTGAGGATGGCAGGCATAAATTATTAGCAGAAGTAATATAGTAAAGGAATATAAAATCATATCATTCTATCAAGAAAGAAATGTCAGAAAGTGTCATTAGATATGAAACAAGCAATGTGGTTTGGACCATGCTACACATATATAAAATCCGATTCTTTCTCCTGGATTAATCATTATTGGTTAAAACTGCAAATTTTGTGTGTGTGTGTGTGTGTGTGTGTGTGTGTGTTTTATTGTATGTTAGCAGGACCATTGTAAATGTAGTTTTATAGTATTCCATGACAAAGACATTACACTGTTCAAATTAATCTATTCCATTAAAGACACAATGTTGAATTGTACACTAACACGTTCTTAAGTCAGGTATCCGTTAATCACTATTAATAAGGGATGTGTGTATATTGGTAGCTATGAGTAAATTGTGGAGAGCGAGGTTCAGCAACATCAGTGTCTGCTGGAGAGCTGCAGGCTCCTGCAATTCATCACTCCAGCCTTGGTCCTCAGGACTGATGGCAAAGTGACAGGGGGATGTGGGCTGGAGCTGGTTCTTCCTCACAAGGAGATAGAACTGATCAGAAAAAGAACTATTCATAGACCTCAGAAGTGGTCAAGCCTTCCACCCTACCTGCGCCCTCCTCTTGAGAGTTGAAGCCAATGTGATTCCACTTTCTTCTGGCTCTCCCAGATATAAATGTCACCAGGTAAACCAACTAAACCTCTAGGGGCCAGTGGGTCCAACTGCCACGCAAGGCTTCTTTCACCCCAGGTGCAGATCTGGGGAATACACTAAGCCATAGAGGGAGGGAGAGAAAGAAGGCAACTTTCTCCAGACACTTTTGTGCCAGTACAGTAATTGGCACTTTTCTATGAATGGCATTGTGCTGACACTGCATCTGTTGGTTGTCTCTTTGTGTTATCTGGATTGTAACAGTGCTGGCTTGATGCCGAACATCATGACCACACGGGACGTACTATCAATCAATCAATGTCTGCGTTGGAATCCTGCTGCAGCACGTGGAAGCAAGACGAACAAGCTGTGTATAGGGCAAAGAGTCTGCTAATACCCATTACCCAATATTCTACAACCCTTTCCCTGGCCTCTGTGTCCAACATTGTTGTAGTGAATGAGGAGGGCAGGATTGTCTGGGCAGCAAAGTGCATGACAAACAGGGAGTCTATGCATGAGCATGACCTAGGACTAGGCAGCCAGCAGGTCTGTATCCTGTACAATGCATGTAGTGTTCTTTCTCTTTAAATGACCTCACAGTGGTGGGTCTTGCAGTCCCTTTCATCACAGGTCGAGTCACTAACCCCACTCTACATTCACAGCTATTTTCTTCCCGATTGTACACTTTCAATTTCCAGGACAATGAAAGGAAATGGTGAGTGGTCTCTGGCCACTGGCTTCCAGCCTCTGTGTCCAAATGTTGGAGGCCCCAAAAAACCAAATTCTCTCCTTGGTAGCCCTTCCTGTGAACTCCCAGAGACCTCACACCTCCCCAGGTCCCATCCAATCCATCAACATGAGCCAGCATGTGCCCATCATTCCTCCCCTGTCCCTGGCACATGAGCTGACCATTCTAGGAGTGGGCATACTATGCGCCTGAGTTGAATCCAGGGTGCTCCTGACTGTGGATGATCAGAACCTTCTCACCAAACCCTCCATGAACCTCTTCCCATCCATGCTTTACCATATTCTGCTCCCCCCCTCACCCCGCCACCTTGCAAACCCTTTCATAATTGTCAGAATCCTTTGCCCCAGCCTGAATCCTGAAGAATGTTGAAGAATAGCTTACCAACTCTCCTTGCCATGGCAAAGGACCCCCTTACACCCACACAAATCCTGTTTCCCCTTCACAATAAATGCCAAAGAACTGCAGATTATAGAAATCAGAAACAAAAGCAGAAATTGCTGGCAAAACTCAACAAGTCTGACAGAATTTGTGGAGAGAAATCAGAGTTAACGTTTCACATTCAGTGACCCCATCTCATTGCAGGCAAATCCACAACTTTTGGGGACAAGTATTTGTCAGGGTACATTGATGCAATTTAAGCATTATTAAAAGTTGTAATATCTCCTGTTGGAATGCACTCTGGCAATTTTGTTACAATAACTAAACTTAAAGTCTGATGTGCCAATCTTGGATCCTGTTTGGTGCTCATGGAGACAACCATGAGATGCAAAAGTATTTGGTACACATGGAGATGATGGTGACACTTTGGATGCTTCAGGCACTCTTTCTTGTTGCTAAATGAGTCTTCCTTCTTTAAGTACAACTTTAAGTAGATTTAAGTTGCATTTGAACAAGCATATGCACGTACATGGAGTGATGTAGGTTAGATGGGCTTCAGATTGGTACGACAGGTCGGCACAACATCGAGGGCCGAAGGGCCTGTACTGCGCTGTAATGATCTATTTTCTAGATGCTGCCAGACCTGCTGCGTTTTTCCAGTAATTTCTGTTTTGGTTTCCATCCCCCCTTAATTTCTATGGACAGACCCGACACCAACTCTCCCAAGTGTCCAACCCAGATAGTCCCAGACCAGAAGTGCTCAGTCTGTACGTCTCTCCAACCATGTTAATAGCACCCCAGACTGACCACAATAGAGCAGTAGGACTGACTGTCACCTACTCCCTGGTGGCAGAGGCATAGACCCCTGAGTGAGAACAGCCCAAACAGACCCCTGACTGTTACTGATTCCCCTTGACTAGTATCAGAAGCTGCCCTTGACTTTCTGTGCTGGGACTCCCTGATTGAAGGGCTCAGTGAGAACCACTGCCTAAAACATTGAGACATTAAACAGTTAAGGATGGCCAATGAATGTTGGTGTAGCCAACGATGTCCACAGATGGCCAATAAATGTTGGTGTAGCCAACGATGTCCACATCCTATGAATGAATTAAAAAACCACATGGCTGTTTTCTTGTGTAAGCTACCTGGATGTGTGCTTGCACTAATTGACAAGGCAATATGAGGTACGAATGGTGTGAGCCAAAAATAGAACGATTCAGCCACTGTCTATCATATCAATGCAACCTGTGCAACTTGCAATAAACTGTGCCTTCTAAGCTACAAGAGCCTATTATAGTTAAACAAGGTAGTAGTTTTCCTCTACCACATTAGATCAAACAGATCATAAGGACATAGAGACATACAACACAGAAACAGACCCTTTGGTCCAACTCATCCATGCTGAACAGATATCCTAAACTAATTGAATCCCATTTGACAGCACTTGGCCCATATCCCTCTAAACCCTTCCTATTCATATACCCATCCAGATGCATTTTAAATGTTGCAATTGTACCAGCCTCTCCTACTTCCTCTGGCAGCTCATTCCATTTACACACCGTCCTCTGTGTGAAAAGGTTGCCCCTTCGGTCCCTTATAAATCTTTCCCCTGTCACCTTAAATCTATGCCTTCTGGTTTATACTCCCCTACTCTGGGAAAAGAAACCTTGACTATTTACCCTATCCTTGCTCCTCATGATTTTTTCAACCATAATGAGGTCATCCTTCAGCCTCCGACACTCCGGGGAAAATAGCCCCAGCCTATTCAGCCTCTCCCTGTAGCTCAAACCCTCCAACCCGGACAACATCCTTATAAATCTTTTCTGAACCCTTTCAAGTTTAACAATGTCTTTCCTAAAACAGGGAGACCAGAATTGACCTAACCAATGTCTTGTACATGTTGCAACATGACCTGGCAACTTCTACAATCAATGCACTGACCAATAAAGCCTGTAATTTCCTACTCTGGGAAAGGATAGTGGCTTCAACTTTCTTAATAAACACCACTGTAGAGAACATAGTGAGTTGGTACACCCAAGCAACATGCAGTGCTCTTAATCAAGGTACCTGCAGCAGTACAGTGCAGAAAATATAAATTTAATGTAAGACACTGGCAAGAGATCCTATTAAGAAATCTGCTTACATGGGTCTGCATTTTGCTCTGGACAGCACACTTGTCCATACACTTTCTGTGCACTGTAAGTCCCTGTCTTCTGAACATTCAAAAAACAAACTATCTCCTCCAGAACAATGAACAGATAAGCAACTCTGTATTCTACTTCATCAATCAGCTAATAGAGGCAACAATCAACTTGAACTCAGAGCTATCAGTCACAATCATAAATTTGACATCAAATCTGACACAGAAAATGAAATAAAGGGACAAGCTAATAATAATCGGCAGAAATATACTGCTCTGTAGCTCCAGCCTATTGCAATCATACTTTACAAAGCAATGCTGTCATGGAACACATAGAAAAGATAAACTGCCTCATCCAATGGCAGAATAAGATGCCAGCCTCAGTGTCCTCTGAATCACAAGGCAAGAACACAGATGGCAACAGCGAATGCAGAGCTAAAACAGAGGTTGCTTATACATTTGGAAAGTAACTTAGCAAATATTAGGGCGGCACGGTGGCACAGTGGTTAGCACTGCTGCCTCATAGTGCCAGAAGGCCTGGGTTCAATTCCCACCTCAGGTGTGTGGAGTTTGCATGTTGTCTGCGTGGGTTTCCTCCCACAGGTTAGGTGAATTGGCCATGTTAAATTGCACATAGTGTTAAGGTAAGGGGTAAATGTAGGGGTATGGGTGGGTTGCGCTTCGGTGGGGCAGTGTGGACTTGTTGGGCCTGTTTCCACACCGTAAGCAATCTAATCTAATCAAATATTGAAGAGCTTTGCAATCTCCTTTTATGTCACTGTCCTTCACAAATCTTACAGAGAAGTTAAAAATCACACAACACCAGGTTATAGTCCAACAGGTTTAATTGGAAGCACACTAGCTTTCGGAGTGTGCTTCCAATTAAACCTGTTGGAATATAACCTGGTGTTGTGTGATTTTTAACTTTGTACACCCCAGTCCAACACCGGCATCTCCAAATCATGACTTACAGAGAAGTGATTGCAATGAAAAGCAACATTGTAAAATTAAGCAAAGTATGACAGCAACTGACTTGGCAACCATTCGGAAATCACCATATTTCTTCCTACATTCACTAGTTAGGCATTCACTTGTTGCCATCCCTATTCAGGACTGTCTGAACAATAGTTTTTGGAGGTGAATGCTGCATCATTCTAAACAAATGGTCAGCCAACCCCTCAAGCTGCAGTCAAGCATCTGATTAATGTTGCTGTTTCTGAAGCCCAACTGTTCGCTGCCCTTAGTCCCCCAGTTTGGCTGAACCCTCGGCTGCATTCATTTACATTAGATTAGATTACTTACAGTGTGGAAACAGGCCCTTCGGCCCAACAAGTCCACACCGACCCACCGAAGCGCAACCCACCCATTCCCCTACATTTACCCCTTTTACCTAACACTACGGGCAATTTAGCATGGCCAATTCACCTAACCTGAAGGTCTTTGGACTGTGGGAGGAAACCCACGCAGACACGGGGAGAATGTACAAACTCCACACAGTCGCCTGAGTCGGGAAATGAACCCGGGTCTCTGGCGCTGTGAGGCTGCAGTGCTAACCACTGTGCCACCATGCCGCCCACAAAACCCAGTGCCAATTAATTCTATTGCATTACTCCTTGAGGTGTATCATAAAACCACAACATAGGCCAATATTATTTGCATGTAGAAACATAAAATACAAAGCCAAGAGATTACAATAAAAATGTACACTGTAGTGAATATTACCTGGCGTTTAGGGTGTAGTTGCTCGATAGTACAGAGTTTAAGCACTTTGCTGGAAAAAGAAACACACTTCTAAGTCTTTTTATCTTGCACTTATCAGAACAGATGCAAGAATGCCAAATTTCAAATGGAACAATAATTTCTACTACATTGGAAAGGATGCTGATTAGTTATCAAATTTGTTCTGATTGGTGGAGATACTGTCATGGGGAATGCACCAAGGAACTTTTGGCCCCCATTTTGGTATTTAGTTATAGTAACGGCAAATTTAAGATGGTCAGTCAGACTCATCATGCAACTCACTAATATCTGCTAAAAGCCACATGCAGTAATGTGGACCCATCATCTGAAATAAAAAGAAACATCTTTGGGCATTGTGCCTTTTTCTGAATTAGCAAAGTGACAATAGCTCTTGGGTGCATTCTCCATGACAACATCTCAATAAATCGTAGCCAACTTGCAAGCCAATCTGCATCCCTTTTTCATGCAGTATATATTGTTACTCTCATTGAAATTTGGCATCCTCGCATTTGTCCTGATGTGTGAAAGATGAAAAATTCCATCCGCAGATCTCTTTTGTGTCTCCACAATGCTCAAGATTTGAGTATTATTATCAGAATGATATGAAAGCTATGGAGAATGTACAGTGTAGCCACCTGAAGATGAATGATCTGGGAATAGTTGTGGAGAAGGAAAAGTTAAATGAAGTTTGAACTGACCCCTTCAAAGTTATGTAGGATGATAGTCAGATGTGTAGAGAATAGCTATTTCCTTTGATTAGGCAGTCAGTAAAAAGAGAGCAACAATTTGAAATGAACACAAAAAGAAAATGAAAAGAAACATTGGGAGAAATCATTTTGCACAGAGAGTGAAAGAGTATGGAACATTTTGTCATGGAAAAGAGGTTGAAATATAGAGCATTATATATTTTCAGGTACAAGCTGATAAACATTCAAAAACATAGAAAACATTCTGCCCCTGAAAGGCAGATGTCCCTTCCCTGTGAACTGCCAGCTAATCATACTCTAGTTCTCCAGTACAGATAGTGCCAACAAGAGCACAGCCCATGTTGGCATTGCACGGGGAATCAGCAGAGGATCCTTCAGAATCAGGTGAGTGAGGCAGGACAGGGACCCCAGTAAGAGAGGGGAGGGTGGCAATGAAGCCAGGATGTGGCTTTCCTATAGGCCTCATTTCCTGATCCCTGAATCAGCACCAGAGGTTTGTGTAGATAGAGTGGGTGGGGGGGGTGGGGGGGGGGGTTGTTGGTGTTGGGGGATGGTGGCGTGGGTGGGCTTAGGTGGTAGGGCTAATGCAGTTGGTGAGGTGTACAGCCATCAGTCAGAGGACTGGGTGCTTGTTGCCAAGTGCGGTCCGGTTAGCTCTGTCAAGATGATGACCATCATCAGTCCATCAAGAGAATAAAAGGGAAAGGGAGTTGGGTGGGGGGAGCCAAGTAGGGCTGCTACCATGGGAAGCAAACTCAGGAACGTATTCTTGAGCATTGGGAACTGCAGGCTGAGGAGAAATGGTGATGACAATTCTATAGGGAGTGACTGCATTAGTAAAGAAGGAGGGGATTTTGGTAAAGCGCGGACAAAGGTGGGATAATGTGGGAGGGGAATTATCCACCATCAGGAGAACCCTGGCTTAAGGGGAGGGACAGTATATGATTGGACCTAGAATGCCAGGGGCTGGTGGGTGGAGGAATGGGGTTGCAGTAAATCCGTTGTCTGCTCTACACCTTGTTCATCTTGCTTCCATGTGCCTCAGCAGGCTCTAAACACTGTTACTGACCCATTGTATATCCCAAACAGAGCTGAACTTAGGCAGCATGGCGACACAGTTACATTCAGTGCAACATAAAGACTCAAACAGACAGATGCTATGCAAAACCATTAACCGAAATACAAACGTGGCATGTTACATGCATGCAATGTCACTTGTGCCACTTAACAGCCGTCAAAAGATTTTTTTCTTTCTTTTCCTCTCACTCCAGCTCAGTGCTGTGCCAGGGTTATACAGCTGGGCCAAAGTGAGCCTGCTGGACAGACTAGCAGACTAGTCCATTGGCCTTGATTGGGAGACCCTGACAGCATTTGTATCCAGATGACCCAGACATGCGGGTAGTCATCTCGCCAGAGACAAGTGGATCCACCTTGACTTTAACTCAGAGGGGCCTGCTCACCTCTGGAGTGTCCTGAGAGGAGGCTTCCAAGGGGTCTGTTTGTGTGGTTCCTCCTGGCACTGCCCTGACTCTTCATGAGGAAGGGTTACCAGGAGTGAGTGCCAGGTTCCCTGTCCTCCAGCCCATTGTGCCTTCATTCCTGAGGATTAATTCCTGGGGCATTCAGCAGACCCTGATGGTGCAGGACCTAAGTCTGACTGGGAGCCACCAACCTGTCCATGCAGAAAGCCAGACTGTCACATGCTTGTGGTAATTGGATCCCACCGCGTAACTTCCTGCAAATCTCTCCACTGCTCCTTACCCTCTTTGTGCAGATAGTAAAAGACCCTGGTGTCGAAATTACAGGCTCAAGTCTGGCCTAGGTCTGAGCAGGGGCCTTAGTCTCTGGCTGTCCTTAAGAGCCAAAGGCCTATGACCGTTATCTGGAGCAGGCACAATGAGGTGCTCACCAGATTGTGCTGCATTCCCATTGGGGCCTCAGTATCTAGTCTGTCGGGAGTGGCAGAAATAGCCTCGACAATGATAGCTTTGTAATCTTGAGCTCTCTCCTCGTAGTGAGCAACCAGCCTCATATTGGGCACCCCTCCATCCAGTCCTGGCTCATTCCACACCATGTTATGGGCAGCTCCCTACTGGAGTGAAAGAAAGGGAGAAATTGAGTGAGAGGGAAGTGGGCAGCACAGGGTTAGTGCAGATTGTTGAAACATGTTATAGGCCAGAGATGAGGTAGTATGGAGGGCATGCAGAGTTAGTGTTTTGCGATGTCGGGAGTGGGGGTGTTGGTGAGAGTAGGTAAGGCAAGGTTAGAATTTGAATCAGGTTTATTGTCACTTGTATCCTCATAAGTAGTGTGAAAAGTTTACAAGTCACCACTGACTGTGCCAAGTGTACATGGGTATAGATTCTTCAGTACAAATTCTCAGAAAAAACTTAAAAAATAAAGAAGTAAAATGTTCACCATGACAGAAGGCATGCTACCTCAGGTGCGAAAGGTACATTATCACAAGAATAAATCAGACAAATAAAGAAATAAAAAATTCAGAACAACAGTCCGGACGAGGCAGGGTTGGGGGCAGACAGGGGTTGGTTTGGGGGGGGCAGACAGGAGCAGGGTTGGGGGCAGACAGGGGTGGGCTTGGGGGGGTTTGGACAGGGCGGGGTTGGGGGCAGACAGGGGCAGGGTTGGGGGATGGGTTTGCAGGGGTGGATGGGGGGGCGGGGCCTCATGCACGGTGTGCTGCTCCCGTGGGAGTGGACGTAGCCAGCTCTTGCTGTGTCAATCCCATTGATTGGGGGGGTGCCTGCGGGAGGCTTCAGCAATGCTGCAGGTCCCTTACACACAAGTGCGTCTCTGCTCAGAAACAAACCCTGAGACAGAGAGAGGGAGCAAGGCAGGCAGAGTGAGGAAAAAGGAAACTTCCGAAAACTCCAAGCCCCAGAGGAGAAGCATTGAATCAATTAACCAAACAATTAATTATCCGAGTGAAATAGTGCCTGTCCATCTCATTTGGATAATCGAGGTTCCTCTGTATAGGGATTCAATGAAGTTTGAATGCCATTGCTCATCTGGATGTAGAGTGGCCTTTTATATATGGTCTCAGGGATCGATATCATTACCATGGTTATGCGATATGCGGCAAGTTGTTCACAAAGCAACAGACAATAGAATTAGGTGAGAATTGTAAGTGGGGATGCCATGCAAGTCGCGGAAGATAGCTAATGAGGCAGGTTAGATAATATACCGTGTAAAATCTTACTAGGTCTCATGGAGGGAAACCTCAATGAAACTTGATGAGGCTGACACTTAGCTAAAAGACTTATGATGCAACCTAGTGAATTCACCATTCCAAATAATTCTCCTAATTCTTGCTCCTAATTCTGCAACGTGATTGACAAAAGAGACCAATGTTGCTTGCCCTGTAGGAATTGTTTCGCTATTTAGTTCCATAATTTTCAGGGTATTCTAGTGAAAAGCCTCATAAAATGTCCGTCAAAAAGTGCAACCAAGTTTCAGCTGCTTGCTCAAAGCTGAGAGGAAATTCCAGCCCCATCATGTCCTCTACTTTTGACACAGTTGGAGTGCAGCAAACTCTGCATGACATTGAGGGGACTGTTACTGATTTTATGCTGGAAATAGGGCCAGGACATCAAACAATCTCAAACTGAATATCTCCCATTTTACGGTTAATTCAGAGCCACCCAGAAGGCCCCAGGTTTGTGTTAAAAACACAGCCCAGGACATTTTATTGACATAAAAAAGCTGAAATGTCCTCAGTATTTCTTTCTTAGGGAGATTAAATAACTTGATGCGTTTCATTTTTAGGCTCACTCAGTAAAATTGATGAGAAACCGCAGAATCTATTCGGTAACATAAACTACTGAAAAAGAGGGGAATAATTTTAAAACTAAATTATACATCTGCATGGCAGACTCCACGGGTATCAATCATTTCAAGTAAGTATTCCTTACCTTGCACAGCAACACTTTTAACCCACTTAATATTTCTGGATATTAATTTTCCCACTTGCTCCCACCATTGTCACATTAATCTTTCTCTCATGATTTGATAAAATCCCAGTGTAATTAAGAAACATCACTAGATACTAAAATACTTACTGCGAATTGAACAACATAGAGATCCAGCTAGTAAATGAACAGCACAACATGTTTTTGGTTTTATAACCTCTAATCACCTCGCAGAAGAAAAGCATCGACAAAATATTTTTCCTGTTGTGTAAATTAAATATGAAGAAAGTACTTGATACGGATCTATGTGTGATTTTGCAGCTACTCCTGCAAAGTGATGAAAAGGACACTAGATGGCATCACAGCTTGTTGCTGAGCTCTCTAGCGGCTTCAGATGAATTGTGTCTTTCATTTGCTTGCAACCAAAGATTATCACAGCATGATTACAGCACTAACCAGCCAACAGACTCAGGCACTGTTTTGTGTCTCAGCAAGATCAGTCCTTCATCGGTTTAGCCAAATTACTAAGCCAAGCAATTCAGAGCAAGGTAGCTATTTTTAGTCAACTTGGTTCATAATTAAATGTGGGTAGCTATGACTAAAACTTCCTATGATCCAGATTGAACCAACAGTACATTATATTGACAAACTGCACTTCATAGAATAAAAGTAAGTAAGGAAGATGCATCAGACATGAATAATATTCAGCCTGTTAGTTATTGAATTTTGTTGCCATGCATATAATAGCTACGTAAGCATTAAAATGCATTAAACCTCTCTTCTTAACAGTTTACATTTCCAATTTATTTTCATATATGCCATAAAAAGGCACTAATTCAATTGCTTTGTTTTTGACAGGGAAATGGCACCAATTTACTGCAGTAATACTGTAAATTCTGAGAAGCAATGTGATATAAGTACTTCGAGGTGCTAATGAGAATGGGCAAGACCTGGACAAATTCTTAAATTTTTATGCCCTTTGGAATCTCGAGTGTCGCATCATTAAATTTAATCACGTATTGAAGTAAATTATAACAGTACGGGTGTGAAATTGGACATGGGAGAGGATGCAAAGCCCCCAATAGCTAGTTTATGCTCAGTCTGAATTCAGTTTTATTGATTTTATAGAACTGAGTGTAAGGTTCATCATATAGTAAGTAGCAGAGCCAATTCAACCCGTCAGGGCCCCTGCCCAAAACACTGATTTTCCTGCCCCTCGGGTGCTGCCTGAGCTGCTGTGCGTTTCCAGCACCACTCTAATCTTGAGTTTCGCCTGTTTAGCATTCATGCCCATTTTCCAATAAAATTTCAGAGTACGCGGTAATCTCTGTTTCCATTTTATGGTTTTACCATTACTTATGTCATGTACTAATTTGCACTTGTTAGTTTTCTTGGGAATGTAAGCAATGTATGAGATGCCTTAAGAGGGAGATGTCAATGATATGATCTATCCCAGATTTTTTTTATAGGAAAAGGTTTTCTCTTTGCACTAAATGGTAAGGCAAAGATACAGACAGATGTTTGGGGGGGAGAGGGCAGGGGGCGCTGGTGTTGACCAAAGGGTCACCATGCCTCAGGCAAGGAGAGAGACTGAGAAGCTAAGTCCTCCAAACAGTGCAGGCATTGAACCTATATCGCCGGTGTCTCTTTGCTTTACAAGCCAGCCATCCATCAAGCTGATGTTCTCAAACCCTGCTGTGCACTGAATGCAGCCTCACTTAACCTACCATACAGAAGCAGTCTCATCATTTGATGAGCATAAATGATCATCACGTTTATCAATGATTGGATATTAATATAATAATAGGATTAATTTGACACTACTTTAGGAATAATGAAACTTAAGATACTATTTAATTAGATTTCCAGTTTTCCTCTTGACAGACAACAGGTGAATTGATTTTCTTTAATGTTTACTTTAAATACCACTCAGGTATTTCTCTGACAATTCTAAATTCTTGGCATAAAATCAATCTCTTTTGTGAAGACATTTGTCTTTTTTTAAAAATCTGAGCTTTCAAGCTATTTATTAGTTGGATCAAGATGATTGTCAAACAGTGGGCACACCCCATGGCAGTGCACACATGGAGGAGGTGCCAGTGTTCTCCTTGAATAAAGCGAGATTAGAGGGCAGGAGATAGGATCATGAGAAATTGCAGCAGGAGTAGGTCCACCAAGCCTGCTACCCCATTCAATAAGACAACGAATGATCTGTGATCTCAGCTCCACTTTCTTGTCGATTCCTCATAACGTCTTAATTCTTTCAAAAATCATCCAATCTTGAATATCCTCAGGGATTAAGCATTTACACCCTGCTAAGGGAATGAACTTTTAAGTGGGCTTCCCCTTATCCTAACATTATAATCTTTAAATTACTTAGTGAGGAAACAGGCCCTTTGGCCCAACAAGTCCACAGCGACCTGCCAAAGCACAACCCATGCAGACCCATTCCCCTACAGCTAACACTACGGGCAATTTAGCATGGCCAGTTCACCTAAACTGCACATTTTTGGAAAACTGGAGCACCCGGAGGAAACCCACGGAGACAATGGGCAAACTCCACACAGTCAGTCACCTGAGGTGGGAATTGAACCCTGGTCTCTAGCACTGTGAGGTAGTAGTGCTAACCACTGTGCCACTGTACCACAATCTCTCATTCTTGACTCTCCAGATCCCTCTAGAATCTTTACATGTTTCAACTAGATCACTTTTCATTTCCAAACTCCAGTAAAAGGACAATTCTGTTCAATCCCTCTCATCCCAGTAATCAAAGTAATGTTCTGAGTTCTCTCACTTACTTCAATCAAGACACAAAGGTATATTTCCATTGACATACTCTTACCCCTATTTTCATATAATGCTACAGGAATTTTTAATAGAAATGTTTAAAATTATAAGAGGATTTTTTTCTACAGTGGACTGAGTGCAACTATTCCCAATGGAAAGAGGTTGAGGAACTACAGAATTAGATCATCCCTAGAGAATCAAGGAGATGAGGAATTAATTAACACTGAGTTTTTAATGATTCAGAGCATATTACCTGAAAGGATAGTGGGAGTAATCTTCATAAAAGAGAGTTGGATATATATTTAAACAGTGCATCTCCTACCAATACACTGGAAAGAGGACATTGGTGCCATTAACGTCATTGTTGAGCACTCATTCTTGCTATTTCTGCTCTCTGCTCCCCACTCCCCTTTGATCATGGTCCACACTTGCCACCCCTGTCACTAATGTATCCTCACACCATCCTGCTCATTGTTCTGCTCAGACACAGGGTACAAGAGCAAGGGCTCTTTCTGTGCTTTCTTCAGATTAAAATTTTTTTTGCACACATTATAAATGGGGTTTTTAAAATAAAAAATGTTGAACCAAAGGCAGGTGTGTGGAATTAAGCATCAGATCAGCTAAGATCTTATTAACTGAGGTGTCAGTGAGGGAGCACATTGCGGCCAGTGACCATAATGGCATTAGATTTAAAATAGTGATGGAAAAGGATAGACCAGATCTAAAAGTTGAAGTGCTAAATTGGAGAAAGGCCAATTTTGACAATATTAGGCAAGAACTTTCAAAAGCTGATTGGGGCAGATGTTCACAGGTAAAAGGACAGCTAGAAAATGGGAAGCCTTCAGGAATGAGATAACGAGAATCCAGAGCAAGTATATTCCTGTTAGGGTGAAAGGAAAGGCTGGTAGGTGTAGGGAATGCTGGAAGACTAAAGAAATTGAGGGTTTGGTTAAGAAAAAGAAGGAAGTGTTTGTCAGGTATAGACAGGATAGATCGAGTGAATCCTTAGAAGAGTATAAAGGCAGTAGGAGTATACTCAAGAGGTAAATCAGGAGGGAAGAAAGGGGATATGAGATAGCTTTGGCAAATAGAATTAAGGAGTATCCAAAGGGTTTTTACAAATACATGAAAGACAAAAGATTAACTAGGGAGAAAATAGGGCCTCTCAAAGATCAGCAAGGCGGCCTTTGTGTGGAGCCACAGAAAATGGGGGAGATACTAAATGAATATTTTCCATCTGTATTTACTGTGGAAAAGGATATGGAGGATATAGACTGTAGGGAAATTGATGTTGACACCTTGCAAAATGTCCAGATTACAGGGGAGGAAGTGCTGGATGTCTTGAAATGCATAAAGGTGGATAAATCCCCAGGACCTGATTAGGTGTACCCTAGAACTCTGTGGGAAGCTAGAGAAGTGATTGCTGGGCCTCTTGCTGAGATATTTGTATCATCAATAGTCATAGGTAAGGAGATAGAAGACTGGAGATTGGCTAACGTGGTGCCATTGTTTAAGAAGGGTGGTAAGGAGAAGCCAAGGAACTATAGACCAGTGAGCCTGACGTCAGTGGTGGGCAAGTTGTTGGAGGGAATCCTGAGGATGTACATGTATTTGGAAAGGCAAGGACTGATTAGGGATAGTCAACATGGCTTTGTGCATGGGAAATCATGTCTCACAAACTTGATTGAGTTTTTTGAAGAAGTAACAAAGAGGATTGATGAGGGCAGAGCGGTAGATGTGATCTATATGGACTTCAGTAAAGCGTTCAACAAGGTTCCCCATGGGAGACTGATTAGCAAAGTTAGATCTCTTGGAATACAGGGAGAACTAGCCATTTGGATACAGAACTGGCTCAAAGGTAGAAGACAGAGGGTGATGGTGGAGGGTTGTTTTTCCGACTGGAGGCCTGTGACCAGTGGAGTGCTACAAGGATCGGTGCTGGGCCCTCTACTTTTTGTCATTTACATAAATGATTTGGATGTGAGCACAAGAGGTACAGTTAGTAAGTTTGCAGATGACACCAAAATTGGAAGTGTGGTGGACAGCGAAGATTACCTCAAATTACAACAGGATCTGGACCAGATGGGCCAATGGGCTGAGAAGTGGCAGAAGGAGTTTAATTCAGATAAATGTGAGGTGCTGCATTTTGAAAAGCAAATCTTAGCAGGGCTTACACACTTAATGGGAAGGTCCTAGGTAGTGTTGCTGAACAAAGAGACCTAGGTGTGTAGGTTCATAGCTCCTTGAAAGTGGAGTCACAGGTAGATAGGATGGTAAAGAAGGTGTTTGGTATGCTTTCTTTTATTGGTCAGAGTATTGAGTACAGGAGTCGGGAGGTCATGTTGCGGCTCTACAGGACATTGGTTAGGCCGCTTTTGGAATATTGCGTTTTTCACACAGAGGGTGGTACGTGTATGGAATGAGCTAACAGAGGAAGTGGTGGAGGCTGGTACAATTGCAACATTTAAAAGGCAGTTGGATGGGTATTTGAATAGGAAGGGTTTGGAGGGATATGGGCTGAATGCTGGCAGGTGGAACTAGATTGGTTTGGAATATTTGGTCAGCATGGACGGGTTGGACTGAAGGGTCTGTTTTCATGCTGTACATCTCTATGACTCTATGGTTCTAACTGGCAGACTGGCTCATGGGGCTGAATGGCCTACTCCTGTTCCTATGACAAATTTCTTAAACTTTCCAAAGAAGTGAATCTGATAAGGGAAAGGAGGTTCCATGGTAAAACTGAATTGACATGCAAAGGAAGCTTTTCAGACACCGGCATGCATTTCTTGCAGTGTGGACTCAGAGTGCATGGGCAGTAAATATACTTGCAGCAGTTGTGCCAACCTCAAATACATGCATATTTGAAAGTAACCTCCAGAGGTTAGGAGGAAGAAACAATGAATCATCTTACAAAGAGCTGGCATAAGCAGTTGAGTAGCCCCCATCTATGCATGTGATTCAGGCATCTGTGTTAAGTTTTGCGATCAACAGTAGTGATTCCCCTCCCTCTGGCCTTTTACCTCCACTCAAACCCACACACCTCATTTCTACCTCCCTTCCAAAGTCCACAAACAAAACTGCCCAGGCAGGCCCTTTGTTTCTGCCCCATGGAGCTTGTCTCTTCCTACCTCGACTCAACTTTTTCTCCCCTCATTCAGTCCCATCCCACTTACATCTGCAATTTTTCTGATGCTTTACATCAGTTTCAGAATTTCCAGTTTGCGAGCCTCCTGTAGGGGAGTAGGGAATCACTGACAACAACTTATGCCTTCCCATTATTAACTGCACATATGTGGATTTCACACACCCACCAATGATGATCCTGAAATACAACTCTTTTGTGTTTCCTCATCTCACTTGGTGACAGCATGACAATAATAAGGAGCATTGCTTTGATTTTTTTCTCATGAAGAAAAAATAATTGAATTTTGAGACTGTTTTCCACAAACTTGGGATTTGACAAAGCACTTTGCAACCAATGAAGTATTTTTAAAATGTGGTCACGATTGTAAAGTAAGAAATGCAACAGCAAGTTAACTCACTGCAAACAGTGAAGTAATAAATAACTAAACAATCTGAACTGGTGATGATGAATGTGTAATAAATATTGGCTGTACATGGATAATTCTCAGCTTTTCTTTTAAATCATGGTCAGTGATCTTTTCTCTGCTGCTCATCTCACCTGAAAGATTTATTTTGCAGTATAAGAATATGAAGTGATTTGTGGAAGTGAGTAGAGTGGGATATTACGTGAGAGTTTCTCAGTGCTATAGAATGAGGGGACACAAGACAGATGTACTGCAGGACCATGACTGTTGGGAGGGTTTATAGAAGTACAGCTTGAAGAGTTTATATAGCAGTTCCAATTATAAATATGAACGTAGAAGTTTAAAATGGAAAAATTGACAAGTGTTGCTTGGCAACATAAGAATTAACATTGTATTGTAGAGATTTGTGCTTTATGTAGGATTTGCCAGTAATTCAAAAGAAAATGATCTGCTGATAAATGCATAATAACAACTGTGGCCTATTCATAGCATCCTGAAAGCAGAAAACCTCAACTATTTCCTTAACACATATGGAATTCTAAAAAATATGAAAATTTCACCAGAAAGATCAAATTTTATATCCGTGTACATATTGAGTGAGAGCTTTGTGTTTGTAAAGGTTTCCTCTGTTCACTATTAGTAACAAAGTATTTTGGATGTGCTGGTGATCCCAGTCAAAGCATACATTAAGAATGTTCATTTCAGAATGAAGCTTCCTGTACAAAGCCTTTGAATTCTAGGGCACAAAGTGGATAATGCATTACTGTTTTCTAATCACGAAGTTTAAGTATTCTTAAAGTAATATAAAATTAAATTTATTCACAGTCTCATCAGAAATAATGGGCAAATGTATTGATAGTTTATGGGAAATACTTACTGTGTTCATTAGGAGTAATGGGACAAGGATTCCTGAAGAAGGGCTCATGCCCGAAACGTCGATTCTCCTGCTCCTTGGATGCTGCCTGACCTGCTGCGCTTTTCCAGCAACACATTTTCAGCTCTGATCTCCAGTATTTGTAGTCCTCACTTTCTCCTAAAGCATACCTTAACCCAGGAAGAGCTGAAGATCATAATCTACTGTTCCGGATTAGAAAATATTGATAACCCTGACTCTTGCTAAGTCACCCTTTGACCTCCTTTACACGTCCAGTGCTAATCATTTTGTTAACATTTTACATATTTTATTATATTTATATTATATTACTGTCAAAAGCTAATTTTATTTTTCTCTTGTGTGACACAATCATAATTGGGGAAGATTCTATGAAACACAACTATGGCAAAATTGTCAATGTCCCATTACTCCAAATGAACACAGTAAGTACTTCCCATAAACTATCAATACATTTGCCCATTATTTCAGATTTGACTGTGAATAAGTTTAATTTTATATTACTTTAAGAATACTTAAACTTTGTGATTAGAAAACAGTAATGCATTATCCACTTTGTGCCCTAGAATTCAAAGGAAGTTTCATTCTGAACTGAACAACTGGGACATGCAAAAAGAAATGTCCTACTTATACATCTCAAGAGTTCAGTTATAAGACTGATAGAGATAAATCATTGTCTTATGTGTGACCAGTCAGCAGTGACCTTCACTGTTTGAGCTGGCAATGCAAATTCTGCTAGATTTGCAAATACAGTTTTTAAAAAAAATTATCTTGGGAAAGTTTTTTTCTGGAATAGAACAGGAAAAGCATTTTGTGTTATGTTGTTTATTTTAAACAAATTCAGCTTCATGCAAATTGGTGAAGTTTGTACTCAATAGTTTTCTTGGCTCAGTGTGTAACTTCCTTCCTGTCCAGCAACTGTAACAATGGGCAGAATAATCTGTTAGATGGCCCTGGGTGGAAAGTGGACATGGAGGTGAGCATCAGTTCAGCTCAGGACAAAATAAATGAATTAATAGCACAAATACAGGTAAATCATTGCAACCTTATCACCATGATGGAGACATGGTTACAAGGAGATAAAAACTAGTAACTAAATATTTAGGGTGTGCACCTTTTTGAAAGGACAAGAATGGATGGAGGTAAAAAAAAAATTGGGGAAGACACTGGCAGGTAAAGTCTATAGTCTCCCGAACAGTAGCCAAATGGTAGGCAGGGAATAAATCTGGAGGTGATTAAGGCAAATAAAAATTACAGAACATTTATTATTGGTGACTATTTTCTTCACACAGAGTGGGATAATCAGATTGACAGAGGTAATCACAAGGAAAAATTCATAGAGTGTGTTCAGGACAGTTTCCTAAATAATATGTCATGGATCCAATCAGCAATATAAATAATGTCAGAGTAAAAAATGCCCTGGGAAACAGTGACCATAATATGGTAGAATTTAGCATTCAGTTCAAGAGAAAGAAACTTGGGTCAGTTACAACCGTGCTCAGATTAAATATGAGTAATTATAAAAGAATGAGGGCAGCGGCAGCTGGATTGAGCTGGAAAAGGAGTTTAACAATAAAGCTGGTTGAGGAAAAGTGGCAGATGTTTAAATACATAGTAAGGCTCACAGCAAAGATACAACTCTGCCAAAAAAGAAGAATTCCAGCAAGGGGATAACCCAAATGATGATTAACTAGGCAAGTTAAGAATCACCAAGGTAAAAACAATGACTGCAGATGCTCGAATCCAGATTCTGGATTAGTGGTGCTGGAAGAGCACAGAAGTTCAGGCAGCATCAAGTAGCATCGAAATCGACATTTCGGGCAAAAGCCCTTCGTCAGGAATAAAGGCAGTGAGCCTGAAGCGTGGAGAGATAAGTTAGAGGAGGGTGGGGGTGGGGAGAAAGTAGCATAGAGTACAATGGGTGAGTGGGGAAGGGGATGAAGGTGATAGATCAGGGAGGAGAGGGTGGAGTGGATAGGTGGAAAAGGAGATAGGCAGGTAGGACAAGTCCGGACAAGTCATGGGGACATTGCTGAGCTGGAAGTTTAGAACTAGGGTGATGTGGGGGAAGGGGAAATGAGGAAACTGTTGAAGTCCACATTGATGCCCTGGGGTCGAAGTGTTCCGAGGCGGAAGATGAGGCGTTCTTCCTCCAGGCATCTGGTGGTGAGGGAGCGGCGTGAAGGAGGCCCAGGACCTCCATGTCCTCGGCAGAGTGGGAGGGGGAGTTGAAATGTTGGGCCACGGGGCGGTCTGGTTGATTGGTGCGGGTGTCCCGGAGATGTTCCCTAAAGCACTTTGCTAGGAGGTGCCCAGTCTCCCCAATGTAGAGGAGACCGCATCGGGAGCAATGGATACAATAAATGATATTAGTGGATGTGCAAGTAAAACTTTGATGGATGTGGAAGTCTCCTTTAGGGCACTGGTCTCCTCTACAAGTAATGATCTCAGGCTAATCCTGAGTAGGGACTGTCTTAGGCTGAGGGGAGATTGAGTAGATTGGGTTTGTACTCATTAGAGTGTAGAGGAAGAGAGGCAACATTGATGAAACATATAAACTTTTGGGGGGACTTGACTGTGTAGAGTCTTAGAGACATAGAGCGTGGAAACTGATCCTTCAGTTCAACTCGACCATGCCAACCAGATATCCTAAATTAGTCTAGTCCCATTTGCCAGCACTTGGCCCATATCCTTCTAAACTTTTCCTATTCATATACCCATCGAGATGCCTTTTAAATGTTCTAATTGTACCGGCCTCCACCACTTCCTCTGGCAGCTCATTCCATATACACACCACACTCTGTGTGAAAAGGTTGCCCCCTAGGTCCTTTTTACATCTTTCCCTTCTTACCCTAAACCTATGCCCTTTAGTTCTGGACTCCCCCAACCCAGGGGAAAGACCTTTTCTATTTACTATGCCCCTCATGATTTTATAAACCTGTCCAAGGTGACCCCCTCAGCCTCTGGCACTCCAAGGAAAACAGCCCCAGCCTATTCAGCCACTCCCTGGAGCTCAAAAACCTCCAACCCTGGCAATAATCTTGTAAATCTTTTCTGAGCCCTTTCAAGTTTCACAACATCCTTCCTATTGGAGGGAAAACAGAATTGCACACAATATCCTGTACAACCACAACATGACCTCCCAACTCCTATATTCAATGCTCTGACCAATAAAGTAAAGCATACCAAACAGCTTTTTCACATTATGCTATACTCTAGGTCCACAGGACAAAAACTTAGAATAAAAGGCTACCACTTCAAGACAAAGATGAGCAGGAATTTCCTCTCTCTCAGGATAGTGAATTTGAGATTTCTAGAGGCTGGGATGTTAAAAAAATAATTCAAGACTGAAGCAGACCGATTTTTAATCAGTAAGGGAATCAAATAGGAAAAAGAAAAGTAGAATTGAGGATCATCAGATCGACCATGAGCTCACTGAATGGTAGAGTAAAGTCAATGGTCTAAATCATCTAGTTTTGCTTCTACATCTTATGATCTAATGGAAGGAAAATTGCAGGTAACTGTCAAGGACCGCCCTGCTGAGGAAATGGACAGTGTGACTATGGGGATCAATGTATTGATCTGGACACAAGGACCTGGCAGCAGTGCCACAAAACATTTATTGACCTCACCAAGATTGTCAAATTCAGTGAATGCATCTTCAGTGGATCCCAGACTCACCTCACAACTAACGTCTCATGCTGCTTCATCCACAACACACTGCCCGCTCCACCAGCAGCGCATCCCAACCAGCAGATCTCACAGCTAACAACCAAATACCGCATTTCAACTACATGCATCAACTAATGCTGCCAACCTTGCACCCAGCTGCCATCTTCTTCACATACCAGCAGTGATTCAGCACTATAAACAACACAATCATTGATATTCTGCCATCTCTCTGACAGACTCAGGTCACCCATTATCGCCCAAAGCAGAACAGTACAAGTGGAGGATAAGGACTGTTGCAGTTCTTGAGCACAAAGAAGGTGATGATTTGAAGCACCACAGAACAAGCTGCTACAACAGAGTCCATGCCACCAGGTGTCACTGAGAATGTTGTGGTTAATAGTATATTCTTGCTTCACACGTCTCCTCAACTCTAAACACACACTTATGGATGGGACACAGACATCTCACTTTGTTCCCTATCGTGTCCACTCACTCTAAATGTCTCCATTCCAATTCCCTCATTCCAGACTCCTGCACTGTCTCTAGTCTAGCCACAACTCCCCTAGAGGAAAGAGAGCACCATTACAACACTGATCTGACACTAATAGCCAACAACCACAATACTTTGAAGAATAGAATAGAGTTGGGAACTATAATGTTTGGAGTCACCGGGTTGAGTGACCTGTACCATCTTGAGAGAAAGGATAGTTTTGCATATCAGCCTACCAGAGGATGAAGTTGCAGTTCACCTCTGCTCCAGAGAACTCAGATAAGGACCTTGAGTTGGAAGCATAAAGGAGAGCGCTGATGAAGATGTACATGAAGATGTTGGGTATATTGGCTGGCCTCCAGACAGCCTTCTAACACTATCAAGAAGCATGTATTCATCCAACTTGGCAGATGGCATCACCATACTTTCTGACCTCCATCTCCCTGTTGTTGTGTTGTTGAGCAGATTCAACCACTGCCCCCATACTTGTTTCAGGTTGTGTGCACACAGGTCACTTACTCCCCTGGCCTAATTGTGAGGATTCACCAAATCCAGCAACTTAACTCAACACAAAACCTTCAAAAACATATTACTGGTCTTCCATAAACCCAGAACAAGATAGGAAGTTAGGTGCCTGACCTTTGATGTAATGTTAGTGATGAATTCCTCTCTTACAGTTGTACAAATGTTATTTGCTGAATGTCTCCAGCTTCTGTTGTGTGGGATCCAGCAGTGCCATACACCCCAATCTCACACCCTTTGTCTTTCATAATAAAATAGGTTGGAGGTCTGAAACAAACATAAACAGAAATTTCTGGAGAAACTCTGGCAGAGTTAATGTTTCAAGTCTGGTATTATTTTTCCTTAGAACATTGGCAAACACCTCCATTGCTTCAACTCACTTGCTGCTAAAATCTTAATTAGTATCTTTGCTACCCTTTGACCTGCAAGGCCTCTCATATTCCAATCTCCATAAATATCAATTCAACCAAAACTCTATTATTGTTACATAAACTCTCATCAAGAACTGTTTACCCATTATCCTTGGGTTGCTAACTCAAATTGGCTTCTGGTTAAGCAATGCCTCAATTATAATGTTCATATATAGTTTTAAATTCCTCCATGCTCTCACTGTTCAATATCTCAGTAAATCCCACCAACTCTGTGAAATATCTGTTCTCCTCCAATCCTGGCCATTTAACAATCCCTTATTTTAATCATTTCATCATTGATGGCTATACCTTCAGATGTCAAGACCTTAAACATCTGGAATGCTTTATCTCAACAACTCAATCTCTCTTTCTTCATTTAAGACATCTATAAGCTTAACATTTTGAACAACCTTTACACTGTCTGTCCTCATTTTTGGGTAGTTCAATGTCTAAAGATGTTTGATCATGCCCCTGTGGCACAGCTTCAGATGTTTTACTGCATCAAGGACAATACATAAATCTCAGGACATGTTTTTATGTTCAGCATTATGTTCCTTATTCATCTGTATCCATACGCAATGCAGAATAGATATTAAAGTAACTGGACTTCTAAGTTTTGTTAACTCTTTCTGTAAAATGAAGAAATTACTATTCATCAAAGTAAGCAATGTATAAATCCAGATACTTTCTCAAGTAACATTTTAAGAATTGCAGTACTGATAGTTTAATTGGAACCACCCAGTAATTAAATAAATAAACGGCTTCATCGCTACTTTTAGTCCACTGATACGTAATAAAAAATACAAATAGTGTTAAGCAGATGTCGCAAATTGCAAATTGGTTTTATTACCACACAAATGCAATTTTATGCTTAGCCAACCAATAGACACAAGGTGTTAAGTAGATATAAAAATTCATGGTGAACAGATTTTCACTTGTGTCATAGAGGGAGTTATATTGTTGATGCTACCACCTTGTACATGACCTAAAAGTGTTTGTAGCTGATGCATTGGCTATGCAAGTTAAGGTCAATGCAGGCAGTGTGCAATAAATGTACTGTTTGTTAATTATAATCATACATGTGCACAGCCTTATTATTCATTGGTTACCTATTTATTGGCACAGCAATGATGGTGTACATCCAAGATGCCACTTAAAGACAGTCGGCACCTCTTAAAGAGGTGCATTCTGGCTGGAGAGTTCAGGCTTGAGACTTCAGTTTCTGGCTTCATGAATAAATGACTAAAGCAGAGAATGAGTTGGCAACAAATGCGGTACTCAAGACTTTGGTACAGACAGTGAAAAGAAGGGGAAGATGTGTATTTCTCTCAGTTGGTTTGAGGGTCTCAAGGCATTATCTAAGGAGACGGTGAAAGAGGTTGCTGAGTATGTAAATACCAGGAGCATTGCACCAGAAACATTGCTGCAATGCTAGAAAAAAAAGTCCATATCTAACTAGTGTTGACCAATAAGAATATTCCTCACATGCTTCATGATTACAGCCTCATTTATAACTCTGACAGCTCTTACAAGTATACACTCCCACTGACCTTCATTCTTTCAAAACCACTAGAAAACATTTTACTCAGTCTGCTACTCTTTATGCTCCTTTACTGCCCTCTAACACAACCTGCACTTTCCAAAGCTTTATGCCTCACATGCAAACTGTCAGTTATTCCCCGTCAGTTGATCATTGTGAGGCCAGAGAGAAAGGTGAGGGCACAGATGAGCTAAAAAGAGCAGTGCAGAAATAGAGAGACCCTGCAATAACAGTAGGACAGGCAAGAGCATCCCGGGAATAATAGCAGTGGGAGAGAGTGGGAGAGACCAGTAGGAGGAGCAAGGGTACAGCTGGGATTACATGAGTGAAGGGAGTTATAGAGTCATACAGCACATAAGAGGCCCTTTGGACCATCAAATCTATGCCAATATATTTTGGGGCAGCACAGTGGCTCAGTGGTTAGTACTGCGGCCTCCCAGCACCAGGTTTCAACCTCAGGCGACTGTGTGGAGTTTGCACATTCTCCCCGTATTTGCATGGGTTTCCTTGCAATTTCCTAAATTGGCCAAAATATTCAGGGATGTGTAGGTGAGGTACATTAGTCAGGGAAAAATGTAAGGTAATGGGTCTGGGTAGGATACTCTTCGGAGGGTCGGTGTGGACTTGTTAGGTCAAAGGGCCTGTTTCCACACTGTAGGGAATCTAATCTAATCAAGGCACCACAGGCCACTCAGCTGCATGATGGGCAGAATAAAGGGAAAACTCAGTAGTGACAGGAGACACAGGATTTAAGGGAGTGAATGAAAAGTTCTGTGGCCACAGACTTGAATTCAGGATCCTATGTTATTTCCTGTGGTGCTAGAGTCAAGGTTGCCACTGACCAGTTATAGAATCATAGAGATATACTGAATGGAAACAGACCCTTTGGTCCAATTTGTCCATGCTGACTAGATATTCTAAACTAACCTAGTCCCATTTGTCAGCAGTTGGCCCATATCCTTCTAAACCCTTCCTATTCATAAACCCATCCAGATGAGCTTTAAATGTTGCAATTGGACCTGCCTTTACCACTACCTCTGGCACCCTCTGCATGAAAAAGTTGCCCTAAGGTCCCTTTTATGTCTTTCCCCTCTCACTTTAAACCTATGCCCTCTAGTTCAGGACTACCCTAACCCAGGGGTAAGACCTTGTCAATTTAACCTACCCATGACCCTCATGATTTTATAAACCTCTTTAAGGTCATCCCTCAGTGCCTGATGCTCCAGGGAAAACAGCCCCAGCCTATTCAGCCTCTCCCTATAGCTCAAACCCTCCAACCCTGGCAACATCCTTGTAAGATCTTTTGTGATCCTTTTCAAGTTTCACAACATTCTTCCTATTGCAAAATACCCTGAGCAAAGGGGGTGAACAGCCAGTGATCATGGTCCACATTGGTCTGGATAATATCGGCAGGAAGAGGGAAATGGTGCTGCAGTTAAAATTTAGGGATGCAGGTAGGAAATTGGTAAGCAGGAACTCAGCTGAAATCTCCAGCTTAATCCCAGTACCCACACACAAAAATGAGTAAAGAAATAGGAGGTTAAAGTAGATGAATGTATGGCTAGAAAGATGGTACAAGATTGAGGACTTTAGATTGTTGAAACATTGCGACTGGCTTTGGAATAAACAGGGACCCATACAAGCTGGACAGATTTTTTTACTCGCTCTCGGCTGGGGTGTCTCTGGCCAGGCCAGCATTTATTGAACATCCCTAGTTGCCCTTGAGAAGATGGTGGTGAGTTACCTTCTTGAACCACTGCAATTCTTGAGTTGCATTAGTGAAGGAGTTCCAGGATTTTGACCCATGACACTGAAAGAACAGTGATATATTTCAAAGTCAGGATGATGAGTGACTTGGAGGGGAACTTGCATGTGGTGGTGTTCCCATGTATCTGCTGCCCTGGTACTTCTAGTTGAAAGTGATATTGGGTTTGTTGAAGGAGTCTTGGTGAATTTTTGCAGGGCATCCTTTAGATAGTACACAGTGTTGCTATGGAGCATTAGTGGTGGAGAGAACAGATGCTTGTGGATGTGGTGCCAATTCAAATGGGCTGCTTTGTCCTAGATGATGGTAGGCTTCTTAAGTGTTGTTGGTGTTGCACTCATCCAGGCGCCTTGTAGATTATAGATGTACTTTGGGGAGTCAAGAGCTGAGTTACTCATGCAGTATTCCTAACCTCTGACCTGCTGTTGAACCTATTTAGATGGTTCGTCCAGTTCAGTTTATGGTAGCCTCCGGGATGTTAATTGTGGGGATTCAGTGATGCTAACACTATTGAATGTCAAGGGACAATGATAGATATTCATTTTGTTGGAGATGGTAATTGCCTGGTATTGTGCAAATGTTTCAGCCCAAGCTTGGATAAGAGATAACAATACGAGGTACAAACAATATAATGGGAACTTCTTCCACTCTGTGATGTCTTCCTCACTGCCCTTCCTTGTTTTCTAACCCCGAAGACAGTACTGTGAGAACATCTAGATTACAACAGTAATAGGACCAGCAATCCCTTCCTCTTTGCAGGTACATGAATTTAACAGATTGAGAAATCACAACAGCAAACACCTAACAACAGTCAAAAATGAGCAATGGTAATCTGTAAATTCTGCAGAATGCCTTTTAATAGTGATGAGATCATCATGCTGCTGAATGCTGTGTTACATGGTTCGAGGTCAGCATATCATGGTTCAAAAATTAATATAGATTTGTAAGAAATGTAGAACCTTTTTAAATATAGATTATCCTAGAGAGTGAATATTGCAGTGTATGCTCCTGCCTCCTTTCCTAAATTAATGAATGTTACCCACTCACCTGAAAGCATGCGTGCACCTTTGCTCAATATTTTGGGGACTTAGTAAATCAGTTATATTCTGAAAAATGGATCGTGGTCAGCTGAACTTATTGACCAATGTGCAAGTTTGCTTCATTATCCACAACTGATACATCAAGAGATACAATTGAGAAAAGTAATTAAACAGTTTATGGCTGGAATTATCAAAATTTATATGACTTACCAATCCCATTGTGAATGGACTGGTGCAACTTTAATAAGGAAAAGGCTTTCTACCGCTGTAAAGTTAGCAAGTTATTTCTCAGGCTGTCTCATTTGCATGATTTTTCTTTTGGGAGGTGTTGCATATTATTTGGGAAGTATTCCTTCAACCATTGCACTGGACAGTGGGACACCTTGTATAGTCACAAAGGGACTGCTGAATCTCACTCTGAAGGATGGCTATTTCAATTACTGCAATTTCTTACAAAATGCTACAAGTTTACCATGTCCCAGTTCATAATAGTTGCCAGGTTTAGATGGTTTGAGCTAAAGCTAAAGGCTGAATAGACTGGGGCTATTTTCCCTAGAGCATCAGAGGCTAAGAGGTGATCTTATAGAGGTTTTTAAAATCATGATGGGCATGGATAGGGAAATAGGCAAGGTCTTTTGCCTGAGGTGGGGGAGTCCAAAGCTGGAAGGCATAGGTTTAAGGGGAGAGGGAAAACATATAAAAGAGACCTAAGGGGCAGAGGGTGATGCGTGTATGGAATGAGCTGCCAGAGGAAGTGGTGGATGCTGGACCAAATGCAACATTTAAAAAGCATTTGTCTGGGTATATGTAAAGGAATTAGAGAGATATGAGCCAAATGCTGGCAATATGACTAGATTAGGTTAGGTTATCTGGTCTGCATGGATGAGTTGGACCAAAGGGTCTGTTTCCATGCTGTATATCAATATGCATCTACGACTCTATAATTGATTGAACAAGCATCTGTTAGTATGCAGTTTTAATGGTGAAAAGCTGATGGGATGTCGAGGTTTTGGAACAATGATTCTGAGCATGAGAAAAACAAAGCTTGAGCTCCATTAACAAAGTGGTACTTTAGAAACAAAACAAAAAACAGAAATGGCTGGAAAACTCAGCAGGTCTACAGCATTTGTGGAGAGAAATCAGAGATAATATTTCAGGTCAAGTGACCCATCTTAAGAACTGATGGTAGCTAGGAAAAGTTTGATAATTAAACAGAAGATGGGTTGGGGAAGGGGAGGAGAGTAAATGATAAATTGAGATAAAGGCCAAAGAGAGAGAAAACCAGTTGGACAGACAATGGAGTGGTTAAGTACTGCCCCTCCACACTTCATGTCAGCTCCAATGAAGAGTCATCTAGACTCAAAACATTAGCTTATTCTCTCTCCATGGATGCTGCCTGACCCAGTGGGATTTCCAGCATATTTTGATTCAAGGAGTGGTTAAAGGTCAGTCCTGTGACTCTAAATAGGAACTATTAGTAGCTGACAATGGGTTGCGTGTGGTAACAGTGCAAATGATGACAAGGCCTAGTGTGTGGAAGTCGGGGTAAGGACATGGCCTCAAGCTCTAAAATTGTTGAACTCGATATTAAGTCCAGAAGGCTGCAGGGTTCCCAAGCCAAAAATGAGGTGTTGTTCTTCAATCTTTCTGTTTATCCTCACCGGAGCACTGCAGCAAACCTGAGATAGAGGTGTCGGCCAGGGAACAGGGTGGTATGTTAAACCTTAGGCTTCTTTTTGTCTTTTTTGTGAAAGTAAATATTTTTACTTAATGTCAAGGAAATAAGATTCAGTAATTGGAAAAGGAAACTGAACATCATCAAGATGTTATTAGGAATTACATCAGTAATTTTATGCTGGTAGTCAAAGCTAAATGTTATCATGTTGAATAAAAAGTACATTAAAATATACCATTCAATCAAAAAAAAACACTACTTCAACACAAACACAAAGCACAGTGCTGCATTTAATTGATCTTTTAAATTTTTTAAATGTTCTGTAATAAAATCTAAATTCAAAAGGCACAGTTTTATCTTTGAGCTGTGGCTTTGTAAGTTTTATGTTATGAACTACAGAATGGACAATGTATTTCAATTGCCAGAGAAATATACTCCATATTTTCTCTTTAAATGATGTTTAATTAGTTGTAAAAATTAACTAAGACCCTGAAAGGTATCACAAACAGATGTAAGCTGCAGATTGCTGATATTAGACTCTACAGAGATATAATTATTCATATCCACACATTACTGACTTTTGGTGTTTATGTAGAAGAATGAAAATGCTAAGAGGTAATCAGGTCTGGAAAATGCTATTTTTTGATCTATCACTGAATTGTCACAGTGCAGAAGGAGGCCAGTCAGCCCACCGTGCCTGCACCAGCCCTCTGATTGAACATTATAACTCGGTGCTACTCTCCAACATTTTTTCCCATAATGCTGATAGTTGTTTTGATTTAAGAAATCATCTAATGTTCTCTTTGATGCTTCAATTGAACCAGCTTCCTCCAGACAGTCCATTCTAGACCAGGTGTTTAGGAAAGTCTTTTCCCATATCACCTTTGCTTGTTTTGCAAATTACCCTTTATTTTTCCAGTCTCATTCACAGCCTTTTACAAAAGGAAACAGTTTCACTCTTTCTACTCTATCTAAACTCCTCAAAACTTTGAAAACTTCTATCAATTCTTCAAGGAAAGCAGACCGATATCACCAATCTATCTATCATCATAACCAAACTTTTTCATCCCTGAAACTATTGTCACAAACCTCTTCTGCATTTTCACCACTCCATTGGATTTTCGACCTGTCATAAGCACACTTTTTCTACTTTATCTTAATTTCTATCACCTTTTTTCATACAGTGAGCTCTTGGATTATTTGCCATACCTTTTTCCTGAACAAACTCCTTTTTGAAGGTAGCATTGTTCTTGTACAATAGATATGTGAAGCTAGAAAAGCACAGCAAGTCAGACAGCATCCGAGGAGTAGGAAAGTCAACAGTTCTAAAATCTTTTGTCAGGACTTTTCTGCTCCTTGGATGTTGTCTGACCTGCTGTGGTTTCCCAGCTTCACATCTATTGACTCTGGCTTCCAGCATGTGCAGTCCTTACTGTCTCCAAGTCATTGTTCAGAAGTCTTTTTCTGACAGCCTGTAGTTCCAGTCTAACTGTCCTGTCTCCGCTCTTAGTTCATTTAAGTCAACTCTAGCTCAGTTAATTGCCTGAGGCAAATTACTTTATGTCTTTCCGAGATCCAAGAATTGCATTAGAGTTCAGATTACGATCAGTTTAGAGTGCTTGTCCCTCTAATTTAGACTTTTCTCTTTGTCTTGCAGGAATTAGAGCAATTTTACATGGAACTGGTTGTATACCTGCCAATTTAAACTAAAGTATTAATGCAATTTTTTAACCAATCTCAAAATAATAACCTCACTGACAATAAATTAAATTCACCCAATCAAATTAGAGCTAAGACCATGTAAATAAATCAGTTTAATCACCTGATAATGAATCACTTTATCTTATGAGTGTGACATTTCTTCTATTGTTGGTCAAGATATCAAAATCAAAAGAAGCAAAGCAAATAGCAGCCATTCATCACAAGCACAGAAGTTGAAACTCTTGGTAAAAAGGTCATTGAAAGACATCAAGCAACCTGGATCTTGGAAAAATGCCCCAGACCTGTATAGCACATGCTGTTTGAAATAGCCTAGAAAAATGAATACAGTTCCCCAAATGGGAAGTGACAAGAAAACTGCAGCAAATGCCTTAATAATAGAGAGGATTGTCAGGGAGTGCTTTCCTATAACAGGTAAGTAGGACATGTATAAGACAAAACATCCAACTTAATTTTCCTATCCAAAGCTGAGAAAAGAGAGACTGAGTTCTTAAACGTGGAGCAAAAGAAAGAAACTCTGCAGCAACCTAAATGATTCTCTACATCTTTCAAATGAAAGCTATGCATCAATTTTAGAAGTGGTGAACAAATAAATCATTTGAAAACAAATAAGTTGTCCCATATGGCAACAATGTCTTGCTGAGTAAATCAGGGCAACGTGCATTTTGACAAAGAATAAACCTCAGAAACTTTCATTTAATCATAGAATGTTAGAATAGTGAACAACAGAGAAAGAGACCAATTTGCTGTGTGTTTTATTATAGAGGTGGATAAAGTGGGCAGGAAGTCATACAACAAATTTGCCTTCATCGGCCGAGGCACCAAACATAAAAGTTGACAAATTATGTTACAGCTGTAAAAGACTTTAGTCAGGCCACATTTGGGATATTCAGTGCAGTTCTGGTTGCCACGCTATGAGAAGGACGTGGATGCTTTGGAGAGGGTACAGAGAAGATTTACCAGGATGTTGCCTGGTCTAGAGGGTTTTAATTATGGGGAGAGGTTGTATAAACTCAGATAGTTTTCACTGGAAAGACAGAGGCTGAGGAGCGACTTGATAGTGAGGCCCCTTTCGGTTATGGCTGACCATGGGTTGCATCTTCATTGTTCTAACTTTCTGCTTCCCTTAAGCAATGTCACTTGTGACTGAAGAGACCAATACTGGAGTGGCAGTCCAGGTCACAGAGGTCACATCTGTACGTGGTCGTTGATATGCTCGAACTGCTGCCCTCCTTCCTGCATGCCCACTTGTCTGCTGCAGCGCTCATCGGCTTCTTTTCCTCTGTTTTGAGGTATTGATTCAGGGTGCTTCTCCGTCTCGTGAGGTCAGCTGCAAGCCTTTCCCAGGGCTTAATAGAGGTCTACAAAATTATGATTCGGAGATGCCGGTGTTGGACTGGGGTATACAAAGTTAAAAATCACACAATACCAGGTTATAGTCCAACAGGTTTAATTGGAAGCACACTAGCTTTCAGAGCGACGCTCCTTCATCAGGTGATTGTGGAGGGCTTGATCGTAACACAGAATTTATAGCACATCACACTGCAAATTTTTACTTTTAATTCTGTGTTACGATCGAGCCCTCCACAATCACCTGATGAAGGAGCGTCGCTCTGAAAGCTAGTGTGCTTCCAATTAAACCTGTTGGACTATAACCTGGTGTTGTGTGATTTTTAACTTTGTACAAAATTATGAGATGCAAACAAGGATGAATAATCTGAGACTTTTTTCCCAGGTGGAAAAATCAACTATGAGAGGGCACTGGTTCAAGGTGAGAGGGGTAACATTTAGGGGAGAAGGGCTGGGAAAATTTTTCACACAGAGGGTGGTTGGTGCCTGAACCACACTGCAATCGGAGGTGGTGGAAGCAGGCACATTAGCAACACTTAAGGCCTATTTTGATAGACACAGGAATGGGAGGCAAACAAAGAGATTGAAACTGTATATGGGCAATAAGTAATGGGTCTGAATAAGTTTTAGGAATTGACACAGATTTGGTGAGCTGAAGGTTCTGTTCCTGTGCTACATTTATGTATTGTATTGTAAATTATAATCCCATCTGATGTTATTACAGAGTCAGATTCTATAAATCATATTTTGACTTGTTCTGGTTTTAACAAAGTGGTCTTTTGATGAAACATAAGTAGACAATATTGCATATTTTGCTAGAACAATAAAACATAGTCTATGAATAAAAATAAGGAATGCATAGTAGAATAAACCAAGCCATCTATTAATCATACAAAGTCAACAATATTTAAAACACAGTGAGAGAGTATAATCCCATTAATCTCAAAACATTCTTCTGCAAACTGAAAAGAAACAAAACAACTTCTGTATAGTACCTAAAATGCATCCTTGATATTGTACCCAAAACACACTTGTACAATACTCACACTAGAGTCCATATATCTGGGTGGCACAGTGACTCAGTAGTTAGCACAGTGCCAGAGATCTGGATTCAATTCCAACTTTTAGCATCTGTCTGTGTGGAATGTGTACATTCTCCCAATGTCTGCATTTCCTCCAGGTGCTCTGGTTTCCTCCCACAGTTCAAAGGTGTGCATTTAGGTGAATTGGCCATGCTAAATTGCTCTTAATATCCAGGGGTGTGTAGGTTTAGGGGATTAGCAATGGGAAATGCAGGGTTACAGGGATAGATTAGGTGGGATAGATCTGGGTGGAATGCTGTTTGGAAGGCTAATGTAGACTTAGAGTCATGGAGATGTACAGTACAGAAACCGACCCTTCGGTCCAACCTGTCCATGCCGACCAGAAATCCCAACCCAATCTAGTCCCACCTGCCAGCACCCGGCCCATACCCCTCCAAACCCTTCCTATTCATATACCCATCCAGATGCCTCTTAAATGTTGAAATTGTACCAGCCTCTACTGCTTCCTCTGGCAGCTCATTGCATATACGTAAAACCCTCAGCATGAAAAAGTTGCCTCGTAGGTTTCTTTTATATCTTTCCCCTCTCACCCTAAACCTATGTCCTCTAGTTCTGGACTCACACACCCCAGGGAAAATACCTTGTCTATTTACTCTATCCAAGCCCCTCATGATTTTATAAATCTCTCTGAGGTCATCCCTCAGCCTCCAACGCTCCAGGGAAAACAGCCCTAGCCTATTCAGCCTCTCCCTTTAGCTCAAATCCTCCAACCCTGGCAACATCTTTGTAAATCTTTTCTGAACCCTTTCAGGTTTCACAACATCTTTCAGATAGGAAGGAGACCAGAATTGCATGCAATATTTCAATGGCCTAACCAATGTCCTGTACAGTCACAACATAACCTCCCAGCTCCTGTACTCAATACTCTGACCAGTGAAGGAAAGCATACCAAACGCCTTGTTCACTATCCTATCTACCTGCAACTCAACTTGATGGGCTCAATGGCCTGCTTCCACACTGTAGGGATTCTATGATCTAATGCCTCAGCAGGCTTAATCACAATTAACTTCAACTCTTAGTCTGAAACTGAAGGTGGATTCCACTTGGAGTTATTATACACCTGCTTGAATTTACTCAGCTTTAAGTAATCTCTTCAAGGTTTAATCCTTCACTTCAAGTCTAGAACTAACACTAGCTCAACACTAACTCATTACTATCAGTTAAACCAGTTCAATCTAAATCCTTCCTTTCTCAGAAACATGGATTGATACACAGTCATTCGAGTCCAAGGACTTCACAGGACTGTTGCACTCAAAGGAAAACTTGAAACCCAAAAGTCTCCTTCTCTAAGCAATGGTTGTTTCCCTGAAATTTAAAAAAAACACACAAATTCCAGAAATCACTTACAAACTTGAGGCCTCATGACTTCCCCTTCTGGTTACAAAACAGTCAGAAATAAACAAAAGTCTATTAATTAGTGCTGAGCACAAAACCACTCACTCGAAAGCCGTGTCTCAAAACCTGCCTAAATAAAAAACCATGGCTACAGAAACACTTGCATTTTACTGAATAACTTCAGACACACAGAAAACCCATCAGTTATTCACTTAAAAAAACTGAAACTCACACTTACAATCAATACTATTAAATATATTTCTATATAAATCCCACATTTTACATCATAGTATCTGTGTTAGCTCCCCACAAGTGCAATTCAGGACAATCACACAGTCAAAAATCAAGATACTTACTGCAAAAACACAGACTGATGATCACTTTGTGAGATGCTAGAGTTTGACTATAGTAATAAATAAATGATTTTCTTGGAAACTGCCTGCACGAGATGCACTACTGAATACTCCCCATTGAACCTCCAACCAAACTACACAATGACATGTTTGATTTTTTCCTCAATGTATAGTATAGCATAAATGACTTTGTATGATCAGTCAACATAGTTTGTTAAAGGGTTGTTCATAAGATTGCTCCTTGGGATGAGAGGAATGTACAGTCAGAGAAGCTGGGTAAATTGTTTATCTAACCATTGATTTAAAAGCACACAAAATCAATGAGTATATGCCCATCTTTTTCATAACTTCATGATTGAATTTATCAGACTCACTCAAACTCTCAAACAGTATTGAAATACCCCAAATTAAAGTCACCAATCACATCTGGTTTGACTGATTATTTTATTTCTTTTCTGTCTCTCTGCATAGATAGAGATTCTAGATAGCCTTTGATATGTTGGCTACATCACCCTACTTGTCTTTTCTCTGCAGTTCAGATCAGTGAGATTGTCTTCTCCTAGATTTAGACTTAGCTATATAGTTATAGAAACTGATATCTCAGAGTAATTGGTATGAGAATCATTGTTGCTCACTAATTACATAGACTTTTTGATTTGGGAATTCAAAATGTGCAGATAATGCCAAATTATGAGGGTATAGTTATTGCTGAAAAAGACTGTGACAATATTTTTTAAAACAGACATCAGTAAACCTGCAGAATGATGTAATTGCAAATAAATTTCAATATAAATATGTATACGATGCTACATTTTGGTAGGAGGAATAAAGAGGCCAGAAAGTCCGTGGAAAATAAGAGTCTAACTGAGCTAGAGGAGGAAAGGAATCTAAGATTACAGACCCAAAAATGTTTCAGAAAAAAACATAGAATCATGAAACATGCCAATAAAAGTTTATTTCAAGACATGCAGGATTCAAAAACAAGCAAGAACTGTTAATCTTATATACAGTCTTGGTTAGATCACAGTTAGACCACTGCGTACAGTGCAGCAGATAAAAGCACTGAAATATATATGGATGATAGCAGAACTGAGAGGTTTTAATGGGATTGTTTCCTCTAAAAAAGAAAAGGCTGAGCAATGACCTGATAGAAGTCTTTAAAATTGTTCCAGGATTCAGTTGAATAGACGAAGAGAAGTCTTTTACACTTAGGGAGTACAAACCTAGGTATTCAATAATGAATTCAATGAAGAATTTGGAATATATTTATTTTCCTACAAACTGGTTAGTTTGCTACCAAATGAAATGTTGATGTATAATAATTAGGATGGATTTGGATGAAGCTAGATAAGGGTACAGTGGGTAAGGAAATAAAAGATAATACTGTGGATTGGGTGAAGGGTTTCATGTCGTGTATGTAAACCAGATGAGTTAAACGGCCTACTTCTGTGCTGTATATTTAATGTAACTTTAAAATCGATGTAATATTCAACACAAGGGAAGCTTTACACCATTACCACAAATCGGATCCTTGACACAGAGCTGGGCATTTTTGTGATTGGAAAAATGGAGAAATGATCAGTGTTCACCAACATCACCCTTTGAAACTGACAGTAACATCCGGCATTCATATATGCATGGTGGAAATCTGACAATTGTGGTCAGTGAGTCCCTGCTCTTCCAAGGGATGCTTCATTCTGGATGTAGGTTTGCTCGCTGAGCTGGAAGGTTCATTTCCTGACGTTTCATAACCCTACTATATAACATCTTCAGTGGGCCTCCAGGCAAAGCACTGTTGATAATTGCTGCTTTCTATTTATATGCTTGGGTTGGTGACATCATTTGCTGTGGTGATGTAATTTCCTGTTCTTTTTCTCAGGGAGTGGTAGATGGGGTCTAACTCGATGTGTTTGTTGATAGAGTTCCGGTTAGAATCCCATACTTCTAGGAATTCTCATACATGTCTCTGTCTGGCTTGTCCTAAGATGGATGTGTTGTCCCAGTCAAAGTGGTATCCTTCCGCATCTGTATATAAGGATACTAGTGAGAGAGGGTCATGTCGTTTTGTGGCTAGCTGATGTTCATGTATCCTGGTGGCTAGTTTTCTGCCTGATTGTCCAATGTAGTTTTTGTTACAGTCCTTGCACGGTATTTCATAAATAACATTGGTTTTGCTTGTTGCCTGTATAGCGTCTTTCAACTTCATTAGCTGCTGTTTTAGTGTGTTGTTGGGTTTGTGGGCTACCATGATGCCAAGGGGTCTGAGTAGTCTGGTAGTCATTTCTGAGATGTCTTTGATGTAGGGGAGAGTGGCTAGGGTTTCTGGGTGCATTTTGGGTCTGCTTGTTTGGGTCTGTTGCTGAGAATTAACTGTGTTCATTTTTGAATACACTGTATAGGTGATTTTCCTCTGTGCTGCAGTGTGTGGTGGCTCATTGGAATAATGTTCTGATGCAGCTTCGTTTGTGGGTGTTGGGATGATTGCTTCTGTAGTTCAATATTTGGCCTGTTTGTGTTATTTTCCTGTAGACACTGGTTCGAAGTACCCCATTGGCTGTTAGCTCTAATGTGACATTTAGGAATGACAGTTTTTTGTTGTTTTCCTCGTCTTTAGTGAATCTTATGCCAGTAATGGCATTATTGATGGTCTTGAAGCTTTCCTCTAATTTGTTTTGTTTAGTGATGACAAAGGTGTCATCCAAGTAGCGGACCCAAAGTTTAGGTTGGATGGTTGGCAGAGCCGTTTGTTTGAGTCTCTGCATTACTGCGTCTGCTAAGAATCCTGATATCGGAGATCCTATGGGTATTCTGTTGGTTTATCTGGAGGTTTTGTTATTGACCGTACAGTTGTGGTAAGGCATAGGTCCACTAGCTGGACGATTCTGTCCTTGCTGATGAAGTTAGTGGTGTTAGGTGTATGTGTCTTTGGGTCTTCTAATAGTGTAGTCAGCGTTTCCTTGACCAGGTTAATGTTGATTGTTACATCAAAGGAGACCATTATTTCATCCTCTTCTATATTAGTGTCTTTGATAGTCTTCAGGAATTCTTGGGTGGAGTGGATGGAGTGGTGTGAGTCTTGTACTAAGTGTTTTAGTCTTTGGTGTAGCTCCTTGGCTAATCTGTAAGTTGGTGTTCCAGGTAACAAGACCGTGGGCCTGGTGTGTGAACTTTGGGTAATCCGTAGAAGCGTGGTATGTTAGATCCACCTGGGTTTCATTTTTTGAAAGTTGGTTTTATTTATTTCTCCAACAACAAAACCTACAGACAAACCAACGGAACACCCTGTAGATGCTGGTTTGAAGTTCCCCATTGGCTGTTCGCTCGACTGCGACATCTAGGAATGGCGATTTGCTGCTGTTTTCCTCCTCTTTAGTGAATTTTATTTGAATAAAACACATAAATAGCAAGTGAGCCATGCCAGCAGTGCTTCATCTGGAGGCTCACTGATGATGTTACCTAGTATGGTGATGAAACATCTGGAAACGAATCTTCTAGCTCAGCGAGCAAATCTCCATTGAGAAGGTGTATGTTTAATAGCCAGTAGGGAGACATAGTTACAGGATGGTCATGACTGGGAATTAAATATCCAGAATTATGAGACTATTCGGAAGGACAGACACATAAGTAAGGGAGGCGGTATAGTCTGATATTCATGAACAATATCAAGGCGGTGGTGAAAAATCATATAGGTTCTATGGAGAATAAGGTTGAATCTATTTGGATGGAAATTAGAAATTCTGGGAAGAAAGAGTCACTGATTTTTGAGTGGGAGCAGCGGCCGAGGAAAAGCGAACCCGGGAGACTACAGCTAAGGTAAGACAGTTTGTTTCAAAATTACTTACCTGTAGCGGGCAGCGGTGTTTTTTTTTTCTCTCTTCACAGAAAGAGCGGGAGCAGCAGAGGAAGTGACGGCAAACAGAGGGGCAGCCGGAAAGGAGAACTGTGAGTATAAATACTCACCCTTTAATCACCAACGGTCATTTGAGTGGGAGCAGCGGCCGAGGAAAAGCGAACCCGGGAGACTACAGCTAAGGTAAGACAGTTTGTTTCAAAATTACTTACCTGTAGCGGGCAGCGGTGTTTTTTTTTCTCTCTTCACAGAAAGAGCGGGAGCAGCAGAGGAAGTGACGGCAAACAGAGGGGCAGCTGGAAAGGAGAACTGTGAGTATAAATACTCACCCTTTAATCACCAACGGTCATTTGAGTGGGAGCAGCGGCCGAGGAAAAGCGAACCCGGGAGACTACAGCTAAGGTAAGACAGTTTGTTTCAAAATTAGTTACCTGTAGCGGGCAGCGGAAGTGAGGTTGGAGCGCACAGCTGGGCGGGATAGTAAGTGATTAGTATTTGAGTGGGTGTGTTCTAGACCCCAGGTCCTACTTTCGTAGGGCCTCCCTCCCACCCTCCTCCTCTAACCTAACTTTAAAGTCCACAGGTTATTGACTCAGTGTTCTTATTTTTGGAGACAAAGTGTACAGTCATGGCAGCGCAGGCGGTGGAATGTTCCTCCTGCAGGATGTTTGAGGTAGGGGTGACCACCGATACTCCTGCCGACTTCGTCTGCAGGAAATGCAGTCAGATCCTGATCCTTACCGAACGAGTTAGGGAACTGGAACTGGAGCTGGATGAGCTGAGGATTATTCGAGAGGCTGAGAGGGTGATCGATAGAAGCTACAGGGACATAGTTACGCCGAAGAACAGAGGTAGCTGGGTAACAGTTAGAGGTGGGAAGGGGAAGAAGCAGGCAGTGCAGGGTTCCCCTGTGGTTGTTCCCCTAAAAAATAGGTACACAGCTTTGGAAACTGTTGGGGGGGACAGCCTTGCAGGTGTAAGCTGCAGTGAAGGGGTCTGTGGCTCTGAGACTCAGAAGGGAAAGGGGGAGAGGAGGAGAGCGCGAGTTATAGGGGACTCTCTAGTTAGAGGGACGGACAGGCGGTTCTGTGAACATGGGCGAGACTCTCGGATGGTTTGTTGCCTCCCGGGTGCTAGGGTCTGAGACGTCTCGGACCGTGTCTTCAGAATCCTTAAGGGGGAGGGTGTGCAGCCAGAGGTCGTGGTACACATTGGCACCAATGACATAGGTAGGAAGAGGGGTGGGGAGGTCATTCAAGAGCTCAAGGAGTTAGGCTGGAAGCTAAAAGCTAGGACAAACAGAGTCGTCATCTCTGGGTTGTTGCCGGTGCCACGTGACAGTGAGGCAAAGAATAGGGAGAGAGTACAGTTGAACATGTGGCTGCAAGGATGGTGTAGGAGGGAGGGCTTCAGATATTTGGACAATTGGACTGCATTCTGGGGAAGGTGGGACCTGTATAAACAGGACGGGTTGCACCTGAACCAGAAGGGCACCAATATCCTGGGGGATAGGTTTGCTAGCACTCTTCGGGGGGGTTTAAACTAATTTGGCAGGGGGATGGGATCCGGACTTGTAGTCCAGCAAGTAAGCTAGCTGTGTGTCAGGATGCCCAAGACTGTAGGGAGGCTGTGGAGAAGGTAGCACTGACTACTTGACTACTGACTACTTGCGGACACAGAGATGGGCTCAAGTGCGTATACTTCAACGCAAGGAGTATCAGAAATAAGGTGGGTGAACTTAAGGCGTGGATCGGTACCTGGGACTACGATGTTGTGGCCATCACGGAAATGTGGATAGATGAGGGACAGGAATGGCTGTTGGAGGTTCCTGGTTACAGATGTTTCAGTAAGATTAGGGAGGGTGGTAAAAAAGGAGGGGGGGTGGCATTGCTAATTAGAAATGGTATAACGGCTGCAGAAAGGAAGTTTGAGGGGGATCTGCCTCTGGAGGTAGTATGGGCTGAAGTCAGAAATAGGAAAGGTGCAGTCACCTTGTTGGGTGTTTATTATAGGCCCCCCAATAGCAGCAGAGATGTGGAGAAACAGATTGGGAAACAGATTTTGGAAAGGTGCAGAAGCCACAGGGTCGTAGTCATGGGCGACTTCAACTTCCCAAATATCGATTGGAAGCTCTTTAGATCAAGTAGATTGGATGGGGCGGTGTTTGTGCAGTGTGTCCAGGAAGCTTTTCTAACGCAGTATGTAGAATGTCCAACCAGAGGGGAGGCCATATTGGATTTGGTACTCGGTAATGAACCGGGACAAGTGGCGGGCTTGTTAGTGGGTGAACATTTTGGTGATGGTGACCACAATTCTGTGACTTTCACCTTGGTTATGGAGAGAGATAGGTGCGCACAACAAGGAAGATTTTACAATTGGGGGAAGGGAAATTACGATGCTGTAAGACAGGATTTGAGGAGCATACGTTGGGAGCATAGGCTGTCAGGGAAGGATGTGGTGGAAATGTGGAACTTTTTCAAGGAGCAAGCAGATACGACGTGTCCTTGATATGTATGTACCTATCAGGCAGGAAAGAAATGGTCGTGTGAGGGAGCCTTGGTTGACGAGGGAGGTTGAATGTCTAGTAAAGAGGTAGAAGGAGGCTTACATAAGGTTGAGGAAACAAGGTTCAGACAGAGCAGTGGAGGGATACAGGATAGCCAGAAGGGACCTGAAGAAAGGGATTAGGAGAGCTAAGAGAGGGCATGAAAAATCCTTGGCGGATAGGATCAAGGATAACCCCAAGGCATTCTATGCGTATGTGAGAAACCTGAGAATGACGAGAACGAGGGTAGGTCCGATCAAGGACAGTAGTGGGAGACTGTGTATTGAGTCAGAAGAGATAGGAGAGGTCTTGAACAAGTACTTCTCTTCAGTATTTACGAACGAGAGGGACCGTATTGTTGATGAGGAGAGTGTGAAACTGACTGATAAGCTAGAAGAGATACCTGTTAGGAAGGAAGATGTGTTGGACATTTTGAACAACTTGAGGATAGACAAGTCCCCCGGGCCTGACGGGATATATCCTAGGATTATGTGGGAAGCAAGAGAGGAAATTGCAGTACCGTTGGCAATGATCTTCTCGTCTTCACTGGCAACTGGGGTGGTACCAGGGGACTGGAGAGTAGCGAATGTTGTGCCCCTGTTCAAAAAAGGGAATAGGGATAACCCCGGGAATTACAGGCCAGTTAGTCTTACTTCTGTGGTAGGCAAAGTAATGGAAAGGGTACTGAGGGATAGGATTTACGAGTATCTGGAAAGACACTGCTTGATTAGGGACAGCCAGCACGGATTTGTGAAGGGTAGGTCTTGCCTTACAAGTCTTATTGAATTCTTCGAGGAGGTGACCAAGCATGTGGATGAGGGTAGAGCAGTGGATGTAGTGTACATGGATTTTAGTAAGGCATTTGATAAGGTTCCCCATGGTAGGCTTATGCGGAAAGTCAGGAGGCATGGGATAGAGGGAAATTTGGCCAATTGGATAGAAAACTGGCTAACCGGTCGAAGGCAGAGAGTGGTGGTAGATGGTAAATATTCAGCCTGGAGCCCAGTTACAAGTGGAGTTCCGCAGGGTTCAGTTCTGGGTCCTCTGCTGTTTGTAATTTTTATTAATGACTTAGATGAGGGAGTCGAAGGGTGGGTCAGTAAATTTGCAGATGATACGAAGATAGGTGGAGTTGTGGACAGTGAGGAGGGCTGTTGTCGGCTGCAGAGGGACTTAGATATGATGCAGAGCTGGGCTGAGGAGTGGCAGATGGAGTTCAACCCTGCCAAGTGTGAGGTTGTCCATTTTGGAAGAACAAATAAGAATGCGGAATACAGGGTTAATGGTAGGGTTCTTAGTCAGGTGGAGGAACAGAGGGATCTTGGGGTCTATGTACATAGATCTTTGAAGGTTGCCACTCAGGTGGATAGAGTTTGTAAGAAGGCCTATGGAATATTATCGTTCATTAGCAGAGGGATTGAATTCAAGAGTCGTGAAGTGATGTTGCAGCTGTACAGGACTTTGGTTAGGCCACAGTTGGAGTACTGTGTGCAGTTCTGGTCGCCTCACTTTAGGAAAGATGTGGAAGCTTTGGAGAGGGTGCAGAGAAGATTTACCAGGATGTTGCCTGGAATGGAGAGTAGGTCGTACGAGCATAGGTTGAGAGTTCTCGGCCTTTTCTCGTTGGAACGGCAAAGGATGAGGGGTGACTTGATAGAGGTTTATAAGATGATCAGAGGAATAGATAGAGTAGACAGTCAGAAACTTTTTCCCCGGGTACAACAGAGTGTTACAAGGGGATATAAATTTAAGGTGAAGGGTGGAAGGTATAGGGGAGATGTCAGGGGTGGGTTCTTTACCCAGAGAGTGGTGGGGGCATGGAATGCGCTGCCCGTGGGAGTGGTAGAGTCAGAATCATTGGCGACCTTTAAGCGGCATTTGGATAGGTACATGGATGGGTGCTTAATCTAGGTTAGAAGTTCGGCACAACATCGTGGGCAGAAGGGCCTGTTCTGTACTGTATTGTTCTATGTTCTATGTTCTATGATAGGCATAGTCTATAGGCTACCAAATATGACATTGGGGTGGGAAATAAACAGAGAAATAACTAATGCCTGTAAAAATGACAATTATCTTTTGGGATTTTAATCCACATGTTGATTGGTAGAACCAGCTCAGTCAGGGTAGCCTTGAGGAGGAGTTCATTGAATGTATCCGTGATAGTTATCTTGAACTGTATGTAATGGAACTGACAAGGGAGCAAGTTATCCTAGATCTGGTCCTGTGTAATGAGACAAGAATAATTAATGACCTCATAGTTAGGGATCCTCTTGGAAGGAGCAATCACAGTATGGTTGAATTTAGAATTCAGATGAAGAGTGTGAACATAAAATCCAATACCAGGGTCCTGTGCTGAAGCAAAGGAGACTATAACAGGATGAGGGAGGAGTGAGCTAAAGTAGCCTGGAAACAAAGACTTTATGGTGGAGAGTTGAGGGACAGTGGAGGACTTTGAAAGTGATCAGCAAAAGTATATACCATTGAAAAGTAAGGACTGTAGAAAAGGTGTAATCAGCCATGGTTGTCTAAGGAAGTAAGGGAGGCTATCAAATTGAAAGAGAAGACATTCAACTTAGCAAAGACCAATGGGAAACTAGAAGATTAGGAAAACTTTAAAGGTCAATAGAAAGCCACTAAAAAAAGCTATAAAGAAAAGTAAGATCGATTATGAGAGTGAACTACCTTTGAATATACCTTTGAATATACAGATAGCAAACGTTTCTACGAATATCTAACATGAAAAAGAATGGCTAAGGTAAACATTGGTCCTTTCAAGGATGAGAAAAGCAATTTAATAATAGGATATGAGGAAATGGCTGAAGCACTGAATAGGTATTTGTGTTGGTCTTCACAGTGGAGGATATAAATAACATTAATTGATGACAAGGCGACAAAGGTATGCGAGGACCTAGAAACGATTATTATCACAAAATAGGTAGTGGTTGGGCAAGCTAATGGAGCTAAAGGTAGACAAGTCTCCTGGCGCTGAATGTGTTCCAGGGTGCTAAAAGAAATGGTGGAAGAAATAACAAATGTGCTTGTGGAAATGTTCCAAACTTTTTTGGAATCTGGGGCAGTCCCAGCATATCGAAAACAGTAAATGTGATGCCTCTGTTTAAAAAGGAGGTAGACAAAAGTAGGGAATTATAGACTGGTTAGCTTAACCTCTGTAGTGGGAGAAATGCTTGAATCTATTATCAAGGAAAAAATAGCAAGACATCTAGATAGAAATTGTCCCATTGGGCAGATGCAGCATGGGTTCATGAAAGGCAGGTTCATGAAACTAATTTACTGGAATTCTATGAAGACATTGTCTACTACACTTGTGATGGAGACCCAGTAGATGCAGTGTATCTGGATTTCCAAAAAGCATTCAACAAGGTGCTGCACAAAAGGCTGCTGGATAAGATAAAGGTGCAAGATGTTACAGGCAATGTATTCGTGTGGATAGAGGATTGATTAACTAAAAAGGAAGCAGAGAGTGGGGATAAATGAGTGTTTTTCTGGTTGGCAATCAGTGACTAGTGGTGTGCCTCAGGGATCAGTGTTGGGACTGCAATTGTTCACAATTTGCAGAGATGATTTGGAGTTGGGGACCATCTATAGTGTATCAAAGTTTGCAGATGATAGTAGGATGAGTGGTAGAGCAAAGTGTGCAGAGGACACTGAAAGTTTGCAGTGGGATATAAATAGTTTAAGTGAGTAGGCAAAGCCCTGGCAGATGGAATACAATGTTGATAAATATGAAGTCATCCATTTTGGTAGGAATAACAGGAAAAAGGACTATTATTTGAATGGTAAGAAATTACAGCATGCTGCTGTACAAAGGCACCTGGGTGTCCTTGTGTATGAATTGCAGGAGGTTCCTTTGCAGGTCCAGCAGGTAATTAAAAAGGCAAATGGAATTGTGTCCTTCGTTGCTAAAGGGATTGAGTTTAAAAGCAGGGAGGTTATGCTGTAGCTGTATAGGGTGCTGGTGAGGCCACACCCAGAGTACTGCGTGCAGTTTTGATCTCCTTACTTGAGAAAGGATGTACTGTCACTAGAGGGGATGCAGAGGAGGTTCACTAGGTTGATTCCGGTGTTCAGGGGGTTGGCTTATGAGGAGAGACTGAATAGACTGGGATTATATTCATCAAAATTTAGAAGAATGATGGGGGAATATTATAGAAACATATAAAATTATGAAGGGAAAAGATAAGATAGAAAATGAGAAATTGTTTCCATTGGCAGGTTAAACTAGGGTAAGTGGGCATAGCTTCAAAATGAGGGGGAGCAGATTGAGGATTGAATTGAAGAGGAACTTCTTCACCCAGAGGATTGTGAATCTATGGAATTCCATGCCCTGTGAAGTGGTTGAGGTTTCCTCATTGAATGTTTTTTTCAAGCTAAGATAGATTTTTTTTAACAGTAAAGGAATTAAGGGTTATGGTGAGAGGGTGGTTTAGTGGAGCTGAGGCCATGAAAAGATCATCCACGATCTTATTGAATGGTGGAATAGGTTCGAAGGGCCAGATGGCCTACTCCTGCTCTGAGTTACATTCTATCAAATAAACAACAGCCCTTTGATGCTCAGTTTGGGTTCCACCAGGTGCACCCAATTACAGCATTGATCCAAGGATGGCCAGAAAAGCTGAGCTCCCAGGATGAGGTAAGAGTGTCTACCCTTTAAAAGCAAGATAACATTGACTGAACGTGGAATCAAGGAGCCCTAACAAAACAGGAGCTGTTGGGTGTTAAGGGAAGTCTCTCCACTGGTTGGAGCCATAAATGAGACAAAGGAACATGGCTATGATTGTTGGAGATCATCTCAGACCAACTCGCTCCATCATAAGTTCAGAAATGAGAATGTTCAGTTCTCCAAGGATACCCAGGCTCTGGCCAACAAATGGCAACATTTGTGCGACACAAGTATGTGACAATGACTATTTCTAAAGTGAAAGAATCCAACCATCAGCCTTTAATATTCAAGGGCATTATCAAAGTGGCATTGCACTGTCAAAATCCTACTGGCCACAATAGATCAAAAATTGAATTGGGGCAACTATATAAATATTGTGGCTACAAGAGCAGGTCAGATACTGGGAATTCTCCAGTGAGTAACTCACTTTAACTCTTAAATGCCGTTCATTTACAAGGTCCAAGTTAAGAGTGTGAAGGAATACTCCCCACTTTCCTGATTAAGTGCAATTCAAACAACACAAGAAGCTCGACACCAACAAGTAGCCCCTTGGTTGGCACCACATAAACACCTTCATCTTTCTCCTCCACCTTCGATACACAGTCGTAGAAATGTCCAAGACCCCAATGACAAGAAACCTAAAAGAATCAGGGCAGCAAATCCATGGGAATATTGCCTGCAAGTTTCCTTCCTGGACACACACTATCCTGACTTGAAAATATATTGCCATTCCTTCTGTAACACTGGGTCAAAATCCTAGCACTCCCACCAAAACAGCATTATCCTGGAACAACGTTAAACACTTAATGAGTCACTGCATTCAGTGCAGAACCATCCTAACACTTAGATGATCAGATGATGATGCAGTGTTTGCAGATCTCACAGGCCTCTTGGAAGTTGGATTGCTGATAGCGCCGTTTCAGCCAGCTCTGGCCCTTTGTAATGCCATTGTTGATTATGTACACATTATTGAGATGCTCAAGTTCAATTTGGAAGCATCAATGGCATGCTGTAAAAACAAATGATGAAATGATTAAATACTTTGTAAATGACTGCTTCATGTATTTATTGTTACAATGCCATGGCATCCAGCAAAATGTGAATCCCTTGCTTTTGCCCATTAAACTGACACCTACTCTGCACCTTGGGTGTTGTTCCACCCATTTTCCCAAGTCATCCTGCATCAAGAGAACAGCAAGTGATGGCAAGGAATACAACTCACAATGAACTCCATCAACACTTTTTATCGTGACAACTTGCTTTCACTGATGTTCGCTGTCTTTCTCAGCCTTTCAGTTCCACGTCTATACCATTAACACTTTCATTATTCCTGGTTCGCCATTCCCCACTCTCTGTAAACTTCAAGCAAGTTCGATCCTGACCAAGTCCTACCTGACCACCACTCTTGTGCTTACTGACCAGTAGCCAAAGTCCCCACTTAACACAGTTTAGCCAAATTCACACAGTGTCATTAAATTCTAACTTTACGTGGAGGGTAGGATTCTCAATTGTGCTCTTTGACTTTAGTGATTTCTACTGTAATTCTTTATATTGTAGCCCACTGTCTTTATGCAATTGGGCCACGTGAAAATACTAAAATGCTTGTTCAGAAATGGCTGAGAAAAAAAATAAGATTAATGTATTTTTTGAGAAACTTCATCCTTACTGTACTCAGTTATAGAATTACTTTCCCTTCCAAGCAGAAATCTTTGATTAAGGGGATGTAAGCTCAGTTTCCAGAGATCAAATTGTGCCATTTAGTAATTTCATACTGAAGTGTGAAACCAGAGCTGATGAACTGCAGTTGGAGATATGAAAACCCTAGTATTAAATGTAGGTCACTCACTGAGCATTGATCTCTCCTCTCATAATTCATTTCCAAGCAGCCTGGAACCCTTAATACCCACACAATAGACAGAAGCAATGGCTTACCTCTAATTTATATTTAATTTTGGTGAGTCAACCCCATTCCATTTTCTATATCAAATGAAATTATGAAAGAGATCAGTTTAATCTTATAGCACCCACTTAACATGAGAGGCACGACTGTTTTATTACTCATAAGCCATTCTATGAGTTTTGCCATAAGTAGCTGGTTGAATTTTGAAAGCAAATATTGTCTTGCATTATGATCAGTGACTCAAACTATGAATGGATGGAATTATGAAACTATGCTCCCAAAATACCAGGTATGGCAAAGGAACAAGCCAGCAATTCTCTGTAGTATTGTCATGGAAAACGACAATGCTAACAGTGTTAACATTAGGCTCTTAAGTACATCTTTGGTCATCTACCACCAACGTTTCTCTGATTGCAAAGTTGTGAAGCATAAACCACACAACTAGAGTGTGCATCTTGCAAGGCATTCCACAAATTATCTTGACACAGAAGCATAATATTGTGTATCCCAATAGCTTATAATTTTTTTTGTTTGTATATGATCATTATAATGATCATTGCAGCACTGCTGGTCTTCTGTAGAGGCAGCAGGAGTCCAAGCAATAGATGTGTTTTCCTCATCACTCAATCATTTTTGATCCTGCTGTTGAAGTAGAACAAAGAAGCTGAACTGCTCATGGATAAATGTAACAGATGTCTCTGGGTGCTATGAAGTCATGTGCAAGAAGTGGCATGTATCATTACAAGGGAGGGGTACATTTTTGAAATGAGGACATTTGCAGTTCATATTAATATACAAGGACCTTGATTATATGAACGAGATGGACAGGCACTATTTTGTTCGGATAATTGATTATTCTGTCAATTGATTTAATGCCTCTCCTCTGGGGCTCAGAGTTTTCGGAAGTTTCCTTTTTTCTTCACTCTGTCTGCCTTGCTCCCTCTCTCTAACTCGGGATTTGTTTCTGAGCAGACACACACACTTGTGTGTAAGGGACCTGCTGCATTACTCCCTCCACACCCACCCACTCTCCCAAAAAATCAGTTCAATGGGTTTTGAAACAGCCAGCACTTGCTATGTCCACTCCCCGTTCAGGAGACTAGGCAGCTGCACACCACATCTCAATTTGGATAATTGAGATTTGAATAATCCAGGTTCCTCTGCACCTACAGTCAGTTCTTCTATAATGTGATGGTTGCATTCTTGTGCATCCCCAGGTTATAGAAAAATTGCACTTTTGAAAGTGCTTAAAGTGTTGGCGATGTAATCATGTCGCAGCCAACACACGTTTAAAATGTTTGTGCTTTAAAAACAGCGTCCTCAATTCGTCAATTGTATTACAGTGAATTTGAGTCGATGAAACACATGTTATTGCAAAATGACCTGTATATGTGGGGGGGCATACAATATTTACATGCAAACAATCTCTAAACCAAATAACTAATTGAACTAAACCTTTCTCCCTCATGTACTCAAGGGTGCTATCAACTTAAGTAGAATTTTCTAGGACTTCCTACAGCTTTTAGAAGAGTTACCAGAAGTTAAGGTCTTGCTATTAAGTTCTCAGAACCTTTCAGGTGGGTCAATGTTCATTTGGATGTAAAAAGTACTCATGGAGACTCCAGCCTGCTGGAATTATAATCATGGCTATACTCTTATTGGCCTCAAATGGGAAACCCATATGCTCACAAATGCTACTACATAAACAAGGTCTTGTGGGATAGACTGCTTCCTCCATGGTCCAGTGTGTGCAAACCTCTTCTGTTACTTTGCTCCTTCCTAAACAAACCATTCCACAACAACTGCAGTGTTAAGCTGAAGCTCCTACCTGTCGACCTGCTGATGCAAGCTTTCAGTTGATAGCAGTCTGTCCTCTTGTATTAAATGCCATGTAAAATGTGGGTCCCACTGGAAAGTCAATTGTGCAGCTATCTGATCCTTGCTCTGTAATTATCCTTAATGGTTGACATGGTTAATACAGAACCTAAGTTAAGCCTTTTTGAAATTGGAGGTATAGAGTCTAAGAGCTCCCACTGCAATAGTTAGACTATTATATCTATTGTTTCAGTTATGCAATATGTACAGAAAGCCTAAAACTGATCCAAAGTCTCACACCAATCTTATTTAATAGAATTCTTTCAATTATACATTTTGGCCTTGATGAACCAGTTGTTATACACCAGGTTCTTTAAACAGTGGTTTACGTTCTCAAAGGCAGGTAGGAAGGTGGAACTCACAAAATTTAGAAAGTGATATGTGATATATGGGGCAACACGGTGGCTCAGTGGTTAACATTGTTGTCTCGCTGTGCCAGGGACCCAGGTTCATTTCCAACCTCAGGTGACTGCCTGACTGGACTTTGCACATCATCTCCGTGTCTGTATGCCTGGTGCTCCAGTTTCCTCCCACAGTCCAAAGATGTGGAGGTTAGGTTGGATTGGCCGTGGGAAACGCAGGGCTACAGGGATAGGGTGGGGGAGGGGAGTCAGGGTGGAATGCTTTTTGGAGAGTCAGTGTGAACTTGATGGCCATTATTTCATTGTTCTGTGTGCATATAATTGTCTATGATCCTACAAAGGCGGAAATCCTGACTTATGCTCTTTTCTTATCCAGAGAATTCAGGGCTAATGTACCCATGGCTCGATAACTTTGATCTTTAATACTATAATCAATTTATTTGTCTTCTATGACATTTCATTGAATGCCTTCTGCAAATCCATGTACATTGCATCAGCTTTGTGCCCTTTATCTATCCAATCAATCTCTTCTTTAAAAAACTGCAGTAAATTTGTCAAATATAATGTTGCCTTTAACAATTCTGTGCCTGCTGCCTATTGTTAGCCTATGCAGTCGTAATACTTTATCAATTTTATCTCAAACTATGGAATGCAACAGTGCCCAAAGCAAACATTAGTCCAACTGGTCCATTGTTCCATTTTTTAAAATTCTTCCGTCCTTTCTTAAACAATCATATTACATTTACTCTGCTCCAGTCCAATGGCACAATTTACATATTAAGGAGGATGAAAAAATAAACAGCCAAATATACAAATAGCTTCAGTTTGACTTCTTTCAACACTAAGTACATGTTGTCAGAATGCAATGATTTATGCACCAATCATTTTGCAATGTCTTTTAGAATTGATTTATCTTCTAAAATTACCTGAAATAATTGATTCACACTCAATTTGAATACACTCTTTCACCAACATTTGTAAGCCACAATGCAAAATATTTACTTAATATCTTTGAGACAACCTCTTGATTCTACTCATCCTGAAACGAGCATATATTAAATCCTTATGCAGATCCTTACAATAAAGGTGAAGTTGCCACAGCCCAGAAGGACTAAAGCATTGCTCTCTCAGTAGAGATGGAGATGACTGGTGATAGTTTAACCAAAGGGGCACCCTGCCTTATGTGAGGGACGAGGTTGAGAAGGCAGAGCCTTCATGGTAGCCTCACCTGGTGTGGGAATTAAACTCATGTTGTTCCTGTTACAGTACACTGCAAACCAGCTGACTAGCTAACTGAGCTAACCAATTCAACAATCAGTATTATCTGATGGTATTTTTAATTTTCCATTTGGACACAGAACTGGCTCAAAAGGTAGAAAACAGACTGGAGGCCTGTGACCAATGGTGCATCACAAGGATCGGTGCTGGGTCCACTGCTTTTTGTCATTCATATAAATGGTTTGGATGTGAACACTATTACAAAGATATGAATGTACTGTACCTTTAAGAGAGTTAAAAGCTAGCAGAATTACCTGATGGCACCAAGTGTCTGAATAAGATATAATGTTCACATGTGGTGCAGTAGCTAGGGTAGCTGGTTGCCTGGAGACAAAAACAAATTTGAATTAGGCCAATCAATTTAAATTATACACCCCCAAAAAATACCAAACTCCAATTAAGTTTGAATTTAATATATTGACAATACTTTGGGGATATAAAACTGGGGAAAATTTGAACAGTTGGGGGAGAACTGCCGAAAGACCAACAAATGTAGGCTGCTAGTCAGAAGTCTCTGAGAGGTACTTGTCTAGAGACGGAGTTTGTACAGGGAGAAAAAACATTGACATCGACCTGGAGAGCAAATATACAAAGGGGAGATTTGACAGTTGTTTGGTTTTGAAATGTGAGTTTTGGTAAATCTTAGTTAGGGTTTTTTTCAGACTAGTATTATTGAAGGGAAAATAAAATAGGTTAGAGAGAACCAGTACTTGTTAACCATAATGGATATGTCTACCAGATTTCTGGAGGCAATTCTGTTATGGAGTATCAAGGCAAAAAAGGTGGCAGAGGAGTTAGTAGCTTTCTTCACATGGTATGAGCTACTCAGAGAGAATCAGTTGGACCAAGTGTCAAACTTTACTGCTAGGCTGTTTAAGGAGGTTATGGACAGCTTAGGTATACAGCACTCTAAATCCAGTGCATATCATCCTGAACCCCAGGGAGCTTTAGAAAGTTGGCATCAGACCTTGAAGACCATATTGAGAGCATACTGTCAGGATTACCTGAATGATTGGGATAAAGGTATCCCATTCGTATTGTTTGCTATTAGAGATGCCCCAAATAAATCTACTCAGTTCACTCCCTTTGAGTTACTATTTGGGCATGAGTGAGAGGCCCTTTGAAATTAATTAAAGAAAAATTGACAGAACCAAAGTTGGAGATCTCACAATTAGATTATGTATCTGGAGGTGAGGGAAAGACTAAATCGAGTAGGTGAGTTAGTTAAAGAGGGCACAGTGTAGAATGAAGCAAGTGGCAGATAAAAGCTGAGACTCAGAAGCTTTCCCGAGGGGAAAATGTGTTAGTACTGTCACCATTGATAGGAGATCCCTTCAAAGCCAGGTTTAGAGGACCCTATCAAAATGAGAAAAAGTTGAGTCAGGTGAACTATCGAGCAAAGATCGGGTATGTCATGTGAACATGTTGAAACCATATTATACTAGAGAGAAAGAACTGGAGAAACAGGTGTTAGTTATTGCCCCGCAGAGTAAGGAATCAAATGCAGATGGTGTGGATTTTGATGTGCCTCAAAATACATTAAAAAAAGAACAAGTCCTTGAGGAGTGGGATAGGTTAGTAAGCTATCTGTCTCAGGAGCATAGAATACAGTTGAAAGATTTGTTACTGCAGTATGAGGACATATGTAAGAATCAGATGGGAATGCCTAATGCTGTTGTACATAAATAGACGCAGGGAATACTGCTCCGATAAAACAATACTCCTATTGACTTAAGCCTTTCAAAGCCAGACAGGTCAGGTTGGACGTGGAGGCCATGTTCAATGATTGGAACCAAGCCAGGGTGAGTGGAGTTCACCGATCGTCTTAGTTCCCAAACCAGACGGTTCTCAACGATTCTGCGTGGATTATTGGAAAGTCAACGCCTTACAAAATTGGACTAATATCTAATTCCTAGATTGGAGGACTGTATCAAGAATCTCAGACAAGCCAGTTACATCACCAAGTTGGACTTAATGCATGGTTACTGGCAGTTATCTTTATCAGAGACAGTGAAAGAAATTTCTGTGTTTGTAACTGCAAATGGGCTATATCAGTTTAAAGTGATACTCTTTGGAATGAAGAATGCACCTGTCACATTCCAAAGACTCATAACCAGAATTGTGGTTGAATAACAAACTGTGCAGTCTATTTGGATGATGTAGTGATCTTTAGTAAGTCCTGAAAAGATCACATGGTACAGTTGGCAGAGCTCTTTGAACGAGTACGAGAAGCAAAACTGGTGATAAAATTAAATAAAACGGAATTCGCGAAAGCAGAGGTGACATTCTTGGGACACAACTTTGGTCATGGAAGGTTGACCCCATGGAATGCAAAGACGAAGGCCATCGAGGAATTTCCATGACCAACCTTGAATAAAGAGGTGCTTCGATTCTCAGGACTCAGCGGATTCTATCGGACATTTATTCCAAACCTCAGCAGTGTAGTGGCACCATTAACCAATCTGCTGAAGGCGAACAACAAGTTTTGGTAGATAGAACAATGCCAGGAGGCATTCGACTATTTGAAACCAATATTTAACACCAAATCAGTTTTAGCTACACCAAACTTTTCAAAATCTTTTAAAGTCGCCATCGATGCTAGTGACATTGGAGTTGGAGCTGTACTCCCACAGGAAAATGAGGGTGGGATTGAACTGCCAGTTGGTTACTTTTTGAAGAAGATCAATATCCACCAGAGGAAATTCTCCACAATCACAAAAGAATTATTGAGTTTGGTACTGGCCTTACAGCATTTTAATGCTTATATCATGAACAATGTGTCGGAGACGGTTGTGTACATGGATCACAATCTGCTTACATTCTTAGAATACTTTAAAGACAGGAATATGAGACTATTTCATTGGAGTCTTATGTTGCAGACATTTAATTTAAATATCATACATATTGCAGGTCAGAAGAATGTAATCACAGATGCATTATCGTGGAATTAACTGATAAAACTTAGATGAGATTTGTATTTATTTAATGTTATAAACATATACAGTTATATGGGAAGAAGTTAAGGTGAACTTAGATTAAAGTTATCAGTATTGTAGGGTAATGTGTTTAAAGAATAGAAAGAAAAGAAATGAAGCTATCTTTTCATTATGATGGTTAAATTTTTTCTTGGGGGCGTAAAATGAAGATGTGGGTGTACTATACCTTTAAGAGAGTTAAAAGCTAGCAGAACCACCTGACAGCACCAAGTGTTCTGAATAAGACATAATGTAACACGTGGTCCAGCATCTAGGGTAGCTGGTTGCATGGTGACAAAAATAAATTTCATTTAGGCCAATCAGTTTAAATTATACCCCCCAAAAGATACCAAGCTCCAATCAAGTTTGAATTTAGTAAATTGACAATGACACAATCCGATACTTTTGGGGCTATAAAACTGGGAAAAAAATTAAACAGTTGGGGCAGAACTGCCAAAAGACCAACAAATGTAGGCTGCTAGTCAGAACTCTCTGAGAGGTACCTGTCTGGAGAAGGAGTTTGCACAGAGAGAAAAAGACATCGAGCCTGACCTGGAGTGCAAATCCACAAAGGGAAGATTTGACAGCTGCTTTGTTTTCAAATGTGACTTTTGGTAAATCTTAATTGGGGTTTTTTTCAGACTAGTATTATAGAAGGGAAAATAAACGATAAGTTAGAGGAAGTAGTTGTAAATAGTTGTTTGTTAATTATTCTCTGTTATACTTTAAGAAATAAAGTTGTTAATTTTTACTTTAGCTAGTTCTTAGCCTCTCAAACTTTCACAGATTATTGCATGGGATAAATCTTTTCTGTGTTGCTGATTTAAATTAAGCAGGAGGGTTTACCCAATGATGTAACAACAACAGGGTGACACGGTGGCACAGTGGTTAGCACTGCTGCCTCACAGTGCCAGAGACCTGAGTTCAACAGTGGCCTAACCAATGTCCCGTACAGCCGCAATATGACCTCCCAACTCCTGCATTCAATATTCTGACCAATAAAAGAAAGCATACCAAACGCCTTCTTTACTATCCTATCTACCTGCAACTTCACTTTCAAGGAACTATTAACCTGCGCTCCAAGGTCTCTTTGTTCAGCAACACTCCCTAGGACCTTACCATTAAATGTATAAGTCCTGCTAAGATTTGCTTTCCCAAAATGCAGCACCTCGCATTTATCGGAGTTAAACTCCATCTGCCACTTCTTAGCCCATTGGCCCATTTGGTCAAAATCCTGTTGTAATCTGAGGTAACCTTCTTCGCTGTCCACTACACCTCCAATTTTGGTGTCATCTGCAAACTTACTAACTTTACCTCTTATGCTCACATCCAAATCATTTATGTAAATGACAAAAAGTAGAAGACCCAGCACCAATCCTTGTGGCACTCCACTGGTCACAGGCCTCCAGTCTGAAAAACAGCCCTCCTCCACCACTCTCTGCCTTCTACCTTCGAGCCAGCTCTGTATCCAAATGGCTAGTTCTCCCTATATTCCATGAGATCTAACCTTGCTAATCAGTCTCCCATGGGGAACCTTGTCAAACGCCTTACTGAAGTCCATATAGATCACATCTACTGCTCTGCCCTCATCAATCCTCTTTGTTACTTCTTCAGAAAACTCAATCAAGTTTGTGAGACATGATTTCCCACGATATGACTAGCTTAATTAGGAATATACTGAAATTGCAGATGCAATCTTGAACCATGTAAGATACTGTACCAGAGAGCCAATTACAGAAGGAGAACTCTGAACTCTGCACTTTGACCAATAGTAATCAAAGTGGGGGGGGGGGGGGGGGGGGGGGCATGTGTGCTCTAACTTTAAAATGCGTAAGTTAAGACATTCTGAAGTTTTTGTTTGCCTTTTTGCTGTGCTGTGACTGAAGTTGTAAGTCGCAATAAAGGTTACTTGACACCTAGCACTGGACCCGGGCTCTCAGTGGAAAATATGAGATCAAACAAACAATGTCCTGTTTGCCAAGTTACTTTGAAATTAATTTAGACAAATTCCATCTTGTCTCAAAAGCAATATTAGTTTAGGTGGATTGGCCATGCTAATTTATCCATAGTGTCCAGAGGTGTGCAGGCTAGGTGGATTAGCCATGGGAAGTACAGGCTACAGGGAAGGGTAGGGGCCTAGTTTGGGTGGGAATGCTCTTCAGAGGGTCAGTACAGGCTCAATGGGCCAAATGGTCAGCTCACACACTATAGGGACTGTATGATTCAACGAACATCAACTTGCATTTTTTATCATTTTTAACATAGAAACACATATCTAAATGTGTTTCACAGAAGCATAAAGAATCTAACTTTGACACTGACCCACATATGGAGAAATTAGGATAGGGAAACCAATGGTGGTCCAAGATTTGAAGGTGTGTCTGAAAGTAGGGGGAAGATAGATAAGACTGTGGAAAAATTTAGAGAGGGAATTCCAGACATGGGCGGCACGGTGGCACAGTGGTTAGCACTGCTGCCTCACAGCGCCAGAGACCTGGGTTCAATTCCCACCTCAGGCGACTGTCTGTGTGGAGTTTGCACATTCTCCCCGTGTCTGCGTGGGTTTCCTCCGGGTGCTCCGGTTTCCTCCCACAGTCCAAAGATGTGCAGGTCAGGTGAATTGGCCAATCTAAATTGCCCGTAGTGTTAGGTAAGGGGTAAATGTAGGGGTATGGGTGGGTTGTGCTTCGGCGGGGCGGTGTGGACTTGTTGGGCCGAAGGGCCTGTTTCCACACTGTAAGTAATCTAATCTAATCTAATCTAATCTAAAGATATCATCACAAGTGTTGGGAGATTAAAATTGGGATAAAAAGAGTAAGTACTGCAGAACACTAGGTTACGGTGGACTATAACCTGGTGTTGTGTGATTTTGAACTTTGTCACCCCAGTCAAACACCAGCACCTCCAAATTGGAAGTACTACAGATATTCAGCATCTGTGGAGACAGAAACAGAGTTAATTTTTCAAGTCTCATGGCTCTTCTTTGGAACTGAAGAAGTTCTGAGAAGTTTTAACTTTTATTACAGTTATTAGAGTAAATCTACAAGAAAAAATGATCTGCTAAATGTCGATGAGTCATGGTCAGAATTTAATAGATTTTGGAAAACAAGGTCAATCCACAGATTATATAAGAGATTGTCAGAATGCAATCTGGGTATCCCTTAATCAGTAATAGCATTTTTTAAAAAATTGAACTAGGATACCTCATACAAGAAAGCAACTGTATCGAACTAGTGTTCACTTCTTGGAGAAGCAGGTCAGACTGGATCAAATGTCTGCTGCCTTAAATGCTGGAAACGGCCATTTCGTTCATTAATCATGGAACCGATGTCATTCTGCAATGACATTGTCAAGAAAAGACTCGATGATTGACAGGTTTTGAAATAATTCAGATATCAAAGACAATACAATGCAAGTAATAAAGACAGATAGAATGAGGATCAAAGTATCCTTAGCAGAAGAGAAATTTGAACAAAAGTAACAAACTGCCCACTGCTTTTCCAGGGCTACATTTGAACCCATCTGGCCTTGGAAAGGGACCACATGGTGTCCACCATCACCCCTAAAGCCTTTAGAACTGGGTAACTGCAGTGTCTGAAGTGCATTATTACCCCCTCCAACTCCATTTTGATTTAGTCCCTCCCTTGCTTCTCCCACCATCTTTTTTATTTTTTGGCTTTGTGCATTGTTTCTGATGGTCAGTGCTTGTAAATCATCCACTGTGTAATTGTTTTAATTGAGTGATTTGGTGATGAGTTATTTTTAAAAAAATATAAAGTGACATTTATTTACACCCCAAATGGTTTGTGTACAGTTATACTCGTAATGTCTCACTTGCTGAATAAGGCTGAAGCTGAATAAAGTTTGATTTCTGTTTCCTGACTTATATAACTGGCCAAAAGAATTTAAACCACATCATCATGTGCAAGTTCCCTTCCAAATCACTTGCCATCAACTTGAGACTATATCACCACAACTTCATGTCACTGTGTCAAATCCTGAACTGCCTCCCTGCCAGTAGTGTGTGTATGTCCGTCTGTATATGCACCACATGGACCGCAGCAATTCAAAAGGGCAGTTCACCAGCACCTTTCTTGGTTTCAATGAATGATTGACATTAAATGCTGGCCTTGCCAGTGACACTCACATCCAAAGAATAAAAATAGAATATGATAATGCTGATACTTCAGTAGTTCATGAAATTGTTTGGATAAAACACTATCATGACTCTATAAGTAATGAGAATCAATGCCAGGTTAAGGAATATAAAAGTAATGTTTACTTTCGCTTTGGAGATGACAAAATGTGAATGCAAAAAAGTAGGTTACAGTTCCATGTAAAATAGCTGAAGTCAGTCTTTTTATATGCACTGATGTAGTCTCTAGTGAGATACCTGTGTTGTTGGTTAAATCTATAAAAAGGCATCAATGAAACTTGACATTGTGCATGATAAGGCAAGTACTTTATAAATCTGCAATTGATCTACAGTTTGCCCAAACAGAATATTATTGTTCTGCCTTAACAAATTCAGGTGGTTCTTGTTAGAGTAATAAACAATATTAAATGGAACATAGCAAATAGGGCCATTGGGGGTGGGGGGGGGGTAGGTGGGTAGGCTGTTTGACCGATCAAATCTGCTTTACCATTCAAACAGATCATGTATCTCTACAACAATATTCTCTATCTCTTAATGTCATTAGTATCCAGATGTCTATCTATTTCTGTCTAAAGGATCTGACCCTTATTCTAAGACTGCACACAGGGGATGCATTCTGTCCACATCTACCCTGTCAGCTGTAGGAATTTTGTAAGTTTCAATGAGACTACTGCTCATTCTTTGGAACTCTACAGAATGCAAGCCCGGTTCCTTCAACCTTTCCTCATAGGACAATCCCACCATCCCAGGGATTAGATTGGTGAATCAAAACAGAAATTGCTGGAGAAACTCAACATGTCTGGCAGCATTTGTTGAGAGAAATGAGAGTTAATGTTTCGGGTCCAGAAACCATTATTCAGAAGTTTTGAATACATAGATTGTACACTAAAGTTCGATACAAATGCAGCAAGACATTTACTCTTGTATTCAAGTCACCTTGATGGGTAGCACAGTGGCTCAGTGGTTAGCACTGCTGCCTCACAGCACCCGGGCCCTTGGTTTGATTCCAGCCTTGGGGCAACTGTCTGTGTAGAGTTTGCACATTCTCCCTGTGTCTGCGTGGGTTTCATCTGGGTGCTCCGGTTTCGTCCCACAATCGAAAGATGTGCAGGTCAGGTGAATTGGCCATGCTAAATTGCCCATTGTGTTAGGTGAATTAGTCAGAGGGAAATGAGTCTGGGTGTGTTACTCTTCGGCAGGTTGGTGTGGAGTGGTTGGGCCAAAGGGCCTGTTTCCACACCGTAGGAAATCTAATCTAATCTAACCCTTGCACCGAAGGCCAACATAGAGTTTGCCTTTCTAATTATTTGCTGCATCTACTGGCAGCTTTTGGTTCCGCATGAAAAACAACACCAAATATGTTTGCATATCAACCTCTCACTGTTCTAAAGATACTTTGCCTTACTGCTTTTTCTACTAAAGTGGATAATTTCACATTTATTCATATTATGTACCATCTGCCATTTCCTACCCATTCACTTAGCCTGTCCAAAAGATCTGACATCTACATAAATCCTCTTTGCAACTCACATTCTCACCTAGTTTTGTATCAACAACAAATTTGGAAATATTACTTTTGGTCCCCATTTCCAAATTATTTATTTGGATTGTTAATAGTACTGGCCCAAGCACTGGCACCAGACTGCCATCCTGAAAATTTTCTGCTTCCTATCTGTTAAGAAATCTTCAATGAGGCTTTTGACAAAGTTCCACATGGTTAGCAAGGTTAGATTACATGGAATCCAGGGAAAGCTAGCCCTTTGGATACAAAATTGGCTTGAAGGTAGGAGACAGAGGATGGTGGTGGAGGTTGCTTTTCAGACTGGAACCCTGTGGTGAGCCACAAGGATCAGTGCTGGGTCCACTGTTTTTTATCACTTATATAAATGATGTGGATGCGAACATAGTTATCGTTAGTAAGTTTGCAGATGATACCAAAATTGGAGATATAGTGGACAGCAAAAGGGTTAATGTATGTATTTTATTTTAGCACCACCTGTTCTACTGAAGTTCAACAGTCTATAGCTGGGCAACGTGGTGGCTCAGTGGTTAGCACTGAAGCCTCACAGCTTCAGGGACCTGTGTTCAATTCCAGCTTCAGGCGGCTGTGTGTGGAGTTTGCACATTCTCCCAGTGTCTGTGTGGGTTTCCTCTGGGTGCTCCAGTTTCCTCCCACAATGCAAAAATGTGCAAGTTAGGTGAATTGGCCAAGCTAAATTGCCCATAGTGTTCAGAGATGTGTAGGCTAGATGCCTTAGGGGTAAATATCAGACAACAGGAAATGGGTGTGGGTAGGTTATTCTTTGGAGGGCCGGTGTGGACTTGTTGGGCTGAAGGGTATGTTTCCACACTGTAGGGATTCTGTTATACCCTTTTCTAAGTATTCTATTCCTGCATCCTTCCCCTACTCTTTTTCTCTCTCCTTCCCTTCTTAAATAATGGGATTACATTTTTTTGTTATTTTCCAATTCACAGGAATCTTACTAGAATTTATGAAACGCATCTACTATTTCTATAGACACCTCCTTCAATACTCTGGAATTTAGCTCATCAGACTGAGGGGAATTTTCAACATTCAATCTGACTGATTTTTCAAGCGCTGCTAATGTTTCTTTTTTTTAGATCCTTGTTTTCACAAGTCCTCATCAGTATTTCTGATTGATTTTCTGTATTTTCCTCTTTGAACAAAGCCATAAGTCATTGTTTAGTTTCTCCATTATAAACTATCCCATCTCTATCTGAAAATTGGCCCACACCTGTCTTTGAAAAGCTTTCTCTTTTCACATACAGGTAAACTGCAAAAGCTTCTTTATCTTACTTGCTGGCTTGTATTCCTGACCTGTTTCTCCTTTCTATAGAAATTACTCCCTATCCTTGGGATCACTTTTTTTCTGGCAACCATACACATCACTTCCTTTGTTTGGATGCATGCCCTAATTGCTTTTGGTAGCTGCAGCTGATTCACCTATCCTGTTAAGTTTGTGTGATTTTGAGGAAAGTATATTTATTGTATACCATGAAGTACTACTTTAAATAGTAGACATGGTCCAACTACCTTCAAATTTTTTAAGATAAGACCTTGTCCTTTGCAAAAACAAATGTACGCATGTACACATGGACATGTATCAGTTTCAACTCAACAAAACAGATGACACCCATTCTCTAGTTCATTTGACCACCCAGTATCAACTTGTCTTGTTTCGAATTTAAACAGAACATTCCAGTTAACTGCAAATCATTCTGTTTTGGACCTGGTGAGATTCTGCCCCCCACCACCAAAAACACTTCAAGAAGGTAGCCCAGTCCCTCAATTCTTTTAGTCATTTTAAGTAGGTGTAAAATGTACGTACCAGGAGTGATGCAGTTAGCCCAATCATTCAGTTTTAACCAAAACAGAATTTATTTATACATGAACAGAAGAAAACCAAATTTAAAATAACATAACTATTTGAAAACCCAATATACTCTATTAAACCTTAATGATGTTGTTCCAAATATTAACAGTATCCCCGTAAACACCCCTTTGGCAACAAAGGTACAATCAAACACAGGTTCTTATAGGAGAGGTGTCAGGGAGCGAGAGAGAGAGCGAGAGAGAGAGAAAATCAGCATGGAGCTGTTTCTTTGGGTCCCCAGCTAAAACCTTGACCAGCAAACTGCAAAACAGCTTGTTAAGACCAAAGCAAACCAGAGAAAAGCAGAGCTGGGAGATCTGGACACTCCCCTTTCATTGTAGAATTTTTTTAAAACTTGAAAGCCTTTTGCCTGAGGAGGTAACTGTTAGTTATACTCCACTGGTCCTAAAACCCACACAAACGAGACTCATAGGAACCTATGCATTTATGACCACTCTCTCAAAACAAAAGCAAGGACAGAATAATCTTGTCAAAGGAGCAGCATCATCATAGTTCCCTGTGACAACACCTCTACTAATCAGAATCAATTTGCCTATGGATCCACACTCTCCTCTGGCTGATAATGGAGGGAAATCTGCTAATAACAGGTTCAGAAACATGTATTAAAATATGAACATCATGGTTATGAATACCACAGCTGCAGGCTCTTTCAGCAATGGACTTTGTCAGACAGCAGACTGCACTGTCATGGGTAGTAGAACATAGAACAGTACAGCACAGGCCCTTCAGCCCTCAATGCCGTGCCAACCTCTTATCCTACTCTAAGATCAGAGTAGTTCACATAAACATGCATTCCAAATGCAGGGAGGATATTGGCTCTCTTAATAGTCTACAAGCAAAGTCCCAAGCTGTACTTGTTTCCATACAATGGTCCCCCTATTCTATTTTAACATTGGCTACTATTCTCTCATTACGGAAACCAGCCTGCATGTTGTTCCAAAACCTGGTGGCCTACAAACCTGATTTCTCTCAGTGGATCCTGGAGATTGAAGTTCAGATGTTTATCCTGCAGGTGAAGGTCACACATCAAGACTGTGAGAATCTGGAAAAAGCTGTCTTGAGGGATCTTGGCTCCAAGTGGAGCTTCAGGAGCTCTGTACAAGACAGAAATCTGGGATTTCCTGTTAAATGCCACCTTGGGATAAGCCAGGAGATGGACCCAGAAAGCATACATCATGTTTTATTGCACATTGCTAGATCTTTCTACTGGTTACTGACATTATTGCCAAATTTTTCTGAAAATTGGAATTTTTCTCTTCAGGGATATAAATTTTAACAGACATGAAGCGTTACTGAAAATTCAGAGAGCATGGAGGCACCGTATCAGATCATCTGAGATTGAATTTCTTTCAGAAGATGTGGTGCACGATAACTGAGAGCGTGAAAGGCCCTAATAAGGTTGTGATAGTAAAACAGTATTTATCAAACATGTGAACCAATTTTTTAAGGTTTGTTCCTCGTGATTATTTAGAATTATATCAAAACCTTGTACTCTGAGCAACTGAAAAACGTAACTGAGGCCTTTTTTGCCTGAAGTGTTCAGGAGGTTTGGATGAGCGTTCTGAAAAATAAACTGGAGTAGATCAAGGATCGGACCATGGTGTATTAGCCCAAGACACTTGACAGAGGTTCCAAACCACAGGTTACTTGCCTAAAGTGGGTAGCTGGGTGATCCATTTACCAGAGATCTATTTACCAATGAAAGAAACAGTATGACAACTGTGGGATTTCTAGTAAGAGTCACCTTCAAGTTAACATATTGATTGATTGTTCAGTATAATAGCTAAGGTGCAACACTTAAGGTCTGTCAAAGAAAGAATGAAAAGTTAGAAATCACAGTGAATACAGATAGAGTGAGAATGAAAGACTCAAGTTGGAAAGCAATGCTGCTAGTGAGAAAACCTCTGATAGTGCAAGAGGGAAATCTTGCAGTAATGATCCTGACAAATACTGAAGTGAAAGTAGAGGGCATAGTTTGAATAGATTAAACAAAATCTGACAAACTAAAGTTCTGTCAGGCGGAAGACCAGACAGAAGAACACCTCCAAGGTAGTCATTCTGGAACAGAGATATAAATGAATTAAACATTAATACAAAACCGAAATGCTGCAGGTGATCTATAAATCTAAAAGAAGAATTAAACGTGTGGCAAATACACATCAGCTCTGGCAATATTTGTGGAATAATAAAAAGTATTAACATTTTAGATTTATGATCTCTCGTTAGAACTATGATAAGTTAGAAACATAATAAATTGTGAGGAAGTTAAAGGGCGAGGATGGTGAGCAGGAAAATCTGTGCTAGGATGGAACGCAGACAGATTAAGTTTTCAAAAGATTTCACCGAGAGTGGCTGAAGCTACTGATTATGAGCAAAGACAAAAATATGTGACTGGAGCAGATATAAATGTCAAAATGGCAGTTGTAAAGTAAAGGAATAAAGAAAGATATATGAGAAAAGATCAAAACAGCACAAAAAATGAACAAAATGGAGCAAGGGTTACAATTTAAAATTCATGAACTTTATATTGAGACCAGAAGAACATACAATACTCATTTGAAAGGGGAGTTGCTGCTAGTCAAGCTTGCATTGAGGTCCATCTGATCACTGCAGCAGACTGCAACAAGGATGGGAATTAAGGTAATATGTGACTAGGAGCTGAAGGTCACACTGAGGAATGAGTGGAAATATTCCACAAAGCGATTAGTTTACCTAGTTCTGATGTGACTACATGGAAGCAATGAGTGTATGATACGTTATTGAAAGAAAAGCAAGTGAGTCTTTCACTTCTAGAACCTTCGGCAGAGAGATGGGTGGAAGATAAAGTGTACATGTTGCACTGACTTTTCTTGCCTGAACAGGTGCAATGGAATTGGGAGGGATTGCTGACAGTGACTGAGGATTGACCGAAATGTTAAGAAGGGAACAGTCCCTTCAAAATACAAATTTCATAATGTTTTAGGGTATTTTACAGGAAAACTTCAATGCATCTTTATGATGATGATGTATTTTTTTCATTGGCTGGTGCTGCAATGTTTGCAAAATGTGTTATCAATAAAATAAACATTCAATTTAATATGGTTCAAATTCAGTTTTTTCTATAAGTATACTGGTTTAAATATTAAGCAAAATAGCCCTGCAGTGAATTTAAATCAACAATACTATTCAGAGAGTTTTACATCTGTCTTAGTTACTCATACTAATCATACTAGGTCATCACAGAAAGATGACATTGTACCAAGACATGAGACAGAGCACTTGGTCAATTAAGCTGTTGTACACAAATGTTAGATCATGTGCAGGTTTGATCTGGTTACCAATAAGTATTATCATGAAACAATCAACAGTGAAGTATTTTCTCAGGGCAAATAAAACATGAAGTAAAGTAAATCTAGATAAATACATAGGTTCCCATCGTGAGTCATCCAAAAAAAAACACAGCTGATCAATATTAGCAATCTTTCACATGCTAACCTTCCTGATGAATATCCTATTGGAACTAATTTCACAATATTTCTGATTTGTGATAATGGAATTGTTGGAAAGCTAAATGAATTTTTAAAAAATTGATACCAGTACTCTGGCAGTTGAAACTCCAGCATTTGTGGAAGAAATGGATTGGGATTCCATTTGTCAAAAGTGTTATGTGAGATTTCATACAATAGCATATTGAACCCGGTATACCTTTTGAGGGTTACGAGGATAATCATTCATTGTGGGACAGTGTTGCTCACAATTTCATAGAGTGTACAAAAGGTTGTGAGTTGACACTACTGACTTAAATGGGAATGAAAACAAATCTCTAAGATTAGATGGGTGGGCAACGTTAAATAGCAGATTTACAACAGTGAATACACATATAAGAATGTGTTAGGGTCATAGAGGAGGGGCACCTTTCAATGTTTTGCTTTGTACAGAATACAGTCTTTGCATTTGGCTTTAAAATTTTGGTTGTGCCTAAAACCTAAGCCTCATTTGAAAGATTAGATTACTTACAGTAGTGGAAACAGGTCCTTCAGCCTGACAAGTCCACACCAATCCTCTGAAGAGCAACCCACCCTCCTACATTTACCCCTGCACCTAACACTACGGGCAATTTAGCATGGCCAATTCACCTGACCTGCACATTTTTGGACTGTGGGAAGAAACTGGAGCACCCGGAGGAAACCCATGCAGACACGGGGAGAATGTGCAAACTCCATACAGACAGCCGCCTGAGGTGGGAATTGAACCTGGGTCCCTGGTGCTGTGAGGCAGCAGTGCTAACCACTGTGCCACCCGTACAGAAGGAAATCTGGAAATTGAGTATAATTGTATGCAGGTAATGGTCATTAACTGAGAATTTACTTTCCACTTCTGATTAGATATAGAAACACACTGAAGCAATAGTTACCATGTTAAGAGATATATGATTGTAACGTATATCACCACAAATAAAACTGAGTAAATATTTGTTCCAGTTCTTTCTTTCACCACCTGGATTTCTGGAACATAACAACAATCTACATTGAAAGTCTAAGTCTGCTAAATTACTAGTGTTCAAACACTTTAGGAGATATACTGTAGATATTGAATTGGGAGACTCATGCTCTCAGTGATGGATTTCTCTTTCCATTCTCTCACTTAAATGGAAATTACAAAAGCTGAGCTGAAGGAAATCATTGCTAATGCTGAGGCCATGTCCACATCAAAGGCAGCATTCTGACCTCAATTGCCTATGACATTCAGACTAAGATTCAGTGGAGTATCACCAATTCATTTGAGTGAGATCCAGGCAGGTAAAGCCAAGTGTGTTTTCTCCTTTGCTATTAATCTCCAAATAGGACGTTAAACAGCTTCAGCTGATAGATATGGGCATCAGTAGACTTTACCATGATTGGAAGGACTAAAAGCCATTTATTCAACAGCGAGAGTTCAAGTTGTTCAAACTGACAAGAATCTTCTTGAGGTACTGGAAGAGGATTAGGGAGGAGGATGGAGTCTTTTATCAGCTGGTTTAAGTCAATGAAAGAGAGGTGAAGTAACTCAACTTTCCTGACAGCTTGAAGTGTTCATAATTCAGCAGGACACCAACTGACAGACAAGACAACTGCCCTGACTAGGGAGTGGAGTTAGTGGCATGGGATGGCTGCTGATATTGATGACTATTGTCTAAATTATGAAAGTAGACCTTAGCCACAGTAGTGACTGATAGATCGATTGGTTGATTGATCATTTTCACATATACTGAGATACAGCGAAAATATTTGTTTTGTATGCTAGACAGGCAGATCATACCATGCTAAGTGCATCAGGTTATCAGAACAGAGTGCAGAATATAGTGTTACAGCCACAGAGAAGGTGCAGGGAGAGAGGGAGAGAGAGAGATCAGAATAAACATTTGGGAGGTCCATTCAAAAGTTTGATAACGATGGAGAAGAAGCTATTTTTGAATTTATTCATAAATGTATATAAAATTTTACATCTTTTGCCCAATGGAAGAGGGTGGAAAAGTGGATAACCAGGGTGGGAGAGGTCTTTGATTATGTTGGCTGCTTTCCTGAGCTGAAAACTGTGTTGCTGGAAAAGCGCAGCAGGTCAGCCAGCATCCAAGAAGCAGGAGAATTGACGTTACGGGCATAAGCCCTTCTTCAGGAATGATTTCCCGAGCTGTAAGTATAGATTGAGTAAATGAGTGGAAGGCTGGTTTGCATGCAGGTTGCATGCAGGACGTTGTGAAACTTGAAAGGGTTGAGAAAAGATTTACAAGGATGTTGTCAGGGTTGGAGGGTTTGAGCTACAGGGAGAGGCTGAATAGGCTGGGGCTGTTTTCCTTGGAGCATTGGAGGCTGTGGGGTGACCTTATAGAGGTTTATAAAATCATGAGGGGCATGGATAGGGTAAATAGACAAGGTCTCTTCCCTGGATTGGGGAGTCTAGAATTAGAGGGCATAGGTTTAGGGTGAGAGGGGAAAGATATAAAAAGGGACCGAAGGGGCAACATTTTTCACACAAAGTGTGATACCCGAATGGAATGAGCTGCCAGAGGAAGTGGTGGAGACTAGTAGAATTATAGCATTTAAAAGATATTTGGATGGGTATATGAATAGGAAGTGTTTGGAGGGATATGGGCCAACTGCTGACAAATAGGATTAGATTAAGTTAGGATATCTGGTTGGCATGGTCAAGGTGGATCTAAGGGTCTGTTTCCATGCTGTGCATCTCTATGACTCTTATGACTAAGCTGTGTTCATGACTCTGTAATTTCTTGCAGTCTTGGGAAGAGCAGTTGCCAAACCAAGCTGTGGTGCATCCAAACAGGATGTTTACTATGGCGCATCTATAAATAGTGGTAAGAATTCTTGTGGACATGCTGAATTTCCTTAGCCTTCTGACAAAGAAAATGTCAACAAAGACAAAGTCAACATGGGCGGACCAGGACAGATTGTCAGCGATCATTATTCCCAGGAACGTGACCCTCTCAACCATCGCCACCACAGCACCATTAATGTAGACGGGTGTGTGCCCTCTACTCTGTGTCCTGAAGTCAATGACCAGTTCCTTCATTTTACTGACATTGATAAATAGATTGTTGTTTTTATTCCATGCTGCTCTGCACTCAATCTCTATCCTGGATTATAGTTTGTGGTTATTTGAGACCGAGGGACTGTTACTGAACAAAGAGACCTTGGAGTGAAGGTTCATAGCTCCTTGAAAGTGGAGTCGCAGGTAGATAGGATAGTGAAGAAGGCGTTTGGTATGCTTTCCTTTATTGGTCAGAGTATTGAGTACAGGAGTTGGGAGGTCATGTTGCGGCTGTACAGGACATTGGTTAGGCCACTGTTGGAATATTGCGTGCAATTCTGGTCTCCTTCCGATCGTTAAGATATTGTGAAACTTGAAAGGGTTCAGAAAAGATTTACAAGGATGTTGCCAGGATTGGAGGATTTGAGTTATAGGGAGAGGCTGAACAGGCTGGGGCTGTTTTCCCTGGAGCGTCAGAGGCTAAGGGGTGACCTTGTAGAGGTTTACAAAATTATGAGGGGCATGGAGAGGGTAAATAGGCAAAGTCTTTTCCCTGGGTTCAGGGAGTCCAGAACTAGAGGTCATAGGTTTAAGGTGAGAGGGGAAAGATATAAAAGAGACCTACGGGACAACTGTTTCACGCAGAGGGTGGTACGTGTATGGAATGAGCTGCCAGAGGAAGTGGTGAAGGCTGGTACAATTGCAACACTTAAAAGGCATTTGGATGGGTATATGAATAGGAAGGGTTTGGAGGGATATGGGCCGGGTGCTGGCAGGTGGGACTAGATTAGGTTAGGATATCTGATCGGCCTGGATGGGTTGGACCGAAGGGTCTGTTTTCATGCTGTACATCTCTATGACTCTATGACTGTACAATGGCAGTGTCGTCAGCAAACTTGTAAATGGAGTTGGGGTGGTATTTGGCCACAGAGTCATGAGTGTATAAGGAGTATAGTAGGGGCTGAGTATGCAGCCTTGCGGGGTTCCTGTGTTGAGGATTATTGTGGTGTTGTCACCTATTCTTCATAATTGCAGTCTATAGATCAGGAAGTCAAGTATCAAGTTACCGCATTGTGGGGTTGAACGTGGAGCTGTAGTTGATAATTGGGAGCCTAACATAGGTATATAGGCATCCTTGTTAAGTGAAGTGACTTCATGCCAGCTTGGGATCCCTGATTGCCATGAGACCTCTAGAGATCCTTCTAATGGATCGTATGGTCTTTGACCACAGTAGTAACAGGGCAGAGCTCTTGTTTGTTCATAGGGATGGCTTCACACAGGCCATTCTCACTCATAGCCAAAAGGCTACAACCATAGCCAGAGTGTTAATGTGCAATTGATTTGTTTAATTCAGCGTTCCATGTTGAATTCACAGTAATCCTGGCAAAACTTCAAGAGTAAGATTCTGCAAGCGGTTTGCAATCTCTATGTATTGCCAAGAGCTGCAGCACTGTCCCTATCACACAAGGGTAATAGATGGTGCAAACAATCCAACTGTACTCTACATATCTGTCTTTGTACTTTGCCTCCGAAAGTAAACAAAGTGGTTTGAGTACTGTTTTCTTCTTATAACAACACCCTGCACTCATCCACAGACTACTGCATATGCTATTTATATTTTGGGCAAAACCTAGTCTTACTTGTAGACAATTCCCTTTGGCTCACCTCGCCCTCAGGTCATTGTGTAGATCACTAAGGGTTACATGATGGCAAGCCAAGTGTTCAAGATGGCATTCTAAAGGATCAAGAGAGAAGACGGAGATGAGAAAACACTGAATGATCACAAAGCTGACAGAAAAGAACTTCCAACTGGAGCAAAGGTTCAAAACGTTCCACCAGAAATGAAATATTTAGAATCAGAATAAATTACAGGATATCTGGGATCCTGAACTCCAAAGCGACTGGATACAAGGGGTCACATTTACATTGTGAACTCACATCAGTAGGGGAGCCTTAGAAACTGGTTCAGAGAGGGGATTTGTTTGAGGCCTGAAGTCTGGTGGATGATTTGGGGGCAATTAACTCTCTCAGCAATACTGCAGATCACAAGATGTCCTTGCAGAACAGCTTGTGTGAAGTGGAGTTGGATAGCAATGAAAAGTCCTGGAGTGATCTGTCTGTTCTGAATCAAGGGAGTGTGCTTAGTGTGGAGATGCCTATTCCATCTCTGGAAGAAGCAGCAGGGATGACCAGTCAGGAAGCAGCAACTAAAGCAAATGTTGCCAATCACATAACTCCTGCTGATCAGATAACTGCTTAGTAACCAGTCATTGTGTGCTATGTGTAGTTGCTGGGATGGCAAGTTTTAAGCAGGTGGGTGTGTAAGTGACATCTAGTAGCAATTAGCCACAGTGAGGGAGCGCATAAAGCAGGAGAGTCCAAGCAATTGATAACCAGAAGTGAACAATAGGTTTGCTTTCATGTAAATACTATTTTTCTAGTTTAACCTTAATTTGCATTCATGGTTGCAAAGACTGAGGTCAGTGGAATAAAACATCCTTGCCTCATAATCTTTGGGCCATTTCGGTGTTTAAATCACTCATTACATCAACATGCCTTTTTTGCCAGCCATGTAACTTGGCAAATGCCTTTTGAAATCTATGTTGACTATAAAGTTTCACCTTGTGCTTTTGCGAAATCAGCCAGAGAAAAACAAATTTTCTCACATTCATTAGAAGATTAGTCTAAGATTCTAACATTCCACACTTTCATAGGAACTCCAATTGGAAAAAAGGTAAATATTAATTAAATTCCCTCTAATAGATGAACTTGAGAAAAAGGACAGCCTCTCTAAGGTGTAAAACAAATGTTGTACCCAAGCATTATTCTGCAGCTGTACCATCCTGTAATGACATTCTAATTTATATATGTATCTAAATTTTGAAAATGATTACATTGAATAAATAATCTTAAATTTAAAACTATCCTCTATTGACATTGGGGTTTAAATTGATCTTGACTCATTTCAATAATGAAGCAACAGCTTGTTCTACACTGCCTAATCTTCTTTTCTGACAAAATCTAGTAAAAGATCATTTGAAAATTGTTTGGCAAAAAAGTTAAAAAGCTATCCAGCCTTGTGATTGTAATCAATTAAATTATCAAGGAAATTGATGTTCAAAGGGAACTGAATCAATTAAGTGGACAGATATTGAATGTTAGTCACGACAGGGTACATTTCTGGAATTCAAGCACAGTAAAAGAATCTGATGGATTACATAACCTCTACACCTCATTTCCTGAAACACCCTCTTGTCGAGCCAAACATTTTTCCAATTACTTCTGTCATAAAATGTGTGTCATGAAAGCCCTGAAAATACATTTCACCTTATTGCAAAATACCCTAATGACACTGACAATAAGTCAAATTTGGTTATTCTGACCCATCATTAAGATCACATTAGATTTTTGTGTGCAGTAATGGCACCATGACATTTTTTAAAGAGGATATCAGTGTGTAATAAAGTGCTCAGGGAAGGGTGACTAGAAATGGGAAACTACGAAAGACTTGGGTTGCAATTTGAACTCACATCACTTAGTAAGAGTGAGGGCTAAAATGCTGGCAGTCACCAAGTCACCCGATCCACACCGACCTCGTTATCTGCGTCATCGTAACATTTATATTCTGGGCAGTCAGTGAGGACATCATAGTAGGCTGGCAAGGGCTCAGCTAAATTTGACAATAAGATTCTGATTATATTATTCAGACCCCAATGTGTCTTAATCAATGGCATCCCAGGAATGTGGGCTGTCTTATGGGGTTGAGTATATTTTTCCTATTGGTGTGTAGAAGAATTAGAGATGACTTGATTGATGTATAAGTTCCTGAATTGAGTTGATCGGGTGAAAGTGGAAAGGATGTGTCTTATAGGTGTGTCCAGAACTAAGTGGCACTGTTTTAAAATTAAAGGTCACCTTTTTAGATATAAAGAGAATGTTCTTCTTTTGTATTAAGAGACTTTGGAACTCTCTTGTCAAAAGGTGGTGAAGTGAGGTCATTTAATATTTTTTAAGGCAGAGGTGAATAGATTCTTGTTAGGCAAGGGAATCAAAGGCAACGGGGATAGATGGGAATGTGGAATTTGAAACAAACGTGGATCAGCCATGAACTTATTGAATAGCAGTACAGGGTCAAGTGGCTGAATGGTGAACTTTTACTCCTATTTCTTATGTGCTTACATATTCCTATATGACACCTAGTACCAGCCCCAGGAACAACAGACACAAAGAAGCACCCTTCACCTCATTTAAAAATCAGAGCTTTAGATGTTTACAATATGAAATAGAAATGGGTCTGCTGCTTTCGAAAATGAAGAGTGTACTAGCATGAACCATCACTTATGAATTTAAATAAATCCTGAGACAAGAAGAAATTTTGCCTCAAACGTCTTATGGTTGCAGGGATTAAGCTCAAATGTAAAGAATGTAATGCCACTATAATTAATAACAAATATCTGATTTTGGGATTAATTGTAAGGATAAATATATTATTTTATTATTGTGGATATTATTGTAGTGTAGTAGAATATCCCTGTTGGAAACAACAATGCACTTTGGGAAAAAGGATTTCTTTTAAACCACAGGTTTCAATTATTTGATTAAAAATAACCAGTTTAGGAATAGCAAGGTCAACAAACTTCTTTTTCTAGCACATTACCTAGGTTTTCCAATAATGTTATTGAACTGAAACCATTTATTATAAATGGGTTCATAATGTTGCTACAGTAGGATCAGTCAGACTGATCCTGTCTTGGTGAATTTGTTTCGGGGAGGAAAGTTATCTTAGATAGGAGGTGAATTCCTACCTTTCTTTGAACAGTACTATTTTTTTCTATTTACCTGACAGGATTTAGTTAAATGCTGAATCTAAAATAGGGTGTCATAAATAATGTACAAGTTGGTAAAAATGCACAGAACTGTCAGCCTAGGTTATAAGCTTTAACCATTAAAGTGAGATTTGGACCAATAGCTGAAAACTGGCTTATATGGAGTTTCTCTAGGGGTCATTCTAATGATGTTTTGCTCCAGCCTGGAGTTTTGTGAAGTCAGAATGTCTCGATGCCTTTAGAAATAGCAGTAAATCCTGATTCCAGGATTCACAAAACCATCTTCTGGGCTCCTGATTTTGAAGGTGGGCTTTTATAGGTGCAGTTGGTTTGGGTCAAAAGCCCACACAAACACTCTCAATCTGGCTCACCGTCTGGCTGGCTTCATTACATGCAAAGCCATGGCCTAATTCTTGCCCATTTTCATGGAGGCAGGCTGGCTTTTTAAAAAGTCATAGTTTTACAGCATCTCAAACATGCTATGAACATTAGTCTGCATGAAGGAAAATTCCTCCACAAGCCTCCCATATTCGCCATCCATCGAAAGATTCTTAAAATCCTATTTCAAACCATGCCCCTCAACTCACTCCCATATTCCCTCCAACTCTGCATGTAATTCTTTGACCATCCACCCAACTCCCATATCATGCTCCTGCTCCTTGGATGCTGTCTGACCTGCTGTGCTTTTCCAGCACCAGACTCTTGACTCTGATCTCCAGCATCTGCAGTCTTCACTAATTCCCATATCCCCGCAAGCATACCACACCACTAAATGCTCTTCCATGCCCATTCACTCACTATACACGGTATATAGCAATAAACCGTATGTTAATAATTGTATGTGTAGAAAATTTGGTTGAGACCCACTCAGAGATCCATTAGTCTCTTGAAACACCTAAGCCTTTACTTGATTGATAGCTTTAACTTCCTGATCACTGCTATGAATTTCACAAAGTTTATTAACACAATGTTTCGAGGTGTCAAGAGTTCAGATTATTAACACTGCGTGGGCTGTAGTGAACAGGATTTTTAACACCATGGGAAATTATCAATGTATGTCCTTCTTTTTTTGAAAAAGCTATTTCTTTTGGCTATTTACATTTCTACTCCTCATTATCACCATTAAAATTGAATATTTTTAATTTGCAGCTCTTACTGCATGAATTATTTCAACTATTTGTACGCTGTGCTCTGGTGAATTAAATGTCATTTTGGACTAATCACTGCTTGCCATTTCACATTAAAGCTTATTATTGAAAAATTCAGACCGACATATCCCACCATTCTAAATTGTTATTACCTCTGAAATACTTTTGCAGCAAGCATTACTGCTAAATAAATATATGTTGAGAAGGCTATAGTAGAGACTTTACCATTCATATTCTCTGCAAAAAAACAAAATTATATTTTTAAAATTTGATAATGTACTATAATTTTCCATACAGCTTCTCACAGAATTTTATACAATCATGAAGACCATAGATAGGATGAATAACTAAGGTTTTTTTCCCCAGGTTAACAAAGTCCAAAACTAGAGGGCATAGTTCAAGGTGAGAGGGGATAGATTTAAAAGGAATCTAAGGGGTAACGTTTTTATACAGAGGGTGGTGCGTGTGTAGGAATTAGTTGTGAAAGGAAGTGGTGGTGGGTCATACAATTACAACATTTAAAAAGTGTCTGGATAGGTATATGAATAGGAAGGGTTCAGAGGAATATTGGCAAAATGCTGGCAAAAGGGACTAGATTAATTTAGGAAGAGTTACGAAAAGCAATCATGTTATGTGCAGGCCTGAGTACTGAATTTGCTAACATCATCGATTGCAGTAATTAGTCACTAATTAATTATTTATAATGTTAGCTCGTTTAACTCATTGCAGAATACTGTGGTTAGCATCCCTCACTGGTAGTTTTGCAATCCTTTACATGTATTATTGACTAATAAGCTCTTCAATGGATAGTGGAGTCCTTTGGTACAAAAGCAATTTGTACTAGTCTAGCAACTTTACCGAAAACATGTGACACAGAGCTATAATTAGAAAATAAATCTAAAACCGAAGGCAATGAAATTAGATATTTGGAGGAGGGAGCAAAAGCTTGGTTAAGGAGATTGTTTTTGATGAAGGACTTAAAAGAGATAGAGGCATAAAGGTAAAAGAGTTCAGGAAGTGTTCAGAATGATTAAAGCATGTTGAACAGTGAGAGGTGATGGGTTAGATGGAAGATTACCAGCTATGATTAAATGGATTGCATGAGATTTGAAAACATGACTTGACCCAAGCTCCAGCCATTGGTAGCCAACAGATCCAGCTTTGTGGTGCACTGCCTTTCCAGTCCACTTAGAAAATTGAAAAATTCATTACATCATTTCCTAACTGTCAGCCAAATGTTTGTTTCCAGTTTTCAAAATGTTTATCTCCTATAAAGAGGACAATGTCAAAAAAGCAATCTTGTACTTTACTCCATATGCTTTTTTTCCCAGGGTTGCACACAGCAGTGTCCTGGAGATTGATTTCAATTTTCAGAGACGCTAGACCAATCCCAGAGGATTAGCAACTTTGGCTGGAGGAAGCAAGAGTTCAAGAAGGACTGGTGAAATTTACAAAGCAAAGAGGAGACAAGACAATAAAGACATTTAAAAACAGGATTGTAAATGTTAAATTGGAGGTAATGTGGAATTGAGGTCGAGTGTCAGGCAGTAGGAGTATGAATGATGGGGGAGCAGAAATTAGTTTGTGACAGGATATAGAGAGCAGTTCTGAATCAAAGTTTTAAGTCTTGGAACATAGGATTGTTGTCACATGAGTTACTGGAGTAGTTGAGTCGAGATGGCAAGGACATGGACGAAAGTTTCAGCAGGCGGTGAGTGAAGACAAGAGCAGAAATGAGTGATGTTCTGGAGCTGGATGTAAGTGGTCTTTGAGAAAGAAAATGTAAAATATGAATGCATAATCTGGATTTAAATAGGACATTGAGGTTGTGAAGAGTAAAGGCAGTGGAGGGGAATAGATTTTATGATGAGGTTAAGAACTTTGTGGCAGAGGCGAAAGACAAAATAACATTTAGCAGAGGCTGAATCTTATTTTTTGGCTGTGTGAGAGTTGTGTTGAGTTTTGTTTTGAGAGATTCCAGCTATGAGACCAGTGAGAGCTGTCACCATTTTACAAACTTACCTCATTATCTACTTACTCTCCCTATATGGTGCCTCACATCTGATTCTCACTCTATCTTAGTACATATTCCAAGGGCAGTTGTAAAAAGCATTAGAAATCTGCTGTTACCCTTCAACAGCAATGTAATGGCACAGCAACCAGCAAGCATATCACTCCCTCACACACCCAACCCCATACTCTCACCCTAGTTATTGTGTAACCATCACATCAAACAGTGTGCCTGACTTTTGGCCACATCCCATTTAAATACTTTCTCTAAGTCAACACTACTGTTTCTCCAATCCCAACCAGACTCCTGCAGCTTGACATTGTCCAGTAGAGGAACATCACATACAGGCAAGCAATCAAACAACTCCAAACATGACCTTAGATTAACAGCCAGCTAAAAGAAGCACAAATTAATAGAGCCCACAGTTTGCCCCACAGTGCGAACCAAATGCTGGCATCATGGCCATGGCAGTTCATTATGATGTGCTCCACCCTAGCTCTCACCTCCTGGAACTGAGTGACAGTCAGGCCACAGCAGTTTTGTGGCACTCAGTGAAGCTGAGCTCTTTAATGCACAAGGACAGTTTCCTCCAGCTTAATGTCCTCATTCCTCTCCTCAGATGACTGCTGTCCCATTTCACTGGCTCTTCAGCATTTATCACATATCACAGGAATTGTCTTCAAGATACTAACAGGAAAAGACAGGGTAGATAAAGATAAATTATTTCACTGGTTGGGAACTCTAGAACTACAGGACCAGACTAAAACTTAGGGCCAGACTGTTTAGGAGAGATGTCAGGAAGCATTTCTACACATGAAGGGTGGTAGATGGTTGGAACTCTCTTCATTCAATAGGCAGTAGCTGCTAGATTAGTTGTAAATTGTAAATTTGAGACAGATAATTTTTTGTTAAGCAAATGCATTAAAGGGTATCTTCCAAATGCAGATATATGGAGTTAAGCCACAGATCAGCCATGATCCTATTGGTGGAACAGGCTTAAGGGGCTGAATGGCCTACTTCTGTTCCTATGTTCCAATGTTCCCTTGGATGTTCCATAAGTGATTGGGGTGCTTTTGCCTGGTATTTGTCTCTTTTTTTAATTTTATTGTCACTAATTTTTGCATCACTGAAAGGAAATGCTTGTTTGGCAAGTACCAATGGAATGGTGCAATCAACTGGCATTTGACAGTCAGTACATTCAAGCTCCATGCATTACATATGTGCAAAGACATGTTTGCAAATAAAACATAACTGGAGTATGTTAACCCAGGCTCTTTGCTGTATCTCAACTCCACTTTTCTGTCTGTTCCCCATTATCCTTAACACTTTTGTTTCTCAAAACATTACCAGCTATCTAACTCAGACTTGAATGGTATTCCTGATGAAGGGCTTTTGCCCGAAACGTCGATTTCGAAGCTACTTGGATGCTGCCTGAACTGCTGTGCTCTTCCAGCACCACTAATCCAGAATCAATGCATCATAAGTCAATGCATGCCTGAAAAAGAAAGGAAAACAGAAATGTAATTGTAGTTTTTGTGGATAAGGGAAATCAAAATTTTTTTTGAGATTAATTAAATATGCCAGTTTAGAACTAGGCATGGGGGATCTTAGCAGAGGTTTAGGTTAGGTAGGCTCGGGAGAATGACAGAACAGGTCTCAATCATCAGGACCAAAATATATGAGCTCTCACACTTGTTGGACAGAAGTGTTGCACAGCAGAGAGCTCTTTATGGAGAAGTTGGTATTGGAGTTGAGAAGAAGCCAAGGGTTACCTATGATCTTGAAGTGAATAGCTTGTGGAATATTCTTATTTTCATTCACATTTTGAGTCCCATTGTTAACTGAAAGTAAAGATAGCAAGTAAGACTAAAAGCTGCTCCTCCCTTGTCACATTTTCTTGCAGGACAAGTTGAACAGAATGCTAGAGATTGGAGGCTTTGGCCATTAATCCAGAAACAATGAACACACCAGTGAGGAACTCTTCCTCAGCTCTGAGGGACAGAGAAATTGGAAGTTTTGTGTTCTTTGTTGGTTCATGGTGAACAATGACATATGTTTATACATTATTTATGGAATGGGATCAAAACAAAAAGAAACCTGAAACTTCAAAATCAGGCAATACTATTGATATAATTCAATAAAAGTAGACTTGTGATAATCTGTGTTTATCTTTGTAACCTTAGAATCAGCAAAGAGGAAACACAGAATTTAGCAAAACGAGACATCAGGCTTGTTTAGCGCCAGTTAATGAAAGCTATCCACCCCTACCATTTTATCTCTCACTATCATTTTTATTCATCATTTGAAACAGAGCAGAGATTCTATCAGACTATGAATGCACTATAATCTCAGCCAGCATGCTTTGCAGCAAAAAGAAAGAACAAGCACATAAAGTAGAAAATAAACTGAACAGTGAGGGAGTGAAATTCCTTTCTCATAGCAATATGATGAAGATTGTTCCTGAAAACAAAGAATGCTAGAAAACACAGTTGGTCAGGTAGCATCCTTGGAGAGACAGCAAGCTAACATTTCTAGTCTAGATGACTCTACGTCAGAGATGAAGATTGTTAGTTGGGACACACAAAGCTTGTGCATTCAGTCGATTGTGGCAAGAGTCCAGGAAAGTCTTGTAACTCTGTAGAAATTGCCAGCACAGCTAGTTGTGTACCTTTGAGCAAACTTGATAGAATGTGCAGTCCTGACAAATGTTTTTGTGCTTGCTTTATACTGGCACAAAGTGAAAATCTGTCAGAGGTTATCAATCATACACTGGAATACGCCAATGGTAAAACAAAATAATACCAAGGTCATCTATGATGCAAAAATTAGCATAGCCCTACTTCTATCCAATTTGCATTCATAGGTCTAGAAATAAAAAGAGCTATTCCAGAGATTGAGAACTGATGTCTCCTAAAACATGACTCTAACAGGAGATTTAAGATAGGCCAAACAGATCTATCCATCTGTTGTTATAGGCTTTTTCCTTGTAGCAGCCTCATTTGACATGCTTTTCATGCAGCCATGTCCTTCATCCTCTCTCAATCCTCCACCAGATTGCTCATATATTGTTATGAATCCAGTTGCTGTTGTTACTGATGTCAGACTGAAATCTGGACTGATAGATCATTCTTTGTATTTTCTCTTTGGGTTTAATGAGGTGCTCTCTCACTGAAACATAGGTATGTGATGATGCAGATTTGGTTTTAACAATAAAACAGAAGTTCATTAAACCAAAATAAATAAATATAAAATAATTTATACATAATACAAACTAAAAAATGTTGAAGCGACAGCAATAATGTAATCCCATTCCTCCTCAAACACTCTTTTACAAATCCCAAAAACACCACTTTGCAGATTCCAAAAGCTGCCCGATACACTACTCACACCAGAAACAAATTTCCCTGTCGATCACCTCCCTCAGTTTAATTTAACTGTGACTTCAGCTCCCAGTGTGAAAATCTTATTGTCTCATCCTGCAGCTTCATTTGAAATTAAACATTTGCAGCTTCAAATAGCTTTTCAGGGATTTACTCAAATGCTCCTGATCTGGAACCAAAGTCCGCACTCAAGTTTAACTATTTTTAGCTATCTTCCCCCTTTCTCATGATTTGGAGATGCCGGTGTTGGACTGGGGTGTACAAAGTAAAAAAATCACACAACGCCAGGTTAGAGTCCAACAGGTTTAATTGGAAGCACACTAGCTTTCGGAGCGACGCTCCTTCATCAGATCTACCACCTGATGAAGGAGCGTCGCTCCAAAAGCTAAAGTGCTTCCAATTAAACCTTTTGGATTATAACCTGGTGTTGTGTGATTTTTTACTTTGTTCTCCCTTTCTCAGTAGTATTGCTTTACACATAGAGTCAGAGAGGTGTACAGTACAAAAACAGACCCTTCAGTCGAACTCGTCCATGCCAACCAGATATCCTAAATAAATCTAGTCCCGTTTGCCAGCATTTTGCAGATATCTCTCTAAACCCTTCTTATTCATGTCTCCATCCAGATGCCTTTTAAATGTTGTAATTGTACCTCTGGCAGTTCATTCCACACACACACATCACCCTCTGCATGAAAACGTTGCCCCTTAGATCCCTTTTAAATCTTTCTCTTCTTATCTTAAACATATGCCCTCTAGTTTTGGACTTCTCTACCCTGGAATAAGACCTTGGCTATTCACTCTATCCTTGCCCATTATGATTTTATAAACCTCTAAGTTTGGCTCTCAGCCTCAAATTCTCTAGGGAAAATAGCCCCAGCCTATTCAGTCTTTCTCTATAGCTTGGCTTCTCTAATCCCGACGGCATCATCATAAATCTTTTCTGCACTTTTTCATGTTTAATAACATCTTTTCTGTCACAGGGTGACCAGCAGTGAATGCAATATTCCAAAAGTGGCCTAACCAATATTGTGTAAAATTGCACATGACCTCCCACCTTTACTCAATGCACTGACCAATAAAGACAAGCATACTGAATGCCTTCTTCACAATTCTGTCTATCTACAACTCCACTTTCAAGCATCGATGAACTTGCACCTCAAGGTCTCTTTGTTTGGCAACACTCCCTAGGACCCTACCATGAAATGGCTAAGTCCTGCCCTAATTTGCCTTGCCAAAATGCAACACCTCACCTTCAACTAAATTAAATTCCATTTGCCAATCCTCAGTCGACTGGCCCATCTGATCATGATTCCATTGTACCCTGAGGTAAACTTCTTCACTAGGTGAAAGTAAGGACTGCAGGTGCTGGAGATTAGAGTTGAGAGTGTGGTGCTGGAAAAACACAGGTCAGGCAGCATCCCAGGAGCAGGAGAATCGATGTTTTGGGCAAAAGCCCTTCATCAGGAAGCCTTCATCAGCCCTTCATCAGGAAAGGGTTTTGCCTGAAATGTTGATTCTCCTGCTCCTTGGACGCTGCCTGACCTGCTGTGCTTTTCCAGCACCACACTCTAGACTCTAAACTTCTTCATTGTCCACTACACCTCCAATTTTGGAGTCATCTGCAAACCTACAAATCATACATCTTTATTCACATACAAATCATTTATATAAATGATAAAAAGCAGTGGACCCAGCACCAATCCTCGTGACACACTGCTGACCACAGGCCTCCGGTCTGATAAACAACCATCCACCGCTGGCTGTCTCCTACCTTCTAGCTATTTGGATACAAAATTGGCTTGCTGTCCCTGGATTCTGTGTGATCTAACCTTGCTAACATCTACCATGCGGAAGTGGAACACCTTACTGAAGTCCATTTAGACAATGGACATCACTGTTCCTTCATCAATTTTCTTTGTTGGTTTAACACAATCAAGTTTGTGAGACATGATTTCCCATGCACAACACCATGTTGACTATCCCTAATCAAATACATGTAAATCTTGTCCCTCAGAATCTCTTCCAACAATTTACCCACCACTGACATCAGGCTCACCAAACTGTATTTCCCTGGCTTTTCCTTAAATAATGGTACATCCATCTTCATTCTGCAGAACTAGGTATTTTCTCATCAACCTGCTCAGCGATTTGATTAGAACTCTTGAGCCAGGTTCTTGAGACTTCAACCCAGGTCCCCTGGTTCAGAGGTAGAGACACTACTAGTCTGAAACAAGTGCCTCCTTCTGCAGAGCTACCCCCAAACTAAAGATAAAACTTTTTTTTCAAGCTGAGGGTGTTTCTCCTATGCTTAAAAAAAAATCAAGTCTAAAAACTTCCATCAGAAAGCTTAAGGTATTGCTCTGTGTACTTTGCTCAATTGTAATCTCTTCTAATGTAAATAAAAACCCATTAGTCCTGGACACTACCCCTCTATTTAGATGTTTTTTTAAAATATCATCTTGACTACTGAAATACTTACAAGTTAATCATTAAACCCTTCAGATACTCAGAAAAACCCATATCTCACTTAACTAAAATTCAAATCTCCAAACTTAAAAATAAATTACATGAAAATATATTTAAATTACATACCCCACATCACAATATACAAATAAATCATTCTTGCAAACTACATTTTACGGGTTTTGTGGTTTTTATTATTTCTTGAAGGAATTCCATTTGAACTTATGGCTTCAGAGGAGCAGAACAACATAAGTGTTTGATAGATATGTACATCCATTGGAATTCTTGCCAAATGTATTTTGCAATGATAAAAATAACGTCTACACTTTCTCAATGACTCTAAACCGCTATAGAAAACCTTAATATCGTGAAAGGTATAAATGAAAGACTTAATTTTCAGTCGGGCTCAAACTTTGCCTTTCACAGATGGTCTTGATAAGCTTGCTGATTTTGCACATAATTATTAGAAAAATGCTTTTCATGGTAAAAAAAATCCGGAATAAATTCATCATGGTTGATGTCATTTTATTCAAAATTCACAATTTGTTATGATTGTAATTCACAGAATGTAAACCTCCTTGTCTTCCTAATTCTCCCATTCTGACTTCTCATGCAACTTAGGATCCATTTTAAATACTGTACAATGGAAATTGAATGAATTTGGATTCTACACTAGAATCTATCCCCATAAAGCAGCATCTGTGTGGCACCCTGACCATTTGTGGAACTGGAAACCCAAAATATTTAATGGGACATCAGGATTGCCATCTTCGTACTGATATTACATTTATATATCAATTTAACACCAAGTTTTAAGGAATGCAGTGCAAGTAGACCATCAAGTTATCCTTCCTTCTTCACACTGTTCTCTTGTCAGCAAATTAAGAAAAAAACTCAATGAGCATTTCAATACATGTGTAGAGTTTCACTTCACTGTCACAGTCATTTCCAATGTTAGACAGGAACTAACAACACCTCTGGATCTATTCTAGCAATAGTAATTTAAAATATGGTTCATCCAGTGTCACTTGGGCTTATGCTACATTTAAACTTCCATTGTTAAAAGTTTAATTTGTGTTCATTGCATTGATAATGCAACAATGAAACAATCCAGACAGTTGGAGACTACATCCTCCAGGCAGTTTCACATACAACATATCATGCCAACTTGACAAACTTGGATAGCAACATCACAGCGATACAAAATGCGCAATGTAAATAATTGATGGCAGCAGACAGTGCATGATGCTTGATGAGGTATTTTCAAAACTGATTTGCATTACTGTTTTGGGCATGTGGATAATAAATCATGACCTATTAGTATCAGTTGCTGGGGAAGCTGGATACAAGCATAACTGATGCTGCCCCATCAGATACTGGAGTGTGTTGTTGGTCTGACAGGGCCCACAACTGCTGGCTGCTTAAGCATTCAGCAGAAAGAAGAATTGCATTCACCATGACATGTCATGACATTCACTGATGTTCCCCTGCCTGTTTCTGCTTGCACTACATGCTGCTTATGACAGAATACAGATGCACGTCATCTGCACAGGACTCAGCAGACTCCTGGTCTTCAACAATAGTGTCAGAGATGGCTGGCAGCTATGGATCCGTTTCAGTGATGAAACAGATGGGAACTTAACCCTAAACCTAACCTAGATTGTATGTGTCTATTGAATGTCCCTATGCTGTCAGACAGTGCTGGTGAATTTCACACTGGTGTATTCTCTGAAGCTTGTGAGACATCATTCTGAGAGATGGTAGTTTGTGTGGTGCTACCATGGAAGGTTGTGGTGCTTCCTCCTCTTCTGGTGGCAGCTAGACTCTGGAGTGGAGAAAAGGAAATATCAGCTGGTGAAAATACACAGTCCTTTATGCAGACAAACAGCTGACACAGACTGCACACCTGATAATAGCAGATCACAAGCTTCCCTCTGGCTTCTTGTGAAATTTGGTCTCCCTTTTGACACAGGAATGGCCACAGACCTCCCCTGCCGACTCTGCAGCCTGTTCTTCATAAGGGGTGAAGATTTATATACACAGCACACTACCCCTTGTTTTGGCCTACTCCCTCCTGCTATATGCCACCTTATCCTTCAGAGGAAGAGAAAGATTGCATGCGATTGCAAATGGATGCATAATTACTTTATGACCATATGGAGCCAATCCAGATTCTGAGCCCTACCCAATCAGTAATTAGGAAGCACATTGCCTGGGAACTGGTAGCAGGCAGCCTTTCAGTGCACATCAGCACAGTGCTGAAGTTGCCAAATGGCTGTTCTATTAGCATGCCTGTTCGACTGAGTGTGCCCTAGGAACATCAGTTCGCAATGAGAAGTTGGTACCTTCATAGAGTACAGGGGATTACTCGTCATCTTCTGGCAATAGATTCAGGTCCTTTTGCATGGAGCTAGGAGCTGACCTGTGCCGTAACCTCAGTCCCGATGGCTATGATCTGACAACAGGGCTTCCTTCCTATCATTGGGAAAGAGGATATCCCTCTTTCATGGACACTCTGAACCAAAAGCTCTAATGAGGCTTTGCTGAAATGGGTGTTGAGGCGGGACAGTTTTTCCTATTTGGTGTGTGAGATATCTGTGGGGTCAGGTGGGGGAGATGGGAGTGACAAACATAGGAACCAGTGATCCTCCCGGCCTGCGATGAGTGAATGGCTGTCCGGGTGACCTTTAAGTATGGCAAACTGGATCTAGATTCCTGGTGAGTGTGAGAACCTCCTGCTCACCCTTTGTGGTTTACCACAGTTTTTGTGAATCAACTCTCAACCATAAGTAATGAGCTGAAGATCATGTGATGATACAAGAAAACCTGAACAGACATGAGGACCTTTAACACATCCAATGCCATATTTAGAGTCCATGGTGGAAAATTCTGTTCCCATGTCTTAACACATAATCATAATATCAGACGTTTGGACTTTGCTAAACCTATGCAACTTCTGAGCTGAAAATGTGTTGCTGGAAAAGCGCAGCAGATCAGGCTGCATCCAAGGAGCAGGAGAATCGACATTTCGGGCATGAGCCCTTCTTCAGGAATCATCTGAAGATTCCTGATGAAGGGCTCATGCCCGAAATGTCGATTCTCCTGCTCCTTGGATGCTGCTTGACCTACTGCGCTTTTCCAGCAAAACATTTTCAGCTCTGATCTCCAGCATCTACTGTCCTCACTTTCTCCCTAGGCAACTTCTGGCCAACCTATTTGCTTTTGCAGTCCTGGACCTTATAGAATACCAACATCCCTTGTTTTAATTCACTTTAGAAACTTAGAAGCATAGAAAATCAGAACAGGAGTAGGCCATTCGGCCCTTTGAGTCTGCTCTACCACTCAATAAGATTATGGCTGATTATCCAACTCAACTGTTCATGCTGTTATCTCATACCATTTGATCCCTTTAACGTTAAGGACTGAACCCAACTGCTTCTTGAAGCCAAATGTTTCAGCTTCAATCACTTCCTATGGCACAGGCTCTCCAGGTGAATAATTTTCTCCTCATCTCAATCATACGCCATATCCCGACACAGTGAGTCCTGGTTCCAGACTCCCTGGTTATCAGCAACATCCTCCTTGAATTTACCATGTCTGAACCGGATGGAATTTAATAGGTTTCTATGACAGCCTCCCCTCTCATTCTTCTAAATGTGGGTGAATATTGTCCTAACTGAGCCAGTCTTTCTTCTTCCATCAGTCCTGTCATCCTAGGAATTAGTCTGGTAAACGCTTGTGTACTCCTTGCATAGGCTCAGATAATACGACCAGAACTGCACACAATACTCCAAGAGTGGTAATGAGATTGATTCTCTTTATCATATTCCTGCATTCCACACCATGCCAACAAACATGGTCCAGGGCAAGACTTTAAGATTGACTTGAAGATTTGAATGAGTTACCTGAGGTCCACTAGCACTCAGGGAACTTTATCCTCCCAACAACATAACAATTTCAGACAATGAGAAGAGCTTGAGTGAGAATTGAGAAAAAGATCTAATATTAGAGAGAGAACCAATTTACAACATATTGAACACATATGAGAAGAGCGATCTGTGTGTGTCCACATTCCCTTCTTAAGCTGTTGTTAATGATGACTTGAAAACAAAGTATCGACGGTACAGCAGTGAGCGTGACTTTTAGCTCCACACATAACAGAAGTTGTACAAATAAAGCTAACATCTAAATCAATGATGTTTGTGATATTGTTGTGGTTCTGTTCGCCAAACTTTGAATCCAAACTTTGACTGTTTGTGATATTTTAACTGCTCTAGAATAGGAGTCAGGGATTCAAGTAAAGAATTAAATAGAATACATAAGTAAATATTAATTTAGGAGACAATATATAAAATCAGCTGTCAGATCAACAAACAGCAATGACTGTATGTTCTTTTAGGTTCAGCAAATACATGGAAAGTGATTGATCAGCTTACAAGAATAGCAGGTGTTGAGGATTTTTCAAAGTAGCCAAGAAAATCCATACCTTGAAAAAAAAGTACTTTTGGCTGTCGTGGTAACAAGTGATTTAAAGGAAATAGTAACATGTGGTACAGGCCGAACATCATATCCATGAAATCGTTTTCCGTGGTTTCAGTTACCCAGGGTTTACCACAGCCTGAACATATTATAGGGAATGTTCCAGAACCAGGGACCGGGGGCTGCCAGGAAGGTAAACTTCCTATTTAAATGAATGGGTTTGCGACTATTCGCAGTTTCAGGCTTCTGCGGTAGGTCTTGGAAAGTATCTCTCGGGGGTATGGGGGGACTACTGCATCAACTATGATAAATCAGTTGGGTTCGTCACTACAACAATGTTATTACTTAGCAGTGTCGACCATAATGATGGAATTTTCTAACAAAGACAGAAGAAAAATCAAAAAGTTCCATGCTACGCACAGATGGGCCAAATGGTCTGCTTCTGAGCTCTACATCTCTATACTGAGTAGCGCCAAGGGGAGTGGCCCAGGAACAGGCTAGTTTTCTGCCTTCTTGATATGGGAATGCAATGGAAATAGTGAAGAGGAATGCATAAATAAAACTAGTTCTAGAAGCAAAAGAAGAAGATCCAAACTGGGGACAAATATAGTATTTGACATAGTCCCCTTTAATCTGATATAGCTTACACCCTTCACTCTGCTTCAGATTCCACCAACAAAATATATTACATTTTATCTACTGCGATTGGCTGTCTGTCAAATAGACCTTAATGGCCGACATGACCACTTGGATTCTGGTTGAAGTTGACAAATCTGGGAACTTTTTATTCTCTGTGGCTTGGCCACTCACCTGTTTTAACCACCAGACTCACCAAAATTCAAACATTATAAAATTCCATGACATTGCTCATAGTTAACTGGAGAAAGTGCAGCTTGATAGTGACATAATCAGGACAGTCAGTCTACTGTGGCCTTGTGCATTGTGAAACAAAACCAAATAAAGTCTTCATGCAAAGCAGGGCTAGGGTTTAGGATAATTAAATCATACAATATAAATGGAATCCTTTATTTATTTTACAGTCATATGTTCTATCCTTATTTCCATATTTCCAACTAAACATTATGTACACATTTTTAACTAAAATAAACAATCTGAATTTGTCACAGTGTGTTCACACCCTGATGCAAGTGCAGACACTGCAGGAGGCTCTTATTACAACATGACAAGATCACAAAGACAATTTTTAAATAGTAATTTATGATGGAAAGTTGATAGTTACCATGCATGAATGTAAGACTGTTCAATATGTATATGTTATACAGATTGCTCATGTAGGTGCTTAAAGTGCTAGAGTAATTTTGTTTTTCTGTTGTTATTTATCTCTCCTTCCTTGATGATTTTCTTTTGCTGCATCTTTATTAATTATCATTGTTGTGGGTTTGCACTGACTTGAGCCTATCGATTGATTAGAGACAGAGGACCAACCATCATGCAGTATCTACAGAAGAGACACTGCTCTTCGATTTCAAGCAGTTTTATTGCATAAAAAGAAAATATACAACTACATTTTATCAAGAATAAATAGTAGAACATTCAGGAGCTTGTCTATAAATACTTGGTTCCCCCAAAATCTAGAATAGTGTTGGCTCCAGCTATAGGCTATGTAACTTCAATAGAACAGGTGGAGCTAATGTAATGTACATTAACCCTTTCAGAAAGATTACCTTATGCAATGAAACTCCGTTTCCCCTTGCCCCTCTACATCGCACCAAAGATATTGTCTTCCCTTATCATCTTGTGCTCCCCTTCTTATACTGCCACTGCCATATCCCTGTCACTTTCTACCTCCTGTTACCTTACCCCATCTCCTCAGAGCTCAGTCCTGGTAATTAGCTGAGCAAGGATAGATAAGCGATGTGGGTGCAAACAAACATACATGATATCAGAACCAAGCAATTTAGATTAGATTCCCTACAGTATGGAAACAGGCCCTTCAGCCCAACAAGTCACACTGATCCTCCGAAAAGTAACCAATCCAGACCCATTCCCCTATCCTACCCCTGACCAATGCACCTAACACTATGGGCAATCTAACATGGCCAATTCACCTGATCTGCACATCTTTGAACTGTGGGAGGAAACCAGAGCACCCAAAGGAAAACCACGCAGACATAGGGAGAACATGCAAACTCCACACAGACAGTTGCCCAAGGCAGGAATTGAACCCAGGTCCCTGGCGCTGTGAGATAGCAGTGCTAACCATCGTGCCACTCTGATACATCGATACATGGGCAAAGTATGTGGATGCTGGAAATCTGAAATGAACACAGAAAAATCTGGAGAAACTCAACAGGTCTGGCAGCATCTGTGGAATTAAGGTTTGAAGTTTGGTTTGACTCTATACAAGACTCAAAATGTTAACAATAATAAATTGATAAGAGCTTGAGCAAGGTGACATATTGGGGCATCTGGTTGAATACATATTGCAGGTGACTTCACAGAATCCCTACAGTGTGGAAGCCGGCTATTCACTCCATCGCGTACACACCACTGCTCCAAAGACCATCCCACTTCATCCCTTTAACCCTGCATTTCCCATGCTAATTCACCTAGCCTACACATCCCTGGACACAATAGGGATGGCCAATCCACGTAACTTGCACATCTTTGGACTATGGGAGGAAATCGGAGCATCTGGAGAAAACCCGTACAGTCACAGAGTGAATGTACAAACTCCACACAGAGAGTTGCCCAAGAGTGGGATCAAACCCAGATTCCTGGTGCTGTGAGGCAGAATTGCTAATCACTGAGCCATCATTCTAACCTTGATACTGATGCCAACTTGATCCTTACGATGTCATGTGCCAACCGGTTTTTCAGGTGGGCTGAAAGGTAACTTCAAATTAACTCCCAGGCATTGTGAAAATAGCACAGGGAGTATGTGCTGTTATTTTAACTATTTTCTTATTGCTGAAATTTTCATCCCTCCTTTCCTGAAGACTATAACTCATGGTGTGTTATGATTCCACGGGGGTCAACATCTTCTGAGTATCTTATCCATTCGTAATATACGAATAGTGACAAATCTTTTGATTTGGGAAATATCACAATCCAGCTCTATGCAACCCTCACAAGATGCGTAGGCAGCCAACACTGTCCCTTGTGGGACAGTCTTGGATCAGAGGGCATAATCTCAGAATCAGGAGTGACTCAGTGCAGAGCACATTTACCTCTCCAATCATGCAATTCCCAAGAAATGTGGCTGGGAGCCCAGTTGCATACGATATTGGCTGATATTAAGTAATTCAAGGTGAACAAAGAAGTGCTTTCCTGACCTATATGGTTCATTGCTGTACTTAGTAATACATTTGCAAATGAAGCAATCCAGGGAAAACCTCAGTCTAAAAACTCATAAATAGTTTTATTTTTTATTAGTTTTGCTCAGTGATCTGTGAAAAAAATAATCATGGCATTCACTGACTGCCTTCAGTTTCTTTTCACCAAACATAATGTTTTAATTTTGCTAGCATTTTATAGTGGGTAGATGTTTGTGATAACTTAAATTTTAAAACCATTTGCATGCATATATATTGTAGGCTTACTGTAGACACTGTTACTTAGTACAGTGATTCATGTTGATCAAAGATAAGGAGGCAGGGCAAATTCCACTGAAAAACAGGTATTGTTAGGCTGTTGCCAAGTGCACGTCCATTATACTGTTTTCTTCTTATTGACCTTGCTGCAGTGTTTTGGCTGCCTAACCATGTAATAAATAACTGTGGAACCTACTGCTCTGTGTACACGGTTATTGAACTGGAGCTAAGCATTGGTTCTCTGACAGATTCAGCAAGTGAGAAATTCTAGGTATGGTTGCATTGATGTTGCATATTTTATAAGGAGGCTACAGATATATTATACCTTACATTTTGGGAGGTGTAAAAACACTCACATTCTAGTCTGGTACATCTATGTGGAACAAAGGACTGTAATTTGAAATCCGATTCACATTATTGAATGCCGATGTTAGTGGATTTATTACCAAGTGCTGGAAATGAATCCACATACAGGAACAAAGATAAAGTGGAAGATTAACAAAATTACAACTGAATTATTATTTGATGCTTACAAATTGTGATTGCTAAACTATGTTGCAAGAATCTGGATAATCTCATCCTTTCAGTTTTCTGGTAATTTCCACTTGTGCATCTTTACTGTAAATTGTCTAATTGTGTCCCCTTTTGCATTACACTTAGAAACTCTCATTAATTTTATCAATTAAAATCATTTGTTCAGCATTACTTTAAAAGACTTTGTGCATTATGTCATTTTTGAAATCTTATGTCCATTTCATTTACATTCATAGATTGTATTGTGCTCTCTCTGTTTCTGCATACACTTGGCTGCTTTCTCCTGAGATATATTGTTTTTCAATTCATTGATTATTTATGTCAAAATTAACAACACTAATTTAAATAGAAATAAGGTTTTACAACCATTTAGAATTAGTGTTGGCTTTCACTCGGTTGGAAATGCTCTTAGCTGAGAATCAGAAAGTGCAATAGGTTTATATTCTCACTTGAAAGACTTGAACATAAAATCCTGAATGATTCTCCAAAGCAGTACTGAGTTAATGCTGCACTGTTAAAAGGTGCTGGGTTCTGAATAAAGAAATAAACAAGTCTCTGTCTTCACTCACAGTTGGATGTAAAAGAAATCATGGTACTGTTTCAAATCGGAGCATGGGAATTTTCACTGGTGTTTTTCTCAATATTCATCACTCAAACAACTAAAACAGATTGTGATAATAATCAAACATATTTGTTTGTCAGATCATGCAGTACAGAAATTGGTTGCACTGATGTCTATATTACTATACTTAAAAACATGTCATTAACTATAAAGCATTTTGGAATATCCTGAAATCCATGAGCAGAATTTCCACATTTTCAATTAAAGTGTTTTGATGAGTGAAATTCATGATACCCAATCTGTCATGGCTTAGAGTGACATTTCGAAATGACCTTCCTCCATTCACTTCATTACTTATGCACTGGATTCTCGGTCACATTTTGTGGGGAATTGCATGGCTGGAGAGACAAATGCGCTCTGCGCTCAGAATCTCACTTTATTCTGAGATAACATCCCTGGTCCAAGACTGTCCTACAAGGGGCTTCAACCTCTCCACATCAACCTTGTTAATCCCCTAAGACCCTTACATATTTCATTAAGGCCATCTCTCATTTTTCTAATCTCCAATGAATAGAAGCCACAACTACACAACCTTTCCTTATATCAAAATTCCTCTAAGAATAAACCTAGTGAAGCTTCTCTGGACTGTCACCAATTCCAGTGTATCTTTCTTCAGATTAGGGGACCAAGAATGTTCACATTATTACAGGTATGGTCATACAGTGTCCTACGTACATTTAGCAAGACTTCCCTATTTTTATAGACTACTCCCTTTTAAATAAAGGCTCAAACTCTATTTACCTTCCCTATTATCTGCTGAACTTATATGCTAGTTTTGTGTGAAGTATGAACATGGATCTCCAAACCCCTTCATGCTGCATCGTTCTTTTTTCTATTTATGTAGTATTTATCTCTTCAATTTCTTCTGCCAAGTGCAGAAACTCACATTTTCCCACATTATATTCCATTTGCCAATTTGTTGCACACTCACCTAACCTGCCCATATCCCTCTGTGACTGTTGCTACCTATCTTTGATTCATCTACAAGCTTGGTGACAATACATTCACTTTCCTCATCCAAGTCATTAACATATATGTAAATAATTGTAGCATGTGGCTTTTATCCTCACTTTCTCTGGTCTGTTGAGTTTATTCTGGTTATCAATAACCCAAGACAGTTCTAACAACAGAATATGCCCAATGTTCTTTATTAAAGCACACAACAAATGATGCTACAAAAAAATCTTACCCATACGAAGTTTACGTTTGTGTGGATTTATCCAAGGACCAGCCCACAACAGGTGATCAACCTGCTCTGTCCCAACCTCTAGCCACCGATCAGGTATCTACAATCCCCAAGCTGGACAATTATATTGTGAAGCAATGATTTGGAAATGCCGGTGTGGGCTGGGGTGTACAAAGTTAAAAATCACACAACACCAAGTTATAGTCCAACAGGTTTAATTGGAAGCACACAAGCATTCAGAGTGCCGCTCCTTCATCAGGTGATAGTGAAGGACACAATTCTAAGACACAGAATTTAAAGCAAAAATTTACAGTGTGATGTAACTAAAATAATACATTGAAAAATACCTTGATTGTCTGTTGAGTCTTTCATCTGTTCGAATACCATGAAAGTTTCACTTCTTTCATGTGTAAATCACAAAACTTTTTTTAAAAAGTTGCATTGTTAGGTTAGCTGTAACAATGGGTGATAGCTAGACAATATGTTGAAGGTGTTGGCCCCCGTGTTCTCTGTCTATGCCATGACGTTTAGATTGATTCTAATCTAAAAAGTGAGATAACAGAGTTTTACATGAATTCATGCAGTTTTTGAGCTCAGAGTTTTACAAGTAAACCTGTGAATTCATGTAAAACTCGGAATCCAAGTAAAACTCTTATCTCACTTTTTAGATTAGAATCAATCTAAACATCATGGCATAGACAGAGAATGTACATGTATTTGGAAAGGCAAGGACTGATTCAGGATAGTCAACATGGCTTTGTGCGTGGGAAATCACTTCTCACAAACTTGATTGAGTTTTTTGAAGAAGTAACAAAGAAGATTGATGAGGGGCAGAGCAGTAGATGTGGACTTCAATAAGGCGTTCAACAAGGTTCCCCATGGGAGACTGATTAGCAAGGTTAGATCTCATGGAATACAGGGAGAACTAGCCATTTGGATACAGAACTGGCTCAAAGGTAGAAGACAGAGGGTAGTGGTGGAAGGTTGTTTTTCAGACTGGAGGCCTGTGACCAGTAGAGTGCTACAAGGGTCATGCTGGGCTCTATACTTTTAGTTATTTACATAAATTGGAGGTGTAGTGGACAGTGAAGAGGGTTACCTCAGATTACAACAGGATCTGGACCAGATGGGCCAATGGGCTGAGAAGTGGCAGATGGAGTTTAATTCAGATAAATGCGAGGTGCTGCATTTTGGGAAAGCAAATCTTAGCAGTACTTATACACTTCATGGTAATGTCCTAGGGAGTGTTGCTGAACAAAGAGACCTTGGAGTGCAGGTTCATAACTCCTTGAAAGTGGAGTCACAGGTAGATAGGATAGTGAAGAAGGCGTTTGGTATGCATTCCTTTATTGGTCAGAGAATTGAGTACAGGAGTTGGGAGGTCATGTTGCGCTGTACAGGACATTGGTTAGGCCACTATTGGAATATTGCGTGCAATTCTGGTCTCCTTCCTATCGGAAAGATGTTGTGAAACTTGAAAGGGTTCAGAAAAGATTTACAAGGATGTTGCCAAGGTTGGAGGATCTGAGCTACAGGGAGAGGCTGAACAGGCTGGGGCTGTTTTCCCTGGAGTGTCGGAGGCTGAGGGGTGACCTTATGGGGGTTTACAAAGTTATGAGGGGCATGGATAAGATAAATAGACAAAGTCTTTTCCCTGGGGTCAGGGAGCCCAGACCTAGAGGGCATAGTGTTAGGATGAGAGGAGAAAGATATAAAAGAGACCTAAGGGCCAACTTTTTCACGCAGAGGGTGGTACATGTATGGAATGAGCTGCCAGAGGATGTGGTGGAGGCTGGTATAATTGCAACATTTAAGAGGCATTTGGATGGGTATATGAATAGGAAGGGGTTGGAGGGATATGGGCCAGGTGCTGGCAGGTGGGACTAGATTGGATTGGGATATCTGGTCAGCATGGACGGGTTGGACCGAAGGGTCGGTTTCCGTGCTGTACATCTCTATGACTCTATGAGAACACAGGGGGCTAACACCCTGTATTTTTCAATGTATAATTTCAGTTACATCACACTGTAAATTTTTGCTATAAATTCTGTGCCTTAGAATTGTGTCCTCTACTATCACTTGATGAAGGAGCAATGCTCCGAAAGCTAGTCTGCTTCCAATTAAACCTGTAGAACTATAACCTGATGTTGTGTGATTTTTAACTGTGAAGCAAGTCTTTTTTAAACTCTTCCATACAAAGAAGCTATGAATTCAAACTTTGATACTGTCTAGTCACCAACAAATGATCAGTTTGACCAATGAAAAATTACAAATGCATCATGTTTTCCATATTGGTTTGATCAATTCACTCATTCAGACTTCCTTGTATCTGGAAAGAGACTTAACTCTTGCTATTAACAAATTTGACCTCCGCTCTCACTGATTTTTTTTTTGTCATCTAATCAGCCATATGAATTTACACAACATGATTCTGTGACAATCACAAATTCAACTGATAAATAGTCCACATTGTCACATCTGATACATTGCATCTGTTTTTAAACAAGGCATACGCTTTACCAAAGTTATTGTGATAGTCAAGTATAACTCTCAATCAAAGCACACACACAGATTCCTTCAGCAAAATGCAGAAACCCATTTCTAATCATTAAATCATCACCAGGCATCATATGATATTTCCTCACTTCATTCAATTTCATTTAACTTCATTTTGGCTAACACATCAAATTTTAGTTTAAATCCATGGGCCCCAGCCTGTAACATTCTAGTTAAACACTTCCAGTCTGAAAGTTCACCTTATTCCAATTATCTGTTTTCTATTACTTACTCAATCTTCTACCTCTGCTAAAGTACTACCTCCAACATCATGGACTCTTATTTTATTAAATAAGAAACATGCTGTATCTTATTGACCACCTTTTGGAAATATATAACAATTTCCCAAACCTCCAGTTTTGCTTGGGCTCCATGACACCAAACTCAGCAAAATGCTATCTTCGTGCCAAGTGCAGTCACTTTTACTTCATCAGTGGCATTCAGCTCTTTTGTTCATATTTATAACAAGGCCATGATGAGTGGTTCTGGCAGAATCCAAACTGAGCAGGTTATTTCTGAGCAAGGTGTTGCTTGATAGCACTGTTGACTACTCCTTCCATCATTTTACAATAATCGAGTAGTTGACCAGGTTAGATTTGTCCTTTTAATTGTATACAGATTAGTCCATTATGTTCATGGTTCACCAAAACCATAAATAGAATTCAGGTAGATGAAAGGTAAATGTGAACAGGGGACACTTTATTGTAGCTCTTTCAGCTAACAGTCAGTTCTTAGACTACTATCATAGCTCCTGCCTCCAGATCACCTAACCTGCTCTCTTAAAGGGGCAGCACACACCCAACTACTTACATAACACATACCTGATCAATTTTCCATATTGTTGAGTAGATGCAAATGTTGGTGCTGTACTGGGACAGCTTGAATCGGTGAGTGGCTCGAGCTGAAGCACACGTCTTCAGTACTACTGATGGATTGTTGTCAGTGTTCATAGATTCTTCAGCTGTTTCTTGCTATTGTGCGGAGTGAATTGAATTAATTGAAGATTGGTATCTGGGCACCTGAGATGCTGGGGACTTAAGGAGGGGGGCTGAGTTGATTCATCCACATGGTGATGGATGCAAATGCTTGAACATGGATAAAAATGAATGAGCCTTCTCTTTTTTATTGATATGTTGGTCTCCCTCAACTTTGAGAATGGGGACATGGTGGAGCCCCTCCCTCCAGTTAATTGTTTAAGTGTCCACCACCATTCATTACTGACTGTGACAGCACTGCAAAGCTTAGATCTGATTCATTGGTTGTAGGGTTGGTAAACTATGTTTACTGCAAACTGTTCACTCAGACACATTCTCTAAAATGAAGTCCAGAATTGCCAATTTTGTCATTATCTTGCTACACACTAACAACCTCCTGCTGAAGTTAGAGAAATTCTTTGTATTCTCTGTACCCTTTACACTGTATTTACTTCAGATAATATTTGGGTATTTGAAATATTATTAATCCCATTTTGTTACTGCATCTTTGAACAACTCACCTAAATATTTGCTCTTTTAGCCCTCTCTCACTGTTTGGTAATCTTTAGTACATTCCCAGCGGTATGCTTGATTCTTTTTGGGGTCCTTCAGCTCATCCCTTGTATTTTTTTTAATTTGATGATCCTTCCAACACAACATCTTTCTTTACATCTGTGATAGTGCAAACCCTTTCTCTCTGTTCCTTCTTTCTATTTCATCTCACCATCTTGTAAACAGGAATGTGTAGTTGCCAATCTTGCCCTTCTATAAGCCATGTTGCAGTACTACTTCCCAGTGTCTACCTATGTTCTCAGCTTATCTCTCTTACTCATTGGATTTCCTGCATTGAAGTGTATGCTATGAATCACTGAACAATACCTTTGCTGTTCATTTTCTAGTCTTTGCTTCCATACTCACCTGCTCATTTTCTACCTTTTTTCTAAATTTGTTTTTCACCATCCTGACTTATTCATAGAGTCATACATATATACAGCATGGGAACAGACTGTTCGGTCCAACTTGTCCATGCTGACCAGATATCCCAACCCAATCTAGTCCCACATGTCAGCACCCGGTCCATATCCATCCAAACCCTTCCAAACCTTTCCAATTCATATACCCATCCAGATGCCTTTTAAATGTTACAATTGTACCAGCCTCCACCACTTCCTCTGGCAGCACATTTCACACACATACCACCCTGAGCATGAAAAAGTTGTCCATTAGGTCTCTTTTATATCTTTTCCCTCTCATCCTAAATCTATGCCCTCTCGTTCTGGGCTCCTCAACCCCAGGGAAAAAACTTTGTCCATTTATCCCATCCATGCCTCTCATGTTTTTTTAAACCTCTGTAAGGTCATCACTCAGCCTACGACACTCCAGGGAAAACAGACCCAGTCTATTCAATCTCTCCCTATAGCTCAAATCCTCCAACCCTGGAATCATCCCTGTAAATCTTTATGAACCCTTTCAAGTTTCACAACATCCTTCTGTTAGGAAGGGGACTAGAATTGCACTCAATATTCCAAAAGTGGCCTAACCAATGTCCTAAACAGCCTCCCAATTCCTGTATTCAATACTCTGACCAATAAAGGAAAGCATACAAAATATGTTCCACATCTCTGCCAAGATGGTTTAAATCCCCCCAACAGCACTACCAAACCTTCCTGCCAAGGCATTGGTCCTGGCCCAATTGAGGTGCAACCCTTGTAAGTATTTGTACTTCCTGCTTTCATCATTTGTATGACACTAAGTATATGGGAAAACTAAAGGGAAAATGTGTTTAATATATAATGGAGCTTGCTCATGAGTATGACATGATCTTGTATGTAGATTTCCAGTCAGAGTTAGACTCTTAAAATGCATTGAGAAATCAGATCTTGGAATCAATTTTTCCACTACTTAGTAATGGATATCTAGGTCAAACTTCCAACAAAAGCATCTGAGACTGAAATAAATAACTTGGATAAAGAGGAGTTGTGTTAAATATATGTCTACAAATGTTATTAATGATTATCATTATAGATATAGAATGAAATGATCAAACATTCTCCAAAGCCCAGTTGTTCCTTTGTTGAATGGGTGCAGGATACTGTCAGAAACTCACCAGGCTCTGCCGGACTTTAATTACATACTTATGGCCTAACTGCAGAACTTATCTGCATTGTCAAGTTTTGTAAGGTTGCATGGTGAAAATATGAGGATGGAACAGTATATCATATGTTATGGGAGAGTTTAATGTAATGAATGCTTCTTGTTCCATGCTTCTTAATTTATTTTTTATTTATCTAAAAGAAATGACATCACTGATTTTAGTTATTTCAAACTTTATGTGAATGTACTCTTTTGGAATCATTTAGAGAATCCCTCTATCTTCCACAAGGTAGAGTGTCTCATGTTTTTGTACGTTTTTGTGTTTATCTGAGTTGCAGGGCTCAATGCCTCTTTACTTCCTTTTTACGCTCATCTAACAAAACCTTGCAAACTCAAATAACAAGGTACAGAAGAGGTAAAACAATTTCAAAAATCTGATGTTGGTAGAACAGCCCTCAATATAAGCCTTAGCAGGCAGATATCTTTTGTCATCTATCCTCTGCACAACAAAAGATTGTGTAAGATAGTTCTTTATTTCTGGTAAAGAAAAATTGTTGTCTTTGTTGATATGTACTGGCACTCTTTTGCAGTAGCTGATTGTTAGATTGTTTGAAGATTTTGATTTGGAACTTGCTGCAAGTTTTAGGTTCCTGATGTTGACAACAAATGAGCTTATACCTTGTCAACAGCAAAGTAATATTCCCAGATGCATCCTTCAAATCAGAGGACCAGAGGTTCTAACCCCTTGATGGCCCCATTGGAGGAGTTGGGCATTGATGAACCTCCTTGGTGAACTCAAATTGTGGATCTAAATTAAAATGATGAGGGTCCATTATGGTCTTTGGAACAGTAGTAAAACCCCTCCAAGAGAATTGTCAGGATCACCTTTTTACTCTGCATTAATCTGGCAGACCCTACCCACAATCAGCAGGTGCAATTGTTAGGACGCATACAAAATTTTGCACGTAAACAATCTGAAATGTTTGCTCTAAAGAACAAACATCTGATCCTGGACTCCCTGTGGGAAAGGTTCCTGATAGTGGAAATGTTATACAGAAGCAAAAAAAATCATTTGAAAACTGTGACTGTATTTAATTGGCTTCTAGTCAGAATAACCACTCTGCGCTTGGAACAACTGGGAAATCCAACTGGAAGTCAATTTGGACTTGCTTTTATCAGCCAATTTGGGCTGCTACTGCTTATGATTTATTGGGAACAGTTAATTTGTTGCTTAGGGATTGACTGGTTGAATTGTCCGCTGCAACTTTCCTACATTGCTTGAGTGTAGTTGTGGCAGTTTTGCTGTTTAAGATACTGATGTGGAATATTAATTAATTTGGCCAGAATAGAATGCCTGCCAAGCCTGTGCCTTTCATTCTAATGTTGAATATCAGTTAATTTTGGTAAACAAGTTGTCTGAGAGGCTTAATAATGTTTAATCTGCAACATTTCAAGTACATCTTTCTTGGGTAGAAAGATAAATTCCCAAAATGAAAATCCACTTAAGATTCATATACATTGAATGTTCTATTTCTCATTTTCTTTTGCACAAAGACTAAATTCCACAGATGATATTGCCACACTCAGTCACAAAGAGTACTGAAGGATGTGACTGGGACCAAGACTGCCTGGAACCCCAATATTGGTACACATCTGATCCAAGATGCCTATGCTGTCAGTAACCTTACGGCCTACCAGCTTGTTTATGCACTAACACAGGCTCATCAGTGCACTAGCTGCATGCGGGCTCTCTCAGAATCAGTCGGCCCCGCTCATTTATCACTCACTCCACTTGCATTCACTCTCTCAACCCTCACTCAGTCACTCATCTGCATACTCAGCCATGCAGTTGTGGGATCCAGAGAAGCACAGAAATTGGTGAGTGGTCTGACTGGGTCCTGGAGAAGTGGGGAGGAGAACATGATTGGAGGTGAGTGTAGCAAGCAAGGAGTGATCAGCTGGGCAAGCCAGGGAGAGTGTGGCAGTGGAGCTCAGAGTAGCTGGGGGGGGTTTGAGAATCCAAAGGCAGCCAAGGAGGGGAGAAAGAGACCCAGTGCCAAGTGGTGGCAGCACTGACCTTAGTTGAAAGTTTAATATTTTACACCTCTTGTTTTCAGGTTCCAACTGCTGGTAACAAAGAGGCTGATGGATGCAGAAGTCTCCCTTCACCTTGATACCCAATCGAAGAAGCTCATTGATTGACTGCTTTCTTTGGCACCTGTTGCTGATACCACCCCCCAGCTAGAAACAAATAGAAAAGCAAGTTGCTTGTTATTGTTTATTGCAGAGATGGGGATTGAATACAAAAGTATTCAGGGCACTGGAAAGACCACAGCTAGACCAATATGTACTGATTAAATGAAGGATGGAAATGCATTGGAGACAACTCAAAGAAAGTGCACTAGTCTAATAAATGGAATGAGCAGCTTGTTATATGAGGAAAGGTTGAATGTTCTTGGCTTGTATCAGCTGTAGTTTAGAACCATGAGAAGCGACTTGATTGAAACTTCACAGGGTCGATGTGGGCAGAATGTTCCCTCTCGCATGAACTAGGAGTCACTGTGTAAAAATAAAATTCTCGTTAAAACAAAGAAGACTTTTTTATTTCCTCAAAGACTCACAATTATGAATCTTTGACATGCTCTTCCTCAAAAGGCAGTGAAGACAGATTCTTTGAATACTGTTAAGGGAGAGGTGGATAGATTCTTGATAAGTAAGTGGGTGAAAAGAGGCTAGAGAAGAAATCGCAGGGGCCCTGTCTGATTTATTTAATTCATCGTTAGCCACGGGTGAGGTCCTGGAAAACGGGGGGGGGGGGGGGGGGATAGCAAATATTCAAGAAGGGCTGTAAAGAAAAACCTGGGAACTATGGATCAGTAAGCCTAACATCTGTGGTAGGTAAGTGGTGTTGAAGTTAAAATCAGATCAGCTATGATTGTATTGAATGACAGAGTAACTTTAAGGGCTGAGTGGGCTACTTCTGTTGTGAAGTCATGCGCTCTTCCATTGAAATCAGAAGTCTTGCCCATGCTGTATGCTGATTGGTCAGCCCTCGGGGAAACTGAAACCTGATTGCCTTTGAAAATGGCACACAGTAGGGGTGAACAGTTTGAATGCAAACCTGAGAAAGAGAGCAAAAGAGACAGAGTGGATCTTGTGCCGTGGTAGTGTGCCTATCTTTAAAGTGGAGACGCACCTACTGTAGACATATGTTATAACATCTCTGAAACAGGTTGGTAGAAAATATCCAGATAATTTCAGCCAGCAATCACTAATCTGTAAATTTTTCAGTTATGCAATTGCTGAGGCTGTTAAAGAACTCACCTTTTTTTGTGGAGAAGTATAGACAGAGGGACTATTGAGAATCATTCATTAATACTTAGAAGATTTGTCTGTTTTTGCTTTGAAATTGTTCTGTAATTTTATTGGACCATTTTAGTAGAACCTTTATGTTTTTTTTCTCTCTCTCTCCCCTACCAACATGCTTCATTCACCACTTCTGCACCCAGGGTCTAAGTGTTGAGAATGTGACGATGGAAGTAAAGATGGTGAAAACTTATCTCTGATATGGCACAAGGTCTTAATAATAAACTTTTCCTGGAAATTAATTGGGTCATGTAAGAATTTTGTGAAAATAGTGATTATTTGTATGAGTTATATATAACTATAATCAGGCAACAGCAGAAGTACCATGCACCATTCTGGTCTCCATGATATAGGAAAGATGTGATTGCACGAGACGGTGCAGAACAAATTCAGCAGGATGTTGCCTGGGCTGGAAGAATTCACTTCCAGAGGACTGAGACCGGATAGGTTGGGGTTATCTTCCATAGAGGACAGAAGCTGAGAGGGTTTCTGATTGTTGTACAAAATTCTGAGAAGCAGGGTAGATTGGGAAAAACTTTTCCCTTGTAAAGAAGTCAATAACCAGGAGCTTCAGTTTTAAGTTAAGGAGAAGAAGTTTTAGGGAGGCTTGACAATCTCTTTTTCACTCAGAGGGCTGTCGGTATCTGGAACTCACAGCCTGAAGAGGTGATAGATATGGAAACTCTCATTTAAGAACTATTTAAATGAACACTTGAAATGCTTTAACACATGAGGCTACAGGCCAAATACTGGAAAATGGGAATAGAGTAGATGGATATTTGATGACTGCATAGACACATAAAGTTGGAGAATCTCCGTGCTGCAAAATGTCTATGGCGGTATGTTTTTTACACTCGCTCATTGCATGTGCTAATTTTCCATTCCTAATTGCCCTGGAGAAGGTGATATTGAGCTGCCCTCTTGAACTACAGCATCCCTTAGGGTATAGGAACATTTATGAGGGCAGTTCCAGGATTTTAACCCTGGATGAAGGAATGACAATATAGTTCCATGTCAGGATGGTGTGTGGGTCAGAGGGGAACTTGTTTAATTGAATTATTTTCCAAATAAAGATTTAAAACTCAAAGTTGTAGTCAGTGTTTCTTCTGGACTTCTAACTAATCTTTCAAGATTGTAGACATCACACCCACTGTCACACAAGGCCATGCATTCATTAAGGCTGGGTTTCAGTCGTTAGCATTTATGTAAGATGCGTTCAATTGGGATAAGAAAGAAAAGTGGCAACTTCATTTTTTGGCTGGGAAAAGCCAACCAATGTCAACTATTTCTAACCAATAATAGATATTTTCTAATCAACATATTCAGAGATCTTATTACACAACTCTGGAGCAGGTTGGACTTGAACCCATACAGGCATATTCCCATTTTACCACAACAGCCTAAACAACCACTAATAGCTAAATAATCACAGCCAGCATCAACTGTTTCCAACTGGTAATAGCTGACCAGTTGCGACCAGAGTTCTAAACTGGGGCAAGGTGAATTAGACAGGAGCTTGCAGGAGTTGATTGGAGTAGTTTGTTTGCAGGCAAAGGGACCTCCGACAACTTTAAAAGTGTGATAGTGAGAGGTCAAGTTCTTTATGTTCCTGTCAGCGTGAAGGGCAAGGTTGGCAGGAGTAAGGAACTCTGGATGACAAGAGATATTGAGGCTTTAACCAGAAAGAAAAGGAGGCATGGCTCAGGTACAGGTAGCAGGAACCAAGTGAATCCCTTCAGGTATATAGGGGACACAATTGTTTACTGAAGAAGGAAATCAGGAGGGTGAAAAGGGGCATGAGATAGCTTTGGCTGAGAAGATTAAGACCACAAGACTGTAAGACATAGGACTGGAAGTATTAAGGTGAGTCCAAAGAGAGTCCTGAAGCATATTGGAGGAAAAAGAATAACTAGAGGGACAATAGGACCCCTTATGGACCAAAATGGACATGTATGTGTGGAATGCAGGAGATGGGCAAGGTCCTCAATGAATATTTCTCCACTATGTTACCAAGGAGACAGGCATGAAGAATTGGGAACTTAGGGAAGTTAGTGGTGATATCTTGGGGACAGTCCATATCACAGTAGAGGAAGTGTCGGATGTATTAGAATGAAGGTAGATACATCTCCTGATCCTGACTGGATATATCCAAAAACCTTGCAAGAGGCCAGGGAGAAATTGTGGGGACCCTGGCTGATTAATTTGCATCATCGTTAGCCACAGGTGAGGTCCTGGATGTCTGGATGACAGCAAATATTGTGCCCTTATTCAAGAAGGACTGCAAAGAAAAACCTGGGAACTATAGGCCAGTAAGCCTAACATCCGTGGTAGGTAAGTTACTTGAGAAGATTCTGAGAGGTAAGATATACATGCATTTGGAAATAGAGACAGGGGATAAAATGTCTGCAAATCAACTTCCCAGCTTAGCAAACATATCCACAAAGATGACAACCGGCATCTGAGCTACAAATCTTTATGCAAACCTTGAATGCATTTGAAAAGATAGGGTTTGATTAAAAGTAATCAGCATAGCTTTGTGCATGAGAGATCATGTGTGTGTGTTCTGGAGGGAGAGTGTGTGTGTGTTCTGGAGAGAGAGTGTGTGTGTGTTCTGGAGGGAGAGTGTGTGTATGTTCTGGAGAGAGAGAGTGTGTGTGTTCTGGAGGGAGAGTTCTTTAACGACGTGACAAGGAAGGTTGATTAGGGCATGGCAGTAGACATAGAACAGAGTGACCTTGGAGTTCAGGTGCACTGTTCTCTGAAAGTGGAGTCACAATTTGACAGGACAGTGAAGAAGGCTTTTGGCACACTGGCCTTCATCAGTCAGGCACTGAGTATGAAAGTTGCGAAGTTATGTTGCAGTTGTACGGGATTTGGAGTATTGTGTTCAGTTTTGGTCACTTTGCTTTAGGAAGGATGTTATCAAACTGGAAAGAGTGCAGAAGAAACTTACAATGATGTTGCCAGGACTCAAGTTATAGGGAGAGGTTGGACAAGCTAGGAGTTTTTTCTTTAGAGTGTAGGAGACTGAGGGGCGATCTTATAGAAGTATATAAGATCATGAGAGGTAGAGATAGGGTGAATGCTTTCAATCTTTTTCCGAGCGTTGGGGAATCAAGGACCAGAGGGCATCAGTTTAAGGTTAGAGGGGAAAGGATAAAAGGGAACCTGAGGGACAACTTTTATACACAGACAATGGTACGCATATGAAATGAGTTGCCAATGGAAGTAGTTGAGGCAGGTACATTTTAACATTTAAAAGACATTTGGACAAATTCATGGATAGAAAAAGTTTAGAAAGATATGGGCCAAGTATGGGGAAATGGAATTAGCTTGAATGGACATTTTTGTCAGCATGGACCAGTTGGGCTGAAGGGCCTGTCTCCGTGCTGTAGGGCTCAATAACTCCACAACTCTTTCCAACCAGCATTACCCAATATCAGTGCTTTCCATACTGGTTGACATACTGTTTAAAATTTAGGGTGTAGGTTTGCTCGCTGAGCTGTAGGTTTAATATCCAGATGTTTCATTACCTGGCTAGGTAACATCATCAGTGGTGACCTCCAAGTGAAGCGAAGCCGGTATCTCCTGCTTTCTATTTATATGTTTGTCCTGGATGTGGTTCCTGGGGTTTGTGGTGATGTCATTTCCTGTTCATTTTCTGAGGGGTTGATAGATGGTATCTAGATCTATGTGTTTGTTTATGGCGTTGTGGTTGGAGTGCCAGGCCTCTAGGAATTCTCTGGCATGTCTTTGCTTAGCCTATCCCAGGATAGATGTGTTGTCCCAGTCGAAATGGTGGTTTTTTTCATCCGTGTGTAGGGCTACAAGGGAGAGAGGGTCATGTCTTTTTGTGGCTAGCTGGTGTTCATATATCCTAGTGGCTAACTTTCTTCCTGTTTGTCCTACGTAATGTTTGTGGCAGTCCTTGCATGGAATTTTGTAGACGACGTTGGTTTTGTCCATGGGTTGTACTGGGTCTTTTAAGTTTGTTAGTTTTTGTTTGAGAGTGTTGGTGGGTTTGTGTGCTACTAGGATTCCGAGGGGTCTTAGTAGTCTGTTTGTCATTTCTGAAACTTCTTTGATGTATGGTAAGGAGGTTAGGGTTTCTGGCTGTGTTTTGTCTGCTTGTCATGGCTGTTCTTGAGGAACCTGCAGACTGTATTTTTTGAGTATCCGTTCTTCTTGAATACGCTGTATAGGTGGTTCTCCTCTGTTTTCCGAAGTTCGTCTGTGCTGCAGTGTGTGGTGGCTCATTGGAATAGTGTTCTGATACAGCTTCGTTTGTGTGTGTTGGGATGGCTGCTGGTGTAGTGTTTGTCGGTTTTCTGTATACGCAGGTTTGTAGTTCTCCGTTGTCCTTTCTTTCGACTGTGACATCCAGGAATGTGAGTTTGTTGTCAGTTTCTTCCTCCTTGGTGAACTTTATGCCTGTGAGGGTGTTGTTGATGATGTTAAATGTCTCTTCTATCTTGTTTCGTTTTGTGATGACAAAGGTGTCATCTACATAGCGGACCCAGATTTTTGGTTTGCTGGTTGGTAGGGCTGTTAACAAACCTTGCACTGTTTAAAATGTTTCAACCATTCTGGTTAAGTTTTTTTTCATTAAGTTACTATGCATTCCAATAGACAATAGACAATAGGTGCAGGAGTAGGCCATTCTGCCCTTCGAGCCAGCACCACCATTCATTATGATCATGGCTGATCATCCTCAATCAGTATCCTATTCCTGCCTTATCCCCATAACCACTATCCTTAAGAGCTCTATCCGATTCTTTCTCGAAAGTATCCAGAGACTTGGCCTCCACAGCCTTCTGGGGCAGAGTATTCCACACACCCACCACTCTCTGGGTGAAGAAGTTTCCCCTCAGCTCTGTTCTAAATGGCCTACCCCTTATTTTTAAACTGTGTCCTCTGGTTCGGGACTCACCCATCAGCGGAAACATGCTTCCTGCCTCCAGAGTGTCCAATCCTTTAATAATCTTATACGTGTAAATTCAGATCCCCTCTCAGCCATCTAAACTCAAGGGTATACAAGGTCAGTTGCTCCAATCTTTCAACGTAAGATAGTCCCGCCATTCCGGGAATTGACCTCGTGAACCTACACTGCACGCCCTCAATAGCCAGAATGTCTTTCCTCAAATTTGGAGACCAAAACTGCACACAGTACTCCAGTTGCGGTCTCCCCTACTTTGCCAGTTCTTCCATCCTCCAGCTCCATCTGCATGCACTTTTTGATTTTATTCTTTCATCCTCTTGCTCTTCCTTTTGAGTCAGCATTGTCTACTGCTCTTGGCTCTGAAATCCATTAAATACTATGGATGGTTATACCTGATCTTTCAAAACTATTATAACGTCAGGAATCCTCATTATATTGTACACTAGAGTTTGACTGCAGGGAAACACTATGGCTAAATTGTGCACATCATGGCCTGTAAACAATCTGTTTCGGCGATGTTTGTTGAATAGACAAATATTGGCCCGGATCTTAAATATGTCAAAATCCTGGAATTCCCTGACAGCATTGTGTGTCAATTACAGCACATGGACTGCAGCAGTTCAAGAATGCAGCTCACCACCACCTTCTCAAGAGCAACTAGGGATGGATACTAAATGTTGGCCCAGCCAGTGACAGCTGTATGCCATGGGAGAATATGAAGAAAAGACTAAGAGAACTAACCCAATTTTCTTCCACACTATTATTTGACTGTTGACCTGACACAACAGGCATTGAGCCTCCAGCATAATGCCTCACCTGAAAGACAGCATTTCGTCAATACTATTCACCATCAACATAAATATTGAGTTTTCAGTCTTTGGAGTGGGACTTCCTTGAACTTATGGCTCATTATGTGCTAACCCAGGCACAGCTGACAACATAGTGCATCTCCAATCTGCATGGTTGGTTTGAAGTACTTTTGTATTTTTCAATTCTTCGGATATAGACAAAATAGTGGCTGTTGGAAAAATATTCAGCATGTTTTTTTTCATTTTGTTAGTTATTTACTTATATGTTGCAAGCAGCATTCCTCTACGAGCTTATTTACTTTTCCGAATGAATTTTAGATTCAAAAACAAAAGAAATTCAAGCAGAAACGAGGATATGTGTCTAAAAATAAATGTTCCCAGCTCAAGCATCGGCCATTATTCGTCTGTGAACTCTTCCAGCCTGGTCCTTGCTGTAAAATACAGTAATAGCAATTGGTTCTGGCGGCTGCTGCTGCCTCCAAGACTGCGGCAGAGGTGACCGATGGAGCTGGCATTTAGCTGAGAGGGAGAAGGAGGGGTGCAGTTTTTATTGCTCAGTAAGGACACACACGAGTGACACATTCTCTCTGAGATTACTCAGTGTAGGGGCGAGCAAGCGCTGCACAGACACACTCCAGGTCGCCGCTGGTCGAGCGAAGTTTCTCTTGTGACAAGAGCAAGCTGCATCAGAAAATCTGAACAGCATTTCTGAAACAAAAATCACGAGACGCTGCCATGCGATGAGAAAAAAAATAGAATGGATGAGCGAGAATGAAGGCTTTCAGTAAATTAGCCCCTTGATAATACAGTCTATCTGTGGCACGAGTCTGCAAACCAGTTTGATATTTCTTCCTGAAGCAGTACGAAAAACCTGAACTAAGAAAGGGATGATATTTTAACACTTGAAATTAAAGACTGCACTTTGAACTGAGCTTTCGGCGTAGCCTTTAGCGATTTATTTTATTCATAAGCATTTGTCTTTTGAAATGCAAAATCCAAATTTCCCCCTGCCCTGGTCATTGACGTCAGTTACTCTCCTCCTCCAGCCTGTAGTAATCCTCTCTGGGTGTTTTTTTTGTAAAATATATCGCGAGATGTTGAGAGAGCTAGAGCTGGGGTTTTATTTTCTCATTTCCCTGTAGTGATAGGGAGGAGGGAGAGACAGAGATACGCACTGATAGTTACTATCTGAAGTAGAGATAGAGGGAGTGGGCTGGTTAGGAACTGAGAGAGAGAGAGAGCGCGCCAGGGCCAGGCAGACTGAGTAACTAAAGGCGGCACTACAATGTTGGGGGAGAGCGGCTTAGTTTGAGGTGACACGCAGGCGCCCGGGGAAACTGCTTTCGCTTTTAGTGACACACAGACAGCCGGGGACCGTGCGGTCACAGTGACTGGGTCTCTCTCTGACACACACATTGCCGGGGATAGAAACTCAGACGCACACAATCTCTTCGAACAGGACAAACGGGTGCAAATCCGCCCCCTAGGGTTAGGGAGAGAAACCAGGCGGCTCTGAGCTGAACACCTTGAGTCGGTGAAGCAGGTTTCTCTCTTTCTGGAAACCCGGTGGCAGGGGGAGGGGGAAGCGGCGAGAGGCGCTGAACACACACACACACACACCGGAGAGAACAGCGAACCTTCGCCCACACCACACCATGGCTTCGACTACAACGTGTACCAGGTTCACGGACGAATATCAGCTCTTCGAGGAACTTGGAAAGTACGGCGACACATCTTGTCGATTCTTTTTTCTCTCTCTCTTGTTTGTTTCGATAAGCATTGGTGCTGTGGCGGGGAAGGGTTCGCATTATCACTGTTTTCACGGAGAGCAGTCTTACGGTTATGCATGGTTCACGTTTTGTGAAATGTAATTGGAAATGTCGAGGCATCTTGTGGGATACCGCTGCAGCCTCAAAATGCACGGTGTCCCTTTCTCTCCTGTGGGGAGGGGTGCTTCATGTCACAATCCTGATTCTGCGCCGAGTGTCTTAAAATGATTTCCTTTCCTTGATGTTGTGTTGACAAATCCATCTGAAGTATGTTTGGTCAACACAATTTCAATGCTTCGGGCTTTTTTAATGTTGGGTTTTCCACTTGTTTGCGCGTCAGCTGGATTGTAACCGTGTTGCAATGTGGCGAGGGTTGAGTTGTCTACCTGTATTATTTTTGTTGTTTGAATGATATGTATATCTCTGTGTATATCTGATCGATTGCTTTCAGGGGAGCCTTCTCGGTGGTCAGACGATGCATGAAAATCTCCACAGGACAGGAATACGCTGCCAAAATCATCAATACCAAAAAATTGTCTGCCAGGGGTAGGTGAATCTATCAAACGTTTTTGTAAACACTTCACAGTTAATAGGTTGGGTGCATTGCAGGAATATTCAGCGTACAAAAGGTCAGAATAAGTGTCTCGTGAATGAATAGATGGCACCCGCAAAGTTGTTATAATCCGTGCAAATTGCCGTCATTTCAATGGAGTGGGCAGTGGCAATCGGGTAAATTCGACAAAATTAGTTTGTGGAAATGCAAAGTAGGCTGCAACACATCTAGGCGGAGGTCACCGATAAAAGTGAACAGGGAATCCAGTTGTGCCAGTAATGTCGAGTTAAGACTTGCATATTTAGTTATCCGTCAGTACTTCAGCCTGGGATTACTCCAGTCAATTTGCAAACGCCCCTTTTTTTTCGGGCATATCCATAAAACTATAGGAGCAGAATTGTCTCCCGCTTGTAAACACAGAGCTGCAGTGGGCTCAGTGATTGCGAAACATTTTTTGCCTTATGCTAATTCTGGGTGACTTAATCCTTACCCTGGCCTGATACATATTTAATACGTTTGAAAGTTTGCCTGCGCCGAGGCCTTTCATATCACCGAAAAGGATGAATCATGGATGCTCTGCTCTAATTCCGTGAGCGTTCCTTCTCCCCTCTCTCTCTCGACTTGGCTTTTCTGAGTGGCTGACGGCCGTCATGGTTCTGTCAGTTTCAGTACTAGCCAAGTGCTGCCGGAACTGAGCACCCAGGAATCGAACCTTCTGAATCCTTTCGAGGAATGAACATACATACACTCTGTCAGTCTGTGATTTCGTCCACTCGTCCATACTGTTTTCTGAGGGAAGAGAACACTAAGCTCACTTACGCCTTAACACTGAGCTTCAGAGCATGGTTACAGCACAGAAGGAGGCCTTTCGCTGTGTCATGTTGATGCTAGCTCTCTGCAGGAGGATTATACCTATTGCTATTTTCCTGCTTTTTTTGCACTTTGATTTCACACAATGATCCAATTCTCCCTTTAAATTCTTTCCTGGATTGAATCTGCCCTCCAGCACTCCAGTGGCAAGGCAATGGATTCCAGACCCTAACCAGCCATTGCATAAAACATATTTTCCACATGTCCCCAATGCATGCTTTGGTCACATCTTTAAATCTGTGCCACCATGGGAATGGTTTCTCCTGATCCACTCTGTCCAGACTTTTAAAACCTCTATCAACTTATTTAAGCTTCTGTTCAGCATTTCTACATTCTTCAGTCTGTTTGTGCCAAGAAGTTCCCCGTCCCTGGGATCATTCTCATTTATGTTTTCCATACCTTCTGTAAAATCTTGACATCCTTTTTAAAATGTGCTAATTCAAACTGGGCTCAATACTCCAGTTGATGCCAGACCAGTATTTTATTTAAGTTAAAGATGTTATATGCTTCAATAACCATTGTCTGAACCTGTCTTCCTGCCTTCACTGATTTGTACATATGGGTCCCTCTCTCCTGCACCACCTTTTAGAATCACCACCTTTACTTTATATTATTCCTCTGTATTCTTACTACCAAATTAATCACTTCACCCTTCTCTGGATTAAATTTCATCAGCCAACTGTCTGTCCATTCCAATACAACAATTTGCTTTGGAAATTATTTTATATTCTATAGGTTCACAACACCTGCAAATTTCAGTCATCTGCACATTTTGAAGTTATGCCCTTTGCATCAAAATCTTTGTTATAATATTTATTAGGGAGAATGACTTGGCCTTGTTGGGGGATGGAGTGAGGTGGAGGAGGAGGAGGGAGTACAGTGGAGCAGTTTCCTCACACGAATCCTGGGCAGCGCCAAGATGAATTTCCCTTCAGTCTGAAAAATGGCTGTTCAGCACTATTCTGTTTCCTTTCATTCAGCTGGTTTTGTTCAACCACAATAGTTCCAGAGAAATGCCAAGCTGAGACACTGTTTCTGTCAAGTCTCTGTCACATTGTATGGAAGGTACATGCCTACAGTTAATTAAAAAATCTGTTTGAGAGAGTTTTCTGGCTTCCTGATTCATGCTTCTGTCATCCTTGATATTGCTGAAGCCAACACTTGTAACTCACACCTCGTTCAAAGAACCTATTGTTGCTGAAAGACTTTGAGAACATTGGTGAAATTTCATATGTCCATGCCATAGCCATGAAAACTGAATTCTACATTTCAAAGATGCCCTGCTTTAAAGAAATGATGGAAAATGTCTTAACTGTGTCAGAGTAAAATGTGGATTTATTGCTTGTGTAATCAAATTTAATTGTCTGATAAATTTATAGTTAACAAACCTTTCAAACTTTAAAACTAGTGAAGCTCCTAACTTGTGAAAACTTGGAGGTTTAAGAAAGTCCTCTTGCAGGAAAGTTTTGCATTGGCTTATTAAATGTCGCTGAGAAGATTTAGTTTAGATCATTAAATAACTAATGACAGCAGTTTAATTACTTTAATACAACTAAATCTGAAGTTCAAAAGTGTAAAAACCATTAGTTCCTAAAAATGTATATAACAAATTAAAGTGTGTTGTCTTATTATCTAATGAGATGAATTGCAATTAGGAAGATCTTTTCAAACTCAGAGAGAGGATAGTAAATACAGTAAAATATGTTATGTACTCATTATGTATGTAATCAATAACGTGTATCACGACAGAGACTTTATCAGTGTACGTTGTAGGATTCATCTTATTTAACATGTAAAGTTCAACCACAATGTTTGTTGCAGTGTGTAATGGAGTGGTAGAAAGTAGTTGTTTCTTTCTAGCAGTTTCTCAGTCTCAGTTCTAGGGTTCATGGATGTACAGCGAGGAGTTTATTAGCTTAAAAGCATTAAGTCACAAAGTGCATTGGTTAAACTGTATGAATAAATGGGCTAAGATAGCTTTTATAGTATCAAGTTCAGAATTTTAGTGATTTCTTCTGGCTTTTTACAAAAGGTGGATATCTGAAATACTCTTGGTAAATGTAAGTTACAATGTCAAATTGAGCTTTTATTACGTTTTGTAAATAAGAGTGATAACATTGTATTTACTTGAATTTTGAACATAAAAGCTGGTATATGTTAAGTTATTCCAAAATTTAGTAATTCTGTTCTTTATTTTGCCCTTCATATTTTTGAACCAGTTGGTTAACTGGTTCATTTCCACTGGTGTACTGTATACTTGAACTAGATATTCAAGTTGCTTCTGTAGTTGAAACTGCAATGAAAAATTCATAACTTGCTTTGGGCATATTTATTCAACCGAAGTGGCTGTTTTGTAAATATTATGTAGCACTGTTTACTGTGTACAATTAAAACTAATGGTCAAAAGAGTTTTCAATTTCATCAGTTTGTAGTCGATTTCAAAAGCTCATTGTTAGTGGCGATAAAATGATCCATATTGTAACAGGTACAAAGAGAGACTCCAGTTCACCTGTTGCAGCTATATAGCGAGTATTAGATTCTGCGGCGGAACTCTAGTTTTTGTTTCAAGGTTCAATTGACTTTTTATATCAACTTGATTCCTCACGCCCCCACCACACCAACCTAGTAATATCAATGGGAATTTCCATTTTGAATAACTAAACAATGTGTCTCCAAACAAAAGTGGGAAGAGCAAAATTAACCAGATGATTTTTGCATCTGTAGAGGCTTCCTGTTTTACTGACAATGCCCAGAGGAAAGCTGGCTGTCCAAGTCGTATGGCTTTAGATGCAGATGACAACACATTTGGGGCAACATTCATGAATTAGAGCTAATGAGCAAAAGCTAAGAGCTTTGGCAATTCAGAACACCGAAGCAAATTGTTTAGTCAGCATTCGGACCCAGTATTTTTGAGCACATTTTATCATTTTTGTTCGAGGAAAGCAAAGGTTTTTGCCCTACACTAATTAACTGTCACATTCTCTAGCACTTTTTGCAAGAACTCAGACCTCGGTACCAACTGATAACTGTATGGCTGCAGTTCAGTAATAATTAGACAAAGTATACAGTTTGCATGCAGCAAGTGCTGAATAAGTAAATATTTTCATTTGGTGAACTTCCTGCTTTCCTTTGGGTAGTAGAATGAAAATCTTAACATTCAACTGCAAAGGCATCTTGGTATACAAATGTAAGATGGTACCTCCTGTACTTCAGTGTTATTCTGTAATCCTAGATCATGAATAATTGCTTTTTAATGTGGTTTTGGCCTGTGACATGTTGATTTCCAGGCAAAAGTGACACTTTTGCTGTAATGGATTTATTTTTCTAACAATAGTGTCAACTTGACATCTTGAGTGCTATTTGCTATGTTGTGGTTAAAATTGTCAGCATCAACCTCTCTATTATTCAGAGTAATACCCTCAAACTGTGTTCTAGAATGATGAACTTCTGATACAATAGTTATTTCTGCTCTCTTTTCATATACTTTCCAGGTCTGCAGTCCTGTGAGATCACTGCACTGCTTTAATTCTGACAGCTTGCACGTTACTGAGTTTCATCAAAATTGTTGGATAAATGCAAGTTGTTATTATTCACATCTTCCTGACTCTTTGCATATGTCCTTTCCCTCTTTTAGTGATTTCTTTTATAACCTTGCTCAAATGTCCTGCCTCTTTTTGCACTTGTGAAATGTTACCAGACTAATGATCTCTTTGCTCCTTTTCTTGATTGCTCCACTGTCCAGGAATCCTTCAGCAATTGACCTGTAAATGCCACAAACTTGGGGGAGGGGGGTTTGGTGGAGAAAAAGGTAGAAAGTGGACTGGGTAACTAAATGTTGTAGTAAATAAAATGTGATCTAACTTTGCCTTGAAAATATATACACTATTGAAAATATCACCAGCATTTCAAAAGTATTGGGGAAAATTTTAATACTGGGGAGACCCTGGGTTTGAATATTAGGTGGTGGGGGAAAGCCTAGAAAAGTACAAATATACTGGGAAGTTGGTTTCAAGCTACCAATGTTCAACTTCAACATGTGAGGCCGCATCTGTATAACTCATTTGGAAGAAGTGGGTTGTCAATTCAAAATGTTAATTGCTCCAAAAGTATTGACGTGAGTTTTGCAACTTAAGTTTAGTTCCACGGTTTGTGCAGTCTTGATGGAACCTGCCAGTGAAGGCGAGGCAAGAAAACAGCAGCATTTGAGAGGAATGAAGACAAGACAATGGAAATGTATCAATAAGTACTCACTAAAAAGAGATTTGCATTTCCTTAATGCCTTACGTACTGCATTTCCTTAATGCCTTACGTACTGCATCCTTCACAACATTTTGCAACCGATGAAGTACTTCAGAACTGTAGTTACTATTGTGATGCAGGAAATGTGGCAGTCAGTTGGTGCACAGCAAGCTTTGTAATTGTAATGTATAAACAACCAGATAATGTGCTTTAGTGACATTGATTACTTGATGGATAAATATTGGATTGGCCACTGAGGATAACTCGCATGCTGTTCTTGAAAGGAGCATCACCAGGTCTTCTTTTATCCTTGAGGGTTTAAGGGGCTCAGTTTAACTTATTAGAAAAATGAGACCTCCAACACAGCACTGAGAGAGTCAGAGTGTCAGCTCTTTTTCTTGTGCTGAAATCCTGAAGTAGAACTTTAATCCAGAGCATTCTGAAATGAATCAGAAGGTTATCTTATCTACTTGTTTAAAAGGGCTTCTTGCTGCAGGTACTTTGGTCAGAGATTACCTTACACTGTGTGGAGACATCGTCTGGACTCTGGAGGACTGATCTATCAGAGCAGCACAAGTTCTGCTTATTCTGTACTTGGGCTGAGGGGAGGCTGAAGATATTTACTGGGGAGGGGGAGCAGGAACAGGGACTGAACCAGCAACAGTTTCCTGCTCTCAGATCCGCAGCTCCTCAGGAGAGGTAATCAGCAGACCATATCCAGCGCACAGCCAAAAAGTAAGCTTCCTTGGTGTATTGGAGCACAATTGACTGGAGAGCTTCAGTGTGTTGTGGGAAGAGATCTAATGCAAACTGGATCTGGAGCTCCAGGTTTAAGTGACAGTGAAACTCCACACTTTTCACAGTTCAACTGGACACACTTGTAGAATCTTGGTAATGCTGGCATACAGATACACAACACCGAGTTGCCAGGCTGCCTATTCTAGTAACTTCTGCATTCCTCAGATATTTGGGTTTGCAGCTCCGTCTGACTTCTTGCAAGGGCGGGATATAAACAATGACACACACGTTGCAATTTAGGCATTTGTGGATTGCTCAGGAGTGTTTAGCCATCGCAAGGATGAGGTGTGATCAGCTCAGTTCCCAATGTACCTGGAGACACCCTTCTGCCGATACAGACAGTGTGTCTTGAATGTTGATGGTAGACTTTCTTCACTGCAGCAGTGAGCTGGAAGAGGAACGGGCTGTAAAGCACAGATTCTCTCTGTAGATGGCTACACGGATAAAGATTAGTAGGAAGAGGTGGGGAAGCTGATGTGGAGAGTGTACTACCTCCAGCAGACAGGAACAACATTGCCTAGACCAAACTCATTATTGTAAATTTGACTTGGATGAGTGCACTGGCAGAACAGAACTACATGTAAAAAGCCACTTTTACTCTCACTGTCTCCTTTGCCACTAATCTAAAAGTTGTTTGGTGTACAGTCAAACTTCCATTTCACAGCTCTTGCATCCACCCTCCCCAGCTACCCTTTTCAACTTTCAGCATTAATTTGTATCAAATCAGACCTTCTCATTTGTAACATGTCTGTAAAGGCTACTTGTCAAACAGCAACCAAGAAAGGGGAAGCTGGAAAAAATAGAATAAAAGAATAAGGACTCTAATTTTTCTAGTGGTCAGACAGTTGTTACGTTTAGATTGGAATTGTGCATTCTCTGTGTAATTCCTCTACACATGGATCGCTACGGAGTCTCCATGTAAAAATTGGAGTGTTTGGATAGTTCCAATGCAATGAAGTAAAAATTTTACTCCGGATAGGCCTGTCTGTTAAATACAGCCTAACCTCTGAGTAAGCATTCAATTGACCCCATATTTACCTAACACAATCCCTCCATGTCCCCCCACAACCCTGCTCCAATTCCAAACCCTTTTTCAGAGATGGGGGTCCCCATCCCAATCTCCACCTGACCTCTCCCAGCCAGACCTGACCCTCTGGGATCTTGCCTGTTGCTCCCAGTCCAGATCAGCCCTCCACCGCCCACTTCTGAACCCAACCATCCAGTCACCTCTGGCTGCTGGACTGGACCTTATTCCTTTTCACTCCCACCCTCACTGCGTCACCTGTCAGCTCCACCTCCTGCCCACACCAGAGCCGATTTTTTTTTTTTTCTCTCTCTCATACACCTTGACCTGAACACTTAGCCACCTACCTTGGCTGGTATCAGTGCACTCAGTACATTTACTTCCAATGGGGCTTTTTAAAAAATAACTGTTGTCCCTCTCTGGGATGCCACATGCTTGATGTAGATATCTACAATCTCTCCACAGTGGTGAATGTTTTGAATGCTTGCCAGGAGATTGCATTATCTGGCTCTCAAGCAGTGTCCTGTTTGTCAATGGCTTCCATAGTATAATGTCTGCATCCAGCTGAACACCTCTTCCAATATGAGCTCTCTCCTCTGCTGCTCTTCCCTCCACCATTTGCTCCTGCTCATATGTGAATCTCCTTGTGAAAACCCAACTGCCTCAGATATTTAACACCACATTCCACATGCTGACCACCTGACATGCTGCCTAGGTGCCCCCCGCTGGCACAGTTATGGAAGAATAAAATCTTTTCAGGAATTTTGTAAAGCTCTGCACCTTCTACAATCACTGAGATCTGCAGGATCATTGGATTAATCAAAGAGAGAGGAATCAAATCATCTAGTTAACGAGGTGATCATCAACTGTATTTTGGTGTGACTTGGAAGAAAATTTATACATGTATGCTTCGGCATAGCAGCAAAACCATTTACCTTGCAAGTTACAAAAACACAGTCCTGTCACTACTGGTTGAGAGAATTTAAGGCAAGTTCATTTTTATTTGTTACTTCTTTTCTACTCCTTTGTTCAACATGCTATGCATGAAAGCCTACCATATGTGTGGAACTCAATTACATTCTTTTGGGTTATTCCAAAGACACTGCAGCCTTCATCTTTGTCTGTCTTTCTCAGTCACCCCTTTACCTTTTCAGCCAGTTTAGTTGAGAATGGTGCTATGTATCTAAAGTTCTATCCCACCACCATAGTGTTTCACTTTAAAGTGCCTTTGTGGCAAATTGTTTTGGAAAGATTTCGCACAAGCTAATTCTCAAATGTTAACTGTAATGTTTTGATTTTAAGAGCATGTAGGTTCGGGTTTGGATTTTGTTGTTTTTCTGGACCAATTTGAAGTGGAATTGTTTTTCCATGGTTGGACAGAAGGAACCTAAACTCTTTGAACAGAACTGTAGAGTGACAATGAATAACTTCCAATCATAACTGAGGATTAATGTTGTGTAATGTATTATGATTCTAAAATACCCAGACTATAGATGTACAATGGAATTATTTTAATCTATCTGAGACAGTTGCAGAGTGTGTGAATTAACTCTTTAGTAATTAATTTGTTGTGCATTAGATAATTTAGCATTTGTTCTAATTCACCATTTTTAGTGCAGTTATCGAGTTAGACTTGGATAATTGTGTTATTAATTCAAGATAGATACAACAAACTAATGCACTTTGTTTACACCATATTCATAATCTTGGCCCATGTTATCACTGCTTCTGGAATAGTACATATTTAGATCCATTCTCATACTTAAAAAAGATCCCAGTATTTGTACAGCAATGTCAGTTTGTTATGCTGGTTGAAGAAAAATCAGTTTTGCCATATTACTTTACTTTTCTTACAATCAAGGTTTATTACTTTACATTTGTTTTCTTAATGGCTTATTTATAGACAGGAAATAAATTAATAAAATGTCAAAACAATTCTGATTTTAATAGAAAATATTTCACCAGATGTGGGTGCTGCTGGCTGACATACAATTCCTAATCATTTTGAACAGAGTGGCTTTTTGGCTACTTCAGATGTCAGCCAATTGTTAACCACATCCACAACAATGTGGTTATAGGTAGGACAGATCATGTAACATTGGCAGATTTCCTTCCTCAGAGGGTATTAGTGAGCCAGATGAATCTTTACAACAAAAAATGAGTCTCGGGTCACCATTCCTGAGCCTGGATTTCGGTTCAAGGTTTATTAATTGAAAGTTTAAAATTCACCAACTGCCATTTGAAACCCATGTCTGCAGAGGAACAGCCATGACCTCAGTTATTGGTCCAGTAACATTACTGCTATGTTATTTTAAAAAAAAACTGGCTAAAATGTACAGCTGCTGATATCTGCAAGTAATACACAGTTAACCTGTGTGTAATTACTGGAGAGAATGGGTTTCTGTGTATGCTTCTGCGAGCAAAGATCTGTTTTTGAATTTGACTTTCTTCAGCCAGCATGGAATTGTAACTTAAAATCCATGACTGAAAATGAACTCTCAAATATATTTTTGGGTTCTCAAGAGCTTCCACCAGTATTCAAACCAAAGATCTTTCCAAAATGTGAACCCTGCAGCTGCTACCACGTGGCAAAATTATTCACTTTGTATAAAAAGATATGCTTTGTTCCAGCATGATTCAAAACAGGGGAAAAAATTTTTTTGTGGGCAGAGAGAAACAGAATAGTCTGTTTGTAATGCCATTCATGACATCTAATTGACACCGAGTGGATAAACTCCTTATCTCAAAATCAAAGAATGATGTAAATTTTAAATAAAGATGACAAAATGGTTCTCTCATTAACCTAGGTAGTTCACAAAATTAACTTGAGGGTTGCATTGTTGAATTTCCTGCTCTTTGGGGCCATTTCCAATGTTACCCCTGCACAGTCTTGATGGTGTGTTTACAAAAATGTTTTGTTTTCAAATAGATTTTGAAACTGAACTACATGTCCCAAAATGTAATCTCTATTGTGAAATTTATATCTTTTATACTGGGGCTTTTAAAATCAAGTTCTGGGATAATCAAGGTGTGTCCCAACTCCTAGTATTGTGGCAGCAGAATTATTGACCTGCACAAAACTGGGTCTGCAGTTTGTAACAAGATGCTGTTCTACACATGTTGAGTGATGATTCACAGACATTAACAGTATAATGGAGTCTCAAGGCTACTGACTTAGATGTTTTGTTGAATTTGGATTTGCAAACAAAGTTGAATCAACCTTTGAAAATTTCCATCTCTTTGTCTTTAGGAGAATGTGAAATTGTATAGCTACAAAAATGATACTTTAGCTTGCATTAAGTGTAACCAATACTTAAATATCTTTCATATCTTCATAATATTTGGTTTATGGAACAATTGAAGTTTGATATGTATTTATATAATCCCAAAGATGTTTAATACACTATGCAACTCATTTAGTTTCCAAGTAGGAGCTAGAAATTCAAGTTTCACAGAAGTATTCCTTTTTCTGATCTGAAATGCAGTCTTTTGTTCATTGTTAAGAATGGGTGTATGCTGCTGAATTTGTTTACCACAAAGTCTACCTTTCCAGTGAGCAGCAACAAATGCTGACTGTAATCTGCTGGTGTCAACAACCCAAGCATGTGTCATGCATAAGTTTGTCCTTCATAAAATTTCAACTTGTATCATTATACAGCTCAGTAATTGGGATGTGACGACTTCAGCAGTCTCTAGTTGTAACAACTACTTATGCATCCTTTCTGCAGGGATCACTGATTTTACTCATGAGCTTCATCTGACTGTTTTTTTTCTCTTTGGGGCATTGGTACCCATTATGCACTTCAAATCCCACCATCTCCAGTCCTGCTACATAAATTCTCTAGGTAACGTGATAGTGATGCCTTTAGTGGTTGCAAATGGCAACGTGCTAAGTATTTACTAGTACCTACTTTATATTGATTGCGGGACTAATTATGGTAGTGATGACTTTTACTCCATTTTATTTCTGAGCAAAGTTACTTTGAAACTTTGAAATTTAATAAATGTTTTTTTATAAAAGGTGCAGATTTTGAGAAATGCAAGCAATGTGAGTATCATTAATGAAATCAAAACAAAATGTTGGAAGCAATTTCCGCCTCAGGCAACTGTCTGTGTGAAGTTTGCACATTCTCCCCGTGTCTGCGTGGGTTTCCTCCAGGTGCTCTGGTTTCCTCCCACAGTCCAAAAATGTGCAGGTTAGGTGAATTGGCCATGCTAAATTGCTCATAGTGTTAGGTGAAGGGGTAAATGTAGGGGAATGCATTGGATGGGTTGCTCTTCGGAGGGTCGGTGTGGACTTGCTGGGCCGAAGGGTCTGTTTCCATGCTGTGGGTAATCTAATCTAATCAGGACTGGCAATGTCTCTGGAGTGGGAAACAGAGCTAACATTTTAGATGTGATCTTCTATGAAGTCACAGGCCTGAGATATAAATGTCGTTTTTGTCTCTACTGATGCTGCTAGATCTGCTGAGTATTTCATACATTTTGATTTTAGTTCAGATTTCTAGCATTCACTGTACTTTGCTTTTGAATTATTTACTAATATGAATCCTTGAGACAGGATTTGGAGGTGCTTCATTATGCAGTTATATTTACAGAATAGGTTTAAGTCCAAGTAAGGACCATCTGTTTTTAAATGTATTTTTAAAAAGGCAGCTTCAGAATATTCTCCTGAAGTGGCAAATTGACAAAGTCTGTGAATCAGTAGTGTGATTTCAGTGACCTGTGGATCATTATTTTTTAGTCTGTTGAACATGTTTTCCATTGAAATATTCAGGGTTGTCATTTTCAATAACACTGATTCTTCCTCTTACATATAAAACATAGTTTACTGTAAAACACATTACTTTTGTGTTGGAAAAGTTTGAATCATAGCCATATATAAGATATAAAACAGAAGGACGATTTGAACATTTGCGTAGTAATACTTATGTCTCAAGTGAAAAGCAAAGATCGTCTACAAAGAGAATTTAAACTGTTTCCTTTGATGTTCAATGGCATTACTGTAGCTGAATCTCCCACCATTGACATTTTTGAGGGTTACCACTGACTAGTAAATCAACAGTCATATAAATTCTGCATCTAAAAGAGACTGCAGTGACTGCAGAGATTCACTTCTGCAGTGAGTAACATACCTCTTGACTCCACAATGTTTCCACCATCTGGATAGCTAAACTCAGGGTTGTGATGGAATCCAGGACACAACATCCTGTTTGTTTGGCTGTATTCTACCATCTTCACTGTGTCCACCATGTTGTACAGTGGGAGCAGTATGTACTATCTACAAGTTGCACTGCATAACTCACCAAGGCTCCTTTGATAGCACACTCTCGACTTGTGATTTCCAGCACTTAGAAGGGCAAGAGAACAGATGCATTGGGACACCACCACTTACAAGTTTTGTGCAAAATCACATGCCATCCTAATTTTGAACCACACCAATACTCCTTCATTCACTGGGTCAAGAATCTGGGACTCCTGTTTTAACAAATCTGTGGATTCATCGATAAAATGCAACGGTTCAACAAGTGGTTCATCACCATCTTCCTGAGCACAATTGGGGATTGTTCAGTTACAAATGTCTGCCTAACCAATGATGCTGATGTCCCATGAAAAAATAACACAATTTTTTTGTTATTGTGATTCAAAATTCCCTTAATTGAGTTGCAAATTCTTATTCAGCTTCTGCTTAACTTTCATAATGCATCTTAACTCTGTACACATCTTCCACTAAACATCTTCCTGTCAGTGGTTCTGTTTCATGTGAAGTTTTCAACCCTTCTAAAGCTCCTGTTTTATGAACAAATTAATGTTTCTAAAGGAAATACACTGTGAAGAATATCTGCATTATTAATGGATTTTATGGGCTAAAAATGTAATGACTAAAGAGTTATATGTTAGTCAGAAATTTCCTTTGTCTTGTGTAGCTATCTATTACACTGTGTAAACTGTTAGAGGATTCCGAAGAGAGATTATTTGTCCTATAGCGTATAATTTATTGTGATCTTATCCCATTATGTTATCCTGTACTGTATATAGCATAGTGGCAGGCACATATAGTTCCAGTGGTAAGATCAGTTATTATGCCAGATTACTTATTCCCAGCAGTCTTCCACATGGAGTGTAAAGTGATACTGTCATACAGTTAAATCTATGTTAATAACTTTTTGTTTTGGAGAATTGCATCTTAAATCTCATCTGTTCAACTTGATGATATGTTCTTTCTTCAAATCTGGTTTTCTGGTTCGATTTAATGGTGTCCAATGTGTTAGTAAGAAACTGCATGTGGTTAATGGAAACCCAGATATCATGAGTTGGATTTTTGGTCAGTAACTAAACGGTCGTAAAGTATATGATCTCATTCCCATTGATATCAAAGTATGCATTTTAATCTTCTTGTGCATTGGCTGGTAAAATGTAGAGATATGTAACTGAATTTGTGCGAAACCTTTCTGGTTCTATATTAAACTTGCTGGTTATATGCAAAAATGGAGCAAACGTCAGCACCATTGAAGCTCCCGTGAGATCGCCAGACCCACTCTCCAAACAATGTTCAATTAGCTCAACTAACAGAAAAGAAACCTAGCCAACTGGTCAGCTCTGAAAGGACATGCTGTCTGAAGAACAAAGTTTCCAGGCACAATCTGGGCAGACAGCAGGAGCTGGCCAGGCATGTCTGATGGTGTGATTTCAATCATCTTTGCAGTTTTCCTGATGAAATTGCACGTATCATTCACAGTTGCCGGATAAAACCATAGAAGAAATGTGCTGTATATGGTGGCACAAGTTTAAGTAACTTCACAGTCAAAGTATAGTTATTGAAATGGGCATCTGAAAGAAAGGAGGGTGTGGCTCTGGGGAGGGGCTCTAACTTTTCCTGATACTGAGGCCCTCGACACAAAGAAGAAATCTCTAAAAGCTGGCACCCAAGTTCAGGTAATCGGGAATGTTGAATTATTTCTAAAGGAATAGAGTATAGAGTAGCAAGGGTTTGCTCAAATATACAAGACAATAGTCAGGCCACAGCTGGAACATTGTGAACAATTTTGGACCCTTTTCTAAGGCAGTATATATTGGCATTGGAGACAATTCAGAGAAGGCTCACTTGGTGTGGAGGGACTGTTTTATGAGGAAAGGTTCAATAGGTTGGGCCTATGCCCATTGGAATCGAGTAGAATGCGAAGCAACCTCATTGAAATGTGCAGGTTTCTTTGAGGAGTTGACAGGCTAAATGCAGAAAGGTTGTTTCCTCTTGTGGGAGAGTCTATGGCTTGAGGGCAAAATCTCTGAAGAAGGGGTCGCCTATTTAAGATGGAGATAAGGAGGAATTTCTTTTCAGATGGTAGTGAATCTGTGGAATTCTTTTTGACAGAGGACTGTGGACTCATTTAAGTATATTCAGGGCTGTGAGAGACAAATCTTTAATCATTAAGGGAATTGGTGGTTATAGGGAAAAACCAGAAAAATGGAGATGAGGATTCATCCATCCCTAGTGGCAGTTTCCAAATGAATGTTGATGGTAGTCAAGTTAATCTTATCACTGGCTTTCTTGAGGTGACAGCCAAACCTTGTTATGAGACATTCCTGTAATGCAGAGTTAAGGATGGCCTAAGCCATTCTTCTTGGTCAGCATGCTTGCTCTGTTTTCTTCTTCAAACTGAACCACACTGGATGCAAATACAGTATTCTGCTGGACTCCAAACTGAGCTTCAAGTTTAATATCCATCTGTAATTTCACCTGCCTGTATGCATTTGCATGAAAGATCTTACCCGCACCTTTGTTCAATTTGGACACTGGCAATTCCATCCTGATCTGCATTCCCATGATCCTCATTGTTCAGACCCCTCATTCAACCAGGCTTTTAACTTTCATCGAATCCTTACAGTGTGGAAATAGGCCATTCAGCCCAATAAGTCCATACTGACCCTCTGAAGAGTAACCCATCCCAGAGCTACCCCAGTACTCTACATTTATCCGACCAACGCATCCCTGAACACTATGGGCAATTTAATACGGCCAATTCACCTAACCTGCACATCTTTGGATCGTGGGATAAAACTGGAGCACCCAGACGAAACCTATGCAGATACGGAGAATGTGCAACCTCCACACAGGCAGTCGCCCAAGGCTGGAATCGAACCCACATCCCTGGTGCTTTGAGGCAGCAGTGCTAATCACTGAGCCACTGTGCCACCCATCAACCTCCACCTCCAATTAGGAGACCTACATTGGCTCATTATTCCCAGTGGCTTAGTTTGAAGTCCTTACTTGCAGATTTGTAGCCCTGATCTATTTTACACACTTAGACTATCTCTTGCAGTTTCTGGCTCAACTCTTTCCTCCATACTGCCTTCACTGGCAGAGACTTCATGTACACTCTCCAGTTCTGTTCCTACTTGCTTCCCTTTCTATATGCTTCTACACTTCAAAAAAACCTTTTCATATATCTAACTCATCAACTTCCTAGTGCTCCCTGAGTGAGAGACCTCCGAATCTTTCTCCTATATGAAGTGTGGTAGCATTGTGGTTATGTGCCTGGACTAGTAATCCAGAGAGGTGAGTTCAAATCCTACCACAGCAGTTGGCAAACTTAAAATTCAGTTACAAAAATGAATACAGAATATACAGGTAGTGTCAATTTTAAATAAAACTACCAGATTTTCAGAAAGTCCACCTCATCCACTAATGTCCTTTTGGGAAGGAAACTTGCTATTTTTATTTGAAGTGGCCTAATATGTCATTTGACACCCATAGGAATGTGGATAACTCTTAACTGCCCTCTGAATTTGCCCAGTTATCACCATCACTCTGAGGACCATTAAGGAAACATGCTGTACATATGTGCATTGCTAACATGCTATGAAGGATTAAATGGAAAAGACACACCCTGGAATGTGGATTTTATTCAAAGTACACTCTAAATTCAACTTGTCATAATAATCAAATTTGTTTGAATTCCGAAAGCCTTGGTTCCCAATGCAATAGTTGCTGAATTTGAAGAAAATCAGTCAATCCTTGTGGCTTTGCATTTTGGAAATTTGCGACAGGTGCAGTCTTCAGTTGAAGTGAAATTCGAGATTTTGTCATAAGCAGAGAGAGGACAGTTAAAATTCAACATTCAGTTCTATTTAAAGTTGGGAACCATTTAAAAATATTCTCTGTTATAAAAGTGGATTTGGGTAGTTTGCTTTGTAATTTCATATGTAAACATGTTATTCTGTAATTACCTACCTTGCCCATGACCGGGTTGATGGGAGTGTGGTAGTTTCCATCTTAAGGTGACCACATAAGTTTAGTGTTCTTGTTGACATGAACTGTGTATAGATATAAGTGATATAATGACTAATGTAATTGTAAGTTTTGAGGTTTTCATGGTTGTATCTAGCAATTTCAGATTAAAGTATTTTTGCTTAGTTGGGCTTTGAAGTGAATTATTTTTGATTGCAAACAGGCAAAGGTTGATCACTGCAATTTTCTGGTATCTGTCTTTGGATTAATTTGATTTCTGTCAAATTAAACCGCATTTGAAAGAATTCATTTAATCTAGAGCTTGTGTGTGGGATAATTTAAATAGTTGAGTATGCAGTAAGTGCAGGCAAAAAAAACTGTGAATTTGTTCAGAAGTGACTATTTGTGAGCAAGAAGTGGGAAAAGGGAAAAAAACTTGTCAGTTAAATTGAATACCATCTGTTCCCAGATATTGGAATATTGTTCAGCAAGAACTGGTGTAACTTTTGTGGTACAAAGGATCTGAGCCGGACCAAATACAGGTTCTGGGGTGGGGCATGGAGTATTCAAACCACATTCCAACAAACCTACTATCAAGATTGGACACAGTGCAGATAGATGAACATATTTTTATCCATGGTTTATCAAATACAATGTAATTTGAAATGTGCAATAACTGTATTTATATATGCTTTTAACATAACAAAATGTTCCAAGAAATTTCATAGCAAACACTAAATAAAATTGATTCAAGACATGAGGCAATAACAATGGAGATGACAAAAAGCTTGGTCATAAAGGAGAGTTGAATGAATTTTAGAAAGGTGCAGAAGGATGGAAGGAAAGATGCCAAAGCTTAATGGCTTGAGAGAAGAAAAAACTGCAGATGCTGGAATCCAAAGTAGACAAGCAGGAGGCTGGAAGAACACAGCAAGCCAGGCAGCATCAGGAGGTGCAGAAGTCAATGTTTCAGGTGTGACTCTTCAGGACTGAAAGCTTAATGGCTCAGCAGCTGAAAACCTACAATGGTAGAGTGATCAAAGTCAGGTTATTGCAAAGACTAAATAGGAGGAGTGTGGCTGTTTCAGGGTGCTAAAGGGCTGGAGCAAGTTAGAGAGTGAAGGCAATGAAGGGATTTGAAAACCCGGATAAGAACTCTAAAACTGATGCGTTGCCTAATTGGGAGCCAATATACAAGAGTTAACACAGGACAGTCGGACTGGATACAAGTTAGGACATGGGCAGCAGAGCTTTGGGTTACTTTAAATTTCTGGAGGGTAGGAGATAGAAGACATGTTCCCAGTGTTTACAAATGGTCAAAACAAGAGGTAATAATGCATAGATGAAGGTTTTAGCAGAAGATGCACAGAGACACAGCTAGAGTGGAGTAATGTTAGCAAGGTGAAAATAGGTGGTCTATAATGGCATGAATATGTACTGGAAAACTCATCTCTGGGCCAGACATGATGTCAAAGTTGTGACTGGTCTTTTTCTTGTTTGGATAATTACAATGGAGCAGGATGCTTTCAATGGCTCCAGGACAGATTGTAGAAGGGGAAACCAAAGACCAATGGGTTTTATCCTGTCAATATTTAGAATATATGATTCTATGATGATCATACTTATGTTCAACAGAACTAGGTGGCGAGACACAATTTGGAAATGATAGCCTGGGGAGTGCTGGGCATCAGCAGCGTATCTGTGTAAACTGAAGTTGTGTTTCTGAATGATGTTGCTGAGGAGCAGCAGGGAGGTAAAATATTGGATGAGGATAGATCCTTAGAGGGATGTCAGAGTATGGAGAGAAGTCATTGAAGGTAATCCTCTGTCAATGTTAAGGTGAAAACAGTCCCTCTGAGCCAGACAGTATTGGAGAGACATTGGAGGAGGACACTGTGGTCAGTTCATTAAAGAGATAGGATGAAGAGGGGTGCTTTACCACTCTCCCAATCATTTGTAAAATTTATGTAGTTTTTACATTTGAGATGTATCACAATTGCTATAGTTGATGAGGAAAGCGAAGTAAATGGATTATCAAGTTTGTGAAATGTATCTCTTTGATTTGCTGTTGTGTTTAGTGGATTATCCTTGCCACTTTAGCAAATGAAACCATTTATTCACAAACCTTCCACAGAATCATTTCATTATCTCACTTGGTTGAACATTGCACTTGAAGATGATTTTTAATTGTTTGACTGAATCAATAAATAAAAATTACATTCAGGGAATGTAGTGTATCTCTGGCAAAGCAGACGTTTATTGCTACGTTTTAACTACTCTGGCAAAAGCCTATGATGAATTGCCTTGAACGTCTGCAGTCTGTATGGTGAAAATACTGACTGTGCTGTTGGATAAGGAGTTCCAGCATTTTGACCCATTGAAGATTGAGTTGTGCTGTTCTGTTAGGTCGCTGTCCCTATTTCAGGCGATAGAGGGTTAGTTTGAGAAATGCTGGTGAAATCTTTGTATTTTGCAGCAGTACATCATCTAGATCATTAGTTCTTTCATATGACTGTACTATTCCATTGAATGAGCTCAGACCTTGGGTCCTCCTTGAAGAAGACACAATTATATTTTCAGTATTTGTAATAAGCATATTTGGACAGCTATTTTAGCTGTCATTTTAACCAGTTTTTTTAAACATAGAGGATCATAAATATCTATTCTGATTTGGTAACTAATACTGCTTGAAATAAGTATCTTTGAAGTACAATAAGTTCATATTTAGCAAGTTATCATTGTGAATTTCTCTTTCTAAGCATTTCATCACGAGTAAGAGCAACAAAGTCAAGTTAATGGCTTGTATTCTTTGAAATAGAGACAGAAAATGTTGGAAATCAGTATGTCAGAGTATTGGCCGAGAGAGAAAACTGTTGTCGATTTAGGTCATTGACTTTGATCCAAACTATTATTTTCTGTCCATGCCTATTGTTCAAAATATTTCAATAGAGAAGTGTTAACAAAAGTTAAAAACTAATATGGAAAAAAAAAGCCTCAACAACTTGTGAACAGATGGCTACTTATGACAGCATGAAATACAGGTTTAAATTAAGGAAATGGAAGTGTGAAAATTATAATTTGTTAAAGGTGTGAAAAGGTATTCTTCAACATTGCAAAATCCAGTGTTCCTCAGTGAGTGTTGCGTGTACTAAATTTAACCTGTTGGAATGCAACCTAATTTGGGTTAGTTTACAATTAGCAAAATACATTTTATCTATCTCTGAGATTTATACAGGACAGGAATGCAAATTGCATTGAATTGCTCTGTTTTAAATTGAGGTGGTAGCTCAAATGTAAATGCTAAACTTGAGAAAATTTAGTTTAACAGTGTAAATGTTAGAAATTGGCTCAGGGATCCTGGGCTCCCAGATTTCAAATGGAAAGAATTTTAGAGCAACTATAACTTTTAAGTCATGTTTATATTTTATGTTAATGATGGTTATTCTGGCTCAGCAGCAATAATTTTGGATCTGAATCTGAAGGTTGCAGGTTCAGACACTCTCTGCAGAGATTGAGCAGGTACTGTTAGCTGGAGCTTCTCTAAGATTGGCAGAGAGCTAGTTTTCAGATGTCCATTTTTCTGATGAGGCATAAAATGAGCACCCTACTCCGTTCCTGATCTGGTGACTCTCTCTTGAAGGGGAGCTTGCCCTGTGAACTGGGCAAATTTTATCCCTTCATGGATAAATCAACTGGTTATTCATTTGCTTGACTGCTGTGCTCACTTGCATATTGATGGTGTTTGCACTTCCAAAAGAACTTCATGTTTAATTATCCTTCAGGTTCTTAGGATGTCAACAGGTTCCAATGAGTACCAGTCGTTTTGATGTAGTAAAAGATTTAAATATTGAAACCATATTACTCAAACTATAAATTACTTAAAATGTTAAGCACAAAAATTACCCAACAAACTTGTTTAGGCATTTTACGACCTTGCCCTGTTACTGGGGCATTTCCTTCTCTTTCAAGAATACATCAAGTATTGCCTAAGCTGTGCCTTTGCCATCTGCTTCAAAGATAGAATAGTGACAATGCAAAACACTATGTAAATATTTTAATCCTAAACACTTGACTTACATTCATGCTGCTTCGTTTGACACACGCAAACGCTTATCCATATGCTGAAATATTTTTTCCACATCCAACCTATTCAATCCTTTCACAGTTGCTAAGAACTTTAACAGATCTGGACAAATGAACTGCAGGTTGCTTAAGCTTTCTTAATTATTACATTTAGTCAAAATCTCCTTTGATAGAGAGACCGGAACTGCAAATAATGCTCCAAATGTGTATTATCCAATGTTCTGTTAAAATTTAGCATATCTCCTTGTTTTTGTTATTGTTTTTAAAGAAATGATCTTCATATGGTCTTATGAATGTTTTCCCACATTTTCCAGTTTATGTATTTGCATTCCCAGACCCCTCACTCTGTCTCTCAGTTTTTTCCTCGATCTCATTTAGTTTCTGACCTTGAAGAAATGAGTGACCTCCTACTCTCTAAAAGACAAACCATCTTGCATCTCAGTATCATGAAATACATTCACCCTGCAAGTTTGCTGTCTTCCTGTATACAGAGATCATTATCCATATTATATGGACAATTATATGCCCTGATAATTTTTCAAAATGTTATGTTGCTGTTAATATATTCAAATTTTTTTTGTTAAAAAAGTGCCTTGTTTTTTAGCTTAAATTTTATTGTAATTTATGGCATTTCTTTACAGCGTTTTATCTTTCTAACAGAGAGTTTATTCTTGTCTGTTTGAGTTGCAATCTATGAATGTTCCTGATGGCTAAAAATTTCTCTTGAATCACTGCAAGTCTTCGTACTCTTGGGGGCACTGTGGGTATGATTAGATGTTTGCATGCTTTTAGATCCATAGATTTGTTTTTTTACATGTTTAAAAAAATCAGTGCAAAATATATTACATGCTCTGTTGGATGAAGTGAGAATTATACTGACCATTAGTCAGAATTGTGGCACTCTTTAATAAATGATCAGGGAATTGATATCTATTTGGTAAGATTCTTATTAAGTACTGTGCGTCCTTTTTCTTTCATGACTGTTGTGGAGGATATTTATAGAAGTGATGGTTTGAACAAGTACTGCTTTGGGGCTGGCATTATCTCAAAGGTGCTATTTAAAGGTTCAGAATACAATGTGATTTAGGGCTTTTAGACTAATGGTTACAAAAAGCTTACCAGTTAGAAAGGAGCAAACTCTCTAGGTACACCGAATTAATTGAGTTTAAGGGCTGGTTGAATCTCATTAATAGATGCAAAATTTCCAAAGCTTGAATAAGCAATGCATGAGTTCCATTTTTTTCAACCCTTTGTGTGCTGAATACACTTTGCAGATTTTGGAATGTGTCATCTTTGTGGATTGCAACACCAGTTTTTCAAACCTACAGCTGAAATGTATTGATGCTTTGGCAGTTAATTCCAACAATATATACTTCATATTTTATTTAATAAAGTGTTACTTCTGTCTTGAAAAAGACAAATAATCAGTGATTTTTAAAAAAAATTGATACTTTTCTTTAGATTGGAGAGCCTTTTCAATCCAGCCAGTGATCATATTCTGTTTTGTGAGGGAAAGAATTCTGGTAACTGTATCAGATTAATTGTGGTAACTTTGCACGTTTTTATCAAACCGGTGATACATAATTTCAATTTGAAAGTGCTGTGCGTCTGCCTCAGCTGGAATAAAATATTACCTTGTTTAAAATCTAAGTGGAAGGATATACAAGAAGCAAGGACTCCCAGAATTGACAACTTGATAATAACAATGCTGTTCAAATCAAAGTACATGTTTTCAGTCCATTAAGGGAAAAAGTTATCCTGAGACTTTGATGGAATTTGCTTTCAAATATTCAGAATGTATTAATATAGTCATCAAATCATATTAATTAATTTGACTCTTGCCATGATGAGAAATTAATTTAAATACTCAGGCTTTATTCTTGCATTCTTGGTTGTTATCTGCTAAGAGCAAACTCCAGGCTGAAATACGGATTTTGCCTCCAGACTCTGATGTCAGGACTGTATCCGTGGCTCTGCTGTGCATTCTCAGTACCTGACGCTAATCTCAAAAAGATAGCTTGGTGGTGCATTTGACATCCAATTAAGAATGGTACAAGGGCTTCTGAGGCTGGAAGGACATTAGGAAACCTCCAGCATTGAGTGAGTGAGTGATTTAAGCTCACTGTCAGAAGTGGGAATTGGAAAAGTAACCAGGAGAAGGCAATAGTACTTCAAGATGAAGGCACCCTTTGAATTTCTAAGCTGCTTCATTCTGGAGAGAGGGATCTGCTGCTGTCTAGGAGAAAGGGAGGAGCTTGATGTATGATCTAGCACTGGCCCCATGGCTGCCAGCAGCTGTTCCATCCATCAGCTGAGGTTTGATCTTGGCTTGCATGCCAAGTTCCAATTGGCATTTGTGGGTAAGTAAATGTTATCACTTCAAATCAACCTCTTCCAAGATGGTCCTGAGGCAGGAACACTCTATCTAATGCTAATGACCTATGTACCCACCTCCAGTACTGCCTCATCAACCCAAATAATAACACTATTCAAATTCCTCATTTTGAACAAAACTAAACACGTGAACTGTCTGAATCCTATGGATGCTATTAAACATTTTAAGCCTGTTTTAAGTCTGATCATTCTCCAGTATTTTCGCTCATGTGCTAGAATTTATTCCCTTGAACAGTTTTGCATCACAGTGATAAGAATGAAAGATTTTGTCAGCAATTTTACAATGACTGTAATTCTTTGTTCTTGAATTCCAGTACACTATGGGAATCATCTCCATGATTTGTTTGAAGTCCAAACCAGATTTCTCCTGTCGAGTTACAAATGGACTGGCTGCTTTCAAGCTCCCTTTCCAAACAGTTCCCAAATTTTATAACGTATTCTCTTCTGGAAATGTTGAAAAGGCATTTTCTAAAATTTGAGCATAGAGTCAGAGATGTACAGCACAGAAACAGATTCTACGGTCCAACTCATCCATGCCGACCAGATATCCTAATCTAATCTAGTCTCGTTTTGCTAGCGCATGGCCCATATCCCTCTGAACCCTTTCTATTCATATACCCATCCAGATGCCTTTTAAATGTTGTAATTGTACCAGCCTCCACCACTTCCTCTGGCAACTCATTCCATGCACACACAACCCTTTGCGTTTAAAAGTTGCCACATGGGTCCGTTTTAAATCATTCCCCTCTCACCCTAAACCTTTGCCCTCTAGTTTTGGACACTCCCAATCTAGGGAAAATACCTTGTCTATTTACCCCTATCCATGCTCCTCATGATTTTATAAACTGCTAGAAGGTCACCCCTCAGCCTCCGACGTTCCAGCCTATTCAACTTCTCCCTATAGCTCAAATCCTCCAACCCTGGCAACATTCTTAAATCTTTTCTGAACCCTTTCAAGTTTCACAACATTCTTCCACTTTGATTTTAAAAATGAACTGTCCATCCCATACAGGCTGAACCAATTGTCACTTTGAATTACATCTCTCTGTATAAGATTTAATTTGTGATTTTGTATGAAGATCAAGTCGGTATTGCAACTTAAACTGCGATGATTTTGTTCATTTATTTTATCATATATTTGACTAGATTTACTGTTATAGAGCCAAAATTTTTCAAAATATTTTATTATTGCCACAAGTTCATATTCTGAAATTGCTTTCTATTTAGTAACAAATCCAATATCATTATGCTGAATTCCCTTTGTTTCTATTGAGAGCAGATTTAGCAACTTCTTATTGACTGCATGAGGTGTACGTCTGTTGATGAATTATGTTAACACCAATAATTTCATTCCTTTCCTGTTTTTGGAGATACGTACAGGCCAGATTTAAGGGTATTGTGTGATTGGCCATGCACAGAACAGAATTGTGGACTAATGGCAAATACCAGAATGAGAGCAATTAGGCTATTGTCCACTAGCTGTTATTCTTGAGGTGAACAATAAAACCATGTACTGAACTGGCTTTTGTCGCCTCTTCGGAGAATATGATATTTCTAGATAATTAACCCTTGTAAACATTTGAGCGATAAAAGCAGGACAAGTGTAGAATTCAGTCAAAAATAGCTCTAAAATGTAAACTTTAAAATATGTATAACACACTGCAATGAGTATTGATGCTTATGTTCAAATGACAAGGCTGAAGAGTTCCTCAGTGAAAACTTAGTTTATATTTCAGCAAGATGCTGTGTAGGAGTCCAAGGTGGACACATCAGAGTGAAAATGGAAGTGGGAATTGAGATGGTGAGTAATGAGTCTATAATGACCATGCTTGCTTAGAATGAGAATGTTAGGATTCTGCATTTGTTTTCCCAATGTAGAGAACATTTCATGGTGCATTAAATGCTGTGCATCAATTTGGAGGAATGGCATTAAATTACAATTAAGTAAAAATAGTGGTTTTCAGGTCTCTGAAAAGCTGTTATATCTGTTACGTTTACTGAATAGAATGCATGAGGAAGTGCAGTTGGTAGTGGGCTGATGGATGAGCAAACAAGGGTAAGATAAGATTAGTAGAGCATCTGGAGAACTAGGAGAGGAAAGATTACTATACGTTATACTAATATTGTAAATTTCATAAATTCAAGAAGATAGTCTTGTAGAACAGAGGGTGAAGACTAAGGATACTGTTATTGTTGTGAGTGAAGAGGAATGCCAAATGGGACAGCTGAAGAAGAAATTGCTGCTGGAAGGAAAGTCTCCATGTTGTGGAAGACATTGCAAAGGACCTAGTGCAGAGCTTGATGTACAAGCACATGAATTAAGAGCAGATCATTTGGTCCCTTGAGTCACCACCAACATTCAGTAATATCCTCACTAACCAGAGAGCCTCAACTGCACCTTCCTGCTTGCCCCAAATACTCTTTGCCTCCCTGAAAATCAATTTACTTTTCCTTAAAATACTTCACTACTCATAATACTTGACTCTACCTGATTTAGTTCTGTATCTTCACAGAATCATTGGAGTTATCCAGCACGATTAACAGACTCTTCAGTCCAACTCATCCCTGTCGACCAGATATCCTAAGCTGATTTAGTCCCTTTTGCCAATATTTAGAGGCCCATATTTCTCTAAACTCATGTTCCAGATGCCTTTTAAATGTTATAATTGTATCTCCTCCCTCTGGCAGCTTGTTCCATACATGCACCATCCTCTGTGTGGAAATGTTGACTCTTAGATCCCTTTTGAGTCTTTCCCCTAATTTTTCTGTCTCTCTCTCTGTGTCTCCTGTGTGTGTGTGTGTGTGTCTCTCTCTCTCGCGCGCTCTCTCTCTCGCTCTGTGTGTCTCTCTCTTTTACTAATGGTATTCTGAACACACATTTTTTCACGCTTCTTATCCTTTCAAATTGTCATGTGTCTTTTCTATTCTGGACCCTGTCATGATCATCTTGCATCTATGTCTGTTATAACTATCAGATCATATGTATTTATTCCAATTTGAGCTGTCAATTTATCTTGGTATGTTATTCACATTTAGACTCAGCCTTTAGTTTTATCTTATTACTATTTTTGAAACTCCTAACCTTGTCTGCTAGTACATTCCTTCTTAAGTTTGTCTCCTCTGACCTTTTCTGACACATTCTAATTATCTGATGAGGGTAGTTTATTTTTAAAAGAGAAATGAAGAAAGTTGAACCTTATACTTCGGCTGAGTGTGGGTGTCTTGGGATTGGAGTAGAAATGATTGCAAAGTTAAGCAGACTTTTAAGTGATTTTATTTCACGCAGCACACTGCATTCTTGCATTGAGTACATTTTTCTACAGATATGAAATGATGATCCCATGGCAGGGATTGGTGCTGAGTTGGATTGCCTCTTAAAAGAAAAAATAGGATGAGTGGAATGTGATTAACTTGCGCTCTTTCGTATCCAGCTTTGTTTTGCTTATTTAGCTTTTCCAACCTCTACCCATTCATGCTTACTGGATTCTTGGAGTTCTAATTAGCTTACCGATATGTGCAAGCATGTGGTTAGCCTCAGACTGCCTAGCTGATGTTTGCCCAGTCTCTAATGGTTTCTCAAATGTCAACTTAATGATGTCACTTCTGGTTATCTCTGACTAGTTTCCCAATATGTCAATTGTGGGAACATCCTTTCCCTTGTACCTTTTCTCAGTTTGATTGTTTTATAGACTTCCACTAGGATAATGAAGTTTAGCAAGGGAATTGGACACAACTTAGAGGATATGTACTGTCACATCATAATATCATCCAAGATCCCATTGGGTCATCTAATTGTCCTGGAGAGTTCAATAATTTCAGAAACTATTTATTAATGTGTGACTTAAATGACTGCAACTGCATTGGACAAATTAACTAAAAAAGACACATTGACAAGCTAACATTGACTTGTTTAGTTTTAGTGTGAAAGTGTTGGCACAAGCTTGGAGAGCCAAAAGGCCTGTTCTTGTGCGGTATTTCTCTTTGCTCTTTTGTTCACCAGAAGGATAGGCATCACATCACCAAGAATCAAACTTTTATTACTGTCCTAAATCTGTATAGCCTATGATTTGGAGATGCCGGTGTTGGATGGGGTGTACAAAGTTTAAAAAAATATCACACAACACCAGGTTATAGTCCAACAGGTTTAATTTGAAGCACTAGCTTTTGGAGCACTGCTCCTTCATCAGGTGTTTGTCACAACCTGTACAGCCTAGGTTGCTTTAAGAAATCATTATGTAAAGATATTATACAATCAAATTCTAATATTATGTATCTTTGCTTGTTAGATACTTTGAAAGAGACCATTTCTCCTATATTTGTTATAAACTAAGCTGATCTCCGACATCGTTCAAACTGTACAACTTGACAAAAAACTGAACTGCTTCAAAAGTAGCTCCATTTACAATGTTTCCAAGTTTTTGTGTCATCGGTAAACTTTACAGTTGCATTCTGTAAATTGAAGACTAGGCCATTGATATACATATAAAGAAAAACAGTGATGACAAGTCTCAATAAAACACCTTATGCAAGTGCACATGCACCATATAAATGTAGTATCCTCAGAAAACACCTGTTAGTGCATGCAAAAAAAACAACGTAATCATGGTAGTTAATTTTGATTTTCTTTCAACAAATCTGCACTGGTTTTATCCAATTAGTCTGCACTTGTCCAACTGACTACTTTGTCCAGGATTATTACCTTTTTTCCCCACAGTTTAACTGTTAAGAGTTGAGTGTGGCTTGCTTTGCCTTAAACTTTAAACTTGCTACATCGTACCTTTGATATTACAAACCTCTTTGTATTTGGCACTGGACTGTTATCATGGATCTTTTCTGAATGTGATTGAGGACAATGTTAATTATGGTCTAGCATGACCACTACCCTGCTGAGTCCAGTTCCAAATACAGCATTTTTTAAAAATTGCAATAGATTAAATATGGAATTTTTCTGAAAATACAGTTGGATACTAATAAAAGGTACGTGTATTTATTCTTAAAACTTCAATTTGTTTCAAAGAACTCTAGATGAAATCTGAAACATACTGAGGTATAAATATATGCTTTATGACCTTTCCTACACGATCAGATGGATTATTTGACCGCTGACAATTGCTTATGCATAATGTAAGTGTACAGCTTGTTCTTTTGTCAAATTGAAAGTACATTCTGTAAGTAATTATAATAGATGACAGTCCAATTTATTTGTGAACAATTGAGGTCATAATTACAGCAAGTTCTTATGGAAATAATTAAAATTCCAGCTTTGCTTAATGATAAACTGCCAAATGGATATATGTAGTCTCACAGTGAACAAATAAACCTTACTTTAAATAAAATGGACAAAGTAGTGCAGCTTTCTGTGGTGGGGGTAGGTGTTAACAGTTATTGTAGTCTGGTAAACAAGCTACCTAAAAAATTTTGTTTTGTTTTTGTGTGGGGTTACTTGGTGAGATATTGACCAAATTAGCTTTTAAATTATTGGATAAGAGCTGTCCACATGGCACTAATGTGACATGAAAGAATAATTGTTGTTCCTTGTTGAGTGTAATCCTTTTACGTAGCTTTGACGCATGGTTGAAGTTTTATAAACAGTATCTTTTTGTTTGGTGGAAGCATGCGACTGGTAATTTATTGTCAAGCAAGATGATGTGGTTCTATCCTGATTGATATGTAAAAAATGACCTTTGTCCCCCTATTTTTACAATTGCTGTTGATGTGCAATTAACTACAATTATATAGGAGATTGAATCCTTTTGATATGTTATTGTATTTGAGGCTTGGAAACATGAAACATGCATTTTATATTTATTTCTGAAGTCAACTTGCTCAAACTATTGTAATTTACTCGTGTTCATGTGTAAGCAAATTGGTAATATGCGACATTTTATCTTAATTTGTGAAGCTGAAAATAACCATGATGTATGGGTGTTTCTCTTAAGTTTCTAATTCAATTTATGAAGTTGGTTTTGAATAAATTGAGAGCTTAAATTTTACACCATCCTTAACACTGATTTCATGGAGGTTATATGGTGAATTATCCACTCATTAAAAAGAGTGTTAGTAGTGCTGCTTATAAAGTTTCAATTAGGATAGTAAATATACCCCTTCTATCCAAGAAGGGAGATTGGCAAAAATGAAAAACTAAAGACCAGTTTGCTTGCTTTTTAAAAATTTTACTCTTTTTTTTTTCTAATCAACCTATTCAGCGATAGTATTCCACTCCTCTGAACCAGGTTGGACTTGAACCCAGGCCTCCTAATCCAGGCATTAGGGACACTGTCACTGTGACACAACAGGGCTCTCAAGTTAGCTTGATATCTATCATGGGAAGGTTTTTAATCACTCATTAAAGGGATTCTCTCTAAATAAAAAACTGAAAAAACTGTGGATGTTGGAAATCATAAACAGAAATTGCAGGAAAACCTCAGCTGGCGTGACAGCTTCTGTGGAGAGAAAGCAGAGTTAATGTTTTGGTTCCAGTGATCCCTCAGATCTGTTTGTGTTTCAAATTCTGTATTCCCATCTAGTCCCATTTTTTCCTCAATTGCCATGATAACAAGAATCTATCCAGTTCTGTCTTAAAAATATTCCATGACTCCGCCTGGTCCACAGATACTGCCAGACCTGCTGAGTTTTCCCAGCAATTTGACAATGGGATGCTATCTTTTGTGACGAGGAATTCTATGTAAAAGTAAGGATACAATTCTTCAACTGTCCAGGGCATCAGTGAGACTACATATCAAATACTGTGTATAGTTTTGCTCTCCTTATTTAAGGAAGTATTTAAAGGGTGGCACAGTGGCTCAGTGGTTAGCACTGCTGCCTCTCAGCACCAGAGTCTCAGGTTCGGTTACAGCCTCAGGTGACTGTCTGTGTGGAGTTTGCACATTCTCTCTATGTCTGGGTGGATTTCCTCTGGGTGCTCCGGTTTCGTCCCACAGGTCAGGTGAATTGGCCATGCTAAATTGCCCATACTGTTAGTTGCATTAGTCAGAGGGAAATGGGTGGGTTACTCTTTGGAGGGTCTGTGTGGACGAGTTGGGCCGAAGGGCCTCTTTCCACAATGTAGGTAATCTAATCTAATCTAAATGTATTGGAGACAGTTCAGAAATGTACTAGATTGCTACCTGGAATGAATGGGTTGTGTTATGAGGGCTTGTCCCTACTGTAGTTTAGAAAAATGAGAGGTGACTTAAATCCTAAGTCTTGGCAAGCTGGACATTGAAAGGATATTTCCTCTTCTATGTCAATCTAGAACTAAAGAGCTACCATTTTAAAATTTGGAAATGCCATTTTGAAGTCATGCAACTTTGGAACTCTTGTTGTCTTTGAAGGTGGTAAGGATGGGGTCATGGGATATTTTTAAGACGCTTATAGGCAGATTCGAGTTGGGCAGGGATATTGAGGGTAAATGGGAGTAGATGGGAATGTGGAATTTGAAATCCAAACAGATCCACTATGATTTTATTGAATTATGTATCAGGGATAGATGGGCCAAATGATTTACTAGTGTTCCTCTTTCATATGTTCATATGTTCATCTATCGTGATTGAGCTCCCACAGCTCTCTGGGGAAGTGCATCCCAAAGAGTTACCGCCTTCTGAGCAAAGATATTTCCCTTTAGTTTTAAATCCCTGTACTTATCCTGAGGTTTCTAAACCTGAGGTGGAGTTCGTATGAGGTGGCAGAAAGGGATATAGCACTTAGGCACAACCATGATGATCATTGACCTTTCTGTGTTGCTGGCCCTGGAGGTGTCTAGGAGCATAGCCTCCTTGACCGGTCCTCCGGGAAGAGGATGCCTCTCTTTCACTTCCATCCGCTAAGACCTCCAGCACCATCAGAAAATCACAACAGTGGCTTCCCTTTCTCCAACATATTCCAACTCCATTCTTGACTGAGCAGGGTATCTTTGGAATCCCAGTGCTCGTCTGGGGTGCATAGTGGCCTTTTGAAGATGACATGGGTGCAAGGGATATTGATATTTTGGCAGGTATCAGCCAAGTGGTGAGTTGTTCCTGGAACGTGTGCGATAAGGTAGATGGAAACCCAGTTTGAGAGGAGTCCTAGAAATGTCCAGCTTGGAAACAGACCCTTTGGTCCAACTTGTCTATGCTGACTAGATATCCCAACCTAATCTAGTCCCATTTGCCAGTACTTGGCCCATATCCCTATAAACCATTCCTATTCACATACACATCCAGATGTCTTTTAAATATTGCAATTGTACCAGCCTGCACTACTTCCTCTGGCAGCTCATTCCATACAAGCACCTCCCTCTGCGTGGAAAAAAAGTTGCCTCTTAGTTCCCTTTAATATTTTTCCCCACTCACCCTAAACCTATGCCCTCTAGTTCTGGACTCACCCACCCCAGGGAAAATACTTTATCTTCTTATCCTAACCATGCCCTTCATGATTTTATGAAGCTCTATCAGCCTCTGATACTCCAGGGAAAACAGCCCCAGCCTACTCAAACTTTCCCGAGAGCTCAAATCCTCCAACCCTGGCAATATCCTTGCAAATCTTTTCTGAAGCCTTTCATGTTTCTCAAATCCTTCTGATAGGAGGGAGACCAGAACTACATACAATATTCCAGGAGTGGCCTAACCAATGTCCTGTACAGCTGCAACATGACCTCCCAACTCCTGTACTCAATACTTAGACAAATAAAGCAAAGCATACCAAACTCCTCCTTCACTATCCTATCTATCTGTGACTCCACTTTCGAGGAGCTATTATCCTGTACTCCAAGGTCTTTGTTCAGTAACACTCCCGAGGACAGTACCATTAAGTGTACAAGTCCTGGTAATGTTTGCTTTCCCAAAATGCAGCACCTCACATTTATCTAAATTAAACTCCATTTGCCACTCCTCAGCCCATTGGCCCATCTGATTAAGATCCCATTGTAATCTGAGGTAACCTTCTTCGCTGTCCACTACACCTCCACTTTTGGTGTCATCTACAAACTTACTAACTACACCTCTTATGGTCAGATCCAAGTCATTTATTTAAAAAAATGACAAAAAGTAGCAGACCTAGCACCGATCCTTCTGGCGCTCCACTGGTCACAGGCCTTCAGTCTGAAAAACAACCCTCTACCCACCACGCTCTGTCTTCACCCTTTGAGCTAGTTTGTATCCAAATGGCTAGTTCTCCCTGTATTCTATGAGATCTAACCTTGCTAACCAGTCTCCCATGGGGAAACCTTGTCAACTGCCTTACTGAAGTCCATAGATCGCATCAACCACTCTGCCCTCAAATCCTCTTTGTTACTTTTTCAACAAGCTCAGTCAAGTTTGTGAGACATGATTTCTCATGCACAAAGCCATGTTGACTCTCTCTAATGAGTCCTTGCCTTTCCAAATATGTGTAAATCTGTCCCTCAGATTCCTTCTGACATCAGGCTCACCAATCTATAGTTCTCTGGCTTGTCCTTACTACCTTTCTTAAATAATGGCAAGCAACACGACAAGCAACATGAATTCGACTGGGACAACACTAGCATTATAGGGCAAGCCAAACAGAACAGCCAGGGAATTCCTAGAGGCATGGCACTCATCCACAGACTCTATCAACAAACACATCGACCTCGACCCAATATACCGGCCACTGCAGTGGACAACTGGAACTGACAACCGGAAGCGGCAGAGACAGGCCACTATAAATACTGGAGAAAACAGCACAGAAGCACTTCACAGGAGGCTCCCAAGCACTGAGGATGTCACCTAGACAGGGGACGAAACATTTGCAAGACAAATTCCCAGCTCGGCGAACAGAACCACAACAACGAGCGCCCGAGCTACAAATCTTCTACCAAACTTTGATCACCTGTGACTATCAGTGATACAAATATCTCAGCAAGGGGCCCAGCAATCACTTCCCTAGCTTCCCACAGAGTTCTAGGGTACTACTGATTAGGGGGATTTATCCACCTTTATGCATTTCAAGACATCTAGCACTTCTTCCTCTGTAATATGGACATTTTTCAAAATGTCGCTAACTATTTCTCTGCATTCTATATCTTCCATGTCCTTCTCCACAGTAAACGTTAATGCAAAATACTTGTTTAGTATTTCCCCCATTTCATGCGACTCCACAGAAAGGCTGCCTTGCTGATCTTTGAGGGACCCTATTCGCTCCCTAGGTTACCCTTTTGTCCTTAATGTATTTGTAAGATTCCTTTGGATTCTCCTTAACCCTATTTGCCAAAGCTATCTCATGTCCCCTTTTTGCCCTCCTGATTTCTCTCTTAAGTATACTCCTACTGCCTTTATACTCTTCTAAGGATTCACTCGATCTATCCTATCTAGACTTAACATATGCTTCCTTCATTTTTTAAAGCAAACTCTCAATCTCTCTAGTCATCCAGCACTCCCTTTACCTACCAGCCTTTCCTTTCACCCTGACAGGAATATACTGTCTCTGAACACCTAGTTATTTCATTTCTGAAGGCTTCCCATTTTCCAGTCATCCCTTTATCCGCGAACATCTGCCCCCAATCAGCTTTCGAAAGTTCTTGCCTAATACTGTCAAAATTGCCTTTCTTCAATTTAGTACTTCAACTGTTAGATCTGGTCTATCCTTTTCCATCACTATCTTAAATCTAATGGAATTATGGTCGCTGGTCCCAAAGTGCTCCCACACTGACACTTCAGTCACCTGCCCTGCCTTATTTCCCAAGAGTAGGTCAAGTTTTACACCTTCTCTAGTAGGTACATTCACATACTGAATCAGAAAATTTTCTTGTACACACTTAAGAAATTCCTCTCCATCTAAACCCCTAACATTGTGGCAGTCCCAGTCTTATGTTTGGAAAGTTAAAATCTCCTACCATAACCACCCTACTGTTCTTACAGATAACTGAAATCTCCTTACATGTTTATTTCTCAATTTCCCTCTGACTATTAGGGGGTCTATAATCCAATTCCAATAAGGTCATCATTTCTCTTTTTCTCATTTCCACCCAAATAACTTCCCTGGATGTATTTCTGGGAATATCCTCCCTCAGCACAGCTGTAATGCTATCCCTTCTCAAAAGTGCCACTCCCCTTCCTCTCTCACCTCTCTTTCTATCCTTCCTATAGCATTTGTATCCTGGAACATTTAAGCTGCCAGTCCTATCCATACCTGAGCCATGGTTCTGTAATTGCTATGATATCCCAGTCCCATGTTTCTAACCATGCCCTGAGTTCATCTGCCTTCTCTGTAAGGGCCTCTTACATTGAAATAAATGCAGTTTAATTTATCAGTCCTACCTTGTTCTCTGCTTTGTTCCTGCCTACCCTGACTGTTTGACTTGCTTTTATTCTCAACTGTACCAGTCTCAGAATGAACTCTTTCCTCACTATCTCCGTGGGTCCCACCCCCCACCTACTAGCTCAAATCCTCCTGAGCAGCTCTAGCAAATCTCCCTGCCAATATATTCGTCCCTTTCCAATTCAGGTGAAATCCATCCTTATCGTACAAGTCATTTCTCCCCCAGAAGAGATTCCAATGATCCAAAAATGTGAATCCTTCTCCCATATACCATCTCCTCAGCCACGCATTCATCTGCTCTATCCTCCTATTCCTACCCTCACTAGCTCAAAGCACTGGTTGTAATCCAGATAATACTACTCTCAAAGGGCCTCCCTTTTTAAACTCCTCCTAACTTTCTGTATTCTCCCTTCAGAATCGCATCCTTTTCCATTCCTGTGGCATTGGTTCCAATGTGTACAATGACTTCCTGCCGGGCCCTCTCCCCTTTGAGAACATTCTGCATCCTCTCTTGAGACATCCTTGATCCTGGCATCAGGGAGGCAACACACCATTCTGATTTTTTGCTGCTGGCCACAGAAATATCTGTTTGTGCCTCTGATTAGAGAGTCCCCTAACACAATCGATTGCTTGGAACTCTATGTACCTCTCATTACATTAAAGCCAGTGTTGATACCAGAAACTTGGCTGTTCGTGCTACATTCCCCTGAAAGTCCATCACCCCCTTCATTTTCCAAAACTGCATACTTGTTGGTAATGGGGATAGGCACAGAAGACTCCTTTACTACCCGCCTATCCCTCCTACCTTTCCTAAAGTTAACCCATCTACCTGACCTGCGGCTTTTCTCCCTTCCTTTAACTGCCATCCATGACATCCCTTAGCTCTTGTAAACACCTCATTGCCTCTAACTGTTGCTCCAACCGATCCATTCAATCTGATAGGATTTGCAACCAATGGCATTTATTGCAGATATAATCCTCAATAACCCGTAAACTCTCCCTAAACTCCCAAATCCAACAAGAAGAGCATATCACTCTACTATAGGCCATTTTGCTCCTTCCAATCTACAGACACCAGAAAATAGCACTGGCTCTAGAAAACACTACTCCATGCTAACTTAATACTTATAGCTAATATTTTAAAAACTTAATCAAGAGACAGATCCCAATAAAAACGTATTCAAGAAATAACCCACTCTACTCACTATTGTAGATTTACAAGGTAAAAACATAACTGCAGATGCTGATGAAGGGCTCTAGCCCGAAACGCCGATTTCGCTGCTCGTTGCCTGCTGCCTGAACTGCTGTGCTCTTCCAGCACCACTAATCCAGAATTGTAGATTTACAGCCAGGCTCTACTTACCTGTTACTGTGCTGTGACCTCTCCCAAATAGGTTCCTCCAAGATCAGTTATGAATTTCACTGTTTAAGTTTTCCCAGATGCACTGCGATGTCCAGCAATAAATTAATTCAAACAGCAAAGGCAGTAACTATGCAGATTCACAGCTGTGTCAGTTAGCAGTGTGGGTTTCTTTCTCTCTATCCCTTACAGACCATGTGCTCGCTGCCTTTGTCTGTCTCCCTTTTAAAAGCGCTGTTATTTTCACTTTCTTCTCCAAAGTTCCAAAACAATTGCAACAGCATATAAAACAGTAACTGCTGTTCCTGGAATTCAAGGGAATCACCTGCAAAACCTAACATACCTCATAAAAGGAGCAGCCTGTTCCAGCCAGAAATTTTTCCTGTCCTCCGTCTTTGATTACCCAGAATCCTCATTGAAATGAGGTTGATAATTAATGAGGTGAGTTTGATATGATGGCGCAAGAAAACTTGAGGTCTCGTCAGAATAAAACCCTTCATAAAAATCCTTGCAGCTCAGAGCTTTCAAAAAATGTACAATTTAATCCTTAATGTCACAAGGTGTCTGAAAGGCCAAATAACAGCAATGACACTTAGTAGTCCAATTCCAAGATACAAGTGGTTTATTTACATACATTTGGGGAGCTGCTCAAAGACTTTCCACCAAGATAAGAAATAATCCTGACTTTATCAACAGAAATACAGCTTCATGCTCCATTCCAGACAAAAAGCCTGTCCATCACTAGCCTAGGTGCATGTCATGTGTTCTAACTGTTAACTACATTTTAAACCGGACAGTCCAGATTCCAATCCAAGCACAGCTCCACCACAGTTAAACAGGATAAATCAATTCTATGTTCCCTCATAATGAAAAAAGTTAACTCTTTCCGAGAGTGAAAGTAATTTACCAGCATGTAGATTAGATTAGGTTAGATTCCCTACAGTGCGGAAACAGGCCCTTCGGCCCATCAAGTCCACACTGACCCCCCCCCCCCCCCAACCACCGAAGAGTAATCCACCCTACTAATGTTTTATAAAATTGAGGGGCATGGATAGGATAAATGGACAAAGTCTTTTCCCTGGGATCGGGGAGTCCAGAACTAGAGGGCATAGGTTTAGGGTGAGAAGGGAAAGATATAAAAGAGACCTAAGGGGCAACATTTTCACACAGGGTGGTACGCATGTGGAATGAGCTGCCAGAGGATGTGGTGGAGGCTGGTATAATTGCAACATTTCAGAGGCATTTGGATGGGTATATGAATAGGAAATGTTTGGAGGGATATGGGCTGGGTGCTGGCAAGTGGGACTAGATTGGGTTGCGATATCAGGTCGGCATGGACAGGTTGGACCAAGGGTCTGTTTCCATGCTGTACATCTGACTCCATGACACTAAGAGCAATTTAGCATGGCCAATTCACCTGACCTGCACATCTTTGGACTGTGGGAGGAAACCCACGCAAACACAGGGAGAATGTGCAAACTCCATGCAGACAGTTGCCCGAGGTTGGAATCGAACTCGGGTCCCTGGCGCTGCGAGGCAGCAGTGCTAGCCATTGTGCCACCTCAACTGAGCCACCGTGCCACCCCTGTAGGGCTGCTGTCTCGTTAGAGAGCGATGACTAGTGTAGTTTAACCTGAGGGTCACTCCACCTTGAGCGACAAGAGAGGTTGAGAAGGAGAATCCTTCATGATAAGTCAGTGCGGGAATGAAATCCAGAATGTTGGCAGCACTTTGTCACAAACCAGCTGTCTCGCCAACTGAGCTAACGCTATATCGAAAGTGTGGTGCTGGAAAAGCATAGCAAGTCAGGCAGCATTCCGAAAAGCAGGAAAATGGACGTTTTGGGCAGAAATCCTTCATCATTCCTGATGAAGAGCTTACACCCGAAATGTCCATTCACCAGCTCCTCGGATGCTGTGCTTTTCCAGTACCACACTTTTCAACTCTGTTCTCCAGCATCTGCAGTCCTCACTTTCTCTTAGTTGAGCTAACGCTATGGGCAACTCTTTTAACACTTTACATCTTTGCTGTCTCTTGTACTGAGCTTTTCTTGTCTGTGATTATACTCTTCAATATCTATTGCAGTTAGGTAACTTCTAAGAATGGTGAAATCTTGCCTAGGGCAAGAAGCAGTGAACCTTTTTAAACAATTTGATTGATGAATCCTTACCAATGCATGTTAAACTGGAAGTTTAACGTGGAATAGAAATTAAATTGAAATCATGAGTCGAATGTGAAATAAAGATTGGCAAGTGCAGGTTGTTATATTGCTCTCTGTTAAAACTGACAGAAATAAACAAGTTTATTTTCAATCACAATTGACTTTGAGGGGATGTAACTCCGCATCTGGATAGAAAATATTCAGGGCCAGAGAGATTGCTCAAATATGGTAACAATTTGGTTTACTGTTTTAAAAAAAACACATTTATTCCTCCAATGTGAGTGTCCTAAATGCGAAATCATCTTTGATGAAGAACTAGGAGAGAGCTACACCAAGTTATGGCACTAGATTGATTTCCATATGAAGTTGATTTGTCAGGGTCATTAATTTACCCAGTGGAGTAGTACCATACGACTGACTGCAAATTATGGATGTGATGTTTAACTCTGCAAGTACACACTCCAGAACTGCTGTTTGATGCAGCCTGTTAGAAGGTCAGCAAATGCTTTACAAAATCCAACTCACTGTTATTGCAAGTATTTTATGCTTTTTCATGTAATTGCTATTGTTGAGCAATTATTTTCACTTGATAGCACTGTTGTTAAGATAGCAAAGTATTTTCAGATGGGTGTTTTTTTTTGTGTTCCCCTCAATTGGATGTTCCATTAATGCTAAAAGGCAGTAAACAACTGCAAATAAGCTATTAATTCTATTTCCTGTAAGCAGGAATAAGTGATCAACTAAAACATTGTAAAACTGGAATGATTTTGGACTTGAACAGTGCTAATCTTAACATTCTCTCTCTCTCTCTCTCTCTCTGTCTGTCTGTCTCGCCCGCGCACACTTTCTATCTTGCACGAACACGGTCTCTCTGTCTGTCTCGTCAATTACACACACGTGCTGGGGGGAGTTATTTCATTCAAGATTCATTTCTGTCCAAAAAAAAGAACCTGAACTCCGTTTAAAACAGATTTGATGTGGGACTTCACACCAAAAGTGCACTGTGTAATCTGACATGTCACTCTTGTACATTAGCTAAAAGTGATGAAAAGCTTTTGCCCAAAACGTCGATTCCTGCTCCTAGGATGCTGCCTGACCTGCTGTGTTTTTCCAGCACCACGCTAATCTAATCTCTGACTTCTTGTACGTTGATAAAACCTTTGATTATCTAGGGACAAAGACTTGAAAATGATATGGATTTTGTACACTTTTTGCTTAGAAATACTGTCTTATACCTATCATACTACGCCTGAGGAAGGAGCTGAGCTCTGAAAGCTTGCAATTTCAAGTAAACCTATTGGACTATAATCTGATGTCATTTGATATTTAATATTGTTAATCTTTGGCATTTTATTTTTTCTTAGCTTTTAAGGTTCTGGGAACACATTATGGGAAGGGCAAAGTTAGAGGAAGTTGCGGTCATTCTGTGCAACTGACTTATATGCTTAACTGATGCAATTGGGGGATCTCTCTCTCTCCCGCACACACCTAAATTGCTTTTATTTGTTTCTATAAGTTGGGTATTAAATAAAATTTAAATTCTAATTTTAAACTTCTACTCAAAAAGTTTGGACAATGAGTTAAAAGCTTAAAACCAAAATCCCTCCTGACTTAAACCCTAAATTTTGAAAAGAGTTGACTCCCAGTATTTAACATTATTGTGAAGACAGATTTATGTTCATTTTAATAACAGTTAATTTGCAGGTCTCCTGTTTTTAGATTAGATTACTTACAGTGTGGAAACAGGCCCTTCAGCCCAACAAGTCCACACCGCCCCGCCGAAGCGTAACCCACCCATACCCCTACATCTAAATCTACCCCTTACCTAACACTACGGGCAATTTAACATGGCCAATTCACCTGACCTGCACATCTTTGGAGTGTGGGAGGAAACCGGAGCACCCGGAGGTGTTCTCATTTCAATGTGTGGAATTACTGTAGTGTATCTGACTCAGCTTTACCGAGTTAGTCAGTCATATTTTCAGTCCCACTTTTAAAATCCTTGTTGCCTTAAAGTCTTTTTTATGCTATTATGAATAATCTTCTTCCTTCTTTGCAAGTATGTCAACTACAGCACTTTGCTGTAGTGTTCATATACTGTTGCTTGCACAGCACAGCAGATAGGAACACAGGAACAGGAGTGGGCCATTCAGCCCATCAAGTCTATTGCACCATTCAGTTAGATCATGGATGATCACTTTATATGCCTATCTTTGGTCCATATCACTTAAATAAATTTTTTTCTGTCTCGAATGTTAAAGCAACAACCAATGTAGCATCAACCGTTCTTTGTGAAAGAGTTCCAAGGTTTTACCGCCCTTTTGTATGTGGAAGTGCTCCCTGACATCTTTTTTTGAACAATCTAGCCCTAATACTCAAACTATAACCCCTAGTTCTAGAATTCCCAACCAATGAAAATAAATTATCTGTCCTGCCTTTTCCTATTGGTATCATGAAGGCTTTGTTTGGATCACCTTCTTAAACATTTAAATTATCAAGAAAACAAGCCTAATTTGTATTATCCCTCCTCATAATTCCTGAAGTCTCATTCTTGTAATCTCCCTCCAAGGCCAATATGTACTTCCTATATACCTGCTCAAAGTGGGGTCTAACCAGGCTGTTGTATAGCTGCAGCATAACCTCTGTCCCCTTACATCTGTGTGTTTGAACAGACCTTTGGAAGTAGATTTGAGAACAAATTATGGAAATTATTTACTTCTGTAAGCTCAAAGTTGGTGAGAGGGTATTTTCATATTGAAACACCCCATCTGACCAACTTGCCAGCACAAACAAATTAAACGGCAGCTTTGGGACCAACTGTTCTACCTCAGTTTCCACTCCTCGGGGTAAACCCAATCTCTGTCTTGTTACAGCATGCAAAGGTTTCTACATGAATGTGTAGCTGAGATACAGTTGTGCCACTGGCAGTTCCTTTTATGCTTAAAAGGGCCTAATTATGGAATGGAGATGTCCTCTCATTTTCTCATTATTGTCATCTTGGAAAGGTTAGGGGAACAAGAGTAGCCTGTTTGAAAATGTTCCTGATGTTCCACTGCAGTTTTATGGAATAATTAGTTTTTCTGGTATTTCAGTTTAATACTTCATTTGAAACAGCTAATCCTTTTTTTATAACCTCTCCTTCTGGGAATGGAATCTTAATTGCTCTTGTTCCTCCAAATATAATTCTGGGTGAAATGCAAACTTTTGGAATTAAGAGGAGAAAGTAGCATTTTATACTTTATTTACTTCTGTCAGTGCAGAGAAGCTTTTGTACTGCTGCAGAAAGATTTCCATTTAGAATTTGTTCATTAACAATTTCATAATTAAAATTTATGTATATTGATTTATTTTCCACACCATTCTATAAGATATATCTAGCTCAAATAGTTTTAAATTAACTCTCAAAGTGGATTAGCTGAAATATATAGGAACATCGGAATAGGCCATTCCATCCCTTAAGCTTGTTTTATCATTAATTATAGTTGCTGATTCCATTTACCCTCATTTATCCATATTCTTATACAAACTTACTCAATAAAAATCTATCTGTATTGAAATTTTCAACTGACCAGCCATCCAAAACATTTTGTTGGTTTATATTCTACATTTCCACAACCATTTAGGTGAAAAATTGCTTTCTGATTTTCATCTGTAAATGTCCTGACTCCAATTGAAGCTTATGTACTCTTTTATGGATTTCCAGATAAAATAGTCTATTTGTTCTAGTCTATCACAACCCTTTTATCATTTTAAACAGTGAGATCATGCTCAGCTGTGTAGATTCTGGGGATCACAAGCTGACTTTGTGTCTAAGCTAACTCATCTTCTTTCTGGTCAACCTGTGGTACTGCCGAACAATCTGTGTATGCTTTGTGTTTAACCTGAAAGACATGGTTCAGTTTAATGTCTGACTAAGATGCCATGCAGTTGAATCACAATTTCCTCAGTTTTCAGTGTCCGTCCTATAGAGGCAAAAGCCAATGTTACTTTACATTTTTGCATCATTCATAGCCAATCGCTGAACCACCTTGCCAGTCACTTCCATTTTAAAACAAAACCCATTAGATTACTGAGTCATGACTTTATGAATCTGTATGGCTTTTCTTTTGATCACTTTGCATATGCCCAAGCATTGAATCACTCTTCTTTTGATAACAGAATCCCAGAATTGATATTAAATTGATATGAGGCAGAAGTGGGTACTGCAGATGTTGGAGATTAGAGTCAAGATTAGAGTGGTGCTGGAAAAACACAGCAGGTTAGGCAGCATGTCTGGAGCGTGAAAACATCCCTGCTGAAGGGCTTTTGCCCGAAACATCAATTTTCTTGCTCCAGAGTGACACAAACAACGTGGGTTCAGTTCCAGCGCCAGCTAATGTTACCATGAAAGAATCTTCATTCTCAGTCTCTCCCCTTACCTGAGGTGTATGTAATCCCTAACCTGGAAATATCGGAAAAGGTCCCTATTAGGGATTCCGTATTTCTGACCTAATTGGCTGAAAGACATCAAGACCACTCCCTCAAATAAATCTCTCAAAAAGTGACCGGTGGGGTTCCACAGGAGTCATTGTTAGGGCCACTGTTGTTTATGATATACATAAATGATCTGGAAGAGGACATTGCTGGTTTGATCAGTAAGTTTGCAGATGATGCGAAGATTGGTGGAGTAGCAGAATGCATAGGGTACTGTCAAGAATACAGGAGAATATAGATAGACTGGAGAGTTGGGCAGAGAAGTGGCAGATGGAGTTCAATCCGGGTAAATGTGAGGTGATGCATTTTGGAAGGTCTAGTTCAAGAGTGAACTATACTGTAAATGGAAGAGCCTTGGGGAAAAGTTGATGGGTAGAGAGATCTGGGAATTCAGGTCCATTGTACCCTGAAGGTGGCTGCACAGCTGGATAGAGTGGTCAAGAGGGCATACGGTATGCTTGCCTGCATTGGACGGGGTATTGAGTATAAGAACTGGCAAGTCATGTTAAATTGTACAAGACTTTGGTTCGGCCGCATTTAGAGTATTATGTGCAGTTCTGGTCACCACATTACCAAAAGGATGCAGACGCTTTGGATAGGGTACAGAGAAGGTTTACGAGGATGTTGCCTGGTATGGAAGGTGCTAGCTATGAAGGGAGGTTGAGTAGGTTAGGTTTGTTTTCATTAGGAAAAAGGAGAGGGGACCTGATTTAGATCTACAAAATCATGAAGGGTATAGACAGGGTGGATAGAAATAAGCTTTTTCCCAGTGTGAAGGATTCAATAACAAGAGGTCACACGTTTAAGGGGGATATACGCGGAAAGAGGGTGGTAGGTGCTTGGAACAGGTTGCCAGCAAAGGTAACAGAAGCAGGCACAGTAGATTCACTTAAGATGCGTCTGGACGCATGCATGAGTAGGTGGGGAGCAGAGGGATACAAATCTTTAGGAATTGGGCGATAGGTTTGGACAATGGATTTGGATCGGCACAGGCTTGGAGGGCCGAAGGGCCTGTTCTTGGGCTGTAAGTTCTTTGTTCTTATCCTCCATGTTTTTACTGTATTTATGATAATCGGACTTTCACAGTGCTCAACTACAGAGCTCATCTTCTCCATGAGCAGAAAGTTTACGAGGGACATCTTGTCTGTGAGGCCTCTACATCAAGCCATATCGAGTTTGAGTCATTGCACATCCATTCGCCTACATATGACAACAGGATGCCTATTTGGTATCTCTTCAGGTCTGGGAGGTCCCACCCCCCAATATCCTGCGGAAGTTGCAACTTGGTAAATTTAATTAGGGGGCGCCTATGGCAACAGATAAATGATCCAAGCCATCCGCAAACCTCTGCAGCACCTGTTTGGGTAATAACAACGGGAACATCCTCATAAGATATAACAACCGAGGAAGAACATTCATTTTAATCAAGGCTATATGGCCTAGCCACGATATGGGTAGTCCTTCCCAATGCCTCAAGCCCTGCTTTATCCTCTCGAACTGCTGCACAAAGTTAGCTCCGTACAGCTGCCAGAAGTAAGGGGTAATAAAAATTCGGTTCTCCAGCTTCGGAACTTCCACTAGTCCCTCCACGGGCATGACTTCCGATTTTGTGAAATTTATCCTGTATCCCGAAAAGCTGCTGAATAATTTAATTTTTTGCATTGGCCGGGGTATAGACTTTTTCTGGTTACCCAAGAACAGAAGGACATTGTCTGCATAGAGAGTGATTTTGTGTTCCCCACCTCTGACCTTTTGGTGCTATTATTTCAGGGTCCTTTCGGATGGCTTCCGCCAGTGGTTCAAGTACCAAGATAAACAGCATCAGCGATAGGGGACATCCCTGTCGGCTGCCCCTCCCCCCACACCAAAATTGCTTGATTTAACTCCATTCCTGATAACCGCCACCTGGGCGTCTTTTTATAACACTGCCACCCACCTGGTGAAGGCCCCTCCCAGGCCAAAACAATCTTGAACAGCAAAGCGATATGACCATTCCAGCCAATCAACAGTCTTTTCTGCATTCAGGGAGACCCGCAAACCTGAAATCATTCTCTGCTGAAGTATTTGCGCTATATTCAATACCCGCCTGATATTATTGGAGGAGCTGCGGCCCTTAATAAAACCTTTCTGGTCCTCTTTTATAACAATGGACAGCACCTTCTCCAGTCAATGCCAACACCTTTGATAGCATTTTAAAATCCACATTCAACAATGAGATGGGTCTGCATGATGCACAATCCTTGGGGTCTTTCCCTTTTTTAAATAAGGGAGATATTGACTTTCTAAGTGAGGGCGGAAGGCAGTCCTGGCTGTATGAATGATTATACATCTCCAGAAGTGGTTCAGCTAACGTGTCTAAACACCTTGTAAAACTCATTCAGGAACCCGTCTGGACCGGGTGCCTTACCACCTTGGAGCTGCCTTACCGCCTCTTGCACCTCCTGTACTGTCAGAGGTGCATTTAGAAGGGAGGCCTGATCTGCATTTATACCAGGGAGGTCCAGGTTTTCAAAAACTGATTCCATTCTCGCTTCTCGGCACGGTGGGCGGCACGGTGGCACAGTGGTTAGCACTGCTGCCTCACAGCGCCAGAGATCCGGGTTCAATTCCCGCCTCAGGCGACTGACTGTGTGGAGTTTGCACATTCTCCCCGTGTCTGTGTGGGTTTCCTCCGGGTGCTCCGGTTTCCTCCCACAGTCCAAAGATGTGCAGGGCAGGGGAATTGGCCATGCTAAATTGTCCGTAGCGTTAGGTAAGGGGTAGATGTAGGGGTATGGGTGGTTGCGCTTCGGCGGGGCGGTGTGGACTTGTTGGGCCGAAGGGCCTGTTTCCACACTGTAAGTCATCTAATCGAATCTAATTCTCCAACCCCATAGCCCTCTGACTGGTATAACTCTCCATAGAACTCCCGGAATCTGGCATTGATCTTCCTCAGCTTATCCCTATATACGAATGACTTTGGCTTTGCAAAGGAGACCCCTCTTTTCCCCACTTGTGTGAGCACTGTGTCTACAGCAGCCTGGAGAGCCATGACCCGTTGCAATTTGACCACAGATGGCCTGTTATAATATGCCGACTCGGCTGTCTTCACCTGGGCCTCAAGCATCTGCTGCTGCTTTCCTCTCTGCCTCCTCCTTGTCGAGTATAAAATAATTATACCTCTTAAGAATGTTTTGGTGATCTCCCTGAGCACTGATGGATTACTGGTTGTATCCTGATTGATGTCCCAAAAAAGCCTGAACTACCTTGTGATATACTGTACAAAGTTGCCATCCTTTAACAGAAACTGATCCATGTGCCAGTGCCGCACGCCTACTCCACTAGAGTCAGAGATGTACAGCACAGAAACAGACCCTTTAGTCCAACCCGTCCATGCCGACCAGATATCCCAATCCAAGCTCGCCCCACCTGCTAGCATCTGGCCGATATCCCTCCAAACCCTTCCTATCCATATACCCATCCAGATGTCTTTTAAATGTTGCAATTAGATTAGATTACTTGGAGTGGAAACAGGCCCTTTGGCCCAACGAGTCCACACTGACCCGCTGAAGCGCAACCCACCCAGACCCATTCCCCTACATTTACCCCTGCCCCTAACACTACGGGCAATTGAGCATGGCCAATTCACCTAACCTGCACATTTTTGGACAGTGGGAGGAAACCGGAGGAAACCCATGCAGACACTGGGAGAATGTGCAAACTCCCCACAGTCAGTCACCTGAGGCGGGAATTGTACCAGCCTCCACCACCACCTCTGGCTGCTCATTCTCCAGACACACACACACACACACACACACACCGCCCCCTGTGTGAAAACGTTGCCCCGTAGGTCTCTTTTATATCTTTCCTCTCTCACCCTACACCTATGCCCTTTAGTTCTGGACGCCTCCACCCCAGGGAAAATAACTTGTCTATTTATCCTATCCATACCCCTCATGATTTTATAAACCTCTATAAGATCACTCCCTCAGCCTCCAATGCTCCAGAGAAAACCGCCCTAGCTTATTCAACCTCTCCCTATAGCTGAAATCCTCCAGCCCTGGCAACATGCTTGTAAATCTTTTCTGAACTCTTTCACGTTTTACAACCTTCCAATAGGAAGGAGACCAGAATTGCATACAGTATTCCAACAGTGGCCTAATCAATGGCCTGTACAGCCACAACATGACCTCCCAGCCCCTGTACTCAATACTCTGACCAATGAAGGAAAGCATACCAAACGCCGCCTTCACTATCCTATCTACCTGTGACTCTACTTTCAAGGAACTATGAACCTGCACTCCAAGGTCTCTTTGTTCAGCAACACTCCGTAGGACCTTACCATTAAGTGTAGAAGTCCTGCTAAGATTTGCTTTCTCAAAATGCAACAACTCACGTTTATCTAAGTTAAACTCCACCTGCCACTCCTTAGCCTATTGACCCATCTGACCAAGATCCCATTGTAATCTGAGGTCACCTTCACTGTCCACTACACCTCCAATTTTGGTGTCATCTGCAAACTTACTAACTATACCTCTTAACTGAAAATGTGTTGCTGGAAAAGCGCAGCAGGTTAGGCAGCATCCAAGGAGCAGGAGAATTGACGTTTCGGGCATAAGCCCTTCTTCAGGAATGAGGAAAGTGTGTCCAGCAGGCTAAGATAAAAGGTAGGAAGGAGGGACTTGGGGGAGGGGCATTGGAAATGCAATAGGTGGAAGGAGGTCAAGGTGAGAGTGATAGGCCGGAGTGGGGTGGGGGCGGCGAGGTCAGGAAGAAGATTGCAAGTTAGGAAGGCGGTGCTGAGTTCGAGGGATTTGACTGAGACAAGGTGGGGGGAGGGGAAATGAGGAAACTGGAGAAATCTGAGTTCATCCCTTGTGTTTGGACGGTTCCTAGGCGGAAGATGAGGCGCACTTCCTCCAACCGTCGTGTTGCTATGGTCTGGCGATGGAGGAGTCCAAGGACCTTCATGTCCTTGGTGGAGTGGGAGTGGGAGTTGAAGTGTTGAGCTACGGGGTGGTTGGGTTGGTTGGTCCGGGTGTCCCAGAGGTGTTCTCTGAAACGTTCCGCAAGTAGGCGGCCTGTCTCCCAATATAGAGGAGGCCACATCGGGTGCAGCGGATGCAATAGATGATGTGTGTGGAGGTGCAGGTGAATTTGTGGCGGATATGGAAGGATCCCTTGGGGCCTTGGAGGGAAGTAAGGGGGGAGGTGTGGGCGCAAGTTTTACATTTCTTGCGGTTGTAGGGGAAGGTGCCGGGAGTGGAGGTTGGGTTGGTGGGGGGTGTGGACCTGACGAGGGAGTCACGGAGGGAGTGGTCTTTTCGGAACGCTGATAGGGGAGGGAAGGGAAATATATCCCTGGTAGTGGGGTTCGTTAGGAGGTGGCGGAAATGACGGCGGATGATATGGAGGTCCAAGACCCTCCTCCCTACCTTTTATCTTAGCCTGCTGGACACACTTTCCTCATTCCTGAAGAAGAGCTTATGCCCGAAACGTCGATTCTCCTGTTCCTTGGATGCTGCCTGACCTGCTGTGCTTTTCCAGCAACACATTTTCAGCTCTGATCTCCAGCATCTGCAGTCCTCACTTTCTCCCCTAACTATACCTCTTCTGCTCACATCCAAATCACTTATATAAATGATGAAAGGTAATGGACCCAGCACTGACGCTTGTGGCACACCACTGGTCACAGGCCTCCAATCTGAAGAATAATCCTCCACCACTACCCTGTCCGTTAGTAAATGGCGTTGTTCCACTGAACTTAAGGGCGTTGCCATGGGAATCGAAGTAACGGCTGCAGGTGTGCCTGACATAGTAGGGGAGTGCCCTGCCTGCTGTGCTCCCTTTCCCTTGAATGTCTTCGTTTCAGCTCCAGATCTGTAAAATCTTAATTTAAAAGGGCTCCAGGTATTCTACCTATTTTACAAACTTTCCTGAGTGGTTGGCCAATTGTTTGGGGTGGGGGTTATAGGAGCCCACCTTACCTTACCTGACACAGAGCCCAACACAGCAGACTTTTCAGACTGCCACCATTTTGAATCTCTGAGAAACTATTATAGTTGGCCTGGATCTGCCTTTAACAATTCTACATTCGTCTTCATCAATCTCTTTTGTTTATTTATAACAACCTTGGCAGTTAGTTTTACTGTTTCTTGTTTTTCTGCTCTTTTGTCTTCGTTAGTTCTTTCTGTCTGTTTGAATTTTCACACGTCTTAACTTTATATAAACTTTATCTAAATTGGATAATCTCTGTCTCACTTTGCTTGTTAACATGGTTGCTTAACTATATACATAAAGCTGTTGTCTTTAGAGATTACTTTGGTATTATACCAAATACTTCTCTGAAATGTTTTATTTTCACTGTTTTTTTGTGGGTTTGCTCATTAACAACGCAGCCCAGTTTATTGTCATCGATGCATCATTCATCCCTTCAAATTTTGCATTAAATAAACTTAAAATCTTGGTGTGACTCACACTGATAGCAAATTATTTGTATCATGGTCATTGCTATCAGTAAAAAGGTCTTGCAAGTAATGCCAGCTCCTTATTGGCTCTCTGGGGAATGCTGTTTGAGACATTGCTTTGCATAACAATATTGTTGCTCCTTTAAACAATGGAGTCCTGTACAATAGCATGAATGTTTTCCTGATCCAGTAAAGAACAATGAAAATTTGCTCTTTCAACAACTGCCAAACGAATTGAATTGATTGTCACGTGTATCGAGGCACAGTGAAAAGCTTTGTTTTGCGAGCAATACAGGCAGATAACAGAGTTAAGTAGCATAGATAAGTAAATAATAGGTAAACAGTGGAAAAAACAAACACAGGTACAGGCATATGTTAAGAGTATGAGTTCATTCAGTATTCTTACAACAGTAGGGTAGAAACCGTTTCGAAACCGGCTGGTGCATGTGTTCAGGCCTTCTGCCCTGATGGTAGAGGTTATAGGAAAAACATTGCCAGGGTGGGATGGATCTTTGAGAATGCTGGCGGCCTTTCCTTGACAGCGGGCCTGGTAGATGGATTCCATAGATGGGAGGTTGGCCTTTGTGATTGTCTGGGCCAAGTTCACCGCTCTCTGTATAGTCTCAGATCTTGAATGGTACAGTTGCCATACCACGTAGTGATTCTTCCAGATGGAATGCTCTCGATGGCACACCTATAAAAATTGGCAAGGGTATTTGCTGTCATGCCAAATTTCCTCAGCTGCTTGAGGAAGAGGAGATGTGATAAGAAATTGATTCATACCTGGCCTCACTCTCCTGAGTAGGAGAGTGAGTAGCCAGTGTGAAGGTGTACTGGAATCTTGTGTTGTTTTATACGTTTTGTGTAGGCTTTGCAAGAAACTTATAAAGGTTTATCCAGAAAACGAGTTCAAATTTAAAGGAGAGGGACTTGAAAAGACAAAGGTCTGGTTCTGGAGCTGTGTGATGTGCAGGTTCACAACCCAAATTCTTAGGCAGCAGGTCTTCTCTCAAGAATGTTACCTCTACATCTGAAAAACTCCTATGTTGTCACTAGATCCCATTTGGCAAGTGATGTTTTACACATCTAGAAATGAACATACAAATGAACCTGCTCCATCATTTGGTAGAATCATGGCTGGTGTGATATTTGCACCCCCCCCCCCTTTCTTGTACACCCCCTATAACCTTTAACACCCTTGTTAATCAAGGATCCATCCAAATTGGGTTAAAAATATTCTTGTCCCTGCTGCCACTGCTCTTTGGGTGGCATGGTGGCCCAGTGATTAGCACGGAACCAGGGACCTGGGTTCGATTCCACACACTGGTGATTGTCTGTCAGTGTGGAGTTTACACATTCACCACATCTCTACGTGGGTTTCCTCCCACAGTCCAAAGATGTACAGGTTTGGTGGATTCGCTATGCTAACCTGTCTGTAGTGCCCAGGGATGTATAGGCTGGATGGGAAATCTGGGATTACAGGGCTATGGTAGGGGAGTGGGTCTGGGTGGGATGCTTTTTGGAGGGTCAGTGTGGATCGATGATCTGAACGGCCTGCTTCCACACACTTCAAATTCTATGAAGTGAATTTCATAGACCAATAAACCTCTGAGATAGAAATCTGTATCTCTGCCTTAAATTGAAGATACCTTATCTTTTAAATTAGTTTTCATTCTAGTCCCTCCAGCAAGGGGAAACATTCTCTATTTCCACTTGTCAAGTCCCCTTCAGAATCCTTCATGTGAGACCTTATTGAAACAAGTGCTTAGCAAGAACTACCTCTAGTTGGAGAGTCTAGCTATCAACAGTTGACATTCACTGGCATTACCATTGTTAGGTCTTCCACCATCAACATCCTGGGGTTACTGTTGACCAGAAACTGATTTGGCTATCCAAATCCTGTAAGAAGCTACAAGGATAGCTTTAGAATTGCACAGAGGGTAATGTATCTCTTGTTTCCCCAAAGCCTTATCCACCATCTACAACAAATGAGAGAAGTGTGTGAAACAGTGCTCTTGCCTTGCCCCGAATGGGTGCAGTTCAAACAACATAGGAGAAGTCTGACCTTATCTAGGCCAAAGCAGTATGCTTGATTGACATCCCATCCATCACCTTCAATATTCACTCCTTTCACCACTGATGCACGGTAGTAGCAGTGCATACCATCTACTACATGCACAGCAGCAATTCAGCAAGGTTCCTTTGACAGCACCTTCTAAACCCATGACCCACTTAGCTGGACAAGAGCAGCAGCTGAATGGGAGCACCACCACCTCAAACTCTCACATCCTGATTTGGAACTATATTACTATTCCTTTTATTGTCACTTGGTCAAAATTCTGGAACCTCCTTCTCAACAGCACTGTGGGGGTGGGGGTGGGGTTCATGAAAGCCACCTTATCTGGTGCAGTTAGGGATGGTCGTAAATGCTGGTCTGTTAGCAATACCTATATAGCATTGTTTTATCAAGTACATGACTGTAAACGTTGAACACTATTTCTTTTTATCTGCCTTTTAAATTCTGTGTTTTGGTTTACTTTTTTGTGTTTTATGATGGTGCTGGAGAGTGACGATACTATACACTGTTTTATAACAAAATACACGTGACAACAAATAAATAAAAAAGTTGGAGCTCACAGTTTTAAGTTATAGTTCTTCAACTTGGTGAACAGTGGACAGTTTTCACTTATTTAACTGAAGCGCAGTAGTTTTAAAGTTGACCTTTGCCTTTTTGGTTAGGCAAGGGAGAAATCTTCCAGGGTTCCATTTTTAAATTAATTGAGGGGCTGTGGGTGGGCATTGCTGGGCATTGCTGGCTGGGCAGGCTTTTATTGCCCATCCTCAGTGTTCTTTAGAAGGTGCTGGTGAGCTGTATCCTTGAAACACCAAAGTTCATTTGGTGTCGGTAGACCTATAATATATTTAGGGATGGAGTTCCAAATAATAACAAGCACCCTAGCTGATTTCTCCTGTGCTAAATCAAAAAGGCAGTAAACTCAAATGATTGGGTCAAAATATTTGAAGAAAACAAGAATCAAGAATCAATAATCAAATCAAATCCAGTTTATTCTCAGCTCTGACCTCAAGGGTCAAAATAGATTGCCACTATTGTGGTAAAACAATGGCTACACGCACAAGGATGTAGTGTAATAACCCTGCAAGGAGGCAACAATTTAAAGAAAAGAGGGCAGTTGAGTGAAGATAGGCCAGGGCAGGAAATACCTAACAGTAGTTTATATAAGAACTGGTTGAAAGCTTTGTCAAATGTTGAGAAAATCAAGTGCTACAGAGGGGTTAAATTCAAGACTGTATTGGCTACTCTTTCCTACTTCTAATGAGCTATGAACTGGATTTGTCCTCTTGGACGATTTTTAGTTATGTTGATGCAACCCATTTTCTTAGATACACTTAAATATCTTCTGTACTAATTATTCTTGCAGAAACAATTTGTATTTTTTTTTCTGTATTTCCAGGCACATCGGTGCCCATTAATGCACTTTATCTGAAATAGCTGTATAAATTGTTAACTTTGAACACTACTGGATTAATTTGCATCAGGCTTTTTTTTTTGTGAAGTCACTGTGTGTTTAAACTTCATAACCCAGTTTATAAAACAGCACAGGTTTTTTAAAAATGTGCTGCTGTGTTGGTCAGTGACAGTGTTCCCTTGTGTCTCATTTCATGTTGAGTGAAGCTTTCCAAAACTAACTGAGAGAAAGTTGGACTGAGCCCTAAAATTATGTAGGTCAGAGGATTGTGAGCTCTATTTTGTTCAAAATTCCCCTGTGTGTTACCACAAACCAAACAAAAAACCTCATCTTCATGGTTTATCAGGGTCCATTGTACAGTCAAGTATAAAATCAATTCTGCTTTGAATTTTGTCAGTGATAGAATCATTTTATCTTTGTAACATTTGTTTCATTTGAGTAGTGGAGTGTATCTTGTTGAAGATATGATGAGCAGGACAAATTCAGACCACAAAACCCAGACTGCAGCATTCTCCTGCCTGATTAGTCCTTTCCCCCCATCAGTGTTACCATTGTCTCTAGTGGCTGTGTGCACAGCTCAGAGACATAACCTGAATAAATTTGAAGGCTTTGCCTGTGCTCCTCCTTGGATAATCCATTTTATAAATAGGCCAGCTTAGAAGTTTAAGGTTTAAAACAAACTTTAATTCCCTTGGAAATCCCGTGGACTAATATAAGGTTAAAAATGCTCTTGTGATGTTGCTGTAGTGTCCATACCTCTGAGCTGGATTGATCAGGTTCAGGTCCTGCCACAGAGAAATGTCATAACATGTCCAAAAATGTTTATTTGAAAGAAAAAAAAGTTACAACAATTTTCTCCGGTTATGAAGCAAACATTTGGGGACCAATTTTGAGCAGTCAGGATTGTGGATCTGATAGAAATTTTCTAATGTTGCATTCCCTTGAAGCAAAAGTTAAAATAGAACCAATGCTGGAAATCTGAAATAAAAATAACAAAAAAACTGGACACATTCAGCTGGTCAGATAGCATCTGTGGAGAAAAGAAGTCTTGCTAACATCTGAATCCCAAAATTTGATGTAACTAGAAGTAATGCTGAGATCAAGAAGGTAATGGAGAATGTCAGTAGCAGTGCTTACTTGCTCACTGGTCAGTTTGAGTTGTCTAGAGCCACTCAACTCCTGATCTCATTATAGCCAAACTTCAAACACAGCAAGCGTGGAGTTAAATTCTGGAGGGACAGAGAGTTATTGCCCTTGATTAAGTGTGGCATTAAGGAGCACGAGAGCCACTGGGAAACACGTTGCTGGTTAGAGTCATAATTAGCATAGAGGAAGACAGTTATAATTATTGGAGGTTAACCCTCTGAGCTCCGGGACATCTCTGTAAAAGTTCCTCCCGATAGTGTTATAGGCCCATTCATCTTTAGCTGCTTGATCAGTGACCTTCTCTCCATAACCAAGTCAGGATATTTGCTGATGCCTGCTTAATTGCATACCCTCCTCAGATATAACTCCTCAGATACTGAAGCAGTCCATGTCCAATTACAACAAGACCTGGATAATACCCAGGCTTTACCTGACAAGTGGCAAGTAGCATTCTCCTGGTACCTCCTGGATGTTACTGTTTACCAGAAACTGAACTGGACTAGATACATAAATACTGTCCCTACAGGAATAGGTCAGGGACTTGGATTCCTGCAACAGTATTATCTATATAGATGTGCTCTATAAACCCCTTGAGTTTGTTCTGCTGTTGAATGAGGTCGTGCTGTTCTATACCCTAAATCTATTTGCCTGCTTTTCTTCTTGTGCCGTTATACAGATTGCTTTTAAAATAAAGTTTTCATTTGTCCCAAACGTTTTTTTTAAAGCAGCGTGGATCTTGCAGCTACTGCAGGCTTAGTTAATGATTTATTATAGTTTTATTAAAATTATTACAGTCATTATAGTTATATTAATATAAGATTTTTATTCAGTTTGTTTCATTAACATTCAAAATCAGCCAAACAAAAAGAACTCACTTTTTTTTATAAACAAGCTTTATAGGGTCCACAGTGAATGGCTGAGGTTTATTAATTCTAAATTCAGAAGTTAAAAAAGTCTACATTTGTTTTAGAAGTTTTTTTCTAACATTGCAAAGTTTTTTTTAAACTGAACAGTTTTTAAAAATAAGGAGTTGTCTTTTTGTTCTGGAGAGTTCTACTAGTGGTCACCTCTGGAGAAGATTTTTTTTTCTTCGGGGAATTTATTGGAGAAGAGTTGTTTTTTATTCAGATCAGCTAAGTGGTTGGTTTTATTTACATTGTATGTGTTTGATTATATATACATATATACATATATATATTTTTTCCCTTTTTAAAAGTTTTTGTAGCTAATGAAAGGGAGCATATTTTATATATAGAGTTGTTATTGAAATATCTTTTTTTAGGCTTAGTATTATTAAGGGCAAGTATGAAATATAGAGCAAGATGTCTACTAGATGTAGACAAGTTATTACACTGCAGGATCAATCAGATAGATGGGTGACTGTTGCGAAAAGTAAGAAGGTAGTTCAAAAGTCTCCAGTGGCTATTTCTCTCTCTGTCAAATAGATATTCAGGTTTTGGAACTATAAAAGGGGATTGTCTCTCAGGAAAATGGAAGGGGCAGTCAATTATTGGACACTTGAAAGGATTCTAATGTTAGGCAGTATTTGACAAAATTTAATAGAATTGTTGTTATAGAAGGCTACCCTGTCAGGGGCATAGACAGGAGATCCTGTGGCAGTGAACATACATTTAGGATCATTTGTTGTTTCCTGATGTTGGGATTAAGGACATCTCTAAATGTTTCATGCATATTGTTAAAAGTGTGACTGAGCAGTCAGAAGTTATTGTACACAAAGGAATTACTTTGAAGGAAAATACTAAAGTAACACAGTGAATTTAAGAGGCTAGGTAGAAGATTAAAAATAGTACAAATAGTAATTTCTGGTTTACTCCCAATGTCAAGTTCAAATAAGGGAAGGAACAAAAAGTTAAAGAAGATAAATTAATGGCTGAAGAGCTAGTTTATTGTTCAGGGATTTGGGTTTTTGGATGATTGGAAAGTCTTTTGGGATAGAAAAGACCTGGTCTAACCTAAACTGGAGAGGGACCAAAGTCTTAGTAAGGAGGTTTGCTCATTCCATTAAGGGAGATTTTATACTGATAGAGAGGGGGAGTGGAGGAATTCAGTAGCCGTGTAAACAAAAGGATTGATAGGGAATGTTCTGAATGTGAGGCGAGCACATCAATAGAAAAGAAAGTTAAGAGAGAGTCGGGGTATGTAGTTAAAAATCTCAACACCAGGTTATATCACAACCACCTGATGAAGCAGCAGCGCTCCGAAAGCTAGTGCTTTCAAATAAACCTGATGGACTATAACCTGGTGTTGTGTGATTTTTAACTTTGTCCACCCAGTACAACACCAGCTCCTCCACATCAAGAGTGTGTATTAACTCTGAAGAACTGAATTACATTTATTTCAATGAAAGGGCAGTCTTATACATAAGGCTGATGAACACCTGGTATGTTTAAGAACATGGGATTGGGATGTCATAATTATTACAGGAACTTGACTGAGAGATGGGCAGGATTGGCAACTCAGTGTTCTGGGTTTCAGATGCTAGAGGAAGGATAGTAAAGGAGGCAAGAATGGAGAGGGGAAGGGGTGGTGTTTTTGATTAAGAAATACATTACTGCTTTAACTAGGGAAGATATTTCCAAAAAAATCATCCAGTAAAAATATTTGGGTAAAATGACAAATAAGAAAGGAAAGATCACTTCGATGGGATTGTACTATTGGTTCCCCCAATAGTAAGAGAGAAATTGAGGAACAAATGTAGGGAGGTCTCAGATATATGTAAGATAACAAGGTTGTAATGATGGTGATTTTAATTTTCCAAACATTGACTGACTGGGGCTATCTTCGTGTTAAAGGTTTGGATGGTGAAGAATTTGTCAAATGTGTTCAAGAAAATTTTCTTTATCAATATGTCAATGTTTTTAGTAGAGAAGGAGCAAAAGTAGACCACTTTTAGGCAATACAGCAGGGCAGGTGACTGAAATAAAAGTGGAGGAACACTTTGGGTCCAGTGATCCTTAATTATTAGTTTCAGAAACTTTATGGAAAAGATTCTATAAAAGTTAAGGTTTTTAATTGGATTTTAGTAAAGCCTCTAACAAGATTCTGCAAGGTAGACTAACTGGTAGAATCACGTGGGATTCAGGGCGGGCTTGACAATTGGATACATAATTGGCTTAATGACAGGAGACAGTAATGGTGGAGGATTGCCTTTTTGACCAGCGGCGTTCCACAGGGATCAGTTCTGGATCCTCTTTTGTTTGCCAATTATATAAATTATTTGGATGGTAATATAGAAGGTATGGTTAGTAAGTTTGCAGTTGACACCAAAATTAGTGGCATTGTAGACATGAAGGAGGCTTTCTAAGATTACAAAGGGATCTTGATCAAATGAATCAATGGGCTGAAAAATTACATGTCTATATATTCAGTTAGCCTATATTTTCTGAATGTTTTGATGACATTAAATAAATAAGTGGATTAATGCGTGGTATTGCATTTTGGTATAACAGATAAGGGTAGAGCTTATACAATTAATGGTAGGACCTTGGGTAGTGTTCAGATCGGAGTGGTGCTGGAAAAGCACAGCAGGTCAGGCACCATCCGAGGAGCAGGAAAATTGACGTTTTGGGCAAAAGCCCTTCATCAGGAATGAGGAGATTGAAATGTGATCAAGGAGAGGGTGAAGTTTCATGCAGGATGGTCAAGATATCTACCTTGATTCAACAATGGATTGTTTGATAGATTAATGGTGTGAGTGAAGAGTCAGAAATTAGCTACTTTGCTGTACAATGGGAAGGAGCAACCCACAGCTGGAGATGTCACAGGACTCGACAGTTGTATTTTGCTACTCCCCTGAACTTGGGGCAGGAAGCATTTTAATAACCTCACGATTGAGTGTGGTAGCACATGTACATAAGCGTACTGCTGCATTCATCACCCCATAACTTCCTATATTTTGTCAAGTCTACTCTATCACAACGCCTCACGCGCCACTTAACTTGCATACGCACTCATCTGTCTCTTTCTGTGCATTTTCTTACATTGTTATCTGTCCATTCATTGTATCCATTTACCCTCCTGCAATTTTTTGCCTCTCATTGGGAATCATCTCCACTAATTGCATTGCTTCTGGCAGGAGAGTGAATGCTGTTGTAATTGCTTAAATGTCTGTTCTATTCATGCAAGGGATTGGAGATTAGAACACAAAAGAGTGAAGCAGAGGTGGGCTTTCGTGGGTTTTGCAGCTATCGAGCCATTAACAAGACAATACAGAAGATTGGTGGAGTTTGTCCCTGCCCTTCAGAAATTGGCAGCTCCCAGCTACCTGGTGACGCAATTAAAATTCAGTGATCCACATGAAATCCACCACTCAGCGATGTTGACAAAATTTCACCAGCAAGTGAAATAAGATATTCATAATAGGTTACATCATGCTTACCTTACCTGTATTGCCATAGATCACAGTGTACACATCTACTATTGAAGCTTCCAAAAGGGTTGGGGAGGCACCTTATGCACTGAGTATACAATATGGATTGTTGTTGTGGATGGTTGTCATTTTCAAAAGTGAAAAAGAACACCAGTAATTGATCATAAATTCATGTACGTGGTTTAACCTTTAACCATAATCAATATATTTTACATTTGTCAAACTCAGAAGATATTAAAAAAAGCATCAAATATTTTGACTTTGGCTCTGACATTATCATAAGAATCTGATTCTAGTATGGATTTGGCACTTTCTTTTTCAGAATCATCATACCTCTGCAACAAGTCATTTTCCTGTCTATATATTCAGTTAGTCTATATTTTCTGAATGATTTGATGACATTAAATGTATTAATCGTTTCCCACATTTGACAATGAAGCTGCACAAAACAAGCAGCAGGGCAAATGCTTATTTATGTTCTTCAAGGTTTTTTTTCTGCATTAACCATCTACCTGTTCCATGGGGTGGAACGGTGGCTCCGTGGTTAGCATTGCTGCCTCACAGCATCAGGGATCTGGGTTCAACTCCAGCCTCAGGTGACTGTCTGTGTGGAGTTTGCACATTCTCCTCATGTCTGTGTGGTTTTTCTGAGTGCTCCAGTTTCCTCCCACAGTCCAAAGATGTGTAGGTTAGGTGGATTGGCCATGCTAAATTGGCTGTAGAGTCCAGTGACCTATAGTGTAGGTGGATTAGCCATGGGAAATGCAGGGTTACAGGGATAGAGTAGGGGAGTGGCCTGAGTGGAATGCTCTTCAGAGGGTAGGTGTGGACTCTTTGGGCTTAATGGCCTGCTTCCACACTGGGCGGATTCTGTGATTTGACACAACATGATCTTTGGGCAGCATGCTTGAGGCATGCATCCAAAACTTAAATTTGGCTGTAAAATCTGAATCTGAACATGTTGCCCACAAATAAGCTGCATTCTCTATGTAGGCCACTGGGGTACATATTATTCACACCCATTATTCATCCATAACTTCACCCCATCCTCATCTGTCCAATTGTTCGAGTGGACATTGAGATTTGATGGCCAGATCTGCCCTTCACAGTTGCAGGTGGGCCAGTCTTTTCTGGGGACCCCACAGGTTGCCAACCACCGAGAATGCCAGTCTGAACAGTCTGCCTCAAACCTTGCTGGAGCTAAGGATTGGAGGGCTGTGACAAAATATGACTTTAAGTTATTTAAAATATTTTGTCCTTTTCTTTTAAAATGAAGGAATGTTGAGACAAAGGTGATAAGTGGTCTGTTCCAAGCTAATAAAGTAAACAACTTGTGAGGCCTTGTTTTTTTTTTAAAAACATTGGAACAATAGAAGCAGCCTGAAGGAGTGGGATCAAGCTCCCACAGAACCAACGTTTTAGTTTAACTTTCAGCAGTTGCTAGGATCTTGAAGCTCAATGTGGAACCTGTAATTCCTCTGTCTTATGGCTAAATGCTGGGGTTCTCTTCCCACTGCTGAAATTGGATACTTTATTGAATTTGCCTTTGCTAATATCCTTTATGGGATATTGTATTAGAACAGTTGCTGTTCAATAGTTAAATAATCTTTTCTGTTATGTTTTCCAATAGAGTTGTTACTCCAGTTCTTCGTTCTTTTATTTGTATTTCACCTCTAGTGTAAGAATAAAGTTTGTTTCGCTTCAAACATGGCAGATTGACTTGTCGAATTGCAGCCAGAACACAATGCCTTACACTTGCCTTTAAAGTAAGAAAAAGTTAGGGTCTAGGCTATGTCTGTCCTATAATTTGAGGGTATTTGGTCTGGTCCATGACGGTGCACAAAAATGACAGTAAAGGAAGGGTCAAAATTCTGTTGTGACTTTAATACATAGGAGTGTATTTGTTACTAATCACTGTTAACCTCTTTCCTGCATTTCCTTGCTCCTTGTTGGTTTTGAGGGATCAAAGTTGCCTTTTAACTTGCTCAGTCATGAGTTAGATGTTGTGAATTGATGTGGCTGAGAGAAGGTCAGCTGTTTCTTTGAAGGGCAGCTTTGTGTCAATGAGAAAGTGGGATAAGAATGTTTTTAGGGACATGTGTAAGAGTGGTGATCATATGTTCTTGTGACACTAATTCAGTAATACATAGAACATAACAGCGCAGTACAGGCCCTTCAGCCCTCGATGTTGCGTCGCCCTGTCATTTTAATCTGAAGCCCATCCCACCTACACTATTCCATGTACATCCATATGCCTGTCCAATGACGACTTATATGCACTTAAACTTGGCGAATCTACTACCGATGCAGGCAAAGCATTCCATACCCTTACGACTCTGAGTAAAGAAACTACCTCTGACATCTGTCTTATACCTATCTTCCCTCACTTTAAAGTTGTGTCCCCTCGTGTTTGCCGTCCCCATACTTGGAAAAAGGCTCTCCCTGTCCACCCTATCTAACCCTCTGATTATCTTGTATGTCTCTATTAACCTCTCAACCTTCTCTCTAACGAGAACAGCCTCAACTCCCTCAGCCTTTCCTCGTAAGACATTCCTTTCATACCAGGCAACATCCTAGCAAATCTCCTCTGCACCCTTTCCAAAGCTTCCACATCCACCTCATAATGCGGTGACCAGAACTGTACACAAAAACTCCAAGTGTGGCTGTACCAGAGATTTGTACAGCTGCAGCATGACCTCCTGGTTCCGGAACTCAATCCCTCTATTAATAAAGGCCAAAACGCTCTATGCCTCCTTAACAACCCTGTCAATCTGGGTGGCAACTTTCAAGGATCTGTGTCCATGTACACCGAGATCTCTCTGCTCATCTGCACTGCCAAGAATCCTACCATTAGCCCAGTACCTTGCATTCTGATTACTCCGGCCAAAGTGTATCACCTCATGCTTGTTCACATTAAACTCCATTTTCCACCTCTCATCCCAACTCTGTATCCTATCTATGTTTCTCTGTAACCTACTACATCCTTCTTCACTATCCACAACTCCACTGACCTTAGTATCATCCGCAAATTTACTAACCTACCCTTCTAAGCCCTCATCCAGGTCATTTATAAAAATGACGAACAGCAGTGGACCCAACACCTACCCTTGCAGTGCGCTGCTAATAACTGGACACCAAGATGAACATGTTCCATCAACTACAGCCCTCTATTTTCTTTGAGCAAGTCAATTACTGATCCAAACTGCTATGTCTCCCACAATCCCATTCCTCTGCATTTTGTATAATAGCCTACTGTGAGGAACCTTATCGAGCACCTTGCTGAAATCCATATACACCACATAACCCGTTTACTCTCATCTATCTGTTTGGTCACTTTGTCAAAAAACTCAATAAGATTCGTTAGGCACGACCTACCCTTCACAAAACCGTGCTGACTGTCTCTGATCAGATTATTCTTTTCTAGATGGTTATAAATCCTATCTCTTATAACTTTACCAACAACTGAGGTGAGACTCACTGGTCTGTAATTACCAGGGTTGTCTCTGCTACCCTTTTTGAACAAGGGAACCACATTTGCTATCCTCCAGTCCTCAGGCACTATTCTTGTAGACAATGATGATTTGAAGATCAATGCCAAAGGCTCGGCAATCACTTCCTAGGATAGATCCCATCTGGCCCAGGGGACTTGTCTATGTTCACAATCTGCAGTATTTCTAATAAGTCTTCCTTGTGAACCTCAATCTCTTCTAGTCTAGATGCAGGTATCTCTGTATCTTCCTCACCAACATTTTCATTTTCTATAGTGAACACTGTCGAAAAATATTTATTTAGTGCTTCCCCTATCTCCTCTGACTCCACACACAACTTCCCACTATTATCCTTGATTGGCCCTAATTTAACTCTCGTCATTCTTTTATCCTAACATACCTATGGAAAGCATTCGGGTTAACCCTGATCCTATCCGCCAACAACTTCTCATGTCCCCTCCTGGCTTTTCTGAGCTCTCCCTTTTTAGGTTTTTCCTGACTTCCCTGTAACCCTCGAGCGCCCTGAGTTTTCATATTTTGTCCTAACATAAGCCGCCGCTTTCTTGACCAGGGATTCCACTTCCTTAGTAAACCACGGCTCACACGTTCTATATCTTCCTGCCTGCCTGACAGGTACATTCTTATCCAGGACACACAGGAGCTTTTCCTTGAATAAGCTCCACATTTTTAATGTGCTCATCCCCTGCAGTTTCCTTCCCCATTCTACGCTTCCTAAATCTTTCCTAATTGCATCGTAATTTCTCTTCCCCCAGCTGTAACTCTTGCACGGTGGAGTACACCTAACCCTCTCCATCACTAAAGTAAACCTGACAGAATTGTGATCGCTGTCTCCAAAGTGCTCACCTACTTCCAAATCTAACACCTGGCCAGGCTCGTTACCCAGTACTAAATCTGGGGTGGCTTTGCCCCTTGTAGGCCTGTCTACATACTGTGTCAGGAAGCCCTCCTGCACACGCCGGCCAAAAACTGACCCATCTATAGTACTCGTACTGTAGTGATCCCAGTCAATATTTGGATAGTTGAAGTCCCCATGACAACTACCCTGCCTCTCTCACTCCTATCGACAATCATCTTTGCTGTCCTTTCCTCTACATCTTTGGGACTATTCAGAGGCCTATAGAAAACTTCCAGCATGGTGACTTCTCCTTTCCTGTTTCTAACCTCAGCCCATACTACCTCAGTTAACGAGTCCCCAAACATCCTTTCTACAACGGTAATATTGTCCCTGATCAACAATGTCACACCTCCCCCTCTTTTACCATCTTCTCTGTTCTTACTGAAACATCTGAATCCTGGAACCTGCAACAGCCATTCCCGTCCCTGCTCTATCCATGTCTCCGTAATGGCCACAACATCGAAGTCCCAGGTACCAACACACGCTGCCAGTTCACCCACTTTATTTCGGATGCTCCTCGCGTTGAAGTACACACACTTCAAACCAGGTTCTCGCTTGCCAGTGTCAGATACTTGATTTGTGAACTCCCTACTCTCATCCTCTTCTGTACCTGTCCTACAATTTTGGCTCCCATCCCCCTTCTGTATTAGTTTAATTCCACCATAATAGCTTTAGTGAATTTCCCACCCAGGATATTAGTAGTAGTAGTAGTCCTAAATACATTTCTGATAGCAGTGCAGGTAATTGGTAATGGATTTATTATCATCTTTCTCCCCTCTGTTTTCTGATTCATCTGGAGAGAATCTGCACGTGTCCATGTTCTTCCTATGGGTCCAAAACCTATTGTTATGTAATTTGCAGATTGCAGCACACCACACAAATTCTCAACATATAGGCTATGCTGAGCGGAGTCCCAGGGTTTGTAAAGGCACTTGACAACTGGTAGTCATGTGAGTACTTTCGTAATGCTGTTGGACGTATAGAACATAGAACAGTACAGCACAGTACAGGCCCTTTGACCTCAATGTTTTGCCAATTGTTTTACCCTACTCTAAGATCAAATTAACCTGCGTACCCTTCATTTTACTATCATCCATGTGCTTATCCAAGAATTGCTTGAATGTCCCTAATATATCTGACTGTACCATCACTGCTGGCAGTGCATTCCACACTCCCACCATTCTGTGTGAAGAACCTACCTCCGACATTTCCCCTAAACCTTCCTCCAGTTACCTGAAAATTATGCCCCCTTGTGATAGCCATTTCCGCTCGGGGAAAACATCTCTGGCTATCCACTCTATCTATGCCTTTCATCATCTTGTACATCTCTGTCAAGTCATCTCTCATCCTTTGCTCCAATAAGAAAAGCCCAAGTTCCCTCAACTTTTGGTCATAAGACATGCCCCCCCCCATCCAGGCAGCATCCTGGTAAATCTACTCTGCCCCCTTTTAAAGCTTCCACATCCTTCCTATAATGAGGTGACCAGAACTGAACTCTATATTCCAAATGTGGTCTAACTAGGGCTTTATAGAGCTGCAGCTCTTAAACTCAATCTCCCTGCTAATGAAAGCCAACACACAATACGCCTTCTTAGCAACTCTGTTTACTTGAGGGATTTATGGACATGGACCCCAAGATTCTGGTGTTCCTCCACACTGCCAAGAATCCTGCCTTTAACCCTGTAATCTGTATTCAAGTTCAACTACATGTAAAGAGCGGCATGGTGGCACAATGGTTAGCACTGCTGCCTCTCAGCGCCAGAGACCCGGGTTCAATTCCTGCCTCAGGCGACTGTGTAAACTCCACACAGTCATTCTCCCCATGTCTGCATGGGTTTCCTTCGGGTGCTCCAGTTTCCTCCCACAGTCCAAAAATGTGCAGGTTAGGTGAAGGGGTAAATGTAGGGGAATGGGTCTGGGTGGGTTGCGTTTCGGTGGGTTGGTGTGGACTTGTTGGGCCGAAGGGCCTGTTTCCACACTAAGTAATCTAATCTAATCTAAACCAAAATGATTCAGTTCACACTTTTCCAGGTTGAACTCCATCGCCACTTCTCACCTCAGCTCTGCATCTTGTCAGTGTCCCATTGCAATCTACAACAGCCCTCCACACTTTCCATAACTCCACCAACCTTTGTGTCAGCAGCAAACTTACTAACCCACCCTTCAACTTCCTCATCTAAGTCAAAATATAAAAATCATAAAGAACAGAGGCCCCAGAGCAGATTCCTATGGTACACCACTGGTCACTCATCTATACCAGCCAGCCAATTCTCTATCCAGACAGCCAAATTTCCCTGTATCCCATGTCTGTTTACTTTCTGAATGAGCCAACCATAGAAAAACTTATCAAACACTTTGCTAAAATCCATATACGCCATATCGACTGCCCTACCTTCATCAATGTGTTCTGTTGGTTGGGTTTCTGATGAGTGCCATCAGCTACATTGTATACCTTGTTCTCCCTCTGACCTATTTGCAGGTCCAAAGTCAGTTAATTTAAAGTTTGAAGAGGGGGAAGTACGAAATGACTATTCTGTGACAATCATTGTTTTGTGGATCTGTGCCAGCTGTACATTTGCCAATACTTGGATCTGGGAGTGCCTGGATTTCTATGTGTAACCTATAACTGTTGGGATTCAGCCAGAGTTGTAAACCTAAGTGCATCTGACTGGCAATCAGGTGAAGCACAATTAATTGCTGGCTGTAACAAAGTCCCACTGACCTGCCTTACACATTTATAGGCCATTGAGAAGACCCTGGATATGTTTGTGTCAGAACTCTGGGAGAATGTAGTGGCATTCTTGTTGCTTTTTAAGCCTCCCATACACACATACACAAACATACTCATCTCACATTTTGCTGTCCCTTCACTGAGAACGACTGAATTGTGGCCTTACTCCTCAGGGGAGTTAGAAATCAGTTTTGTGTTAGCTAATGCAAATTACTTGCTGCCAAACAGGTTAAGCCATCTTGTAATCTATTTTGGAGTAGGGAATGTTTAAAAAAACATATTGCAAATACTTGGCATGTGAGGCAGCATACATAAGGAGATCAGAGCAGGGGAGATAATTGAAGTGAAACACTGATTCTCATTTCTTTATTCCCAGATGTTGGCTGACCTACTGAGTACAATTCAGCATTTGCAACCTTCTGGTTTCCAACTTCTGGATTCTTTGCCTTTACAGTAAATGGGTATTTTAGAATGTGGTGGATTGTAGAGTTTAAAAACAAACCAGATTTTTTTTTGCAAATGTGGTTTACAAAAATTTGCTACTTCAGAGCTTGTTTGGTGGTTCTTTGAAGATGCCGGGGTGTGATAAATAATGGATGACACTTTTTTTTCTCCCCCGTTGCATGTCATGCTAGCATTCTTTTTTTCAGTTTGACCTTGTAGTTGGGAAGATGAATTAAAAATTAGTTTGCTGCCTTGCAGGGTTCTGACATTGCGATGGTGAGTGTGTGTATATAATGTATGCAGTGCAGGGGCTTTCATGTTGCGCTGAAGCAAGGAAGCAGCAACTGTCACTCTCACAGTCACACTAAAACTCATTATGGTACTGGAATGACTCAGTGTGATGGATGCTCTGAAGAATCCCATTAATCCATGTGAATACACCTGGGGTTAATCATTAAAAATGCACACGTTTTAATGCCTGTCACTAACAGGGGCTTTTGGACATTGAACACTGATGTGAACTGAAAAGAATGCCTTGAGTACTTTTTGAGATTTGTTTTGACTGATTTTGAATTTGTAAGCACATTCTAAATCTAATGCAGAACAATGTGTCTAATCTGCAGCTCATCTCTCTTCCACTGACTGGGATATAAATGTCAAACATCTCCTGGTTAGGATATTTCATGCAGTCATGGAGAAGCTGCAATTTTTGTTCTGTTCCTCTCTTAAAATAAACTGCAATTATCAGTCAGTCTGCTCTTTCCAGTGCCAACTGAGATTAGTAACTCTGAACTCTTGCAGGTGGCCTGGAGTGATCTCCCAAGGGCCATCTGTCAAGATTTCTTTTGGTGTTGAATGTTTGCCGCCTTAAAAATCATTTTAACCAAGTTACGTATTGGAGCCACGCCAGATGAAGTGTCAAGTATCTGAATCACACAGCTGAGTATAGCTAAATGGCAATTGTTTCATCCCAAGTTTAAGAATAAAAGTGGTAGCAATCAAAATAATAAATGGAACTTGTTATAACACTGTTAAATTGGCATCTTGAAGTGTTCACTTTGTAACTGTAAAGGTACCTAGTGCATAGTTTTATTAATATGTATGTACAGAGCTTTGTTTTAATTCTGTGCATTAATGTAGTGTTTTCTCACACCTTGACAGTGTCTCTAAGGACATTGTATTCTGATTGGCATGGATTGGTTGGATTAAAGAGACAAAAATAGAAATTGCTGGAAAAGCTCAGCAGGTCTGGCAGCATCTGTCGAGAGAACTCGAGTTAACATTTTGCGTCGCGTCACCCTTCCTTAGAACTGACAGCTATGAATGAAAATGTCGATTTATATGCAGGAGGGGGTAAGGAATAAGTGACAGGTGAGGATAGAGCCCAAAGACAGTGAAGAGCAATTGGACAGACAAAAGAGTGGATAGCGATTTGGCTAGGAGGGTGAATAGCTGTTCAAAGGGACTTTTAGTGGTTAGCGATGGGTGGTGTGTAATAGTACGCTGGACTGCAGGGTATCTTTCTGTGCTGTATGACTCTGACTATATTACTAATCACAGCAATACTATGTTGCTGGAACCCGAAGCCATTTTGTGTGATAAGATTTCTAAAAGCAGTAAAGTTATTGATTTTTCACATGCGAGAGGAGCTTATCAAGATGTCTCAACCTGACTAGTGATGCTCACTGAATTTATCAGCACGTGACCGTTGTGTGCTTTTTTGGAAGAATCAAATGCAGTGCAACATCTGAATTATAGAGAAACTGATTTTTCTTGTTGACATGTTTAAATTGTGGCAGTTGTAGAAATAAACATTTTCATTTAGTCTTTTTAATATGCAGTTAGTATGATTCGTGTTTAGTGGATCAACATGGAATTTGATACTTGACAGCCAATAGATCATTTTCTTTTTGTACTTTTTAGATGAGTGAATAAGTGAAAGAAAACTTTGTCTATCATCTCGTTGCGCCCTTGGGATATCTTAACATACTTCACAGATAACTGATGACCTCTGAAGTATAGTTATCTTTATGCTGTCGGTAATGCTGCAGAATTTGCACATTTTATTTTGGTGCGAGAGAAACTTTGTTCAGTTTGTTACAGCTGCAAAGCAGATAGCTTAGCCATTAAAAATTACAGTGTGGGATACTCGCATCAGATAGCTTATTTCATTGGTTTCATGCTTGTATCCTTGTACAATAAACAAATAGTAAATGTGTTCAGTTGGAATAAGCTGGTGTGTTTGTGTTAAAACAGATTGAGGCATTTCACATGACAAAGCATTCATCAAAACGTTAATATGAAGATTTGCTTCAGGATGAGTGAGATTTATGAATATTGCCCTCCATAAGCTGAATTCTTCCCATTCTTCTTTGCAGTACTGTTTGGGAGAATCCAAAGGTGTGAATGCAAGCAAATGTTGGCTGCAGGTTTACATGAAGCATATGGGAGAATTCTGTCAGCCTCTCCCTTCACAAACTCATTTTATGACCTCAGATTTACATCTCTATCCAACCTTTCCCACTATTAGCACTCCCTTGTCTTTTGCGCTGCATGCCCCCACCATCTGTTCCACTTGCTGTTCCTCCCCCCCCCCACTTTGTCAACAGCATAATAAATACCAGTTACTAGCTCCATCCACTTGCGAACCCAGGACTCAAAACATTACCTCTGTTTCTCTTTGTACAGATGCTGCCTGACCTCCTGAGTGGCTGCGCAAATAATATAATTATTTACACATTAGCCTGGTGCTGATTTGTTTCCACCCAGTATATAGCTAATATTGGATCTACTTGTTTGGTGCACTAAACAATTGTATATAATAGTTCTGCTGTGAGATTGACTCAAGTGGCCGTCCTGATTAGAACTGACTCAGTCTCACAAATAAAGTAATCCTTCTTTTGTTCTGGGAAAATTTAAGTTTAGAAATTCGCATTAGAACGATTAGGCTTTATGACTGCTAATTTCCTTATTTCTACAGTAAGGATGGACGTCTCCTCCTTCAGCTAAAGATTCCTTTGCTCTGTGTTTACATTGACCTCAAACCCAGTCTGTCACATTCACTGTGCTTCTGCCTTCATTCTTTCTTCATCCACTTGGAGCTGTGATGGTGTCCCCATGTCATCACCTTGCATCTCATTAGCTCCTTATGTGAAACCAGCTTCTGTCATGTCTCCCAGTTCCCAAACATTATCCTAACACAGGATCGCATTCTGTTCTCTTTTCTTCATCATATTCCAGAGTGGTTCTTTTATCCATGGTGCATGGGTTTACTCTTCTACCCAAATCACAAGACTCCGTGTTTTTCATTTCCATACACAGGCAGAACCCTGTCCATTTGTGCCTCTCGTGTTGTCATCCAGAACAGCAAACACCTTTTTATTGTGAAATATTTATCTGGTAAATTCTAAACTGTCTTCATGTTGCAGTCTCCTCTCTAGTGAAAACAAGCATGGATAAAGTGGTTGATGAGCACCACCTTACTGCTTGCAAGAGTGACCCTATTGTCATTTTAGCAGGGTATTACATGTATTTACTTTCTATTGTGATGATACTGTGGCTTTAAGAGGTGTATTTTGTCCCTTTTTTGTGAAGAACGGTTTTACAGCAGAGATAAGTACTTGGATGTGAAGTAAACAGCTTGTGAGGCCATGGGGTGTTTTTTTAAAAAAGTTGGAACAATAGAAGAAGCCTGAATGGGTGGGGTCAAGCTCCCACAGAACCAACGTTTTTAGTTTTGTCATTTTTCAGTGGCAGTTGCTGCTCAGGTCTTGAAGATGTGGAAGCTGATTCTTCCTCCCGCTTATAGCGGGGGTTCACTTCCTGCTGCTGGAGTTGCACATGAGACAATCTGTTTTTCTGAATTTGCCTTTGTCAAGGGTGTTGTTTATGGGATGTTACTGTATTAGAACAGCAGTTGTTTAGTTGGTAAATAATCTATTATTCTATTAAGTCTTACAATAAAGTTAATTATTCAAATTTCTTCCTTTTGTTGTAATTTAACCACAGTATATGAATAAAGTGTGTTTTTCTACAACACTAAAGAATCAAGTGGCACCTGGAATGAAACACCTGGCACTTGCCTTTAAAATAAGGAAGTTACGCTCTAGGATATCTTAAAATATTACAAGATAGTTGTAAGCTCGATGAGCAGCACTTCATTTTCTCTTTGTACTGTGCACCCCTCATGCTTCGACATTGGCAGCAAACATTTCAGAATAGGATTAGAGCTTGAACCTTCTCTGTAATGTTGGCAGTGTAGGACCACTGTGTTTGACTTTCTGCAGATGGGCACCAGGAAGAGCTTGAGTTGGGGGGATGCTTTGAAGTAAACCTGCAAAATGAGGAGTTGGTAGTATAGTGTTAATGTTTTTGAATCAGTAATCCAGAGGCTCATACAAATGCCATGAAGGCAGAGGTTCCAATCCCATTATGAGATCTCATGGAATTTAAACTCAGTTTATAAATTTTGAAATATAAAGCTAGCCTCACGAATGGAAACATGACACTACTGCATTGGTTCCAAAAACTATATGACTTGCTTCTATCATTACCAGCTGTAACCTATATATAACTCTAGACCATGACAAGACTATGGTGAACTGACTGATCTCCAGATATTGTCTGACCTGTTGAGTATTTGTACATTTTATGCTTTTGGTTCGAGTATTTGCAAGGATCAGCCTGTGCAGAATATCTATTTTCAGTAATTGGACAATTTCACCTTGCTTGCAAAATGTGAACCAAATGCTTTGTCACAGTAGCATAATATTTGATTTAGTTCATTCCTGCTTGGTTATTAGCTTTATAATTTTGCATTTAGCCTCCATTATTGGATTTTTTTGATACAGAGCTGTAACAGCTGTGTCCAGGTGCCTATGAATGCTGCTTGTTTTTAAGCAGTATAACAGATTCTGCTGGAGTAGGTCATTTTCAGTGTTCAATTTTGGTTTGAACATAATGGTTACTTTAGACGTTTTCTTGCTGCTCATGGCTATTTTGTAAGTCTTTGTTGCATCGTTACCACCCGTTTAATCCCATGGAAGCAACCTTTCCACATCTACCTTGTCAAGATCCCTAAGAATGTTGTATGTTTCCGTAAGTTTGACACTCTCCTCAAAATTCCAATGACCAGTCCTTATTGACAGTCCCTCTAAATCTGTGATTATCTAATTAACCTTGTCTGGATTACCTCCAATACCAGTGTACTCTTTTGGTAATTGGCCCAGAATTATTCACAGTATGCCAGGTATGGTCTGAGTAGTGCTTTCTTTATTTTTTGTGTCCACCCACTACCAGAGCCGGTTCTGCGGCGCACAAGGCCTGCACTAAGCGTTCGAGGCTTTAGGGAGTGCTCAGGCAAGGGTCAACCTGCATCGTTCCTAGCAACACCCAAGGGAGCCAGGCAACTTGGAACTCTCTTTTATTTTTTACACAAGTGCTTGTGGAGGGACGGCCGGATTCAACGTGGAGTTTGCCCGCCCTCCAAAAGTGACAAGAGACCTTCGCACAGGCCTCTGACCAACTCTTAGAACAGACGGAAAGGGTTGGGTAAGTCTGTCAAAAATTAGACTTCAAAGAGCTCTTTGGCATGCATCCAAAACTGCCATTCAAGTGTTTATTTTTGTGTTCCATTCTCTTTGCAGTGAAGGCCAACATTCCATTTGCCTTCCCTATTACCTGTTGAATTTGTATGCAGATTTTGTGATTTTTATGCATGAGGATTCCCAAATCCCTCTAATCTGCAACTTTCTCCATTTAAATAATATTCAGCTCCTCTAGTCTTTCTGCCAGACCTCAAATTTCCCTATGTTATATTTCATCTGCCAAGATATTTGCCCACTTGCTTAACCTGCCGATTTCTCTCTCTAGCCTTTGTGTCATCCTTGCTACTTGCATTGCCACCTGTTTTTGTAGGTTTTCATGGGATTTCATTAGCTACAGAGGTATGGTCTTGCAAATTCAGTAAATTTATATCCGTGTATATCTATACAACGTTACAACTCTGATGTTATGTAAGATTTCGTTCATTGTAAATGTATCTTGAGCATTGATGTTTGTGTGTTTGAAATTAAAATTTATTTTGCTATTTGTAAATATTTATTCATAAGTAGAAACTTGATGTGTTCTGCTTGTAAGTTTGCTCGCTTAGCTGGAAGGTTTATTTTCAGACATTTCATCACCATACTAGGTAGCATCATCAGTGAGCCTCTGGTGAAGCGTTGGTGTTATATTTATTTTATTTGTGAGGAAGGACACCACTTTGATTGGGACAACATATCAATCTTAGGACAATCCCAACAGAGAGATACATGAGAATTCTTAGAAGCATGGAATTCCAACCAGAACTTTATCAACAAACACATCAACTTGGACCCCATCTACCACAGTCAGAGGGGAAAAAAAACAGGAAGTGAAATCACCAACACAGGAAATGAAATTGACACTGGAAATGGCAACAGTGCAAGGAAACCTAAACACATAAATAGAAAGCGGGACATAACACCAACGGTTCAACAGAGGCTCACAGATGATGTTGCCTAGTGTAGTGACAAAATGTCTGAAAGCTAAACTTCCAGCTCAGTGAGCAAGCTTACATCAGAGCCTCAACCTGAGCTACAAATATTCTCAAAACTCGCTAGAAGCTTAATATAATTGGGGGCAGAGGCCTGTGATTTCCAAGTTCGCTTTGTACAACTGCAAAATTTAATTGTGTTAGCAAATTAAGTGTACTGTATGTTATGTGTCTGAATGGGTTTATGGTTGCACAACAGCAGAATAATTTGGTTTCCAATAGTGTAATTGATTACAGAAGTAAATCCTAAGTAGCTTGAAACCTGGGTTTGTTAATGCTGTTTAAAATCTCCAATGATTTGTTAACTGTTGCTGCCTGTTTGTACTTTTGTATGCAAGCCTGATTTCCTCTTTCATTTTGCTCATATTTTTGTGTTAACCTTAGCCGTTGCATATTGTTTTATCCACATTTCACATTCAGGTTTTTCTGTAAACATGATATATTGATAGGCTTAGCCAATAAGATACTATTGTGCTTTTAACTGCATGACCACCAATTTCTGGAAAAGGAATGTCCTTTTAGTAACTTAAATTTATAAAGTTAAAAAAAATGTACTATCAGTTGGATGCACCTTTCATATTAACATGTTTAAACTGTGAATTATTCAAATCATTTATTTACTTTGTCTTTCAATGCCCTCATTACAGCCTTTTCTTTTACTTAAAATAGGTCCTCTGCTCTTTCAGAAGCTTGGGCTTAGACTTGTCACGTACTAAGAAAATTAATCATAGCTGAACAAACCTAGTGCATTCAAGATCCATAAAACATTTTGTGTTAAAGTGTTATCGAAATGCAATTTGTTACTATGTACTACTCTATTTATTCAGCTGATTTTAAAAAAAAACAACTTTGCCTTTCAAATTTAAAAAATATCTAGTATAAATGAATTATTGAAGAAATAAATTGTTTGATTAAAGCTTTTTGTCTTGCACTCATCAGGACAATTCATAAGAAATTGTGTAAGAGGAGGGTGCTGATTTTTATTTTAAGTGGACTCTTGATTGACGAAGACATTGCCATAGTGTATGTGTTAGTTAGATGACTGACAGTTAATGGCTGAGCTTTGTTTAAATTTTAAAGCAGGCAAATTGAGTATGATTGCTCAAAGCTTTATCCTGAGAGGAAAGGCAGAGAATGACTATTTATTTTGTTGAGGTGGAACAAGCACAGTTTCTGGGCATGTTCTTTTAATCTGCAAAGTACAGGGTCTTGTGTATTACAAATCTAATTTTTATAGTATGTATGAACTGCAAACTATAAGTCTGACGAATATTCCTAAATTTGTTATCAGCATAATTCATTGTCACTACTGAATTATGTGTCAAATATTTTCCAATTGTAGAATCACATCTAATGTCAGCTGTTGTGTTTGCAAATGTGCCTGGTTGGATATGGGAGTTGTCTGTTGTGAACAACTGAAGAGATATGATGTTTGTTAAAATGTTTAGGATATATGGCCTGCATACCTAGCATCGTACTGGCCTCTGTATTCCTAATACCTATTACTACTGGATGTAAGTTTGCTGGTTGAGCTGGAAGGTTGGTTTTAAGATATTTTGTCACCATATTAGATAACATCATCATGAGCCTTTGGTGAAGCACTGGTGGTATGGTCAGCTTTTTTTTTGTTTAGGTTTGCTTGGATTGGTGATGTCATTTCCCATTGCAACATAATTTCCTGTTTTTTTTTCTCGGGGGTGGTAAATGTGATCCATGTCAATGTAAGTGTTGATAGAGTTCCAGGTGGAGTGCCATGCTTCTAGGAATTCTCGCATGTGTCTCTGTTTGGCTTGTTCTAGGATGGGTGTGTTGTCCCAGTCAAAGTGGTGTCCTTCCTCATCTGTACGTAAGGATACTAGTGAGAGTGGGTCATATCTTTTTGTGGCGAGTTGCTGTTCATGTATTCTGGTGGCTAGTTTTCTGCCTGTTTGTCTAACGTAGTGTTTGTTATAGTTCTCGCAAGGTATTTGGTAAATGACATTAGTCTTGCTTGTTGTCTGTTTGGGTCTTCCAAGTTCATTAGCTGCTGTTTTAGTGTGTTGTTGGGTTTGTGGGCTACCTTGATGCCAAGGGGTCTGAGTAGTTTGGCAGTCATTTCCGAGATGTCTTTGATGTAGGGGAGAGTGGCTCGGGTTTCTGGACCTGTCTTATCTGCGTGTTTGCAGGAAATGACATCACCAACCCAGGAAACCTAAATACATAAATTAAAAGTGGGCCATACCACCAGTGCTTCACCAGAAGCTCACTGATTATGTTACCTAGTATGGTGACAAAATGTTTGGAAACGAACCTTCCAGCTCAGCGAGCAAACTTACATCCAGAACCTTAACCTGAGCTACAAATCTTCTCAAAACTCGCTAATCCATTGCTACTTTATGATAGGCAGAAGATCTTTTTAGCTTGTTGGTAGCATCCAAACAATGGCACACTCTATTCTTTGAATTCATGAATACTCAATGGTGTAGCTCAGAGATGGCTGGCCTTCTGAAAGATGTGAGAAAGAAACTTGTAATTGACTGAGCAGCAGCTCAAGCACCGAATGTAATTGCTCAGGCCCATCGATGTCAGTATCAGAAAGATTCTCAGCTATCATTTAGTCAACAGTCAGTCATTTTCAGGAATAGAGTCACCCCCCCCCCCCCCCCCCCCCCCCCCACGCGCACACGCACACACACACGTTAACATGCACACGCACTTGCTCTCTTGTACTCGGTGTGGACTTGTTGGGCCGAAGGGCCTGTTTCCACACTGTAAGTAATCTAATCTACTCTCTCATTCACGCATAGATACTCACTCATACTTTCACTCTCACTCACTTGATCTTGATAATGTCTATTCAGCAGCATATCATTCAAGTATTTAATTCCAAATAATCAACAACTGGTGGAAACCATGGCAACTTTAGAAAGGGAATTCCTGTAAGCCTGCAAAGGAGGAATTTGCTGGGATTTGGGGGATTTCTAGCTGAGTGGTACTAATTGGTTAACTCTACTTTCATAAGAATGTCTGCAAAAATTAAACCAATCAAAAACAGCGGTCACTAACCTCAAATAAAGCTAAATCAACCATGTAGCATAAGATCTAAAAGAATATTTCAGTAATTAAATTCTTCCATCTTATTTTGAATTTCCTTGGATCTTATCAATTTCAATGAGAGTATCAAACTATTTCTTTATGGTATTTGTTTCAGATGCTGATAGTCATGATGAACAGTAAAATAGAAATGGAGATAACGGAAGAAAGGTTTCATTTCCTTTATAAACATTCCCTAACTCGCACACTGATCCATACACACTGAAGAAGCAAGACCAGCTGAGATGTCATGGCTTTCTGAATAATTGACATCAGGGAATTTGATATGTATGGGCTGGGCTTAATATTGTAGCTAACAAGCAGTTCCTCCAATATAGTGCCGTCATCAGGGACTGAGACTCATCCTGAGCATCACAAGACATGTTTTAATGAGGAATAAATATACACTCCTCTAGATATCTGAAAATAACTGTGATTCAACATCTCTATCTGAAGCTGAGATTCAACATTCAGTCTGTGCCACTGATAATTGTCCTGTTTTGTCTTATTACCCTGGAATAAAATAGATGTAATACACTGACTCACATTTTCAGAGGAGAGAGGTTGCATTTTGATATTAAGCTAGTCACATTCACAGTAGCTCCAGGCATAATTATGGAAAATATTGCTTTTTGATCAGACTTACCAAGGTTTTAATTATCAAATGGCAATTTCAAACAATTTCATAAGTCCTTACAAATATACTCATGGATGTGTGTTGAAGATAGATTACACATAAGTTCCTCATTGTAGTTTTATACAAACAAAGAAAGGCTCCCATTCTGATAAAAATAGGAAGTGTTAATGCCTATACTTTTCTGTATAGTTTACTATTTTATTTGGTGGAGCTTTGGTCATTCAGTTGTTAGATTTTCTCATTTATATCCATGGCAGAACAGAGTTGATCTTTATCTCCTGCAAAGTGCCTTCATCAGAGGAGCACCACAATATTTATATCGTACAACTTCAGAAATAAATGCTGACTGTTAATGGAAAAAAAAGTAAAATTTCTGAGCCCTCACACTTTGCATATGGAAAGAATTATCCAGACGTGAAGAATAAAAATGAGCATTTTAAGTTTCTTAAAATTAGTATTCTTAACGCAGACTTCAAGCTTTCATGAAACAGAGATTTCAGCTCAGCAGTACAATCTAAAATCATTGTGTGTCTCATCCTGGGCTTTGGACCCCTTAAGAAAGTGACTTCAGCATCAGTACTTTGAACCTCTGATCTGGCACATGCTGTCTATTTGTCGTTCCTCTCAAGACATAGTGGCTGGGTGTTTTGACCCACAATCTAGGTAGGGGCAATACTGAAGTGTGCAGCTATTGTCTAGGTCAAGGATCCGTTCGATATACAACTTGGCCTAATACAGGTGAAAGGTCATACAGTCATGCCAGGTCTTCTAGATAAAGGATAATGGATGCTTCTCTTCTCCTTCATGGTTAACCAACATATTGGAAACTCTTTCAATCCAATGTAAAAGGTGAGGGAGAAAGCAACCTAATAATTGTGGAAATACGTTTTAATTAATAAATGAGGATGCAGCAATAGTTCAGAATCATCACTTAAATCTGTGTAATGGCTAAGGTAGCAGCCTAAAATAGCCATTAACCTCTTTCAGATGCCAAGGGGCGGTATAGGTGTTGCAGGACCCTGTGTAAAAGTTAGGGGACACACACACACACACACACACACACACACACACACACACACACACACACACATTATTTGTCCTGGGCTTGAAAGGAGGTTGTAAGGCAGAGACGCAGAGTTGTCTCGAAAAGTAAGCAATTTGTCAGGCCTTGGGTTTTTTTATGTTTAGTTTTAGGCAGAAGCCTTTAGAGCTCAAAAGAGTTGGAAGTTTCAGTGAATGTCTCCTGACTGCTATATTCTCTCAATTTTCTATTGATGTTTTTTTTTCTACTTGGTTTGGAGAACTGTGTGTGAGAATTTGTGTTTGAATTGGCCTTTTTGTCAATGGGCCTGTTTATCACTATCTTGGAACAGCTAATTAGTAATAGGTAGCGTATTATTATTTGGTTATATTTTCCAAAAGTTAGTCTAAATTCTTCTTTCTCTTGTTTGCATTTTAACTATAGTATTTAAATAAACAGTGTTTTTCCTAACATCAGGAAGTTTGACCAGTTGTATTGCATTTGGAACACAGCACTTCACATTTATTTCAAAATTAAAAAAACAAAGTAGAATACCTTTTTTAAATATATTGAGGGGGTCTGATCTGATCGATATCACAATCAATTTTGCTCATTCATTCAGGGTGATTGACAGATGTTATAAAGATTTACAAATTAGTACTTGAGCTGTGTGGCTGCATATTGAAAGCATCTCCCTTGGTTGTCATAGACTTGTATAGCGTGGACGTAGACCCTTCGGTCCAACTTGTCCATACTGACCAGATATCCTAAATTGATCTAGTCCCATTTGTCAACATTTGGCCTATATCCCTGTAAACCCTTTTTATTAATATAACTGTTCAGATGCCTTTTAAATGTTGTATAGCAGTATTCCTGGCTCAGAGACAATGATGCTATTCACTATAGCACAAAATCTCTCGGAGTTTTATGAAAGCGATCTGTTGGCTTAAGATGAGGCCTCATGGTATTATTGCAAGACTTTTAATCCAGAGGTGCAGGTAATGGTCTGGTGTCCCAGGTTCAAATCTGTCATGACGTGGTGGAATTTGAATTCAATTTAAGTAAAAGTCTGGAATTCAGTGTCTAATGATTATTATGTAACCCACCCGGAGAAACCCACCTGGTTCACAATGTCCTTTAGAGAAGGAAACTGCCATCCTTACCTGGTCTGACCTATGAGAGACTCCAGACCCACAGCAATGTGGGTGATTTTTAACTGGTCTCTGGGCAAGTAGGGATGGACAATAAATGCTGGCCTCAAAAACAAAATTGAGCTCTGAAATCTTGACTGTCACAGTGTGCATGTAGTTGAAGCAGGTTTTCCTGCTCTGTGCACTTGCTCAACATTCTCCTGAACACAATTTCACTTTATCTGCTTCCCTTTTTACGTTTCAATTTACCACAGTTTTAACTGATAACAACAGTAAGTGGGGTCATAAAGTTACATACAATGGAGTATCAGCTGGAGGGGAAATTTTGCTTTTGAATCAATCAGACTGAGGCTTGTCCTTCAGCATGGACAGAATCAGCAAAAATACCTACATCTATATTGAAGATTTTTACTTCTGATCTTAGGAGACTTCACCCATGCAGTTCTTGTTCATAAGACTGAAGCTGAGTTAATTGTGCCATTAATTGTAGAATTGTACTTATGTGGGGAAAAAGTAAGATTGAGATTCTGTTGTTAGATCAAGGCTATAAACCTAGAGATGCTATTCTCCTGTGAAGCCAATTGAATGACTATGTTTATCACAATCACTTTAATGAGGAATATTGACGAATAACATGCAATCTATAGATGTGAAAATAATCTCCACTTGAATCTACTGGTTGCTCTCCTCATCGGTGATCCCTCACAGACAAGGAGGATTCTTTTCCACTCTTAAGGTGGCTGTACAGACTGATATGGCTACCACAGGCTCTGTGACTCTTGGGGTATGTGGTGGTCAGGGAAAAGGGTGGGTGGGGTGTTGGTTTGGCAGTGTGCTCTTTTTGCCTGGCTTCTGCTTTTTCCTGACTGCAAGTCTCAAGGTGCTCGACACCCTCTCGGATGCTCCTCCTCCACTTTGGACAGTCTTGAGCCAGTGATTCCCAGGTGTCTGTGGGAATGCCGCACTTTGCTAGTGAGGCCTTGAGGGTATCACTGACTCGCTTCTTATGTCCACTTTGGGGTCGCCTCCCATTTTGAAGCTAGGAGCAGAGCACCTGCTTGGGGAGTCTTGGGTCATGTGGATGATGTGCCCAGCCCATCACAGCTGATCAAGGTTGCTCAGTGGCTAGATGCAAGGGGTGTTGGCTTGGTTGAGGATGCTGGTGTTGGTGTGTCTGTCCTAGTGGATTTGCAGGATCTTGTGCAGGCAGCGTTGATGGGACTGCTCCAGCACTTTGAGGTATCTGCTATAGACACAGTAAAGGTCACACTAATACGGTTCCACCCTACGAATCTGACATTATCCCTCGTTCTTCTGTGGGACTACTGTAAACATTGTGATGTGGTGGTCATTCTTACCACAGTAACTCTCCACAAACCCTCTGTCCACTTGGTTCACCTCGATTTCCCCTGCAGCAGATCCAAGGATGTGTTCATTCCCGTTGGACCAAGGACATGTTGATCAAGGATGGCCTCTTGAATACATTTCAGCAATTCTCTCCTTTCTTGTCCTTTTATTCTTAACACGTTTGCAGTCAATATGGATGATGCAGAGCTAAGTGGAAATGTGTTGTGTAGGAGGATTTGGACAGGCTTCATGAATGGGTAAGAATGTAGCCATTTATACATAACGTGGGAAAATGTGAGGTTATCCATTTTTTGTAGATGGAACAGATATACACAGTATTTCTTAAATGGTAAGAGAAAGGAAAATGTAGATCTTGGGTGTCATTGTCAACAAGTCATTGAAAGCTAATCCACAGGTGTAGCAGGCGATAAGGCCAACTAAAGGAGTGTCAGCCTTCATTGCAATGGGATTCCAATACAAGAGTAGTGAAGTCTTGCTTCAGTTGTATAGGAACTTGATTAGACCACACCTGGAGTATTGTGTGCAGCTTTGAACTTATCCCAGGAAAGATATTACCATAGAAGGAATGCGACAAAGTTCACTGACTTGTTCCTACGACCGTGTGGCTGCCTTATGAAGAGAGTTTGGGCAAACTGGGCCTGTAGTGTCTAAAGTTTCAAAGAATGACAGGCTGCAGCACGACATAGACAGGATGCAGAGCTAGGTTGAGAAATGGCAGATGGAGTTCAACCTGGATAAATGCAAAGTGATGCATTTTGGAAGGTCAAACTTAAATGCTGAATATAGGATTAAAGACAGGATTCTTGGAGGAGCAAAGGGGTCTTTTAGATTACTTAGTGTGGAAACAGACCCTTCAGCCCAACAAGTCCACACTGATCCTCCGAAGAGCAACCCACCCAGACTCATTCCCCTACACCTAACACTATGGGCAATTTAGCATGGCCAATTCACCTAACCTGCACATCTTTAGACTGTGGGAGGAAACCCACGCAGATACCGGGATCTTGGTGTGCAAGTACATAGATCCCTCAAAGTTGCCACCCAAGTGGATAGGCTTGTTAAGAAAGCATATGGTGTTTTGGCTTTCAATAACAGGGGGATCAAGTTTAAGAGCTGCGAGGTTTTGCTACAGCTCTACAAGTCTCTGGTGAGACCACACTTGGAATATTGTGTCCAGTTCTGTTCGCCCTACTATAGGAAAGATACAGAGGCTTTGGAGAGGGTGCAAACAGGGTTTACCAGGATGCTGCCTGGACTAGAGAGCTTGCCTTATGAAGAAAGGTTGAATAAGCTTGGACTTGCCTTTCTGGAGAGGAGGAGGAAGAGAGGTGACCTGATCAAGGTATTACAAGGTAATGAGAGGAATGAATAGAGTCAATAGCCAGAGACGTTTTCCCAGGGCAGGATTGACTGGTACAAGTGGTCATAGTTTGAAGATATTAGGAGAAAGGTATAGAGGATACGTCAGGGGAAGGTTCTTTATGCAGCCAGTTATGAATGCATGGAATGCGTTGCCAGTGGTGGTGGTGGAAGCAGAGTCATTAGGGGCATTTAAGCGACTGCTGGACAAGCACATGGATAGCAGTGAATTGAGGGGTGCTTGGTTAAGTTATTTTGTTTTACGTTAGGATTAACCTTCGGTACAACATCGTGGGCCAAAGGGCCTCTTCTGTGCTGTACTTTTTATGTTTTATGTTCTATGTACTATTTCCTATGACAGGTAATCTCACTGACACTTACAAAATACCTAAAGGGAGATACTGCAAGGTCCTGAACTTGCTGTCAGTGGAAAATGAATTTCAGTACTGGCTCAGTCTAAAATCCTCATTATTTTGAACATTTGTTTTTAACTCCTTGCTCCTCTCAGCCATCTTTTGCTTCAATGAAAGCAATTCAAGTTTCAACTGTCTGACCTCATAACTGGAAAAGCATTCTGGAAGCACTCCTGTCAATTTGCTCTGTTCCTTCTCAAAAGCATTCCGATTCTTTTTAAAGCCTGGTGCCCTTCTGCCCACAATGACTGAGAAGGTTGAGTGATGTGAACTGTAGAAATATTTGTGACAGTGTCGTGAACGAAGTCATAGAGATGTGCGGCATGGAAACAGATCCTTTGGTCCAACTCGTCCTTGACGATCAGAAATCCTAAATTAATTTAGTCCCAATTGCCAGCATTTAGCCCATATCCCCCTCAACCCTTCCTATTCATATATCCATCCAGATGCTTTTTAAATTTTGTAATTGTACCAGCCTCCACCACTTCCTCTAGCAACTCATTCCATACACTCATCACAGCATGCTGGCTTGCTTTGCCTTTGCCTTTTTTGCACTTGGCATGCTCACTGGCCCCCCCCCCCCCCCACCCCCCCACTGCGCTGCACCCCCTCTCTCGCTGCCCCCCCTCACATGCTCCTCCCTCTATTTTTCTGTGAATCCGTCTCTTCTACCACACACCCCATGCACTTATATATGTGCACACATGCCGTCACCCCTGTCACCCCCCCCACCACCCACCACCACCGTCCCATAAACAAGTTATCAAAAAAAATCTGAGGTGACTGTGGGGAGGCAGGAATACTCTGCCACCCGATGCCTTCCTCTGTCTTTTTGGACTGGTGCGAGCAGAATCTACTGGGGGCCTAACCCATACCATGCACAAGGGGAGATTAGCGTGGACAGACTGCAAGATCTGCCAGCATTCCCTAAATAACTTTGCCTGGTCCTCCCGAAGCCGTCAGCACCTCAGATTTATCCAGTTGAAGCTCACTAGCAGTTGAAATCCCTTCTACTCTCTCCTCTCTTTCCTTTCGTCTATGTTTCACTTGATTATCAGCTGCCAATTTTTTTTTTATGTTGGGAGTAGTTGGATAGCTTTCATGCTTCCCAAATAAGGAATCAGACTCTTCAAAGCAGCTTAAAAAAAGTTAGGTTTAAGGTTTATAGACAAGAGTATAAAACTCTTTGATAAAACCGACATCAGAAATTCCAATCAACATGTCAATGGAATACATAAAAGCAGTGAAATATGTTCGATTTCCAATAGAGTAAAATTTATTCAGTTTTTAAATCATTATTCGTAACTATTTATCTCATCTACAGACAGTTCCACATTTACAATGCTAATCTTTTACCTGGAAGCTTGTCAGTTTGTCGCATTTATTGGTGAACTGTGAAGGAGACAAAATCGTTTGACTTTTTACCATTCTTTCTGCCTCCATGCTGTAAAACCCATCAGCTGTCAAAGTGTACCTGCCTCCATGAAAATTCAAGGAAAATTTACCCTGGGTGTACGTTCATTATGCCCACAATGCCATTATTTTCACCCTCTGCAAGAATGGGCCAGGTTTGGTGACCATTTGCTCACCCTTCTGAAAGAAGCCATTAGTTCCATCTTATTCATTCTTACTGATGAAGTCCAAGACCCTGTTTGACCTTTTTTGACCATTTTCTCAATGACCCTGAAACCTTCAGTGATTTTTTTTTTGCAAATATACTGCAGGTTCTCACTATTCTTTCACTCTGTTCAGAAATACTCCCTTTCCTTCACATTGCTTCTACTTATATAGCTTTTGTGAATTAAATGTCATCTATGCTGCATCTGCCTAGGCAACTATGCTGCTTATGTTCTCTTTTTGTATCATTCTCATCCTCTCTGTTGTATGTTCTGTTAGTCTTAAAATAGTGATAGAAGAGGATAGACTGGATCTGAGATTTAAAGTTCTAAATTGTAACAAGGCCAATTTTGATGTTACTAAGCAAGGACTTTCAAAAGTTGATTGGGGCCGCATGTTTGCAGGTAAAGGGACATTGTGAAGCCTTCAAAAATGAGATAACGATGGTCCAGAGACTCTAGTGACCGGTTAGGGTGAAGGGCAAGGCTGGTCGGTGTAGGGAATGCTGGATGACTAGAGAAGTTGAGGTTTTGGTCAAGAAAAAGAAGGAAGTATATGTTGCGTATAGACAGCAGAGATCGAGTGAACTCCCAGAAGAGTATAAAGGCAGTAGGAACATACTTAAGAGGGAAATCAGGAGGGCAAAAAGGGGACATGAGATGGTTTTTGCAATTAAGGTTAAGGAGAATGCAGAGTGATTCTACAAATCCACTAAGGACAAAAGGGAGAGAATTGGGCCCTATAAAGCTCAGCAAGACAACCTATGTGTGAAACTGCAGGAAAAGGGGGAGATACTAAGCAAGTTTTTTTACATCAGTGTTTAGAGAAGGATATGGAAGATATGAAACATGGGGAAATAAATAGCGACATCTTGAAAAATGTCCATATTACAGAGGAGGAGACACAGGATGTCTCAAAATGCTTAAAATTGAAAAAAAAAACAAGGACCTGATCAGGTGTACCCTAGAACTCTGTGGGAAGCTAGGGAAGTGTTTGCTGGGCCCCTTGTTGAGAAGTTTGGATCAGTGATAGCCAGAGGTGAGGTGCTAGAAGACTGGCGGTCAGCTAACTGGTGGCACTATTTAAGAAAGGTGGTAAGGAAAAGCCAGGGAACTCTAGCCCAGTGAGTCTGATGTTGGTGGTGGGCAAGTTATTGGAAGGAATCATGAGGGACAGGATGTACATGTATTTGGAAAGGCAAGGACTGATCAGGCAAAGTCAATGTGGCTTTGTGCATGGAAAATCATGTCTCACTAATTTGATTGAGTATCTTGAAGAAGTAATAAAGAGATTGATGTGGGCAGAGCAGTGGACGTAATCTATATGGACTTTAGAAAGGCATTTACAAGGTTCTGCATGATAGATTGGTTAGCAAGGTTGGATCAGATGGAATACAAGGAGAGCTAGCCATTTGGATGCAGAACTGGCTCGAAGGTAGAAGACAGCCGGTGCTGGTGGAGGGTTGCTTTTCAGACTGGAGGCCTGTGATATGCCACAAGGATCAGTGCTGGGTCCACTGCTTTTTGTCATTTATATAAATGATTTGTATGTGAGCATCAGAGGTATGGTTAGTACGTTTGCAGATGACACTAAAATTAGAGGTGTTATGGACAACGAAGAAGGTTACCTCAGAGTAGATCAGATTAGATTAGATTACTTGCAGTGTGAAAACAGGCCCTCCGAAGAGCAACCCACCCAGACCCATTCCCCTAAATTTACCCCTTCACCTAATACTACAGGCAATTTAGCATTGCCAATTCACCTGACCTGCATATCTTTGGACTGTGGGAGGAAACTGAAGCACCTGGAGGAAACCCACGTAGAAAAGGTAGAGAATATGCAAACTCCACACAGACAGTTGCCCGAGGCGGGAATTGAACCCGCGTCTCTGGCGCTGTGAGTACAATGGGATCTTGATCAGATGGGCCAATGGACTGAGGGAGTGGCAGATGGAGTTTAATTTAAATAAATGTGGGATGCTGAATCAGAGCAGGACATATGCGTTACAAGTAAAGTCCTGTGGAGTGTTTTCGAACAAAGAGACCTTGGAGTGTATGTTCATAGTTCCTTGAAAGTGGAGTTGCAGGTAGATAGAATAGTGAAGAAGGCATTTGGTATGTTTTCCTTTATTGGTCAAAGCATTGAGTATAGGAGTTTGAGAGGTCATGTTGCAGCTGTACAGTACATTGGGTAGGTCACTTTGGGAATACTGTTCAATTCTGGACTCCCTGCAATAGTTAAATGTTGTGAAAGTTGAAAGGGTTCAGAAAAGAATTACAAGGATGTTGCCAGGGTTGGAGGATTTGAGCTATAGGGAGAGGCTGAACAGGCTGGGGCTGTTTTCCCTGGAGTGTTGGAGGCTGAGGGGTGACCTTAAAGAGGCTTACAAAATTATGAGGGGCATGGATAGGGTAAATAGGCAAGGTCATTTCCTAGGGTTGGGGGAGTCCAGAATTAGAGGGCATAGGTTTAGGTTGAGAGGGGAAAGATATAAAAGACACCTAAGGGGCACTTTTGCATGGGAGGGTGGTAGGTATATGGAATGAACTGCCAGAGGAAGTGGTGGAGGCTGATACAATTATAACAGTTAAAAGGCATTTGGATGGGTGTATGAATAGGAAGCCTTTGGAGATATATGGGCCAAATGCTGGTAAATGGAACTAGATTAAGTTAGGATATCTGATCAGTATGGACGTTTGACCTGTTTCCATGCTGTACAGCTGTGTGAATCTGACATATATCCAGAAAAGCATTAGTCTATTTCACCGATCCTGGGAAAACATTATATTCTTGCCTCCAGTTTTAAAACCAGTTACTCATCACAACTCATTTGAGGTGTATTTTCTGCTGACTAGACAGTCATTCTACCAGTATAATTTATTGTTGCACACTGCAGAATCCCAATTGTAACAACCTCCAAAGAAACTGCCCACAAAATGTAATACTCCTCTGTAGGACTGCCCCAGCACTGGCATTACCAGACTTAATCCTCACTCCATGGCCAGACTGGCACCTTTATCCCTCTCCAGCTGGCACCCTGGCACTGTATCTCTTGGCAGCCTACGTACCTGGCATGCTACTCATCTACCCATCTCACATCATCCTAACATCACACTTACATTATGTTCTTTGACACCAGTTGTAAAAGTGGTTGTTGGGACCTTTAAATGTCAGAATCCTGCAGCTAACTGACAGGACTGACCTGTCAGAATGGAATTGTAGCACTGCATTACTGAGGGGAAACCAGACTGGCATCTCCTCTCAGAAGTGTGGAACTCTCTTCTTTTGAGAGCAAAATTAACTCGTGAGCAAAATTAGGGTGCATGGTATTGGGGGCAAAGTACTAACTTGGATTGAAAGTTGGTTGGCTGACAGGAAACAAAGAGTAGCGATAAACGGCTCCATTTCGGAATGGCAGGCAGTGACCAGTGGCATACCCCAGGGATCAGTGCTGGGACCGCAGCTTTTTACTATATATATTAATGATATAGAAGATGGTATTTGTAATAACAATAGCAAATTTGCTGATGATACTAAGCTGGGTGGTAGGGTGAAATGTGAGGAGGATGTTAGGAGATTACAGGATGACCTGGACAGGTTAGGTGAGTGGTCAGATGCATGGCAGATGCAGTTTAATGTGGATAAATGTATGGTTATCCACTTTGGTGGCAAGAACAGGAAGGCAGATAACTATCTAAATGGAATCAATTTAGCTAAAGGGGCAGTACAGAGAGATCTGGGTGTTCTTGTACACCAGTCAATGAAGGTAAGCATGCAGGTACAGCAGGTAGTGAAGAAGGCTAATAGCATGCTGGCCTTCATAACAAGAGGGATTGAGTATAGAAGCAAAGAGGTTCTTCTGCAGCTGTACAGGGCCCTGGTGAGACCACACCTGCAGTATTGTGTGTAGTTCTGGTCTCCAAATTTGAGGAAAGACATTCTGACTATTGAGGGAGTGCAGCGTAGGTTCACGAGGTCAATTCCTGGAATGTGGGGACTACCTTACGCTGATAGACTGGAGCAACTGGGCTTGTATACCCTTGAGTTTAGAAGACTGAGAGGGACATATCAGATTATTAAAGGATTGGACACTCTGGAGGCAGGAGACATGTTTCTGCTGATGGGTGAGTGCTGAACCAGAGGACACAGCTTAAAAATACGGGGTAGACCATTTAGGACAGAGATGAGGAGAAACGTCTTCACCCAGAGAGTGGTGGCTGTGTGGAATGCTCAGCCCCAGAGGGCAGTGGAGGCCCAGTCTCTGGATTCATTTAAGAAAGAGCTGGATAGAGCTCTCAAGGATAGTGGAATCAACGGTTATGGAGATAAGGCAGGAACAGGATACTGACTAAGGATGATCAGCCATGATCATATTGAATGGTGGTGCAGGCTCGAAGGGCAGAATGGCCTACTCCTGCACCTATTGTCTATTTGCTTAAAAAAGAAAGACATGAGATTGCCACTCCTTGGAAAATCTAACCTTCTGTTTCCTATCATTCACTCAATTTCTTTTTTTCTGTGCTGCCACCATCTCTTCTCAACGGCTTTTGACTTTGCTGGCAAGCCCATGATCTGACACTTCTGCAACTGCTTTTGGGTGTCCATATACAATGCAGCAACCATTCAGAGAAGTTCAGCCTACTAGGGGGACTTTAAGGATTACCCTTGTGGGAGTGGAATGAGTGAAGAGATCTGGGTGCCGCCAGCGTGAAGAGATAAATGAGCAGTTGAAAATATGCTTTGCAACTCTGCTTTTCTGGCCTGTAAGATGTTCCCATTTGTCAAGAATGCTGACCATTCAATAATACTGAAATTTTCTGGTATTTTTTTGGGGGTCCCACGAGTTAGACTACTAATTGTCCTTATTTAATTATTTACTTTGCATAATTGATATCTTGGCTCTAAAAACTAAATTATGTTAATGAAATAACTAATATATCTTGAAACCTGAATCTTGAACAGCTTAGTGCCTGTGTGTATTTCAAAGTTCTGTTTGCAGCATGTACAGAGTACAGCTGATACAGTTGAGCCCTGTAAGATAGAAGGGCCATCTTCTTCCTTTGGTGTGATTTAACATTTACTCAATGTATTGCAGAATGGATTTGTAGCTGAGTGAGAATTTGTAGGAAAATTACAGAAAAGCCAAGATCCTAAGGCAGCAAACTCAGTGCCGAAGTAGTTAGCTGATGTATTTCTGGTGTGCAGCTTCAGTTTTGTGTGTTTTGATGAGCGCTTTATTGAAAGCATCATATTTTCTGGTTTCAAATTATAAATAAAAATGATTTTGTGGCAAAATTGAATTTCCATTTCTGGTGTGTAAACAATACATGAGGCTACACAGGAACTCAAGCCTAAGTATCTATCTAGGTATTATGTACAACTCTACAGGTTTCATAATTGTACGGCCAGGGTGGCTGTTTGATTGGTATCAGTAGTTTAAAAAAAATCATAACAAAGCAAGTATTTCACTAAGGTGGGCAGTGAATGTACTTTATTTTATATAATAAATTTGAACTTTCCTCTTGAAATTGGAATTTTCTGGACTTAAATGCTATGGATGATGTGCTAATTGAAATTTTCAAGGCAAGTTTTTATTAGTAAGGATTCTTGGATATGTAGATCAAAAGTGGATAAATGGAGTCAAGGTACAGTTCTAATTAAATACCATAACAAGCTTAAAAGTTAAATGGACTGGGCCTGTTTCTAATTTGTATTTCACCTTTTAGAATTGCTTTTGAATACATATGAAGGTCATCTAGGAACCCAAGCTACTGTTTTGTGGACATGCGTTCAAACCCCACTACTGCAGCTATTGGAAATCGAACTCGGTTCATTAATAAAAAGATTTAGAATTGAATGTTAGATCATGACACTTTTGGATTGCTACAAAAAATGTGACTGGTTCAGTAACATCCTTCAGGAAGGAAATCTGTTAGCCTTGCTGAATCTGGGCCACATTTCTCTGCAGATCCACAGCATTATGGTTGATTCTTAACTGCAGTCTAAAGTACTACAGCAAACCACTCAGTTGAAGGGCAGTTAGAAATGACAGCCAATGCTGGCCTTGCCAGTCATGCCCATATTTCATGAGAGAATAAATAAACAATAACTTTTCTTTCAGGTTCAATTGTGTAAATACCCTTTCTAAAGCTTAATCATTGACCTATTTTACTGGTGAGCATGCAAATACAATTCTGAGAGAAAAAGCCAAGGTTGCATGCTAGAGTTACATTAATTGTAAAAGTAATTATTTTCATTTCAGATCTGCTTTGATTTAATAAAGTATTGAAGATACAAATACAATTAAATCCATAGTAAGTCATGTTAGTGGGACTACATGCCAGTTCCACAAGTTTATGCTTTATTGTTGCTAAGTTGCCAGCAGCATTTAAGAAATGAATGACTTGTAATTGTGGCAATAAGATAAACATGTGCTGGGAAATGTTGTTGAATTGACAGTCTGTTATAGAAAATGCAGAGAACTAGCATTTCATTATGGAACATTTCTACATTTCCAGTATGGCATTATAGACAGTGTAGTTGACATTCAAATTACCAATGAGTGTAAAGACTGAGTGAATCGGCAAAGTTGTGGCAGACAGAGTGTAAGGTTATCCTTTTTGGTCTGCAAAAGGTGAGCTGAGGGTACTTTCTAGGTCGTATGAAGTTAAATACGGTGGATGTCCAAAGAGACTTCAGGGGTTCAGGTCATTAACTTCTGCACTTGTTCATAACATTTTAAAGATCTATGAATCAAGAAAGCTAATGGAAGGATGGCCTTTCTGTATAGAGGACTGGAATACAAGAATGCAGAAATTATGCTGCAGTTATACAAAACCCTGGTTAGACCCTTCATGGAGCATTTGTGAGCAGCTCTTGACACCATACCTTAAGAAGAATATAGTGGCCTTGGAGGGATTACAATGTAAATTTAAAAGAATGAGACTGCAGGGATTATGTTATGAAGAGCGATTACATAAATTAGGCCTGCTTTATGTAGAATTTAGAAGGTTAAGGGGTGATCTGATCAAAGCCTTCAAGATATATATAGGAGAGGACAAATAAAGATGAACTATTTCCACTTGTTGGGGATTCTAGAACTAGGGGGCATAGTCTGAGAATTAGGGCCAGACCTTTCAGGAGAAATGTTAGGAAGCACTTCTACGCGTACAGGGTGGTAGACACTTGGAATTCTCTTCAATAAGTGGTAATGCTGAATCAGTTCATTTTAAATCTGAGATGGATGCATTTTTATTAAGCAATGATATTAAGGATTATGGGCCAAAGACGGAGTTAGGCGACAGATCAGCCATAATTGCATTGAGTGGTGGAACAGGCTTGAGGGGCTGAATGGCCTACTCCTGTTCCTATATGAAAATTGGTACATGGGAAACTGTAATTTCTTCATTAAATTATGAGAAAATTGTGGATTGGAGGTGTGCTGTTTCTCAACAATGTCCCCCTGCCAAATACCAGGAACAAGCAAACAGAATATCATCACAATATTGTATTTAAAGTGATGTATTTTGGCCAGATGGGAATAGGGATAATTAATTTGACTAGTAGTAAAGCAATTCATGCATAGTTTGTGTTTCTTTAAATAAATGTTTGTTGCCGGAAAAAAAATTAAATGCTCTTTTTGTGAAAAAAATGTACATTAAGTTTAATCAGCAAAAATATGAAAACTTTTTATTTTAATTCCTAATTTGTAATTTCTCAATTTGGTAAATCTATACATTTTTGAAAGACAAATGCAGAGCTCACTGGAATATCTCGTTAAAGTCTAATAATGATTTGACTAGATTGGAGACAAGAATTCCAGACCTACAATGAGAGTTCTCTAGTGTTTCAAACTATAGTGCTAAGATATTTTATCACAAATTATGACCTTTGTTTTGTCTTAAAGTGACATAGTTTACATGAATAATAGACTTTTTTTTGTCATTTCAAGGAAGGGACAGGATATGATAGATTTCTTCAAATCTTTTTCAATAGAGACCGAATCGCCTTTTAAATGAAGATAGGTGCTGAATACCACAAGATTACAGGTGCACCCCTCACAGAAACCAGCTTGGTTGATGTTAAGGATGTTCTATATTTTTGTCAAATGGCAGGCTTTGAACTATATAGTCAAAGTGGTCTTTACTAACAAAGTTCAGGACAAACCAGGGTCCCTGCACAGACAATGTCCACCATTGGGGCTTCTTTACAATTCCCTTACGGACTTGTGGAGATAATATAGAAGCAGGCCATTTGGCTCATCGAGTCTGTACTGACCCACCAAAGTGCAAGCACCTGACCTTCTCCCTTATCCTATCCTATCCGCTAACTCTGCATTTCCCATGCTAACCTGCTAACCTACCTAGTCTGTACATCCATGGACACTATGGGCAATTTACCAGGGGCTAATCCACCTAACCTGGGCAGCTTTGGACTATGGAAGGAAACCAGAGACACAGGGAGAATGTACAAACTCCACATAGTCATCCAAAGCTAGAACTGAACCAGGGTCTCTGGTACTGTGAGGCAGCAGTGCTAACCACTGAACCATTTTGCCACGCTCGGCAAGGGATGCCACTCTCTAAGTGGTTGACTAATCAACTTAAACTCAGTAATTGGTTTTGGGGATTTACATTTCTTATAAAATCAAATTCCTTAAACAAAAAAAAGCTTAAATTTACAGTGACCAACTGAAAGAAGATTTCAAGTATTAAGATCTTTACTGTAATATTACATTGAATATGTTGACTAAGCATATCCTCGTTGGCAAATAATGTTTTAAACTATTGCATTTAAATGTGTAGTAAGATTTGAAACCGCACCCACAATTATGCTTCATAGCTTTCTCCACAATTACAGTTTTTACAGAAAATTGAGACAAAATTCCCAGTAGGTTCCCTTTTTCCCATTTGGCAAGTCACGTGATTGAATTTTTAAAAGAAGTAACAAAAAGGATTGATGAGGGCAGAGCAGTAGACGTGATCTATATGGAGTTCAGTAAGGCGTTCGACAAGATTCCCCATGGGAGACTGATTAGCAAGGTTAGATCTCATGGAATACAGGGAGAACTAGCCATTTGGATACAGAACTGGCTCAAAGCTAGAAGACAGACGGTGGTGCTGGGGGGTTGTTTTTCAGACTGGAGGCCTGTGACCAGTGGAGTGTCACAAGGATCGGTGCTGGGTCTACTACTTTTCGTCATTTATATAAATGGTTTGGATGTGAACATTGGAGGTATAGTTAGTAAGCTTGCTGATGACGCCAAAATTGGAGGTGCAGTGGACAGCGAAGAAGGTTACCACAGATTACGACGGGATCTTGATCAGATGGACCAATGGGCTGAGAAGTGGCAGATGCAGTTTAGTTTAGATAAATATGAGGTGTTGCATTTTGGGAAAGCAAATCTTAGCGGGGCTTATACACTTAATGGTAAGGTCTTAGGGAGTGTTGCTGAACAAAGAGACCTTGGAGTGCAGGTTCATAGCTCCTTGAAAGTAGAGTCACAGATAGATAGGATAGTGAAGAAGGTATTTGGTATGCTTTCTTTTATTGGTCAGTATACTGAATATAGGAGTTGGGAGGTCTTGTTGCAGCCATACAGGATGTTGGTTAGGCCACTTTTGGAATATTGCATGCAATCTGGCCTCCCTCCTATCAGAAGGATGTTATGAAATTTGAAAGGGTTCAGAAAAGATTTACAAGGTTATTGCCAGGGTTGGAGGGTTTGAGCTATAGGGAGAGGTTGAATACACTGGGGCTGTTTTCCCTGGAGCAGCGGAGGCTGAGGGGTGACCTTATAGAGGTTTACAAAATTATGAGCGGCAAGGATAGGATAAATAGAACAAGGTATTTTCCCTGGGGAGGGAAAGAGTCCAGAACTAGAGGGCATAGGTTTAGGGTGAGAGGGGAAAGATATAAAAGAGATCTCGGGCAACTTGTTTCACTCAGAGGGTGGTGCGTGTAGGAAATGATTGCCAGAGGAAGTAGTGGAGGCTGATACAGTTACAACATTTTGAAAGGCATCTGGATTAGTATATGAATAGGAAGGGTTTGGAAGGATATGGGCCAGGTGCTAGCAAGTGGGACTAGATTAGGTTAGGATATCTGGTCGGCATGGTCCGAAGGGTCTGTTTCCATGCTGAAAAACTCTGACTCTTTGACTATTTGTGACCGAAGGATGCTTTTCCCTTTTTTTTTGCTGCACTTTCTGCTGGATCCACTTTGCCCACTTGTGCACAGAACAAAATACACCACTCTGCTGAACACACTGGCTACAACCCTTTGTCTCTGTCAGACCCCTACCCATCTTTTTCCAAATGAAATCTTGAAAACAGAAAATGTACCTCAGTTGCTGTTGCCTTTTTTGTTCAGATGTGACCATGCAGCACCCTCTGCTCCCTGGCACAACCCCCACGCACCCCCTACCCCACATGCACACACTGCCCATGTGGTAAGCAAGTTGTCTGAAAGAATTGAGAACGCATCACATGATTATCTCCACTATCCCATTCAACTTGAATTAGAGACAGTTCCAAAACCTTTTTATAATATCACATTTGTAACGATGCATGAATAGATGAAAACAAACTAACTTGTGATCAGAGTTAAAAATCACACAACACCAGGTTATAGTCCAACAGGTTTAATTGGAAGAGCACTAGCTTTCGGAGCATCGCTCCTTCGTCAGCACCAACACCAGCATCTCCAAATCCTAACTTGTGATCAACATGGTAAAGAACCTTGATACAAAGTTGAAGAACCTCTCTGTCATTCAGTGATCAGAAGAACATTTTAATTTGCCTACACATGGTTCACAATATGGAAAAAATCATTTGGATTCTTTCAAAAGGAAGTTGGGGGATTATCAGCTTAGGGAGAGGCTTCCAAGATAAAAGGATGGAGGGTAGTTAGATTCCAATCGTAATTTGTCAGCTATTGACTTGAATGTTTCCAACCTAGAAGGTGGAAGCTTTACAGAACCTTTCCTTGGGTGGTTACAGTGGCTTATAACAAAAGAATGACCCTGGACAGTCAACATTGTGACAAAACATTTAGGATCGTTTTCCAACTTTGCAGTACAGGATAGGTATCTTGTCTTCTTTATTGAACAGCCCATTCGGGCCTGAGTTGCTCATGTCTTTCCAAAAGCTTAAACAATGTTATAAAACTGAAGACAACCTGGGGCTGGAATTTTTTGCTGTGAGCTCTCAATTGACTAGGTTCTCTTCCAGAAGTGGGAAATCAGAAAATTACTCTGAAGTATCTTGTGTTTTCTCCAGCTGCTTCGGCTTTGTTAAGCACAATTTAATTGAGTTGGTTTTCTAAGCTATTTAAACAAGGCTATTGCTAAATCTATTTCTCCTGCCTGAGGTGCGACACTTGCGCTGGTATGTTTGTGCACGAAAGTAAGCAAGAACTTGGAGTAGTTAATATCTTACGCTTTCTTTATGAATCTCAAGGTGTTTCACACTGAGAGTATTTCTGAACTGTGGTGATTATTGTAATGTATAGAAACTCAACAAGCAAAATTTTATTCCATTGTCAACTTGAACTTTCATTAACCTTGCCTCTTAATCATCCATGGAACTGTAGAAGCATCCAGAGAGGGGAGGAATTTGGTCAATAGGCTTCTGTATATATCAGGGAGGTTTCCTGAAGAAGGGCTTATGCCCGAAACGTCGATTCTCTTGTTCCTTGGATGCTGCCTGACCTGCTGCGCTTTTCCAGCAACACATTTTCAGTTCTGTATATATCAACCTTGATTTGTTACAGTTTTCTTGGATTAGCTGCAGTTGAAGTCTGAACTGTTTTATAAAATGTTTGCTCATGGCGGGTGCAAAGGATTTAAAAAAAAATGTCACTAAGTTAGTTTTAATGTAAAAAGTGTATTACTGAGTGAGGTTCTGCAGTTGTGGAGAGCGGTGAGTGCACGATCTTAAGAGCTGTTGCTTTTACATGATGTTTGTGTACTGCTCTCCTTTCTTGGATAAACACCCCAGGAATGGAAGCATGCTGTTTGTGTTGCTGGATGAGTAATCCAGAGAGTCCTGGACTGATGATCAGGAGACTCGATGAAATCCAACAACAGCATCTAGTCCATTAAATAAGTTTGTACAAAAAGTATCATAATAATTTAGAGCTGAAAATGTGTTGCTGGAAAAGTGCAGCAGGTCAGGCAGCATCCAAGGAACAGGAGAATCGACGATTCTCCTGTTCCTTGGATGCTGCCTGACCTGCGCTTTTCCAGCAACACGTTTTCAGCTCTGATCTCCAGCATCTGCAGTCCTCACTTTTTCCTCCTATCATAATAATTACCCAACTATGATGAAACTTTAGCTGGTTCACATACCCTTCAAGAAAGGAAATCTTTACTCCAGTTGATTTGTGATTCCGGGCCAACTCCAACATGGTTGACATCTATTTGCTCTCTGTACTGGCCTAGCAGACCACTCACTTAACGAGCGCAACAAGAGATGGGCAATAAATGTTTTTTGTCAGCAATACCCACATCTCATGAACCATATAAACAAACCTGGAGAAATTATCTTTACCGACCATTGCCCTCAGGTACCAGGAGGAGAAATTTCTCTAAGTTTGTTCAGTAATAATAAATGGTGTAACTTACCACAAAATGCCATTTCTAAATCTGCCCAATCCAGGTCCATATCATCTCTCAATTGCACCCCCACCTCAGTTTAAGCTTTGAAGCTTCGATATCTCTGGAATTCTAGCCCATTCCTGGCTCATCTCCCCACATTCTACACATGTAAAAAAGAGGCCATTCAAACTCTGGCAATGTTCACATCCAGTGCCCATCACCACCTGTTTTATCTCCCAGTTGTGAAACCTAATTTTAAAGCAATTCATATTAACATTTTCAAAATCCCTCCAAAGCCTTTGTTCTTCCTTTGGAGATGCCAGTGTTGGTCTGGCTTTGGCAGCTGAATGTCTTGATGTCAATCGTGGAGCAATTCAAGTCAGGAATGTTCAAAGGCCAGGAAGGTATGGGGTTGCAAGTGATTTCCAAGATAAGGAAGAACAAAGTTAAAAATCACACAACATCAGGTTATAGTCCAACAGGTTTAATTGGAAGCACACTAGCTGTCGGAGTGCGGCTCCTTCCTGTTATAGATTCTAGTCCAACAGGAAGGAGCTGTGCTCCAACAGCTAGTGTGCTTCCAGTTAAACCTGTTGGACTATAACCTGATGTGTGATTTTTAACTTTGTTCTTCCTTATCTTGGAAATCACTTGCAACCCCATACCTTCCTGGCCTTTGAACATTCCTGACTTGAATTGCTCCACGATTGACATCAAGACATTCAGCTGCCAAAGCCCGAAGTTATAAACTTCCTAGATACAACTTATACTGTTGTGGTTGTAAGTATATATGCTGAGCTGCGAAGTTGATTTGCAGACCATTTTGTCCCCTGTCTAGGTGACATCTTCAGTGCTTTGGAGCCTCCTGTGAAGCCCTGCTGTACTGTCATCTAGAATTTATTTGGTTCCATTCCTGCTGCTTCTGGTTGCTGGTTCTGGTTGTTTGTTGTCGTGGCTGGTATATTGGGTTCAGGTCAATGTGTTTGTTGATGGAGACCGTGGCTGAGTACCATGCTTCTAGAAATTCTCTGACTGTCCTCTTTTTAGCTTGACCTATGATCGTTGTGTTATCCCAGTTGAATTTGTGGTCCTTATCATCTGTGTGTACGGCTACAGGGGACAGCTGGTCGTGGTGTTTAGTGGCTAGTTGGTGTTTGTGTATGCCAGTTGCTAGTTGTCTTGTCTGTTTGCTGAAGGATTTCACGCAAAGACTGCATGAAACACTATATAGGCAAACAGGCAGACAACTAGCAATCCGCATCCGTGAATACCAATTAGCCAGTAAACGCCATGACCAGCTGTCCCTACACACAGATAAAGAAGCATGGCACTTCAGCCACAGACTCCATCAACAAACACATTGACCTGGACCCAATATACTGGCCACGACAACGAACAACCGGAAGCAGCAAGAATGGAACCAAATAAGTTCCAGAAGAGACAGTACAGCAGAACTTCACAGGAGGCTCCAAAGCACTGAAGATGCCATCTAGCTAGGGGACAAAAATGTCTGCAAATAAACTATCCAGCTCAGCGAACATGCCCACAACTCCAACAACTGGCACCTGAGCTACAAAGTTTTACACAAAACTTGAATAATAGTCCAACTAGGGAAGGGGCCATATTGGAACTGTTGTTGGGGAACGAGCCAGGCCAGATGGTAGAAGTTGCAGTGGGGAATTTTTTTGGGAATAGTGACCACAATTCTGTAAGTTTTAGAGTACTCCTAAACAAAGCTGAGAGTGGTCCGAAGGGAAGAGTACTAAACTGGGCTAAGGCCTATCAGATCAAAATTTGGCAGGAGCTGGGAAATGTGGATTGGAAACAGGTACTGGAGACAGCACGGTGGCACAGTGGATAGCACTGCTGCCTCACAGCGCTAGAGACCTTCAGGCGACTCTGTGTGGAGTTTGCACATTCTCCCCGTGTCTGTGTTGGGTTTCCACCGGCTGCTCCGGTTTCCTCCCACAATCCAAAAATGTGCAGCTCACACTCTCGGCGGAGCAGGTAACGGCTGTCTGGTGGTGTTTAGTTTAAGTCGCGGTATAGTCCAGTTATTTTTTTAAACGGTTAAAATTTAAAGTTTTTTTTAAACGCCTAGCGGACCCGGAAGCTGGTGTCGCGCTAGCTTACCTGGGAAGGTTTCTTTTCTCTATAGAAGCGCGCAGGCGAGGAACCCGAGGCACTACAGGGGTAGAGCCTCCCATCCGCCCTCCTCCTCTAACCTAATAATAAGACCCGTTGTGGTAAGCAGGTAAGTGCTGCATTTTGCTTGTTTGTTTCTTTAGATCCAGTTTTCTTTTTAAAGTTTACCTTTTAGAGGGATGGCAGCGAAGGCAGTGCAATGTTCCTCATGCAAGATGTTTGAGGTGAGGGAAGCCATTAGCATCCCTGCTGATTACACTTGCGGGAAGTGCACCCATCTCCAGAGAGTCGAGGAATATGGAGAGAGAAGAGGTAAATGCGTGGCTACAGGGATGGTGCAGGAGGGAGGGATTCCGGTTTCTGGACAACTGGGGTTCTTTCTGGGGAAGGTGGGACCTCTATAAACAGGATGCTCTCCACCTGAACCTGAGGGGCACCAGCATCCTTGGGGGGAGGTTTGCTAGTGCTCTTTGGGAGGGTTTAAACTAACTCTGCAGGGGCATGGGAACCTGGACTGTAGCTTTAGGGTACAGGACCTTGAGTGTAGGGAGGTTAGGAACAAGGCATCGATCTTGAAGGAGGGTGCCGGTAAACAGGAAGGTGGCTTGAAGTGTGTATACTTCAATGCCAGAAGTATAAGAAATAAGGTAGGTGAGCTTGCAGCATGGGTTGGTACCTGGGACTTCGATGTTGTGGCCATTACAGAGACGTGGGTAGAACAGGGACAGGAATGGCTGTTGTAGGTTCCAGGGTTTAAATGTTTTAGTAGGGCCAGAGGTGGGGGTAAAAGAGGGGGAGGTGTGGCATTGCTTGTCAAGGATAGTATTACAGCGGTGGAAAGGACAATGGAGGAAGACTTGCCATCTGAGGTCGTTTGGGCTGAGGTTAGAAATAGGAAAGGTGAGGTCACCCTGTTAGGAGTTTTCTACAGGCCTCCTAATAGTCCGAGAGACGTAGAGGAAAGTATTGCAAGGATGATTCAGGAGAAGAGTGAAAGTAATAGGGTGGTTGTTATGGGGGACTTTAACTTCCCAGATATTGACTGGGAAAGCCAGAGTTCGAGTTTGTTAGATGGGTCGGTGTTTGTCCAATGTGTGCAGGAGGGTTTCCTGACACAATATGTAGACAGGCCAACAAGAGGTGAGGCCATACTGGATTTGGTTCTAGACTTGGATGTAGGTGAGCACTTCGGGGACAGTGACCACAACTCGGTGACTTTTACTCTAGTGATGGAGAGGGATAAGTGTTCACTGCAGGGCAGGAGTTATAGCTGGGGGCAGGGAAATTATGATGCGGTGAGGATGACTTAGGATGCGTGGATTGGAAAAATAGGCTTCAAGGGAAGGACACAAATGATATGTGGAGCTTGTTCAAGGAGCAGCTATTGGGTGTCCTTGATAAGTATGTACCAGTCAGGCAGGGAGAAAAGGGTCTTGTGAGGGAGCCGTGGTTTAATAAGGAATTGGAATCCCTTGTAAAAGGGAAGAGGGCGGCCTATGTAAAGATGAGGCATGAAGGTTCAGTTGGGGCGATTGAGAGTTATAAGGTAGCCAGGAAGGATCTAAAGAGAGAGCTAAGAGCAGCGAGAAGGGGACATGAAATGTCCTTGGTTGGTAGGATTAGGGAAAACCCTAACCCTGTGTCAGGAATAAAAGGATGACTAGGGTAGGTATCGGTCCAGTCAAGGTTAGTAGTGGGAAGTTGTGCGTGGAGACAGAGGAGATTGGAGAGACACTAAATCAATACTTTTCGTCAGTATTCACTCAGGAACAGGACGTTGTTGCTGATGTGAATATTGAGTCACAGTGATTAGAATGGATGGCTTTGAGGTATGTAGGGAAGAGGTCCGGGGAATACTGGAAAGGGTGAAAATAGGTAAGTCCCCTGGGCCTGATGGCGTTTATCCTAGGATCCTCTGGGAAGCTAGGGAGGAGATAGCGGAGCCATTGGCCTTGATTTTTATATCGTCGTTGTCTACAGGAATAGTGCCAGAAGACTGGAGGATAGCGAATGTGGTCCCCTTGTTCAAGAAGGGGAGTAGGGACAGACGTAGTAACTATAGGCCAGTGAGTCTCACTTCTGTTGTGGGCAAAGTCTTAGAGAGAATTGTAAGGGATAGGATTTATGAACATCTGGATAGGAATAATGTGATCAAGGATAGTCAGCATGGTTTTGTGAAGGGCAGGTCGTACCTCACAAACCTTATTGAGTTCTTTGAGAAGGTGACTAAGGAAGTGGACGAGGGTAAAGCAGTAGATGTGGTGTATATGGATTTTAGCAAGGCGTTCGATAAGGTACCTCATGGTAGGCTATTGCAAAAATTACGGAGGTATGGCATTGAGGGTGCATTAGAGGTTTGGATTAGGAATTGGCTGGCTGGAAGGAGACAGAGGGTAGTAGTTAATGGTATAGGTTCATCTTGGAGTGCAGTTACTAGCAGTGTTCCACAAGGATCTGTTTTGGGACCATTGCTGTTTGTCATTTTTATAAATGACCTGGAGGAGGGGCTTGAAGGCTGGGTGAGCAAGTTTCCGGATAATATGAAAGTCGGTGGAGTGGTGGACAGCAAAGAAGGATGTGGCAGGTTACAGCGGGATATAGATAAGTTGCAGAGCTGGGCAGAAAGGTGGCAAATGGAGTTCAATGTAGCTAAGTGTGAAGTCATTCACTTTGGTAGGAGTAACAAGAAGATGGATTACTGGGCTAATGGTAGGCTACTTGGTAGTGTGGATGAGCAGAGGGATCTTGGTGTCCATGTACACAGATCTCTGAAAGTTGCCACCCAGGTAAATAGTGCTGTGAAGAAGGCATATGGCATACTGGGCTTTATTGGTAGAGGAATTGAGTTCCGGAGTCCTGAGGTCATGTTGCAGTTGTATAAGACTCTGGTGCGGCCTTATCTGGAATATTGTGTACAGTTTTGGTCGCCATACTATAGGAAGGATGTGGAGGCACTGGAACGGGTGCAGAGGAGGTTTACCAGGATGTCGGTTAGGTAGGCTTCGGTCGGCGCAACATCGAGGGCCAAAGGGCCTGTACTGCGCTGTATTTTTGTATGTTTTCTATGTTCTAGGTTAGGTGAATTGGCCATGCTAAATTGCCCGTAGTGTTAGGTGAAGGGGTAAATGTAGGGTGATGGGTTGTGCTTCGGCAGGTTGGTGTGGACTTGTTGGGCCGAAGGGCCTGTTTCCACACTAAGTAATCTAGTAATAATTTGAAGGGAAGTCCACATTTAATGTGTTGGAAGCTTTCAGAGATAGGTTGAAGATGGTGCAGGATAGGCATGTCCGTTTGAAAATAAGGGATAGGAAAGCCAAGATTTGTGAACCATGGATGACAGGAGAAATTGTGTGACTATCCAAGAGGAAAAGGGAAGCATACATAAGGTCCAGGCTGCTAAGAACAGAACGGGCCTTAGAGGAATATTGGGAGAATAGGACGAATCTTAAATGAGGAATCAAGTGGGCCAAAAAAGAGTCATGAAATAACTTTAGCGAGCAGAATTAAGGAGAGTTCCAAGGCCTCTTATTTATACATAAGCAAGAGGGCAACTAAAGAAAGGGTTGGTCCACTAAATGATAAGGAAGGAAGCTTGTGTATCGAACCTGAGAAAATGGGTGACATTCTCAATGACTACTTCACATCAGTGTTCACTGAGGACAGGGGCATGATGAATATTGAGATTAGAGATAGATGTTTGTTTACTCTGGATCACATTGACATAAGGAGGGAAGATGTGTTGGGCAGGCTAAAGGATATTAAGGTGGACAAATCCCCAGGACTGGATGGGATCAATCCCAGGTTGCTGAGGAATGTGAGAGAGGAAATAGCTTGGGCCCTGACAGATATCTTCGTGGCATCTTTAAACACAGGTTTAAAGGAGGACTGGAGAGTTGCTAATGTTGACCCCTGTTCAAGAAGGGTAGTAGGGATATTCCAGGTAATTACAGACCAGTGAGCCTGACGTCAGTGCTGGGAAAGTTCCTGGAGAAGGTATCGAGGGGTAGAATCTATTTATATTTGGAAAAGAATAAGCTTATCAATGATAGGCAGCATGTTTTGTTCGGGGGAGATCGTACCATACCAATTTAATAGGGGTTCTTTGAGGAAGTGACCAAGTTGATAAATGAAGGAAGGGCTGTAGATGTCATATACATGGACTTTAGTAAAGCGTTTGATAAGGTTTCCCCATGGTAAACTAATGGAGAAAGTGCAGTCACATGGTGTGTAGGGTGTTCTAGCTAGGTGGATAAAGAACTGGTTGAGCAACAGGAGACGGAGAGTAGTAGTTGAAGGGGGTTTCTTGAAATTGGAGAAGTGACCAGTGGTACTCCACAGGGATCAGTGCTGGGGCCACTGTCGTTTTGATATACATAAATATCTGTAAGAGGACATTGGTGATCTGTGATCAGTAAGTTCACAGATGACGCGAATCATGCTGGAGTAGCAGAAAACCTAGGGTACTGTCTCAGAATACATGAGAATATAGATAGACTGGAGAGTTGGGCGGAGAAGTGGCAGATGGACTTCAATCCAGGCAAATGTGAGATGATGCATTTTGGAAGGTCTAATTCTAGAACGAACTATACTGTAAATGGAAGAGCTTTGGGAAAAGTTGACGAACAGAGAAATCTGGAAGTTCAGGTCCATTGTACCCTAAAGGTGGCTTCACAGGTGGATAGAGTAGCCAAGAAAGCATATGGTATGCTTGCCTTCATTGCACAGGGTATTGAGTATAAGAGCTAGAAGGTCATGTTAAAATTGTACAAGACTTTGTTTCAGCTGCATTTAGAATACTGCACACAGTACTGATCGCCATATTACCAAAAGGATGTGGATGCTTTGGAGAGGGTGCAGAGAAGGTTTAAGAGGATGTTGCCTGATATGAAAGGTGCTAGCTGTGAAGAGAGGTTGAGTAGGTTCAGATGGTTTTCATTAGAAAAAAGGAGATTGAGGGGGGACCTGATTTGAGGGCTACAAAATCATGAAGGGTATAGATAGGGTGGATAGAGATAAGCTTTTGCCCAGGGTGAGGGATTCCGTATCAAGTGGTCACTGCCAGCAGAGGTAGTAGAGCCAGGCATGGTAGATTCATTTAAGGTGCGTCTGGACAGATGCATGAGTAGGTGGGGAGCAGAGAGATACAGATCCTTAGGAATTGGGTGATAGGTTTAGACAGTGGATTTGGATCAGCACAGACTTGGAGGGCTGAAGGGCCTGTACCTGGACTGTAAATTTTCTTTGTTCTTGTACTCCTTTAGGATGCTCCTATAAACCCACCTCTTTATCAAAGCTTTTAGTCAACTTCCCTAATATCTCTTTACCTGGCACAATCTCCAAGCTTTATAGAGCCTCCAAGTGTGAAGTGCCTTAGGAAATGATATTACATACTGTAAAATGTGTATTCTGTCATTACCGGCATTACATTATTGCAACTTCTTACATTCATAGAGATAAGGTACTTTAAATATATTTAGTGTGTTAACATATAGTATTCTGTGTGCAACTAAGAATGATTCATGGTGTCAGTATTTTTGCTAACTACAGGATATTTAGAACTGGTGTGATATGTGTGCAGGAAGTTGGTTTAATATTTTAAATATAGCTGTGCTGCTTTAAATTTTGCATAATGCAAATTTTGCAAACTTGATATTCTATGGTTGGTGAAGTAATCAAGTTTGATGGCATTATATGCAAAACAATAAAGCAAACCTCTGCTTTTTTAACTAGATTATTTTGTTTCAAAAGAGAACAAATTTAGTGATTAGAATGATAGAATCACCGAATTTATTTTGTGCTATTTACTCAGAGTTGACTAAGTCCCTCAATATGATCATTAAAATTATTGGTGTGTTGTTTTTTTAGGTTGCACATTTTCTGATGTAGTGTATGAACAAACTATATTAAAGCAAAATTGTTGTATAATGTTTCCAACGTGGTCTTTGTGCTTGACTTAATATGTTCCGCATATATGCAAATATTGGGTATTTGTGACAATAGTGAGTGTTCATGTGATGCAACATATATTTAAGCCGAGGTGGTATGAACTATTTCTTTCTTCCAGCAGATTGTTTGGGTGAACTGTTAGTGTTCGAAACCTTACCATTGCAGCAGACTTCTATATGTTTTTGATAAAGTGAAAGGGTTAAACAAACAAACTACCTGCAGCATTGCAACTTTTGAAACATAAGTGCTAAAAATCTATTGATGGATTGAATTTCATTGTAACAATAAAGCAATAAGTTTGTGCTCATGGCAATTAATGTGTAAACAATTTGCAGTTTTTGTTAGGTAGTCATGTAGGGCTAAAAGGGGCAAATTAAATATGCAATTAAAGGAGCTTTTAAGGAAGAGTGACGACATGATGGAATTCAATGTTGAGATTGAAAATGAGTTGGTCAAGTCCAGAGCTAGGATCTTCAAATCTAAGAAAATTTAAAAATATAATGGTAGTCAAGCAGAATTTAGTATTTAAAGCATTAATACATAAAACAGTGTTTATTTGTCACAAATTAAGACACACACTTTACAAAAACAGTCCCTCTATGACAAACTGGAGGGGATAAGGGTTGTATTGAATGGAACGACTTGCCCAACATAGTAAGCCAGAAGTTTGGAAGAATATTAGCATTCAGCAAAGGAATACCAAGAGGTTATTCAGGTAGCAGACAAAAGTGTGAAAGTAGGAGACATAATTTATAGTCATGTAAATAGGAAATGGTAATTAAAAGTGGCCCATTAGACGCAGAGACAAGTGAGGTTATAATGGTGAACAAGAAAGTGGCATGGAAGCTAAAGTGACATTTTGTATCAATCTTCACAGTATAAAACACAAAAAAGCCCTTTGAAATGTTGGGGAACTGAGGATCTGGCGAGATTGATGAACCCAAGAAGTCAAGAAAAGCAAAGAAATAGAACTGAAGCAATTAATGACATGACATGACATTATGACATTTTCCCACTCCTGATGAAACTTAAGTAGCAGTTGCTGTTGAGTAGTAGGTGAGTTCATTGTTGTTAATCTCCCATTCCGAATAGTTCAGAATTTAAGAAAGGAGGAAAAGAGTGGTAAACCGTAAACTTCTATATGTAGTCAGCAAAATAATTGAGTCTACAATTAGTGATGTGGTAACCAGCTTCTCAGCAAATCATGATATGATTGAGCAGAGTTAACAGGATGCAAGGAAGATAGTACTTGATAATGCTGTTAAGAGCTTTTTTAGCAATGTAACTGGTAGAATGGTTAAAGAGAAACCAGTGCATATAGTATATTTGAATTTTCAGAAGGTATTGATAAGGTGACACAAATGTTTGAGGCAAAATTAGAACTAATGCATTTCGAGGTAATATATTAACTGGTTGACCGAAATAAAAAATACAGAATAAAGGGAATATTTTGTGCATGTCAGGCTCTAACGAGTAGGATACCATGAGACTCAGTTGATTGTTTACAATCTATATTAATGACTTAGATGAAGGGACCAAATGTAATTTATTCATTATTGCTGGTGATGCAAAGTTGGACAGAAAGTAAAATATTTGTGAAGAGGATGTAAAGAAGGATATAGCCAGATTAGATAAATGGGAATAATGAACAAGTGGAGTGCAATGGTGACGTGTGAAGTTATTAGCTTTGGGTAGGAAAACAGAAAACCATCATAATTTTTAATGATGGAAAACTGAAATCTTTCCATTTCGAGGCATTTGGATGTCCTTGTAGAAGCAAGTACAACAAGCAATGAGCTTATAAAAACAGAAAATGCTTGAGAATCTCAGCAAGCCTGGCAGCATCTGTAGAGAACACCATTAAGTCCAGTGACTGTTCTTCAGAATGGAGACAGGGTGTATCGGTTTTGCTACAAACAAATTAAAATCTATGAGTAAAGAAGCATTACTTCACATGTATAATTTACTGAGCCATATCTGAAGTATAGGGTGTAGGTTTGATATCCAGACGTTTCATTACCTGGCTAGGTTACATCATCAGTGGCGACCTCCAAGTGAAGCGAAGCTGTTGTCTTCTGCTTTCTATTTATATGTTTGTCCTGGATGGGTTTCCAGGGGTTTGTGGTGATGTCATTTCCTGTTCGTTTTCTGAGGGGTTGATAGATGGTATCTAGATCTATGTGCTTATTTATGGTGTTGTGGTTGGAGTGCCAGGCCTGTAGGAATTCTCTGGCATGTCTTTGCTTAGCCTGTCCCAGGATAGATGTGTTGTCCCAGTCGTAATGGTGGTTTTTTTCAACTGTGTGCAGGGCTACGAGGGAGAGAGGGTCGTGTCTTTTTGTGGCTAGCTGGTGTTCATGTATCCTGGTGGCTAACTTTCTTCCTGTTTGTCCTACGTAATGTTTGTGGCAGTCCTTGCATGGAATTTTGTAGATGACGTTGGTTTTGTCCTTGGGTTGTACTGGGTCTTTTAAGTTTGTTAGTTTTTGTTTGAGAGTGTTGGTGGGTTTGTGTGCTACTAGGATTCCGAGGGGTCTTAGTAGTCTGGCTGTCATTTCTGAAACTTCTTTGATGTATAGTAAGGTGGTTAGGTTTTCTGGCTGTTTGGCCTGCTTTTTGTGGTTTGTTCTTGAGGAATCTGCGGACTGTATTTTTTGTGTATCCATTCTTCTTGAATACGTTGTATAGGTGGTTCTCCTTTTGTTTTCCGAAGTTCGTCTGTGCTGTAGCGTGTGGTGGCTCGTTGGCATAGTGTTCTCATACAGCTTTGTTTGTGTGTGTTGGGATGGTTGCTGGTGTAGTTAAGTATTTGGTCAGTGTTTGTCGGTTTTCTGTATACGCAGGTTTGTAGTTCTCCGTTGTCCTTTCTTTCGACTGTGACATCCAGGAATGTGAGTTTGTTGTCAGTTTCTTCCTCCTTGGTGAACTTTATGCCTGTGAGGGTGTCGTTGATGTTAAATGTCTCTTCTATCTTGTTTTGTTTTATGATGACAAAGGTGTCATCTACGTAGTGGATCCAGATTTTTGGTTTGATGATTGGTAGGGCTGTTTGTTCTGGTCTTTGCATTACTGCTTCTGCTATGAATCCTGATAGCGGAGATCCCATGGGTGTGCCGTTGGCTTGTTTGTAGATTATGTTGTTGAAAGTGAAGTGGGTGGTGAGGCACAGGTCCACTAGCTTCATGATGTTTTAGTTCGTAATGTGATTAATGGTGGTTGGGGTGTATGTGATGGTCTCTTCTAAAATTGTGGTAAGTGTTTCCTTTGCCACGTCGATGTTGATGGAGGTGAACAGTGCTGTTACGTCGAATGTCGTCTTCTATTCCTGGATGTCACAGAGGAGAACCACCTATAACAAAATTAAAAGACCCAGTACAACCCAAGGACAAAACCAGTATCATCTACAAAATTCCATGCAAGGACTGCCACAAACACTATGTAGGACAAACAGGAAGAAAGTTAGCCACCAGGATACATGAACACCAGCTAGCCACAAAAAAGACCCGACCCTCTCTCCCTCGTAGCCCTACACATGGATGAAAAAAACCACCATTTCGACTGGGACAACACATCTATCCTAGGACCGGCTAAGCAAAGACATGCCAGAGAATTCCTACAGGCCTGGCACTCCAACCACACTGCCATAAACAACACATAGATCTAGATACCATCTATCAACACCCCAGAAAACGAACAGGAAATGACATCACCACAAACCCCAGGAACCCCATCCAAGACAAACCATATAAATAGAAAGCAGGAGACAACAGCTTCACTTGGAGGTCACCACTGATGATGTAACCTAGCCAGGTAATGAAACATCTGGATATCAAACCTACAGCTCAGCGAGCAAGCCTACACCCTAAGCCTCAACCTGAACTACAAACTTTCACAAACCTTGCAAATATCTGATGTACTCTGCAACATTTAGTTTCATTGTGTCAGGAAGGACATACTCGCTCTAGAGCTCAAAAGAGACCAACATCACCCTCACCACCTTCAAACTCCCATCCACAACAATGAGGAGCTGTGGCCAGGATTCATGTAACCTAAGGTGATGTCCTGTCCAACATATAACTCTGTTATATTCTAAGGGAACGAGACATCAAGCCAAGTTTCAACCTGATGGTTGAAAGCTTTACAATCCACATATATGCTGATCACTGCAATGAGTTCTCAATGTTAAACAATCACGCTTACAATTTAGACATGAGAAGTTGGTATCCTACGAATCAACAACAATTCCAAATAAATTGAAGTTGCACAAATGTTTCAAATGCTACTTGAAGTGGAGAAACGTTATTAGATTAGATTACTTACAGTGTGGAAACAGGCCCTTCGGCCCAACAAGTCCACACCGCCCCGCCGAAGCGCAACCCACCCATACCCCTACATCTACCCCTTACCTAACACTACGGGCAATTTAGCATGGCCAATTCGCCTGACCTGCACATCTTTGGACTGTGGGAGGAAACCAGAGCACCCGGAGGAAACCCACGCAGACATGGGGAGAATGTGCAAACTCTACACATTTCTGTGAACAATTTCTCCATGATTAATTCCATATAAATTTGAATTCTAGTGAAATGTAAAATGAAAAGAAAAGATTAATATGTACATAGAAACCATGTAACTTTAAATGCTTGCCTTCTCTTGATGCTCAGATGCAATTTGGGTCAGGACTTCAATAACTAGGAGAATTTGCTCTGTCTTATAGAGGCTGGTGGGAGGGATTGGGATGGCTCCCTAATGCATTTCCGCCTCCAGGGAGGTTTCCCAGCAGTTGGCCGATCAGATCAGAAACCAATTGAACGAACATAGCAGCTTGGTGAAGCAGAGAAACTAAGTATTTTGACCCCACTGAAGGTGCCTCCACTGTAAGGCATTCTCATGTTTCCCCATCTGCCTGAGCAATTCCCGTCTCTCTGTCTGTCTGTCTGTCTGTGTCTCTCTCTCTCTCTCTCTCTCTCTGTGAGTCAGCAGGCTCGATAATTGATAAGTACCTCCTCTAATGTAGCTTGCAGCAAGTGTAAGCTCTCGAAACCATTTGGTCCTAGCGTTTGAGTCGTGAAAACCCATGGATAACTCCTGCCCACTGAATCTGCAGCTCATTGCAATGACACAACATGCTGTTCCAACCTGGAATCACTTTGTGTTGCTTGAGTAATGGATAGGTTATTAACCATCAACTTCAACAGAAGATGCAAATGCTTCAGGGAATGTGTGTCACCTCTTACTTTCACAGTTAGTGGCTGTGGCACTCTGAACATTTGAGATCATGAGTGGTAACATATCTGTTGTGGTGTATGCTTACTTTAACTTTTTGCTTTGAGAGCTTCAGTGAGGTTCTCCATGTATTGAGACCCCTGAGGTCAGCCTTTATTCTTATTAAAATTTAAATTCCAAGGTAATACAACTCATGTCAAATAAATACAGAATATTAATTATGCAAACAATACTACAAAGCAACACTATGATATTCCCACAATATTACAGGTGGCTAGCAACTCTATTCATCCAACACATGGCAGGCAGAATCTGAAGCAGTGGGTAATTGCCTTAAATCTGGGAGGTACCCGAGGGTGCTTCACAGTAACAGCAGCTGTCAGCTTCCTTGTTCCTCGAGGTACAGATCCGACTGTTTTACTTACCGTTTCTCTGGGCTCCGTGCACTAAATGAAGAATATGATTGTTTACTGCAACACGTCTGGCAAAATTGGGCTGAATTGCCTGAGGAGTGGCAATGTCCTCAAGCAGATCGCCACTCTGCCACTCTGGTCTCTGTTCCCTAAAAGGAAGAAGCTATGTATTTCTGAGTGGAGATTCTGATCAGGGCTCCCTCAGTAATACGGAACTGTAGTTGCATTCTGCCCGTTCTTTTGTGGCGCAGAACTGCTTGGGGGAAGTGAACCACAGCCATTGTATTGTATTCTTACTGTAAAAGCGTGACAATAAAATCATTCATTCACACTCACTCTGTCACTCTCACTCTTTTCTCTTTCTCTTTCTCACACTCTCACAGTCTCTCAGCTCTGTGAAAGAGTTTGACACTTGCTTGCTATTTTCCTGCAGTTCTGGAAATTTTCCCCATTCAGTCAGGAGCACTGGAATAGGCAATTTTGTTTGAGCCTACCATTTTCAATGGCTTCATGAATGATCTTCCTGCCATCATAAGATCAGGAGTGGGGATGTTTGCCAATGATTGCACAATGTTTAGTACCATTCACAACTCATCAGATACTAAAGCAGTCCGTGTCCAAATACAACTCTATCTGAATAATACCTAGGCTTGGGGTGATATCTGGTAACCAATATTGTGTCATGCAAGCACCGAGCAATGACAATCTCCAATAAGGGAAATCTAACCATTGTTCTTCGACATTTATTTATCACTGCTGAATTCTCCCACCATCGCCATCCTGGGAATTAATGTTGACCAGAAACTGAATTGTCTAACCATATAAATACACCATAGAAAGCATTCTGTCTGCGTGTATAATGGCTTGGTATGGCAACTGCTCTGCCCAGGACCGGAAGAAACTAGGGAAACACAGCCCAGATCATCTCTCAATCCAACTTCCCATCGCAGACTCCATTATACTTGTTGCTGCGGAAAGGCAGCCAACATCATCAAAGACCCCTCCCACCTGGTTACGTTCTCTTCTAACCTCATCTGTCAAGCAGAAGGTACAGAGCTTTTTACCGACAGGTTCAAGAACAGCTTCATCACCACTGTTGTTAGACTACTGAATGGGCCCCTCTAATTTCAAGTTGAATGTTGATCTTGCTTTTGTGCACTTCCAGTGCAGGCATAGCCTTGTATGACTCACTCTGTCAAAAAAAACACTATGGTCTGTATGTCCTTGTATGTTATGATCTGTCCGTTCTTCATGCAAAAACAAAACTATTCACTGTACTTAAATGCATATGACAAAAGAAATCAAATCAGAGCAGGTCAGAGGCCAGGAATCCTGTAGTGAGTAACTCCTCTCCTGACACCCCAAACTCTGTCTAACATTGACGAAGCTCAATTCAAGAGTGTAATGGAACATTCTCCATTTGTCAAGATAAGTGCAGCTCCAACAACACTTGAAGTTTGACAACATTCTGCACAAGGCAGTCCACCTGATTTAGTACTACATCCACCAACATTCAGTCCTTCCACTTCCGATCCAGAGTGACAGTAGCGTGTATTATCTATATGATGCACTGCAGGTTCCTTAGACTGCAACTTTCAAAGTCCAAGACCACTACCATCTCGAAGGATAAAGGCAGCAGATGCACAGAACTTCACCATCTACAATTACTTGTCATTCTTTCATTGTTGCTGGGTCATTGTTCCTAGAGCTCCCTCAGCAGCATTGTGACAGTACCTTTACCAACTGAATTTCAGGGGTTCAAGAAGGCAGCTCTCAAGAGCAAGTGGGGATACACAACAAATACTGACTGAGCTGACAAAGTTCACATCTCCGAATGAATTAAAAAATTCAGCGAGGTCATGGTTGATCTGTGCCATCTATAGCTCCATACATTGGCCTCTACTCTATATTTCTTAACACCTTTGGACATCTATCAATTTCATATTTAAAACTAACAGGTCAGAATCAAACCCAGTTTGGGGAAAAGGGTGTACTATTTCACATTTCTCTAGTTCTGATTTATAGCCAGCTTCTCTACTATATAACCTTTCTCCCTTCAGCTACTTAGAATGTCTCTGACCTTTATTTAGGTCATATCAGCTTTTCCAGTACTTTTTCCTTCTTGGTTTCACTCACTATCCTGGCAACTTTCTTGTTTACCATAGCTTCACCAAAGATCTATCTTCCAAAGCTGATGCTAAGTCCTCAGTTAGTATCTTAGTCATGATTTCTATCTCATTTGATCTTCAGTAAGTCCCACTGTTACCTCTGACAGCATTGTTGCTATTAACTTCTGCTTAGAAGACGTTTGGATTCACTCCATGTTGGCTTCCAACAATTCTTGGACTGTCATTTTATTTCTCATTGCTTTTCTTGCTTTTCACTTGTAATATTCCGCCTGATTCTTCCTTGTAATTGGCAACTATGACATCTATCAAGTACTGCTTTTTTGGCTGCATTCCTCTAACTCCATCATCCAGATAGTTGTCCTACCATTTCTTCCTGTGGGAATGTTCTTGGAAGTTGCCCAAACCATCTCTTCATTAAAAGCTCCTCGTTACTCTGAATTTCTGCCTATGGGATATTGACTCCAATTTATTCAGGCCAGATCTATCCTCAGTTTTGTTGCAGACAGCAAAATCTTCGATGACCTTGGGTTTATGGAATGTGGATGTTGCATGTATGCAGCTCAGCTGAGTCTACGTCTCACCATGTGATAGGTTTGCTGCCATATAATGTTTAAGTGTAGCAATGTACAGGGTCTCACTGTTCCAGCAGGGTGGAGCAAAACCATCTACTCCCCTCATTCTTTAAGACCGCTGAACAAGTAGTAGTTTAATATTGCACATTTGCAACTAGTTACAGTTAATATTGTCTGTGTAGCGATGCATATTATCAATGAGGAGGATCTGGATGTTAAAACTTATACCTCTGAGATGCTAAGCTCTTGTATGTCACAAGTCCATATGGTATCATCACAATGGTTGCTGCTTGTGACACTACTCAGCAATAACCCTTTCAGACCTAGATTGAAAGCAGTGAAACAAAAACAAATTGCTTCAATAAATCAGCAACTTTGGGAGCATTTCTGTTTTTATTTCTGATTTTCAGCATCTGCTTTCTTTTGGTTTATTGGATAAAACAGTAAAGGTTGGTCAGCTTTCTTGATTAAGTGCAGTTCTGATCACTCAGCTGCCATTCCTAGTTCAGCATTTGAGAGCTCTGATGTATTTTGTTGTTCTCTGAAAGCTGTGTACTGCACACACTTTATTGTGACCCTACCTGTGAGGATTTGTTGATGTTGCGTTGAAGTATTTGTCAGTTTTGTTCTGTAGGTTCACTTGACATATCGGCTCAGTTTTCTGGTCATTGGAGAAGTGATTGCATTCTCCACTGACCCCAAAGAAAGCTGTTGACGGAAATCTGTGCCCCACACGTGCCAGGCAATGAGTGTCTCCAACAAGGGAAAACCTAACCATGGTATCATCAAGCTGTCCAATCTGGTAAAAACAATGACTGCAGATGCTGGAAACCAGATTCTGGATTAGTGGTGCTGGAAGAGCGCAGCAGTTCAGGCAGCATCCAAATAGCTTCGAAATCGACGTTTCAGGCAAAAGCCCTTCATCAGGAATAAAGCTTTATTCCTGATGAAGGGCTTTTGCCCGAAACGTCGATTTTGAAGCTATTTGGATGCTGCCTGAACTGCTGTGCTCTTCCAGCACCACTAATCCAGAAGCTGTCCAATCTGCCTATCACATTGTAGAATTCTCACAGACAGGCAAGCAGAAAATGGAAAGCTCAAATCACATTTTAAAAAGAAATTGCAGGAGAGCAAAATAGAAGTTGCAACATAGGCCAAGTGTTAAGGTAGAGTATGAAAATTCAGAAAAAGTTTGTTTTCTAATTATTTAGCAAATCTAGTTTAAAACTTCAAGCCAATAGTAATAGAGACGTTTAAAAGCACGTGTTAAATAGGTATTTGTCAGGCTCTGATCAATGCCTTTATTGCTCAGATTGTTATTTTAAAGATTAGGCATAATTTGAGTATTTGACAGCAATCTGAGGGCAGAAAAGAGGAAGGTCTTGCCTGATTTTGCTGATTGCGAAGTCTGCTGGTGGTGTCTTCAAGATGCAATCTACGGTGAAGCAGCGAATGACCACAGCTTCAGGATTTCTGTTAATTTACGCTAAATTCTAAAGTTATAGTCTGCCTCGAGAGGTCGATGATGTGAACCATGTTGATTTGCCTTTAAAATCTCTGTGAAATGCTGGATTTTTCTTTTGACTTATGGTAAATGCTACATGGTGCATTGTTCAGTTTCTTTAACCTTGTTTTTAACAAGATTTTAATTGAAAATAAAAGCTAGAATCTGCCCTTGAGGCAGTAGCACTTCAGTAATTGCTGTTGAAACAGCAGTTAATCCTTGGAATCAATATGGCAATTAGGTTTTGCTAATTCTCTGTGTTCTTGGATTAGAAAGAGGTCAGTATTTTATGTGTACAGAATGAAGATTCATTTATTTTAGATGTTGATCATTGTGATAATTTAGGTTGAATTGTTATTTGCATTTGGGAAGCTTGAGTCTAGCCATTCACATCCTGACTTTGGAAAGTCAGCCAATTTGCCTGTGTTGTGTAGATTCATGCCAGGACCACAATCTTCCCATGTCAATCTAGCAAGAGGGAAGAGCAGGTTAAAAGGCCCATCTCCATTGATATTGGCCCAAAACTTGGTTCAATCCTCAATATTATCCCTTCCATGCCTAGCCACCCTCACTCTGGTCTCCCTAGCCCTCTCCTGTCTCAATGCCCCGCCCATAACCTCCTCTCCCATGCTGCCCCGGACCCTGCATCTCCATTCACCCATATTGCTAATTATTGAACTCGAGCCTGACGCTGTTGAGTCTCTAATATGTTCATGCTATTCATTTCTATTCCAATTTCTCTTTGAAGAATGTTCATATGATTGTCAGTAAATTCAGGCACAATTGAAAAATGATCAAAGAAAACCTGTTGAAGAAAAGATTTGAAGGTATAAATGCCTGGCTGAGTTCTAGCACTCACTAATGGTTTCAGCTATGTAAGTCATTTGTACAGCTGTGAAGCAGACTGCTCATTTTGTTTGACAGTTTTATGAGCTTGTATTAGGCTTAACTTAGGCCTGTTTGTTTATTTGGGCATTGTTACACGATGTCAAATGAATTAGTGTTCCTTCAAGGGCATTTTGGAAGTCTGTGAGAGGGAAGCCTAGATAATCTGGCAAAGTGGAAAAAGGTTTCTAAACTCCAGGAATATGGCAGTGGTGTGGGCCACTCCACCTGCCAGGTAGCAGTAGGAAACACTATTGGAGTTTCCAGCACTTACTGCCTATGAAAATGCAAGTGATGGCGAAGAAGAAATTATTTAAACTCCGTTTCAAGGTAGACCATAAAGCATCTTGTAGAAAAGCGAGTGGTAGGTTTGCAAAAGGTTTTCCTGGAACAGTGGAGGAAGCCAAGATCTGACTAGATAAAGCTGGTTGATGCATATGATGTATGTTTATCAGAAAGGAATGCAAATAATATTAATGGTTATTTTTTCCCTTTCCTCCCTATCCTTTCTTTTTTTAGCTTTTTGAAGTTAAATTCTGTAGAAGACTGTATCCTACTTTTATGTTTTCCTTTATGCGGTTTTGCACTTGTGACATTATAGTTAACAGTTGGTATAGTTTGTTCCAATTTAGATAATGGAATAGAAGCCATAGATTTCTTCTCCACATGTAAACTTGACTTTGATTTTACATTACTTGAAATTATTATTCATATTCTATCTGTCAATTTAAATTATATTTTTATTCTTTTTCCTTCAGATCACCAGAAATTGGAAAGAGAGGCCCGGATTTGCCGACTTTTAAAGCACCCAAATATTGGTATGTGTGTTTATCTTACTAAAGTTTCAGTTGCCTTGAAAAAAAACAATGTTGCTTCTGTTTTAAAATAAACTTATTTTCACAAATTTCAGCATAGTTTAAATCTTGGTATTATTAGCTCCAAAATTCCTGGTGACGATCAGTTAGGGTCTGCAGAGTTTCCGGTCCAAAAAGAAATCTTAAATTCTCATGAACCCCCTGGGATATCAAACCTATAGGGCGTATGAATTCTAATTGAAAATCTTTGAGTAGATTTTTGTAGGTTCCAGTAATGGTATTCTGTTGAAGCTGTTATTGGAATCACGATACATTAATAGCTGCTTCCCACCCCTATTTGGGGGGAATAAACCTGGTTTCATTTAGGTGGTGTCTGGGGATTCTCTTTTTGAAAAGAAATTAGAAGCTAATAATATATAAATCCCAGTGCATCCCAGGTGGTGGCATGGAATCATTTTAAATGTTGAGAAATGTTAGTCTGACAGTGCCCGTGGTTATTGCTGTAATTACTGTAATCAGCAGTGTTCTTTCAAAGAAGGAGTAACATTGCTGTTTATATCCTTCAGTTATGGATAATGAAACAGTTTCATACGTTAGTGTAATAAATACTATTTATCTGCGTTTCTGGTCATGTATACATTGCAACTATATTTGCCCTGTACATTTTTGTGGTGTGTGTATTACGTTCTAAGCCTGTGTTTTCTTTATTGGGTGCATGATTTTGAAGTGTACAACTTGACCTTGCATGGAGGAGTTGAGAGAATGTTTAGTTTTAGCCCCTATCTAGATTATTTTCAAGTTGACTATATTTGTCACATTTATTCTACCTCATCACAATGAAAGACCCTTGGGATACGCCCTCTGCTATCTTCTCAGATTGACAAAGTATGTTTCAATGAAGGGCTTATGTCTGAAATGTCAATTCTCCTTCTCTTCGGAGGCTGCCTGACAAGCTGTGCTTTTCCAGCAACACACTGTTCGACTCTGATCTCCAGTATCTGCAGTCCTCACTTTCTCCTAAGTGTGTTTAGAATTGCAAGGTGTCTAGCTGACAGTTGAAGTTAACCTGGGATAATAGTTGTGTAGCTGACTAACAAGGAGGCAGCTCCCAGAGCTTGGCAGGACAGCTAGACCTCAACTGATTCCTCCTTCTTGCCCAGGAAGAATTTGCAGCTTCTGTTTGATGAAACAAACTCCTAGAACTATGTAGTGTGGAATCTGAAATCCCTGCTCTTCATTCAGTGGCAATGATGACTGAAGTTATATCAAAACTTCTGATTTTCAGATAGGCCCAATTAGTACAAACAAAAAAAAAGTTGCTTCCATCAGAGATCTCTTAGGCACACTGATGCAATATTTTTAATTGAATTTCTTTCTCTGGGTGGTGTGGTACAAATAATATTCCAGATTAGGTAGAGAGAGATTTAATTCATGACATTACTACTCTTATTCAATGTCTAGGCATTATATGTTTCTTGGATTCCTTTGACTGTTCAGATTGTCCCTTTCTACTGTGGTCAAGAACAGCATTTAACAATTGATAATATAAATTGAATCTTGAGAAAAGAAAAGCTATGTTATTAAAGCTTCTGTCTTGCATTCATCAGGACAAACGTCATTATGCCAAATTTCGAGCAGTCTCTACTCTATATAATTAGTAGAAACAAATATTAATTGATTGGCAAGTTGAATCTGATTGGCTAAGGTGTTTTCATAAAGAAAGAATCCTCCAAATTTCTAATATTTTGAATGTTCTCTTTGGACTGCACCATGTTCAGCAATATTCATGGCTCCTCAGACACTGAAGCATTCCATGCCCAAATACAACAATGTCTGGACAATATCCAGACTTAGGCTGACAAATGGCAAAGTAATATTTGCACCATACAAGTGCCAGGCAATGACTATCTCCAACAAGAGAGAATCAACTATTGCCCTCTTGACATTGGTATCACCATCAATGAATCCTCCGCTTCCAGCCTGCTGGGGATTCAGAAACTGAATTAGATTAGTCATTTAATTAATTTGGACACAATAGCAGGTCGGTACCTAGGGATCATGTAGTGAATAACTCGCTTCCTGACTCCACAAAACCTTTCTAGCATCTCCAAGGCACAAATTAGGAAGGTGAGTCTGCCGCCTCACCTGCCTGGAACTTGCAGTTTCAATAACATTCAAGAAGATTGACCCTCATCCAAGACAAAGCAGTCTGTTTGATTAGCACTAAACATCCACTCCCTCCACTACCAATGTTCAATAGCAGCAGTGTGTACCATATACAAAGGCACTGTGGAAGTACACCAAAACTTCTTAGACAATACCTTCAAACCCATGACCAATGGCATCATAAAGGACAAGGGAGGTATATATATAGGGGAACACCACCACCTGCAAGTTTTCCTTCAAGCTATATTCTGACTTGGAAATATTTCACCGTTCCTTCAGTGTTGTTGGGTCACAGTCCTGAAACTCTCTTCTGAATGGCATTGTGGTATATCTACAACACATGGACTGCAGTGGTTCAAAATGTTATACCTCATCACATGCTCAAAGGTAAGTGGGGATGGACAATAGATGCTGACCCATCCAGCAGCACCTACATCCCATGAGAGATTTTTAAAAGAAATGAAACTATTAGCACACTCTCAGAATTCTTTAGCAAGTGGTGCTCAGTTGCAGAATTACTTTGAACAGAAGTTTTCTTATGGGATTTGCAAACGTGTGCTAGGTGAGTGTGGTCTCTTCTGATTGCAAACAACATAAGGAATATACTGTTTGATTTGATCAGCCAGTCACTGAGATGTCAGGCCTAAGTATCTGGCACCACACTGGTATTGAAATTCTGACACCGCATCATCCAGTTGTTTGATGGGCAGAATGTCTTTTCAGACCGACAGCCATATCCCATTGATGGAATGTACAACCCTCATCACCGCTGTATTGTAGCAATATGAAAACACTTGGGTAAGTGTTATGGCACGGAATAAACCCTCCTGCTTAATTTAAAACCAGCAACACAAAAGATTTATCCCATGCAGTAACTTGTAAAAATTCGATGGCCAAGAACTATTTAAAGTAAAAATTAACAACTTCATTTCTTAAAGTATAACCGAGAATAATTAACTAGCAACTATTTACAATTCTTTACTCTAACCTATCTGTTACATTCCCATCTATAATACTCGTCCGATAAAACTCCCGATTATGATTTACAGGAAAATTCAAATTTTAAAATCAGCCAGCTGTTGAATCTTCTCTTTATCTTCGTCGGTAGATTTGCTCCCCAAGTCAGCATTGAGCAAACTCCTTCTCTCAACAGGCACCTCTCAGAGTTCTGCCTAGCAGTCTACATCTGTTGGTCGGGTGGCAGTTCTCCTCCCAACTGTTCAAATTTCCCCACCCTTCTACCCCAAAGCATCGGATTGTGTCATTGGCTTTTAAGATTGTCAATATACTCAATTCAAACTTGATTGGAATTTGGTGTTTTTGCTTATAATTTAAACTGATCGGCCTAATTCAAATATGCTTTGCCATTTCCAGGCAACCAGCTACTCCAGTAGCTGGAGCATGTGTTACATTGTGTCTTATTGAGTACACTTGGTGCTGTCACTGCTAGTTTTCACTCTCTTAAAGGTATAGTACACCCATTTCTTCATAATATAAGCTTGTTTACAGAGACATCTTAACGAAGTCACCAGATATTTGTTTTGACCCCTCCAACCAATGCTATCAGGAATACTGGTCAAAACAAATCTTACATCCATCCTTAGTTTTGTCTCAGAATTGATAACGAATTAATGGATGTCTACCAGATGTCAACGTTGTTGCAAATACACCAAGCACACACAACTTTCCAATCTTATTACTGCTAATGATCAGGTATATTCCTGCATTTGATTCAACCTTGCTGTGATTCTGAACCATAAAACAGAAGTGTGTAGATAAAGGATTTTGCAGAATCTCATACCTTTGTCCTCGTTCAAGATACCCTCATTGCTTCAGTGAAATTGTTCTTTTTCCATTCAGCCTTCACTTTCCTAATTTTCCCTGATTGAAATCCAGGAGCAGCTTTACTTGCACTTCCTGTCCCTGCTCAGAATGTTAGCTGGCGCAGTTTGAGAAGTCTCAGAGAAAGTGCTGTGAACCTCATTCTGTTGGAGATGACACTGGGACAAGCTCCAAAGAGCTATGGTAAAAAAGCTGGGAGTATTGCCATCTCAAACTGATTTTGGAGGGGGAAGGAGCTAAGGTTGTGGGGGATAGTGATAGGTTTTGTATGGGAGGGGATGGAAGAGGTAGTGTCGTTTATTAGCTAGGCACTGGGGAGAGGACGAGAGAGACGGGAAAGATCTTTTAATTTGGGAGATGGATCCATGCGAATGGTGAACTGAGGAGTCAGACATCTCGGCTCGAAGATTGAGAACAGCAAGGAGCGATGCTTTGCAGGCACTTAATTTTGAGAAGGGTAGAGTACAGTCTTTAGGGTTCGGTCCATCTCTCCCTACCCCATCTATTCTGCACGCTGCCTGAACAATATTATCTGAAAACAGCAAGTTTTTACAAGTGCATCCAGCTCTACCTCACTACCAGCTCTTTTGAACCCTCCATTGTCCCTAGATTTATCAGACCACTAATCAGATATTCAGTTTTTGATCGAGCAGAAAATTGGTTTCTCCTCTATTAGCCCAACTGAAAGTGCTGTTCTATAGCTACAATCTGCATCCTCCTCAAGAGCACTGGATGAGGCTAAACTGAACAGTCTGCACTTGGTGTCATATTTGACCCGAAGTGAACTATTGGCCACGTATCTACACTAGGACTTGCCTCCAACTCCACCTTGCCTCAAAAGCAAAATACTTCAGATGCTGGATATCCAAAGTAAAAACTTTAAGGTGTTGGAGGAACTCTGCAGATCAGGCAGCATCTGTGGAGAGAGAAGCTGAGATAACGCCATGACCTCAACTCTGCTACTTTGGTGTAAAATACTTCTGCAAAGTTTGTTGGATGTTTCATTTTGGTAAAAATGTCATATAAATATAAGTTTTGCTCCGAAAACAAGAGATTCAGGTTTGTATTATCAGTGTGTAGGTGAGGGAAAAGCTTTTGGATGAAGGAGGATTGTAATGTGAAAAGGCAAATTAGGTAAAATTGTATGTCATCTTCAACGTTTTCAGCTCCATTAGGGCCCACAGCCTCTGTGATGCTGCTGAGGGTGATTAGCAAACAGTGTGCAAACACTGAGATGTGGGTGTGAGATTTCCAGCTAAGTGTATGAAGATGAGGTTAAGGTCTGAATTATGCTTGATAGAAACTTTTACTAGGTGAGTGAAGGGCCATTGGTGAATTGAGTAGTGTGTGAGAGCTTAGTGCTTAATTGGTAAGGATATAACATTTGAAGATACATTCAATGACCCTGACATCTTATGTGAGCTGACTGAACTTCTTGCACTACTATGGCCAGACTTGCAACACTACGTTGCTGATATTGACCAAGGCTGCTGACTATTTCTCTTTCCTTCATGGTGTGTGTCGAAGACTTCCTTGTGTTTTGCGAGGATTTCTCTCCTCCGATCCATGTTCTGTCTTGCAGTATACTCTTGGCCCTGTGGTACAATTGAGTGTTTGTGCTTGAACACACTTCCTCAGCTCTTTCCAGCAGCGGCTGAAAACTCGCTGTCCCTTCCATTTAGAGATGCAAGTTGGCTTTGAGTTGTACAGGCAAACTGTACAACATGGCTAACCACTTGCGGTTCTGTATTAAAATACAAGGGGATAGATACTTGTGGTACAACAGAGGCTATAGTTCAGAAGCAGGAAGAAAGCCCATTGCAGATGATACTGTGGCTGTAATTCACTGATAAGAATGGACCCAGGTGAGTGTTGTCTCACCCAACTGGGTGACGGTCATGATGGCAAATGTGGAGGTGAAAGGGATAGGACCTGAAGAGAGAGAAGAATATCAGCTGGCATGTGAACCAGGTGTGGAGCTTGGTTGGTCAACATTTTTGAGAGTTGAGGGGGTAGGAGACGGAATTTAGATGAAAGGGAAGAGCGGAATTAGACAGCAGTACGTTTTTGGGGTTGGAGCAAGGGTAAGCTTAAGAGGAACTGGCCAAGATCAGGTAGTTTCAAACTTAGTAACACAGAAACCCGTGATTTTGAAGTCCTTGTGGAGGTGGGGATATGCTTCACTTTTGTGTAATGGTGTGAAAATAGTCTTCTATATCTCTGGCCAGTTCTTGTGCCTCTGACTTTGCTGGATTCTTCAGCAACACTGATTAACTTCAAATGCCCAATTGACACTCTAAAAGCCCGCTTGTATTGAGCGGTTTGGTTTGCATTGAGAGTAGGTGAAAATGCTGTACGTTTCTGAGTAATAAAAGAGGGAGCACTTCAAACCATGTACTGTAATGAGCTTCAGATTGCTGTTGTTGTCATGGATACCGTAGCAGCTGGCATTCAGGAAGTGCTTGTAATCAAAGTGTTTTAAGCCCACAAAATGTGAAAAACGTAGCTTCTGTTAATTATACACCAAAGTCTAACCTTTTGAAAAGCAGTTTGGTGACTTCAGCTTGTATCATGACACCATTGAGTGGGTGAAAGAGAAGCAGGGGTATTTCCTTATAATCTCAAGACCTCGAATGACCAGAATTGCTGACTTCACAAGTGGTAACAACTGTTCCTGGATGATTTAAAATAAAAGGATACCAAAATTAAGTGCACAATAACTAATGCACAATATTGCACCAGATTTTTCCACTTTTGAACTGAAATTCTTTCGACACCATTCATGTACATGTTAATCAGGAGGCAAGTAACCAGTATGAGTAATACAATTTGCGTTATAAAATGCATTTATGGTTTGTTTTCTAATTTAAGAAAACCATGTCATTTCCCAATTTGTTCAGACAAAATAGATTATTTTTATGTAACTGGATTTATTTTTAGATTTAAAGGATTATGGTGGGTTGGGATTGTCAGAAGGCTGAAAACGTGGCAAAGTTTATGACTGCCTCATGAGCTACTCACAAATCCCTTTCCAATTTTGAGTGAATCTTCAATTGATGAATAGAAGCAGACCTTTGGCCCACAATGTCTGTGCAAGCTCTTTAGGGGCAGCAAGTTGCATTTATATAATATTGCAACAGAATAAAATGTCCTTGATTGCTTCATGGGAATTTGCACTCGCTCACAAGTCCAGATGACTAAAACAGTGGTCAGAGATGTTTGATTTCACAAGGGGATTAAAGGGTGAAAGAAAGCTACAGAGACAGACAAGTTAGGGAATTCTAAAACTTTGGGCCTTGACATTTGAAGGCAGGGTTAAGACTCAGAACAAACAACGGGCCAGAATTGGACCAAACTTTGAAGGTTAGGACCGGAGGCGGTTATGGAAATAAAGAGAGCAAATCTCTGGATATGTTTAAGGAGAATGAGAATTCTCAAGTTCTAGCATTGCTCAGCCATTGCGCCTCAGTGAGCACAGTCGCCATGGGCAAATGAATGTGAAATTTGGGTGACATTGACTTTACGGAGGAAGACCAGGAGTGTGTCGGAATAGTTGGGAGAAAGGGTAATAAAGGTATGGATGGAATGGATCTGTTCAGCAGGTCCCGTTCTTCTGTTCTTTCCTGGTTGTCATATAAATGTCTCCCCTTCAAGTTTTTAATCAGTTTGCTTTTGAAAGTTAATGTTACTATCTCAATCTATATTAGGATGCTTGAAGTCCTTATTATCACTTCCAAAGTTGTTGCATCATCCTCTCCAGTGAATTTGAGCAGTTTTACTGCCTGCTGTATTTCATTTCGTCACCAACTTCAGTTCTCTGTTCAAAGACAGGTTCTGACCCACAGTGCAGTGATCTCCATCACAATCAGGGTAAGGAAGCAAGCCCAGAACCCCTTCCAATAGGAACAACTTCATGGTTGCTGGTACCAATCTGATCCAGCAGTTATCCAGGCAGTCAGTTATTCTGGTACCTGTTACATGTTGTAGATCAGAGTTATTACTTTCCATTCATGGCCGACCAGGAATGTTTCATGCCTTTACTGCTTGCCATTGGCATATACTAGAGGGTTTGCAGGTTATCGCTGAACCTGTTTGACTACATTATAAAAGTGCCTTCCTTGACTATTTAAGTTCTGGATTAGGACTTGAAACCAGAGCTTTTGACTAGAAGGTAGGAGCAGTATCAGTGCCCTGCAGAAAGGAATACTGCATTCTCTGTCATTTTCATTATCATGGCCAGTAATTTTTCTGCCCAGTGTTTTCAAGATTATTTCTTTTGTACACTTCAAGTAAACTGAAGCAGGGAGTTGAAAGATTTGATACTCTATCTCGCGTTCTCTTTCTATCTGGCGCTCTCTTTCTATCTCACGCTCTCGCTCTCTCTCTGCCCCCCCTCTTTCTTTCCTTCCTTCCTTGCCCTTATTCCCTCCCACGGCGCGCGCTCTCTCTCTCACCTCCCCCCCGCCTCCCTTCCGTGTGTGTGTGTGTGTGTGTGTGTGTGTGTGTGTTCTGTCTCTCTCCCTCCCTCTCTCTCTCTCTCTCTCACCTTCCTCCGACTGTCTCTCTCTAGCCACCCTCCATCTCTCTATATCTCGCCTTCGTCTCTCTCTCTCTCTCTCTCTCTCTCTCTCTCTCTCTCTCTCTCTCTCTCTCCTCCTCCTCCTCCTCCTCCTCCTCCTCCTCCTCCTCCTCCTCCTCCTCCTCCTCCTCCTCCTCCTCCTCCCTCTCTCTCGCTCTCTCCTCCTCCCTCTCTCTCGCTCTCTCCTCCTCCATCTCTCTCGCTCTCTCCTCCTCCATCTCTCTCGCTCTCTTGGGTCCTCCATTGTTCTCTTTCTCGCCTCTCTCCATATCTCTCCTGCTCTCGCCTCCCCCTCTCTCTCTCTCGCCTCCCTCTCTCTCTCTCTCTCTATCTATCTATCTCTCTCTCTCTCTCGCCTCGCTCCCTCTCTCTCTCTCTCGCCTCGTTCCCTCTCCCTCTGTCTCCCCCTCTCTCTGCCTCTCTCGCGCTTCTGCCCCGTCTCTCTCTTACGGGTCTCTCTCGCCTCTCTCTCTCTCTCTCGCGCATCTCTCTCTCTCGCGCCTCTCTCTCTCTCTCTCTCTCTCTCTCTCTCTCTCACCTCCCTCTCTCTCACCTCCCTCTCTCTCTCTCGCCTCTCTCTCTCTCTCTCTTGCCCTCCCCCACTCTCGCCCTCGCCCTCTCGCCCTTCCTCTCTCTTGCCCCCCTCTGTCTCTCTCGTCTTTCTCGGTCTCCCCCTCGGTCTCCCCCGTCTCTCTCTCTCTCTCTCTCTCTCTCTCTCTCTCTCTCTCTCTCTCTCTCTCTCTCTCTCTCTCTCTCTCTCTCTCATTCGCCTCCCCTGTCCCTGTCTTTCTCGCCCTCTCTCCGCTCTCGCCTCTCTCTCTCGCCTCTCTCTCGCCCTCTCTCTCTCCCCTCCCCGTCTCTCGCTCCTCTCTCGCCCTCTCTCTCTCGCCTCTCTCTCTCTCACCTCGCTCTTGCCTCTCTCTCTCGCTCGTGCCTCTCTCTCTCGCTCTTGCCTCTCTCTCTCTCGCCTCTCTCTCCTCGCCCTCTCTCTCTCGCCCTCTCTCTCTCGCCTCCCCCGTCTCTCGCCCTCTCTCTCGCCCCCCCTCTCTCTCGCCCCCCCCTCTCTCTCGCCCCCCTCTCTCTCGCCCCCCCTCTCTCTCGCCCCCACTCTCTCTCGCCCCCCCTCTCTCTCGCCCCCCCTCTCTCTCGCCCCCCCCTCTCTCTCGCCCCCCCTCTCTCTCGCCCCCCCTCTCTCTCGCCCCCCCTCTCTCTCGCCCCCCCTCTCTCTCGCCCCCCCCTCTCTCTCGCCCCCCCTCTCTCTCGCCCCCCCTCTCTCTCGCCCCCCTCTCTCTCGCCCCCCCTCCCTCTCGCCCCCCTCCCTCTCGCCCCCCTCCCTCTCGCCCCCCCTCCCTCTCGCCCCCCCCCTCTCTCGCCCCCCCCCTCTCTCTCGCCCCCCCTCTCTCTCGCCCCCCCCCTCTCTCGCCCCCCCCCTCTCTCGCCCCCCCCCTCTCTCGCCCCCCCTCTCTCTCGCCCCCCCCTCTCTCTCGCCCCCCCCTCTCTCTCGCCCCCCCTCTCTCTCGCCCCCCTCTCTCTCGCCCCCCCTCTCTCTCGCCCCCCCTCTCTCTCGCCCCCCCTCTCTCTCGCCCCCCCTCTCTCTCGCCCCCCCTCTCTCTCGCCCCCCCTCTCTCTCGCCCCCCTCGCTCTCGCCCCCCCTCGCTCTCGCCCCCCCTCGCTCTCGCCCCCCCTCGCTCTCGCCCCCCCTCGCTCTCGCCCCCCCTCGCTCTCGCCCCCCCTCGCTCTCGCCCCCCCTCGCTCTCGCCCCCCCCTCGCTCTCGCCCCCCCTCGCTCTCGCCCCCTCTCTCTCGCTCGCCCCCTCGCTTCGCCCCCCTCGCTCTAGCCCTCCCTCCCTCTCGCCCTCCCTCGCTCTCGCCCCCCCCCCTCTCGCTCGCCCCCTCGCTCGCCCCCTCGCTCGCCCCCTCGCTCGCCCCCTCGCTCGCCCCCTCGCTCGCCCCCCCCTCCCTCTCGCCCCCCCTCCCTCTCGCCCCCCCTCCCTCTCGCCCCCCCCCTCCCTCTCGCCCCCCCTCCCTCTCGCCCCCCCTCTCTCTCGCCCCCCCTCTCTCTCGCCCCCCCTCTCTCTCGCCCCCCCTCGCTCTCGCCCCCCCTCGCTCTCGCCCCCCCCTCGCTCTCGCCCCCCCTCGCTCTCGCCCCCCCTCGCTCTCGCCCCCTCTCTCTCTCTCGCTCGCCCCCCTCGCTCGCCCCCCCTCGCTCGCCCCCCTCGCTCGCCCCCCTCGCTCTAGCCCTCCCTCCCTCTCGCCCTCCCTCCCTCTCGCCCCCCCCTCGCTCTCGCCCCCCCCCTCGCTCTCTCGCTCGCCCCCTCGCTCGCCCCCCTCGCTCGCCCCCTCGCTCGCCCCCTCGCTCGCCCCCTCGCTCTAGCCCTCCCTCCCTCTCGCCCTCCCTCCCTCTCGCCCTCGCTCTCGCCCTCGCTCTCGCCCTCGCTCTCGCCCTCGCTCTCGCCCTCGCCCCCTCGCTCGCCCCCTCGCTCGCCCCCCTCGCTCGCCCCCTCGCTCGCCCCCTCGCTCGCCCCCTCGCTCGCCCCCCTCGCTCGCCCCCCCTCCCTCTCGCCCCCCCTCCCTCTCGCCCCCCCCTCCCTCTCGCACCCCCCCTCGCCCTCCCTCCCTCTCGCCCTCCCTCCCTCTCGCCCTCCCTCCCTCTCGCCCTCCCTCGCTCTCTCTCTCGCTCGCCCCCTCGCTCGCCCTCCCTCCCTCTCGCCCTCCCTCCCTCTCGCCCTCCCTCCCTCTCGCCCTCCCTCCCTCTCGCCCTCCCTCCCTCTCGCCCTCTCGCCCTCCCTCCCTCTCGCCCTCCCTCCCTCTCGCCCTCCCTCCCTCTCGCCCTCCCTCCCTCTCGCCCTCCCTCCCTCTCGCCCTCCCTCCCTCTCGCCCTCCCTCCCTCTCTCCCTCGCCCTCTCTCGCTCTCTCCCCTCTCGCCCTCCCTCTCTCTCGCCCTCCCTCTCTCTCGCCCTCTCTTGCTCTCTCTCGCTCTCGCTCTCGCTCTCTCTTGCTCGCTCTCGCTCTCTCGCGTGGTCCTCCCTCTCTCTCTCGCCCTCTCTCTCTCTCTCTCTCGCTCGCCCCTGTCCTCTCTCTCTCTCGCTCGCCCCTGTCTCTCTCTCTCTCGCTCGCCCTGTCTCTCTCTCTCGCTCGCCCCTGTCTCTCTCTCTCGCTCGCCCCTGTCTCTCTCTCTCTCGCTCGCCCTGTCTCTCTCTCTCGCTCGCCCCCCTCTCTGTCTTGCCCCCCTCTCTCTCTCTCCCCCCCCCTCTCTCTCTCTTGCCCCCTCTCTCTCTCTCGCCCCTCTCTCTCTCTCGCCCCTCTCTCTCTCTCGCCCCTCTCTCTCTCTCTCGCCTCTCTCTCTCGCCCCCGTCTCTATCTCTCTCTCTCTCTCTCGCCCCTGTCTCTATCTCTCTCTCTCTCTCTCTCTCTCTCTCTCTCTCTCTCTCTCTCTCTCTCTCTCTCGCCCCTCTCTCTCTCTCTCTCGCCCCCCCTCTCTCTCTCTCTCGCCCCCCTCTCTCTCTCTCTCTCGCCCCCCCCTCTCTCTCTCTCTCTCTCTCTCGCCCCCCCTCTCTCTCTCTCTCTCTCTCTCTCTCGCCCCTCTCTCTCTCTCTCTCTCTCGCCCCCCTCTCTCTCTCTCGCCCTCTCTCTCTCTCTCTCTCTCGCCCCTCTTTCTCTCCCCTGCCTCCCTGCACACCTCTCTCTCATCCCTCTCTCGCCCCTCTCTCTCACCACTCTCTCTCGCCCTCCCCCCCTCTCTCGCCCTCCCCCCCCCTCTCGCCCTCCCCCCCTCTCTCGCCCTCCCCCCTCTCTCGCCCTCCCCCCCTCTCTCGCCCTCCCCCCCTCTCTCGCCCTCCCCCCCTCTCTCGCCCTCCCCCCCTCTCTCGCCCTCCCCCCCTCTCTCGCCCTCCCCCCCTCTCTCGCCCTCCCCCCCTCTCTCACCCCTCCCCCCCTCTCTCGCCCCCCCCTCTCTCGCCCTCCTCCCCCCCTCTCTCGCCCTCCCCCCTCTCTCGCCCTCCCCCCCTCTCTCGCCCTCCCCCCCCTCTCTCGCCCTCCCCCCCTCTCTCGCCCTCCCCCCCTCTCTCGCCCTCCCCCCCTCTCTCGCCCTCCCCCCCTCTCTCGCCCTCGCCCCCCTCTCGCCCTCCCCCCCTCTCTCGCCCTCCCCCCCTCTCTCGCCCTCCCCCCCCCTCTCTCGCCCTCCCCCCCCTCTCTCGCCCTCCCCCCCCTCTCTCGCCCTCCCCCCCCCTCTCTCGCCCTCCCCCCCCTCTCTCGCCCTCCCCCCTCTCTCTCGCCCTCCCCCCTCTCTCTCGCCCTCCCCCCCCTCTCTCGCCCTCCCCCCCTCTCTCGCCCTCCCCCCCTCTCTCGCCCTCCCCCCCTCTCTCGCCCTCCCCCCCTCTCTCGCCTCTCTCTCTCTCTCGCCCCTCTTTCTCTTCCCCTGCCTCTCTCTCGCCCTCCCCCGCTCTCTCGCGCCCCCCTCTCGCTCTCTCTCTCTCTCGCCCCTCTCGCTCTCTCTCTCTCGCCCTCTCGCTCTCTCTCTCTCGCCCCTCTCGCTCTCTCTCTCTCACCCCTCTCGCTCTCTCTCTCTCGCCCCTCTCGCTCTCTCTCTCTCTCGCCCCTCTCGCTCTCTCTCTCGCCCCTCTCGCTCTCTCGCTCTCTCTCTCTCGCCCCTCTCGCTCTCTCTCTCTCGCCCCTCTCGCTCTCTCTCTCTCTCGCCCCTCTCGCTCTCTCTCGCCCCTCTCGCTCTCTCTCCCTCTCGCCCCTCTCGCCCCTCTCGCGCTCTCTCTCTCTCTCGCCCCTCTCGCTCTCTCTCTCTCTCTCGCCCCTCTCGCTCTCTCTCTCTCTCTCTCTCGCCCCCTCGCTCTCTCTCTCTCTCTCTCGCCCCTCTCGCTCTCTCTCTCTCTCTCACCCTCTCGCTCTCTCTCTCTCTCTCTCTCGCCCCTCTCGCTCTCTCTCTCTCGCCCCTCTCGCTCTCTCTCTCTCTCGCCCCTCTCGCTCTCTCTCTCTCTCTCGCCCCTCTCGCTCTCTCTCTCTCTCTCTCTCGCCCCTCTCGCTCTCTCTCTCTCGCCCCTCTCGCTCTCTCTCTCGCCCCTCTCGCTCTCTCTCCTCGCCCCTCTCGCTCTCTCTCTCTCTCTCTCGCCCCTCTCTCTCTCTCTCTCTCTCTCTCTCTCTCTCGCCCCTCTCGCTCTCTCTCTCTCTCTCGCCCCTCTCGCTCTCTCTCTCTCTCTCTCGCCCTCTCGCTCTCTCTCTCTCGCCCCTCTCGCTCTCTCTCTCTCTCTCTCTCTCGCCCCTCTCGCTCTCTCTCTCTCTCTCTCTCGCCCCTCTCGCTCTCTCTCTCTCCCCCTCCTGCCACGACCCGCCCCCTGCCTCTCTGCTCTCCCTGTTTCTCTTCCCATTTCTTCCCCCTCCCCTCTTCCTCTCTCACTTCTCCCCACCGTCCCCCGTCTTTCTCCCCTCCCTCTCCTTCTGTCCTGTCTCTCTTCCTTTCTTTGCCTTTCTTCTTCCACCCTGTCTTCCTCTCTCCCCACCTGGCCCGTGTCCCTCTCCCCCCTCTCCTTCGCTCCCCTGTCTCCCTCTCCCTTCCCCTCAACACCCTCCCCCCCCAGCTCCCTTCATCCAAGTGTCTGTTCTACCCCTGTTTATGTCTCTCTGGGTAAGGGGAAATTGGTCGGGCGTTTTCAGTTTTAATTTTGCATTACTTAATTTATTTGTTTATGTGTTACTGGAGCCTAATGATCTGTAGCGAAGAGTGAATCTTGATAAGAACAAATCAGTGAAAGTCTCTGGCTGGCTTAGCAAGCAGTTAATAAATACAAGGGATCCTAGGATTTATAAACCGAGGCATAAAGTACAGAGTTGTGAAGTTGTGATTAAACTAGTATAAAATGCCATTTTTGTTCAACTGAAGTATTATGTCTGGTTTAGGGCACCACTTTCTCAGGAAGGATATGAAGGCATTAGTTTAGCAAATATTTCATGAAGATGTTCCTGTGGGTTAAGAACCTTGACTAGATACAAAGAATAGAGAGACCTGGGCTGTTCTGTCTGATCTCTTCATAGAGCTCTTTTCACCAAGTAGAAGTGTTCAAAACCATGGGGGGTCAGATTGGGAGAAATCATTCCCGCTTTGGGTATAGATGCAAACCAGAGAAAACTGATCCAAGGTGATTGGCAAAAAAGCAATGAAAACACGAGGGCACACTTGTACTCAGCACATTGTTCAGATGCCGATTTGAGAGTGTCGTTGAGGCAGATTCAAGCAAGACCTTCAGAAAAAAATTGGAGGACTGTCTGAAGAGAGAGAAAAGTATTACAGGTTTATAGGGAACTGGAAAGAGAATGGAACAAAACAGTGTTGAAGAGCCACTCTGACAGCAACTGTGGGTGGTGGTGGTGGTGGTGGTGGTATTACCGAATAGAACGCGTTGAGATGGTGCCAATAGAGAGAATAAAATATAGACCAACAAAGGGTTTGTTGATGTTGTGCCTAGGGTGAGATAATTGAGATAATGGAGATAATGGTAAGTTGGTTGCAAAGGCGAAGTGTGAATGGTTGAAAATGGCATAACAACAGGGCGGCACGGTGGCACAGTGGTTAGCACTGCTGCCTCACAGCGCCAGAGACCCGGGTTCAATTCCCGCCTCAGGCGACTAACTGTGTGGAGTTTGCACATTCTCCCCGTGTCTGCGTGGGTTTCCTCCGGGTGCTCCGGTTTCCTTCCACAGTCTAAAAATGTGCAGGTCAGGTGAATTGGCCATGCTAAATTGCCCATAGTGTTAGATGTAGGAGTAAATGTAGGGGAAGGGGTATGGGTGGGTGCGCTTCGGCGGGTCGGTGTGGACTTGTTGGGCCGAAGGGCCTGTTTCCACACTGTAAGTAATCTAATCTAATCTAATCTGGTCCAACCTGTTTATTTGGAAATACAAGCTTGTGCTTCCACATAAACCTGTTGAGCTATAACCTGGTGATCATGTTTGAAAATGGGTTTTTATACTCTGAGCAGCCCATACAAAGCAAGGCTGAGGTGAGTGGGGTGGGTAACAAGCCTGGAGGAGAATGTTCATGTTCAGAAACTGTTTAACTCAATGTTGAGTCCTTGAAGACTGTAAGATACTGGGTTTTGCTAGGTTGCACTTGGAAAGAGACAGCACAAACATGATGAGCCAAAACAGAACAGTAGCAACACAAGATTTTAATTCCATGATTCTAATATTTGTGTAACTTAGCCTCTCAAGTTTGCTCTTGAGACTCACACAGGAATAATGGCTGCTTGGTTGAAGCATCAGAAGATGAAAATTGCTGTTAAATTCGTATTGCAACCAAATCAAACATGCTTAGGAAAGAGGAAATAAGAAGTGATCAAAATAGCACATTGAGAATGATGGTTGGCAAATATGTTGTTTGTTTTCTGTGCTTGATGATTCAATTACTTTTTTGGAAAGTCTAAAAATTGTTCTTCTGTTGTCAGTAACTCCTACGTAATTTACTTTGAAAATTCTTGTGCTGTTCTACGTGGATATATTCTGTAAAACTAAAAACCGATTTTGCAATTATAGTTTAATTGGTATCATAGCATTTGTTTGAAATCACTGATGGGTAAAACATTTAGGTAAATGCTCAGATTTTCACATTCAATCTAATTTTATTTGTAAAATGAAATGATGCCTGTCTGAACTTGATCATTGCTTGTGTTGTAATTCTTCTTCAGAGCTCGTAGAATCATGGAATCCCTACAGTATGGAAGCAGGCCCTTCAGTCCATCAAATCCATACCAACCCTCCGAAGCACAACCCACTCAGACACAGCCCTCCTACCCTATCTCAGTAACCCTACATTCCCCATGTTTAATCCACCCAGCCTACACATCCCTGGACACTATGGGCAATTTAGCGTGGCCAATTCAACTAACCTGCACATTTTGGGGGACTATGGGAGGAAACTGGAGCACCCAGAGGAAACCCACGCAAACAAAGAAAGTGCAAATACCATACAGTAGTAGTCTGAGGATGGAATCAGACCAGGGTTCCTGGCACAGTGAGCCAGCAGTGCTAAGCACTGAGCCACCATGCCACCCCTAACACTTAAGATGCCACCTATTCTTTTCTTGTGAATATCCCATCTCTATAAACAGTAATTCGGATTAGATTAGGTGTTGGCTGTTTATGTGAAATGAGCCTAGAGGTTTTGATGTTGTTTACAATACTGGTGACAATTCATGAAGGTAATTTGGCTTCATATTAATGTAGGCATGTGATTAGGAGAAACCGCCATTGTAAGAATCATTGGTTCAGAAGAATGCCATTTGACCCATCAAAGAAATAGTTTTTTGGGGGTTTTTTTTCTGGCCACATCTTGAGTTTTTGGTGAATTTTTTTTTTGAGGCTTATTCTGTCAAAGACATCTCATTAATTTCTAACAATGCCCCTATGGCATCTCTTGCTTCTGCATGTCTGATCATCTCATCTAATGATGCACCATTCCCAGACCAACTCATTAGTTAGCAAAATTAATAGACAAATGATCATGAAAACAGGGTCAAACGTTAGGAGAAACCTGTCTGGTTCATAATGTCCTTCAGGGCAGGAAATCTGCCATTCTTAGCTGGTCTGACTGCATGTGACTCCAGACCCACAACAATATGGTTGACTCTTAACTGCCTCCTGGGCAATAAGAGATGGGCAATAATGCTGACCCAGTCAGTAATGTCCACATCCCATGAATGAATGGCTAATTAAAAATATCTGCTGAAATACAGGCACCCCTTGTGCCTGTGACATCTTTGAAAACCCGCTGTGTACTAGGGAAGCACTGTCATGGTTCCTGACCTTTGCCCTGGGGACATGGCGTACAGGAGGTAAGTGGTGCCTCCTCTGTGCAGTATCTTGGAGGTCCTCCTGAGCAGGGTGGAGCCTTCCTCTTCCCCTAAGACTGTTAACACAGGATACAATACCGGAGACCATGACAGGCAACTCCAAGGTTATTGCCCAATTTAAAGCTGTCTTAGTCACCTGGAGGAAGCAGGTCAGTAATCTTCTCCAGCCTGCCAGCTTAAGCGCCACCATTGTCTTTCTGATATGTTTCACACAACACCTTCCTCTGTCACTCTCACCCACCCCACCCCCGCTATTCCAAATTCTGCGTGCCCCTCTGTGCTGCCTACTGACTCACTTGGAATATCTCCTGTGCCACGCACTTTTATCTCCTACAATGACTGGCTCTGTTCTGTTCCATTCCAGGAGGAAAAGAGCACACAACAGTGCAGAAGGTATCAGGTAGGGTGGTACTTTTCCCTGCATTCAGCTCCACACACCGTTTGGGGTGAGGACCCTGATTGTGACCACCCTGAGTAAGCCCTGAACCCCTGAGTGAAAGCTCTCTGCTTTGACTTGACTGAGGCCTGCTGACAAACAAGACAGGAGTCAATTGGGCCTGGTAGCTTAGACTGAGGGTCAAAGAGCAGAAAGACATGATGTGGCAAGAATGCTGTGATCATCTAACTCAGCCCAGAGTTGTGACAGTGAATGAAGAGCCTGGAGATGCTGCCTGGTCCATTCAGTGCCTGAACTGGGTTTAAGTCCCTGAGCACACAGTGCCCTTGCTTCAGCATTCTAATGGTAATTGCCACTGTAACTTGAAGTGCAGAATCACCCATTAGGTGGATTAAAGACGTGCCATGAAGGTGCTTAGAGGCTGGATGTCAGATGCTAATGCCCATAGACATGTGCATGTGGATGGTGCTGATGGAGCATGCCCTGAGATAGTGGTGCCCTGTGACCAGCTTGGTAGTTTCGTTTGAAGCAGGCAGTGAGCTGAGCTTGCCAGGTGCTAATTCTGGTTTCTGTGTTGAGATTTCCCAACGTCTGTCTTGTTTGTTGAGTTCACTTTGAGCGGTTAACAAAGCCTTGAACATTCAATGATGACTGGCAGTTACTAGCCCAGTAATATTATCACTTCTCACTATACCATTATCTTCCCCCATTGAAGAAATAAATATATTTTTCCTGACGCCCATTTAGAACTGACATCAACGTGTGTTCCAGGTAAACAAGATAGCATTCATCAAGTACAGAGCTGACAAGGATGGATTATACCCTTTTAAAGAGACAGTGAAAGCCATAAAAAGGGCCCTTACTCCAAGTGGCATAATGGAGTCAAAGCTTTTCAGAGGTGTCAAAAATTACAGGAGGAAGACATGGTCTGCATTGGGAATTTCGGTGACAGCTGTCCTGGGATCCCAGGAGTTATCCTTAAATAATGGGACCAGAATCGTACATGGTCAAAACTAGGGAGAAGATCACACAATAAAAGAAAACATCAACCATTTCTGGCAGGAACCTTCCATAGAGGCAGTTGTTTTGCTGGAGAAGCCATTGAGGACAAGGCCTTCCTGTAGTGACTCTTTGATAGTCTTTGTGGAAGAGACGTTCTCCTACTTATTATACACCTCTGACCAGACCTAGAAAGCCAAAGAAATGGGGCTGTGAGCAAAATGATGCAAGAGGCCCCATCAGAGAGATCCGATAGCCCCCACAGGTTCATGGGGAATTATTAATTTATCTCCCCATAGAGCTTGTTGAGTGGGAGTTCCCTTGGCAACAGGCAATAGCCTGCCCAGATGGAATTGCCCAGGGACGGGTCTGCAGAGCCAGGTGTCCCAGGCTGGAACGAGAGTAAATACACCAAAAATAGTGGCTCTATTTTGGTGTTCCAACAATAAACAATGTCCCTTTCCTGAGTTATTGCAATTAAAGTTTAAATCCTGGATGTGATGTTGCATTTATTGTACTTCTAGTATTCAAGGCCTGTATGTGTTGATATTTCTGAGGAGTGAGTTGTGGCAAATTAATCATGTGGTTCCTTATATTTATGAAAGTTCATATTTGTTAAATCTGACAGATCTTGGACTATATTGTTATAGAAGTCCACAAGGTGCTACATTCAAACTTGACCTTGAATCTACAGTCTTTGAGGAACCAGGTTGCTTGCTTTGTTCCAACATTAAACAACTTTCTATTAAACAAGCAGATTCATGGCCATCAAGTTAAGTTTAGAGAGGCGCATAATGCATTAGTTTAAATACTGACCATCTCCAGGCCTTGGGCAAGTCCATCCCAGACAGTTGCAATGATAGTTGAAGGTCTCCACTAGTACAGTATCCGAACAATATACACAGCACAGAGCTCTGGTTTCACTTCTTTATGACGTGCATTATTGTGCTGATAGGTTTAACTTGTGTTGATGTGAAAAATTTAATTACTTAATTTGTAATGAACTTTATTTGGCTTACAAACCTAACCTGATCTATGTTTGATTGGGCTAGTCAACAAAAGCAGCAAATGTATTGTGATTATTACCTTTGCAAAGGAGCCAGGTGAATATTTGCTCAGGATTTGCTTGTTACAACAATGTACATGTGCACATGATCAAGTACAGTGGAACATTGTGATTCTAATCATGTTGAGCCTATAGAAATGTCATCTAAGAAATGCCTGTAAAGGAATGTGATTGTAACATTAGATTCATATCATGGAGGTTTACTGGATTATCTTCAACTCTTGTTGAATATTCATTTTACCACATAGTAGAACATTTGCATACTACTGTATAAAGTGACATGGTGTTGTAGCTTTGCATCTTGCATTTAGGAGTGCGGAATTTCCCAAGGAGCATCAATTTATACTACATGAGCAAAAGTAAAGTTCCTCAATTTTCTTGTCTTCTGGACCCAAGTTAACAGAAGGCATGGACCAGATTTCTGTGGTTAACAGGAATAACTGTTTATTACAAGTCATTACACTGTAGCTAAAGATAAGCAATAATAAACCATCAGCATATAATTCTACTGATTAAAATTACAAGGTAAAAGTGAAATTGCCATAATTCTACTAGACCATTAGAGAAAGACAGCTGGTGGTAGTTTGACCTGAGGCTCACCATGCCTCAGATGAGGGGAGAGATTGAGAGATAACCTTAACCAGTGTATGCTGTTAGGAATACTTTGACTCACGAACCAGTTAGCTTAGTTGCCTGGCTGGTTGGCTACAATGTAGAGTAATGCCAGCAGTGTGGGTTTAGTTCCGAATACTGCTTCTCAGTTGTTCTTTGGAGACTTCCACTGGTTTGAAAGAGGCACAGGATGAGTAGTTCACTCATAAAAGGCCTGACTTGCCCATTATAAGTCACAGCTTACAGAAACTGCTGGAGAAAAAAGATCAATCGATTTTCAGGTCTAAAGTAGTTTTTATAGCAGAGAACTCCTAAGCCAGTGGATATCTAAAAAGCTTCTCTGTATCTTGTTTGTAGCTCCAGGTTTTTCAGATACCTGAGAAACAATCTCTCAATTGTTGGCAAGCTAAATGCTTCTGCCATTGATCAGTGGTCACTAGTCTGCAGTCTGCAGTGCAGTCATTCACTTGTACCAACCCAAGCTGTATGTGTATACAAGCCCTGGACTCCACTTTTTCTGCAACCATGTTTCAGCCACTGCTCAAATAAGCAGCTGTGTAAACAGCACTAACAATGAGTAAATGTAAGGTTACTTGCTTTCAGAACTTGCAGTAATCTGACAACAATCCTAAGTTTTAAAACAACACTTTTCTCATTTCAGTCCACAATTAAAAATACAGAAAACTTAAAGCCACACTCTTTACACTATTAAATTAATTACCAAGGAGCGACAAGTATAGACCTGCACTGTTCATGATTTGAATGCAGTGACTCTGTAATTCTACTGTATCCTTTATTAAACAAATTTGACTGTAAATACTGCTTCAGAGGCTTGAAATTCTGCCTGGGAGAAAATATATATTTTAAAAGCTTTTAGATGAACGTTATGATTGTTCTTTGCTGTATTAATAATTAATAACTTCAAGCAGTCACTTTATTTTGGTTACTGCAAGTGGCGCAGAAAGTAGTCATATCATTGTCTCTGAGAAGCCTTTCTGCAACTGGGCTAATGTGGCCATTGTTGGTATCTAAATACTGCACCTAGGTTCAATTCCAAATCCAACGATAGTTATAAAAACTTAACCAGTTCTGAAATGAACTGTGGCGTACAAACTTGTCTTTTGCAGTGACTCCTGTGAATTCTAAAGTAAGAGTGAGCCAATGTGCAAAATGTTCACACTGCTTTAAATGATTTCTTAAAGCATGCAGAACCAAAAATGGTATTTAGTGAATCATGGCACACTTTCCACAAACCGTATGCAATTTCTCATACTCTAAACAGTTTATCTGACCTAATTTCTGGAAAGAAATGAGCAAAATCTCCTCTTTCCACCTTCTGTGGTAACATTGTTTAACCAAATTAGATTGAACAATACCTGTTGAATCTTGTATCCTTTCTATTATGACCTCTTCAGGTGCCAACAACTCGGGAAGCATGCTAATAAACAAATCGTTTTACATCTTCCTGGAGCAAAATAAATTTGGATCATAATTATGATGTTTTATAAGATTATGGATGTATGGAACAGACTTTTAAATGATTTTTAATATTCCTATAGAGTTTGCTTTGCTGTATTTGCATCCTTTGCAATTCGGCTAAAAATCATGCTCTATTCCAGTGCTGAGAAATATTTGAGGAAAAGTTTAGAAATTGATAGATATTTGTTGCATAACGAAACAAAGCAGATAGGCTTAAATGTTGCTTTAATTAATACTCAACCAGGGCCAACAAAATATGAAATTTGGGTATCGTTATTTTCCAAACATTTATAATCAACTTGATGGTTAAGTAAAGTAAATTTAAAAGATCAGTACGTTACACTAGTAGTTGACTGCAAAACAAAATTATCAATTTGGTGAATAGCTTTAGGACTTGTGGGTAATTACGTACTATTACATAACCTTCCAGAGATTTTTGTGCTGAATCTGAAGGCAACTGCAACAATGTATCCTGTCAATGAGTAGTTTCTCAGTTTTATGCACTTGTGGATGTTGCTGTTAACTTTACCCTATAATAATGAGTACTGATAACTTTGCCATTGTTATGATAGTAAAAGCCATCATCTTTAATGTTGTATGAATCAAAATTGGTTGCAGATCAGGGGAGAACAAGACGAGTAGGACAGAATTGATATAACTCCACAGAGGCTGGTATCTCATCACCAAGTCACCCATTATATACATGCAGAAAGTCCTGATTCTGGAACAGCTTCTTGGGAATAAGCTCAGAGTCCCAAGAATCTTTGACACTCCTGTTTATATCTGTCAGCTGGGGCTCCCCGATTGGGGTAGTTAACCCAGTCCAATCAGGGAACTCCATATTGTATGAAGTCCAACTGGCTGACGTCATTAAGATCACTACAGGAATAGCAAGTGTAGATCATTTTGTAGCTTTATTTAATTCCTTTTGGTCACTGAATGTTGGGTGAGTGGAGGAGGCTAATTGAATGAGATAGGATGGCTTGTAGAATTAGTGGTTATTTCACCGGATTTCTGCAGACTCAACAAATCTTGAAATGTGATAGCCAAGCACCTGATTCCAGTGGCTGCCAGGCTTAACCAGCTTAGGCTGATACGGAGTGCAAGTCAGGTGCTGACTAACCAGATCCATTGCAAGATAGCCAAGTCCTACCATCCCATCTCCCAATATTCATAAAGTTACGACAGCTTTTCAGGAAGTGATGATTCCCATCCTTTAGATGTGTTGTGAACCATAGCATGGAGAAGGTAACTTTTTGAAATGTAAGTTTCCAAGATATTTTAATAAACATTCAGCACTCTTAGCTGAGAAACCATTACTCTGTTGAAAGGGCTGCACCCGAGAGAAGTTGTCTTGATCACAAGATTCTTATCACTTAATTAGTTAGTCGATTGCATAACTTTTATTTACACAAGATGGAGGTTACAAGTACACAGTTTCTGCTTCGTTTTCGCACATACTCTAGTTTTATAGGGTTGAATAATTCTGCTCAGTGTGTACTGTATAATTGGGTGTTGGAGGGCCCATGGGTCATCAGAGGTGAATGGAGGCGCATAGTGAATAAGAGGGGCAATTGGGACCGAATGGGGAAGGGTGGTTGTGGCATGAGTTGGCATAGTTGGGTTGTGAGGGCTAGAGGGCTTTTTTGTTGTTTTGTAGATTTTATTGTATCTGGAGTGTGGGTCTTTTAAACACCATTCTTTGGCACGTAGAAGTCCCTGTTACTGTCTCTGAACTCTTTGTGGGAGATCAGGCCCAAATGCAGTTAGATTCTGCACCTTGAGAACAAATTTTCTCTCAAGACAAATGTACCAAGCTGGGAAGATCCCAATGGCTACCTTGTAGGTGAAAATCAAACCTAACGTATCAATGACCTTGTTGCATTGTATTCTTTACAATATGATCATTTCCGACTCTGGTTTAAGTTTGGTTCAAATATTGATGCTTGACATAAACAGTATTTAATTCTGGTTTATTTTTGTAAAATGATTCAGCAGGAACCGCACCCTGTCTGCTCCATCAACTTTGTGATGCTGCTAATTGCAGAAAGAGGTGGACAGAATGGTGCATTGATGAATCGTGATAATTATAGAACAATGCAGTTCAGAATGCACAAATACCTGTTTTGTTTCTTTTCTGGCTTTGAGAGGAATAGTAAAAGCTATATTATTTTCTAGGGACAAATTGCTTCACTGTTGGTTAATGTATTAATGTTGCTTGAAGTGGACAAAAGATGAGTCATTTTTAATGGTGTTATCACCAAGTTTTTACTTTAAAAGAAATAAAAATTGTGGCATGAAAGAAGGCCATGTGGGTATGTTGCCGTTTACCAAAACACAGCAGTCACAACTAATGCTGCTTTCCAACTGTTCGTCCATAGTCTTATATGTCACAGTATTTCAAATGCATATCCAGCATTTTCCTCAATGCAATATGGGTGTTGCTGGTGAGGCCAGCATTTATTGCCCATCCCTAATTGTCTTTTGGTGCATGTTTTCTTCAACTGCTGCAGTCCATGTAGTGAAGGGTAAGAAATAAAGTGATTTTGACCCAGAGATGATGAAGGAACAGCAATATGTTTGCACATCAGGATGACATATGACTTGGAGGCAGTGGTGATCCCATATGACTTTTGTCCTTTTCCTCCTCCAGGTTAGCTCTCATGCGTTTCTGATATTTAATATGCACTGCATCCAGAATGTGCCACTGAAGAAATGGCAGTACTTCCATTATCTTCAACCACCAAAAGAGTTACTTGCCCCAGATTAGTATTGTATTGGAGATACATTCAGCCATTCAAGTCAGGAGTGTACCAATATGCACTTTAGATTAGAATCCCTACAGTATGAAAACAGGCCCTTCCACACCGACCCTCCAAAGTGTAACCCTCCCAGACCCCTACCCTACATTTACCCCTGACTAAGGCACCTAACACTATGGGCAATTTATGAGAACGTGCAAACTCCACACGAACAGTCGCCCGAGGCTGGAATTGAACCCGGGTCCCTGGTGCTGTGAGGCTGCAGTGCTAACCACTGTGCCACCGTGCCGCCTACTTGTGCCTTGTTTATTGTGTAAAAGCCTTTAGGGACTTAGGAAGTTCACCACCTCCATTGTGGGATTTGGATGCAAGTCTCTACATTAACTTTTTCATATCTTCTATGCTGAAATGTTCTGATGGATTATGTTGGGTGCTGGTATCTAGGTTTTGCTTTTACATTGCTAGGTGTAACAATTTTTTTTTGACATCAATGATTTTCTGCTTGCATGAGAAGCTACACAGTTTACTGATGAAAATGTGAAGGGGTATCTCATTGGAGACCGATAAAGACAGTAAACCAGATGGGATCCGGGTAACTTGGCAAGGAGAATCCAAAATTGGGTTAGTGGTAACAGACATAGGGTGATGGCCAGAGGCTGTTTGTGTGACTGGAGGCTGGAGTTGAGTGGTCTGCCACAGAGATTAGTGCTGCATTACTTACTGTTCATTAGATGTGTGTGGGCAATGATTTGTAAGTTTGTGGATGACACAAAGATGGGCCGTGTGGTTAATAGTGAGGAAGAAGGTCTTTGATTAGATGTAGATGTAGAAATAGATATGTCTGTCAGGTGGACAAATTAGAGACATAAGGAATTTAACACTGAAAAGTGTGAGGTGATGCATTTTGGAAGAAGTAACAAGACAGGGGTGTATTCAATGAATGGCAGGATACTAGGAAGCTCAGAGGGATCTGGGGGTGGATGTCCACAGACACTTATTCTTATGGCACAACTGATTCACATTGAAGTTATACAAAACTTCTGTTAGATCACAGCTGGGGAACTGTGTGCCGTTTTGGTTGTCACATTGTAGGAAGGATGTGATTACACTGGAGGGAGTGCAAAAGAGATTCATCAAGATGGTGAGTTGGAGCAATTTAGCCTGAAGAGCGGCTGAAAAGGCTCAGATTGATTTCTTTAGGGCAGAGAAAGCTTGAGGCAGTGTGACAGGAGGGGGAGGTCCTGATAGTGATGTATAAATTGAGGGGCATGGACAGGTAGATAGGAAGCATCTGATCCCCTTAGTTGAAGGGTCAATAGTAGAGGGAATAATTTTAAGGTGAAGCATAGGAGGTTAAAATGGGGTTTGAGGAAAATTTACTTTTCACCCAGAAGCTGGTGAAAATCTGAAGTATCGCCTGGGAGGGTAGTAGAGGTGGGTAACCTAAACTGTATGTGGATGAGCATTTTAAATATCATAATTATCCAAGTGCTGGAAAGTGGGATTAATGTAGTAATGTCTATGCAGACCTGGTGGGGCAAAGTGCCTCTTCAGTGCTGTAAAAAAAACAGGACAAACAATTCAAAGATATTAATGGTGTGTGAGGTATGCATTTTATTTTTCTCTTTAGCTTGAAGATGATTTTATTTTAACCATTTTATAGTTTTCTTGAAGTTGGAGTGTATCAAGCACATTATGGAGGGTCTTTGGAGAAATAGCTGATTATAATATTGTAATTGATCAAGGGGTGATAGAGAGATGTGCAGCCGGTTGCCTTACCACACACCTACCAAAAATAGTTTAATTCAACTTCAACTATTGAAGTTATTACAGACCAAAACAAACCCCCTCAAAGTATATTAAGAAGATAGCCTAGACCCCTACTTTTCTTATTTTTTAAACATAAGTGTAGGGCGTTGTATTCAGGAAACAATTTGATTTGTCAAACTACTAAGTTTGAAGTAAAACACACTTTATTCTTACTGCATAGGTAAAATACAAACAATAGAAAGAAACATTGGAATAACTTAACTCTATTGGAACACTTAACAGAGTAATAGATTATTTCACTACTAAACAGGAACTGTTCCAATATAGTAATGTTCCATAAACACCCCCTTGGTAAGACAAAATCAATAAAATAGATTGTCTCGCATGCAATTCTAGCAGCAGGAAGAGAACCCAAGCTTTTAGCTGTAACAGAGAGGAACAACCGCTTCCACATCCAGTTTGAAGCAACTGCTGAAAATTAAACTAAAATCCCTGGTAGTGTGTGAGCTTGACTCACCCCTTCATGCTGCTTCTATTGTTCCACCATTTAAAAACCAAAATCCCAAGGCCTCACAACTTGTTTATTGGCTTGGTATAAACCACTTGGTACCTCTGACTCAACCTTTCTTCTTAAAAATGAACCAGGGCAAAATGCATAACTTAAAGCCATAGTATCGTCAAACAGTGTAAATATTTTTAACTTTGGGTGAGATTCTCCAATTGGGTACATGTCATGATTTGAAGGTCCCACCAAGTATGGGAAGATGTTTTGAAGAAGGGTCACTGAATTTGAAATATTAATGGTTTCTCTTTCCATAGATGCTGCCAGACCTGCTGAGTATTTCTATTTTTTTTTAAAAGATATTTTTATTAAACTTTTCTTTGTGTGTAATACTTAGTGCTCTCGGAGATTGAGAGCTAATGTTTTGTTGTGCTGAGCTGTGTTGTTTATTTATTCAGTATTGCTGAGTATTTATATCAAGTTCTTATTTTATTTGTTCCACATCTTCAGCATCTGCACCTCTTTGTTTTATTGGATCAGCACTAAAGTGTGAATGCTGAAGTTGAAAATTCATCCAGTCATTGTCCATGCCATGATCTATTTGAAAGAGGTATTAAAGCAAGGCCTCACTTGCGCCTATACATGTGCACATGATAGATCTCTTGCAAAAACAAAAGTAGCTGGAAAGATTCAGCAGCTCTGGCAGCACAAAAGGAGAGAAAGCAGCATTAATGTTTTGGGTCTGGGGACCTTTCGGAGCTGATAGGAGCTAGGGAAAGGTTGGTCTATGTTTTGAAGATGGGATGAGGGCAGGGGTAAACGATAGGTTCAGATGGAGCCTAGAGAGAGAGAACATCAATTAGGCAGTGAAATAAATGGGTAAAGATCAGCTTGGGAGAATGCTAATTGAGACCATTAGTGGCTGACAATGGGATAGTTATGGTAGCAGCCCATGTGATGACAAAGCCTAATGTTTGGTAGTTGGGATAAGGACATGGGAAAAAGTGCTCAGGTCCTAAAATTATTGAATTCCATATTGAGTCCTGAAGGCTGCAGTGTCCCCAAGCTGAAAATGAAATACTGTTCTTCCATTTTGTGCTCAGCTTTGCTGGAACACAGCAAGCCTGAGAGAGAGATGTTGGCCAGGGAGCACAGTGGTGTGTTGAAGTAGCAGACAACAAGAAGCCCGTGGTAATTTGTTGTGGATAGATCATAGTCGCCTGTTCTGTGTTCCATCTCCCCAATGGAGAGGATTTTGATAAATCCCTTGATAGTATTTAAAGAAGGATGAGAACTCTTCAGCTGTCCTGACCAATATTCAATCTCCCAATTAACTGCTACAAAACAGATTAATTTGGGCCTTGCATCATTTGCTTTTGTTTGTGAGAGATTCTTTGCAGGAAATTCACTGCTGTATTTCCCTATATAACAAATTATTTCACTTCAAAAGTAAGTAATTAATTGGCACTGAAATACTTTAAGACGACATGACGATGGTTCTGTGTCCAAACTTTTTTTTTCACTTTCTAACTCAGAATATGTCTGAATTTCTCTTTTCCTGTGGGTTTATTTTTACTAATGTTCATTTTTACTAATTGACAGACTCAAAGCAATGACTCTCAGCAATTTTACTGTAATCATGATGTGTAGCATGAAGAGAAATTCCAAGCAGCGAATAGAAGAGCAAAAAAATGAAACTATTGAATTGGAGATTCTGTACTGTAGGCCTTGATGTCTAACCTGACACACAGAAACATCGAGTTTAGACAGATATGCAGCCAAATGAACTCCTGTTAGCTAGTGAGAAAGTACTTAGAAAAAGGATTGGCAATACAGAACAACAAAAAATGTATTTATAAACCATCACTAACAAATTCAAGAACTGATTAGGAATAGTCAACATGGCTTTGTGAGTGGAAAACTGTGTCTCACTAATTTGATTGAGTTTTTTGAAGAAGTGACAAAGGAGACTGATGAAAGCAGAGTGGTAGATGTTGTCAGCATTGACTTCAACAAAGAGTTCAACAAGATTCTGCATGGTAGACTGGTTAGCAAGGTTAGATCACATGAAATCCAGGGCACGCTAGTCATTTGGATGCAAAATTAGCTTGAGGGTGATGGAGGGTTGTTTTTCGGACTGAAGGCCTATGACCAGTGGTGTTCTGCAAGGATCGGTGCTGGGTACATTTTCCTTTCGTCATTTATATAAATGCTTTGGATGTGAATATAGAAGGTATGGCTAGTAAGATTGTAGATGACACCAAAATTGGTGGTGGTGTGGACAGTGAAGAAGGTTGCCTCAGAGTACATTGTGCCGTTGACCTGATGGGCCGAGGAGTGGCAAATTGAGTTTAATTTAGACATATGTGAGGTGTTGCATTTTGGGAAGGCAAATCAGGACTTGTATACTTAATGACAGTGTCTTGGGGTGTGATAACAAACTAAGAGACCTTGGGTGCAGGTTCATAGAGCCTTCTAATGGAATCGTAGGTAGACAGGCACTTTGTACACTTGCCTTTTGTGTCAGTGCATTGAGTAGAGTTGGGAGGTCATGTTGTAAGTTCTACAGGACATCAGTGAGGTCACTTTTGGAATACTGTTCAATTCTGGTCTCATTGCTATAGGAAAGATGCTGAGAAACTTGGACAGGTTCAGAAAAAAGTTACAATGATGTTGCTAGGATTGGAGGATTTGAGCTATAGGGAGAGACTGAATAGGCTGGGGCTATTTTTCCTGGGGTGTTGGAGTGGTGAGGGGTGACTTTATGGAGGTTTATAAAATCATGAGGGCATGGATAGGTTAAATAGACAAAGTCTTTTCCCAGGATTGGGGGAATCCAGAACCAGAGGGCGTAGGTTTAGGGTGAGAGGGGAAAGATATAAAAGGGACATAATGGGCAATGTTTTCATGCAGAGGGTGGTGTGTGTATGGAATGAGCTGCCAGAGGAAGTGGTGGAGGCTGGTATAGTTACATCATTTAAAAGGCATTTGGATAGGTATATGAATAGGAAGGATTTAGAGGGATATAGGCCAAGTGCTGGCAAATGGGACTAGATTGTTAGGATATCTGGTCAGTATGGATGAGTTGGACTAAAGGGTCTGTTTCCATGCTGTACATCTCTAAGAGCATAACACTGAGCATTCTGGGACTCAAACTAGAAATAAGGAAAGTCACAAAAGTAAGGCCTCTGGAAGAATTTGAAACCAGGATGAAAACTTAAAAATATTACTGAACCAGGAGCCAGTGTAGGTCAGTGAGCCAAAGGCATTGGCCTAGGTTAGTGAATAAAGTTTTGGATGAAGTTGGGTTCGTTCAGAGTGCCTGGCGTAGGTTAGTCTGGCAAACTCAGGAAAGTCAAATCCAGAGGAAATGGGGGCATGGATAAAGGTTTCTGCAGCCAATGAACTGAGGTGGCTTGGAAATAATGGATGTGGTTGCCTAAGTAATGGAATGTTGTGCGATCTATGGATCGGATCTAATATTTTTTTTATTTTCTTTGAGGTAGCACAGTGGCTCAGTGGCTAGCACTGCTGCCTCACAGTACCAGGTTCGATTCCAGCCTCGGGTGACTCTGTGGAGTTTGCACATTCTCCCTTTGTCTGCGTGGGTTTCCTCCCACAATCCAAAGATGTGCATATCAGGTGCATTGGCCATGCTAAATTGCCCCATAGTGTTAGGTCAATTAATCAGAGGGAAATGGGTCTGGGTGGGTTACTCTTCAGAGGGTCGATTTGGACTGGTTGGGCTGAAGGGCCTGTTAAAACACTGTAGGGAATCTAATCTAATCTTATCTAATCTAATGCAGACATGGCAAATAGTTTGGTTCAACCTCTGACAACAAAGTGGACTTTAGCAGCTATTTGACAGTGTGCATGCGTAATATCTTTACCCTTTGTGCTTTTAATTGCAATCTTAAATTTGTGCATTGTTACAATCAACTCTGAAGCTACTGTTTACTTTCCAACTACTTTCAAACATGCAAATATGTATAATTATTTCTGTTAGTTTGGAGTGAACAAAAATTCTAGGTTCTCTTTAAAGTTAGTCATCTTATCCATGACATTAGAAACAAAAACAAATTGTCGGAAAATATTCTGGTTCGGCAACACCTATGGAGAAAAAGCAGCATTAACTCTTCAAGTCCAGTGACCCTCCTTCAGAACAATGTCTATGATATCAATAAATCAATAACTCACTGATAGCAATACTACTTTGGCTTCTTGGTTTGTTCTGCAAGGTGATCATAGAATCATAGAGATGTATAGCATGGAAACAGACCCTTCGGTCCAATCCGTCCATGCCGACCAGATATCCCAACCCAATCTAGTCCCACCTGCCACCACCCGGCCCATATCCCTCCAAGCCCTTCCTATTCATATACCCATCCAAATGCCTCTTAAATGTTGCAATTGTACCAGCCTCCACCACTTCCTCTGGCAGCTCATTCCATGCCCGTACCACCCACTATATGGAAAAAGTTGCCCCTTGGGTCTCTTTTTTTTAATCTTTCCGCTCTTACCCTAAACCTATGCCCTCTAGTTCTAGACTCACTGACCCCAGGGAAAAGACTTTACCTAATTTACCCTATCCATGCCCTCATAATTTTGTAAACCTCTGTAAGGTCAAGCTCTCTCTAATGTGGCCTCATGAACATTTTTCCTTGGTCCTAAGTAAACAAGTGAAAATCAACACTAAATAATATTCCCAGAAGAGCTTCACAGAAATTGAAAATTATCTGTAAAAACAGGAGAAATGTGAATTTAGTGCAGTTCAACAGCAGTTTAAGTCTGTGCTGGCTGAAGTAGAATATTAGAGCAAAGAGTTTTAATTTCCCAAAATGTTTTTCTTCACCTTGAACTTTTCTTTCTAATGTGATATCCTGTGTCTTGCTAAAACTGACTTACTGGAGAGGACTAATGGGTATTAGTTTCATCTGTAGCTATGCTGAGATGCATCACTTTTGCCATAATGAGCTGCCATGTAAAAAGGAGGTACTGTGCTGATAGATGTCTGCAGTCGGAGGTTGAGAGGCCCTGATTATGTGTGATCACGAAGGTCGAAATGAGGTTGCTTTGTGGAAGTAATTACTAATGCTGACATTATGTAGCAGTCATTCATTACCATTCAAGCTCACTTAGCGTGAAATTATTGTGTATTTTTCATTGAGTAGCTCATTCTTGGGCATTTGGGATTGATATTTCTATTTTTATCAATAGTAAATTTGAAATGTAAAATGGTGACCTTCAGTCTGAACTTGTGTTTAAAAATTATATTTGTTTTTTCAATGTGTACAGTATGGGAAAAGGTAGAAGTGAATCAAATATTGGAGGTAGAGTACTATATAAGGATGTTTTACATGTACATAGTGAGGAAAAAAATTGTAGTACTTATTCGGTCTGGCCTCTTCTCCTGTTGTTACAAGAAATACAGCCCATTTATATTGTCAAGAATAGCTATTGAGCAGTGAAGCTGAAAATAATTGGAGGAATGATCAAAGAGAAAGGTTTGAAGGAAGTTATTGCAGGCTGGGAAAGACAGTATTTGAAGAGGGTATGGAAGAATCTGCCAAGACATAGGGTCAAGACCCTTGAAGTCTCCAAAATCAAGAGTAGGTTGGAGATTGACAGCATCTGAAAAGAATAAATTGGAAGAGAGAATGAATGTAGGATTTGACAAGGTTCTAGAAACATGCTGAAGTAAGTTTGTGGATTGACTTGCAGAAGAGATCATCTATTTTAAGTCACAAGGTTTAAGGATTGGGAAACTGAGAGAGGCTGATGAGCTCTGAGATGGGGATATAATTATAAAATGTTTGATATGTTGTAGATTTATGATGACATTGAGCCTAAAATTGATGACATTGAGCCTGAGACGGTGAGATGGGGTTGGGATGAAGATTGTTGTGAAGGTGGAAGTAGAAGGAATTTGTAGCAATTGTCTTGTTTATTGCTCAGATCAGGACTTTGAGGCATGTACTTGGTCTCAGCTTGAATTACTAACTTAATGAAATCCAAGTCTTAGACACATTTTTGATTGGATCCAAACAAAGTAGCTTTGGTCTTACTGATGTAAAGTTAAAGATCTTGCTTTTACACGGCTTGATATACAATTAGATTTCACACCACTCTTTATGGAACACATTCACTTGTACTCCCTACAAGTTTCTCTTCAGATGTGTGATAAAGGATTTTAACACTTAAATGTGCACATAACCAAACAATATGTTAAGCTGCTTTTCACTATGCAAATCATAAATTATACACTGCAGTGCTTACACAAACAGCTCTCTGCTTATAAAATCTGTGAACCTACTTCACTCTTGCCCTTCTCATTTTGCTTGAAGTATCACACAAGGACTTGTAGCATTTCAAGGAAAAGGCTCACTCCTCAGAACAACAAAGGTTGGGGAGGCCTGGCCAACATTGCCACATCCTCAAATTTATTTTTAAATGACTGACTGGAAAAGAGCAAATAACTTCTCTGCTCTCCACCAGTGTTGAGTTATTCAACACAAAAATGTGGCATCTATAACGTCCCTTAGTCAATTCCTCTCCATACTGTTTGTGGCCAGAGTCATGTGGTAATATCACGTGACACCCCAACTGTTTTCTTTCAGTCTGTTGTAATTCAGTTGTGCTGGTTTTAAAAACCCTTAAGTCATTCAGTGTGCAGCAGGAATAGACATGGAAAATTACCTTGACTCGTTTATGTAAAACGAAACCACCTTTCAATTATTTATCAGTTTATATGTTTTGTCAACTTAGTTATGACAACTAATACATTTCGAAAGTATTTAATTGGCTAAAATGACGGAGAAAGCCTTAAAATGTTTTTGAGCAAGTTGTAAATGTAAATTTATTCGTCTTATTTGATGTGGGACAAGAGTTGTATAAAATTTTAGTCTACATCTGCAAGATTAGAGTGATATTTTGTTACATGTTGGTTGATTTTAGAATGTTTTGTTTATACTGTAAATGAATCTTCAAATACTTGAACTTGTTCTTGATTAATGCTAGTGAAATCGGGAACAAAACACAAACTGTATTAAGCATTGTGAGAGCAAGACTGTCGTGGAGATGTCCATCTTTAATCACTTTATATCCCAAGTAGGAGTTTAAAATATTTACATGGTTTCCAGTCTCTTCTGAAGCATTTCCAATATGCAGTGATTTTAACCTTCGTCTCATCTCAACATGCTTTCCCTTCTTGAGTTTGTAATTTCCCAGTACAATACCCTGTTCTTGCTCAGCTTACTGAGTTTTGATGGTCCTGCCGTATTAATCAAAGGTAAAGCTTTCTCTGATTCAATTTAATCATGGCTTTCACAATCAAACATTTGAATGCCTTTTATCTACCTCGTTCCCATAACCCTGTATGCCATTGATAATCAGGAATCCACCTTAAACATCTTCAAAGACTGAGTTTCCATAGTACTCTAGGATCGAGAACTCTAAAGGTTCACAACTCTCTGAATTAATAAACGTCATCTTGAACCTAAATGGCATCCTCCTTATTTTTAAATTGTGTGCCCTGGGTTTGGAGTCCTGAAGCAGGGGTAGCATTTTGCCTGCATCGATCCTTGTCTATCCGTTTTAAGTATTTTGTAAGTTTCAATGACATCACCTCTCATTTTTTGAAACTCTAGAGAATACAGACTCAGTTTGCCCAACCCCTCTTCATAGGTCAGTGTTATCTTCTTGGGGACCAGTCTAGTGAATCTTCTTTGCACTCTATGACAATAATTCCTTTCCTGAGATAAGGAGACCAACATTGCACAAAGTCCTGCAAGTGCAGTCTAACCAAGCTCCGATACAATTGAAACAAAGCTTCACCTCTGAGTCATAGAGTCACCTCTGCAGCATAGAAACAGACCCTATGGCCCAACTTTCTGCACCAACCAGTCATCATAGAGTCTCTACTGTGTGGAAAGAGGCCATTTGACCCATCCAGTCCAAACTGACCCTTCAAAGTGCATCCTACCCAGCCCCAGCACCATATCCCCGTAACGCCACATCTTACCATGGCTAATTCACCCCCTTGTCACTAATGGTCATTTAACACACTAACCTACCAAACCTTTGGACTAAATCCATCCTCAACTCAGCTAATCCAATTTGCCTGCATATCCCTCTAAACCCTTCCTGTTCATGTACCCATTTCAGATACCTTTTCAATGTTGTAATTGTACCAGTCAGTACCACTTCCTCTGACAGCTCGTTCCATACATGCACCACCCTCTGTGAAAAAGTTGCCCCTCAAGTCCCTTTTAAATCTTCCCCCTCACCTTAAACCTATGCCCTCTAGTTTTTGGAGTCCCATATTCTAAGAAAGGTCCTGTGCTCAAATCCTCTTGCAGTGAAGGCTAACATTCCAGAAGCCTTCCTAATAATTTGCTGCACCGACATATCCACTGATTTATGAACAAGGACACCTAAGTCCCTTTGAACATCTACACTTTCCAAACTCGTACTGTTTCAGAAATATCTATTCCTTCTGCCAAAGTGGATAACCTCGCATTTTTCCACATTGTATTCCACCTGCTATGTTCCTGCCCATAAACAAATTCAACAGGATTAGTTAAACATCTACCTCAACACACAGTCCCACTTAGCTTTGTATCACATGCAAATTTGGAAATATCATGTTTGGTCCTCATCTATAAATCATTGATGTGGCCCAAGGACTGATTCTAGTGGAACCCTTCTAGTTATTGCTTCAAAGTTTGTGAGAAGATTTGTAGCTCATGTGCTCGTTATTGTGGTTCTGTTCGCCGAGCTGGGAATTTGTGTTGCAGACATTTCGTCCCCTGTCTAGGTGACATCCTCAGTGCTTGGGAGCCTCCTGTGAAGCGCTTCTGTGATCTTTCCTCCGGCCTTTATAGAGGTTTGAATCTGCCGCTTCCGGTTGTTAGTTCCAGCTGTCCGTTGCAGTGGTCGGTATTTTGGGTCCAGGTCGATGTGCTTATTGATTGAATCTGTGGATGAGTGCCATGCCTCTAGGAATTCCCTGGCTGTTCTCTGTTTGGCTTGTCCTATAATGGTAGTGTTGTCCCAGTCATGACAAGCAACATGAGTTCGACTGGGACAACACTACCATTATAGGACAAGCCAAACAGAGAACAGCCAGGGAATTCCTAGAGGCATGGCACTCATCCACAGATTCAATCAATAAGCACATCAACCTGGACCCAATATACCGACCACTGCAACAGACAGCTGGAACTGACAACCGGAAGCGGCAGATTCAAACCTCTATAAATGCCGGAGGAAAGATCACATAAGCGCTACTGAGGATGTCACCTAGACAGGGGACAAAACGTCTGCAGTACAAATTCCCAGCTCAGCGAACAGTTGTTGCTTGCTAATATGGGAATGACCCATTTATGATGTGGCTATGACTCCCATCAGAGGATAGTTTTCCAAAGATCAAGGATCTCTTGATGTCCACAGATTTTTAGCCCACTACAATCCATTCTTTTTTTTTCACTTATCATGCCTCTTTCAAGAACAACTAGCTGTGTGCCAAAAACTGGTGTACACTCCCTTTCCAGTATTACCAAAGGCAGTACAATATAGCCAGACATTGAAATACTATGGAGTTATAAAGAAGGTGGTCTTCTCCGTTGTGTAGACACACAAGAGATTTTCAAACTAATTTAGGCTGAAGGTGCTTATAGTGGCAGGTCCCAATTCTGAAATTCTGGCTCTGCCTTATAAGGTTTCCCCCCTGAGACCAGATCTAGGCAAGAGAAGCTACAATCAAGCACGCATGAGCTCTCCAGAGCAATTACAATGGATGGTGAGGAATTGTTGGTGAAATTGAGTCACACACCAGGAGCACAGATACAAAATGGCCAGTATCTCTAAACAGACCTACTCAAGAATGACAGGCACAAAAGAAACATTGCGAATGTGTTGTTGTCATTTGTATAGTGTCACAGGTTCACCAGACTAAAGGACTAGTGAGCTGACTGTGGAGATCTATTTTGAGCGTCAGCAACATTTTGCAATTGTCTGTGTCTTGTGATGATGAAAGGCTGGCCATACTAGCTTCACTGTGTGAAGATTCTGAGACAACATACACCAGAGACACATGGAATCACTGAGTGCAGAGCCAGAGCTCCCTCATCTGTATGATGGGCAGGGAACTTGATGAAGTCGAGGAACATCCAGCTGACTGTGTGAAACTCGCACATAACAGCGAGCGCCACTGATTCACACTCTCTTCCCCACAGATGAGGGGAGTAGATGGAAACAAGTATTCATGTTCGATGGGCAGTCTCATCTTAATGCTGCCAGCTGGTGTGCTCCGTGAATAAAGGTGTCAAATCTAATGTTCTATCACCACCACAGAAACAGTCATTAGGATCTTGCCTGAAATACTTGCTATGAATTGAATTCTTGATGTGGTCGTGACAAACGATGGACCTCAGATTATTGATGAGTCTTTTAGGCAATTAGCAACCAGTTCGAGATTTGAACATGTAACAAGCTTGCCAAGACACCTGTAAGTCCAGCTGCGTCCACATGGTTAAATTTCTTTTGAAGGTAAGTGCTGGCCTTTGTAGGGCCTTGTTAAGTTCCTGGTCCACCCCTCCCCATTGTGCCTGATTGCCATCTGAATTGCTGATGGGTAGAAAATTGAAGACCCAACTCCTTTGCTGTCAAGAAGGTTGACCCCACAGTTGAGCCCATGTGACCACAAGATATTTGTAAAATAAGCACAGTCTTATCAGGAGCTATAACAATCATGTATAATGGGCCTAAGGCAATGAGTATGTGTAAGGAACCTCCATAGGAAAGGTACAGTTGTCCAGGAGTCAATGGATGAATATAGATCATGTTTGACAAAGGATCAGTTAGACTCAAAATGTCAGTTCTTTTCCCTCCTTACAGATGCTGCCAAACTTGCTGAGATTTTCCAACATTTTCTCTTTATTGGTTTCAGATTCCAGCATCCCCAATAATTTGCTTTTAATATAGATCATGTGTTGCTCATATTGTTGAGGGGGGTGTACTGACGAACCAAAGGAAGTTTGCTCACGTAAAACAATTGACTGCTAATGCTTGAATGAGATGAACCGAATGAGGAGTGTCATGTCGGTAGGGTTCACAAACTAATCAGATCAAAATCAGAATTAGGTCTGCAGTTCTCCACCAATATGCTTATCGATCTTCCAAATCCAAAGAGAATGGATTCCAGAAGAACTTTCAGATGTACAGTATATATGAATTTATTAGTGGGGTTAGTTGCAGGCGTGGCAAATAGTTAATACAGTTACATGCATAGATCTATAATTTTTAACTGTGGAACACAAACCTAAGGGGAAGATGATTTATAAGGTACTGAAAGGATTAATGTTGAGCTGTACTGAGCTCTACGCAGTTTGGTGAAGTCACCTGGTACTTGGTTGGATACAGACGAGCTCTGCACACAAACCTGAAGGGACCAGATATATTCTGTGCAGTTCCTAAGAATACTTAGCCTTTACACCTTGCAGGTTAATGTAAATTGTACCTATTGCAATAATGCAGTAACTGCCTTATGTTCTGTCTATTTAGATTCACCAGTGCTCTGTCCTCTATCCTAATTAGCAGGCCCAAGTCTAAAAAGAGGATTGGAGAAAAGAGGTTGCAGATAACCGACCACCCAAACCTGAAAGCCACATGCTGGCAGCCATTGTATCTGAAAGTACAACAGTGTGGACCATTTGTAAGAAGTCCAGCCAAGGCTCTACAATGCACATTCAAGGCACTATACCCATGCTATCTAGAAGGACCAAGGCAGCAAATGTATAAGGGTAACAGCACCTGCAAGTTCCCAACTAAGTTGATTTGGACTGATGTCACCATTCCTTAACTGACACTGGGTGAACATCCTGGAACTCTCCTCCTAATCACACTGTGGGTGTACATAACACCTCTTTGTCAGCAGAGGTTCAAGAAGCCCGTCTTCTTGAGGGCAGTTGGAGGGAGGAGTAAATTCTGACCTCAGTTCAATATCTTTTTCTCTCTTGCATTTTTTCCCAATGCTAATGTTCTATGCAAATAACAAGACAAGCCTGGCACAGTGACACTGACTGAAAAGAAGTGACGAAAACGAAGTTGAAAAAGAGAAATTTGAATCCACATGTCAACTATTATTTTGCATACATCTGCATCTGAATGGTGAAGAAAATGGAGAACTGATATGTTTTTTAAAATAATACTTCAATTTGACAAAGTGCAGTTGTATCCTTTAAACAATTTTTTGTTCGTCTTGTTCATTAGCTGCTGTTCAGTATTAGTCATGGTTGTATCCATGGATTAGTTGCAGCATTTTTGGACTAAATTGGAAATACTGATGTAAGTTGAAACATTTACCTTTTGGGCCTTATGGATAGGAATATATTGACTGGAACCTGCAGCAAGCTGTTAGCAAGGATGTGTCAGGTCTTTGTGTCTTAATAAAGAAACTCCAGTCTTCTTACACTTATGCAGACTCTCTAACAAAATAAGCGCAAGAGTCTGAGCTCTGGATCATCCTGCTCTGATGGAAATTTTAAAAATATGTTCTGCTACTGGTTACATCATTTTTAAATCTGAGGCAACACAAAATTAAATTGCTTTCCCTTAAACCAACAAAGAGTGACAAGCTGGAAGAACGTTAAATCTTTCTTTGATCTTGGGTCTAATTAATTTTATTTCATTTGAAATGCTAATATTGTTAGCAGGGTGTCAGCCAGTACGTGCGTAATATCTGTATGATGACTCTTTGCAGCAAACACATTACATATGCACATGTTTTATGTGATTCCGATTTGGGAAGAATTGACTCAATTTGCTAGTCTTCTGCATGATGCAGGCATGCTAGGCTTTGCTGTGCATTATGGAAAATCAGACTGCAATATGTGCCAACAGTGGGGCAGCATGGTGGCTCAGTGGTTAGCACTACTGCCTCATACCCAGGTTTGATTCCAGCCTCATGTGACTGTGAGGAATTTGCACATTCTCCCCATGTCTGCGTGGGTTTCCTCCAAATTTCCTCACTCAGTCCAAAGATGTGCAGGTTGGGTGGATTGACCATGCTAAATTACCCTGTAGTGTCAAGGGGTGTGCAAACTAGGTGGATTATCAATGGGAAATGTGTGATTATGGTTTCTGGGTGGGATGCTGTTCAGAGGTTGATGTGGGCTGAATGGCCTTGTTTACACCCCCCCCCCCCCCCCCCCCCCACTGTAAGGATACTATGATTCCTTGATTTACCTTGACTGAAATTGATAAAATTGCCCCAAGTACACAATCACAGACTAAAGATATTGTTGACTCACTGAACCACAGTTCACTAATACTGAGGGACATCAAATGGAACGGGAATCTCTTGCTCTAGTCCAATATAATGTGAAAAATGACTTTGTGTTTTACTGGTTTTTTTAACATGGTTATTTTGTTTAGATAGCGTTTTAAAAGGAAGTACAAGGCAAACATCCTATATCCTTGTCTTGAAAGGCATTTGAAATATTTGATGAATCTTTCAGTTGGATGAATTTGCTACAGACATATTTATTACATAAATAATGGAAATGGCCTTAAGATTATTGTAGAAATTCTTATCTAAGGTTTTTAGTTCACAGTACAATAATTGATGAGGATTGCATTCAGAATCAGGACGACTAAGGATGTTTAATAAATGTGAGCATTCCCATGCTGTGCACATTTCAAGACCAATAAAGTGGCCATGTTCAATATTAGTTAGCTAAGCACAGAAACACGATAATGTGTGTTAATCGCAAACAACAGCAGAAAGGACCTCCTGTTTAACTGCATTCTATATCATATGAGTAAAGCGGCGATTTGACCAACAAGTCTGCACCAACACTCCAAAGAGACTCAGCCCCCTACCCTGTCCCCATAACCCTACATTTCCCATGGCTCATCCACCTAGCCTGTATGTCCCTGGACACTAGGCAATTAGCATGGCTAATCCTCCTGACCTCCACATCTTTGCACTATGGGAGGAAACCAGACCACCCAGAGGAAACCCATGCATACATGGGGAGAAGATGCAAATACCACACAGACAGTCGTCTGAGGTTGGAATTGAGTTTGGGCCTCTGGTGCTATGAGGTTGCAGTGCTAGCCATTAAGCCATCATGCTACCCCTGTATCTGTCAGATAAATGTGTCTATCAGAGAGGCAAATTTCACAGACTTTGCAAGATAAATTGTTTCCTCTGATTTCAGTAAAAGGGCATAGAAATTGTAATTTGCTCAGTGGTAACTGCCTCCAGTTTTTGCGAATGTTTAATGGGTAATTTTTAAAATTTGTGTTCCTATCATAAAGCATCTTTGTAGGGACTCGTGAGGAATTGAAACACTTGCATACTTATCCATTTATTAATCAGAAAATTTATGCTGGGAGTATCAAAAATTATCCAACCAATTTTATTCAGTTTAATAAACAAACAGCTAATTGTGAATAACCAGATGTAGGATCAATGATGATCTGTCTTCTGAATTAACTTGGGAGGTAGCACTTAGGTGAGCACTTTGGTGATAGCAATCACAATTCTGTTATGTTTACTTTAGTGAAAGATAGGGATAGGTGTATACCACTGGGCAAGGGTTACAGCTGGGGGAAAGGCAATTATGATGCGATTAGGCAAGATTTAGGAAGCATAGGATGGGGAAGGAAATTGCAGGGGATAGGCACTATCCCTAGATGTGTCCTAGATAAGTATGTACCTGTCAGGCAGGGAGGAAGCTGAACAGCGCAGGAGCCGTGGTTTATGAAGGAAGTGGAATCTCTGGTCAAGAGGAAGAAGCAGGCTTATGTTAGGATGAGATGTGAAGGCTCAGTTTGAACGCTTCACAAGGTAGCCAGGAAAGACCTAAAGAGAGAGCTCAGAAGAGCCAGGAGGAGACATGAGAAGTTGTTGGCGGATAGGATCAGGGTAAACCCTAAGTCTTTCTATAGGTATTTAAGGAATAAAAGAATGACGAGAGTAAGATTAGGACCAATCAAGAATAGTAGTGGGAAGTTGTGTGTGGAGTCAGAGAAGATAGGGGAAGCACTAAATGAATACTTCTCAACAGTATTCACTCTAAAAAATGATAATGTTGTTGAGGAGATTACTGATATACAGGCTACTAGACTGTGTGATTGAGGTTCACAAGGAGGAGGTATTAGAAATCCTGCAGTGTGTGAAAATAGATAAGTCCCCTGGGCTGGATAGGATTTATCCTAGGATCCTCTGGGAAGCCAGGGAGGAGATTGCCAAGCCTTTGGCATTGATCTTTAAATCGTTATTGTCTACAGGAATAGTGCCAGAAGACTGGAGGATAGCAAATGTGGGTCCCCGCTTCAAGAAGGGGAGTAGAGGCAATCCTGGTAATTATAGACAAGCAAGTCTTTCTTCAGTTGGTAAAGTGTTGGAAAAGGTTATAGGAGATAGGATTTATAATCATCTAGAAAAGAATAATTTGATTAGGGATAGTCAGCACGGTTTTGTGAAGGGTAGATCATGCCTCACAAACCTTATTGAGTCCTTTGAGAAGGTGACCAAACAGGTAGATGAGAGTAAACCGGTTAATGTGGTGTGTATGGATTTCAGCATGGCGTTCGATAAGGTTCCCCACAGTAGGCTATTGTACATAATACAGAGAATGGGATTGTAGGAGAGATAGCAGTTTGGATCAGTAATTGGCTTGCTGAAAGAAGACAGAGGATGGTGGTTGATGGGAAGTGTTCATCCTGGAGTCCAGTTACCAGTGGTACACCGCAAGGGTCGGTGTTGGGTCCACTGCTGTTCGTCATTTTTATAAACTACCTGGATGAGGGCTTGGAAGGGTGGGTTAGTAAATTTGCAGACGATACGAAGGTCGGTGGAGTTGTGGATAGTAACGAAGGAAGTATTAGGTTACAGAGAGACATAGATAAGCTGCAGAGCTGGGCTGAAAGGTGGCAAATGGAGTTTAATGCGGACAAGTGTGAGGTGATTCGCTTTGGTCGGAGTAACCGGAATGCAAAGTACTGGGCTAATGGTAAGATTCTTGGTAGTGTAGATGAGCAGAGAGATCTCGGTGTCCAGGTACACAGATCCTTGAAAGTTGCCACCCAGGTTGACAGGGTTGTTAAGAAGGCATACAGTGTTTTAGCTTTTATTAACAGAGGGATGAGTCCCGGAACCATGAGGTTGTGCTACAGCTGTACAAAACTCTGGTGTTGTATTGTGTATTGTGTACAGTTCTGGTCACCGCATTATAAGAAGGATGTGGAAGCTTTGGAAAGAGTGCAGAGGAGATTTACTAGGATGTTGCCTGGTATGGAGGGAAGGTCTTACGAGGAAAGGCTGAGGGACTTGAGGTTGTTTTCATTAGAGACAAGAAGGTTGAAAGGTGACTTAATAGAGATATATATGATAATCAGAGGGTTAGATAGGGTGGACAGGGAGAACCTTTTTCCAAGTATGGTGATGGCGAGCACGAGGGGGCATAGCTTTAAATTGAGGGGTGATAGATATAGGACAGATGTCAGAGGTAGTTTCTTTACTCGGAGAGTAGTAAGGGTATGGAATGCTTTGTCTGCAACGGTAGTAGATTTGCCAACGTTAAGTACATTTAAGTCGTCATTCGACAAGCATATGGATGTACATGGAATAGTGTAGGTTAGATGGGCTTCAGATTGGTATGACAGGTCGGCGCAACATCGAGGGCCAAAGGCCTGTACTGCGCTTTAATGTTTTATGTAGGGGCAACAGTACCTAGCATCCTCATGTAGTTTAAGATGGCGATTGTCCAATTCTGCATCTGCAATCCCAGAGTGAGTAATTCAAATGTTATTCTGTATCAGATCTATCAACTAAGATTAATTTCTTCTGATATTAGGGAGGTGACAATAGTAAATTGAGTCCATTTCTGGCAACATGGGGGTCCAGTTGACTTCAGATGAAATAACTGCTCTCCTGGATTTTCTCAATAAAAGCGCTGATCAACATTCCTTCTATAAGGATCGAGATCTTTAGGAGATCGGTGCTTTAGATTAGATTACTTAGTGTGGAAACGAGCTCTTTGGCCCAAAAAGTCCACACCGACACTCCAAAGAACAACCCACCCAGACCCATTCCCCTACATTTACCGCTTCACCTAACACTACGGGCAATTTAGCCTGGCCAATTCACCTATCTTGCACATCTTTGGATTGTGAGAGGAAACCAGAGCACCTGGAGGAAACCCACACAGACACAGGGAGAATGTGCAAACTCCACACAGACAGTTGCCTGAGGCGGGAATTGAACCCAGGTTTCTGGCACTGTGAGGCAGCAGTGCTAACCACTGTGCCACCGTGTCACCCGTAACTTTATTTCAAGATCAATTTGATTCAGCCATCTATTATGAGCAAGTTCTGTTTGCATGTGACAACATTTTCATAGTCCCAAAATGTAACATTATCTTGTACACATCCATTGCATCTGATCACACTTTTCGGCTCTTATTTTACCCGTGGTCCTAATCACATTTTTTCTGTTAACTAACACTGACACACTGTTGGTTGTACAGAACTTAATATTGCTGAGAAGGACGAACATGTTGCAAAAGTTCTTGATGAGTGCTGGCAACGTGGCTCTCTTTTCAGCACCAGTCACCTTCTGGTTTGCAGGTTTTGAAACAGTGGGTTCTGCAGCTGCTGCAAGCCTTCCTATTGAACCTAATTTTCTCACTTGTTCCCCATTAACAACGTAGAGAATTAACAATGCTGCAGCACAAGATATCATTGAAGCTCATTTACCTTCACAATCACATATTGTATAGACTCCCACCAGGGCACTGCATATTTAATCAACTCAGGAAAAAAAATATGAACAGCAAAAATGGATTACAGGAATTGAGCAAATGCAGAAAATTCTCCCTGAATGAGAATGGTGGCTGATTAGGACTGTTGGGCTGAAATTGTTTATAAAATGGCAGAAATCAACACTAATATAACCTCTTTGTCAGGACAGACCATGCTGCAACAATTTACCATGATTGCTCCAGAAATGATGAAATTTGCAGCCCATTCAACGAGGTTTTGCAAGTATAGCTAACATCGAGGATTAGAAATTCGTCTACCTTTTGAGGTATGCAGGATGAACTGTTCTGTTAAAGGCTAGTTTGTTTACATTATATATTTTGGGACAACTGACTATATTTCTTTGGTTCTTTTAAAATTCCCAACAGAGACTTGTGATATGCTTGCTTTCCAGAGAACACCATCTGGCTGCTTCACATTGCACTCAGTAGGTTTATGCTCATGATAGTGACAGTTTGCTGCAGTCTACTTTCTTTACAAATCAAGCGCCTGTAGCCTCAGCATGGTAATGCATTCGAGGCAAAGTGCAGTATTGTAAAAAAATTCAAAATTCCTCTCTCCGAATGGAAAGAAGGCTAACCTGTAGTTTTTGGACTTTATTAGATGGCATCATTTTCCTCGTTATGCTTCTGGCTGATACCAGACAAGTCAGATCGCAGATTGAAGTCTGGATTGAGAGTTCATATTTTGCTTTGTTAGAAATTAATTTGTTTTTGACCTGTGCTCTTAATTCTTGTAGAATTGCTGTCACTCTGCTTAGATCTGCTTAAGTGATGCATACTCTATACATTGGTTAGCAACATGATCCATTGCTATTTTTTAATGTTGGTGGATATTTTCCTGGGCCACTTGTCTGTATTACTGAGCCCAGTCTAGCTTTCTCTTAGTACTGCTGCTAAAGCACTTCAAATACTGAAAGACCCAGCAAGACCTCTTTGTTAGTTTATGGTAGCCAATCGAAAGTAGGTTGAAATGCTATTTGTGAAAGTGCAGTGCATTAACAAAGGAATGCTTTTGAGAAGCAGATAAGATCTGATATAGGACTGCCACCACCATCTGGAGGATTTCCTGAAGATCTAGAAGTTGGAAAATCTTGGATTCTACCAGTAACTACTAATAACCCAAATGACCATAATATATTGTCTTGGATAAACCCTCAGGATCAAGGAATGACTTATTTCCACTTCAGTTTGCTGACGATTGCAGTGAAGAATCTTCAGATTCTGCCACATGCAGAGCAGGGGTCTTCTCGTGTTTAGTACCTTCTGAGACAAACATTCACATTCTGGTCCCTCACAAGTCGGAGGTTCCCCAGGGCCCAGCAGGATGTTGAACCTCTTCAGGGTTGAACACATCCCTGAAGTATTTCGATTGTCTTGCTGGAAATATCCTTCCACAACTGAATCCTGAGTAGGGTGGCTGGTTTGGGAGGCTGCTGTCAGGACATGAGCTACATGCTCTTCCAGTCAGATTTGGGTTCTAAACTATTAAGGCCATGTCGTAGGACAAGTCAGTTTCGAAGAAGGTGCTCCAGTTGGATAGCATTTCCTGGCTCTGGATTAAAAGGGCCTTGTAAAGGCACTGCTCCAAGTACTTCTCTGGAGGTGCCTAATGTAGATTGTCCAAACCTCTCTGGCATATCAGAGGGTAAAATTCACTGCTGCCTAGTGAACAGATTTGCGATTTTGATCCTGCAGTACTTTTCCCCTCAGATAGTCAAAGGCTGAACTGCCACTTTTGAGACGATGATGAATTGTCATTTGTGCCTTCATGGAGATGAGGCTGTCGAGTTGTGCATGTCATCATTGATCTTAATTTGTGTTGTGCTATACGAACTGGTTGAAAGAGACTCTTAGTTTTCCACATATTTAAAGAAGGAACCAATTTATCAAATAGTTTGTAGATAAGGCCTGGAGCTTAGGTTTTGAGTGCACAGATGAGTGTCATCAGTGAACTGAAGCTCTATGATCTGAGGCTGAAGAAATTTTGCTATTAGATTGAAGGTGGAATAGTTTCTCATCTGTTGATTATCTTCTTGAATGTGGGTAATTTGCAGTATTGCAGTGCGAAAGGTTGGGAAGGAAGAGAATTGTCGAAATGAAGTCACCTTGTTTGATCCTCATCTTCAATAAGATAGAGTCTGTCATGGTTCCTCCCACTGATGAGGACAAAGACTTTCTTGGCTACACACAGAAATTTGTCGTCATCATTCTCTACGTACTTCATGATGCCAAATTTCTATGGGCAAATTTGAGGAGGATATTTGATAATACTTGTGTTTTGAGAAGATTTGTAGCTCAGGTTGAGGTTTTGGATGTAGGTTTGCTCACTGAGCTGAAAGCTTCATTTCCACACATTTTGTTACTTTACTAGGTAACATCTTCAGTAGACCTCATGTGAAGCAATGCTGAAAATTCCTGCTTTCTATTTATGTGGTTGAGAGTCAAAAGTTTCTTTGTGAAGTTGAAAGAGACCCCACGCAGCAGTTGGTCTTGAATGATGCTGAATTACCACAGGACGAAGATTGTGTCTGAGGTTCCTCTCGATGGTTGAACTGTGTGTGAGAGACTTGGAAAGGAGTTCTTTGGCCACTGAGAGGAGGTGCTTTTGGGGGATCCTTAAATGCCTAATTTCGTCTGTGGCAGACAACAGGAAAACTACAGAATTGAGCTTGTCTCCCTTCTTGAAAGCAGTCACTATATCTCTTGGATCCCCTGGTAGCAGATGAGGTATATGAGGTTGTGCAGCTGTGTTTGGACATTTAGAATCCCTCAATCCAATTACTATTTGGTTCAACTGCTAGTCTGATGTTAGTTTCCTCGTCTGCAACCTTTTATATATTACCTTTTCGTATACTTCATATACTTTTTGAAATTTTGTTTTCATCTTTGAACTGATCACCACCTGATTGAAACATCCATTATCTGGTTGAACTGCAAGTCCTGGTGCCATTGGAATGTTTTTGAGGGAGCTTTCAGGCTCATCCATCAAAGGAAAGCGGTGTTATTCATCTGGGTTCACACTGAAGCTCAGTTCTCTTTTTTTGTGTTGTTAATTTACTCCCCTTTCACAAATCAAGTTATAGCAGGCAGTGACATAATACCGTGGGTGAGAGAAAAATATCATTTTGCAGCATTCATCTTTTCTTTGATCCCACCCTTCAGGTAGCTGGGGATCTACAGGTGGGATATGACTGCACAGTAGCAGTGGTTTAGCTCTGCAGTTTGTCACTTGTGTAATGAACTGCCCAAAAAATGTTGGCCTGTACTGTGAAACCTCAGAGTGTGCACTTCATTCATTCAAGGACTTGAAAAATAGCTCTGTCGCCTCCACCCACCCCCAAATCACCACCACAACCCCTCCACCCTCAAACCACCACCACCACCACAAAACGCTTGTTATGTTCAGATGAAAGTTTGGCGAAACATTGAACTCCAGAAGGGAGTGGGTTTGGGTCGTGGCAGTCTTAAATAATTAAAAAGTTGATGAAGTATTAACAACAAATTCACTCCAGTTAGGTTTGGAGTAGAGAGGCACTCTTGCACTGAGGAGATTGATTGATTAATTGTTTTTATTTAAATATTTTAATCAAAATGTATGCCTGAGATTTTCAATTTTAGCCTGGTGTCTAAAATGATGTGAGGACTACTAGACTCAAAAATTGAATTCCAATGCCTCTGATTTTCCCCCCAACACTGTCAGGCTGTCATCTTTAATGTTCCAATCCCTGCCACTAACTTCCTTGTTATCTTCAGTGCAATCTTTCCTGTTCTCTGATCCTCAGCTGTGTTAAAGGACCAGCTCCTTGATAGACCAAGAGGGGTGCCTGTGGCTAGGAAATGGAGGCAGAATTGCAAATCAGGTCCTGGCATTACATTAGCAGGTTATGGGGGAAGCCATTTCTTCTGGGTTTCTCCACCCAGGGCTGTTCATTTTGTGGAGAGAAAGCAGGCCCAGTGACCCTTCAGAAATGCCAGACGTCCTGCGTTTCTGAAGCTGTCTCTGTTTCAGATTTCCAGCATCTACAGTGCTTTTTGTTTTCCATTAATTCTGTATCTGTCTCCACAGATATAGAATGTTCCCAGCATTTTCCCTTCCTTTCAGTTTGGTCTTGACTTTCTGTAAATAGTATGCATCATCAAATACTTTGTGTAAGTAGTATGTCCATGCTCAAAGTGGATTGTGTTATTTGCTGCATTGACTGTATCCATAATACTTCAAAAGACATTGGACCATTGATAGTGAAATAAGTGGACAATGAATGAGCAATACATGTATATTAAAATAATGTAGTTCAATCAATTGTTAGTGGTAGCGATTTCAGTATTACATTTGGGGTGTTTTTACTGGTCTTGTATATACTAATGTCTAAATTTGCACACAATATTTTTGTGTGGTGCACATTTAATTTCAAATGTCAAAGAATCGATGTGTTAGATTTTGTTTTTCTTTTTCAGTTCGCCTCCATGATAGCATATCAGAGGAAGGATTCCATTACCTAGTGTTTGATCTGTAAGTAATTTTCATCTTTGATCATTGTTCCACCGTTACAGCATTGTAAAAGTAACTTTTCGAGTAGAGCAGTTTTTACTATGCCCGCAATTGCTCACAGGTTTTATGGAGCAATGATTTTGACAGGCAGTTTAAAGCATAGTAACATTACATAATGATAAAAATTGGTGCAGAAAAGCACACCATAAAAGTTGAAGTGCGCAGTGTTTAAAATCAAGAACTGGTGTTCTTTGACAACAGCACGCAGGGCAGATATGAAGTAAACAGTTTGCCTGTAATTGAACATCGTATACTATGTGTTTGGTGCATCAATCGTATGTTGAATTATATTAGATGCCATGTCAAATGCTAATTGATGTGTTCTCAATCCGTTTGGCTATGTATTTTGCCCATTTATGAGATTGAGATTATTAGTGGATAAAACCAGAGCGTGTATCAACAATGGTGTTAGCCCACAAGACTACAGTCTGAATTTTTACTTAGTTGGGCTAACTGAGCAACCAACTGGCAGGTAGGAGCTCAACTCCAGGACTCCAAGCCCCATTCTTGACACCAGTAATTCTCTGAAGGCAACAAACCCACATTCCTGCTGGATGGGTGGGGGTGGTGAGTGGATAAGCACTCCAATTCAGTTTGTTCAAACATCTATCTTATGAGGGTTTGAAGTTTTGGTTGTTGAAACTCTAAGGCATTCATATGGTTCATGAGGCCCAACCATCTATTTCTGATATAATTCCAAGGTGTCCCATGAGGCTAGAGTAGTTTATTAGCTTGGATAAAGACTTTACTGATCAACAATGCAGGGAGTCAGTATAAATGGGTCGTTTTCTGGTTGGCAAGATGTAACTAGAGGGGTGCCACAGGGTTTGGTCCTCAGGCCCAACTATTTACAGTCTATATTAAGGAATTGGATGCAGGAATAGAAGCTACCATATTCAAATTTGCAGATGATACTAAAATAGGTGGGAAAGTGAGTTGAAATGAAGAAATAAATATACAAATGGATATGTATAATAAATGGGCCAAAACTTAGCAGATGAAATTTAACCAGGTTATGTGGGAAATTTCCATTTTAGTCAGAAGAATTACCTAATGCATTACCTAAAATAAGAGAAACTTCAAATTGCTTTGGTGCAAAGAGATCTGGGCGTTCTCATGCATTATTCACAGAAACTAATATGCAGGTACAGCATGTAATAAGGAAGGCAAGTGACATTTTGGCATTTATTGCTAAATGAATAGAGTTTAAAAGTAGGGAAGTGTCCCTACAGCTTTACCATACATGGAATTTGCTTACAGTTTAGGTCTCTGAGGGATGTAGTTCCATTGGAGGAAGTTCAGAGGAGGTTCACTAGTTTGATCCCAGAGGTGAGGGTTTAATATTTTGAAGAGATATTGAGCAGTTTAGGCGTGCACTCTGGAATGTAAAAGAATGAAAGCAGATCTCATTGGCGTATATAAGATGCAGTCAGTGAATGATGAAGTAGACTTAAAAAAAGATGTTTCCTTGTGTGGGGCAATTTATAACAAGGTTATTGTTTTAGGATAAGGGGCAGCAGATTTACAACAGAGATGAGGAGAAATTTCATCTTTCAAAAGATTGTGAATCTGGCATTCGCTACCCTAGGTGGATGAATGGACATAGGTAGATTTTTAGTTATTAATGGCTTGTAAAGTTGTGGAGAGCAGGCAGGAAAATGGAGTTGAGGCTGAGATGAGATCAAACCGTTATCATATCAAATAGTGGCTCATGCTCACGGGGCTGAATTGCCTACTCCTATTCTGGTTCTTATGTTCTTACTCTCTACGGATGCTTGGCTGTCATTTAAGTTTCTCTGTTGCAATTATAGAATGATTGGATAGAATCATACAGGTATGATTCAGTTACAATTTTAAAGACCTATTGTTTGGTCTTATTACATATATAAATTCTGGGTTCCTTATTTGCATTGGACGTGTTTTTAAATATTTTGCATTGTGATAACCCCCTCCTGCCAGCTAAAATCACAAATGTGTGAATGTGTCACAGAAGTTTGTAAAGGTATGAATTCCTGTATGGTCATCATGGAAAAGTCAAAAATGTATGCAGACACAATCATCATTGTGGTTTTGCACTTGTAGTACATAGCCCGTAGAAAGTCTTTAGTGAATATATTAAAAAGCATATAATAATTACTTGAATTTTTGCAGTATTATTTGTTGTTGCTATTATTTAGGGTGTTTAAAATTTTCAATACTTTGGATAAAATGTGTGTTATGTAAGTATTCAGTAAAAGCATTTTGAGCAGTTTGTAAGGTCCTACTTGACAGATTGCACATTTAGTGAGACCAAACAAAATCCTTAAATGAACATAACTCTGGGAGTTTATATTTATGTAGCACTTTTAAATGACTTTTTGACGGCCCATGGTGTTTTTTAGCCAGAGAAATGCTTTAATGGTTTTTGCAATCTAAGGACCGGAGCAGTAAGTTTCTGCTCAGTGAAGTCCCATAAATAACAATGGGGTAATGATCAAACAATCTGTTTTAGTATTGTTGGATGAGGGACAATATTGGCCACTACCACCGGAGAAAGCTTCCGTGGGAGAAATTGACACGAATTCAACACACACAAATGTGAACTCAAGTGGTGAAGCAAGCAAATTTGTAAGATCTTTTCCAAGGATACTAGTCCGGCCTCCGGACTGATTTGTACTATATCGTTATTTAAATCTAAAACCACCTTACTGTTGAGTTGAACTTGTATAATTGCAGAAGTGACGTCCTGACCTAATTACAAAATCCCATCACTATGACCAACCTGGCATTGCTTTTTAATTCTATATCAGGATTGCTAGTTGAAACATATTGTCTCTGCCCAGGCATTTTGCTTTATTATCATGACGTATCCCTTACCACCAGGTTGATTCCCAGCAAGTAGTGAACATTGCTTAGTAACCTGGGCACATGCTGATGCCCTGGCATTATACCATTCAAGTACATTATCCTCATGCCATGATGAATTAAATGTTTTGCCTTTTTCTATTACATAAATTGGCGTTATTTTTCTTTGGTTGTACTAATCAAACAAAGTTCAAATCCTCTCACATTTACTATCTTGACATCCTGCTGCCTATCTCTATTTTGTAGGACACTAAAGTAATATCCAGATAAACTCTTAGCATTGATGGCCAACTGAAGTTTAGTTTCTCAGCACCTGGAAACTTCTTAAAACAAAAGATTAAAGCCACTATTATCCTTTGGACAAGACATTCCCTGCGATCTAATTTCAATAGACATTTAGGGCTGGACTTCCCTGGCTAAGTATCAATTTTTAGTGAGTTTCAGGGAGGGTTTCACTCTGTGAGCCCTAGTACTTTTCTCCTGTTATATTATGCTTTCACCTCACTCAGTAGCATAGCATCACTCTTGCGCTCAGTGACAGCTCAATGCTCGCCGGTGCTAGGACTTCCCAGCATTCATATTATGATCAACAAAATTAAGCTTAGCTGCCAGCCTGCTCAATATAGTCAGCTGGGTAAGCACAGTCTGTGGTTTGGAGAAAAGTGCAGCAATGTTGCAAGAAGACTACTGATCATCTGTGGTTTGCAAAGGTAAGTACATTCTTCTCTCTCTGCTACCATATACTGTCACTCTTCCACTGCAGTCACCTCCCACCAAGTCCCATGATCTACCACTCTCACTATTGTACCTCGATAGCTCTTTACTACCTATGGCTCCCAACTGCTCACCCTTCCTGATGTCTGTGCTTACTACAAGCTCACTCGGGGCACCACGCCACTTTCTATGACTGAAGACGAGCCATTCCTGACTAATTATAATTGACTGTTCATTGCTGCCACGTGTGACAAGCTGCCTGGTTTTCTGTCAAGACTAAAAGGTAGACAGAAATATGAGCGCTGAAGTACAGAGGATCCCTGATTCAGGAACATCCACCTGATGAATGCATACTGACGAACACGATCCCTTGCATGGGTGTAATTTTAAAGATCCGGCCTGTGAACATTTTCAGTACTTATCAATAGCAACCTTGTATTGTCCTGCATTGTTTTCAGCTTGCAAATGGACTCAAGAATGGAGCCATTCGCAACCCTGGGGTTGCCTGTAGGAGTGAAGTGAGTAATAAGAAATCAAGCCCGTAGCCCTAACATGCTCTTCATGCCAGTACATGGGATGGCTGCCTGTCTCATGTGCAGAAGAGACAAAAAAAAAACTACAGATGCTGGAATCCAAAGTAGACAGGCAGGAGGCTGGAAGAACACGGCAAGCCAGGCAGCCTCAGGAGATGGAGAAGTCAACATTTCACATGTAACCCTTCTTCAGGACTGCCTAGCAGCAGCATTACAACGTAAGGTGCCAGTGAGCTTCAAAGTGCAGTGTCAAAGCGATGATTGAATCAGAGGTGTACCATGATGATCTGGTAAGGCTGATGTAGATAGGAGGTGATCTTGATACTGCATATGGAGCATGCCCTGAGTTGTTGGGGAAACAACGGGAAGGCACTGAGAAGAGCTGGTGAGCAAGGTGCACATTCAGTTTCATTTCTATTTTCTCTCCCAAGTCTGGGAAAATAGCAAACTATGTATAAGTGAGGTAGAATTGGGTAATAATGAATGCGAAAAGGCCCCTTGCCTCAGAATGGGATTCGCACCTCATCATTAAAATCTTGCGTGGGAAGCCAAGCTTTTTTTTCCCACAATCTCCAGAATTTAATTTTTCCATTCTTGTCCACATTTTTAAACAGACTCACTATTGTTCACATTGCTCACAGCCTGGGAAGGGTCTGCCCTTATTTTCTGGCACGCAGACTTATAAAGTTTTATACAAGTCATTTTTTAGCTGTGTCCTATATCGCTGGATACTGTTTTTGACCCTAAACGTGACTGCCTGAAATGAGGCATCTTCCAAAAGGGTAACACACTCCAGAAAATAAATGTAGCACACTCAAGAAAAATATCCCTGATCTTGCTGCTGTTGAAACCGAATAATAAGTTATCAGGATGACATCCTGACGATATTCTATCTTAATCTCAATGAATGACAGCTTTTAAAATTTATTTTTGGTTGTTCTTGTAAAGCATCATGTTATTTTGTCAAAAAGAATACAATTTATTTTGTTTCAAATCCATTATGGTTGTATTGTTCAGACAGAATTTGGAGTCAGTTCAGTGAGATGAGATTTGGAAATTCCTATTTATTACTGAGAACTGCAAGTCTGCATGCGATCAGTGCTTTGGGTACTAAACTCAATGGAGAGAGTTACAATATCCCAAGGAATGGATAACCTTTCCTAAAAATTAGAAGCGTGAAGGTAGACAGTTATCAACAAAGTGCACAGGGTTCAGTTTAAACCAACTATTATTTATTGTACCTCATACCCTAGTTGTAGTAACACAGTGGCAATTGTCTGCGTATTAAAGTTACAGCCAAATGGTTGGGAAATGTTGAATATTTTGCATTGTCTTCCTCTAAAACCTGTGCAGTTCAAAAAGTGTTTATGCAGAGCTCTGCCTTGCAAAATGTCTGTGATGCAGTTAACCATTGCATGACATTTGAAAATGGAGCTGCCCTCAGTTAAGTCTTGGGTTCTGGATTCTTTTCTTGAGAGGTACATGTTTGTTGTTTTTGATTTTGTTTATCTCTGGCACATTCTTCCCATCCAGTTCTGCTGCTTCCAGCTGCTGAGTTTTACCTATCAGCTGCCGAAGTCTGAAGCCTGTGAGGAATAATCTCACTAGATCTAATTCCTGTCCTTGCTCCAACACAGGTCACTACCCAGTTTCAGCTCACTGTTTGAAACTGCCTGCAATTAGCACCTTTTCTGCTGCTGATCAAGCTTAGAAAGAAATACATTGCAGAATTCCTGAAGAGCCTAAGAAACAAGAATTCTAGGCAGTCTTTGAGCTTCCTTCTCAGCTATGTCTTCCTAATCACGTACTATTATTTCAGGTATCTGCTTAATAAGGGCAGGAAAAGATTATAAGGCACCCCAGAAAATATCAACAGAGACTTTATGACATGAATGCCCTGCATTTGCTATGTTCTTCAGAGCACTGCTGGAATTATGACAGAAATCTGGCCAAGTGTCCACAGGGCCAGTTGTTCCTAAATGCAACTCTGAAATGAAGGAAGACTGTAAGTTTGTGGCATATTCACTGTCCAGAGAAACAAGATGTTTTAACCTGTGTCCTAATCCAGTGCGGTTCATTTCAGAAATTATTTGCTGCTGTCATCTCCCATAAGTGAGATTAATAATGTCAACTGTGCTGTTATCTCTTATTGCTTCTCCATTGAACGGTTGAGAATATTTATGGGCCTTATACTGAAAGTCTGTCTTAGCCGTTCAGTTGCCCAGTGACCCTAGGAAAGGGTTAGAAATCGATCTTGATGTTGCTGACTTGGATTCATAAATGAATGGAGAGGATATGAATGAATTGCTGCTGCAAGCACTGTATTCCGGGAGATCCACATCGGCATGTACCATGTCACCAATTATAAATGCTTGCTTTATAGACTTCTTCCAACCAATGCAAAACATCCAGGTTTTGACAAGATAAAATGTTTGCGAGTGCAAAAACCAAAATGGTGTTACTTTTTCTCCCCAAATATTTTTTCTTAATTAGGGCAAGACACATTGCTGAAAGCAGATAAGAAGTTGAAGCTGTGTTTAAAAACCAAAATATCAGTTGTTTTGACAGATGGTTAATTTGATAATTGATAAATTTATCATGTATTCAGTTCTCTTGTAAAAGACAGAAATTAGTGGAGAATTGGGTAGTGTTCATTCTCATTTCAAAACTTTATGGAGCTGATACGTAGGACTAGGTGCATGCCCTAAGTTGGTGCATTCGACAAGTGGAGTTAAACATGAGTTGTTTTGTATTGGGGAGGATGCAGTTGGGAGTCAGCAGTGTCAATAGTTCAGTTTAATAGTTAACCTGGAGTTTAGAGCAGGTTTTTAGTCCTCTCTGTTTACCTGGGTAATTATTAAATTTAAGTTATTTGTTACCACTAACTTTTCCACTGTTTAAGGGGCTTTATCAGAGGGTTCAAGATGCTGGGTTTTGCACATTGGAATCTTCAATTTCCTGAGTAATTTCCAGAGAGTTAGCTTGTTAGAGCTTCCACATGGTCCCAGATATGTGACTAAGTTGTTCCAACAACTCTCAGGCCAACAGATTTGTTGTTGTTGACAAAAGATGACTGAAAAACCGCAAATGAAGTGTGTTCTATTAAAACTGCTACTACATAAACTTAAAACCAACTCAACCAGTGTCAAATAAACTTTAACAATCTCAAATGTAAGGTAATATCTCATTCATAAACAATGAGTTGTGTATCTGCAATAACAACTTTGATTAAGATAAAGAAAGAAAGGCCTTGCATTTACATAGCATCTAGAACCCTTGTGCTTTCTGATCTACATTGACTTCAGATTAAGCAATGTCTCAACTGTTTCCGTGGCCTCAATTCTTCTATTTTTATAAATATTGCCAATCCTGTTACCTCTGTGTGCCTCCAATCCTGGTTAGATTAGATTAGATTAGATTACCTACAGTGTGGAAACAGGCCCTTCGGCCCAACCAGTCCACACCGACCCTCTGAAGAGTAACCCACCCAGACCCATTTCCCTCTGACTAATGCACCTAAAACTATGGGGCAGTTTAGCATGGCCAATTCACCTGACCTGCACATCTTTGGACTGTGGGGGGGGATACCCACACAGATACAGTGAGAATGTGCAAACTCCACACAACAGTCACCAGAGGCTGGAATCGAACCTGGGACCCTGGTGCTGTGAGGCAGCAGTGCTAACCACTGAGCCACCGTGCTGCTCCTAGTCTCTTGCATGTGACCAATTTTAATTACTACCTCAATGGTGGTCACACCCTTATTTGCCAAGGCCTTATACTCCCCTCTCCTTTGACCTTTCTGCGTTGGTGTATCTCTTAACTAAGACACTCCTTATTAGCTAATTAGCATTTAACCAAACCTCTGCCAGCTTATCCTACTATCTCCATACAAAAACAAAATTCCACAGATGCTAGATATCGGGAATAAAGAAGAGAAGATGCTAGAATACTCAAGCTGAGAGGATCAGAATTAACCTTTCAGGTCAACAATCTCTCATCAGAACTAGTGGAATTAGAACTGCAGTCAGTTTTAAACAAGTGACAAGTTGGAGAAAAGGACACTGAACAAAAGGGAAGATCTGTTTAAGGATGGGAAACAGGAAAAATGCAGTAAAAATTGCTACTCTGAGGCCAAAGGAGGTGGTGAAAAGTCAAGTCCGGAAACAAGATCTGTTTTGGGGGGGTGTGAATGATAGAATAGTGTATAGCTGCTGCCTGAAAACAAAAAGAAGAGAAAAACAAGCAGGTTAAAGCAAAACCAGCAAACAAAAGAGAAACAAAATAGCAATCAAGGTTGCATTTTTGAAATGTTGATGCTTCATTGGTTTAATTGAGAAATAAATTCATGAATGACCTATTTAGAAAGGATAAGGACCTATTCCCTCAGCAGTGAGGCCACATTGAGGGAATAGTTTTGAGCTAGTTACAGAAGGATTGTAAGGTGTGAGGATGGAAAGGCATCATAAATTTAGATGTTCATTACCCAAAAGGGTGGTAGAAGCTAAAATGCTCACTGCATTTAAAAACACTTAGCAAATACACTCAAGGGGTCAAAAGTCAGAAAGTTGGATTATGACGGGTAGGTCTTTTTCAATGGCTGAGCAGCCTCTTACTGTCATAATGTTTGCTTGTTACTGGCAGATGGAAAAATAATGTTGGAGACTACAGTTTTCCAGGATAAATCTGAAGAGGTGAGAGTTTCAGAAGAGGAGATAGTGGTAGTCGATGAAGCTTGCCATGGTGCAGTCAGATGTAGGATGAATGGTTTAATCAGTTATGCTGATGTAGGAGGAAATGGAGTTAAAATAATATAGGGAGTTGTGGATATTGAGGTTTGCAAGAAAATACTTTGAGAAAGAATTGATGCTTTGACAACTTTGCTAATGGGGCTAAGGGTTGTGAGTGTGGGTGGGAGAATTTGTTTGAATAAGTTTGGTGGAAACAAGTTTAAGTAGGCCAGGACGGCCAACAAATTAGTAGGTCAACAATGATGAGTTGAGATGAAAATGGAAATCATAAGGAATTTTTCAATGCAAAGCATGTGTCAGGAGAAAGAATATCTTAAGTGAGAGTCACGGAAGAGGCTATATCCGCAGAATCCCTACAGTGTGGAAACAGACCCTTCGGCCCAACGAGTCTACACTGACCCTCCAAAGATTAACCCACCCGGACCCATTCCCCTACATTTATCCCTGACTAATGTACCTAACCTACACATCCCTGAACACAATGGACAGTTTAGCATGGCCTATTCACCTAACCTGCACATCTTTGGACCGTGGAGAAAACCGGAGCACACTGAGGAAACCCACACAGACACAGGAAGAATGTGCAAACTCCACACAGACAGTCACCGAGGCTGATTCGAACCAAGGTCCCTGGCGCTGTGAGGCAGCAGTGCTAATCACTGAGCTACCGTTCTGCTCCAACTGTATTTGAGAACACAATAGGATCAAGGAGTGAGATATTCAATGGAGGAAATGATGCCAGGAGAGATTAAGATGTAATTTGATGGTGAGGGCAACACCACCATTGTGATGTTTCAGGCAAACAGCTAGTGGAAAGTAAAGCAAGTAGGAAGGAATGAGGCAAGTTTGTCAAACCCAGGACAGCAGTGTTAATGTCACACTAAGGTTGTGGTGGGGAACAGCTTGTTTGTGAGGGGAAGCAGTATTTTAGAGGAGAATGTGGAGAGAAGAATCAATTGATTATCCAAGGCCAGAGTCCGAGAGCCATCAGTATGGAAAAGAAAGGGAACAAGGAGGTGATTGACTAGATTAGCAGTGAGTGAGTGCAGTACACTGTAAATTTAACGAGAGGAAAATGGGGAATTTGGAGTTCAAATATCTAAATAGTAACATTAATATGACTTCAGCTACACTCTGCCCTTTTAAAAGCTGAAGCTGTAAAGCCAACTGTTACACCTTCGTGATTGAGGATTGATAGTGGATATTTGGTTTTTGTGATTTTGTCTGGTCACTAATTAGTATTGTTGAATCAATGGGCCCACACAAGGTAGTTAATTTAAAAACTAAGTGGTTGATGACGGTTTTGGAACATATGCAGTTGAGGTTATTCTGCTTTGTGTTACTGGTATTATAAATAATTATAAACGCGTATCTACCTGCATCATCTTTTTGAAATCTAAATCTAAAGCAAGTTTGCGTATTTGTACATAAAACAATAACAATGAAGGTTTATTGAGTAAACTAATTCCCCCTTTCTTTAGGCATACAACTAGAAGTTATCATTTTACATTCAAGGGTTATATGATGTTTAAAGTAGGAGTCTTACTTAATCAGATTTACCATTATACAAGTCACATCAATTTCTGCAAAGTATTCAGTGAAGTGATAACTTTCCCAGGACAGCACCCATTTCATTAAATGCAGTGATCAGGAAATAATGATGGAGGTCCATTTTGTCAGCAAGTTTCCCCAGAACCTTCCAGTCCTTCCCTTTGGAAGATGAAGCATAGAGCTGAATTTTCCCTCCCTGTACAAACCTGTTCTATAGATGCAGATACTACAGCAAGAAGTTCTGCCTCATTTTATGCATATCATAAAATTGGGCTACATTCAGAAGAACATTCGGAAAGTTGGATGTATGCTAATGCTGGAATCCCTTTGCACGTGAAGGTCAGTGGGCATCCTGGAAGTGCCCCAGATATCACTGGTTACACAGGTCTGATTTTGATCTTCCTTCTACAAAGCAGCTTCTTAGGTTCTGTGGAGGAGCCGGTGTTGGACTGGGCTGGGCAAAGTTAAAAATCTCACAACACCAGGTTATAGTCCAACAGCTTTATTGGGAAGCACTACCTTTCGGAGTGCTGCCAGCTGATGAAGGAGCAGAGCTTCGAAAGCTAGTGCTTCCAAATATTCCTTTTTCAAATAGTAAAGCTAGTTCCCATTTTTCCTTCAAGGCAATGTTAATGATCTAATCCTGGAAGTAGCAGAACACCCAAAGAGGCACAGACACTTGATCTGTTGACAAGCTTTGTTGTACCATGTGCACTTAAGCCTTTCTGGGTTCTTTAGGAACAAAAAAGATGAAGTAGAACTGCAATTAATTTGGGTTGTGCTAGTACAGATCCGCAACAAACACTGTGGACCAAACAGTCACCTTCTATGCTGTGAACTTCTATAAATTATTTACCATGGTAACAAGGTGAATCATTGAGAAATACATGAAAACTTTGAATATGTTAGTTGTCCTAGTCTCAGTTAATACAGATGCAAATGTAGTTATGTATGATTGATTCTCAGTATTACTTTCTTTTGTATATTGAATGTAGAATATCTGGATAAGATCCTAATACGGTTTAATTTTCATTGTATTCATTCCAGTTACTGCTGGTAAGTATCAAATCTCAATATTTGGATATTCCCTTTACTCTATGGACACATCTGTCCTGTATATTAGCTGTTCTGCCTCTGTTCAGTGCTCAGATTTACCTCAAGGGACATTACAGCTAGCTGCCATCTGAGGTCATTGTCAGTTTTATTCCTATGCACATACTTGAAGCGAAAATATGTCCTTCACTAGATAAGATGCTTCAAACAACAAATACTTTGAGTTTAATTCCAGAATAAAAATTGTCTTTTTTTCACATTTTTATTCACATGCTTGTATAATTTGGAGTAATTTGAAGATTTGTCATCTTATAAAAGAGCTGAAGCAAAAGGGCATCATCTGTGTTGAACAAAAAAAACCATCTGTTTATGCTTGGCAGATGTAGTTGAAATGTATGCGTGGGTTCATTTCTTAAAAAAAAGCAGCGTTTGACGTACAAAGCACTTAGTAACTTAATCATTCTTTTTTCACACTGCTGTCATTGAGGAATGAAGTGTGCATTTGTGATGATTACACAACTCTATTCAGTTTCAAGGAAAAGAATATCTCATGAAAAACTTCCAGTATGTTTTGTTCTCTTGAGATTTGAACAAATCGAGCTGAAGTAAAATGCTTCCAAATTGTGGTGTAAATCTAATTTGAATTATTAACACTTCTTGGAATAATGCTGGTCATGAATTTAAAATTAAACTTGTTACATTGAGGAGTGGCGAAGTATTCTCAATAAGATTTCACTTTGTCCAAAACAGTGACACAACCATACCGTATGTGCTTAAACCTTTCTGGGATCTATCGGAACAGTATTGTGTATTGCACAATTTTAGCTACTAATACAAGATAATACACAAATATGTTGGGGAGGAAGCAGTAAAGGACAGCTACGCAGATAATTGAGATTAAATCTGTCTGTCTTGGAGAAACCCTAGGAGCTGTGGATGTTTATACTGAAGGTAAGTATTAAATAGGTGCTGGTGATCTATATGATCTGAAAGGCTTAAAGAGGGTAAATGTCAATCTAGGCTGATGCCTGATTCACAACTTTAGAAGATAGAAGACACTTTAGAATATGATGGTGCCCAGCCAATGGGACCATTTATATGGATCTCCAGCTTCTCTTTTGATATTGTTTATTGATTGTTACTGAGATACAGAAGCCAGGATGATTCTACTAGTGGCTGATATCCATTCTGCTGCAGTTATTTGACAAAAATATAAAAAGATACCATGAAAATAATAATAGGCAATTATATGTACTACTGTAAACCGAAGTGATAGGGTTATTATCAAAGCTCCTATGGATTCAAACCAGTTCAGTCAATTATCACCTGTTCCTTGGCACATAGGCAAAGGAGGATGACGTTTATTGCTTCAAGCTTTATCTGTCATGTTGTTAAACTGTGGCTAAGCAGGACCCTAATTACCATTTAATAACCTGTATTTCACATGGGAGAAATTTGTCAGTTCTTCATTGATATTGTTGAAGAAACCAAGTGAGAGGGACAGATTGAAATCTGTGGCATTGACAGTGCCAATGGAAGCACCATTGTTTATGTAGTGCAGTTCAAAGTGATGATATATGAGCACAGCTTTCTCCATATTCTTCAAATTGGTTTCCATTACAGAAATCCCATCAATTGCACTAGACTCAACAGCTTTTTGGAGAGGAGAGCTTTCAGGATTTCCACCACATATTATGAAAAAATTTTTTTTTTGATTGCACCTGCACAATCCAGCTCCAAATTTAAGGTTATGCCACCTCATCCTCCCACTCTTTTCATCAGAGGGAATAGAATCTCTTATTCAGCCAGTGACTTTGATCATTTTAATCATCTCAATTGAATCACCCCTTAGGAGAGCACAGGTGGTATTTCTATTTCTTTCTAATCATTTTTAGTGGTCCATAAGCTTTTAAGTCTCTCATTTCTGCACGGGCACAACCAATGGCAGAGGGTACGGCTTTAGGGCTGACTTTTAAATCAAGTGAATGGGAATTACCTGGCAACAGTTACTAAGGCGAGTCCCCAAAATCTGTTCCACTGGGGCCAAGAGCTGATTGGCCATAATCTAAGTTGGAGGATGGGAAAAAGTTGTGGCTGTAAGAGCTGCACCTTTTTTTGAGGTGTTTTCATTGTCTGAGGTGATTCCTGTGAATTCCAGGAGTAATAATTACTGTTTTATATGCTGTTGCATTGTTTTGGAACTTTGGGGGAGAAAAGATCAAAACAATGGCACTTTAAAAAGGAGGAAAACAGACAAAAGCAGCGACCACATGGTCAGAGAAAGAAACCTGTATTGCTGTCTGACACAACAGTGTATCTGCACAGTTACTGCCTTTGCTGTTTGAGTTCAAGTATCTGACCATTGGAGTGTGTCAAAAAAGATTAACAAATGGCAAAATTCACAGCTGACCTTGGATACCTGTGTGGGAGAGCTCACAGCAAAGAACCAGATAAGTGCATAGTTATTAAATATAACCTTGCTGTAAGTCTACAATAGTGAGTAGAGTGGGTTCTTTCTCGATTATATGTTTTATTGAGATCTATATCTTGATGAAATTTTAAAAATATAAACCATAATTACTAAGTTAGCCTGGAGCAGTGTGTTTTGTAAGAGCAGAAAGACAATGCTGTTTTCTGGGTCTGTCAATTTGTGAAGGAGCAAAGATGGCCTTTAGGAGAGTGGTATGCTCTTTCTGTTGGATGTGGGAGATTAGGAAGCGTTTCCATGCTACTGATGATTATGTCTGCTGGAAGTGTCCTTGTTGTGAATCCTATCATATCGCTTGGATTGGTTGGAGCTGCAGTTAGAGACAATAAGGAATTTACAGGAGCTACGTGGTGTTTTGGATGGCAGTTACAGGAAGAGAAAAACTACAGATACAGCGAGGTAGATGGGCCAACTTGTGGAAAGATAGCAGGGGTAGGCAGGTAGTGCCAGAGTTGAAAAATGTGGTGCTGGAAAAACACAGCAGCCAGGCAGCATCCCAGGAGCAGGAGAATCGACGTTTCAGGCATAAGCCCTTCTTCAGGAATCAGGTAGTGCAAGAGTCTCATTTGGCTCTCCCCATTTCAAACAAGTATATTACTTTGGAAAATGTAGGGGGTGATGGACTGTCAGGGGAATGCAGCACAAACGGCCATGTTCCTGGTATTGAGGCTGTAATGTAATGAGGGGTACAGCAGGTTCCAAGAGAACTATTTATGATCAGGGACTCTCTGGTCAGAGACACAGACAGACATTTCTGCAGCAAGCAGTTAGAAATCAGAATGGTATGTTGCCTCCATAATGCCAGGATCAAGGATATCCCTGAGAGGGTGTGGAATGTTCTCAAAGGGCAGAAGGACCAGCAGGAGGTCATTTACACAATGGAACCAACGACATAAGAAAAGGATGCAATTCTGAAAGGAGAATATGGAAAGTTAGGCAGGAATATAAAAAGGAGGTCTTCAAGAGTAGTAATATCTGGACTATTGCCGGTGCTATGAGCTAGTGAGGGTAGGAATAGGAGGATAGAGCAGATGAATGCAGGGCTGAAGCGCTGGTATATGAGGGAATGATTCACGTTTTTGGATCATTGGAATCTCTTCTGGGGTAGAAGTGACGTGTACAACAAGGATGGATTGCACCTGAATTGGAACGGGACTAATATGCTGGTAGAGAGACTTGCTAGAGCTGCTCGGGAGAATTTAAACTAGTAGGTTGGGGGGCGGACCTCAATGAGACAATGAGGAAAGAGAGCAATCTGACACTGGTACAGTCTGGAAAAGGAGTGAGTCGAGCAGTCAGGCAGGTGGGAGCAAAGCTAAGAACAAGGTAGGACTGATAAATTAAACTGCATTACTTCAATGCAAGAGGTCTAACCGGGAAGGCAGATGAACTGAGGGCATGGTTAGGAACATAGGACTAGAATATCAGCAATTACAGGGATGTGGCTCAGAGGTGGACAGGGCTAGCAGCTTCATGTTCCAGGATACAAATGCTATAGGAAGGATAGAAAGGGAACAAGAGGGGAGGGAAAATACCATTTTTGGTATGGGATAGCATTAGGGCTGTACTTAGAGTCATAGAGATGTACAGCATGGAAACAGACCCTTCGGTCCAACCCATCCATGCCAACCAGATATCCCAACCAAATCTAGTCCCACCTGCCAGCACCCGGCCCATATCCCTCCAAACCCTTCCTATTCATATACCCATCCAAATGCCTCTTAAATGTTGCAATTGTACCAACCTCCACCACATCCTCTGGCAGCTCATTCCATACATGTACCACCCTCTGTGTGGAAAAAGGTGCCCCATAGGTCTCTTTTATATCTTTCCCCTCTCACCCTAAACCTTTGTCCTCTAGTTCTGGACTCCCCGATCCCAGGGAAAAGACTTTGTCTATTTATCCTATCTACGCCCCTCATAATTTTGTAAACCTCAATAAGGTCACCTCTCAGCCTCCGACACTCCAGGGAAAACAGCCCCAGCCTGTTCAGCCTCTCCCTGTAGCTCAGATCCTCCAACCCTGGCAACATCCTTGTAAATCTTTTCTGAACCCTTTCAAGTTTCACAACATCTTTCTGATAGGAAGGAGACCAAAATTGCACGCAATATTCCAACAGTGGCCTAACTAATGTCCTGTACAGCCACAACATGACCTCTCAACTCCTATACTCAATACTCTGAACCAATAAAGGAAAGCATTCCAAACGCCGCCTTCACTATCCTATATATCTGCGACTCCACTTTCAAGGAGCTATGAACCTGCACTCCAAGGTCTCTTTGTTCAGCAACACTCCCTAGGACCTTACCATTAAGTGTATAAGCCCTGCCAAGATTTGCTTTCCCAAAATGCAGCACCTCGCATTTATCTGAATTAAACTCCATCTGCCACTTCTCAGCCCATTGGCCCATCTGACCAAAATCCTATTGTAATCTGAGGTAACCCTCTTCGCTGTCCACTACACCTCCAATTTTGGTGTCATCTGCAAACTTACTAACTGTATCTCTTATGCTCGCGTCCAAGTCATTTATGTAAATGACAAAACGTAGAGGACCCAGCACCGATCCTTGTGGCACTCCACTGGTGACAGGTCTCCAGTCTGAAAAACAACCCTCCACCACTATCCTCTGTCTTCTACCTTTGAGCCAGTTCTGTATCCAAAGGGCTAGTTCTCCCTGTATTCCATGAGATCTAACCTTGCTAATCAATCTCCCATGGGGAACCTTGTCGAATGCCTTGCTGAAGTCGATATAGATCACATCTACTGCTCTGCCCTCATCAACCTTCTTTGTTAGTTCTTCAAAAAACTCAATCAAGGTTGTGAGACATGATTTCCCACACACAAAGCCATGTTGACTATCCTGAATCAGTCCTTGCCTTTCTAAATACATGTATATCCTGTCCCTCAGGATTCCCTCCAATAACTTGCCCACCACCGACGTCAGGCTCACCGGTCTATCGTTCCCGGACTTGTCCTTACCGCCCTTCTTAAACAGTGGCACCACGTTTGCCAACCTCCAGTCTTCCGGCACCTCACCTGTGACTATTGATGATACAAATATCTCAGCAAGAGGCCCAGCAATCACATCTCTAGCTTCCCATACAGTTCTCAGGTACACCTGATCCGGTCCTGGGGATTTATCCAATTTTATGCATTTCAAGACATCCAGCACTTCCTCCTCTGTAATCTGGACATTTTGCAAGATGTCACCATCTATTTCCCTACAGTCTATATCTTCCATATCCTTTTCCACAGTAAATACTGATGCAAAATATTCATTTAGTATCTTCTCCATTTTCTGTGGCTCCACACAAAGGCTGCCTTGCTGATCTTTGAGGGGCCCTATTCTCTCCCTAGTTACCCTTTTGACCTTAATATATTTGTAAAAACCCTTTGGATTCCCCTTAATTCTATTTGCCAAAGCTATCTCATGTTCCCGTTTTGCCCTCCTGATTTCCCTCTTAAGTATACTCCTACGTTCTTTATACTCTTCTAAGGATTCACTTGATCTATCCTGTCTATACCTGACATATGCTTCCTTCTTTTTCTTAACCAAACCCCCAATTTCTTTAGTCATCCAGCATTCCCTATACTTACCAGCCTTTCCTTTCACCCAGACAGGAATGTACTTTCTCTGGATTCTTGTTATCTCATTTCTGAAGGCTTCCCATTTTCCAGCCGTCCCTTTTACCTGCGAACGTCTGCCTCCAATCAGCTTTTGAAAGTTCTTGCCTAATACCATCAAAATTGGCCTTTCCCCAATTTAGAACTTCAACTTGTAGAGCTTGTCTATCTTTTCCATCACAATTTTAAAACAAATAGAATTATGGTCGCTGGTCCCAAAGTGCTCCCCCACTGACATCTCAGTCACCTGCCCTGCCTTATTTCCCAACAGTAGGTCAAGTTTTGCATCTTCTCTAGTAGGTACATCCACATACTGAATCAGAAAATTGTCTTGTACACACTTAAGAAATTCCTCTCCATCTAAACCTTTAACACTATGGCAGTCCCAGTCTATGTTTGGAAAGTTAAAATCCCCTACCATAACTACCCTATTATTCTTGCAGATAGCTGAGACCTCCTTACAAGTTTGTTTCTCAATTTCCCTCTGACTATTGGGGGTCTGTAATACAATCCCAATAAGGTGATCATCCCTTTCTTATTTCTCATTTCCACCCAAATAACTTCCCTGGATGTATTTCCGGGAATATCCTCCCTCAGCACAGCTGTAATGCTATCCCTTATCAAAAATGCCACTCCCCCTCCTCTCTTGCCTCCCTTTCTCTCCTTCCTGCATTTGTATCCTGGAACATTAAGCTGCCAGTCCTGCCCATCCCTGAGCCATGTTTCTGTAATTGCTATGATATCCCAGTCCCATGTTCCTAACCATACCCTGAGTTCATCTGCCTTCCCTGTTAGACCCCTTCCATTGAAATAAATGCAGTTTAGTTCATTAGTCCTACCTTGTCCCTGCCTGCCCTGACTGTTTGACTCACTTCTGTTCTCAGCTGTACCTGTCTCAGATCGACAGATCGATCTCTTTCCTCACTATCTCCCTGGGTCCCCCCCCCCCCCACCTTACTAGTTTAAATCCTCCCAAGCAGTTCTAGCAAATTTCCCTGCCAGTAAATTAGTCCCCTTCCAATTTAGGTGCAATCCGTCCTTCTTGTACAGGTGACTTCTACCCCAAAAGAGATTCCAATGATCCAAAAATGTGATTCCACTTCCATACTCCAGCTCCTCAGCCATGTATTCATCTGCTCTATCCTTCTATTCCTGCCCTCACTAGCTCGTAGCACTGGGAGTAATCCAAATATTACTACCCTTGAGGACTTCCTTTTTAAATTTCTGCCTAACTCTCTGTAATCTCCCTTCAGAATCTCAACCTTTTCCCTTCCTATATCATTGGCTCCAATGTGGACAATGACCTCTTGCTGGTCCCTCTCCCCCATGAGAACATTCTGCACCCTCTCTGAGACATCCTTGATCCTGGCACCAGGGAAACAGCACACCATTCTGCTTTTTCTCTGCTGGCCACAGAAATATCCGTCTCTACCTCTGACTACAGAATCCCCTAACGCAATTGACTTCTTGAAAGCCGACGTACCCTTCGTTGCATTTGAGCCAGTCTCAATATCAGAAACTTGGCCGTTCGTGCTACGTTCCCCTGAGAATCCATCACCCCCTACATTTTCCAAAACAGCATACCTACACTAGCTGCCTACCTCTCTTACCCTTCCTGGAGTTAACCCATCTATGTGACTGTATCTGAGACTTTCCCCCCTTTGTATAACTGCCATCCATCACATACTGTTGCTGCTGCAAATTCCTGATCGCTTCTATCTGCGTTTCCAACCATTCCACTCGATCTGAGGGAAGTTATTCAGTGGAGCTGAGAAATAAGAAAGGGATGATGACCTTATTGGGATTGTATTATAGACCCCTAATAGTCAATGGGAAATTGAGAAACAAATTTGTAAGGAGATGTTAGTTATCTGTGGCTCGGTTGGGGATTTTAACTTTCCAAACATAGATTGGGACTGCCATAGTGCTCAGGATTTAGATGGAGAGGAATTTGTGTGCACAAATAAACTTCTTGGTTTCAGTATATGGATGTACCTACTAGAGAAGGTGCAAAACTTGACCTACTCTTGGGAAATAAGGCAGGGCAGGTGACTGAGATGTCAGTGGGAGAGCACTTTGGGGCCAGCGACCATAATTCTATTAGATTTAAAATAGTGATGGAAAAGGATAGATCAGATCTAAAAGTTGGAGCAAGGCTAATTTTGATGGTATTAGGAAGAACTTTCAAAAGATGATTGGGTGTACATGTTTGCAGGTAAAAGGACAGCTGGAAAATTGGAAGCCTTCAGAAATGAAATGAGTTCAGAGACAGTTTATTTCTGTTGGTGTGAAAGGCACGGCTGGTAGGTGTAGGGAATAATGGATGACTGGAGAAACTGAGATGATTTGAAGATGCCGGTGTTGGACTGGGGTGTACGCAGTTAAAAATCACATAACACAGGTTATAGTCCAACAGGTTTAATTGGAAGCACACTAGCTTTCGGAGCGACGCTCCTTCAACAGGTGATTGTCTGAAACTGAGGGTTTGGTTAAGAAAAAGATATGTCAGGTATAGACAGGAGAGATCAAGAAAATCCTTAGAATATAAAGGCAGTAGGAGTATACTTAAGAGGGAAACCAGGAGGGCAAAAGGAGGACATGAGATAGCTTTGGCAATAGGGTCAAGGAGAATCCAAAGGAATTCTTAAATATATTAAGGACAAAAGTGTAACTAGGGAGAGAATAGGGCCCCTCAAAGATCAGCAAGGTGGCTTTTGTGTGGAGTCGCAGGAGATGGGGGAGATACCAAACAAGTAATATACATCAGTTTTTACTGTGGAGAAGGACATGAAAGATATAGAATGGAGGGAAATAGATGGTGACATCTTGAAAAATGTCCATATTACAGAGGAGATGGTATTGGATGTCGTATAACGCATGAAGTTGGATAAATCACCAGGACCTGATCAGATGTACCCTAGAACTTTGTGGAAAGCTAGGGAAGAGATTGCTGGACCCCTTGCTGAGATATTTGTATCATCGATAGTCGCCGATGAGGTGCCGGAAGATTAGAAGTTGGCTAACGTGGTGCCATTGTTTAAGAACGTGGTAAGGAAAAGCCAGGGATCTATAGACCAGTGTGCCTGACATCAGTGGTGGGCAAGTTGTTAACTGGAATCCTGGGGGACAGGATTTACATAGGGATGTACAGCACGGAAACAAACCCTTCGGTCCATCACATCCATGCCCACCCAGATGTATCCTAACCGAATTTAGTCTCATTTGCCAGCATGTGGCCCATATCTCTCTAAAACCTTCAAACTCATATAACCATCCAAATGCCTTTTAAATGTTGTAATTGTACCAGTCTCCAACACTTCCTTTAGCAGCTTATTTCATACAAGCACCACCCTCTGCGTGAAAAAGTTGCTCATTTAGTCCTTTTTAAATCTTCACCTTCTCGCCCTAAATCTATGCCCTCCAGTTCTAGACTCTCCCACCCAAGGGAAAAGACCTTGTCTATTTATCCTATCCATGCCCCTCATAATTTTATAAACCCATAATTTTATAAAAGGCTACCCCACAGCCTCTGACGCTCCAGAGAAAACAGCCCCAACCTATTCAACCTCCTCCTATAGGTCAAATACTCCAACCCTGGCAGCATCCTTGTAAATCTTTTCTGAACCCTTTCAAGTTTCACAACATCTTTCCAATAGGAAGGAGATCAGAATTGTACATAATATTCTAAAAGTGGTCTAATCAGTGTCCTGTACAGCCGCAACATTACCTCCCAACTCCTATACTCAATGCTGTCCAATAGAGGAAAGCATACCAAATGCTGTTGTCACTATCATGTTTACCTGCGACTCTACTTTCAAGAAACTATGTATTTGGAAAGGCAAGGACTGAATAGACAAAGTCAACATTGCTTTGTGTGAGGAAAATCATGTCTCACAACCTCGGTTGAGGTTTTTGGAGTAACAAAGTGGATTGATGAGGGCACAGTGGTGGATGTGATCTATCTGGACTTCAATAAGGGGTTTGACTAGGTACCTCATGGTAGACTGGTTAGCAAGGTGAGATTGTATACAGGTGAAATTAACCACTTGGATATAGAACGGATTCGAAGACAGAGGGTGGTGGTGGAGGGTTGCCTTTCAGATTGGAGGCCTGTGACCAGTGGAGTGCCACCAGGATTGGTGCTGGGTCCACTGCTTTTCGTCACCTTATTGTAAATGATTTGGGTGTGAATATAGGAGGTATGGTTAGTAAGTTTGCAGATTACACCAAATTGGATGTGTAGTTGACAGCAAAGAAGATTGCCTCAGAGTGCAATGGGGATCTTGATCAGATGGGCCAATGGGCCGAGGAGTGGCAGATGGAGTTTAATTTTGATAAATGTGAAGTGCTGCATTTTGGAAAGGCAAATCTTAGTCCTAGGGAATGTTGCTGAGCAAAGAAACCTTGGAGTGCAGGTTCATAGCTCCTTGAAAGTGGAGTCATAGGTAGATAGGATAGCGAAGAAGGCATTTGATACCCTTTCCTTTATTAGTCAGAGCATTGAGTATAGGGATTGGGAGGTCATTTCAGGCCACACAGGACATTGATTAGGCCACTTTTGGAATATTGTGTGCAATTCTGGTCTTCCTCCTATCAGTAGGAATTTGTGAAACTTGAAAGGGTTCAGAAAAGATTTATAAGAATGTTGCCAGGGCTGGAGGATTTGAGCTATACGGAGAGGTTGAATCGGCTGGGGCTGTTTTTCCTGGAGTGTAGGAGGTTGAGGAGTGACCTTATAGAGATTTACAAAATTATGAGGGACATGGATAGAGTAAATAGGCAAAGTCTTTTCCCTGGGGTCGGAGAGTTCAGAACTAGAGGGCATAGGTTTTAGCGTGAGAGGGGAACGAAATAAAAGAGACCTAGGGGGCAACTTTTTCGTGCAGAGGATGGACCATGTATGGAATGAGCTGCCAGAGGAAGTGGTGGAGACTGGTACAACTAGAACATTTAATAGGCATCTGGATGGGTATATGAGTAGGAAGGGTTTAGTGGGATAAGGGCTGGCAAATGAGACTAGATTAAGTTAGGATTTCTGGTCAGCATGGCAGGGTCCGTTTTCCTGCTGTACATCTCTATGACTGAGAGTTATTCAAATGCCACGTGTCTGGGTGTAGAGAGCACTCAATGCATACAGGAACATGGCAGAGGAGGATTGCAACATCTGTTGTCTCAAATGCTCAGTCCTATTAAAGGGAGTGGGCACCCTTAAACCTCTGTGGCAGAAGAATTGGCTTTTCCAGAACTCCAGTATTAAACCCTTTGAACAATGTGTGAGATGTTTTTCCATGGTTGGCATGTCAAGAGCACCCCAAGCTACAGTCCATGTGTTTTTTACTGTTTGCTATGACAGAACTGTTCCGAGGATGATACCACTGCACCGAGGTAGAATATTATGTATGGATCTGAAGGACACTGCTGCATGCATACTTGGTTGACTGTGAAGCCTCCCCCAGTATTCTATGTGGGAGTAAGCAATTGTACAGTTTGCAACAAAGAAGCACTGGCTCTTTATATGGGGCAGTAGAGAGAGATGTTCATAATTTAGGCAAATTAGATAACTTCAATAGTTGCTTTAGTAATTGGTTGGAAATCACCATAATAGATGAACTATTGAAAGTAGAGGAAGCTCAGCAGGACACATTTCTTGCATCAGAAATTGTAAAGGCTTCAATATGCTGCACAAACATGTTGAGAGAGCTGATCCATTGCCTCCAGCTCACATGTTTTGAGCTCATGTCCCTGCAGCTGCATCTGTGTCCATCTGCCCTATGGAACACATGACTCAAAGAGGACAGCAGGTATTTGTGTGGTTGCTGCTGTCATCATGTTTCACTTGGTTTCTCATCAGCGCTGTAATGTAGAGCTGTATTAGCTGCCCCCAAACAATTATGTAGACTGGAAGCCAGGAAAATGCAGCTAACGGTGGGTGAAGAACAAGAGATGTGACATGACTTCCAACAAGTTGACAATCGCTGTAAACAGTTGTGAAACATAGTTCCATGAGCAGGAGCCCCTCTCGTGACCAGGGTTTTGACTGTTCGGTTTTACTTTTCAAAGCCTTCCTGGTCTGTCGTATTGACTCGAGGCACATTCCCCATGGTGCGCATACTTACTTGTCATTGGTGAGATGCTGACGACTCGAGAAATAAATGTGCTGGCTGTTGCAGTCACAATGCTTGGCTTGAATAGCAGTTAATGACTTATTTAGATGACAGTTACTTACTTGCCAGCTTTAAAGAGGCTTCCTGTGATCGAAGACTGTTTCGGGGAACTTCGTTCCTCACGCACACCAAATTTCCCTGCCCTATTAAACAGACATATAGCAAGCTTTTGCATTGTGCTCAGCGAGTAAGCTTTTTATGCCTGGTTTTGATATCATCCTCTGTCTCTTCACTACTTCTATTCACAGTTCGTCTGGGCTATATTGACTCTGTTCGCCTCCCTCAGTAATTGAAACAGATCGTTAAGACAAAAAAATCTCAAGATAATTTAAACATGAAAGTTCTCCAAAAGTGAGATTTTTGAGGGCATGTTGCATGAGTAAGAAATTGTGCCACATTTTCAAGAAAACCTGTTTTAAATACTTTGAAAAAGGCAGTTATGTAAATATTACCTGGTTCTGTGTATTTTTAAAAAAACTGATTAATATGAAATTTCCAAATTGTGACCTGATTCCTATAATAAGCAAGAATAAGCTGAAATTTAATGAAACAGATTTGTGGAAATAAAGTTTTGCCAGTTCACAACTGGCAGGTGAGAAAGTAAAACTCTAAAAATTTCAGGTACAAATGCAGTTAAATACAGTCAGTCACATGGAATAAATGGTTCAATTAAACATCGAATGAATGATCTATATATTGATGAGCCAGTGTTTAGGCAGTTTCAATAACTTCTGCCATCTGTAAGGATAAAATGAATTGATTGCTTTCAAAATTGAAACCGATCCACTTGCCCTTTATAGTCTTTATTTACAGAGTGCATGCTTGTTTGTCTTTCTGACCTTTATAGTGCCTGTAGTCTGTTGATAATTATTAATATAATGAACATGTCAAACAGTCCAACATGCATCTTAATTAAAAAATAATAAGTCTATAATTCAGAGTTATTCAGAGCATGGAAGAAACCAGTTGTGACAGCAATAAATTAAGTTGAATTTGATGGTCATGAGTGGCTATGGCTAGCTTGGTATGCCATTCAGATGTTTCTTGCCTTTTTTGTCTGAAGTGGTATTTACTCACTGTGAAAGAATACCTCTACATTGCTCAGTGTAAATGGTGCTGTCATCCTGCAGGAATGTATCAAAATGTACTAGAGAGACTAATCAACATTTCAGTTGTTTAGGGAATAGCATGTAGCCATTGCTTGTATTAATTAACAACAGTGTCTGTTGAAGTTCGTTATTTTATCAAGTCTTCTTGGCTATCGCTGTCATGGGAGCACCACTTTTTGAGAACTGGCTAGATTTTGCACTGATTTAGTGGATTGTACAAGGGCACGACTATCCTGAAAGTTTATTGCACAAAAAAAAAGCTGTTTAATTTGGGTCAATGACATATATAGATTTTTTTAAGTCTGATTTCTCAAAAGATTTGATTTTTGTTTTATTCACCCATAGAAGTCGCCGGCTGCTCAGCATTTATTATCCTGAGGTGCCCTTGAGAAGGTGGTGGTGAGCTGCCACTTTAAACCGTTGCGGTCCAGGTGCAGAATTTGACCCACAATGCCTTGATATTAAATAAATAAATATTATTATAATTGCTGAATAGAAATGCATAGAGCTATTAACAGTGTGTGATTTAAAAACAAACGGCTGCAAAATGTAGCTTCGTACTTGCAGTGCTACTAATGCCTTTTGCTACGAAAATGCCTGCTGCACTATACACGCACAGTTGTGGAACAACCTGCCTCCGACACCATTTTGGTAAGGGCATCAGTATGTAAACCAGAAGAGATTGTGGCTGAGTGGGAACTGGAATGTGCAAAGGTAGATTAGAAAGGAACAAGTTTGAAATGTAGACTGACTTTTTTAAGTAGAGTAGGGTAGCTTTTCCAGCCCTGACCATGTCTAATAAGGGAAATTAGGGATATTATTAGATTGAGGACGTCATATAAATTGGCCAGAAAAAAGCAGTAAGGATTAGGTTGGAACTAGTTTAGAATTTAGTTTGGGCGGCACGGTGGCACAGTGGTTAGCACTGCTGCCTCACAGCGCCTGAGACCTGGGTTCAATTCCCGCCTCAGGCGACTGACTGTGTGGAGTTTGCACGTTCTCCCCGTGTCTGCGTGGGTTTCCTCCGGGTGCTCCGGTTTCCTCCCACAGTCCAAAGATGTGCAGGTCAGGTGAATTGGCCATGCTAAATTGCCCATAGTGTTAGGTAAGGGGTAGATGTAGATGTAGGGGTATGGGTGGGTTACGCTTCGGCGGGGCGGTGTGGACTTGTTGGGCCGAAGGGCCTGTTTCCACACTGTAAGTAATCTAATCTAATCTAATCTAATTTGGCAAAGGAGGACATGGGATTGATTATGAGACGGGAAGTGGAGTACAAGAGAGCTTGTAGGAGACATACAAACAGTGATTCTATAAGTATGTGAAGAGAAAAAGATGTGTAAAGACAGGTGTAGATTAGATTAGATCACTTAGTGTGGAAACAGGCCCTTCAGCCCTACAAGTCCACACCGACCTGCCGAAGCGCAACCCACCCAGACCCATTCCCTTACGTTTACCCCTTCACCTAACACTATGGGCAATTTAGCATGGCCAATTCACCTAATCTGCACATTTTTGGACTCTGGGAGGAAACCGGAGCACCCGGAGGAAACCCACGCAGACACAGGGAGAATGTGCAAACTCCGCACAGACAGTCAGAAACAGGGAATGTTATAGTGGGGAGCGAAATGATGGTGGAAAAATTAAATATATAATTTGGTTCTGCCTTCACAAAGGGGGACATAAATGGCCCACACCTGTTTGGAAATAGAGTTTAGTGAAAGGGAGGAACTGAAGAAAATCAGTATCCATAAAAAAAAAAGGAATTGTAGAAATTGATTTGATTAAAAGTTGATTTATCCCCAGTGTCAGATAATCTACAATCTAGAGTACTCCAGGAAGTAGTCCTAAAGAGAGTGAATTCAATAGTAGGTACTTTTTAAGATTCATAGAATCCTCCAAACTGGTCCATGCAAACCAAAATGCCCATCCACACTAACCCCATTTCCCTGCACTTGACCCATATCCTTCTAAACCTCTCTTATCCATGTATTTGTCCAAATGCCTTTTAAATGTTGTTAATGTGCCCACCTCAACTCTTTCCACTGGCAGCTCATTCCACATGCGTACCACCCTTTGTGTAAAAATGTCCTTCTGGTTCCCTTTTATTCTTTCCCCTCTAACCTTCAACTGATGCCATCCAGTCCTCGATTCCTCAATCCTGGGAAAAAGATTGAGTGCGTTCACCCTATTCATGTCTCTCATGATCTTGTACACTTCTATAAGATCCTCCCTTAGTCTCCTACGCTCAAAAGAAAAAGTCCTAGTTTGAGTAATCCAATGGGAAAAAATTGTGTCTGTAAGAGCTATTCCTTTATTGAGGTATTTTAGGTGTTGGAGGTGATTTCCTTGAATTCCAGGAGCAGCAATTAACGTTTTATATGCTGTTGCATTGTTTTGGAACTTTGGGGGGACAAAAGATCAAAACAACAGCAATTAAAAAGGGGGAAGACAGACAAATGCAGCGACCATGTGGTCATAGAAAGAAACTTACACTGCTGTCTGACAGAGCAGTGAATCTGCACAGTTACTGCCTTTGCTTTTTGAGTTCAAGTACCTCTGAGCATTGGAGTGCGCCTAGGAAAAATTAACACAGAGCAAAGTTCACAACTGAATTGTGAGGAACTTGTGTCGGCGAGCTCACAGCACAGGAAAAGCTAAGTGTGTGGTTTTTAAGTGTAAATTTGCTGTAAATCTGCAATAATGAGTAGAATGGGTTCTTTTTTGAATTTTTTATTGAGATCTGTCTCTTGATTAAATTTTAAAAAAGCAATGTTTTTTTTACAGCAATAAGACAGTGCTATTTTCAGGGTCTGCAGATTGTTCAAGAGTAAAGATGACCTTTAGTAGAGTGATAAGTTGTGAGAGGTTAGGAAGAGTTTCCATGTTAATGATGATTATTTCTGTTGGAAGTGTCTTTGATTGCAAATCTGATCAGATCAGTTGGAGCGGTGGTTGGAGCAGTGGTTAGAAGCAATGAGGAATTCACAGGAGCAAGGGGGTGTGATGGATGGCAATTATAGGAAGAGAGAAAAGCCACAGATATAGTCAGGTAGATGGGTTAACTCCAGGAAAGATAGGAGAGGGAGGCAGGTAGTAGAGGGGTCTCCTGTGGCTATCCCCATCTCAAACAAGTGTGCTGTTCTGGAAAATGAAGGGGGTGGTGGACACTCAAGGAAATGTAGCACGAACAGCCAAGGTTCTGGTACCGAGAGTGGCTGCAATGTAATGAGGGGTACGTCAGGTTCCAAATGATCGATTGTGATAGGGGACTGTATAGTCAGAGGCACAGACAGATATTCCGCACTTAATAGCGGGAAATCAGAATGGTGTGTTGCTTCCCTAATGCCAGGATCAAGGATGTCTCAAGGGTGTAGAATGTTCTCAAAGGGGAAAAGGACCAGTATGAGGTTGTTATGCACATTGTTTGTTCCAATGTAGGAAGGGAAAAGGATGAGATTCTGAAGGATGAATCTAGAAAGTCAGACAGGAATTAAAAGATAGAGGTCCTTTAGGGTGGTAATATCTGGTGCCACAAGTTAGTGAGGATAGGATTAGGTAGGTAGAACAGATAAATGTGTGGTTGAGGAGCTGGTGAGGGGGTTGAGGTTAGGGGAAGGGTTCACATTCTTGGATTATTGCAATCTCTTCTGGGGTAGAAGCAACTTGTACAAGAACGATGGATTGCACCTGAATTGGAAGGTGACTAGTATACTGGCAGGAAGATTTGCTGTCTAGAATTAATTCTTATGGATTGGAGAGTTGCTAATGTAACCCCACTATTTTAAACAGGCATAGAGAGAATACAGGGTACTATAGGCCAGTTAGCCTGACCTCAGTAATAGGAAAAATGCTGGAGTCCATTAGAAAAGATTTAACAGCAAAGCACTTGGAATCCAGTCACAGAATCAGACAGAGCATGGATTTATTAAAGAGAAATTATGCTTGACCAATCTTCTGGAATTTTTCAAGGATGTAGCTGGTGGAGTTCATAAGGGGGAACGAGTGGATATCCTTAGATTTAGACTTTCGAAAGGGTTTTGATAATGTCACGCATAAGAGAATAGCCCAGAATACTACAAGTGCATGGGATTAGGGTTAATACACTGAAGTGTATAGAGAGCTGGTTGGCAAACCAGAAACAAAGATTACAAGTTTAGAAGGTGTTGGGTATACTTCCCTTTATTGCTCAGTGCATTGAGCATAGGAGTTGAGAGGTCATGTTGTGGCTGTACAGAACATTGATTAGGCTCCTTTTGGCAAATTGCATTCAATTCTGTTCTTCCTGCTTTAGAAAGGATGTTGTGAAACTTGAAAGAGTTCAGGAAAGACGTTCAAGAATGTTGCCAGGGTTGGATGGCATGAGCTACAGGGAGAGACTGATTTGGCTGAGGTTATTTTTCCTGGAACGTCGGAGGCTGACGGGTGACCTTTATAGGAGTTTATAAAATCATGAGGGGCATGGGTAGGGTAAATAGGCAAGGTCTTTTCTCAGTGGGGGAGGAGTCCAACACTAGAGGGCACAGACTTAAGGTGAGAGAGCAAGATGTAAAAGGAGCCTAAGGGGTAACCTTCTCACGCAGAGGGTGGTGTGTATATGGAATGACTGCCAGAGGAAGTGGTGGAGGCTGGTACAATTACAACATTTAAAAGATATCTCGATGGGTAAATGAATAGGAAGGGTTTAGAAGGACATGGACTAAATGCTGGCAGATGGGACTAGATTTATTTAGGATATCTGATCGGCATGGAGGAGTTGGACCGAAGGGTCTGTTTCTGTGCTGCACTTCTCTGACTTTAAGTGATTAGGTCTGTTCTGAGTAGTAAGCAGTGACAAGTGGAATACTGCAAGGGATCAGTGCTCAGATTCCAGATATTCATAGTATATATTACCTAATTGAGGGAATTAAATGTAATTTCTCCAAGTTTGAAGATGACAACGTTGAACGAGAGGTTGAGCTGTGAGGAGGAAGCAGAGATTTGGATAGATTGAATGAGTGGACAGATGAAGTATGATGTACATAAATGTGACTTTATCCACTTTGGTAGCAAAGGCAGGAAAGCAGATTATTATCTGAGCGATAGATTGGGAAATGACAGGTACAATAATACCTGGATGTCATTGTGCAATAGTTGCTGAAAATAAGTATGCAAGAGCAGCAGGGAATGGCATGTTGATCTTCAAGGTGAGAAGATTAGAGTACAGGAACAGGAATATCTTGTTTCAGTTGTATATGGTCCTGGTGAGACCACACTTGGAATATCGTGTGCAGTTTTGGTCTCCTTATCTTGAGGAAAGATGTTCTGCATTTTGTTGGAGGACAATAAAGGTATGAAAAGAGACTGGACTATATTAATTGGAGTTGAGAAAAATGAGGGTGGCTCTCATTGTGACGTTTAAAATTCTGACAGGACTAGATGGGATAAACCAAGGAAGGTATTCCCATTGATTGGGAAGTCCAGACCAGGGATTACAGTTTAGAGATACAGGGTTGGCAATTTAGGACTGGGATGAAGAGAAATTACTTTGGCCAGAGTGCAGTGAGCTGGTGAAATTTGCTGCTACAGAAAGTGGTTGAGGCCAGAATATTGAATGTTTTCGAGAAGGAGTTAGATATAGATCTTTGGCTCAAACGATATGGGGAGAAAGTGGGTGTAGAGTACTGAGTTGGATGATCAGCCGTGATCATTATGTATGGCAGAGGAGGCTCAACGGGCCAAATAGCGTACTTCTGCTCCTATTTTCTATGTTTGCTTAAATAGTGCTCGTGTCTCATGAGTCCTGTGCTGAGGAATGCAGGCACTCTACAATGTGTGTAATGCTGAGTTGCAGATTGCTATTGGCTAAACTAGCAGACAGCACACGTGGTGCATGCTCCTTGTAACTCAACAATTGGGCACTGATTCATTGAACCTTGAAATCCCCAAAACACACTTTTTTGGGGCCTTATCCAATTTTTCCCTATGTATGTTGTATCAGTTTACTCAACAGCAATGTCAAGATCCTACCTGTTCTTCTGTTCACCACCTTATTTCTTCAGTTCAGCTACTTCACCATCTGCTTCCAATAAAACTAGTATACTCTTTCACACATTTCTGCTCCCCTGCCCACACTCTTGAGTCTAAGAGATGTCACCTTGATCAGATATGGTGGATAATTTATCTAACTACTCATGGCCAGGTCTGGCTGGAATATACAAATGTTTTCAGATGTGGTTTGTTTTGTCTGCTAAAGCTGCTAACTATTCCATGATCACCCTAGAATGAAAATATTACTCCCAGATTCTTTTCTGTAGTGTAATTGTCATCTTCAAATCCTGTCTTCTGCAGATTTGTCTCCATTAACAAGTGCAAAGAGCTCGTGAGATTAATTTCACTAAAATTGAAACCTTTAACCGAGAAAAGATATTTGAAAAATTTAGAGACAGAAATTGCCCCGATGGTTAGAATCCCTACAGTGTAGAAAGAGGCCATTTGGACCATCCAGACCACACTGACACTCCAAAGAGCATCCCACCCAGTAATTGCTTTGGATTGTAACCTTTCGTCACCACAAACACTTACTCAGTTCTTCTCTCCACTGATGCTGCTGGATTTAGTGAATATTTCCAGCACCTTTTTATTCTAGTGCATTCCTGACCTTCCATAACATACCCTACATTAACTATGCTGTTTACCTACTTATACCAAATGCCATTCATTCCCTGTGCTCACTGTCCTGAATAACAACTTGATTTTAATATTCATATCCTTGTTTTCCAATCCTTCCATTGCTTTTGAACATCCCATCTCTAAGATCCCCGTTCTCATTTAATTCTGGAAAACTCATCAGCATACTTGAATTTAATTACTTTAATTCTGCCTTTAGCTGCCAAGTCTGAAAGTTCTGTTTTTGTTCCCTAAGCCTCTCTGCATCACATTTTCTGTTTCCTCCTTCAAGATACTTTTTAAACTTGCTCATTTGGACGCAGCACCTGGCTTCATATATCCATGAGTAGCTTCATGTCAAATTTTACTTAATAATGCATCTGTGGTGCATCCTGGAATGTTTATCACATTAAAAATGCGATAGAATAGTATTAATTTGTTTGGTAGCTGTGCCTTTAAAACTCAATATTTGTGCAACAATTTTAATAATCAGTCTCAAGGAGAGCTTTGCACCAAATCTGTCCCAAACATTGTTACAAGTTTGTCCATAATTGCTCAGACCTAAGAGGAAATCTTCACAAATAATTGTAAATGGATACCACTACACTTTGAATTATATAACATCTTTAATATAGCGAAATGTCCTATTTTAATAATCTGAAGGCAACCTTACCTTGCAGTTTATTTGCCAACAGTAGTTATTGGAGTATTAATTTTGGGTTGTTGCTTTATCCCCTTTATTCATAATTGGAAGCTACCTGCTAGAGTTACTTATTCTTCCTGCTTTTTTCAAATGTTGCAGTATTTACAGTGTATTTACGCTTTACACAGATTTTGTTTGTTCTGAAAATAAATTCATAGAAGCACCCTGTTTTTGGAATTCAGATAATGAGTTATTTCCCATGTTTTCGGATACCTGTCTTCAATGTTTGAAGGTTAGTGTCTGAAGGACGTTTGGATCTGGTATCTCAGATCTTCATCTGCACATTAGCATTACGGCAAATGACATAGAATGGTGGATGAAGCTGCCTCAACATATTAACCTTCAACATCCCAAGATGAACTTCAAAATCCAAGAGTTTTGATTTTATAATTAATCTTAACAAAGTTTTCACTCCAAATTTCTGTGAAGATTTATTTATGAAGATTGTACAGTTTACAAAATGCATTCTGGGTGCTGCCAAACTAACTGCAAATTAGGTTTTCAAAAGGTCATTTTTTCTTCTTCCTCCCAGCGCCAGTTAACTGAAGCTTTGAATTCAAACTTTTTTTGAGACAGTTTGTGACAAAACTAGTTGAGGGAGTTCTCTGCCATATCCTAACTTATCCTGTTATCCAACAGGCCAAAATAAATCTCGGCAGCTGCATTGTGTGTGGAAATATACTTGCTGCAGACAAGGGTCTTGTCACTATGGTTGTTTACTACATTTATTTATTGTGGATGCTTGATGCAGGTCAGGTGCCGGTAACGGAGACACAAGTGCTTGTATTTTAGATCCACAATACACAGGCCTCAATATCAAAAGTTAGCAATTTTAGGGAAGAAAAATTCTCTCAACAGTATGCCAGCCACCTCACTTCCCTTAGGCCTTTGCAGCAGGCATGAGAATTACCCAAGATTCCCTCATTTGGATTGATCAGAACAAACCCTTTTCAATCTACCTACAGTGTACGATTTCAATGCAAATTTAAAGTTTTGATTTTTTTTGTTGTTCGTTCAGGGACACCCAAGTCCACCTCTGTGCCAACCACTTGTTTAGGTATGGTAAATTCTCAGCTGACATTTTGTGTGTAAATCTACCCATGAGACCCTGTTACTGTTAGCTGCCATATGGCCAAGGTCAGGTTAGGATAGGATAGGGGAGGGGAGGAAAAGATTGATATTGTAGTCCTAATTCAACCACCTCCAACTTCAAATAGACATCTGTCCTCCTCTGAATCTGATTCATTGCCAGTCAGAATCTAATGCCTACATATCTAGCAAATTGACCTTTTATGACCTCCAGCAGCACAATCTTTAACTACCTAAAAAGCAGTTTCTTGGCTGCAGCAAGGCTGATTCTCGTTGATGGAGCCCTCTTCTGTGCTGTAATCGGCCTTGTTTGCAGGAACAAAGCTTGCTGTTTCTCCTCACATGGGTGATGAGATCTAGTTACGTGATGAATATTTATGGGACTTAATTAACTGTGGATGAATATCTTCTGTGCAAAATATAACTGTGTTTGTTGTATTGAGGTGTTCTCTTAATTGCATGAGGTTAAATTATTGATATAGGAGCCAACCTAGTTGTTGAATCGCCATGAATTGAAGAAAAACATATGAAAATTGTCCTTGGCTAACAGTGAATTAATAAAACTGATAAGCTGGTCTGTATTCACCTTTTGTGTTAATACTCCCAATCTAATTATGTTGAGAAATTATTTCTTTCCTTGTGGTATTAGGCAGCTCACCTAACAGAGATTAAAATCATGGATGTGGGAGCAAAAAGGTATTTCACTTCCACAAGTTCTGCCCTCAATCCAATTAAAATGGCATCAATTCTATAAATTGCTGTGGGACTTTTTGAATCACAATTTAACTGCTGCACAGCACAACAAGATTGAAGAATGGGTGTTTGCTGTCAGGCTGAACATAAAATCCAGTGATATGTTAGTAAGGGATGATGTTTGCTTTCTGTGGGTTGGCTGGAAAGGTTTAGTTTGAGGTCTGAACATTGTGCTAACAATGGGAGCATGTAAATCTGCATCACTCTGGGCAAAGAGAAAATGATTCTTTAGAAGGGTCTTGATCCAGAATATGCGTTTGTGTTGCAAATGCTGGAGTCAATAAGAGTATTTTGGAGAAGGGGACAGCAAATCTGCTAGAGACAAGCCAACGTGATCTTATTATGGAGACAGAAATCAAAGTGTAACGTGTCATAAGTCCGGTGCACTGTTTACTACCTTGACACGAAGAGTGAGCTGGTCATGCTGTTGCCGTCACTGTCAGGCTCTGAGTTAGTCACTGCAAGTGTTTTTGGGGGATAAAAAACTAAAGGTGCTTTTGATTAAAACCATATCGAATGTTGGTGAGGACAGAATCCGTGTTTAAGGAAACATTGGATTATGGAGAGTTAAAAATCAAGGAATCCTCAAAGGATGGCTTGCTAGTGGAAATCCACTTGTTTATGCTCAGAAAATGGAGTCAAGAGGGCTTTGTTTAAAATGATGTTGGAAAGTTCATCCTGATGTTATAAGGAGGAGAGACCCTGCTAAAGGCAGGAGAGTAGTTCAGCCCCTGACTCCTCACAGTCTGTCCACCATCTACAAGGCACGAGTCATCAGGGTGATGGAATACTTTCCACTTGCCTGGAAAAGTGCACCTCCAACAGCACTCCAAGACACAGTATCCTGCTTGAATCTCAGTCCATCCATCACTGGCACCGCTGTAAATTGTTTACCAAATGCACCAAGGCTCCTTCAACAGCACCTTCTAAACCCACAATCTCTGTGATCTTGAAGAATAAAAGCAGCAGTTCCATGGCCACAACATCACCTGCAAGTTAGAGTCTTAGCGGCACTTCATCCTGATTTGAAACCAATCGCTGCTGCTTCTCTGTCACTGGGTCAAAAGCCTGGAACAGCCTTCCTTACAGGACTGCAGGTATAAATACACCATAAAGCCAGTGGCGCTTCAAGAAAACTGCTGGCCATCTTCAGGGGAATTTTGGATGTGCAAGAAACACCTTGCCAACAACATTCACATCCTGTCAAAGAGAAAAAAGCTTGGGAAATTTAATCATGACCATGAAGGAAATGTCATGCAATGTATAAATGTAACATGGGGTTTTCAACTGTATTAATGAGGAATACATTTTCCATAGCTCCCTATTAATGTTTACTTCATATTGATTTTCATTTGTTTGCCATAGTCTTAAAACGTGAAATTTTATTGCTTTATTCTTTGTGTTGGTCACCAGGAAATTTGTGTCTCTTCTAAAATTTATTGACCTCCACAAGGCATGGTGAGATCTCCACAGGGATGGAACCATCAGTACCTCTTCAAATAATAACCAATCTGCAATACGTATTCCATGTTTTCTATGAAGAATCGTATTTTAACTAAATTGTCTTATTTATTTTGCTTTTTTTTAAACAAAGGATGAAAAGAGCAATACTCTTCACCTCTTCACTTTCTGCTGGATAACTTGTAGAGTTCCCCAAGTATTTACCCTTAGCTCCATCCATTTCCTAAATTGTCTTTGCTGGATCGACAAATACATGAGATCACATTCTGCCTGTATGCTGACAACATCGATTCCGCTCTCAACTGCCTTTGTACTGTCAGACTATGTCTGATATCCAACCCCAAACAAACTGCAGTTTCCTTTTGCTGAACAATTAAATGGGCCAAGTCTTTGACTCCACTATAAGTCTTAGGATTTTTACATTAATTGTATTTCTCATATAGGCAACTGAATCCAATTCAATTAGATTGTTCTCAATCCAAGGTGTATTTGACATTGGTCTTTCTCATCTCATAATTTTGCTAAGAGGAAGATTGCCTACTTTTGCCACTGCTCTTGGCTTAGGCCACTGTCTACCTTATCCCAGCCTGAAGTACAGCGTTGGCAAATCTAGGACCGATAAGTGTTCTAGTATACAGTCTTCCATCCTTCACCCTCCCTTAATTTTAACTAGTTTAAAGATCTACTGCTTTAAATTACCTAGTGTCCAGTCCTGAATTATGCCAGTGGTCATTGACCTGACCCTTGTATTTAAATTTGGTTGTAGACCTGACCCTCCCTTGAACAAAATGTCCAGCCATACCTGTTGTTAATCCCAGAGTCCCATTGCTGGTCATGCCTTTTGGAATCTAGGACTTAAATATCTCTGATTTCCTCCACCAAATTATATTGGCTATTTGTTGATCTCCTGGCCTCTAGACCCATGTTTTGACCAAACTCTTGTGCTATCTAATATTCTTTGCTTTGACTCAGTGTTGATTCTTATTCTTTTGCACTTTTGAGGAAAAATGATCTTAGACTTTGAAGGTGCTGCATAAATACAAACTGTTGCTATAACATACATTTTGTAGTGTGTACTACTTGTGCTCCTTTGTTCTATTTGTTGGATTGATACCTATAATGGCAGTAGTTTATAGTGTAAATTTTAAGTTGAGACTTCAACTTTCACAGTTAGGTTGAATTTTTTGCTTGTCAGTTATCTTGATGTGTGACCTTTTAAAATGAGATACATGGGGTTGTTACAGAAAATGTTGACAATCCATTAATTGTTACAACTATGTGTTGAGGATTAGTGTTTTGGTATTCCATGCTTCTTATTAAACATTAGAAGTTTGCAAACTTGAGCCTAAAGACCCAGATCTGTGATAAGTTTTTTTTTCTTGAACATAGGGAGATGTTAATCAAGAATGAAGGCAGATTGAAGCAGATCCAGCAGTTGGTTTTCAGTAGGGAGCTGGATAATTAGTTGAAAGGGAAACAGTCATGAGATTAAGAAGAAAGAGCAGAAGATTAGAACAAATGGAATAGTGCTTTCAAAGATATGGCAGACTTCCATCCGCCATTATGAAGGCCTCCAAGCCCTCCTCTTCTTCCTCTCCCGCCTACCCAACCAGTACCCTTCCACTGATACCCTCCTTCGACTGACTGAACTGGTCCTCACTCTTAACAACTTCTTCCAATTCTCCCACTTCCTCCAAATCAAAAGAGTAGCCATGGGCACCCACATGGGCCCCAGCTATGCCTGCCTCTTCGTCGGATATGTGGAACAGTCCATCTTCCGCATGGGAACACCTCTGGGACACCTGCACCAACCAACCCAACCACCCCGTGGCTGAACACTTTAACTCCCCCCTCCCACTCCGCCAATGACATGCAGGTCCTTGGCCTTCTCCAGACCCTGGCCACACGACGCCTGGAGGAAGAGCGCCTTGTCTTCTGCCTAGGAACCCTCCAACCACACAGGATGAATGTAGATTTCTCCAGCTTCCTCATTCCCCCCCCCCCCACCTTATCTCAGTCCCATCCCGGATTCAGCACCGCCCTCTTGACCTGCAATCTTCTTCCCGACCCCTCCGCCCCCACCCCCTCTCCAGTGTATAACCCTCACGTCCTTCCACCTATCGTATTCCCAGCTTTCCCCCCCCCCCCCCCCCCCCATGCCTCATTCCTGAAGAAGGGCTTATGCCCGAAACGTCGATTCTCCTGCCCCTCAGATGCTACCTGGCCTGCTGCGCTTTTCCAGTACCACACTTTTTAACTCTGGTCTCCAGCAGTCCTCACTTTCTCCCTTTCAAAGATATGGCATACCATGCTGAATGGCTTTCATTTTCTGCTGCATGGTTCTGTGAAAAGGGTCAACTAGCAGAATGAAGAACTGGTGATCAGTGGATGATCTAAATGATACCTATATTAATATATGCAGTAAAATTCTGATACAGAACAAAAACATTTAAAACAAATATCTCCCTGGTAATAGACACTGAATTTGAAAAGCTACAAACTCTGTGCAAACTCCACACAGATTCTCCCTGTGTCTGCGTGGGTTTCCTCCGGGTGCTCCGGTTTCCTCCCACAATCCAAAAATGTGCAGGTTAGGTGAATTGGCCATGCTAAATTGCCCGTAATGTTAGGTGAAGAGGTAAATGTAGGGAAATGGGTCTGGGTGGGTTGCGCTTCGGTGGGTCGGTGTGGACTTGTTGGGCTGAAGGGCCTGTTTCCACACTGTAAGTAATCTAGTCTAATCTACTCTAATATAGGCTGTAAATTTTTTTAAGAAAAGGTGAGATTATAATATATATATAAAGGGAGACATGAGGACTTCTAGATTTCCAAGCATGGAAAAAGAGTGAAGTCTTGATACAACAGTGAAATGCATATCGTACAAGAATAAGGAGCAAGTGAAGGCCATTTGGCCCCTCAATCCTGCTCTGCACAGCTGATCTGATTATGGCCTACACTCCATTTTCCTCTGTCTACCTTGTCAAAGGAGAATGCTTCTAACTCAGCCTTGAATATATTCAAAGGCATTGTCTCTGTTGCTCTCTGGGGAAGAAAATTCTAGAGGCTAATGACCTGTAAGAGAAAAAAAATTCTCACCTCAGTCTTTGGTGGGAGACCCTTTTTTTTTCACAAACCGAATCCTTTCATACTCGATTCCTCAGTGGTGAATGACTGCTCAATTTCCACCCTATCAATTCATCCCAGGCTCTCCTGTATTTCAATAAGATCACTTCTTATTCCTTCACATTCCAACTGGGTGTAGATTCAGTTTTCCCACCTAAGATACCTACTTCATCCTGGCAATCTGTCAAGTAAATCTTTTCCAAACAACTTATAATGCACTTGTATTTCTAGGGAGACGCTGGGACTATTTTCCCTGGAACATCAGAGGCTGAGGCTTATAAAGGTTTGTAAAGTCATGAGGGGAACGGATAGGGTGAATAGCCAAGTTCTTTTTCTTAGGGTAGGGGAGTCCAAAACTAGAGGGTATGGGCTTAAGATGAGGGAAAAGATTTAAGAGAGACCCGAGGGTCACCTTTTCATGCAGAGTGAACGCATTTGGAATGAACTGCCAGCAGAAGTGGTGGAAGCTGGTACAATTGCAACATTTCAAAGGCGTTAGGATGGTTACGTGAAAAGGAAGGATTTAGAGTGATATGGGCCAAATTCTGGCAAATGGGACTAGATTAATGTAGGACATGTAGTCAGCATAGACACCAAAGGGTCTGTTTCTGTGCTGTATAAATGTATGACTCATTGACTCTATCTTTGCAGTAGAAGATACCAGCAGTTTACCAGAGAGTCAGGGTAGGGCCTGAGTGTAGTTGCTGTCACTAAGGAGAAGGTGCTGGGAAGTTGAAAATCAGAAGGCAGATAAATCACCTGGAACAGATGGTCTGCACTCCAAAAATCAGAAGGAGATAGCTGAGGAGATTGTAGAAGTGGTGGTGATCTTACAAGAATTGAGTCAGAAGTGATAGAGGACTGAAAAATGGTTAATGAACACCCCTGTTTAAGAAGAGAGAGAAGCAGAAGACCGGGAATTCTAGGTGGGTTAGCCTGACCTCAGTGCATTGGTAAAATTTGAGAGTCAATTATTAAGAGTGAGATTGTAGAGTATTTGAAAGTTCATGATAAAATAGAGCTGAGTCAGCACAACTTCATCAAAGCAAGATCATGCCTGACAAATCTGTTAGAATTCTTTGAGGACATAACAACCAAGTTAGTCAAAGGAGATCCAGTGGATGAGATCTATTTACATTTCCAAAAGGCCTTTAGCAAGGTGACTCAGAAGGCTGCTAAATAAGCTAAGAGCCATGGTGTTAGGGGTGTGGGACTGGCATGGATACAGGATTGGCTGATTAGCAGGAGGCAGAGAGAATGGATAATGCAGTCTTTTTCAGGGTGGCAGCCAGTGACTAGTGGCGTTCCACAGGGGTCCTTGTGGGACCAGAACTATTCCTGTTATACATGAACAATCTGGAATTGAGGGCATTGTTGCTAAGTTTGCAGATGATTTACATTCTAGACACCAAAGAATGTGTCTAGAATAGGATAGGTGGAGGGGCTGATAGTGTTGAGGAGGTGAGGAGGCCGCAGAAGAACTTGGACAGGCTAAGTAAATGGGCAAAGAAATAGCAGATGGAATGCAATGTGAGAATGTGCGAGGTTATACACTTTGGTCGGAAGAATAGAGGCATAGACTATTTTCTAAATGGGGAAAGGCTTTGGAAATCTAAAGCATAAAGAGACGTGGGAATATTAGTTCAGGATTTTCTTAGGGATATAGGTTTGCTTGCTGAGCTGAAAGGTTCATTTCCAGATCTTTTGTTACCTTACTAGGTTTTTACCTCAGCATCTTCAGTGGGCCTCATGCAAAGCAATGTGGAAAATTCCTGCTTTCTATTTATATGTTTAGGTTTCTTTGGGTTGGTGATGTCATTTTCTGTGGTGAAGTCACTTCCTGTTCCTTTTTCTCAGGGGGTGGTAGATGGGGTCTAACTTGATGTGTTTGTTAATAGAGTTCCGTTTGGAATGCCATGCTTCTAAGAATTCTCGTGCATGTCTTTGTTTGGCTTGTCCTAGGATGGATGTATTGTCCCAGTCGAAGTGGTGTCCTTCCTCATCCGTATGTGAGGGTACTAGTGAGAGAGGGTCATGTCTTTTTGTGGTGAGTTGGTGTTCATGTATCCTGGTGGCTAGTTTTCTGCCTGTTTGTCCAATGTAGTGTTTATTACAGTCCTTGCACTGTATTTTGTAAATGACGTTAGTTTTGCTCATTGTCTGTGTAGGGTCTTTCAAGTTCATTAGCTGCTGTTTTAGTGTGTTGGTGGGTTTGTGGGCTACCATGATGCCAAGGGATCTGAGTAGTCTAGCAGTCATTTCCGAGATGTCTTTGTAGAAGAGAGAGGCTAGAGTTTCTGGATTTATTTTGTCTGCTGGTTTGGATTTGTTGCTGAGAAATTGGCAGACTGTGTTCATTGGGTGCCCATTATTTTTGAATACACGGTATAGGCGATTTTCCTCTGCTCTGCATAGTTCCTCTGTGCTGCAGTGTGTGTTGGATCATTGATATAATGTTCTGATGCAGCTTTGTTTGTGGGTGTTGGGATGATTGCTTCTGTAGTTCAATATTTGGTCTGTATGTGTTGTTTTCCTGTAGATGCTGGTTTGAAGTTCCCCATTGGCTGTTCGCTCTAATGTAACATCTAGGAATGGCAGTTTGTTGTTGTTTTCCTCATCTTTAGTGAATTTTATGCCAGTAAGGGTGTTATTGATGGTCTTGAAGGTTTCCTATAACTTGTTTCATTAAGTGATGACAAAGGTGTCATCCACGCAGCGGACCCAGAGTTTGGATGGTTGGCAGAGCTGTTTGCTCAAGTCTCTGCATTACTGCCTCTGCTGAGAACCCTGATATTGGAGATTCTCAAAACTCACTAATTCTCTTAGGGGTAATGTGCAATCTCAGTTGGTAATTAGGAAGGCAAACACAATGTTAACATGCATTTCAGGAGGGCTGGAATGTAAGTACAGAAATGTGCAGCTGAGGCTGTACAAAACTCTGGTCAGACCTCATTTGAAATATTGAAAGCTGTTTTGGGTCCAATATCTAAAGAAGGATGTGCTGGCATTGGATGATGTCCAGAAGAGTTTACAAGAATGATCCCAGAGATGAGGGGCTTGTCATATGATGAGTGGTCGAGGACCTGTATGTAGTGGAGTTTAGAAGGATGATGGGGATCTCCTGGCTCTTACAGAATATTGAGAGACCTGGATGGAATGAACATGGAGAAAATGTTTCCACTAATAGGAGAGACAAGGGCATTGCCTCAATGAAGGGATGACCCTTTAGAACTAAGTTGAGGAGGAATTTCTTCAGGAAAGTGTAGTGAATCTGTAGTACTCATTGCCGCAAAAAGCTGTGGAGGCCAAATCATTGAGTGTATTTAAGACATAGATAGGTTCTTGATTGGTGATGTGATCAAAGGAGATTGAGAAACAGGTCAGCCATGATTAAATGCCAGAGTAGACTTGATGGACCAAATGGGCCAGTTCTGATCTACCTTATGGTCTTATGGTTGTACTGAATGCAGGTACAGTGAGTAAAATGGTCCACTTAAATATACCACATAGTGAATGCATCAGGACCAGAAGAAGCAGAGTCCCAGCTTGTTGCCAATTCAGAATGGTCAGCACCCATGTGCTGAGTCAGTCACGATATCACAGCATTCAAAACTGGTCTGCACCCATTTGATTGGTAAAAGACCTCCAGAGAATGTACTTTGACCGATTTGACCAAGCTGGGAATTTACACAGGAACACAATTCTACACTTTATTTGTAAAAAGGTGCAAAGTTAGCAATCAGCCTGCTGTAGAAATAAATTGTATATTTTCAGAAGACGTAACTAGATGTAATGCAAACATAAGATATAATTTAGTGGTTGCAATGTTAAACCATATGTTAAGAATTCAATTGCTACCAGATTTAAGAAGAGTCTCAATGTTGTTATGGTGCAGAAGGATACTATTTGAAAGTGCCCCAGTTTTCTGAGAATTTTGGCTTAATGTCAATTGTCTGCATTTTCCCTTCATCCTGTATATTATTTCTATTTAAATAATCATCCATTGCCCTTTTGAATGCCTCAATTTAACCTGATTCCACCTTATTTCCAGGTAGTGCATTCCAGATCCTGACTACTTGTCTGTGTGAAAAAGTGTTTTCTCACTTTGTGCTTGTTTCTTTTTGCAACATACTTTATATCTGTCGCCTCTAGTTCTCAATCCTCTTACCAGAGTAGACCGTTCCTCCCTATCCACTCTGTCCAGACTCCTCCTCATTTTGAAAACTTATAAGCCTTCTCCCATCCATCTTCAACTGACACATCCCTGGAACCATTTTTGTAAAACTCTTCTGAATGTTCTCTAGTGTATCCACATTCTTCTTAAAGTGTGGCATCCAGAACTTTACACAATACTCCAGCTGATCATTCCATATACATTTAATATAATCTCCCTGGTCTCCACCCATATTTATAAAGCCTAGAGTAACATGTGCTTTATTAACAGTGTCTCCCTGTCCTGCTATTTGTAATGATTTCTCAATCTATATCCCCAGGCCTCTGCTCCTGCCCACAGCTTATAGAATAGAGTGCTTCATTTTACACAGTCTCTGGAATGCATCACATCTCACACTTCTCTGCAATGAGTTTCACATTGCCCTCCTCACTGTTTACAAAACGCCCAAGTTTTACATCGTCTGCCATCTTTGAGATTGTCCTATGCACATCAAGATCGCAATTATTTATATGTCGGAAAAGACAAAACTCCCAACAGTCTTCTAAGGGGAGCTCCACTGCAATCTTGCCTCAAGCCTAAAAAATAACCATTTCACTCTTAGTTGCTGTTTCTGATCTCTCCGCCAATTTTGATTCCATGTGGCTCCTGTACATTTTATCCCATACACTGTAAGCTTCCTCAGAGAGATCTCATGTAATGTCCAATGCATATGAGAAGTACATGGACACCACATCAACAACATTGCACTCCTCAGTCTTTGGTGCCTCTAATTAAAACTGCTGCAGGTTATTTAGGCATGGTTTTGTATGATGATTGCTTCTATCACAAGAAGAATTATTTTGAGAAGTTTCCTCACGTCTGAACATAAGCGGACTGGTCTGTAATTACTGGGCTTATCTATACAACTGTTTTTAAACAAGGACATAATTCTTGCAATTCTCAAGCCCTCTGTTGCCAGTCTTCAGTCCAGAAAAGATTGAGATTTGATCAGTGCATCTACAAGTTACTCTTCCTAGAATATATAGGTACTTGGATGTGTCTCATCCAGCCGTGATGCCTTGTCAATTTTAAATACTGGCAACTTATTCAGTGTTTTTCTTTATAATTTTAAACCGTTCTAATGGTTATGTTTCCTTTGTCTCCATTCCTGAAAGGAGCCGCCTTATAAGTAAAGATACAAAGTATTCATTCCACATTTCTGACATGTCTCCTGCCTTCATGTGTGAATCCCTATTGCCATTACAAATGGGCACTTTTTGTCCTTTTATCACAATTACTATTTATGTACCTGGAGAGGATTTGGGGATTTCGCTGTTAATTCTTTTTTCATTATCTATCCTCTTTTTCTCTGATTTTGCTTTTTCACCTCCCTCTGTATGCAGTATGATTCTCCATTGCAATTTGTCTTGACACCTATCATGAACACATTACTTCTTCTTTAACTTATTGTCAGTCTCCATTATCCAGTGAACTCAGAATTCAAGGAAATGTGCCCAAACCAGGTGGGTGGCATGGTGTCACAGTGGTTAGCACTGCTGCCTCACAGCGCCAGAGACCCGGGTTCAATTCCTGCCTCAGGCGACTGTTTGTGTAGAGTTTGCACATTCCCCCCGTGTCTGCGTGGGTTTCCTCCCACAGTCCAAAAATGTGCAGGTTAGGTGAATTGGCCATGCTAAATTACCTGTAGTGTTAGGCGAATGGGTCTGGGTGCGTTATGCTTCGGCAGGTTGGTGTGGACTTGTTGGGCCGAAGGGTTTGTTTCCACACTGTAAGTAATCTAATCTAATCTAGTCATAACTACTCTAACTGCTTTTCCCACCATTCTACTATTTCAGTCTATCTGGCCCAGCTCCATTTCTTGTCCCATTGAAGTTGGCATTTTCTGTAAGTGAATTGCTGAAGAAAGTTTGTTTAAAAAAATAATCCAGTAGCAGGATGGTCAGCAACATACGCTCATTATGTTGAAGCAAGAGATGTCAGAATATTTTGTTATCAGCACTGTGACCTCAGAAGGCAACAGCATTAGAAGTGGATGTGGCCTAAGCTGGTTAGATTTAGTTTAAAGGGTCAGTCACTAGAAAAAAGGAATTAGTCCCATTTGGAATGAGAAACTGTCACCTTTGCTGTCCAGTTTTCACACCAGCTTATTTGGGATAGAGTTCATAGTTGAGACAGATCAGAAACTGGAGAAAATCTCTTACAAGTATGCCTTCCTTGACCCCCCAGAGGTTACTCATCAAGATTCCTATCAGGCACTCAAAGTAGGTTGCCCATTTTGGGATATTGTGAGGCAAAACATTCAATGTCCCGTAAATGAAGTCAAGCTCGAAGGATACCTACTCCATGTGCTTCAGTCAAAACAAAAGAGAGGAACTCCAGAGAGCAGCTTCTCAAGACCCCATATCCCAAGCACTATGGTAGATCATTAAAGATGGTTGGCCCAAGACTATCCAGTGGATGGGAGAACAAGATGAGATGGATTTGTCCAGTGGAGTACTCTTCAAAGGACACCAAACACTCCTGCAGACAACACTTCAGCCTGATGTACCTGATCAGCTCCATCAGAAACATATCAGAATAAAGGCGGCAAGATGAATTTTCACGTTAGCCCAGCCTCAGCAAGGATGTCAACTTAGTACTTAAAATGTTTGCAGTATGAACCAGGAACACCAAGCTAATCACTGAACAACCACATAGCATACAATCTCCTAGTTGTCCACTTCTGGTAATGTCCCTACCTCTGAGCCAGACAGCCCAGTTTCAAGTCCTATCTACTTCATAAGTGTGTTATAACACATCTGAACAGGTTTATTTTAAATATCTGTTAGAATCTGCTCGTGACTGACCGGCACTCCAAATTTCCAATTTTTCAGTAGCTTAGGGATGAATTAAATGCAGCAGCAGCTGCCAGAATTGCTGGCATCATATTTAGTCTTTTTGGTTCCTCGACAGTGGTGGTGTTGGACAATGGTTCACCTTACATCAGCAAACCATTCCAAGAATTGTGTAAGCAATAGCCTGTCAACCATGTCACACCATCACCTTGATATCATCATTCCAATTCTCTATTAAACCTTCTTAATGATTTTCCTGAGTTTTTGTCTAATTATACTTACTCCTCCTTGTTCAGACTACTTGTTTTGTAAACTGCAAATGAATCTTACACAGACTGTGTATCTATTCTAGGCAGCTTTTACTTCTGCAATAAAACTAGCTCACCCACTTAGAAGTCAAGTAAATTGTCAATGCAACTTATCCAAGCATGTATAATGATTGTTAAATGTTAATTCCCATAACATTCATGAAGAATTTTCTGTCCTTAACAATCTAGAAAGGATAAGCAAAACACTTCCAATTATAGTTACTTTGAGTGATGAGTTTGTTCCGGTACATAGCATTCTTAATCTCATAAAGAAATTTATAGCAGCTAGTCATTGACAACATTTTATGTTCTGGTATTCCTCTCCCTCTCCTCTCATGATATTGACACAAATATCCTTTATTGTTTGGGGAATGTTCACAACAGCCACTGTATTCCATTAAGCTATGCAACTTAGATGAGAACCACACCCTCTAGTTCAATCGATTAATTGAGTCAAAATCAAACAAAGATCCGCAGATGCTGGAGATCTGAATCAAAAGCTAAAATTGCTGGCAAAATCCAGCAGGCCTCACAACAGTTGTGGTAAGAAAGCAGAGTTAATATTTATAGTCCGGTAACTGTTCAACATAACTATGTTCACCAAAGTCACTGATAATTCTACTTTCTTCCCACAGATAGTGCCAGACCAACTGAGTTTCATCAGCAATTTTTACTTTTGCTATTAGTTGAGCCACAGTTATGTTATACGGTGTAAAACTGCATAGAAGTCAATAAATACTCACAATAACAATTTCATATCTGATACCAGTTGTATTTTACTAAAGCAATGCTTGATTAAACATAAAACATTTTGACCATGTTTATTACACACAAAAGATCTCAAATGAATATACAATGGAGTTTTTGGTCGAATATCTTTATCCTTATACCCTTTGAATGATAAACTACAGAGAAATGTTTTAAGAAGAATGCCTGTTTATTTTATTGCTTAATAGACAGAGTAAGCTGATGTAAGCCGAACAGTTTTGTTTTCCTCTTTTGGAAGCAATACTGATCAGTTGTATGCAATGTTTGTTGTCTTATTAGAGTGACTGGAGGAGAATTATTTGAAGATATTGTGGCCAGAGAATACTATAGTGAAGCAGATGCCAGGTAAGTGTTTCCATTTTATTGTGAGAGTAACCAGCCTGGAAATTCCTTAGATTTGCTCAGAGGAGTTTCTTGGCCCAGGTTTTGACACGATATCTACTTAGTTACGTGTGAATCTTTCTCTTCAGTGACCAGTGATCAATCCTGTTGAAGTCAAATTTAACACAACAAAAACTTTTATTACTCTTTAATAGAGCATCGTTGTATGTAAATGCTGTTAAACATTGTTGCTATGACATAGCACCAATTTATTGGCTTTTTCTAAGGTAGAAACAATCTAGTTCTCCAGGTTTTGTGGTACATATGCCTGTGTTTTTTGAAAAAAAGTTGAATACTTTCCATTTCTGAATTTTTTTTAAAGCGGTGACAGGGAAGCCAAAGCACATTTAGAAATGATGCTGATTTTGTATGTGTTTGGGTTTTGAATTTTTATTTCAGAAATCAGAAACAATAATAACAAAAACAATTTTTAAATATTCACACCTAGTAGAAAATTAAAAGCTATAAAAATTGTGGTAAACTAAATGATTTACTAATATATAATGTTGCACATGAAATTGATAGTTGGCGAAAAACAAAAGTGCATTTAAAAATGGGATGGTAAATAAACTCTGGTCGAACAATTAATGTAAATGCATAATGTTCTTGAGTGATGTTTTCTGAAATGTTCTGTTGATATAGGGTAGATTTTCTGCTTTGATCACATTTAATGATCTGAATGCGAATTGTATCCATCTTGATAAAGGTTTCACCCCACCTAACTTTCCATTCAAAACATTTTGCATGTTACTGAATGCAAAATCTGCTGTGTACCAATAGAATCATGCATTGTTTTGAATACATTTTCAAAATAATTGGTTTAAAAATATTTTTAGATAAGATTAACCATGGTAACTGGAAGCAGTTTGATTAAGGCAGCTGAAAATAGCTGTGTCACAAAAAATCAGCAGTTTAATCATAGTTGTCAGCACACCATCTGTAAGTAACCTAATTTTAACTTACTACAAATGAGCTTTAAACGATATGCTAAGCTAGGTTCTCGTTACATTCATGTACAGTAATCAGTTAAACTTATTATCTTGAAAAAATACATCCTAAATATTTAAGTGTTTTTTGAAATCCTTGCCATCAAAGCACCATTTTTAAAATTTCAAGCCTCCTCAGTAGCTCACAAATAATTTGTAGAAAATCCCAAGTGTTTAGGGGCCGTACCTGATCTTATGGATAGGATCATCTGCTAGCAGCATGGTTTTAAAACAAGTTTAAGTGATTGCAGAAACATATTTTTTTAATGATTGCAATTTGCTCCCAAAATTCAGCAATCAATAGGGGGAAAGCAGGTTCAAGTTAGCATTCCAGGTTAGGGTTGATCAGCCTCTTTGGGTGAGGTGCCACATTTCAGTCTTTTCTCACTCAAGAGGGTAGGACGGTGAGTCTTGGTGCAACATCAAGTATGAACTTCAACGTGAAAGGTGAGGTGTAAAGAATGCATTTTTCCAAAATGTTAAGCCAAAAATAAGTCAATGCAATAAATTGATTTTTTTTTTTAAACAAATGTATGATTAATAAAGATGACCATTAAAGGGGGCAAGTTAGACAGCTAACCAATAAAAGTTTAGGAAGCCAAGAGAGGGACGAAGTCTAGATCACCTCTGAATTGGTGAGAAGATCTGGGGCCAATCTGAGTAGTTGGGCTGAACCCATCTTGAAGTACCCTCAAGTGATGCAGCATCCAGTGTGGCCTTAATATAACGCATACACAAACGGGAAAAGAAGCTATTTGCATTTAGCCTGTGTATTTCTCCTTGCCTGTCTGTCTGTGTTTGTGAGTCTCTGTCTCCCCACCCACACACAGATCACTGCTCCCTGTGACTCTCACCCACTCCCTCCTCTCCCACTCCTTCTTACTGACATTCACTCCCCTCTGTCCTGCTGCATCTCCTGTTCTCCGTCACACTCTTTGTCTCTTCCCCCCCACCCCCCCACTCCAGTTACCCCCCTCGCTCTCTCCCCTTCTGCTGTTCCCCCCTCGCTCTCTCTCCCTCCTCATGTTCCCCCTCCCACTCTCTCTCTCCTCTTGTTCCCCCTCATTCGCGCTCTCCCCTCAATGTGCTCTCTCACCATAGACCCTGCTTCCACTGGCCTCCCTGTTCTACAGTTCCTCATTGACTCCCACTCTCCCTGTCTGCTCCAGCTCACTGATCCCAACTCCCCTGTCCCTGCTCCAGCTTGTTTCCATTCCCTCTTGCCCACTTGCCGCTCTCACTCTCACTCTCACCCTCACAATTGCTCCTTGTTCTCACTCACCTCCTCCACTCTTCCCCCTTTGCTTGCTGCCTTCTCCATCCTCATCCCTGCTTTCATTTCAGACTGCACTCCATACACGTGCACATACACACTCACACAGACATTATCTCATGCACTCACTCCCTCATGCGCGCTCTCTCACTCTCTTGCACTTGCTTTCTCCTTCACACGCTCGCTCGCTTGCTCTCTCGCTCTCTCTCTCTCGCGTGCTCGCGCTCTCTCACTCACGCCCCACGCTCCCACACATGGGGATATGTTATATTGGCATAATATCAACAATTTTAAAATAACCATAAATGGTAGACAATATTGTGCAGCCTCATTTTTGAATCCATTTAATCTCATTTAATATTTTTGACACCATCAGTTAATATGTAAGGTCTCCCTTGCCCACATGATAGCATCCATTTGCTAATGTTCTAACTCGCGTCCCCAATTTTTACATTGAATCTGTGGTTGTATTAACATGAGATGAGTAAACATTGGAAATCAAATCTTCAAAAATTTTTACCTTTTTGATAAGTTATGGCAAACATTTCAGAAATGGAAACTACTTCAACTTTCTTGAGAACGTCAACATATTGCATTCCTGCTGTTTATATATTCTAGAATTTGTGCCTTTTAGTTTTATAGTTTATATTGAAATTATAGATAATGAATAATGAAATTTGTTGTAATTCAGTCCAGGAGGGCATAACTTCGTCATGTAGGATTCATCTTCCATTTCTTTTAATCCTCTTTCTAAATATCTAACTTCTAAATATCCATTTAGAGGGGACATTCATCATTTGTTCTTTAAGCTTAGAACTAGTTTATTGAATTGAGTTTGTGCCACTTTTTGTTAACCTTTACATATTAATGAAAATGCCATCATCCAAACTGGGGAAACCCATGTCAACATTTCCAGCTTGAAGATTTCTCTGAGTATTCTAATAGTAAGCCACGTGTGGAGTTACATACCAGGAGTTAACATCAAATGTAGTCTTCAGATCAATTAGTTTTCAAGGACTAAAAGTCTCCATTTCAAACAAGCATGCTGTTTTAGAAAATATAGGGGGTGATTGATTCCCAGGGGAATGTAGCACGAAAGGCAAGTTTCTGGTATTGAGACTGGCTCTAATGCAATGAGGGGTACGTTGAGTTCCAAGAAATTAATTGTGTTATGGGACACTCTACTCCGGGGTACAGACAGACGTTTCTGTGGCCAGCAGCGAAAAATTAGAATGGTGTGTTGCTTCCCTGGTGTCAGGATCAGGGATGTGGTCATAGAGATGTACAGCATGGAAACAGACCCTTCGGTCCAACCCGTTCATGCCAACCAGATATCCCAACCCAGTCTAGTCCCACCTACCAGCACCCGGCCCATATACCTCCAAACCCTTCCTATTCATATACCCATCCAAATGCCTCTTAAATGTTGCAATTGTACCAGCCTCCACCACATCCTCTGGCAGCTCATTCCATACACGTACCACCCTCTGTGTGAAAAAGTTGCCCCTTAGGTCTCTTTTATATCTTTCCCCTCTCACTCTAAACCTATGCCCTCTAGTTCTGGACTCCCCGACCCCAGGAAAAAGACTTTGTCTATTTATCCTATCCATGCCCCTCAATTTTGTAAACCTCTATAAGGTCACCCCTCAACCTCCGACGCTCCAGGGAAAACAGCCCCAGCCTGTTCAGCCTCTCCCTATAGTTCAAATCCTCCAACCCTGGCAACATCCTTGTAAATCTTTTCTGAACCCTTTCAAGTTTCACAACATCTTTCCGATAGGAAGGAGACCAAAATTGCACGCAATATTCCAACAGTGGCCTAACTAATGTCCTGTACAGCCACAACATGACCTCCCAACTCCTGTACTCAATACTCTGACCAATAAAGGAAAGCATACATAACACCTTCTTCACTATCCTATCTATCTGCGACTCCGCTTTCAAGGAGCCATGAACCTGCACTCCAAGGTCTCTTTGTTCAGCAACACTCCCTAGGACATTACCATTAAGTGCATAAGTCCTGCTAAGATTTGCTTTCCCAAAATGCAGCACCTCGCATTTATCTCAATTAAACTCCATCTGCCACTTCTCAGCCCATTGGTCCATCTGGTCCAGGTCCTGTTGTAATCTGAGGTAACCCTCTTCGCTGTCCACTACACCTCCAATTTTGATGTCATCTGCACACTTACTAACTGTATCTCTTATGCTCGCATCCAAATCATTTATGTAAATGACAAAAAGTAGAGGGCCCAGCACCGATCCTTGTGGCACTCCACTGGTCACAGGCCTCCAGTCTGAAAAACAACCCTCCACCACCACCCTCTGTCTTTTACCTTTTGAGCCAGTTCTGTATCCCAAATGGCTAGTTCTCCCTGTATTCCATGAGATCTAACCTTGCTAACCAGTCTCCCATGGGAAACCTTGAGAAGGTGCAGAATATTCTCAATGGGAAGAGGGGCCAGCAAGAGGTCATTGTCCACATTGGAACCAATGACATAGGAAGGGAAAAGGTTGAGATTCTGAAGAGAGATTACAGAGAGTTAGGTAGGAATTTAAAATGGAGGTCGTTGAGAGTAGTAATATCTGGATCACTCCTGGTGCTACAAGCTAGTGAGGGCAAGATTAGGAGGATAGAGCAGATGAATGCATGGCTGAGGAGCTGGTGTATGGGAGAAGGATTCATATTTTTGGATCATAAGAAGAACAGATTGCACCTAAATTGGAAGGGAACTAACATACTGGCAGGGAACTATCATACTAGCAGGGAGATTTGCTAGAGCTGCTCAGATTTAAACTAGTAAGGGGCGGGGGGGGGAACCCAGGCAGATAGTATGGAAAGACATCAATCTGAGACTGGTACAGTTAAGAATAGAAGAGAGTCAAACAGTCAGGGCAGGCAGGGACAAGGTAGGTCTAATAAATTAAACTATTTATTTCAATGGAAGGGGCCTAACAGGGAAGGCAGATCAACTCAGGGCATGGTTAGGAACATGGAACCGGGATATCATAGCAATTACAGAAACATGGCTCAGGGATGGGCAGGACTGGCAGCTTAATGTTCCAGGATAGAAATACTACAGGAATTAGTGGGCGGCACGGTGGCACAGTGGTTAGCACTGCTGCCTCACAGCGCCAGAGACCCGGGTTCAATTCCCGCCTCAGGCGACTCTCTGTGTGGAGTTTGCACATTCTCCCTGTGTCTGCGTGGGTTTCCTCCGGGTGCTCCGGTTTCCTCCCACATCTTAAGATGTGCAGGTCAGGTGAATTGGCCATGCTAAATTGCCCGTAGTGTTAGGTAAGGGGTGGGTTGCGCTTCGGCGGGTCGGTGTGGACTTGTTGGGCCGAAGGGCCTGTTTCCACACTGTAAGTAATCTAATCTAATCAAGGAAAGGAGGCGAGAGAGGAGAGGGAAAGGCACTTTTGATAAGGGATGGCATTACAGCTGTGCTGAGGGAGGATATTCCCAAAAATACATCCAGGGAAGTTATTTAAGTGGAACTGAGAAATAAGAAAGGGATGATCATCTTATTGGGATTGTATTATAGACCCCCCCCCCCACCTCCACTACAAACTTGTAAGGAGATCTCAGCTATTGTAAGAATAATAGGGGACTGCCATAGTGTGAAGGGTTTAGATGGAGAGGAATTTGTAACGTGTGTACAAGAAAAGTTTTGATTCAGTATGTCGATGTACCTAGTAGAGAAGGTGTAAAACTTGACCTACTCTTGGGAAATAAGGCAGGGCAGGTGACTGAAGTGTCAGTGTGGGAGCACTTTGGGGCCAGCGGCCATAATTCTATTAGTTTTAAAATAGTAATGGAAAAGGATAGACCAGATCTAAAAGTTGAAGTCCTAAATTGGAGAAAGCCCAATTTTGACGGTATTAGTCAAGAACTTTCAAAAGCTGATCAGGGGCAGATTTTCGCAGGTAAAGGAACGGCTAGAAAATGGGAAGTCTTCAGAAATGAGATAACGGGAATCCGGAGAAAACATATTCCTGTCAGGGTGAAAGGAAAGGCTGGTAGGTGTAGGGAATGCTGGATGACTAAAGAAATTGAGGGTTTGGTTAAGGTATCAGGTATAGACAGGATAGATCGAGTGATTCCTAGGAGTATAAAGGCAGTAGAATTATACTTAAGAGGGAAATCAGGAGGGCAAAAAGGGGATATGAGATAGCTTTGGTAAATAGAATTCAGGAGAATCCAAAGAGGTTTTACAAATACATTAAGGACAAAAGAGTAACTAGGGAGAAACTAGGGCCCCTCAAAGATCAGCAAGGCAGCCTTTATGGGGAGCCGCAGAAAATGGGGCAGATACTAAACTGGTATTTTGCATCAGTATTTACTGTGGAAAAGGATATGGAAGAGATAGACGGTGACACCTTGAAAAATGTCCATATTACCGAAGAGGAAGTGCTGGATGTAGTGCTGGATGTCTTGAAATGCATAAAGGTGGATAAATTCCCAGGACCTGATCAGGTGTACCCTAGAACTCTCTGGAAAGCTAGAGATGTGATTGCTGGGACTCTTGTTAACTTACTTTTATCATCGATAGTCACAGATGAGATGCTGGAAGACTGGAGGTTGGCTAACATGGTGCCACTGTTTAAGAAGGGTGGTAAAGACAAGCCAGGGAACTACAGACCAGAGAACCTGATGTAGTTGGTGGGCAAGTTGTTGGAAGGAATCCTGAGGAACAGGATGTACGTGTATTTGGAAAGGCAAGGACTGATTCGGGATAGTCAACATGGCTTGGTGCATGGGAAATCATGTCTCACAAACTTGATTGAGTTTTTTGAGGAAGTAACAAAGAGGATTGATGAGGGCAGAGCGGTAGATGTGATTTATATGGACTTTAGTAAGGCGTTTGACTAGGTTCTCCATGGGAGACTGGTTAGCAAGGTTAGATCTCATGGAATACAGGGAGAACTAGCCATTTGGATACAGAACTGGCTCAAAGGTAGAAGACAGAGGGTGGAGCCTCAGACTGGAGCCCTGTGACCAGTGGAGTGCCACAAGGATTGTTGCTGGGTCCTCTACTTTTTGTCATTTATATCAATGATTTGGATGCGAGCATAAGAGGTATAGTTAGTAAGCTTGCAGATGACACCAAAATTGGAGGTGTAGTGGACAGCGAAGAGGGTTACCTCAGATTACAATAGGATTTTGGTCAGATGGGCCAATGGGCTGAGAAGTGGCAGATGGAGTTTAATTCAGATAAATGTGAGGTGCTGCATTTTGGGAAAGCAAATCTTAGACTTAATGGTAAGGTCCTAGGGAGTGTTGCTGTACAAAGAGATCTTGGAGTGCAGGTTCATAGTTCCTTGAAAGTGGAGTCGCAGGTAGATAGGATAGTGAATAAGGCACTTGGTATGCTTTCCTTTATTGGTCAGAGTATTGAGTACAGGAGTTGGGAGGTCATGTTGCAGCTGTACAGGATATTGTTTAGGCCGTTTTTGGAATATCGCGTGCAATTCTGGTCTCCTTCCTCTCGGAAAAATGTTGTGAAACTTGAAAGGGTTGAGAAAAGATTTACAAGGGTGTTCCCAGGGTTGGAGGATTTGAGCTATAGGGAGAGGTTGAATAGGCTGGGACTGTTTTCCTTGGAGTGTTGGAGGCTGGGGGGGGGGGTGCTTTTATCGAGGTTTACAAAATCATGAGAGCCATGGATAGGATAATTAGACAAAGTCTTTTCCTTAGGGTTGGTGAGTCCAGAACTAAATGGCATAGGTTTAAGGTGAGAGGGGAAAGATATAAAAGAGACCTAAGGGGCAACTGTTTCACACACAGTAGGTTTATGGAATGAGTTGCCAGAGGAAGTGGTGGAGGCTGGTACAATTGCAACATTTAAAAGGCATTTGGATGGGTATATGAATAGGAAGGGTTTGGAGGGATATGGGCCGGGTGCTGGCAGATGGGACTAGATTGAGTTGGGATATCTGGTCGACATGAACGGGTTGGATCGAAGGGTCTGTTTCCATGCTGTACATTTCTTTGACTCTAAATAGTAAGATCAAAGTAAGACTTAGTTCCAGCTCAGTTTTGTGCTCTATACTGTTCCTTACTCTGATATTAGAGTTATAAATGATCATATTGAATGCAGTCAGTGTAAGTTTGGCAAAGAATAGTTAAACGTCCATGCGTGGTGGTGCTTTGAAAGGAAAGTTTATAGGGTGACAATGCAGGGAGTTTCTGTCACGGATATTCATGTTAGATTTTACATTGGAAAAGTTGGTAAGAACTGTGCAGATGTGGTACTGCTTTCTCTACTAGTTATACAGGATTTTTAATTTTGAAGGCATAGTTTACATTCACACCAGCAGTAAACTGTTCTGATTGTTGTAATGATGAGAAGGAGCCAGTGTTGGACTGGGATTGACAAAGTTAAAAATCACACAACACCAGGTTATAGTCCAACAGGTTTAATTGGAAGCACTAGCTTTGAGTGCTGCTCCTTCATCAGGTAGCTAGTGGAGTAGGATCATAGGACATAGAATTTATAGCAAATGATCATTAGTGTCATACAACTGATGCGATGTATTGAACAAACGTAGATGGCTTTCAAGTCTTTGATCTTTTAGAGTGGATTGAGGGTTTTGATTCATTAATATGTAAATTTCAGGTTATCTTTCGAGTCACATTCCTGGAATAACTTAAGGTTTTATAAAAAGAAGTCCCATCTCAGTTCAGACAATGCATTAAGGATGTGAGTTTAGAGTCTGTATGTATTCCAATCTTGAGTCAGATGGGTTTTATTTCCATCGTGGAAATTTGTAAAATGTCACACAGATTAGAAAAAATATTGATTGCCTACAGATTATGTGCTTTTTGAACACAATAGAATGTATTTAAAATACATTTCTGCAAATGCAAATTCACCCCATAGACTTGTGTGTATGTATGTGATGGAGAGAGTGTGTGTCTGTCTGTGTGGGAGGGAGTGTTTGTTTGTGTTTGTGTGCATGTGTGATACTGTGCGCGCATGGTTGTGTGTGTGGGGAGGGTGCCTGTGTGCATGACAGCACGCCTATGGAAAGAACACGACCTGCATGTTCCCTCCCAAAATATATCTTCTGGACATCAGTCATCAGAAAAGATGCACAGATTGTGATAGCAGTGCTGAATGCAGACAAACATCTGACAGAGAATATGAAACCGATTCTGGGTGATGATGTCTTAACATGGATTAAAACCGTAGTGTTTAGATTATTAGTTATCTATGCAAAAGAATCAGGTGAGATAGTCACAGCTTTGCCTCTGAATCAGAACGACGTGTGCAGGGATAAATTTAGAATGGCATCATAGTCAGCACAGATATGATGGCCCAAAGAGCCTGTTCCTGTGCTGTACTTTTGAGTTCTTGTCCAGGGGTTTGAGTGCAGAAACCAGAGCCGATACATCAGTATCGGACTGAGGTTTTCTTCCAGACAGATCCATCTATGTGACAAAGTCGGTTGACCTCAATCATCAACTACTTAATGTACTCCAAATTCTTTTCAGATCTGTAACTCTGTAGGTTAGCTGCCTTTATCACTCTACCTCCCATTCAGTTAGTAGCAATAAACATCTTCTGATCATGGTATTTTCTGCTTTTATATCATGCCCAAGAAAGCTCTCCATTATTCAGGCTGCCCATTTGCCTTGTCCAGCAGCAGACTCGCTTCACAATGAGATCTCTCTGTAATCTTTCTTTCAGATGTCTGTTAGAAATCCCCTCTACTGTATGTGAACTTTTCTTCCAAAATGTACCTTTTGTGACAGTACTGAATCTGTGTTTTCTACTTCGCCACTCTTGTATCCCCGACCGCCAAGTTATGGCTTTCACTTCTTGTGCTTTATTTGGAACATTTAGCCATTTAAAAAAAAAATTCCCATTGATTTGCCTGCATATTCCACTATCGTGGTCACCCTCTGATCTTCCCCTGGCTCTTAAATGAACTGTGAACCCATTTTGGGCTAGTAATGTACACTTGAGATTATGCTTTCATGTTCTGCAATGGTACATATTCCTTGAGCTCTTGAATTCTGCTCCTTTGTCTGAGAGCTGTAGAGCTCATTGATACTTCATCATGAGTACCTTCTCCTGTGTTCTCAGAGTTGTAACTTATTTGTAATGAGATTGTTTGTAACTTGTAACTTGTAATGAGATTGTTTGTAACTTGTTTGTAATTTTTATTAATGACTTAGATGAGGGAGTCGAAGGGTGGGTCAGTAAATTTGCAGATGATACGAAGATAGGTGGAGTTGTGGACAGTGAGGAGGGCTGTTGTCGGCTGCAGAGGGACTTAGATATGATGCAGAGCTGGGCTGAGGAGTGGCAGATGGAGTTCAACCCTGCCAAGTGTGAGGTTGTCCATTTTGGAAGAACAAATAAGAATGCGGAATACAGGGTTAATGGTAGGGTTCTTAGTCAGGTGGAGGAACAGAGGGATCTTGGGGTCTATGTACATAGATCTTTGAAGGTTGCCACTCAGGTGGATAGAGTTTGTAAGAAGGCCTATGGAGTATTATCGTTCATTAGCAGAGGGATTGAATTCAAGAGTCGTGAAGTGATGTTGCAGCTGTCCAGGACTTTGGTTAGGCCACAGTTGGAGTACTGTGTGCAGTTCTGGTCGCCTCACTTTAGGAAAGACGTGGAAGCTTTGGAGAGGATGCAGAGAAGATTTACCAGGATGTTGCCTGGAATGGAGAGTAGGTCGTATGAGGATAGGTTGAGAGTTCTCGGCCTTTTCTCGTTGGAACGGCGAAGGATGAGGGGTGACTTGATAGAGGTTTATAAGATGATCAGAGGAATAGATGGAGTAGACAGTCAGAAACTTTTTCCCCGGGTACAACAGAGTGTTACAAGGGGACATAAATTTAAGGTGAAGGGTGGAAGGTATAGGGGAGATGTCAGGGGTGGGTTCTTTACCCAGAGAGTGGTGGGGGCATGGAATGCGCTGCCTGTGGGAGTGGTAGAGTCAGAATCATTGGCGACCTTTAAGTGGCATTTGGATAGGTACATGGATGGGTGCTTAATCTAGGTTAGAAGTTCGGCACAACATCGTGGGCCGAAGGGCCTGTTCTGTGCTGTATTGTTCTATGTTCTATGTTCTATTTGCAATTACAGTCTGATTCCCCTGTTGTATGAGGAAAGTTTTTCTGGCATGTAACTTTTATCCTGTCCCTGTTATAGTGAATCTGAAGTCTCCCTTGGATGGACTGATGTGTGTCAAAGCTCTCATTTTTTTCCTGATTACTGAGCATGAATTCAGGAAATGAAATCTGTTCTTGTGGTGTGTAATGCATTTAGATGCAACAAAAGGTGCAAAACAAAATCGAGTTGATCCTTATTCCTTCTGGATTCCTTCCTTACAGTTTGGCTGATTTGCCAGCAATCATGATTCTTTTGTTCTCTGTATTATGGCAGAATTCCCACCATGTCTTCCAATGGGAGCTGGAAATGATTGTCTTCCTAAAATGATTCTTAGAGCAGTAGCCATTTGTTCAGAGAGTCATTACCATGAAATTGAATACCTTTCAAAATTAAAGTCTGCCCATGTGTGAAATTTGTGTGCGATCTAACAGTTTAAATGCCAACACAAACTCGAGAGTTTCAAGTATGAACTTCTTTAGCCTTTTATATAATCCCTCAAACTTCACTGCATTCTTCCATGGATTGATTGTCTATCATAATCAATTCATCAAGTATTGACCACAATTCAAAGACTCCCAATAAGTCATCCTTTTTATAAAATTTGTCGATAAACAGTTTTAAAATTGCAATCCATCCTCAAGTGTCCAAGTCAGTTACTTACAGTTCTGAAAGTATTTTCTTTCTAAAGTTATTCTTTCTTGGTTAGGACGAAGTCAAATCTATACCTTTGCTGCTGCTTGGTTCGAGAGGTGATCCAAGTCATTAAGTGCACTTCATTCTTCCATTGCTCCAAAAGCTCCAATCCTGAAAACTCTGGGTGATTATAGTTCGTGATCCTGTGACATGATTTAGTAATTTCATTGGAAAATGCTACCGAGAGCTTTACTCCGATCAGAAACCGGTTGCCTTCTACTTTCGTTATCTTCCCACTTGAAGAGATCAGGTCCATCTTGTGTCACTGTGGTGAGCAGACTGATTTCAATATGTTGAATTAGGCAGTAGATGATGTTTTGGAGATTTGCAAGTTTTATTATAAGTCTGTAGTTTATTACAAATACCAGTTTCCTACTTTCCTTCTGGACCCTTTCTCAATGTCTTGAAAGGGGAAAAATCCTGTCTTTTTTTTTGCTTTTAAAACTTTTTGACAAACACGGCTTGCACCAATTCTTTTTTTCACTTATGGGATGTTGGCATCCCTGGCTAGGCCAGCATTTATTACTCATCCATAATTGTAAACCGGGCAGTTAAAAATCAACTGGGTCTGGAGTCAGAATAGGCCAGACTAAGGATTTCCTTCCCTGAAGGATATTACTGGACTTAATGGGTTTTAAAACAATTCTCAGTCATTGCATGTTCACTATTATGCTAATCTTTCAATTCCTGATTTTTATTGAATTCAAATTTTATCATCTGCCATGGCAGGATTTGAACTCCTGTCACTAGAGCCTTGTCGTGTGGTTTCCTAGTCCAATAATAATACCATTATGCCACTACCTCCTGAAGAACCCAGCTGTTTCTTCGCCCATATATCTGGAAGAGATATCTCACACAACCAAACAGCCTTGTTCAGTTTAAGTGACGATCCTATTAAGGGGAGAACCCCTTTTGAGTAGAAAATTCAGTGAGCCATGGACTGCTCATGAAACTGTGCCATCAACAATGATTGGTGAAAGTGCATGTAACTGATTAGATGGTCACTTTAGTGATTTTTTTTTTCTGTTCTGTCACAGTTCTCCATCCCATTCTCATTCTCATGTCTCCGTACTTCGATGTCTGCATTCCTCTGAGGAAACTCAGCAAACTTTAATCATTTTCCTCATCAGTGCTTTTCAGTCCCTCAGCTTTTAGATTAACAACTTCAAACTTTAACAGTGTCTCACATTATTTTCTTTGACAGAAGGTGTGGGCAGTTCAGGACTGATGTATTATTGCACTGGGGGTTGGGGAACTGATGAATGCTTTTGTAGACCTCCCCAACCTATCAAAACACTGCAATGTTTGTTTCATCCTGCTTTGTGTCTTCTGCCAGACTCTGGGGCCTTGGAAATTGCTTTGTCTTCCTGATTTTTTTCATACTTTCCTTCCTACCCGTCCCCCATTGGCCCAATAATGTACATACTCTGTTTCTTGGAAGATTCTTCTGTCCCTTGTTATTCCTTTGTTTATCTCTCAGCAATATCACTATTCCATTTAATTGCTCCCCACACTCTAACCAGACATTTCAAAATTCTTTCACTGTGTTTTGTTTTACTTTATTTTGGTTTTCCTGTTATGCAAAAAAAAGCCTGTTTATCTTTAATATTTTCTAATCACAAGGAAGGATATTAAAATCTGGCATATTGACGTTACTGATGCATGGTGTGCTGAATATATTTCTGTTTTCCTACTTTAGCTTCCAGATTTCCAGTAACTGAAAACTTTTTGCTTTTCGTTTTGTCATTGATGCAAACCTATGAATCAGTCTTTACAATAGTTGTGAATTTGCCAAGTTTAAGAAAATGTTAAATTTGACTGAAAGATAGCACTACAGTTAGAAAGTTGGAGATTCAAGTTTCAATCCGTAGACTTCAGCTTGTAATCTAGGCTGACAGCTCAGTACGAAGTGAGTTCTGCATAGTCAGTCAAAGATGCTGTATTTTGGATTAAGTTGCAGTCCTTTCCTTTGTCACAGCTGGAGGTAAAAGGTTCCATAGTGGGATCTGAATAACAGGGACATTCTCTGCAGTGCCTTGGCCAATGTCAAGCAGGATCTTTGAAGCTACCTTATTGCTATTTGTGGGAATTTGCATGCAAAATTGCCCACTGGATAGATTGCAGTGATTACTTTTGGGGGGAGAAAAAGGTTATGATAAAAAATTTTAAGGATGTTATAAGGTACTGCATAAATGTAAAGTTTTTTACTTTTCATCTGTTAGGGATGGATGATTAAATGTTACAGAATTCTAATCACATGAATTGGTGACCTCTTAATTTTGGAAGTTTCCTTATACCAACTTTCCAATCAAACCTGACATTTCCCTCTGGAGATTCATTGAAGAATGCAATGAAACCTTGAGAAGGCTGAAGCCATAATCTATAACTCCAGCCAGAAACTTTGGCCCTTAGTCACTGATTCTAAACACCTTTCTGATCACTAGTCTGAACTAAACATATTGCAATTAGTCTTCTATTTAATAGCAAGCTTAGCGTCTGACAGCAACCGCTTTCCATCACCAAGGTCCTTCCTTCCTCCTTAGTCATATCTATATCTTCGCCCAGATCTTAGTCCAATGCTGCTAAAATCCTCACCCTTGGTTTGTTTAGCACTACACCCATCTGTTCCAATACTCTTCTTTGCAAGCCTCCTGTCCTGCATCCTCCATAGAGTTCATATTAGCAGAGAAACATGGGACTTAAGAGCAAGAGGCAGCCATTTGGCTCTTTGAGCCTGCTCCACCATTCAATAAGATCATGGCTGATTTGGTTGTGGTCTTGGCTTCGCTTTTCTGTCTGTACCCCAGGATTCTTGACTCCATTGTCATTTAAAAATCTACAATAAAAAATTTGATCACTTTATCTCTGGGAGGAAAAAAAATTCTCCTCATCTGTGTTAATGGGGAGACTCTTAACTTCAAATACCTTCCTTAGTTTTAGTCTCCCAACAATAGGAAACACCATCTAGGAACCCACACCACCCAATCTCCTCAAGATCTTTTATGTTTCATTGAAATTACCTTTTGTTCTTCTACTCTCTAGTGAATATCGATCCAACATTTTCAACAGTTCTTCATAAGTCTTTTATCCCAACAGTGAGTTCAGTAAATCTTCTCTGAACTGCTTCTAAATAAGGGGACCAAAGCTGTACACAGTACTCAAGGTGTAGTCTTGACATCAACCTGTACAGCTGCAGTAAAATATCCCAACATTTATGTTCCATTCATCGAGGAATAAATGACATTACATTTGTCCACCAGCTGCAAAGAGCTCTGCTGGCCTTATTCTGACTTGTATGAAGTCCCATTCAGATCACATGGTAGATTTAAAATTCTCTCCATTATGGTTAAATTTCTCCTCCCCTTCCCTGATTCTCTAATTTCTCGCAGCCTTATGATGTTACCAATTCTGTCTTCTTGCATACTGGATTCCCCAAGCTTTCAGCTTTTGAGGTTGTAGGCTGTCAAATTCTCTCCTTTTAAATGTATCAACTTCTCTGTTAAGATACACCTAGTTTTTGACCACCTTTGAATGAGGCTATTTGCTTATGGCTTGTAGAGGCCAAGAATGTTGAAAAATAAATCAACTGTTTAGTTAATAACTGAATGGAAAACATGGCAATATAGTTCAGCTTAATATGTTTATTGTAACAAGTATATTAAAAGCTCTTTTGACTAAACATTATTTTTGTAGTTAACTTGTACTTCAACCTACAGAACAGAACTTTTTAATGCAATGGAAACAAAACTACTATTAAGTGTATGTCATACTGTCTTTTAAGCAGACGTGATGGCTCAGTGGTTAGTACTGTTGCCTCTCAGCACCAGGGACCCAGGTTTGATTCCAGCTTTGGGCGACTGTCTGTGGGGAGTTCGAACATTCTCACCGTGTCTGCGTGGGTTTCCTTCGGGTGCTCCTGTTTGCTCCCACAGTCCAAAGATATGCAAATTAGGTGAATTGGCCATGCTAAATTGCCCATTGTGTTCAGGGATTTGTAGTTTAGGTGTATTAGTCAGGGGAAATGTGGAGTAATAGGTAAAAACAAGGACTGCAGATGCTGGAAACCAGATTCTAGTTTAGAGTGGTGCTGGAAAAGCACAGGTCAGGCAGCATCTGAGAGGGAGGAAAATCGACGTTTCGGGCAAAAGCCCTTCATCAGGAATCTGAGTAATAGGGTAGGGGAATGGGTCTGGATGGGATACACTTTGGAGGGTCGGTGTGAACTTGTTGGGCCAAAGGCCGGTTTCCACACAGCCAGGAATCTATAATTCTAAATAATTATTGACTAGTTACTTCTGATCTTTTGTTTTATCATTCCCAGCCTGAGAATTTTGAATTCCAGAACTTTTTAACTGTGCAACTTTTCATGAATACTTCTCCCTCTATCTGAAGTGATGCAAATTACCTACCTCTCTTTTAACTTCTCTCAAATTTCATCTTTCAAATCTGTAAGTAAGCTCCCATATGTATCCCTATGTGGTGAAGCATAGAAACCTTCAACCTTAGATTTTGGTAGGTTGCCTATGTAATTCAGGGATATCTTCGAAACACTTCCATTTCAAAGCCCATCTCCATGGTAACATGGATGACATGATCCTCGTACCCAGGTAAAAATACTGATTAGCTAACTTGGGGACCTCAGCCCTTTACATTTTGGATGTAAATTGACAGTTTAAAATACATTTGTTTCCAATATAATATTTCCACACTTTTTGGGATCTTGGAGACTGTTTGTCTATGAGTACACAGCCTGATGTTACCAAGAGGAAACATTTTATACCTCTTTCTAAGTAAAACATCTGGGTCCCTTTAATCTGTAATAATCTAACCACCCAGGCTTACTGGCTGGCAGACTTCAGAACAGACCACATGACCTCTTTTCACTTTACCTTAAAGATAAAATCCCTGGTGGTTTTGTGATTCTATGTACCATTTGCAGAATTGGTAACTATGCAAAGATCCATTTTAACATTATTTGCTGTTGAGTGGATGTCCAGTGATGCACAGTGCTGTAGTTAATTAGTTCCTGAATTGATGTCTGTTTATTCAGCCCTAAAGTGCGAAGGGAATTTGTGTAATAATTACTGAAGTAGGTGATTTAAAATAATTGGAAGGGAGGATATAAGAAAGAATTGCTTGTGTTAATCAAGGAATTTTAAACGTTCTGATTCATTTATGGGTATAAATGTGTAATTTCTATTGTTTTCTTCTTTGAGATGCATGGACTTGAAATACAGAGTGATAATTACCAGCCAAGTGTCAAAGTTGATGTAGGTAAAAGATACCTGCCTGCTACACACTCCACACAAGCCCAAGCAGCTTGTGTTCACATAATTTGATGGGTTCCCATGGTTATTATTCATAACTACTCCGGTGACTACTTGTGCTAAATTTTATTCCTCCTTTAATTTCTCTTTGTTACCTATAAACTAAAAGTTGCTATGAACTAAGGGGAGAGCAAAGAGAAGGAAATTACAATGGCCTTTATTAGCTTTATGTCATTTGTTGTCACTGTCAAGTGCGTGGCTGTGAATGTAGCGATGCTACTTTCTTTCTGGTTGGACAGTTAGTTCTTTTCTGGAAAAAAACCCATAATTTGGTAAATTCCAAAAACTAAATTTTGGGTTAAATGGAGCCTTGGTTTTATGGTTTGATTGGCCTTATCCACTACAAGACTGTACTCATGACTGTGGTCACGTTAATATATGATTGTGGGATTCAAAGAGCGAATGTATCAGCCCTGATCTTGCTGCATGCCAGAATAGGTTTGAGGGACTGAATGGTCGATTTCTGCTCCAAGTCTATATGATCAAAAACTTGAGACAGGCAAGTAATTGTCAAATGACTTTCCAAACAGATAAGTGTGGGTTTCCACATTTGAGAAAAAAATGAGGAGGCCACCTATTACTTGGAAAATAAGATTCTAAGTGGGATAGAGGAGTAAGGTGGTGCTAATACACAGATCATAGAATCCCTGGTGTGAAAGTAGGCCATTCAGCCAATTGAATCCACACTGACCTTCCAAAGAGTATCCCACCCAGACCCAACCCCCCGTCCCGTTTAAGAGCATACCTGAAAGAATGCAATTTTCACAATGCAGGGTTTCCTGGACGTAATTTAAAGTAGGTGAAGAGGTCCTCTCTATGCTTTGAAGAACTAACGAGATTACTATATGGATGTAGATTTGCCTGCTGAGCTGGAAGGTCTGTTTACAGACATTTCGTCACCATACTAGGTAACATCTTCAGTGGCTTCCGAATGAAGCAGTGGTGGTGTAGCTCACTTTCTATTTATATGTTTGAGTGTCCTAGGGTGGTTGATGTCATTTCCTGTGGTGACATCATTTCCTATGGTGGTGTGATTTCCTGTTCTTCTCAGGGGGTGGTAAATGGGATCCATTTAATGTTTGTTCATAAAGTTTTGGTTGGAATGCCATGCTTCTAGGAATTCTCATGCGTGTCTCTGTTTGGCTTGTCCTAGGATGGATGTGTTGTCCCAGTTGAAATGCTGTCCTTCCTCATCTATATGTAAGGTTATTAGTGAGAGTGGGTCATGTTGTTTTGTGGCTAGTTGGTGTTCATGTATCCTCTTGGCTACTTTTCTGCCTGTTTGTCCAATGTAGTGTTTGTTATAGTTCTTGCATGGTACTTTGTAAATGACCTTAGTTTTGCTTGTTGTCTGGATAGGGTCTTTCAAGTTCATTAGCTGCTGTTTTAGTGTGTTGGTGGGTTTGTGGACTACCATGATGCCAAGGGGTCTGAGTAGTCTGGCGGTCATTTCCGAGATGTCTTAGATGTAGGGAAGTGTGACTAGAGTTTATGGATGTGGTTTGTCTGCTTGTTCGGGTTTGTTGTTCAGTTGCCCAAACAAGTAGACAAAACATGTCCAGAAACCCCAGCTACTCTCCCCTACATCTCGGAAATGACTGCCAGACTACTCGGACCCCTTGGCATCATGGTAGCCTATGAGCAGAAATCCCATCCACTGAAGTTACCAGCTAATGGGAAGCCAAATGCATTGTATCGCTCAACAGTGCCACCTGGGAGGTACAAAGTTAAAAATCACACAACACCAGGTTATAGTCCAACAGGTTTAATTGGAAGCACACTAGCTTTCGGAGCTAGTGTGCTTCCATTAGCACAAAGCTAGTGTGTTTCCAATTAAACCTGTTGGACTATAACCTGGTGTGTGATTTTTAACTTTGTACACCCTGGTCCAACACCGGCATCTCCGAATCATGACCTAGGAAGTAGTTTCTGTTGCTGCAAATGCATTCACCCATGGCCTGGAAATGCTTAGGGCCTTACGCCATTGGTGCATATTTAGAGAAGAAAGGTCACAGGAGAAGGGATTGGTGGAGTGGCAGAGTTACCAGACATGAGTTTTTTTTCTGTTTTTACTTTCAAACTGTGGCCCAGTGGATTTATATAAACGTACATTTCTCACATTTTAAACTTTTGTTCTATTTTGGCACACAATTAGTGTGAACTGCTTGCTTTGAAGGCAGACTGTCTTGAATGCTGTGAACCAGTTGTGATACCTGTTTCTCTGTCCAATTTCAATCAGTTTAACTTTTCTTAGGAAAATACCTCACATGAAAGGAAGGTAGGTCTTTTAGATACTTCACTGTATAGCAGTAGAATACGATCATTGTTGTCATATTGAAACAACTCCTGGCTGAACTTGTCTCAAAACAGACTAGAAAAATTGATAAATTACTAAGACTTATTTAATTGTTCTACTTTGTTGCATTTTGGAGCCCACGGCACACTATGCAGGTGCCACTCATTGGCAAAGATTTGAACTATTTATTTTAAACTCCCTTCAAGGACACGACTGGAACAATTATTAAATTTTCACAAAGCAAGATTCTCTTAACCAGAGCATGTTCCAAGTACCCTGAATACTCAGGTTCTTAGATTTCCAACACCAATATCTACTTTACTATAGTAATCTCTAATCTCTGTGGAGGTGGGTCTGCTGAAGAAAGATGTTACATTAAGTAATACTGACATTGATCTTCATTTTCCATGAAAGATATTTGATTTACAGAAAGGAAACCAATTTTTTTATTATTGTTTGACTGAATGTTATTTGGAGCTGCATTTATAGTGTTTTTATTGTGCTAGAAATCCCAGTGTTGTGGCCTTTGATCAGAAAAGTGTGTGAATTTAACTCTGAGGAAAGGCTTCTACGCACAGGTAAAGGTCAATCATCCACCTTATAGCTGCACATAACTTGGCGATGACAAAGGATAGGGATCCAAATTCTCCACCCTCATTTCATCCCATCCCTTCCCCAATCTCGGACGATGGCCATTTTCACTTTGTATGTCAAGGTTATGCTACTTTCATTGACGAGTGAGATGAGCACTATAGTTGTTAATCCAATATTTTTAAAATTACAAAACTGACCTTATTTCAGTACCATCAGTTCTTGTCCCACTTGCATCTAATTTGTTCTGCAGCCATTTTATCCATAACAGTTGATGTTTTTTCTCCAAGCTTATCGTTCATTACAGAAAACTGTCCTATGAATGTAGTTGGGATTTATGAACATATCTCACATATGTGTATGCCAGTTAAAGAAAAGATAGTGCTAATTATATTTTATGACAATTACACTAAGATTTACTTTGGCATACACAGTGCTAGTGAATCATGGCTTTATTAAATTATGAAATGCAACTTGCTGTGTTTGTCTGTCTGGAATGTTTAAAATAATCATCTGTAATGTCCAAACTTTATTGATAAAGCTTTTGATCAAATTTGCTTTATAGCTGATTAGATTTCTTTTAGAAATTGTTCTCAATAATGACTGTGATGCTTTTTAAAAAAAACTTAAGTGTGGCTTTGTTCACCGTCACTGTTTTATTCCTTTTTCAAGTTGCAATTGAAGAATTTCTGTTCAGTACTGTGAACTTTCTATGTGTGTGCTGTGAATATGTACCCTAAATTTCTTCTCCCTTCCATTCTGCCCTTGTTTCTTCACAGTCATTGTATACAGCAGATTCTAGAAAGTGTAAATCATTGTCACCTTAATGGCATAGTTCACAGGGACCTGAAGGTCAGTATTTACCCATGAACTGCAAGCAGAAATACGTTAATAGGGTTGGGAAAACAATCTTAAAGATCGCCCTTGCCTCAGCATATTCTGCATGGTGCCTTTTACCTACTTGCAAGTCCACATGTCTGCAATGCATCATGGCTGAAGAAAATCAATGGGGCAAAGTCTTTCTCTTATTTTAAGGTTCAGGACAATGAACATTTATTAACTTCTTTTAATTATGATGGTGAAGGGTGTGTAAATATGTAGCAATTTTTAAAAAAAAGTTTGCTAATGATGCATTGCTGCGTGTGAATGAACACCACTTCTGTTCTGAGACTTGGACTGTGATAGCAATTATTTATACAACTGGGCACACGTTACTCCAATGGAATACGTATAGGCGGTCATTAAAAATTAGGAATAATAAAATGTTTAAAATGTCCAACACTCTTAACCTAAATTAATAGCTCTTTTTTTGCCTTCATTGTTTACAAACTACATTATTTAACAAAAGTATTATTGAAAGATGAAGAAGTGAGAATGACTAATATCAATTTGACAATCACTTATTTTCCAAAGGTAGTGTCATGGTAACCATTATGTTTACCAAGCTAAATGCTACCTGCTTAAAAAAACTAAGTGATTACCTGCTGCTGTTTTCTTATTGGCTGATTTACATCTTTATGGTGACCACTGAGTGTCTAGTCAGCAGCTCAAAGGAGGGTGCCTGTAAGTCTAATTCAATGCAGGGAAGTTGTGAAGTCTTGGTTAATGTGCCAATGGTTATTCTACTGGAGCACCTGTGTTTAGGTCCATTAAGGACAATTCAACAAAACACCAGTTGTTTGCTATTGACCACGAAGCCAGTCTCTCCGACAGTACACAGAGAGTGAGTGTCAGCTTGGAACTAACACACACCCCTGGTGTTTGCATGCAGTCATTGCATTCAGCAGATCCTGGAGGCTGTGCTTCACTGCCATCAGATGGGTGTGGTCCATCGAGACCTGAAGGTGAGTGATTTGAAGATGATCTGAACGGTTCACACTGTTCTGCAGTCATGCATGAGATGGAATCAAAACTCATTCCAACTTTCTAACTGTGAATGGCAACTTGTGTAGGTACCTGGTGATTATTTTGACTCAAAAGTCTGTCCCCAAACCATGTCACTGGCTGAAGGAGGGAAATATATTTGTGAAGTAAGAGCATCTCTCTTAATTTCTCAAAAAATTATAAGCAATTCTGATTCTAATTTTTATCCGTCTTCTCAGTCATTCTTGCCTGAGTTTTGATAGTGGCAACTGATGGTACCCATTCTTCAGACACAGCCCCAGTAAGGTTTGATAAACTGTTTGATCACGTAGAATCAGAGACCGCAACTTTAGTGAATTTTAAGGTCTCAAGCCTGATTCTGCTTTGAAGAAATTTACTTGAAAGTGATTGACCGTCAGAACCAACATGTCATTTACTTTAGTAAGCCCAACAATATCATTAACTAATTCTGAAAAGCCAAGGTAAATGTCCAGAAAATAATGTTCTTGTGCATTTTCAAATTTAGTTTGATTATTTGCCTGTAAGTATGATCTAAAACAGTTAAATTGTAGAAAGTATTTATAATGCACTTCTTGCTCTTTCATTTTACTCTTTTTTTTCCCAAATTATTTGCCTCTCGCCTACACTAGTCACTGCTTCAAAATGCAAATAGTACCTGTATCTTTCAGTGACATAGTGTACTAATACGACTGACTTAACTTGCAGTAGAGAGAGAGAAATATTGCACAAACAAATTGCCCCCTCTGAGAGTCAACCAAAGATTTAAGTGAGTCAGTTATGATGGGGGATACATTTAAGCCCGAATAAACATCTGGAAGCAGAAATGTTTTGCCATATTCCATGCATGACTGCAGATACTTGACTCTTCACCCTGAACCACATGTCTTGTACTTGATTCATAAATTTTGCTGCTAAAATGTCAAGCCACTGTGTTGCTCAACCTCAACAACCTTTTACAGTTGTGTTAAATTGATTAACTTGGTCTTTCAGTGGCTTTCATATTGCATTTAACCAGCAACCATATTACCTGCAGACTGTTATAATGAGCTACCTCAAGCAGTGATCACCATAAATAACTTCAGGGTTTTTTTTGGTGTTCTGTAAGATCAAAATTTTAATTCTTGGATGGAGCAGGATTGAAACTATTCAAGAACTGTAAAACATAGGTTTTCATATTTGAAGTCTATTTTACACCTATATATATTCATTTATTCTAATGCATCCCTTTGATTGATCTGTTGCTGCTGCCCATAATACAATAGGGGATAAAATATCAGTTCTAGCAGCATTATGCAGATTGCCGGAATTTCCCAGGGCCAGACAATGTCTTCAGCTGCTACCTGTATGGCCCACACGGGGTTTTAACAAGAGAGAAATCGCATGCAGGCTATGAAGGTGAAGGCATTGTCTGCACTGGGATTTCAACGTAGTCTGCTTGTTGCCACTTTGAAACATCATTGCACAAACAAATTGCCCCCTCAGAGAGTCAACCAAAGGTTTAAGTGAGTCAAGCTGGGTTATGGCTGGTTTCTCTTGCTGGGGAAATGATTTGTTTCCATATAAACTCAAATTGAGAAGTAATCTAGATAAACTGTTTAAATTGCCTCTTATTCCTGAGATTGAACAATTGACCATTGACTTTGCAGTTAAGCACAAATTGTGTTTCAAAGCTCTTTGCATGTTAGTTGCATGATTTTTTTTAAAAATAAAGATTATACTTAGTAATACAACTTGGGTGAGTGAAAACCAATTTTAAAATTGCTAACAATTATACATATAATCTAAACAAAAAGTAACTGCATCTTATAATGTGCAATTCTTCACAGCATCGATCTTTTTGATTTGAAGTTGGTGATTCAGAACAATTGCACCTGCAATCTTCAGTTCTGTAGGGTGACAAGATATTACAAAAAGCTCCCAACTACTTTGACTAGTTTTCACTAAATGAGTAGAAGACAACTCTGTATTAACCCTTTCATTGGCATTTCTGATGGTATGCCACTATTTACCAAATAGAAATTGACATTGTTTTGTCTTTTTTTTAAATGGATAAAACAATGTGAGATATTGGCTTTTGTTCGAGGCTTTTCAACATTCTATTTGATCTAGAATTATTTAATGCCTGTTTAATTGCATAAATTTGGGTTTCAGATTTATTTGTTTCTGAATGCTAAATGAGCAAGAGAAACAGTAACAGTTGAGAAACCTTTCACAGTATTATAGATTTGTGAAGCTGTAATAGCTTGGATTTCAGTTGAAAATGCCCTCTAGATAAATTAGATGAGGTGCTACAACTGAAAACTGCTCTCGCTCAAATTGATAAGTGATTTAGTTTGACTGTCATTGAGCAGCCAGGGGACTAATCTGTGTACTTACAATATTTAATTCTCTGCTCTCTGTTACTATTTGACTAAATTATAAACCTACAAATGAAGTTGGAGAACAGATTTTATATGCCATTACTAATCCTTGTAAAAGAAAGGCACAATTGGTTGAATGAAAATGGGGCAGCACAGTGGTAAGCACTGCTGCCTCACAGCGCTAGAGACCTGGGTTCAATTCCAGCCTGGGGTGGCTGTCTGGGTGGAGTTTACACGTTCTCCCTGTGTCTGGGTGGGTTTCCTCTGCGTGCTCCGGTTTCCTTCCACAGTCCAAAGATGTGCAGGTCAGGTGAATTGGCCATGCTAAATTGCCCGTAGTGTTAGGTGAAGTGGTAAATGGAGGGAATGGGTCTGGGAGGGTTGCTCTTCGGAGGGTCGGTGTGGACTTGTTGGGCCGAAGGGCCTGTTTCCACACTAAGTAATCTAAAAAAATTGTTTCTCATGCTTTTAATGAGATTCTGATCTTTAATGCTTTGGTAACTATTTTGTAGAGATTTACGGAGTTTGATTATTTGGTTGGAAATAATAGTTTATAAGATATAAGAAGAAATATAATTTGGAGATTTACTTAATCCATTTTTGTTCATCTGCTTCTTTGAACCAAAGCCAGAGAACTTGCTCCTCGCTAGTAAATTGAAAGGAGCTGCTGTGAAATTGGCTGATTTTGGTTTGGCAATTGAAGTCCAAGGAGACCAGCAAGCATGGTTTGGTGAGTAAAATGTATTTTTCATTACTTTTGCCTTAATGTTGTTTAAGAAATGAAGTTAAATGTTAAGACATTATTTAAAGAAACTTTGAGGGTCTTCCTAATGAAAATTATTTTGACTTCTGATAAAGCAACTTTGGATAGCTGGGATAATCCCCTTTTTCTGTCCAAGGGCCATTTTGTAAAGTACCCAATGCAGCTGTCAGTGATCCTTACATAGCAGTTCCCAAGCCAAGTGACTGTGCACATTGTTCTCCTCTTCTGGATAGAAGGGCAATGCAGAAATGCCAAAATAGAGGAGTGAGATACTATTTTGGGAAAGTGTTATGGACCAGACCAAACCCCCTCAAAACATATCAAACAGATAGCCTAGACCCTAACTGTTATGTTATTTAAAGGCAAACGTCAGCTGCTATGTTCCAGATGTGATTTTGATTGGTCAAGCTAATAAGCATTAAGGAAATTTGAACTCCATAGATAACATACAAGTAAAAAAACAATTGGCATTACTTTAATTCTATCCATGTACTTAATACAATACATTTTAACAACTACTCATCTATTGTTCCAATATAGCAGCATCCCATGAACACACACTTGGCAAGGCAATTTCAGCAAATCCATGTTATTCTCTCATGCAGTCTAGCAGAACAAAGTACCAAAAGAAATAGTCTAGCGGTAGAGAGAAACCTCCGGCATTTTGCAGTAACAGAGGAAGTGCTGTACCTTGCAGCTTGTCCAAAACCCAAACTTCAAAAACCAAAAGCAAAAACTTCAACCTGGGTCTCTGAGAGTCTGACTCCACCCATTCATCCTTTCTTTTTAACCTGTTACTTACTCTGCTTTCCCTGGAGTAGACACCTTGTCACTAATCCTTGTTTTCAAGAGAAACAGGACACGCACAACTCTTCACAAAAAAGGTCAGCTAATATGAAAGATTACAACGCATCTCCTGGCCCCCAGATGCTGCCTTTCCTGTGGAAGTAATATAAAATGACAAGAATATTGTCTGACCAGCCAGAAGAAATGTACAACAAATTTAGGCTCTCTATTATTTGGCTTTGATCAAAAGAGTGAGGTGGAATATATTAGCCCTTAAGTATCTGTCCTAATTTTCAATTCTCATGAAAATCGAAACAAGGGTTAGAAGGTGACTGAATTGATACCACCCATTTTACATGATTGTTCTATGACATAATTACCCCCATAGTATCTGAACTGGAGTAGGCTTTGGATCCAACTTGACTCCATTATTCTTAAGTGTTGTACGTTATAATAATGTGTATGTTGCAGCTGTCAGTTAAAAGTAATTGTCAAGGAAAGCAAATGAAATAATTTTATGGATCAATTCATTTGTTCTGTGTGTCTCATTTGCAAACTGGATGCTAATACTTTTAAATTTTATCACAGATAAATGAGAAATGTTTTCCTTCTTTCTAATTTAAAATGTCAATTTAGTTTTCCCATAATATAAAATCTGGGTCAGTAGTTTGGAATAAATCCCTTCCTTTTTCTGCATCATAGTACTCAGATATTAAAGAGAGAAATCCAACCATTTAATGCAAAGCTGTTTTTCATACTAAGACATGATTTATTTGAAATCAACTTCCATGCTGATAATGCTGTATTAATCCAAAGGTTTTGCGGGCACACCTGGGTACCTCTCCCCTGAAGTATTAAGGAAAGATCCGTATGGAAAGCCAGTGGACATGTGGGCTTGTGGTAAGTTAAATACATGGTTTTTGATTCATTATATCAGATATAGAGGGCATTTTAGCCAACTTGTTAATCTGCTCATCAGATATAATGAAACATTATCAGATCAAATACATATATTAATACTTCTTATAAGTAACCAAACATACACTTACTGGTAGGAATCTTTTATTGATATTGTAAAACAGGAACCCTTGATACTTCCCGCTTCCATCACACGAGCACTGAAGCCCATTGTAGCATTTTCTCTGTGCAATAGTCAAAATCAAGCATAAACCAGCAAGTATACCTGGGTATGTTGATGTGTTTCCCATGCTTAATATTTGGAGACAGGTGTTGCTTAGCTCAGTTGGCTATATGGCTAGTTTGCCAGAGTGATACCAATAGTGTGGGTTCAATTCCTGCACTGACTGAGAGAACCAAGAAGGACCCACCTTCTCCATCTCTCCCCTTGCCTGAAGTGTGGTGACTCAGGTTAAACCACCACCAGCCCAGTTTCTCTAATGAGAGAGCAGGGCTATAGTCCTCTGGGACTATCGCAGCTTTACTTTTTATCAATTTGGGGGCAGTTCAAACTGTGGGCAACCCCACAACTATCACTTTTCATGACTGAAACTTGATTCCAATTTTTCCTGCCTCATACCTTCTTCCCTTTCAAAATTTTATGCATCTAATTAGAACGCCTCTCTAAACGTAGACTTTTTTTTCTCCAATCACTGCTTTTTATCATCTTGCTTTCCATCTTAAAGTGCATTGTGATGTTGTTGGGAATTGTAAAATAAAATAACATATCTGGATGATTTACCACATGTGACTTTTTGGAACTCAAGTCAAAAGGATGTTTATAAAAATGATTTTGAAAAGAAAAGTGTTTAAAATAAATGTGAGATTTCTTCATAGAAAATGCAGCTGTTTGTTTGGCAATTAAAGACTGAGGGTTGGGTTTTGCCTAGGAATGGCCCCTGAACTGTGAAGTTGCTTTGTTTTCAACCAAAGTGTAGGACTGTAAAGCTGGAAATAGCAAATTCTGTCTCTCCTGAAAAATGGCAGTTGGGAAAAAACTGGCTAGAACGAAGTGATCTGTCAGTAAGAGAAAAGTCATGAAAGCAAAACCAACTAAAATGCTTTCTGTCTTTGAAGTAAGTGGGAAAGTGAAACTGAGAGCATTTCAGATATCAGGGTTCTTAACTGTATCTGATTTGCATCTGACATCTGGTCTGAAGATCTTCTATTGCTTTACAACCAACAGCAACTTGATCCTGTCAACAGGAATCCAAAAGAACTATGAGACATCAACTCATTCTACCCTTATAGTTTGGTCTCTAGATTCACAAAGTGTTTTTTCTCTTTTTTTTCAAATCTATAACACTCTGCAGGGCTGTGTCACCTTTTGTCTATATATGATATTGTGTGCCGGAATTAAGGAGGATATAGTTTAATTCCATATAGTAAGTTAATTTTTAAAAATTGCCATTTGTTAAAAGAATAAGTTTGTTCTCAATGAGCAAGTTATTTTTGAATTTATTGAGGGATCCCTGTGAAAGTCTCTTTAATTCAGGACAGCAATGTTAAAGAGAAACAAATTGACTATTTTGAAGGCAAAGTAGACATTTGCAATTTTGATGTGACTTGTACAGCAGTGGGGCTTGACTTCCTGTGCACTGCTCTCGTCAGAGTTCTTTTTAATGTTAAATGTCTGTTTGACCTGCATAAACCTTGCTAATTGTCTTTCGTCATGGCAAACTGACCAACATACTTACCAAAAACAAGTATGGAAAATTACAGCAAAGCAATGTGGAAAAACCAGGCTGAAACGTTTGTGTTCACCTTTAGCTAGAAATGTTAGGTCGATGTTCCATCTCAGCGCCCTCCTGAAGTCCCCTGCATCGTAGTTTCCAGAGTTCAGGCAATTTGATTCACTCCATGTGATATCAAGCAATGGCTGAAATCACTAAATACTCTTAAGACTACGGGCCTTAGTACTGCAGTGTTAGTATTGAGAATGTGTGTTTCAAAGCTTGCCATGAATGCAATCAAGCTGCCCCAGTTTCATGACAAGAAGAGCATCAATTCATCAATGTAGAAGGTTGCCAAGTTATGCTCAGTCCACAAAAAGCAGGGCTAGTTTAACACCACCAATTGCTATCCTGCCAGTCTCTTCTTGATTATCAACAAAGTGATACAAGGGGTCATTGACAATACGATCAAACAGCACTTACAAAGTAACAGCCTGCTCACTGACTCGATGTTTGGGTTCTGCCAGGGCAAGTCAAGACCTCATTACAGTCTTGTTCCAAACATGAACAGAAGTATTGAATTCCAGAGATAAGGTGAGAGTGCACTTGACATCAATAATTTGACCAAATAGCGTATCAAGGAGCCCAAGCAAAACTGGAGTCAGTGGGAATCAGGCAGGAAATACACTGCTGTTTGGAGTTACAAATAACCCGAAGCAAGATTTTGTGGTTGTTGGAGACCAATCATCTCAGTCCCAGAACATCATTTTAGGACTTCCTCAACGTAAACTCAGACACTGAGTCCAACCATCTTCAGTTGTTTTATTGATGACATTTCCTCCCTCATAAGATCAGTTATGGGGATGCTAGCTGATGATTATAGAGTTTTCAGTATCATTGTTGATATTGCAAGGAGTGAAGCAGCCCATATGCAACAAGACCTGGACAGTGTGCAGGTTTGGACTGACAAGTAACGAGTAAGATTGGCATTGTATATGCCCAGAATGTCGATTCTCCTGTTCCTTGGATGCTGCCTGACCTGTTGTACTTTTCCAGCACTACACTCTCGACTCTGATATTCAGCATCTGCAGTCCGCACTTTCTCCATCGTATGTGCAACAGTTAATGACAGATTCCAACAAGAGAGAACCTGACCGTCTTCCCTTCCTGCCATTCAGAGGCATTATTATCACAGAATTTCCCAATACCAAATCCTGGTGGTTGCCATTGAACAGAAATGGAACTGGACCAGCCATGTAAATAACATTGCTATAAGAGCAAACCAGAGGTTGGGTTTCCTGTAGCAATTATTTTGCGGCCTGCCCCAGTACAACATTTGAAAGGCACAAATCTGAAGTGTAATTGCATTGCCTGGATAAGGGCAGCCCCAACAACACTAAAGAACCTTGATACCATCTAGGACAATGTAGGCTGCTTGATTGCACTTCATTCACCACCTTCAATATTCACACTCTTCACCACAGATGCAATGTTGCAACTGTGTGGCAACAAGATGCATCATGGTAACTCTCAAAGGCTCCTTCGACAATGCCTTCCAAACACCCATCTAAAAGGGAAAGTACAGCAGTACATTGGAAACACCGCCACCTGAAAGTTCCCTTCCAAACCATGTACCATCCTGACTTGGAACTCTATTTCTTTCTTTCAGTGTCAATGAGTCAAAATCTGGGGTACTTCCTCCCTTGCCAGTTGATGGAGGTCAACTCTAAAACCATGCTCTGTAAAATAAAAATAATTTCTGTTACGTTTTGATTGCTTCTTTTGCCAATTACCTTAAGCTGATGTTCTCTCATTCTTGATGCTACCACCAGCAGGACCAGCTTCTCCCTATCTGCTTTAACCGGAGCCCCTCATGATTTTGAAAAGTCCCATCAAAGCTCTTCTCAACTTTCCTAACTTTTCCAATCCCATCAAGTAATTAAAGTTTCTCTCACACCATTATTCTGATACTGTCTGTACTGTTTGTTATTCAGAAGTATAAAACTTACTTTTTCAGTATCAAGTCTCCCTCCCTCCCTCCCTCCCTCCCTCCCTTCCTTTCCTTTTTTTCCTTTCCTTTTTTTCCTTTCCTTTTTTTCCTTTCCTTTTTTTCCTTTTTTTTCTTTCCTTTTTTTTCCTTTCCTTTTTTTTCCTTTCCTTTGTTTTCTTTTCCTTTTTTTTCTTTTCCTTTTTTCCTCTCCCTTCCCTCGCTCTACGTATTCTTGAATCAGCGGCCACCGATATCTTCAACGTTTAGAACTGTGTGTCGCAGCGTTAATATTCATTTCAAAGTCATTTAGATCTGAAGATTTTTCAATATGCCACATGTGGCTTTAATCATTGACCTCTATGAGTATAGATTAAGGTATAGCTTCAGAATTTTAGAATACTTCAGTCACAATTACAAGTTAGAATCAAGGTGCTTAAGTTCCTTAATTGGGAGATATACAAAAATGATTGTAACACGAATTCTTGGATAGAATTTACAGTTAGCAACTGTAACTGTATCCTTTACTTGTCCTACATTACAGTTGCAGCAAGAAAACTGCTGCACTTCAGGACATTATAGGACCTGAACTAGTTTTGCACTAACTTATTTTCTACTTCTGTATCAGAATACCTTGGGGTTATCTATGTTAATTTTTCACTTGCTGTTCCTTCACTCATTCCATAGTTTTTCAGTCAGAACTCCCAGTCATATTGTCTTGCCACATTTTGTGGTGTTCCCAACTAGGATTGTGAAATAGGTAGTGCCCACCTTCTGGTTAATGTAGATAATCAAAGTGCTGTGGAAATTTTATTTGCATTGGTGTAGCATGTACATATGAGTGAAATTTTTCATTTTTCTATTTTCCTAAAGCCCCTACATTTCCTGAAGCGACTTTAATCTTCCCACTAATCAGCAGCTTCAGAATGGCAATGAACGTAAGAGTAAAGCTCAATACTTGATTAAGCAAATTTAAGAAGCTATTTTCCGAGGATGCTAATTTATTAAGTCCTGCTTTTAAAGCTGTTCAACTCATGCTGGAAGCCCTAAAGCTCAAATGAAATTATTTTTATGTATTCAAGTAAAACTAAATCAGTTTCCACTCCTATTTCATAATCAAAAGTTAGATCAGAGTGTAATCATTTCAGCAAGTAATGTTCTTAAATTTGTGATAATTAATTTAGCATGTAGTCTTGTTAAATGTCACACTATTTACACAATCCGTTCTATCTCGAATAATGTTTAATTGCTTATTTTATAATCGCTTCATTTCATTTCCACTGTTTGAATTCATTGTTTAGGTGGTGTGCAAGCTGAATATTTACATTTATAACCTTGAATTATTAGAACTGCTGACTTCTCCTACTGGGTCTCTCTGTTTCAACTCAATTTTGAAAGGCAGAGATTTTTAGTCTTGCCTGTGCTGATAAAGCCCTTATTTTGTTTGCAAGAAACATGTTATGAAATCTTCGATCTAGGCTTGAAAATCTATGTTTCTTGAAAACTAAAAGGTAAGTTATTTCAGATGAAGGCTGTTCAGAAACAGACTTTTTAGCTCCCAGTAACTGCTGGTTTCAGTGCACAGTGGGGATGCTGGAAAGATCTGAAGATTAGTAATAGACTATATGTACTCTCCACCCTAAAATACTTTGAGAAGGTGACATCAGTAATTGCGCTAAAATATTTTGTTTGGGAAGTTATATCTGTCTCTGTTTTTTAGAATTAGTTATTGCAGTCTTAACATGTCAGACAGCTTATTTGCGTCAGCCACACAAATGCAGTATTCAGTATTGAGTATTCATTTAATTTGAACAGGTGTTATTCTGTACATACTGCTGGTTGGTTACCCTCCTTTCTGGGATGAAGATCAACACAGGCTGTACCAGCAGATCAAGGCTGGTGCTTATGATGTGAGTACATTGAATAGCTCATGCTAACTCTTTCCAAGCGATTGAAATGTTTTATATCGATACATGAAAGGATTTTTATCCTCTGACCTTTGGGCAGAAATGTGTTATTCATCACTTTTTATAATGAAGATCAATTTTGAAATGAATACCAGCTAAAATTATACCTTTCCATTTGGATTGCTTTTCCCCATTCTGCAAAACATGCAACCTAATATTGTAGCCAACCATCTTTTTATCTGCTGCCTAACACCGAACCTGGTGGATAGGTTTCCACCACCCAGTGATCTAGAATATCTTCTGCCAAATCTAAACTTTCAGTGCTCCTAATGATACTGGCATGATCACATCCGGAGCAAGGTTGTGATACTCAGCAAGTGTGTAATGTTATAATCAGTTTAACTTGCAGGTTGATCAAGAAGTAAGTTACTTAGATGAACAATTTGCTAACATCTCTGAAAATCTGGCATTCCAAGAAATAGTAGATTGAAAGAAAACAAAGGTCTTACCTAAAAGGCTGGATTATATTGATGTGCAACACTTAGCTAATTGGATTCAAATTGTTTTTTGTTTTCAGTCCCTATAAGAACTAGAGGTAGATTGGTCTTGTGTAAGGTTAATTCTTAGTATGACGGTTCACGCAAACATAACTTTCAGCCTCTTAAGTTGGGAGACATTTTGGCAGCATCTTACCAGAGGCAGATTTGGAGAGGAAATCAAGTATCCATCTTCTTTATTTATACTTGATTTAGAAATTATTTGAGCATTTTGTTGAAATAATCTTAATGATTTTCAATTTATATTTCTTTTATAGCAAAAAAAATGCACTTGTGGTTATTAAACAATCTGACCCTATAGTTGTGTTAATGTGCATTGCACATCTATTTCCACTGGTAAATTTTGTGTTGCTGACAATCATTTAATTAACTCTATATTGTTTTACTTGTAGTTCCCATCACCAGAGTGGGATACAGTGACTCCAGAAGCTAAGGATCTTATCAACAAAATGTTAACAATAAATCCTGCCAAACGAATCACAGCCTCAGAAGCCCTGAAACATCCATGGATTTGTGTAAGTTGCTGCCTTTTTTGCATCAATAACACATACTTAATGCATTATTATTGATGGTTCGTTACTTAGCAAATATGTAAAGCTCTGGGATCATCATTTGGAAGCACAGTCTTAAATAATGAATGTGTGGAGTTAGCAGTTTAAAAAATTCTATTACTGTTAAAGAACTTTCCTTTATGGAGTCCTCAGCCTTCCCCCAAGCACTTCAAAAGTAATGAATTAGTTTTGAAGTGAGCTACTTTTACAATGCAGGGAATGTGACTATCAATTTGCAGACAGCAAAGTTTCTATAATGCAATCAGATAATTGATCAAATAATCTATTTTTTGTGGGGTTAGTTCAAATATATTGACCAAGGCACACAGCTCATTTGATCATCAAAAAGTGCCAGACAAGCTTTTATATACACATGAAGGCCAAATAACTTCAGTTTATTGTCTCCAGAAGGGCAGCATTCTCTCAGTATACGATTGAAGTTTCAGTTAGTGTTGGAGGAGGTGCAGGTTGAGAACTTCTGCGAAGAGTTGTTCTACATACTTGAGTGTTTGGCCAGTCCAGATCTGTGCGTGGCTTATTATTTGTTTCCCAAGGTGAAGGAGCAGAGAACCAAATTCACAGAACACAGCCTTTGAGTGGATGATACATGATGAAAAGTGGCTCAGTCGTTGGCACTGCTGCCTCACAGCACCAGGGTCCTGGGTTCAATTCCTGCCTCAGGATGACTGTCTGTATGGAGTTTGTATTTTATCCCTGTGTCTGTGTGGGCTTCCACCAGCTGCTCTGATTTCCTCTCATAGTCCAAAAACGTGCAGGTTAGATGGATTGGCCATGCTAAAATGTCCATAGTGTCCAAGGATGTGTAGGCTGGATGGGTTAGCTATGAAAAATGTAGAGTTACATGGTAGGGGGTTGGGTCTGAGTGGAATGCTCTTTGCCAGGTCGGTGTGGACTCAATGGGCTGATGGGCATGCTACCACAATGGTTTCTATGTGGGGATTCTATGTCATGTTCCTGTGTATAAAATTCAGCCTCTTTAAATTATACATTCTAGATCTCCTAGCCTAAAGATCCAACCCCTTCATACCAAAAATTAATAACTCTTTACTAACATTTGAGCTGTTTGTGCAAAACAAAATCAAAATTCAGCTCTGCAGCAAATACCTTGCAATTTGCTGTTTCTGTCCTGCTAAACCTTCCAGGTCTGAAAAATGATTGCTGAGGCAGAAATGCTACTCCTGCATTGGTTTGAATACAGCCATCTGATAACTTCTGTAATATTGAAGGTTCAAACAGTTGGAATGCAAACAAGAGTAAAAAATCAATGGTCTGATTAAAGGAATTTGCAGGTTGAGTGGACCCACTGGTAATATTTTGTACATCTAATCATATTACCTTATGTTTATATATCTCCGATGCATTTTTTAAATCAAAAATATTGATGTCCCAGCCTCTGCATTTTGAAGGATGGCTAAATGCTCAAGTGAGGGACGGTATTGGTTGTTGTTTGTTCCAGGATTACAAGACTGTGGGCTTAACATTAGAAAGGGAATCTGGTGTTGAAAATAACAGAATTAATTTACAGGACTATAGAAGGTACCAGGAGATAAATATTTTTAATTGCAAAGCATTTAACTCCAGGCAAATTGTACTAATAGTAAACAAATTTTATGACATTAATATTTTGACAGTCAGTTTTCCCTTCATTGATTTTCCTAAAAAATGTGGTATAATTCTCTACATTCAGTAAATGTTGAAGAATTTGTAGAAATCTTGCTTGGATTTCCATATTAAGCAAAACCTTGTACTTTTAAGTGGTTTGTTTTCTTGCAAAATCGCACGAGTAAGTGGTACTGAAAGAGAAATAAAAACAGGATTATGACATCAAATTAACTTGGGTTTTTTTGGCCATCCATATCTGGACTGATTGTCGTTGACATTTTTTCAAAACTTAATTGCAAATTTGACTCTGACAGTTTGTCTGAAACTGGCCACAGCTATTTCTGTTGCTTTTGCCAAGTATGAGCATCATTAGTAATAGTTGAGGAAGGTGGTGCAGACTCTTTAGACAGAGTGCAAGCATCACTGAGCCCAATTAGCTATCTGTGTATTTCTTGAATTATTCAGTAGATATTTTAAAAGTACCTAAAGAGAGGTAATTAGATACAAATTGTTGTGGGTGTTTTTAAAAAGAAAACTTGTATTACATGTCAGAACTTATGCAAACAGTGATACTTTCTTTTTTTTGTTTTTACTTTGCAGCAACGATCAACTGTTGCTTCTTGTATGCATAGACAAGAGACTGTGGAATGCCTGAAGAAATTCAACGCTAGAAGGAAACTGAAGGTCAGATATTATTTCACACTCTCCCCTAAACCTGAAGACATAATCCTCAATCTGCTTTTAGATTTCCATACAAAATACAGCATTTTATGTGTGGAGTTCAAATAGGAAAACATTGGTGCAAGTACCATGTGAGATTATATCGTTGGGGTGGGTGGGGGGAGGTTTGGGTGGAGGAAGGTTTGGTGAAGAAGAACAAGTTTACTAGTCAGTATGTATTGCTGCCGCAACATGAAATATTCCGTAAGGTTATATCAAGTATGCATTTGCAAATTTAAACTCCGTTTCCCCTGTTCTCTGTCATTCTTCGCACTCATCACAAAGAGCTGGTTTCACATTCAAGCCTGCTAACATTATGCTGTTAGATTTGCTACAGGCAAAAGATATGTCTGTATCTAACCAAAACTACCTTGAGATGCAGAGGGATAGATGCAGAGTTCCAATTGCAAGAAGTGCCAGCACAAGGTTTACAAGCAGAGGGTCAGCTCCCTTGACATGGTCAAGAATCCCAGCACTGGAGGGCCATCGCCAAGGAGTGTGTGCTCTTCTCACCTGCAACACAAGTCAGCAGAGAGTAGTGAGCATTAGCAATGGCTTGCTGCATGTGTGAGCTTCTCAAATAGGGATTTGAGGTGACCGGTGGGAGAAGAATAAGTACAGCAAGAAGATTTCTTCTGAGGAGTGCTCTGCAGGATAATGCTGGATAAGTCAGAGAATAGCAATGGCATCAGAGAGTGTCATTCCAAGTGTATTTCCTAAATCCTTGAGGTTCTCTGCCTTGTTATTGGTATTGCCATTTTGTCAGGGACTAAGGTGAGAAGTCTATCTAAAGACTCGGCAGATGGATTTTGTTAGGCTAAGTGAATAGACAAGTAGTCACAGAATATTTTTTGCATATACCCTCATGAACGTGTGTAGGAAATTGACAGGTTACTTTGTCAAGGTGTACTCCATGCAAGTTAGGTGATTTTCGTGTTTTCTGTACAGACAGGGTTTTTTTGAGTCATGCCTAGGTATGTATCTGGGAAGTCATTAAAATGTAAATGGATCATTTAGAGATATTACATCAAGGAGACATCAGAATTCACTAGAATGGCCAGGTGAGTTATTGTCTAAATTTCTACAGAAACTGACAAGCAACAGTTGCCTAGACTTGATGCCTAGTTGAAGTTCCCCAAAGGTTGGTGTGAAGCAAAGAAAGATACTTTATCTGAAAAAGGTGCAAATGTCTGTCATTTATCCTCCATTGTGTGACAATTGTTTAGCCCATCAGACCATTTATGTATGCAATAGGAGCACCCACACTGTGGTCAGACGATAGAAATTGGTTTGTGATAGCAAGCAACTCATTCAGGGCAGCTTATTCTCTTAAAAAGACACATGGAGAAAATGTGGTACCCAGGAAAAGAATACACTTGCCTTAGGATTCACAACAGAAAATGAAATTTGCTTTCAGCTGCAGATTGTCACTTGGGGTAGGACCACAATGTGTATTGGAAAAGCCAGTGATCTGGCTTCACTGCTCTCTGGGGTAAAGACTTCCAAAGACACTCAACCTTCCGAGAGAAAAACATTTTCCTTGTTTCCATTTTAAATGGAAGATCCTCTAATTTTAAACTGTGTCCCGTAGTCCCCATCCTTCCACAAGAGGAAACATCCTTCCAGCATCCACTCTGTCTGTTCCCCTCAGGATCTGAGAAGATCACTTCTTATTGTGGGGAACGTTTGTAAGCAGCAGCCTGGCAGGAGTCAGACACAAAAAATAATAACCAAAGACATTATGACAGGCACAGACTAGCTGCCCTTGTCTTGAGTTCCCTATTGTAGCTGCAACAGTTAGCAGATTTCAATCACCAATCTTTTTGCAAAGAGTGATCCTGAACGTTATTGAAGGAAGAGAATTGCTGCCTAATGACCTTTTAGGAATATGACCCCTAGCTGAGAACCAATCTCTGATTGGCTGCTTATGCTTTTCTAAAGAGTTCTGAGGCTGAAGTGCTAGCGTGTGCCTAGTAGGGAGCCTCCACTGACTACACGACTGCAGCAGTTTACTGGCAGTCTGCTATCACCTTGAATGATATTCTGACATTTTGCTGCTTCCCATGACAAGAATGCAGTGCTTCCCATGCAATCTGTGACCTTTATCTCAGTCCATGTGATGCTACTAGCTGGGGCTACTGTTTCTGCTTGTGAAGATGATTCTCCAATTTTGCCTGCACAAAGATCGAATAATTGTGAGGAAATCTAGAAATTACATGTGTGGCAAGTGGCATAGGACAACTGAAATAACACACACAAGGATATCAGTCTTTAACAGTGAATTGAAACAGTTTTAAGGTTGTTTGTATAAGTAATTGTTAAGAGCACTGGGTAGCCATGGTATAAGATTCCAACTTAGAGTCCCTCCTGAAAAGAATGCATTGTGCAAAGTTACTTATGAAATATTTCAAAATGCCACCAAAGGTGGCAAAGAAGGCAAAGCGCAATACTGCTCTGCTACCTTCCCTGCACTGATAGATGTATTGACCTTCTTATAGCACTGGTACACAATCTTGTAAGTGAATGTTGGCATCCACTACCTTCCTTCAGATGGCATGAGGGGCTTTTCTGTCAACAATACTCAGAAGTCTCTGTTGGTCCCCTGCCAATTTCTTTGGCAAAATTTTACAGACCTCATTTTCAAAATTGGCATCTTCATCTCTGCCTGTGACTTCCACCATGCTGCTTTGTTCAGTTGTGTGCATCAGTTGCTCTCGTCTTAAACATTTTGGAGAAATATCAGAAACAAGGATTAATTAGACACAGTCAGTTGGAAAGCAAGGAGGCATGCCATTCACTGCTCCTTTATTTCTGATTAGCCCCGAGTGTGTTGCTCAGTTGTACAGATGGAACTTTGTTTAAAGACTGCTATCCACCTTATCAAGTTGTACTTGGCTCGCAGTGATTTACACTAATAAATGACCCATTGGAGAGATAAATGAGACTTCTGTGTAAATATCACCTGTATGCACTCATCATTTTCCATTTGTGGAAAAGTTATACAACACATCACTTGTTAAATGCACTTCATTGAATTTGGTAAGCTACTAAAAATATTGCATGATCAAGGCTTATACTGACAGGAAAAATCAGTCACCTGCCTGTTGAGCTGTATCCAAACGATGATTTGGAGAATTGCCAGAATTTGTTTTTCATTTTTATTTTCTTTAACTATTTCAGGGGGCCATTCTCACAACAATGCTGGCCACAAGAAACTTCTCGGGTATGTGTTCAGGTTGTGTTGTCTGTATATCCTCTGGGTCTATATATAAATGTGCAAATACCTTAAAATTTGCTTCAGTGCAGATATGAAATTTTATGGATTAGTAGGACCACTAATTTTGAAATTATCAATGATGGATTACTTATTAATTATGTAACAATTCTGTGTGGTAATTGACATTTTTGTCAATTGCCACATTTTCAATGTCAATTTGATCCTTGTATTAATAAGCTTTTTTTTATATAATAGTCAGTATTACAAGGAATTTCAAGGAATTGAAATCTTTTGATCTTGCATTAGAAATAAACATTGTGCATTTGACCGAAGAGATCAGAGAGTCAGAGTTTCCAACCCTAACCAATTTTACCCAGGGGCTCAAATGTTTCAACAGACTAATGGATTTCTGGGTTTTCGGCTAAGAATGCAAAATGAACAATTTATGATGATCAATTTTAAAGTATACACAATCAATTAGGACAGTTTTACGTCCATTTTGAAAGAAAATGAAGTCACCTTTGTCGCCTTTTTCAGAACTTAAGTTTCTGATGCCAATAACTGTTATCATTGCTCATGATGTCTTTCATATCATTAGATAGCCAGAACCAAAAAATCAAGGTAATGAGAAAGTGAGAGAAATTATTTGAGATAGAAACAGCAAAATATAATGTTGGGTTCCTGTGTGAAGGAGCTAAGTTTCGAAAATTTGTGGAAACTGGGCTACAACTGGACTACAGTAGGTAGTGATGAGTCATGCGATGTGACAGAATTGGTCTACTTCCATGGCAGATTGCATTCGACATTATTTTAGTACAAGATTCAGGGAAGCGAAGGGTGGATAATTACTATTACAATTGCCCTTAATAAAGCAGAATGTGCCGTTTTAGCTGCAGTGGTAAAGGCACCAACATGATCGGTTGAAATAATCACAGGATGTAATGTGCTGCTAAAGTCGACTTCTGAAAGGCAATTGTTGAAGAATCCACACAGGAATTTTTAACAAAAATAATAGCACAGATTTGGGGGAGTTCTTATGATCTCAATATTTGTTTGGGGGTTAGGAACTGAAGCATAGACCAAAAGTAAAGATGCCCCGTAGTGAGATATGATGAGCGGTGTCACCCAGGCATCAAAACTGGCGTTCCAGTCTTTCATCCATTTACTTCACTGAAGGAATGTCCAAGTTTGCTTTAAGCTTAGTATCAGTAGCAAATGTAGAAGATGTGGTCTATTCTGTGGGAAGAAAGCAAAAAATAATGAGTGGAGAGGGAGACCAATAGAATGGGGAAAACTAGAATTCAGTGTGAAAGGTAATCCATTTTGAATATGGGATGGACCAGTCAAATTATCACAAACAGCAAACAACGTCAAGAAACCAGCTGCTAGTGTGGCGCAAAGCAGTTTGAGTCTCCTTGTATATAAATCATTAAAATGCGTAAACACGAAAAGTAATCAAAAGCAAGTGGAACATTACATTCCAACCCATTGAGCTTTCATGCAAAGGAGAGGAATTGGTGTCTCGGTTGCACGTAGCCTTGGTGAAAGCATCTGGTGAACTACCATAGTTCTTCTACCTACTGGGCTTAAAGTAATTCACAGCTTGAAGAGTTAATTTGTGAAGAATGGTTGCATAAAACATAGTTCACATTTGCTTGTGTTTAAATGACTGAGAACTGATCCAGTTGTCATCTTTAAGTTGCCCTAAAACAATCATGAAAGCTGCAGAGAAACTGCTCCCTCTGGTGGAAGTCCAGAGCAAGAGGACACAACCTTGAATTTGGAGATGGATCATCACATTTATTTCATCACATAAAGGCAAATGGAAATTCTAGAATTTTCTTCCAAGGGCTGTGGATGCTGAGTCGGTTGAAATTCATAAAAATAAGAGTGAAAGATTTTTAAAATTAGGAATATTTATATTAAAGACTGATTTAATGAATTTAAAATACACATCAGCCATAATTTAGTTCACTTGTAGCCGCACACTTTAACAATGAATGATCTACTTATGATCCAGTGGTCCAGTAATTTTACTCTTATGACAAATTGGGTGAATGACTATTTTATTGTTTGATTTGGTTAGCACAGAAAAATTTGTGGACCAGTTAGGGAAAGTTCTGATACAAACATGGCAAATATGTTGAGTAAAATGGCATTGAATATGTATGCAGATTATCCCAATCTTTTGCCTTAGCTTTGAAATATTGGCAAAATCCTTGAAGAAATGGCACAATTACTTAAAATCTTTTTTGATTTCCTATGAATCTCAATTTTACCTAATGCTATAGTTACTGCAGGAGAATGGAGGAATGTATGGGCCGTGGTCTTAAGCAGTATTGAACACACTAAATACAAATTAATGAAATTTATCCCATTGGTAGTACAAGCAAAGATTGTTTCAATTGTAACTTTATTTCAAAATAAAATGCTGTAATATTGCTAAATTTTAAGCATTGATCTGAATGCAATGTCCTCATTTAAATCGATTTGCAAATCAAACATAAGTTTCTGGAAAAACATGAATTTCGACTCTTTTAAAAGATGATATTTTTTCTCTATTGATCAAACAAAATCTGATGATAATTTCCTAATTCTGTCGGCCTGATTAGTTTAAGCAAATACCAACGACTACACAAAAGAGATAATATTGCAGCTGGTCTTGATCATTAGATATGCTAATAGCAGCTGGAGGAAGTATATGTTTACTAATCCCTCGATTTTGTTAATATCTTGTCTGATTTTGGTTGAAACTATTGTGTAAGTTGGTTCCAGATAAAAGTCCCATTTCTTTTGTAGGTTTTACACATTTGATGTGTATTTGTGTCGGGAAATCTTGAGAAAATTGTGACCTAATCAAACACGTTTGTTTCTGTTCCTCTTTGTTTTGTTTTGTTTCATTTTGTACCCTTTTCCACTTTATTTGGGACGTGTTCCCTGTAAGGTAAGACCCTAAGCCACTAATCGGGCATTTTTGCAACTCGAAGCAATCACTGCCTGATTGATTGATTAATAATCTATGCTTGCTATGTGAATTTATAATTTTCTTTTGCCTGCTGTCTATAAAATTGCTTTGGGTTTTTTCTGCTGAATGATTGCTTTCAACTGCAACAAAATTAGTTTTGGCTTGCAGCAGCTCTTTAACTATTATTACTGGTGCAGCAGCAAGTTAAAACTGCATTGGTTTTGCCAAAGGAACATGCTTGTGGCTTTTGGAAATATGTGTTTAATTTTTTTTTTATTAACTTACAGCAGCAAAGAGCTTGATGAATAAGAAGACTGATGGGGTTAAGGTAAGTTTGTTGTCACATAGTAATGTTTTGTTTTATTCTTGTGATTGTGTATTTTTCCACTCTGTTATTCCTCTGCCTTTTTATCGCTATTGACAAACATGCAGGCCCATGTAGCTTCCACAAAAATAGCTTCCAAGCCTGCGCACCAATGTAAGTTTATTTTTAACTGACTCTTTGCTTGCAGACAAGGAGCCAAATAGCACTGAGGGAAGTTATACACCCATTCTGCTGCTTACTGCCAACATCAGCTTCAGAAAATTCTCCTGAGTTACAAAACAAAATTGCCAATCTTTTTCGATGGATTTAAGAAATAGCAAATATAATTATATACCTTAAGTTATTGACCTAACCAGTTCCGCTTATTGGCAATTTAACTTCATTAAAATTAGCTTCCAAAGACTTTTCCTGGAATTTTTGCAATTCACTTAGTTATCCTCTAATTTATTTGGTTTCTGTATTTCCAAACATGGGAAAGTATGCTGACCAATTAGCTGAAAACTAGAATTGGCTAAATATATACAAAAACATGATCACAAACATACATAATCTTTTGCACCATCGAGAGAATCAGCACGAAAATTGCAATGATTTTTGTTATCAGCTGGGACTGTGTGTTGCTGTAGGTGTATTTGATCCTAGATGGTCTTTACTCACACTGGAATCTTGCATGTTGGTCCTGGTTTTGCAAGATTTGATCAAGCTTGAGAATATTTGCTAAAGTAATTCTTTGGACTGATCAATAACAAGAACTGGATTTGAAAATTATACCTCATTTGGAAAGCATTTCCTTTATCATAATATATTGATTATTAATCGGAGGAAAGACCTAAAGTATAGTTAGAGTTCAGTTCATCTTGAATGACCCTAAGATATTGCCTAATCAGCCCTTCGTATACCAATATTCTATTTTTGGAGGGGCTTCTAAATTTTGGGAGAATAAAGAAATCTCATCACACTTTTGAATTTCAAGTTGAAATATGCTAATGTTAGGATAGAATAGAATCCCCACAGTGTGGAACCAGGCCATTCTACACTGATCCACTGAAAAGCATCCCACACAGACCCATCCCCCTACCCTGTATTTCCCATGGCTAATCCACGTAGCCTACACATCCCTGGACACTCTAGGCAAGTTAACATGACCAGTCCATCTAACCTACACACCTTTGGACTGTGGGAGAAAACCAGAGCACCTGGAGGAAACCCATGCAGACATGGGGAGGAAGTGCATACTCCACACAGAGTTGCCTGAGGGTGGAATCGAATCTGGGTCCCTGGCGCTGCAAGGCAGTAGTGCTAACCACTGTGCCACCTGCGATATACAATCATTTTCCTCAAAACATTTTGGCAGGCTGTTACCCAGGGCAAGGGAAATATGAACCTAAAATGAGTGGATTTGAGTTGATTGGGGCGGGACAAAATGCTCCAACCTAAGAAATCGGTTTCCACATTCAGCTAACCACTTTGCAGCTGGAACTGAGGGGATTCATCCAAGCAAGAACTTTCAAGTTGATTTCAGGGAAATGAGCGTATTTACAAATTCTACGATCAACTGCCTGCCTGAGGAGTCCCCATGTCGGTCCTTCCCCGATCCTCCTTCCCTATTTCTGCTTCCCAGGCCTGCTATTTTCCATTAACTAGGTGGTTTTGATCCAGAAACATCAGTCCACCTTATTCACCACCTTGTGCCAGTTAGTCCCCATCCTTCTAGTGCTGTGTCCTGACTAATCTACTCCTGACCCATAGAAAGTCTGAGACGAAAGGGTGGCGCTGGAAAAGCACAGCAGGTCAGGAAGCATCCGAGGGCAGGAGAATCAACGTTTTAGGCATAAGCCCTTCACCTACGACATTGACTCTCCTGCTTCTCAGATACTGCCTGACCTGCTGTGCTCTTCCAATGCCACACTTTTCAACTGATTCTCCGGCATCTGCAGTCCTCACTTCTTTCCGATTAAAATGATACAGAGAATTTCACCTGGGAGCAGAGGAAAGTTATTGAAGAGAGATTGATCAGTTGGTGATAGCAAAAGACACTGGCCTAATGCTGACGTGTGTATTGAATGTATTGCCTGGGCTCACAAAGTGCGTTGATACCCATTAATGAAAGGTGGCCAACATGATCAACCAGCAACACTTCAGAACAAAGATTTCAGATTTTTTTCACCCGTATATTGCTAATCAAATGCCTGAAAAAAGTGGCACTTCTATCGAAGAGTAACATTCAGTGTTTATTATTTGATTATTATGTTGTCCATTTGGACTCTCAAATCCTGAATTGGGAAATTGGCCAATTAGACATCTTGGGAACAGCATCAACATTTTACCTTGAGGGTATTCAATTTGCAGTGTCACTTACCCCAAGTATTTGTTAAAATTTTACTGCCAATGTTTTGACATAGTTAACATGAGCATTATAATGGATCTGACCTGTTCAATCATAGCATATTCTAAAATATTAGTTTTGAAACTTACAATGTGAAATACAGATTAAATTGTTATCTTAAGATAGTTCTGGTTAAGATTTAAGCATTGTGCCTCTTCCCTTTTCTATATTCTTTCCACCATATGCTTTGTCTGCTTTGTTAAGCTGATGTTTAAAAAAATTCTAGAGGGGTCCAAAAATTGAAGAAGGCCAAAAAAGCCTATTTCAAGTTTTTTCCAGGAAAGACAAAATGTGAGGGGGACAGGAAAAATCTAGATCAATTTGAATTTTAACAGAAATCAAAGCTTTGATTATGAGAAAACCTTACCTAAAGGTTTCAAGATTATACAAAAAGTCCCAAGTATCTTGCATTCATTAAGCCCTGCAGATAAGGTAGCATTATTGTAGATCAATATACAGGGTATTGTAGGTCAATGTGAAAAGTTATATTGCCACAATTTTCAGAAACTGATTCATTTTAAAATCTGTTATGCTGTTGATCTTCCTTCATTCAAAATAATTGATTTGCTGTCTTTACAGTCATTACTCTTGATACAGGGAAAAATAAGTTTGTTTGAAGTGAAATAAATGCTTCCCATGAAGTTGGATAGTTGATCTACCTGTTGCATTTGCACCCATTCATTTTATCTAATTATACCATATATTAAAATGTTTTCTGAAGTAATACTGCTTGATTTTCATATGAAGTCTGCTCACTGTCTATATCAAATTGAAATACATTAGTGTGGTCATGTAATGCAGTATGAAAAATGATTAATTATGCCTAAGTAATATTTTATTTGCTGAAAATCTGCTCTCAGAATTCCTTTTTCATTTCATTTGCTTCTCTCTCCATTAGCCAAAAATTTATGTCATATTTTTCACTGGTTTCACTTCTGTATTTATGGTATAGTTCTGCTGTGCTGCTGAAGTCTAAGATACAATTAAGTTTTTTTTTGGTTTTACTAATTTGTGATTTTAAAGATAAGTTGCTTAAAAAATTGCCTTTGGTTCCTGTAAACAATATTCGAGATTTAAGTTGCTTTACTTTCAAACATCTAACTGGGAAAAAAGATTTTTTATGATTATATGTTACTTATACACAATGGGATGATAGTGTCAAGTGCTTAAAAAAAGTTTTGAATTTGTGGCAAATAAATAATATTGACAAGTGTTTACTGTTATCACCAGCGCATCATTTGCTTTAGAAGGTGTTAGCAGAACAAAGTTCTGATTTGCTCAGTTGATGTCTGTATTAAAAGCTCAGGGTCTAAATTGCAAACCTGTACCTCATTCTGGTGTATTCATTCTATCAAGCATTTCGGGCATGTCCTGTCAATTTTCAATTGTGTTTGGACAAAAAAAAATTTATACATAACCTGCAGAAATGTGACCAATTCTATACAAGGAAAAAAATCTTAATAGATGAGTAACACACATTAATCGCTGGTACTATTCCATTTATAACTCAACACTATTGAACTTTGCAGCATAAGAGGCCACTCATTCAGTTGTACCTACACCAATAGGTTTCCCCACTCTCTAATTCCTCTATTGTTTCTGTTGTGCTCCTTAAAAAATAATTGCCTTAACCATTTGTAACAGTTATCAATTATTTAGGAGTGACAAGCGAAAACAATTTTTAAATATTTTGTTTTAATGTAAAAAATATATTTTCAATATTTTTAGAAATTTGTCAAAGCAAATAGCTACCAAAGAAGAGATTATGAGAATGATTTACTGCTTGTTCAAAGACACTTAGTTTGAAATATTTTTCAAGTTGGAGAGATTTCAAAATTTTGGGAGATGGCTACAGGGTAGATTTTAGAGAGGGGACAGAAGCATTGGATGAGGGCCTTCAGTTACCGGGTTAGATTGGAGCAACTGGGTTTGTCCTCTTCAGGCTAACAGGAGACATGGTAGACATGTTCAGAATTGTGAGGGATCTATACAGATCAGGTGGTGATTTTCCTGCTTCCTGTGTTTTTCCAGCACCACTTTGATCTAAACTCTGGTTTCCAGCATCTGCTCTCCTCACTTTTGCCTAGATCAGGTGGTGAGCTTGTTTCACTGGCAGAATGATGTGAACTAGAGGACAAAGCTTTTCAGTGATTGCAAAAGAACCAAAGATAGCATGGATATTTTTAATGCAGCAATTGGTTACAGTCTGCATTTTGCTGCCTGAAGAGTAGAGAGAGATTTAATCCTGGCCTTCACCAGGAAAGTAGCTGAGGAAACAAATTTGCAGAGGATTAGGACTAGCTAAATTGCTCTTCCTGATGACTGGCACAGGCTTGTTGGGCTGAATAGCTTCGTCCATGTGTAATCACTTTCTGAATCCATACCTAGCTCTGCCATCTTCTTTGAGACATTGCAAGATGGTGCACTGAAACTAGAGTGATAGTATGTCTACTCCATCTGATATAAAGGTATACACAGGCAGGAGGCTGGAAGAACACTGGAAGCCAGGCAACATCAGAAGGTGGAAAAGTCAATATTTCAGGGTATAACCCTTCTTCGTAACAGTTCTGAAGAAGATTTACAGCCCAAAATGTCAACTTCTCCACCTCTTGATGCTGCCTGACTTCCAGTGTTCTTTCAGCCTCCTGCCTGTCTATTTTGGATTCCAGTATCTGCAGGTTTTTTTATTTAATCAAGGGTATGACACACATTCTAGGAACTGTATTACATGGAAGTAGAGGCATTTATCTTTACCATAGTACACAACTCAAGGCAATCTCTTTCCGTGTGTCTTCACGGGAGTCCAAGGTGGTGTGTCTATTACACACTGCCAGGAAAATTGAATACTGATGCATCGGAAATTGGGTGGGTGCATGCCAAATCATGTTAATTTCAAATTCAAATTTGTTTTTAAATCCAGGTGATATTTTGTCCTGCAAACCCAATAACAAACCTAAATATTTAAATATGGGAATGTAGCTGCCATTTATTTTTATAAAATTGTCATTTTAGTATAGTTGCAAATAAAGTTTATTAAGCAGGCAGTCAGTATATCTTGGTTGTATGCTGCTTCAATGTTATTGAACTATGGAAAACATAGTCATTTCATCCAGTTATTTAGAAACATAGTCATATAATATCTGTTACGTGTTTAGATTTGACACATGGAAAAATGTGTTGGAAAGGTCACAAATGCTTGATCATAAGTGCATTCTCTAACTAATAATTTTTTAATTATCCTCTCTTAACATTAGGAGTATATCAGGTGCAGATGGAAACATGACACTTTGTTTGAGAGCAGCAAAAATTTGGAATACGTTACACTGGGATTCTGGTGCATGCTTTAGATTGGGTATTTTATAATTTCTGAGTAAAATAGATGTCATTCTATATCAGAGTGCCCTACTTGCAGGTATAATGCTTTTTGGTGTAAAGCTGAAGTTGTGCTGTGAAGTATTTTGTGCTATTGCAATCAGTTTTTTCTGAAAGACTTAGGACAGTTTTGCACTCGCTTTGGAAATGAATAAGGGATGGATTTCTTTCTAGTAGTTCTTTAGAGAAGTTAATGTAATCATTTTGGAAGTAAGGTGAAAAATAATGCCCTGCATAGTTTTTTTTGGTATATGTTGACTTGGGTAATAATATTTTCTTCTCGAGTTGTCTGTCCCAAAAGCAGTTCTGATCACAGCATCCACCATGTGGGTATAACAAGGAAGCATGTCTTGAACCCACTCCAGTTGGAAAGGGAATTGAACCCTGTGCTGTTCATGTCAGTCTGATCCATATTGATCATCCAGCCAAATAAACCATTTGCCAAGTTTCAGGGAAATGAAATGCTTACTCAATAGTCATTTCTGTACATAGTTATGTTTGCATATTTCATGAAACAATGAATCATGCATGCCCCTGGTGAACTTGCTAACTCAGTCCACTTCCACTGTCATCGTTATAAAGCTTTATGATCCATTTTTCCTGGTTCACAGCATTAGGTGTATGTCAAAAAAAAAGCTTAGGGGTTTAATTTATTGTGCTTTTTAGAACCTTCAACCTTAATCCGGACTCCCTTTTCTGAGACTCTTCATTCTCCCCTTAAGAAAACGCTCTATGTCTACTTCAAAGCCAGAATGTCGCATCTATATTCTGGTGATCAGAACAAATAGATGATTGAGGTCTTTCTTTCTTCACAGTACATGGACTGCTTGTGTAATGTTGATTTTTATTGATATCTTCAGACCTCTCCCCTATGTTGTGTCCTGTATTTTCAGTGTTGTGCTCCCTTTGCCCAATATCATTTGTTCACAATTGTGTGATGGACAAATCTTCCAATCTACCCATGTTGGTCTGCATGTGGTTTTCGTTCCAATCTTCAAACATATTTTATGCATTCCCATGTCCAACTACCTTCCAAAATAACAGTAGGTTTTATTCATTCAAAGCAGCATTTAATTAAAACTGCATTTTTTCACCTTCTGATTGAAACAAATATTTTGATCCACTCCAGAAGTTTTTCACCCTGTTTTTGTCTTTTGACCTTACAAATGATGCCTTTTCTGAGCCATTGTGTCCAGTTTTACTAGAAATCTAAAGAAGCGATATACTGGATTTCACTTACTACTAGGTACATTCACCAAGTAGCTGTTGCATTTCAGTAATAGTAGAGGTTTGGAGATATAGCAGGGATAGTTGGTGTAGTCTGGTCGTTCTAAAGGAGAAGTAGAGATTAAGCAGATTGAGAACACTGGAAAATTTTCATTGTCTGTTAGCAGTAGGAGGTAATAGAGGACTTGAATGCCTCAGTATTGACCTGAGGTAGGAGAGAAAGAGAGAGATCACTTTTGTAAGTTTTCAAGGATTCACATGGAAAGGTTAAAATTTGCATGTTGTAGTTGGTTCCTGTATGTTTCATTCACTGACCCTCTAGCTCTTCTGCATCTTCATCCCGTCAACATATTTGGATTATTTGGATTTTCTAATAGGCAGCAAAGAACAGTTGATGCTAATGCAGATTCTTGTATGAAGCTCTCAAATATGAGCATAAGAGAACTTGGACTGAATAAAACAGGACATAGGTTTCCCCCCTAGAAGTAAGCTATAGCAGGACTGCTGGCCAGCAATTGGTCTTGGGGTGGACCATGGCCAAATTTCAGGAACACACATCATTTTAAAGTTCCCTTTTCAGCACCCCTTGGACCTCTGTCCTATGTAATCAATTATAGCAGAGTGGCACCATCCTGCAATATTTGGCAGAGTTGGTGTTCAGAAAAATAATCTGGTTGTTTTGCTAAAGAAGTTTTTAAAAACAAAATGGTGGTGTTGATGTGGTTGCTGTTTCACTGATTGCAAGAAGGCACAATTGATGGAGTTTCTGGCAGGGATGTTGTTCTGTCAGTGTCAGCTCTTTGATATCAGGATAAGAAATTGCAAGAAGCCTGTTCTCCTGCTGCTCCTCCACACCCAGTTGGCATTTTGACAAGCCTGGAGAAAGCAGTAGATCGACTTGTACCAAAATTCCAATGCCCAATTGCTTTGACACAACCATGCCAGTTCAGGATTCTGGCCTAGTCTCTTTCTCAACAGAATGTGCTTTTGTTTCAAAAACTTACTCTAATTGATCATTCGGTTTATGCTTAAGTAAGTGCACATTATTTATAATACTATTATCAGTAGATACTACTCTACAGTCTACTCAGAAAATAAACAGTTAATACTTCAAACATGGAGCAAAGGCTGCAGCAAGCAACATTCGAGTTGATCACTTAAGTCATTACTCACACTGTGTACTGCTTAAAAGTACACTTATGATTTATTTTCTTTCAAGCATGTACATAATTTTAAATTTTCTAAAATAAATGTTCCCTCTAATTTTTCTTACGTTCCTTAGGGAAAAAAAATTAAACTCAGCACTGGATGGATACATTTAATCACAATTCCATGTTTGAAATTACGTAGTACTTTAGTTAAGCCTTAATTTGTCTTTCTGATACTTCAGTTGCTAAATGACAGTTGATAATGACAGAAAATGACAGTTGATAAAGCATTTTTAGGGAAAATATGAAGCAACTTCTGTTATAGTGTTACCTTTAACTGTCCAATGCTCACAACTAGAGTCCAAGTTTGAAATTCCTTTACTAATTGATAACATTTATTCAACCATTCTTACTAGAAGGAAGAAGGATAGTACCTTCTTGTACAAAAAATAGTGTGTTTTCAGTGAAGGCTAAAGCGTGGAAAGGACAAATCTATAGATTAGACCACTATGACTTATTAAAGTAGTCACAATAGCATCATAACTTTTTATATTGATTATATTGTCATCAATCAGACCAACCTGATCCAACATTAATATAATGATTACCAAACTTTCTGTCATAAGAATAGGTCCCAAAGTTCATGCTTTGTCTGAGTCAGTGCATTAGTTTAGTTAGTGCATCATATGCTACAAAACATTTTTGAAATAATTAGCATCAGTTGCTTCATTCCTAGTTATGAAATAATGTAGTTATCTTTATGCTTAGGTATACTTATGCCAGTTAAAATAAAATTTTTACCAAAAATTCAAAATAAACAAATTTATGTTTAGTATTTCACTTTCCAACTCTGTCATCCCGTTGTGCCATATGTAATCCCATATTGTTGACCTTTTCAAATATATAATTTTATACAGACTTTGCATTGTTCAACAGCTACTATAACCTTTATACCTTGTTTATGTTGCCTTTTTTAAATATTCTGGTTTCTGCCAAGTTTAGTTCGGCTTTTTCTCTTCCCCATACTAATTTGGAGAAAATCTACCTTTTCGCACTTTTTTTTGCCTCCCATATGTGGAATTGTTTTTTTTAATTTCCAGATATTTTACTGCAGCACAGACAGCTTCTGAAGAAAATCCTTTCTTTAAACTGTCAAAATTATCTTCTTTTTCTTTGTCAGAAAAGGAAGTCCAGTTCGAGTGTTCAGATGATGGTGAGGATTTTTGTCTGACAGATGTGTTTCTCTTGGGTTTTTTGTATTACTTTGTGAAAATGGTGCATTTTATATTTTTCATTTTCAATTGCATTTTGAGATGCCATTATGTTCGGCATTTGTCTTATTTGAATTTGTTCTACTTTGTAAATACTACATTCGAAGCACATCTGGTTCAAGCAATGTATCGCTTATTAAATCATCCCAAATACAAAAGGGAATTTATTTTATTACAGTGAAAGCAGTTATTGCTATACAAGTTTAAAAAACAATCAATATTTTCTCTCTCGTTACTTTTGTTCCTTTCTTGCACAATAGTTCCAACAGCAAAAATATAAGATACTCAGTGCTCTGAAATTGCTGCCGCATTCTTCTACATGTGTTTTAAAAATTTACCCCATGTAGTTAAAGAAAGGGAAGGTTTATAGCTTAACTGAAGTAATATCTTATACAAAATAATTGCAGTCTGTATTGGGTCCTACCAACAAGTTACAGTAATATGTTAATAGCGTTATTGACATCCTCTTGCCATATCATGTAATCACAATAATGACCATGTGATAACTTACAGTAACATTTACTCCATATTTCTCACTTGCATGTAACTTTTGGGTCTTATGAACTTGGGATGTGAAACTTCAATATATAAAATTTATCTATCTAAGGAAAGCGGAGCCTCAGTTCAAGGTTAGAATACTTATAGTTTCTCTACTTGTTGTGGAGCATAAAATACAATATAATTTTTGATTTGCATTATGGAATTAGCTGGCATTGCTAATTTTAAATAAAAGAATTGTAATTCTTCAGGTGACGTCAGGATATGTAATGCCCTAAAACCGATTAAAGAAGTAAGAAGATGCATAGAGTTAAATTTTTCAAAAAAAACCTACTTGATCAATTAAAATTTTATTAGAGAATGACTATATACACCTTTAAAAACATAAATTTATGAAAGATTCATTCCAACAGAAATACTTAAACACCTTTTTAAAATTAAAATTGATATCATATCTCACTTTCGATTTAAAGCTTTAGAATGTCCATATATCAATGTCAACAGTTTGAGCCAAGGCATAATAGATTTCTGTAAAGCAACATATCCATCAAGTGTTGTCAGCATTTATATGCTTTTGTGAGGTCAGAAAATGCCTGCAATCTTCATGAGCTGACCACATGATTGAATGTTGTGGCTCAGTGATATGCAATGCAATGCAATGGATTAGCAGGACATGGGTTAATTTTACTATATGGACTGTTGTATGGAAACATGAAGTGAGGGCCAGCCATGTTTTAAAGGTCAGAAGAAATTGGAAGGAAATTCACTCCCAATCTCCGAGCTTTCCGGTAGCAGCAGAACAGAAGAACCAGACTAAATCCCATGATTGCTGACTGAGCTGAGTCAGTAAGTACTGATCAAGAAGATACTTTAGAGAAATTTGGATCCTCAAAACTTACCTTTAACTGTACATAAATGATTTAACAAGTGACTGTACATTATCTAATACATTTGAATCTTTAAAATGTTGGACCCTATTGAAATGCAGTACTATCTCACTGTTCTTAGGGGCTTCTTTTTCCTTTGCTATGTTACCACAACAGGTCATTGTTTTGTATGCATAGCCTTTCAGTATTGTTATTAACAATTTCTCTGCTTGTTTCTTTCCTTTAAGCTAATACACCAATTCACTTTAGTTTCCTAACTACTTGGATTTCATTTTTGAGTGCATTTCTGTTTTAAATGTTGAGAGTAGTTAACCAGAATTTACTTTAGAAGCAAAACTATGCAAACTAAAGGCAGAAGAATGTTTGTAGGTAAATAAAGAATGAGGTAGTATGGATGTTAACGTTATCCTGTCCGGTCACACTTTGGCTGCTGGCATGACAGATGAGAATTTTTCCAGTTGTAGCAATCTTTTGATTTGATGCGATATAAAGATTCTGAAAGTTTAAGATGGTTGCCTCATGGATTTGATGATATCATTCAGGATAGGTTAACCTCTAAGATGGAAGATGGAGCAATGATTTGGTGGATTAAATAGAAGGGACATGTATTATTTGGAGCTGGTAAACTGTACTGAATAAATTAGATTAGAAATAAAGTGAATGTACTTAAAATAATAAAGAAAACCCTGACAAGTCCACCTGAAACTTGCAGCTCATCACCCATAATGAGCAAAACATGTCCATGATCTGAGCTCCCCATATTGTAAAAGAAAATCTATCTGCACGTAACCTGGAAACTTTCAGTTTTGCAATTAGCTCTCCTATTTTTATCTGCAGCATGTGTGACATCCAAAAATTATCAATGGAAAGATTAGAACTTGTACGATCTCACGAGGAATGCATTACAAATGGCGGCTGAGCCAGTGTCACTCAAATCCCATGATCAGGGTTAAAACTTGAAAGAAACATAAACCCCTGACACAGCTAACTTGAATAGAGGTTAGCAAGAGCCACGGTTTAGGTGATATTGAACTGTGAAGCAATACTAGTAACTTGGCTCCTTATGCCCTCGATGTCACTTGTATAGTAAGTTAGTCTGTATTCTCAATGGTCAAACCTCAGGAGGCATGTGAAGATGAAAAAAGTGAAATTTCTAGCAATCTAATACACATTTTGCTTCAGTGTATTTATTGATAAGAAAGCTCCCACTCACGAAACACAATCAACGTTTTAAATCTTGAATGATTAATCTCTCATAAAAACATATTTATATTCTGTCCTCTCATCAAAGGCAGCTAACCCTCTATAAATTGTCAATCATCCTGTGAACTCTTAATTGACGGCTGAAATCACTGAAGTTTTTGAAACTTTGAGGGTGAGGGCCCTCTTGTGGCAGTGTCCCTGCCTCAGGGAGGGAAGCCCAGGTTCAAGTCCCACCTGTTCCAGAAGTGCGGAATAACATCTCTCAACAGATTCATTAGAAAAATACGTTGAAACTCAGCTGAGTATTTATGTTGGCACGATGATAGCCTTAGGTAAAATCTTACGGCATGTTCCGCTTAAACTATGCAGCCAGGCACGACTTTGTTTCAAAGTTACTTTGACCATTAATGTAGACTCGCAGTTCTTTTGAAACTTTCACTGACAGCGGCAGCCTTTTTCTATGTTTAAAAACTTTAGGTCATGACATTATTCAGACCATATCCACTATTCATTTCCTATCTACTTCATCAATTCCTGACCCGCTAGTCTGTAGGTTCAGGCCGAAATAGGATCTGTTTGAACTGAGTTCTCATGGCTCTGTCAACTGTACAATTTGTCCTGTTTTCCATCCCCTTTACCCTGTCAGGAAAAATTGGATCAGATGGAAATGGGGTCAGCAATTCTGCATCTGGGTCACCCAGCATTTTAAATTTTCCATAATCTCTGAAAATCTGCCTCAGTGTTGCATTCCCATGTGCAATACTGAAGGATTACTAGTACTGTTAATTTCTTCTGCTTTCCTTGTCTTTCCTGATTTTATCCTCTTGATTCAATGATAATTAATCTTTTATTTTAAAAATAATATAATATAATTTGTTATATGGTTTTCTTAAAGATACCTTTTTAATTATTATGGATTCCAGCCTTCATTTTAAACAGACAAAATTTTTTAAAAATTATTACCTGTCTAAAAACTGATTCCCAGCCATTTTCCAATTATTGAAATCCATAAGACTTTGTTTGACAAACATGTCCGTTTTACAGTAGATTTCACTTTGATGTCAATGTAATTGCTGAAGTTTAATTAAGATTAAAGTCTCTGACAGTTGTTTGCTTTGCTGTAATTGTCAATACTTCTGCCATTTGCCATCACTTTATTTTGCTTCCTTGCTTTTTGCACCTTCTGCAAACTCTTATTGCCATTTAAGACTGGGTGTGCTCTTATTGACTCAATGGCTTTTGATTCTGTTGGGAATTCTCTTACTTTTGCACTTCAATTGTATTTATTGGAGATCACCTTACTAATGTAAGTTTTGACCCACTATTTCTCCCTTTGACAAACATCTGATGTAACCCAACAGGAATATTGTGGCCAAATCTATGACCAAATTCCCCCTGTTAGCAAGAATGTCAAGGTTTTGAGAGGATGAAAAAGGGATTAACCAGAAACACATGACTTTGAGTTTCTTTAAACTTTCCACAAAACTGGCTCGTTCTCCATAGAACAGTAAAAGTTAAGGGGAAGCTTGAGAAAATATTAACAACGTTTTGATTATATTTCCACTTATTCTATCAGAGATAATTTATTCAAGGTAATTGTCATAGGAGCGAAAGAGAATGTTAGGGAAAAAAATTCTGTGTAGCAAGTTGCAATGATCCAGAATGCATTGTTTCAAAGTGTGGTGGAAGCAGACTCAGAATCACAGAAGAGAATGTGTCTAGTAAACACTGTTATCGGATATACAGGGTTCAGACATCAGTCACAGTCACCTTCTGATATTTAGGACTAACTTTTCAACATTTAATTCAAAGTTGAAGTTTGGTTTATTTCTGTCAGAGTTTGGCTCAGCAATGCCTTTCAAAAGAATATTGGATAAGTATTTAAAACGTTAATTGTAATACTTATTTCCTTTCCAAGTATTCACTACTTAGCTGACCTTTCTTAAACTGATTAGAATTTTACTTTTCTCAACTTTTATTTTGCTTATGATGCATCCAGGTCTCAGAATGGATAGACTCCTCAACAGAAATGTGTACCTATGCACAGAACAGCATTGATATATTATTTTGCACAGTTGGTTAAATGGTTTATAGTAATGTACCATTTGTTTTTAGCAGTTTCAGCCTTAAATTCCTCCGGATGTAATTTATAATGAATTATAATGACACATGAATTGATCATGTCATTTTAGTTCCTGTGACACTCCTGAAGGAGGATACTATCCAGATCTTCCCAATTTCAGAAATATTCGAACTGTTGAAACTAACATAATATTTCATACAAATTCCCCTGGGTGAGAAGACATGAGTACACAACCAGCAAAGTAATCACAAATGAGAGCACTTTTACAGAATATTCTTTCATGGAGTTGTTACAGATTGTCTTAAAACCTATCTAGTCTGCTCACACATCAGTGAACATTCAGAAACCTTGTTTTAGATTCAGGGATAGCAATTGCAGAACTTCATTTCAGAAGAGTAATTCAGCATCTCCTATACAGGTCATTCTGCTCTAACATATGTTTCGTTAACGCAAAATTGTGGTAATGCGATTGATGATTTGGGGACGCTGTTACTGAAGTGTGAACTTTTAAAACCTGCATAGGCTGTAATGCAATTACATCGACAGCACTTGAAGCACTGTTTCTAAACTGTGATTTTTCTATAATGCGGGGTTGCACAAGAACACAACCATCGCGTTATCGAAGGACTTAGCTGTGCGTGACATGAGAAGAATGGATTTAATAGCCAGGTAGTTGCTGCGTCAGGCTATGTGCCATTTTAAAAAGGTCAGCAGAGCATTTTCATTTGTATAATTAAAGATGATAGAAATGCATCAGATGACTAAGTATTCTTGGGAGTCACTTGGCTGTAGAGATTTGCTGACACAGCTAGTGGTGGAACATAAACATTTATGAACAAATGTGAAATGTATTTACAAGTAATTTTTCCCTTTGCCAATTTGGTGCCCTGGGAAGGTCCCTTTTCTTTCCTTCTGTGTCCCAGTGAAAGACCGATGGTGGGGTAAGGAGCTTGCCCTACAACAGGACTCATTGACCTCGAAAATTTGATCAGGCAACATCTGTTGGAATTTGTATCTAGAGGGCCCAGGCATGTTGAGTGTGTCTACTCCAGATGTCTTGACCTCCCATGAGGCTGAGAATGGCAGGCAGAGTGAAGGTGTATCCTAAGAGGAGACTTCTGGCGGGGGGTGGGGGGGTGCTGCACCTGGTTCCTCCTCAGCTCAGTGCCTACTGGCACCACCCTGTCTCCCTGTGAGAAGGGTCATCTGGAGTGGGGTCCAGGTTCCTCAATCCCCCTGTGTTTTGATATTACAGCTGAGTGCCAATGGCTAGAGCGAGGGATTGCAGGTCTGCGCCATATATTCAGCAGATCCTGAGGGTGTTGGACAAAGCTCTCCATGGCAATTGCCAGCCTGTCCATGCCATACACTCACATACCAGGGTATAGTGTTGTGACAACAGCACTGGAACAATCCTGCAACCTTTGGCCCAGTGCCCCGGCCAAAATTGGCTGTTACTCCTGTCTCCTCTTGGCTACTTTTATCAATCTGATTTGTCAATCTGCATTAGATTAAAATTACCTATGATTATTGCTGTCCCACTTTGTAAGCCCTGATTATTCATTCCTGAACACCCTCTCCAGCACTGTTAAGAGGCCTATAAACTACTGCCACAAGTGATTCTCACCTTTTTAAAAATTATTTATTATTCTCACCTAAGCTGATTCTACATTGGGATCTTTAGAACTAAAGTAATCTCCCGCTATTGGAACAATATCATCTTTCATTAACAGAGCTAATCTACTTCCTATTTCTACCTCCTGTCCTTCTGAACTGTCAGGAACCAGTGAGTGTTCAAGTCCTAGCATTGGCAACCTTACAGCCACATCTCTGTAATGGCTCTCACATCAAAATACTTATTTCTAGTTGAGCTGCCAATTTAATAATTTTGTTACAACTACTTGTTTCAACTCTTAGTTATGTATTTTTACAATGTTTACAAACTCTCTTCTTATTGGCTGACTCAAGTCTTTACATTCTGTCTCATCCTGCCATGCTCTGGTTATCATTGTCCCATTTCCATCTTGAGCTCTTGCCTCACACTTTCCCTTTTAATTTGTCACGATTTACTCACATGGTGTCTTGCCCCTATTATTTAGTATAAAATTCTCTCCTCCAATCTAGTTATACAATCCACCAGAACATTGCCCCCAACTTAGTGTAGGTGAAGACTGTCAGAACAGTGTAGATTGTACTTTCAACAGTCCTGCTATCAATGACCAATGAATTGATATGCATTTTTCTTGCACCAATCTTTAAATTTTACACCTTTAACTCCCTAATCTTATTAATCCTTGTCTTATTAATCCTATTAACCTTATTAATTATAGGATTAATGTTCATGGTTCATCTTTGAAAGTCTGCTTTTTAATTTAGACCTCAAAATACTCATACTCCCTAAGCAGAACCTCTTTCCTGCCTGGACCGCGATGACTAGATCCTCCCTCTCAAACTGAAAATTCCTATTTAGCCTTGAGCAAATGTCCTTCTCACATTCCATATCTGTAATGTATTGCAGTTAGAAATGTGTTTTAAACTTGTCAGTTTATAGACTTCTAAAAATTAAGCAATCTATCCTGAATAATTTGCATCCTTGTTAAATTTATACCAAGAATTTTTAAGCTATTTATGCAACTCTAGTTTGGCACATCGTTTTCTTACATCAAATAAAAAAACTCCCAACATAAATGCATTGCTGTCTAACTGATGAAATACCTTATTTTAGTTATCTCCACTAGGTATAGCTTTTGAAATGTAATTTAATCAACAAATTTGATTAGGTAATCATATCTCTGAAACAGACTTTAAATGGTTGCCTCTGGGTTTTTCCCTACATATATGAATTATAAGAGAGGTGCTGATTTTCGAAGTTGCAATTTAAAGACATGTTAGGGACATAAAAATATTAATTTGAATTGTTAAAGTCTTTGTAAAAACAATTTGTTGTATTTGGTGGAAGATCTGTTCTGAAAAATTCAAGAGAAGCCTGTCAATTTTTCTCTTTATTTGGCAATTGAGCAATGCATATTTAAATCTAATGCAAATATTGAAGTGTGCCTCTTTACTGGTCACAAAATTAACTAGACCATGACTTACTTAACCTCAGGCAGTTATCTAAAATCTGCTTTCATATGATGAGTCCACCTTTAGGTTTCTTTGAGTTTCGCAGTTGGCAGCTTTGCATATCTTCCCATGTCTCTCTTTATCCAACATACCTTTTTTTTGAACAAGTGCCAGTACAAATCAATTACTTTACTTCACTGCTGTTCTGTTCTGTACATAAATTCAACTGGCATCTGCTATACTGCGGCCTGGTTGCATTAGAGAGAATTGCTAAGGTGTTACCAGATGCAAATGAGTTGGTGTAGAAAACAATAGAGAATAGAATTGCAATTGCCCACCCCATATGGATTTTTCTGACTTTCTATATATGATGTTGGATGATGAATTTTGCCTTTTCCCTTCAATTCTCCAATGTTAAAATGTAGGTATTTATGCAAATCAGGTTTTGCCCAAAATTTAACTGATATTAACTGGAAAAATTATAAAATTGTCTGTGTTCACTTCTCTGTTCCATGACTTAATGCTAGGTAGCACCAGTGGGTTAAGACAGGATAAGGAATGCAGCTGAAGTCTAATGTAAATATATTTTTTACTGTCCTTCAGTGGTTCAGCTACATCAGAGTTGAATTGGAACCGCATGTGTATATGTGACGTGTTTGGAATATCTGATTATTTTGTATATTTGTGCTGCTGTTACTTGTGTGTGTGATGTCTTACAGACTTGATGTAACATTCTTCCTAATTCTTGTACTCCTTATTCAGCCAAGTCAAATGTGTAACCAAATACATTTTTTCTTATGACTTCATGCAGTCAATGGAAATTAAAGTGTTATCTTAAGAAGAATGCTAACAGCCCACATTAATTTCCAATGGATGTACATACAGTCCAATTATATAGCGGTAGCATTACTTTTGAGGCTTATATTTTTCTATTTTTAACTTGCCTACAGATAAACAACAAAGCCAACGTAGTAACCAGTCCAAAAGAACCCATACCTGCCCCAGCGCTGGTATATCTTGATTCCTGTTTCTATATTAACTTACCATTTGTCTGTTGCTGTTTGAAGTACTGTCTGATTATGAATACATACCTTGATCTGTTATGTGGGAAAATCCAGTGTGATGCAGCATATTTACAGTTGTTTAGTATGTCTTTGAACCTGGCTCTCTCAGTTTGCATGTTATACTGGCAGACTACTGCCTTCCTGCATGTTGCTTTTAGCTCGTCTACTGATGTTAGCTACAGTACAAGAGGAGTAACTGCTTGAGATCTAGTCGCACACATCTTTGACTTCAGGGAGCAAAGAGAAGTGATTCTAGATAATTTAAGAACTTGCATGCTGCTATTTAAAGTGATTAGGTCTTTTCCTGCACGATGTCAAGGCAGGAGTTGCTGGTAGTAGTAAAAAACCCATTCTTGTTTTTGTTTTTTTTAAGGTGTTTATGATTTATTTTTTCCACATCACAGTAGTATCATCGCTCTCGTCTTACTATTCTAGTAATTGGCACTTGCACGTTTTAATGACTGAAGATAATCTTGACCAATGAGAGTTTTCTTTTATCTTGCCCAGGAGCCCCAAACCACTGTAATCCACAATCCTGCTGATGGAAATAAGGTATTCCAAGATCTGCTCATGGGCTTAAGCATCGCAGAGCTTGTAAAGATTTGTTACGTTAGGTATCCAAGCTGTGACGGTTTCAGTTTTGCAACATAAAATATCCTGTGAAGACATTATGGAATATGCAGCTGGTATATTCAACAAATTAGGTTTTGCAAAGTTCTTTGCTTGTCCTTCTTTCTGGCTTGGTTTTCTGTTTTTGGTTTGGGACAGGAATGCATGGCCATTCAGCAAGCTTCTAGTATTCTCTTTATGTTCAACCTCCTTCATCTTAGCAGATCTGTAGATGGGCACAAGCATGCAGTATTGTCACCTTCATCTGTGTTATGTATCTGCATGAGATAAAGAACATGCATAGCTTTTGTGGCTGTTGAAAGATTATGGTCATTTTGCCGCAGGGTTTTTGGGTCCATCTAGTCAATTACAGTGTGAAATGGTTTTATCCACAGAACATGTTGCATTTTAAAATGGCTGCTTGAAAACAATGCCTTGTCATTCTTTTATTCCACAGTCATACAGATAAATCTTGAAATTTTTTTTCCCATTCTTGAGAAGTCATTTAATGGTTATTCACTTGAACTGAGTCACAAAGTAATGAGCTGCTTGCTGAACTGAAGTTGCTTTCTTCCACGGTTAAAATGTTAATGGATTCTGTTGATTGAGAAAACTTGCACTTCAGTTTTGTGGGTACACTTGCTATGAATGTAACTAATATCTAGAGTATCAAGTATAAGAATCATTTGCCTGTGTAATGTTTTGTCATCTATTATTAGTGCCAAACTATAGGAATTTTGAAAGTTTGACAACTAAATATGATTAAATTACATGTTTCAAGCAAATTACAAATGGCTTTGATCACCATTGTGCTACATCTCATTTGACATAAGGTTTTAAAACCTTACTCAGTTTTAAAATAACTACTAAATGCCTGTTAATATTTAATCTGTTAGTACTTCTGAGTTCCATCAGAGCTCCAATATTAAAATTCATGTTTGTAGCTTTCAGACATCAAAAATTTTAAGTTTTCTTTTGTTGGTAATTGCATGTTTCATGGTTGTTGCACACCCTCTGGATGGTTTGTTGTGCAGTAGAGAATGTTAAAGTGCACAGGAAATAATTTAAGTAGTTGTGTATGTTTTCAAAGTAAATGCATGAAGTGTGTGTCAGCTCTCATTTTGTTTCATGGTGCAATCTAGTTAGAAAGTGTCACTGTGCTGTCAGGATGGGGCAGTATCTATTGTAACATTGATTCTCCAAACTGATCCAGATCACTTTTATTTCAGATCCATAAATTGCTTCCATATTTTTATTTTTTTTGTGCTGTGACAGTCGGCAGTATGTTAATAAGCCATGCTATCTTTGAATGAGGTTTCTTAATGATAATTGACTTCAATCACAGAAGAAACTGACCTTAAGTTACCAGATTCATTTTACAGAAAGGATAATGCTTTTGTTTTGGACTGCTTATAGTGGCAGATATCTGTTGAAACTTCTAAATGGGCATAAAACTGTTTTGAATAAGAATCATCTAGTTTTAAGTCCAACTAAGTATTAAATAGTGAAAGGTTACCTACATCTCATGCTTGTTGTATCAATGTTCTTCACTTCAATCTCTGCATTAGGTATGGGTTTATTCTTCAAAGACTGCATGCTGATAAAGTCGCAGTGTCTTCATATAATGGTATCTTATTTTCCTCTTAGGAATCCTCAGAAAGTACCAACACCACCATTGAAGATGAAGATGTGAAAGGTAAGTCAAGTAAAGAAATAGAAATTGTTCTGAGCGAGGAGTTTAAGCTGAGTCTTAAAGCGTTTTATTACCATTGAAGTAGCCATTATTACTTTATTCAGTACCCAAGAGAGAAGTTCCATTCAAATTTACTAACATTGTAAAACTTGATTTGGTACTAAAAATCAATGAAGTGATTTTACAATTAAATAGCAGTTATGTTAATTTGGCCTTGAATATAGTCTAAATAATTAATAAGTCCAGATTGGATTATGTTAGATTTAAAAATAGGGCAGTCAAAAGCATTTTTTTTGGAAGTTCTATCACTTTAGCTCTTTATTATTCAAGGTAACAAAACAATACATTTAGTCCTGCAGATGCGTAGCACTTTTTAAATTTTGCCATAATTGACATACCTGTTGTATCCATTCTGTTTAGTTATAAATTCACTTCTTTTCTGTTCAGATGCCAGTCTTACTTGTTTAAACTCTACACTTCAAAGATGTCGAGCATAATATCAATTAAAAACTTTGCTTTCAAGCTTCTCATGCATTTCATTTGAGAATATTGGAAGCACATTACTCTTAATTCTTGCATTTTAATAAAACAATCTACGTGTTACACTTTCTGCAAAAAATTATTTTAATTGTTGCTTCTGCTTGCGTTCTTCCTGCTTGATGTTTAGTGAGCTGCATAGTTACTGCTTCATTAATTCATTCTCAGGAGAGGAGTGTCGCTAGCAAGGTCAAAATTTGTCGCCCAGGTTGATAAAATTCCTATCTTTTGAGATTCTTACGAAAGTTTATTGGAGTAACAAAATAAGTATTATTTCATTGTTATTTGCACAGTAACCCGCAATTCTACATCTCACACCAGTTTGAGAGCCCCGTCATCAGAATTGCAGCAATTCAATGAAATGCTAATGATCACTTCTCAAGGCAGCCACTAACATGGTGTTGAATCCTTGTCAGTGCCACGCACATCTCGAGAACAATTTATTTAATTCTTAATGCATCCAGCATAATGAAATTATAAAACATCTTGCAGGTCTAATAGCTTACTCTCCCTTTGACATGAATATTGCATAGTAGATTTTCCAAATGGAGTCATCTTAATCCAATCAAAACAAAGTTAATTTGCATCATCACTGTCAATATTGTATTTGTTTATGAAATCTTTTATTAGTGTCAGGAAACCAGATTTCTGCATCACTGTTATTTTAATAGCAACAATAACCTCTTATTTTGATTTGGAGGTGCTGGTTTTGGACAGGGGTATACAAAGTTAAAAAGCACACAATACCAGGTTGTAGTCCAACAGATTTATTTGGAAGCACTAGCTTTTGGAACGCTGCTCCTTCATCAGGTGTTTGTGGAGTATAAGATCGTAGGACACAGAATTTTTTTGCGAAAGTTTACAGTAACATAACTGAAATTGGAAACAGGCCCGTTGGCCCAACAAGTCCACACCAACTGAAGAGTAATACTCCTAGACCCCATTCCCCTACCTTACATTTACCCCTGACTAATGCACTTAACATAATGGGCAATTGAGCATGGCAAATTCACCTGACCTGCAATTCTTTGGATTGTGGGAGGAAACCAGAGCAGCCAGAGGAAGCCCACGCAGACACCGGGAGAATGTGTACACAGATAATCACCTGAGGCGGCAATCGAACCCGGGTCCTTGGCGCTGAGAGGCAGCAGTGCTAACCACTGAGCCACCATGCCATCCTTATTTATATTGAAAAAGATCTGGATTGTTAAAGTCTCTCTCATCTTTTAGAATGGCATATTGGTTTCAGTTCTTTCATATGTAAATCCCACAATTTAAAGTTTCACTGCAGGCAAGGATGCCCTGAGGCATGGTACATTGGTGAGATTGCGCAAAGGCTACAGCAATGAATGGATGGACACTGCACAATAATCAACAGGCAGGAGTGTCCGTCTCAGCTGGAGAACATTTCAGTGGTCCGGGACATTCGACCTGGGACCTTCAGGTGACCATCCTCCAAAGCGGAATTCAGGACAGGTGACAATGCAAAGTGGGCGAGCAGAGGCTGATAGCCAAGTTCGGTATCCATGGGGATGGCCTCAACCAGGACCTTGGGTTCATGTCACACTACAGGCACAACACACACACACACACACACACACACTCCTACATGCGTGTGCAAGCATGCGCACGCTCACATACTCTCCTATGTGCTCTCTCACACACACACACTCCTACATGCGTGTGCAAGCATGCGCACGCTCACATACTCTCCTATGTGCTCTCTCTCACACACACACCCCTCACCCCCCTCTTTAATACCCTTACCCTGCCCCCTGTCCCCTGGCACGTGCACACACACAAGTTTATGGGGTGAATTTGTACTTGCAGAATTACATTTTATTTTGGTCAAAACTGCATGAATCTATGTAAGATTCTGTAAATCCCTTTTTTTAATGATAAGAATCAATGTAAACATTAGAGCAGGAACAGCCTCACACAGGGCAACTCGCACCTTCAATGCATTATCTGGGCCAAAATGGCACCGGTTTTAAAGTGCACTTGAGAAGGTAAGTTTAAGAAAGATTTAAATATGAAAGAACTGAAACCAACATGCCCATTCTAAAAGTTGAGAGACTTTGGCTCAGTGATTAGCACTGCTGCCTCGCAGCGCTAGGGATCTGGGTTCAATTCTAGCCTTGGGCAACTGTCTGTGTGGAGTTTGCACATTCTCCCTGAGTCTGTGTGAGTTTCCTGCAGGTGCTGCAGTTTCCTCCCCAGTCCAAAGATATGCAGGTTAGGTGAATTGGCCATGCTAAATTGCCCATAGTGTTCAGGGATGTGTAGGTTAGGTGCATTAGTCAGGGATAAATATAGAATAATAGGGTAGTGGAATGTTTCTTTGGAGGGTCAGTTTGGACTCTTTGGGCTGAAGGGCCTGTTTCCATACTGTAGGGATTCTGCTTCTGATTAACAAACAATCCGGGTCTTTTTCAATATATAATTTCAGTTACATCACACTGTAAACTTTTGCTATAAAATCTGTGTCCTCCAATCTTATACTGAACAGCCATCAGAAGGAGTAGCACTCTAAAAGCTAATGCTTCCAAATAAACTTGTTTGACTACAACCTGGTGTTGTGTGATGTCCAAAGCTCTGGTGAGGCAATGACCGAGTGGTATTATTGCTGGAGTGTTAATCCAGAGACCCAGATAATATTCTGGGGACCTGGGTGTGCATCCCGCCATAGCAGATGGTGGAATGTGGATTTAGTGAAAAAAGTCTTGAATTACGAGTCTAATGATGACTATTTCATGGAAACCCCTTTCAGTTCACGAATGCCGTTGAGGGAAGGAAACTGCTATCTTTACCTGATCTGGCCCACTGCAGACACAGCGCAATGTGATTAACTCTTAACTGCCCTCTGGGCAATTCGGAATAGGCAGTAAATGCTGGCCCTCATTCTTTGAATCACTTGCTCCATCTTGTTTGGTTGTGAGAATGAGCTGCAGATCAGTCCAACACTGATGGTTCCGCTTCGTCAATCTTTGCATGAAAGTAATTTTGCTTTTATGCTCTAAACCACTTCACTACATATGAACGTGCAGCCCGGGAAGTCAGCATATTGGGTGTTTCAAGTCTGAATCAATGGGTAGAATTTTAAGTTAAATAAACAGGCAAAATGGTGTGTGGAGAGTGTTTGCTAACAAAAACTCACCTTTGAAATGCCCCCATTTTGAGCTTTAACTGATACCAAAAGATGAGCAGGTGATCCCTGCAAGTTGGAGCATGAAATGTGACCATGAACCTTCAAGTCGACATTCTCACTCGTTTTCAATATTAGCTCTGCTCAGCTGAGTTTTCCTCATAGAGGCAGGGATTTAGCAAAGGTAGGAGATGAGTGCTTTCAAATATACATCCTGGATCCAAGCAACAACACCCACTAATCCTCCTCAAAAGACCCTACCTCCAAGAGAAAAAAAATTCCTTCTAATCTTAGTCTGACTTTGATGCCCCTTAATTCTAAGTCCTCTTGATTATCTCCTGCTGACATTTGATCAACTTGGCGCATCTTGTTCCCAAAATTCCAGAGCCTCATTTCCTATCCTTTACAGATTCAATGCAGTTTTGGTCTCCTTTCCTGAGGAAGGATGCTCTTGCTATCGAGAGTGCAGTGAAAGTTTCCCAGGCTGATTCCGGGGATGGTGGAACTGACGTATGAGGAGAGATTGACGAGGTTAGGATTGTTCACGCTGAAGTTCAGATGAGTGAGGGGGGGGAATCTCCTAGAAACTTATAAAATTCTAATGGGACTAGACAGGGTAGATGTAGGGAGAATGTTTCCAATGGTGAGCGCATCCAGAACCAGGGGTCAGTCTGAGAATTCCTTCAGCCAAAGAGTGATGAGCCTTTGGAATTAATTAACACAGGAAGTAGTTGATGCCAAGTCATTGAATGGATTAAAAGATGGCTAGATATAGCACTTGAGGCATATGGGATCAAAGGTTATGGGGAGAAAGCAGGATTAGGCTGTTGAGTTGGACGGTAAGTCATGATTGTGATGAATGGTGGAGCAGACTCGAAGGGCCATCCAAAATAGCCTCCTCCTGCTGTTAGCTTATATGTTTCTAATCTTCCTCCATAGGTCGTCATAAACTGAGAGGGTTCCATTTTAGTTTGGGTACAATGGCTTAACTTAATGTTGAAAATTAGACAACTGATAAATAACTCCAAAACAATGAATTCCTCCTCAGGCAAAATGTATTGGATTTCCAAGAAAGTGGCAGGTTTGAATTTTTGATTTACCTCGGCTGTTAGGGGGTGGGAGGAGAGGGTTAATGAGTCATGAGAACCTGGAGATGGGGATTCCTGTATATTTGTCGAATTTTAATTCCTCAACGTTTGTTTAGATGCAGTTAATCAGATTCTTGCCTGGAAGCCCCTATGTTTTTTCCACTTGAATAGGGAACCAGTTGCTGAACAACACGTTAGGTTTGTGCCTGAGTTGTGGTATTGGAGGTCCTTTCTGTTCTAGGGTTTGACACCTTGGGGTGAGGTCCCAAAGGGCTGACTTGAGGATCAGAGGAGAAGAACAGCACTCTGGGATCTGGAACTGAGTGGAATCAAAATATATAAAGGCCTCATGGTGACTCAATGTCTCTTCAGTAGTAGTGATCGTGATTAGCGGGGGAGGAGTTGAAGAAGGGAGTACCTGATGGGGGTAGGATTTAAACGTGAAAGCAAGGGGAATGACTGAGATATTCACTGAATACTTTGCATCAATCTTTACCAAGAAAGCTGATGCTACACAGGCCATGGTGACAGAGGAAACAATCATTTGAAGGGGTAAAAACTGATGAGGGAGACTTATAGACTCGTATACATCTGAATAGTCTATCCTTCACTATTGATGGCCTATGTAGGTTTTGGGGTTCTCATTTATATTAGAGGCCATATCTATTTTTCTATTATACCCTTGTCCTTTTTGTACTCCTTTTTAGGTCAATTCTGTAGTTCAAACTTACCATGTACCTTCCATGTGTTATAAGCCTAATTTTAACTGTAGCATCTTTAGTTATGCAGGATAGACTGTCTATACTTAAAGTTTACAAGGCACCAGGGACTGCATGAGATACGCTGAGGAAAGACACTGAGGAGCAATCTTGCCATATACCATCTAGTTACTGCATCCATGAGCCCAGATTTTCATTCTGGGGTTACGACTCTGAGGTTGGGAGGATTTCCAAGTCCCAAATGCCACCATGTTACCCTTAGATATGTGAAGTGTCTTTCAGTAGGTGGCCGATCACTGGAAGGTGCACACCGGGAGCGCTTGAGAATGCTGTCCCTCTATTGCTGTTGAGGCAGTCCCACCAGCAGAGCTGGGCATTGTTGATGGTAGGTAAGAGAGAAGGTGCCTCATGATGCCGAATTCGGCTGGAGAGACTGGAGCCAAAGGTTGCTGGGAGAAGCAAAGAAGAAATAATTCAGGCACATTAGAGGTTTATTCCCTCGTAAAGCAAAAGTAGGACAAATGTATTCAGAATCCCTGCTTAGACAAAGAGATAGAACATTAGATATAGAAGATGATGTGTGCCTATGACAGATGTCAGGAAAAAAAACACAATGGAAAACTATGTAGAATGTAAAGGTTTCAGATGGCAGGTTTAAAAAACAAATAAGTGAGGTAAAGAGGGATTAAGGAAAGAGACTAGGCTTTGGGATTCTCATTTATGTTACTTGCTATATAGGCCATCAATAATAAAGGGCTGGTAAAAGGAGGAATAGGACCGAAACAGGATTTACACATGAACATTCCATTTAATTTTGCTGATGAGTCCTTTGTCTGGTAGCCAGTGCAATGCCTTTTCAAAGTCTATGTAAAATAAATGACATAACCATCATTGTTTATATATCCTTAACCACTATCCATGTTTTTCTCCTATACCCTCATCCTGCTTATGCTCCTTTTTAGGTCATTCCTGTACTTCAACTTTATTGTAAATCTTACATGTGTCATACGCCTAATTTTAACTGCAGCATCTTTAGTTATGCAGGAAACCCAGACTTTGGAAGACCAACCTTTCGCCCATCGAGAAATGTCTTTTATATGACCAAATCCATTGTCCAATCTGAAGTCCAGTTGTTCTGTTCATATTTCACTTAGAAGTCGTACTTTCAAAACACTGTCCCACTGAAACATCATCCACTCGTCTGACTTCATTCCCTAGAATCAGTTGCTGCACTGCTCCCTTGGTGTTTGAACTGAAAATTACTGACAACAAAGGTCTCTTGCATATACAGTACTTGAGAAGTTCCTCCCTCTTTTACTGTTTTCACTTTTGCTATCTCAGCTTGTATTAGAATAACAGAAATTAACAATTATCAGTATTTTGTAGTTTTCTCTGCTTCCGGTAATATGATTCTAAATTTGCTTTTCTATCTTCCTCTCACAATTTGATGGTATGTTCCCAGCTCAGTAATAGTTGCCTTTCTTCCTTAATTCTAACTAAATGGATCATGTTTTTGGCGTATCAAACACATCATCATCCCTGTCCAGTGCTACAATTATTTATTTGATCAGTACAACCACTAACCGTTCCCTCTTTCATTTTTCAGTATTGTACCTTCCCTATCTGTTCTGATTAACCTGTAGCCAGAGATATCACATTCCCAATTAGACACATTTTTTGTGGCAGTCCAGAATTAGCATGTTCTGTTATTATAAATATATAACAGCCCTTTGTTGCAACTCATGCCTGCAGCTCACTAACTTTATTTACCATACTACATGCATTTAATCCCTCTCTTAGGCTATTGTGGGTCTATCTACAGCATGGGGACTGTAGCAGCTCAAGAAGGCAGCTCACTACCACCACCTTAAGGGTAACCAGGAATGGACAATAAATGCTGGCCAGCCAGCAACACCCATGTCCCACAAGTAATTTTTTTAAAAAGCATATGCATTGCATGTCAATTTTAAACTGCCTGGCATTTATCTCTTTTTGTCATGCAGTTTCTTTCTGTTTTTCCCCTTTAACGTTTCATCCTGATACCTGTTACTTTGCCAGATTAATAAAGACCCCACAGGCATAAATTAACCTTAGTAACGAATTTCCAATGCCGTGGCACCTGAAGATTACCCTCGTGCATAACTTGTTTTACTCTGCTGTTCCTGCGGGTCCTGAAGAAGAGCTTATGCCCGAAACATCGATTCCCCTGCTCCTTTGATGCTGCCTGACCTGCTGCGCTTTTCCAGCAACACATTTTTCAGCTCTGATCTCCAGCATCTGCAGTCCTCACTTTCTCCCTCTGCTGTTCCTGTACTCACTAGCACATTGCATTGAGAATAATCCAAACATTACAAACTTTAGCCCCACACTAGTCATATAAATGATATGGCTGCAATAGCAGGTCAGAGGATAGGAATTTTGCAGTTAGTAACTCATCTCCCCAAAGCCTTTTGATCAAGCTACTAAGATGGGAGTGTGATAGAATACTGTACACTTACTTGGATGAGTGCAGCTCCAACAGCAAACAAAAAATTTGACACCATCCAGAATAGTGCAGTCCACTTGGTGACACCTCTCCATCATTTTGTTTTCCGTCTCAGTGGCAGCAGTTGTGTACCATGTACAGATGTCACTGCTGCAACTTGCCAAGGTTCCTGTAACAACATCTTCTAAACCCATAACTTACTCTACCAAGAAGGACAAGGGTAATAGGCATATGGGAGCACCACCATCTGCAAATTCTCCTCCCAAGTCCCATACCAACCTGAAGAGGAACTGTTTTGCTATTGCTTCACTCTTCCTGAATCAAAAACCTAGAAATTGCTTCGTAACAGCACTGTGTGTGTACCTACTGCTGATAATGCACTGCAGTGGCTGAAGTAGGTGACTCACTACTGCCATCTCAAGGGCAATTAGGGCAACACATGCAGGCTTTTCCAGCAATGCTCATGTCATAGAGTCATAGAGTCATAGAGATGTACAGCATGGAAACAGACCCTTCGGTCCATGCCGACCAGATATCCCAACCCAATCTAGTCCCACCTGCCAGCACCTGGCCCATATCCCTCCAAACCCTTCCTATTCATATACCCATCCAAATGCCTCTTAAATGTTACAATTGTACCAGCCTCCACCATTTCCTCTGGCAGCTCATTCCATACACGTAGCACCCTCTGCGTGAAAAAGGTGCCTCTTCTGTCTCTTTTATATCTTTCCCCTCTCACCCTAAACCTATGCTCTCCTCGACCCCAGGGAAAACACTTGACTTTGTCTATTTATCCTATCCATGCCCCTCATAATTTTGTAAACCTCTATAAGGTCACCCCTCAGCCTCCGACGCTGCAGGGAAAACAGCCCCAGCCTGTTCAGCCTCTCCCTATAGCTCAGATCCTTCAACCCTGGCAACATCCTTGTAAATCTTTTCTGAACCCTTTCAAGTTTCACAACATCTTTCTGATAGGAAGGAGATCAGAATTGCACGCATTATTTCAACAGTGGCCTAACCAATGTCCTGTACAGCCGCAACATGACCTCCCAACTCCTGTACTCAATAGTCTGACCAATAAAGGAAAGCATACCAAACGTCGCCTTCACTATCCTACCTATCTGCAACTCCACTTTCAAGGAGCTATGAACCTGCACTCCAAGGTCTCTTTGTTCTGCAACACTCCCTAGGGTCTTTCCATTAAGTGTATAAGCCCTGCTAAGATTTACTTTCCCAAAATGCAGCACCTCGCATTTATCTGAATTAAACTCCATCTGCCACTTCTCAGCCCATTGGCCCATCTGGTCCAGATCCTGTTGTAATCTGAGGTAACCCTCTTCGCTATCCACTATACTTCCAATTTTGGTGTCATCTGCAAACTTACTAACTGTACCTCTCATGCTCGCATCCAAATCATTTATGTAAATGACAAAAAGTAGAGGGCCCAGCACCGATCCTTGTGGCACTCCACTGGTCACAGGCCTCCAGTCTGAAAAGCAACCTTCCACCACCACCCTCTGTCTTCTACCTTTGATCAGTTCTGTATCCAAATGGCTAGTTCTTCCTGTATTCCATGAGATCTAATCTTGCTAATCAGTCTCCCATGGGGAACCTTGTCGAATGCCTTACTGAAGTCCATATAGATCACATCTACCGCTCTGCCCTCATCAATCTTCTTTGTTACTTCTTCAAAAAACTCAATCAAGTTTGTGAGACATGATTTCCCACGCACAAAGCCATGTTGACTATCCCGAATCAGTCCTTGCCTTTCCAAATATATGTACGTCCTGTCCCTCAGGATTCCCTCCAACAACTTGCCCACCACCGTCTCATGAAAGAATTCTCACAGTTGAGGTACAGCTCTTTAATTGTGTCCTTAGCTTCTGAAAATCTAATTTTAACTCTTTAAAGGAAAGAAAAAAAGTTTTGTCATCCATTCCAACAAGGACTGATGTTTCTGGTTGTCCCTGCCCTGCCTCATCCCAAAACCCACCCTCGAAATATTCTGTAGCCTCTGTGATATCTTACATCCTGGCACCAGGCAGGTAGCAACACACCTTACAGGACAGACTTTGGCTTTGGCAGCCACTTTGCTGCTTCACTCTGTTCAGTTGTTTCCATGTGCTTGAAATTGTACTCTCCCAAAGTGTGTTAATTGGCACAGTTATTTAGAGTGGAAAGCAGGTTTGAGGGTAGTGCTATTCTGAGTGTCTTTGCACTGTCTGGCTCTTCCTACTCACTGCATGCCCACGACTATCATAAACCCTCTGCAGTTCTGGCATGACTGTCCCCTGCAACGTGCACGTTAGGAAATTCACAGCCTCCCATGTGCCCAGCAGTGACCAGAGCCGCCACTCAAACCTCGAATCACAAACTCAATTCTTGTATTCAAGTAATTGGAAGACCTTCTGTCAAACATGGATGTCTGAAAAAATGTGGGTGTTATTTATTCCCTTGGTCCTGCTAGTGGTAATATGCACCAAGGTGCTTAGATTAGATTAGATTACATTAGATTCCCTACAGCATGGCAACAGGCCCTTCGGCCCAACAAGTCCTCCGAAGAGTACCCCACCCAGACCCATTCTCCTCCTCTCCATATTTACCCCGACTAACGCACCCATTGGCAATTTAGCGTGGCCAATTCACCTGACCCGCACACATAGGTTTAGGGTGAGAGGGGAAAAATATAAGAGAGACCTAAGGGGCAACCTTTTCACGCAGAGGGTGGTACGTGTATGGAGTGAGCTGCCAGAGGAAGTGGTGGAGGCTGGTACAATTGCAACATTTAAAAGCCATTTGGATAGGTATATGAATAGGAAGGGTTTGGAATATGGGCTGGGTGCTGGCAGGTGGGACTAGATTGGATTGGGATATCTGGTCAGCATGGATGGGTTGGACCGAAGGGTCTGTTTCCATGCTGTTCATCTCTATGACTCTCTATGTTTGGATTGTTGATTCTCCAGTTTTAGGCATTGGGCCTAGGAGTTGTCGACAATGGGTCTCTGGTATCTCATCATCCCAGTCTCAGTGAAGGGATGACCCTTTAGAACTGAGATGAGGAGGAATTTCTTCAGCCAGAGGGTAGTGAATCCACGAACTCATTGCTGCAGAGGCCTATGGAGGCCAAGCCATTGAGTGTTTTTAAGTCAGGAATGGATACGTTTTTGATCAGTAAGGGGATCAGTGTTACGAGCAGAAGACAGGAGAATGGGGTTGAGAAACAAATCATCCACAATCAAATTGGTGGAGCAGACTTAATGGGCTGAATGGCCTAATTCTGCTCTTATATCTTATGATCATTTTACTGAATAGCCTACCTGCTCATCTATATCCTTTTATTTTGTATCACCTTACTCATTGTGATTATTATTTGTCCACACCAGATTTTTATTTAAATCTTTCTGATCCCTTTAATTTGTTAACTTCTATTCGGATTTAATTTTATCCCCTTTAAATCTAACTATTTATTATTATGTACTTACTGTCTAAATCTGTTTAAATTACTTATCACCCTCTTCACCCTCTGTGCTAAATTCCTAATGGCCATTTCTTTAAGCAGATACTCCCAGATCTGTATACCATAAACATTTTGAAATAATATCTTCCAGTATTTTTTATATTTGTTTGACCCTGTTAAAAATTAAACTTTAATCATGTTCTCAACTTGTGGTTTCCCTTTTGAGTGACTTCCCAACAAGTCACTCTGTTGAAATGTTAGCATAATTGTGGCCATAAACGATTATGGGTAATTTATCTTATGTAAAATTACCCACCTTGTTGTTTAATTTTCTATCATTTTCTGCCAAGATACTCCATGGCTCAGCTGTTCAACAATAGCAATGCCTTAGAAATGTAAGTAAAAGCCCAGGGCTCAATCAGCTTTCAATAAAGAGGAAAGGAGTTGCTTTTTAAAACAAAACTTCAAGAACATATTACATTGAAACAGGATGGACAACACTTTGGTGTGGTATTAGTATGCTGTTGAATCTCCTTTGTGATATTCTCATTCGAGTTGGATCATCTGGAGATATTATCAAGCAGTCTTGGCATTTTCCTTACCAATGGAGAGGGGTGACGCTTGAGACCTTAAATGAAGCAGCATGTTTATTCTCTCTTATAAATTTGTGTGCAGCAGGTGAAACCTGATTAACATCAACATTTTTTACTTTATAATTTTAAAACACATGAATACTAAATTATTTCAATGAATTTGAATGCCAGACATTAGAGCTTTCCCATTTTATGAAAAGCCTTAAATAATGCAGGTAACTGTCAGGCTTATTACAATTTTCATAACTGAGCAATTTAATGAAATGGTTAGTATATGCCATGCAGTTTTTCAGCTTCAGGGAGTTGTCATTCAACCTTTAATATTTGAATTCAACATTTTATTATTTGAATTCAACCTTTGCTGCCACCAAACTGATGAAAGGATATCATTGCAGTGCTATTAATTGGGTGACTTCACTGACTTGCTAGGTTTACTGTAATTTGAACTTTCCTTTGGGAGCTGATATCTATGTTCCAGTCCAAAATTAGCATCTCCTGTGGTCTCATAAAAAGAGCTCAGCTGTGGCTATTTTTATACCAAGTACTGATTCTGTCATTAAATTGTCTTGGAAATTTAGTACAGTCTTGGGTTTATGCAGAAATGAGTGAAAGGACATTTTTTTCTGCAAAAGTCTAAGTACTGTTTAGTCTAATTTTTAAGTCAACATAAACCTCAGTAAACTTTGACACGGGCAGGGGCTCATTGATTGCACTCTCATCTCTTGAGTAGATTCTTGTGGGTTTAAATATTACCTCAGAGACTCGAACTCCCAGCCTGAGTTGAAAGTTAGTCCTGCACTGACAGAGAAAGGTCTTCTAGATGTGATGATAAAGTGCGACTCACTTAGCTGCCCTCTTAAGTGAATACAGAGGATCACATGATACTATCTATGAAAAAGAGGAAATGAGCTATACCCAGCGTTATGGCAGATATTTAACCCTGAGCCAGCACTCCCAAAAAAAATACAATCTGATTATAATCACATCGCTGTATGTACTCCCTTGCTGTGTCCAGCTTGATTGCAACATTTTCTACATCAGTGACCCACATTCAATTTCATTTAATTCACTGTAAAGTGCTTTGGAATGTCTTGAAAATAATAGAAAGCATTATTTAAGTACAAGTCTTTCTTTGTATGGAGGAGGACAGTAGAGCATTCTATTCTGGCATCTGAACAGGAAGTATAACTTGTGCTTAAAAAGCAATGTTACCATTTTTAAATGAATTGATTTTATGATTTTTTTTGCTTTGTTCCATAATTTCATTGTTTGGCCTTTTCTCCTTTTTCAATCTTTGCATGCCCAAGTACAGCCTGCGTAAAGGAGTGTAACACAGGGAGGTTGTATTTCATTCACTCATCCTATTCTTCCTCGTTCTCTACATCATCCTGCTGGTCTCCATCCTCGTTATGTCCCAGCAGTAATTCCTGCTGTCACTGTATCCTGAAGATTCTGGTCACACTCTACCTTTTCACTTTTGTTTGCTCATATGTTGTGTTTCTTTCCATAAACTCAGTGACACAGTGCTCAGAAAATGCAAATATTAATCAAAATGTGCACTCAATGAGTCATCCGTGTGAGTCAGAGCCCTCACAGGCCACACCTCCTCCTGGTCAGTGTAAGTCAACAAAATACCAGTCCATATGGTCCGAGAGATGACTGATTTGGGGCACTAGACAAGATTAAAGACCAGTAACATTTTACAAAGACAAGAAAGAGCTGGAAAACTCGGCAAGTCTGGTAGCATCTGTGGGATAGGAAAAATTAACGTTTTAAATCTAATATGTCTTTGGAATTCCAGAACAGCATCATGCTTGATTTGATTTATTGTTGTCTCGTGTACCTAAGTACAGTGAAAAGCTTTGTTTGGTCTTGAATTGGTGTATTTGTTTCTCTCTATTTCGCAGATGCTGCCAAACCTGCTGAGTTTCTCCAGCATGCTCTATTTATAGTTCAGATCTCCAGTATTTAGTGTTTTGCTTTTGATTTACAAAGCATTGATGTTACTTTGGCCATCATAACAACAATGCACGAGGTGTCGTTTCAGCTTTCAACTCCTGTGTTTGCATTTACTTTAGTGATAATATGCTTTCGTACAGTTGTCTTCAAAAGTAGTGCTTTATTGGACTTGTTTGAAGTTTTTAAGCTCACTACCGAAGATTCAGTCGTTTGGTCCAAGAATATTTTTTCATTGTTATCTCCTCAGGAAAATTTATAGAGGGAAGAGGTTTTCTGCATTACCTTCTCTAATTATATTCATCCAGTTAGTCTACTCACCAGTTAAATTCATCTGCCAGAAATATAACTTTGGTCCCTTTATCTCCTCACACCCTGATCCTTTTACCTTAGATATAATTCTAGGGCATCATGAATGCCTTTCTCTAAAGCCATTATACCCTTCCTAATTCTACACATTGCTACTACTTCTGTCATGCTCATGTTCTGTACAATTACAGGACATGTTCCTTTTATATCTGTCTTTTGTGCTGAATGTTGGCATACAATAAAAATTTTGATTTTAAGAATAAAATGATTTCTAGACAAAAAATGGACAAAAGTGCACGTGGTTTGCCCTTGCTATCCCTAATAGTCACAAGAAAGAAGAATGGAGTTTTTGAATAATCATAATGATTCATCTGTTTGTCTATCACAATACCAGACATGGAATAATAACAGATTCAGATGGTAAATGACTTTATCGAGCCTGTCCCAAACAGAGAGACAGACAACGTGTTCTATGACCATATAAAAGCTATCCACGTCTCCTGAAAGCATGTGATTTCCTTGGGTAATAAAACAAATTAAACACGTGAATCAAACTGGGCGATTCCTATTTCAGTCTGTCCCCGGCCTTCCTCCACACTCCACACCAAACCTCTCCAAGGTGATTGAACTTGCTGATGAGGCTAGTCTCGCTCCTTGCCCCTCAGTGTCTGCCTTTTCCACAAACCCGAAACAAGTCACACCTCACTTGGAATAATTCAGTAAATCACATCAGGAGTGGAATGGTGACAGGGATCAGAGGTTAGAAGCTGAGGAGGTCAAGAAGTCAAAGGTGATGAAATGGTTATCACAAAGACTTCAGTGGAGGTGATCAGAAGATTGACATGGTTGGGTGTGGGATTTGGGAGATTGGAGGCTGCTGAGCAGTATAGAAGGATCAGGGAGTGATATCTGAACACTGAGACAGACAGACGGATTTAGCAGGCAAGCAGAAAAGTACTGAATCTCCTGAACCTAATATCTTTGTCTCCATTTAGAAGTCTCTCAAGTCCATGTGTTGAGAGTTGAGTTTAAAGCAATGGGTAAACAGGAGAGACACAGCCTCATTCTTAAAAAGTGGGCGGCACGGTGGCACAGTGGTTAGCACTGCTGCCTCACAGCGCCAGAGACCCGGGTTCAATTCCTGCCTCAGACGACTGTGCAAACTCCACACAGTCATTCTCCGCGTGTCTGCGTGGGTTTCCTCTGGGTGCTCCGGTTTCCTCCCACAGTCCAAAAATGTGCAGATTAGGTGAATTGTCCGTGCTAAATTGCCTGTAGTGTTACGTGAAGGGGTAAACGTAGGGGAATGGATCTGGGTAGGTTGCGCTTCGGTGGGTCAGTGTGGACTTATTGGGCCGAAGGGCCTGTTTCCACACTAATTTAATAATCTAGTAAAACTTCTGTCGTGCTCTCTCATTATTTGTACTTAAAAGCTGCAAGTGGGATTCAGATTTTTCATATTAATTAGCCGCAATTCCTTTAGTTGCATTTCTCCACATTGTTTCTGTAGGTCTGTTTTGATTTACTCTCTGCAAACTTTGGCCAGGCCACGTCATCCAGTTCGTGTTCTGGCTAAAGTGAAGTCACAGGTTGTTGATTGCATGACCCCACTCTTTAACATCAGAAGATATATAACTACTTAACCTTTTTTCCAGTGAGAACATGTTAATGTTGCATCATCATCTCCACATAATCCAACTCCTCCATTTCCACAATTACCCTTCCTTTTCCTTGCAATAAATGCAATACTGCACTAACCAGAACTGTATGCAGTATTCCAAGTGAGATCACTCATTGATTTATAAAGTGGCAATTTGCTGCATTAATTTGATATAATTTGCAGTATTTTCTGGCAACTGTGCTGGTTGTAATAAATGTCAGATGTTCCCTCTGTAACAAGGTCCAGTTCATTTTCTGGATCAAGGATGTTACTTAGCGCATCCCTGATTTTTAAAAAACTAAACCAAAATATTATTATGAACTTTTATAGCCCACTGTACCATCATTTCAGTGACCTTCCTGTCTTAATATCATTTTTTAAAAATACAAATGTTTTCATTCCCTTGCCAATTAAATTAGAAAGTTTCCTTTATCATTTGATTTTCTTTTCACATTCCAGCCATTGCTTTTTTAAAAGAAAATTCATGCCTGCAATTTGAGAAATGCAGAGAGGGCAGCAATTATTACCAGTCCATAATTCCCCTTAAGAAGGTGGTAATGAGCTACCTCCATCAACTGCTGTACTATGTGTGTTGTAGATAAACCCACACTGCTGTTGGTTTGGGGGTGGTGGTGTTGAGAGTTCGGGGACTTTGACCCAGTGACAGTGAAGGAAGAGTGGTATCAGTGTGGTATCTGACTTGGAGGGAAGCTTGCAGATAGTCATGTTCTAATTGCATCTGGGTGCTCTTTTCTTTCTAGATGGCAGACCTTGCAGATTTGGAAGGTGCTGTCAAAGAAGTCATGGCAAATTTGCGATGCAGGTTTTATTTGGTATAATCTGCAAATCTCTAAATACTTTAACTCCAGTCTGTGTTTTAAGACAGATTGGTGCTTGGCACCAGTTGCTGTAGCAGTGCAGAGACAAGAGACACTTATTTATTGCATTAACTGGATGATACTATACCTCCAAGGCTGGATGAAAATACATATTTGAGGTGTGGACTCTAGTTCAAGTAGCTTTATGTTTTCATCATGTAGCTACATGAACAGAACATGGATCAATATTACAAGATATTCTTTCCTCTTGTTGATGTATAAATAACTTTCTAAATATATATTTTTGAATAACAAACCACTTACGGTAAGCTCCTCTCCAGTTTTATCCCTTTTGGTAAGGTTTGTACTGAATTTAAAGCCAAATGGCATTCAAGTGTTGGCTGTGAGCTACACATTCACACTTCTTACTAAAACAGCCTTTGGGTTACCAATATAAGCTCATAAGATGAGTCTGTTGTGTGCATGGTTGGCGAATTGGAGCTCTTTTCCAGCCTTGCTTCTGAACTGACATCGTCCTGCTGGTTTGATCTGGGTAATAACCCTTTAATGATGATCCTAACATAACCAGGAGATTCCTGAGCGATCAAATGTAGGTGACAACAATGAGGAAGCTGCATGGATGGCCTCCATCTTAGACACAAAATGAACTCTTCACAACTGGTGTTGGAGGTGTGGGAATTAGGGATTTGTGGAGGTGGTTTATACTGAAGGGTAGGATTTTGGATGGCCTTGAATAGTCAATCAGTCAATCAATTGCATGCCAATTGCACTGACGTTTATGGCATTCTGACTTTAAGAAGTATAAATAGGAACTGTACTCAGGAAACTGTGGGTAGAAGATAACAAGTTGGTTGGAACAAAGTTAAGTGAAATCAGAGGTAAAAGAGAACTTCAACCACAGGACAACAGCTTGAATTAATGAACGATTGTGGAGAGAATTTAGAGAACTGAATAATATACAGAACAGAGCTGCAGTTGACTGTTCAGCCCTTCTAATCTGCTTTGTCATTCAATGAGAGCTTGACTGATCTAATCATGGTTCTGATTCACTTTGTCTTCTTGTTCATCATAACCTTAGATCAAAAACCCAGTCACCAAGACTGAAAATTCCAAAGATTAACAGCTACGAATTTCAGTATTAAAGGAAAGTGTGTGTGGGAATCTAGAACTAGGGGTAAAGCATCCTTTCACCAAGTACCCTGTCAAGATGACTCAGAATTTTAGGCATTTCAATAACATCATCTGTCGTGTGTCTAAACTCTCTGAATGCCCAGCTTCTTGATCTTTGTAAGACAAGACCTTCAGCCAAAGAGTCGAGCACTATCTCCAATAGCACTGCCTCCAATACAAAGTATGCAACCTGAAATAAGAACACCAAGACTATGGTCTACTTTAGTTGTGGTCTCACCAATGTTTGGTGCACTTGTAGCAAGACTTTATACTCCATTGCGCTTGCAATGAAGGCCAACATTCTATTTGCTTTCATCGACCTCCATGATCGCTTCTTGCAATTTGTCAATAAGAGTGCCCAGATCTCTGGACTGCAATAGTCTGTAGTCTCTCTCTCTCTCCTTAAACACTAATCTGTTTTTTCTATTCTTCCTCGCACTTGGCACAAGCGCTCTAATTTTCCTGCATCATACTCTTCACCCAATTAATATTTTTTCCTTTGTAGACTCTTTGCTTAGACCCCAGTAAAAATTTCTCCCAGTGTGGGCTACGGCAAGATTTGTGGTGGAATCGGGTGAGAAATCCGACTACCTCTATGTCAGGAGCAATTTGCACAATCTTTTATCACACTATGCAGCCTATTTGCAGGTTTTATTGCTTGTTAACAGCCTGTCTCTCCTCACTAATATTCAGCTTATTGGGGACGGGCAGCAGTTTAGGTGAGTACCAAACTCCTCATCAAGGTAGACAGTGAGAAATCTCCATGTTGCATAAGATCAAATTGCACACGATCCGTAACCCCAGAAACAGCTCTTATACACCAACACCAGCACTGAGCATTTTCCAACTCTGCACAGCCCTGTGGCACTTCTTGGACTGGCAGTACCCTCTCAAGCAGTGATCCACATTATTGGGTGTACCACCAACTAGCATGGAAATTCTGCAGCAGGAGAACTTTGTATACACAGCTCTTGAATTGGGCCAGGCTGCTCACTTGCTGTCTTAGTGCTCACTTACTTGTCATCTATCTACATGCTTGCAGGATTCAATGCTTTGCCTTGCCAATTAACACCGTCACAGTACCAGGCATCTCCCCTCTGCCAGTCAGCAGTCCTCGGTCAAGGGGAGGGGGGGTGGAAATCTAGCCATCAATCTCTCAACTACGCCCTGTGCCAGCAGATTACATGGTGAACACACGACATGTGCAGAAAGTGAGTGAGCATGTTTCAGGGCTTTGAGAATGGTTCTCACAGACGTCCATGAAGGCATCGGTTAGTCAGGGGATGCTGGCACTGTAAGTCAAGGGCAGCCCAGGGGATTGGCTGTGGTCAGGTGTCTGAGCCCCATCATGGAGTCAGTCCATCTGCAGACTGGGGAGTAGGTTACTGATCATCCTGTAGCTCAGTGGCGGCTAGTCCAGCATGTAGGGCATTTCTCAGTAAGGGCTGTCCAGTCAAGTCACTCCAAGGAGAAGACCTATGATCAGTGTGAGCGAAAAGAAGGGGTAAGGATGCAAGGCATAGGAGAGAGACCTGCCAAGTTGGTCTTTTGGAGTGAGGGGCTGCAGGGAAGGGAGGGTTGCACGTATGAAGGAGGGAGTCAACAGTATTATCAAGGCGAGGGAGGAAATATGGTAAATAACGGATGAGGTCGGCTGTGGTGAGGGGCATCCTGGCTCCTCAGTGGGGCAGTGAGTGACTACGCCTGGTATGGTCACCTCATAAACCAGGGCTGAGGCGTAAAGGTGCATGTAGATAGGATGGACTGCTGCAAAGAGCAAGGGGCTTGGAGGCTCGGGCTCTCACTGACATCTTCTGGCTGAGGCTGGAAGTCTCTGTCTGTCACCTTCCATCGTGCAGGGAATCGAGCCTGGTGGGCAGCAAAGTCTGTTGATTTTGGAGGTGTGACTGGGTAACCTCACTCCCACCCCACCGGGAAGCACTTGTGTCTGGAAGACCCAAATATGCCAAGGGTCGTCTTGCCAAAGCCAAAGTAACTGTTCTCAGTGTGAGTTTCCAGGGTCAGAGGCAGAGTAGAGGGCTCACCACCTCTACAGTGTTCTCAGGGCAGATTTCTGAGGGCCCTGCATCTTGTTCCCCTCAATCTGGGCCCCTCTAGGCCACCTGGAGTGAGTGCCAGGTTCCCCATACCCCTTCACATCCCTTCAGTCCTGAGGACCGTTACCCAGGACAGTAGAGTGCAGGGGTGTGCACCTCTCCAGCAAACCCTGAGGGTGCCCAGCCTGACTGTTCATAGCAACCTCCAACATATCCATGGAGGCAGACACTGCTCTGCTGTAACTGCTGGTCAACAAGAGCCATTGCCTCCCATTTTGCTTCCTGCTCCTGTCCCTCCCTGTGCTTGTGGGGACACCACAACACCACAGGCTGCTCTCCTGCCTGGGCCTGAGCAGGAGCCTGGTCTCCTGCCTGTCCCTGAGAGGCAGCAGCCTGGTTTTTTCATAGAATTCCTTCAATGTGGAAGCAGGCTATTTGGCCCATTGAGTCCACACTGACCCTCTTAAGAGCATGCCATCCAGACCTACCTTATCCCTGTAACCCTACATGGCTAATCCACTGAGCTTACACATCTCTGAACACTATGGGCAATTAATCATGGCCAGTCCACCTAAGTTGCACATCTTTGGACTGCGGAAGCAAACCAGAGCACCCGGAGGAAACCCGACCAGACACTGGGAGAATGTGCAAACTCCACACAGACAGTCGCCAAAGGCTGGTCTTGAACCTGGGTATCTGGTGCTGTGAGGCAGCAGTGCTAACCACTGACTCCCCACGTCACATCCTGTAGGAGCAATCCCAGTCTTCCTCTCAAGGGACAAGACACTCTCCTTTTGGTGGGTGAGGAGCTGCATTTGGGCAACACCATCCCTAAGGAATCCAATGAAGTAAATTGGGTGGCATGGCTGGTACAGGTGGGTGATAGGCATTAAATATTCAGAGGGAGTGAGAAGTCACTGCAGAGGCTGTAAAGAGTTAGTGTTGAGAGGGTTTGGGGAAAACAGTTAGTGACTGAAGGTGTTGCAGGCAATAGCGAGAGTGGAAGGACATTAGCTGCAGTATAATGAACCAGATGGCTTTGGAATGTCAGTAGTTGGTTGTGTGCACAGTGGCCTATCAAAGATGGCATTGTCTCAAAAGAATGCTATTGGATACCTCTGAGTGGTGAATGGTCGTGGGAATGGCGTGTGGTAAGATGTAGTGGAAATCAGACATGAGAGATAGCTCACTGACGTTGTGGGTAATTGATGTGCCGTCTTTGGTAAGATATGTTCAGAGAACTCTTGAGGTGTTGTGGTGAAAACCCCACTTTAAAATAAAACTTGATCCAACTCCTACTGGGCCAAAGAAGATTTGTGTCCTCAAAAATTGCTTTTCTACCTATTTTTGTATCAACAGCAATTTTGGACATACTACACCCTGCAGCAATTGTTTACCTCGGTCAGAAAGTTCAATTCCCAGCTATCCCAGAGGGGCAGTACCAGTTCTACTGTCCCCCTCCTCTGCACTCCCCTGCACCTCATCCTTTCCCCCTTGCAACACCTCCTTACTCACGCCTCCCCATCCAATCTTATTCCGGACCCCTGCAACCCCCATCCTTGTTTTCACCCCAATCCTTGCTACCATCCACACCCCTCTCTTCTCTCTCCCCCCCCCCCCCCCCTCCATCCTCACTTCTCTCCCCACCCATCCTAACTCCCCAAAAGCCCCCATTCTTGCTTCCCTCCCCCTACAACCTCACTCAGCCCGCCCAATGCTCACTCCCATCTGCCACCACCCTCCCCTCTCCTGTCCCCTCAGTCCTCACTGCTCCTCCCACCAACCAGTCCTTGTTCCCTGCGATCCTTGTTCTCTTTGCTCCCCTCCTCCCCACAATCCTCGCTCCCCTCCTCTCAATCATCCCTCATCGACCTCTTCTGCAGTCCTCTATCCTCTCTTCTCCCCCCCCCCCATCCTCGCTCCCCACACTTCCACTCCTCGCACCCTCCCCCGTTCCTCTCTCCTCTTCTCTTCCCCTCCCCCACCCACGCAAGTCCTCTCTCCTCTCCCCTCTATTCCCCCCCCCCAGTTCTCTCTCCTCTTCTTCCCCCCCCCCCCCCCCCGTCCCCTCTTCTCCCATCCCCACCCCCCGGTTCCCTCTCCTCTCTTTCTCTTCCCCCCCCCCCCGCAAGTTTTGTTTCCTCTCCTCCTCCTCCTCCCCCCCCCCCCCGTTCCCTCTTCTCTCCTCTTTCCCCCCTGTTCCCCCTCCTCTCCTCTCCCCGTCTCCTCTCCTCTCCTCTCCTCTCCCCGTCTCCTCTCCTCTTTCCCCCCCGTTCCCCCTCCTTTCCTCTCCCCGTCTCCTCTCCTCTCCTCTCCTCTCCTCTCCTCTCCTCTCCCCATCTCCTCACGTCCCTCTTCTCCCACCCCCACCCAATCGTCTCTCCTCTCCCTCCCCGTCCTCTCTCCTTTTTCCCCCATCCCCAGTCTTCTCTCCCCTCAACCCCCAAGTCCTCCCCCTCCAGTGTTCTCTCCTCTGCCCACCCTCACTCCTCCCTCCCTAGTCCTCTCCCCACCCAGTCCTCTCTCCTCATCCCCTCCTCACCCCGTGCTCTCTCCTCTTCCCTCTCCCCAGTTCCTCTCCTTTTTCCCCTCACCCCCCGTCCTCTCTCCTCTTCCCCTCCCCCAGTCCCCTCTCCTGTTTCTTACTCCCCCACTCCTTGCTCCCTGCTACACTCCCCACCTCATCTCCCCTCCCTGATTCTCCTGCTTCTCGAATGCTGCCTAACCTGTGTTTTTCCAGCTCCCCACTCTTTTACTCTGATTTCCATCATCTGCAGTCCTCACTTTCATTATTCCTACCCCCACCAGTCCTCGCTCCCCCATCTGTTCTTGCTCCCCACCCCCACCAGTCCTCTCAGCTCCTCCACCCCTCCCAGCCCTTGCTTCCCACCCCCACCAGTCCTCACTCCTCCTCCCCACTTCGATCAGTCCTTGATCCACCTTCTCCTCCCTCAAAACCCTCACTTCCACCCCGTGTTAGAACATATCTGAACAGATTGCTAAAAACAACTGCACCAGCTCCTAGTCCAAGTTATTAATTTTAGCTTGAAACGAGTAGAGGGGTCTTCTGTAGTATAACTCCACTCTCCACTCATTTGCCATAACGAAAATGACCCAGTTATCCCAATTCTCTGGCTTTTAATCAACTGAACAACACAATATCCAATCAAAGTGCTTCTTAACTGAATTACCCTTTTCATGCATCAATGGTACATTGCATTAGTAGAACATAGTGTTGCAAAATTCAAAGGTGGCTTTCAGAGTAATTTATAAGGGAGGTTTGAAACCTTCATTGACCATGCTATATCCTCAGCAAGTGTCTCACAAGAACACTTGTAGCCAACTTTTTGTTGTACTTAAATATCCACTGATACAAGGCTGGCTGCCTCACCTACCACATGAATGTAAACAAGATATTTCCATACACTCTGGCCATAATTACAGGACATTTCACTAACAAATTACAGTACTTTGCATTGAGCAGGTGTGGCTGGATGCAGTAATTTGCTTGAGAGCTGCTCAGTGGCATTCGGATGTAGATATTCATGTAGATCGCTGCAAGCATTCGAGGCAGTTCTCTCTTGTCAAGTAAATAAATATTACTTACTCTAAGATGTTACGATCGCAATCCTGATACTAGTGTAGTTAGCGCCATGTAATCTGAACAAAAGGACATATTGCATTGCTGCACTTTGTGGTTATTGTTAAGAGTGTTGGAAGATTTTTTTTATCCTAAATCCATTTAATGTGAGAGAAAAGGATTTTATTGTATGACTGAGTATTGCTGAGGAAGTGATGAGCTCAATAACAGGTAGGAAATTAGTGATCAAAACTGATTCCAACAAACTGTAAATGGCAAGGACCAGCATCAATACTCAACAGCTGCCTTTGTTGTTAATTTATCCTTTGACATTTTGATAATGTTAATAATTAATGCTGTTCAATGTGTTTTACAAAGTGTACAATTTGAAAGCAATACTGTAATGATGAAAAGACGTCTTAACTTTGTTTATAAGGACAGATGATATTAATTGCTTTTCGAGAGCGTTATTCTGATTTTTGCACAATGGCATGACTGCCATTACATGTGGCATTTTCAGTTGTGTTTTTTCTGCGCACACGCACACTTCGGAATGAATAAGAGGTCCCTGTAAATCTTGAGAATATTTTTTAAAAAGCACATATAATATTACGTGAACTGTCTTTTGTCAAATACCTGGTTTCAGAAATCAGAAATTAGTGGGGAAATCAGGCCAGAGCAATAGGAGGATTATAGAGACAAACAAGGGCTGGAGGGAAATGAAAACCATTACTTTGTGATTTGAAGACCTGACTGGAGAAATCTGTGTGGTTCTTGAAATGTATATTACTGTTTTTAATATCTACCTGCCATGTTTATCCTTAGCACGCAAACAAGAAATTATTAAAGTTACAGAGCAACTGATTGAAGCCATTAACAATGGAGACTTTGAAGCCTACACGTAAGTATTTGTTTGTTTCCATTGTCCATATTGAGTTAATTTATTCTATTCCATCCCATTCTAGGATGTACAGTCTGAATTTTTGTATAGAATCAATGTTAATTCATATGAAACTTTTTTTTGCTATGCATTCCTTCAATTGCATAACTACTAGAAAATTATCCCAGAAATATTCAGTTTTCATCCAGAGTTTGATTGTAATAACCAGCAACTCAGTGAGGGGGACATCATGTCATAGCAGAATCTTAAGCATTAGCAATATTGTTAGCGCTCCTGCTTAGAATCACTTTTTGTTGTACATCTCTTTGACACTAGTTTTCACACACAGGAAGGGGAAGGAGTATTGCAATTGGAACCATGCCTCAATTTATTACATCTCCAGTCACTGCTTAGGTAGTTGATGGATTGAAGTCACAGCTGGAGATCCACAGGGACAGTCCTTGGCTGTCATAGTGCAGAAGGTCATCACAGACTTGGGATTGGTGGGGGAACAGAGGTCTCTATCTGTGTTCTGGGAGGGGAGGGGGGGGGGGTGGTGGGTGCTTTCCTGCTTGGGGCAAAGAAGGCTCCACAAGCAACGTCAAACAATCATTTTTTCTACCTTTTATGTCATGCCTCTTTTCTGGCCAGCAGTCTCTTTCCAGACAGTCACTGCTTCCCTGGGGAAGCCTGCTGGAAAGAGTAACTTAGTGTAGGCAGGAAGACAGTGGCCTCAGAGAGAGTAAGTAGCTGACCTCATTTTAACTGTCTCCCCAGCTCCGTATCCCCTCATGTCTCTGACAGCCTTGAATGGCTACTATGGCAAGTTCTTGCAACCGATGAGAGAGCCTAATTTTGTTGACCCATCATATTCCAACTGTTTTGTTGGAACTTCGATCTCTACACCCCATAAGTCCCCGTTTCAACATTTTCCAGTCAAATAAATAGCTTAATGATCTACTTCCTGGCTATCCCATTCCATTGTCAGGTTCCAAGGGATGCCTGAGATTAGCTCTTGAAGAGCAGCCCTTCATGTTGATTGTTCATGATATTCTTCACTTATTGATTTTAAAAAAGAACCTTATAGCATAGCACAGCAAGTTACGATGCAGGTAGAGCAAGTTGTTAGGAAGGCAAATGAGGCAAGACAAGAAAATGGAGCTCAGGCCATGATTGGGTCTTGATCCTATTGAATGGCAGGACAGGCTTGAGAGGCCTGACTGCCTACTCTTACTGCTATTTCTTATGTTCTTACACTGAGACACCAAATGTACAAGCTGTTGCATTCAGATTGCATTTGAGATTCAGAGACAAACTCTAAGAGAACTAAATCTAAAGTCCCACTCATAATAAACACCTAATGAGGTGACTTATTCTTCCATGGAACTGTATTGTATTTCATACCGAAAAATTCCATAACCTGTCTAAAAAGAGTGACATTTTGCCTTTTAAAAATACTCTATGTACAAATCTCTAATTGTGCACATATATAATGTAGGTGCCAAAACCTTCAATATCTGGATTGTCAGAGATTGGCAGTACTTTGGACGTAAGCATCAGGACCCTGTAGATGTCCGATGATGTACACTTACATGGAGATTGCTTGGGAAGGTCCAGGTTCTGATCGACTGACTCTTGCAACCTCTGCAAAAGTCTCTCCCACTGATGTCAACATCAGAATCTTGAGGCAAATATGCAGACTTAACTGGATACTTAATGTCTGGTCTAATTTGGCAGTTAGTTAGCCAAATGACCCCACCCTCATTGCACTCCCAGTCCCTGCTGACCCAGCTACTCGATATCTGACTACACTCCCTGACAAACCCAATTCGCCCATGTCCCTTACCCACCCTCTATTCACTCAGCCATTTATTCACTCACACACTAATCCATTCATTTACTCAGACTTCAAAAATAGTCAACCTGAAAGCAGCTGCGACTGTATTTGAAAAGGAGGGCACGTCGATTCTCCTGTTCCTTGGATGCTGCCTGACCTGCTGCGCTTTTCCAGCAACACATTTTCAGCTCATGTCCTATCTTCACCCAACTTTTGTGATCTTATCCCGTGAATCCCTACACTGACCCAGCAAAGCTTCAGCTGAGGGGAATATTGCAAGAAAATCAGTCTTCAGGAGCCTTTGCAGACAGTAGCAGTGCATACACTGCCATTGTCAGATTGGAATACTTGGAGCCATATTCTGTTTTCACTGTACTGAATTGATAGAAAGCAGTCTTAGTGTTGAACAAAACCACTGAGAATAGCGTACTATTGAGAGTGAAATATTGATTTAATAGATAACTCAATGTTTCAGTAAGTTTACCTCTCATTCTTTAAGCTCCAATCAGCACAGGCCCAACTTACTAAATCCCTCCTCATAAGGCACTCCCTCCAAACTAATGGCAAGGTCATAATCATGAGAACACTGTGCCTTTCCTATTCACTGAATTTACATGCTAGCTTTTTATGATGTATGCTGGAAGGCTCCCAAAACCCCCTCTGTGGTAGCTTTCTCCCTTTAAATAAAATTCAGCACTTTTATTCTTTCTGCCAGAGTACGTAACCTTACACTTTCTCACATTATATTGCATGTGCTGAATTTTTGCTCACTTGTTTAGTGTGTCTGTATCCCTCTCTAGACACTGTCACTCTTACACTTGCATTCCAACATATTTTTGTCATCTGCAAACTTGACTATAGTATGTTGACTTTCCTCATCCAAGTCATTAATAGAAATTCTAAACAATTGTGAACCCAGCTTTGATCCCTGTGGCACTCCACAAATTACAGTCGCCATCCTGAAACTGCCTCCCTCGTCCCAACTTAGTCTTGTAGTAGTTAGCTAATCGTCTATCCATGCTAATATATAACCTCCAAATCATGGGCTGTTATGCTCTGATCTTATCCAATACTTTCAGAAAATCCAAATATCAGATTCCCTTTTATATCACTTCATACCACCTCAAAGAATTCCAATAACTTTGCCAGGGATGATTTTGTGAAGGCTTTTGTGAAGCCTTGCTGACTGTACTTGATCATTTTAGAGAACGTTTTCCATACTGAGCATTCAGAAGAATGTGTCGCGAAGACAAATTAAATGTTAGTATTGCTTGAAACAGATTACTCTTGTGGAAGATGCAAGAAACTACCGCTAAAACAAAAAAAAATGAGAGGCAAAGGGAATTTAAAAAAAAGGGCTGTAGTAGCCAAATATAACACTTTGATATAAAATATCAGCAAAAGGTTTATTGAGGAAGAATTGACTTTTCAAGTGGAATTTAAGCTGAAAGTTTGTTTTAAAATGGTATTTAGTAACTACTTCCAAGAAAAGTACTAGTAACAAGCCATCTGTAAAAGAATACTCCACAACTAAACAGAACTAAGAGTATTGTGAGATTCTAAGAGTGCGGCCCCTTTAAAATAAAGTTCTGTGATTCCTTAAACAAAGTCATGTACTTTGGATCTAAAAAGGACTGATTAGAATACTGTGTTACTGGTGTAAAGCTCAGATCTGTGGAAAATGAAAGGGATTTGGGTGCCCACTACAAAACTCATTCAAAGCTGTTAAATAGTATAAAACATAAATATGCTGTTGGCTTTTCTGTCAAGGGACCTGGAATAAAAGGGTAGAAGTTGTTCTTAAGTTGCACAAGCCTTGGTCAGCCACTTCCTTGAGTATGATTTTCACATTTGTTCATTGAACTTCAGCTTTGGAGGATAGAGTGCAAATCTGTCAGAAAAATATTATTAAAGGATTATCAAACAGGTTAAATAAACCTGGCTTATGTTCACTAAACCTTGCATGACTGTGAGGTCATCTGCTTAAGTTGCTTGAAATAATTACCTTTGAAAAAGATAAATGGTAATTGCAAAATAACTGTTTCCTCTGATGCAGGAATCCTGAACAAGTGGTATAATCTTAAAATTCATGTTTGGTCAGTTAGAAACAATAAAAGGAAATACCTTTCCACATAATGTTATTGGAAATATAGAAGTTGTTCTCACAAAAGATTATGTATGCAGTGTCAATGAACTTTTCAGGCTTGAATTGATAGATTATGTTAGAAATGTGTGCCAAGTGACATGATGGGTAAAGAAAGATGGGTAAATACAATTAAATACAGTTCAAATATGATCTAATTATGCCATGAAACAGTTTTAAGGGGCTGAAAGGGATAGACAGAATAGCCCAATGTTCCCAACCCATGTAAATACATTAAGCTCAAAATGGCTCTTCCTTGAGTGCAGCAAACCTAGAAATCTTAACAGTGGAATGCAGAGGAGTATGAAGTAAAAATCGATTCACCACTGAGGCTGTTCTTGAGCATTCTGTGGATCCACGTATCTTTATATCATCCCTTTAGTTTTATATTATTGTTCTTTGATTTTCTATCCAAATTATGTTAGCTTGCAGTCCATACGTGGCACTTAGCTGCTCATGCAGTCGTATTTCTTTTCCGAAATCTTAACGTGTTAGCTCTGATATGAGACTAACTGGTCTGACAGTATTCCAAATCCTATGGCACAATTTGCATACAAGAAAACAATTGAAAAATTGCCTCCAGAGCCATGTTTGGGATGTTGTTTATTCAATTTTGATAATTTATGTCCTATTTTATCATAATCATCATATGTTCTGCTTATTTCCTCTTCTAACTAATCAATAATAATGGTTCAATGTGCTTCTTTTACGCTGTCTTTATTCTCATTATGTTATGGTTTGCTAAAAAAAAATACAATGTGACATTATGTTGTCTCTTACGATTAGTCTGCTTAGTTTCCATTCTTTTCAGTGTTTTCTAACAATTTACTTTTACGAAATAAACTCCTTTCTAAAGATCATTAAGAAATAAATTAATTTTGCATTTACCTCCTTGCTTTATATTTTCAGATTTTATCAATGGTACATGCTTTGTAATGTCATGGTCAATTGTAGTTTATTCTGTGGATCAGGCATGCACTTATAGTAGACTTTTAGTAAGACAGGAAGTCTGCTGACTTGTAGAACAGAAACCATCTTGACTAATGGGTTTCAAGTCATTTGTCGACAGTAATCGATCACCTCTGAGCTGTGAAATTGTATGATTCAGCTTAGCTTTTAAAAAGGAGAAAATTTATAGATTTGGAAGAAATTGCCAAGAAACTGCTTTATGTACACATTCTTTGAGTGTGGTCTAAAGGAGAAGAAAAATTCTTATTGGAAAGGAGTACTGTGCAGCCAACTGACACTTCTAGGGACTCTCCCTATAGTAGTAAAGTCATGGCCTAAGTTCTGGCCAAAGGAGAACCTAATAGTGGAAATGCAGAAACCAAGCATGATTAAATAGTGGCTAGACCTCCCTTTGTTTAGCCAATGTCAGAATCTCCCAATGGTCTGGATTATATAAGCCCATTGTTGTCTTTGCAGCATTTATTCATTTTGAATCAAGGGATATTTAAAGACCTTTGGATATCCTCCTGTAAGGAAAATGCTAAACTGAGATTAGGTTGATCGCAGTTGTTGAAGGTTCTGATAACGAGTATCATTGCTGTGACATGTACTCCGTCTTCCTTGGCCTTAAAGTTTGTTTCAAACCATGATGTGCAGATGCTGGTGTTGGACAGGGGTGGACAAAGTCAGAAGTTGCACAACACTATGTTATAGTCCAATAGGTCTATTTGAAATCACAAGCTTTCGGAGCACTGCTCCTTCATTAGGTGAAGTGACGCTCTGAAAACTTGTGATGGAAAATAAACCTGTTGGACTATAATCTGGTGTTGTGTGACTTCTGACCTGGTATTAAAATATGTAGCATAAAAACGTTTGATCAGACACTTCAATAATTACTCTGAATTTTAGCATTGCATATCTGAAATCTGTGGGCATAAAGATACTTTTAAAAACTACTTAAGAAATTAATTCCAATTTCAAGTGTGCATGATTAAGATCATACAGTTTGCAGCTACCAATACAACTGTCTCAACTTAATTGATCGAAGAACTGAGCTAAGCTTTTTTGGGGCATAGGCCTTGCTTAAAGACAAACTCTCTAAATTTAAACTGAGAAAGTTTTTACATGGAGTTTGCAACTGAACATGGATGCTTAAGGGAGATGGGGAAGTTTCTTACCTGTGCTGGATCCACAATAGAGAGGTGCATGTAAAACTGGTTTATAACTTCACAGAAGTATAGAACAGAAAAGAAATGCATTATTATCAGCTCACTCTAATTTAAACTGGATGAAGCCAAAAGGTAAATTGTATTGGTGACACAATATTTTTCACTGATATAATTAAATGTTTTTAATGCAGGGACAACATTTAAGCCTTTGGATTAGCAGGAAAATCATTACAGAAGTACAATAAATATTCCTATTACTTATACTAATATAATTACTATACTGCATTAACGGTACAGATTCACTCAGTTGTTTTACACACAGATTTGCGTTATCTAAAACTAATCAGCTATATTCTACATCTTGGCTATTCTTGAATAATTTGTTAAAAGCTCAGATTTCAATTGGGGCAAAGCCACAGTGCTTTGTGCTAACTACAGAGGAAGCTAGTGATCTATATATCATGAATTTCCCCTTTCACATTGAATTGAATCAGGCACCAGGTTTCCGGGGAGTCTCCGGACATCCAGCAACATTCCTGGTGACAAACCGATGAACAGCCAGTTACATTGATACATTCACACAAGCTGCAATCTATAAATTAAAATGGATTTCCTTTTGAATTAAACGTTTTATAGACAGTGAATCATATGCTTCAGACATTTACAGGGCATTTAGATAGAAGTGGAAAAACCACAAAGCTTTCTAAAATAAAATTATTTTGTATGTTTTATCACAATTGAGAAATTTTATATTTTACAACAATTAAATAGATTTTCTCAGTTTTTCCAGAGTTGTACATCAGTTGTTATGAATTTTAATATCGTGTTTAAAAAGCCAGAGACATCTCATTTGGCAAGTTGTAACATTTTCAAGAGTTTTTACTCTGATACAAAATAGCAGAAAAGGGCATTTCTTATCAATTCAAAGACTTCTACTTGATTACAGTTAGGGGAGATTAAAAGCGCACACTATGGAGAAATCTGGATTTTCACAAATAGCTGCATATTTGTGGACTCCAGGAGTCGCTGTCAGTTTCAGAGGAATGCTGCCAGTGAACACTAATAATTTTGCTGCAAATTACATGGCATTATTTCATTCTTATTATTTTCCTGATTTATTTTTTGCTCCCCATTTTGAATGTCTTGTATCAATAAAGGATAACTTGATGCTTCTAATAGTTTTGAACAAAATTCATAATTGAAAAGTGTATCTTTTCTTTTGCAGAAAAATTTGTGACCCAGGGCTCACTGCTTTTGAACCTGAAGCACTGGGTAACTTGGTTGAAGGAATGGACTTCCACAGATTTTACTTTGAAAATGGTGAATAATGTTTGCCTTATTTCTAGTTTTGTAAGATAAAACTTCTAAGACAAAATTTCTAATTTTGATGTGTTTCATTAATAAATAAATGTGCCTCTTTTTTTTTTAGCTTTGTCTAAGAACCACAAGCCAATACATACCATTATATTGAACCCCCACGTCCATTTAATTGGTGACGATGCTGCCTGCATAGCATACATCCGTCTCACTCAATATATCAACGGCAGTAGCATGCCAAAAACCATGCAAACTGAGGAAACCAGAGTCTGGCATCGCCGTGATGGAAAGTGGCAAAATGTTCACTTTCACCGCTCAGGAGCCCCAACTGTCCCTGTCAAGTAAGGTGAATTTCTACATTGGCAAAATACACACAAAAAAGATTAATATTAGCTAACAATGAAATGAGAAATTTCTCAATTTACAGAAACACATCTCTTTTTTTTCTTTAATAAAGTTCCTGTTGCACCTTTAGAGTGCATGTGGAATAGGTTTTTTAAAAGAAAATCTAATGGGACAGACTGAAAAAAGTAATTTTTGTTTCAGGGAATCAATGTCCATGATAGCACAGCTCAAAGTTTTATAAAGTTATGCACATCTGAGCCATTCAGTGGTACTATTTGAAGAAGAATAGGGTAGTTAACCATGGTGACCATTGAGTTTTATCCATCTCCCAATATCTTCAATTTTATTTAATAAGGAACTGCGGATGCTAGAGGCCTGAAACAAAAACAGAAGTTGCTGGAGAAACTCAGCAGGGCCTGGCAGCATCTCTGGGAAGAAAGCAGATTTAAGGTTTCCAATCCAATTCTGAAGAAGAGTCACCAGACTCGAAATGTTAACTGTAAGTGACTCCGGTGACTCTTCATCAGAACTAGACTCGAAATGTTAACCCTGCTTTCTTTCCACAGGTGCTGCCAAAACTGCTGAGTTTCTCCAGCAATTTTAGTTTTTCCTCAATCTTATTGCTATTTGAGAGCTCCCGCTTTGCACATATTGACTTTTCCCATATAGTAGCAGTAACTTTATATCAAAAGTAAGTAATTAGCTGTGAAATGCCTTCCAAAGACATGAAAGACACTTTAAACATACAAGTTTGTCTTGGGTATAATTTGCAGCGTTATTTATTTAACTCGATAATAAGTCTACCAAATTATCTTTTAATTAAAAGATGACAAAAGACCAGTATGTAAGTTAACATTTAAACAATCTGTGAAGAAGGGAAAACTACTTGATCCATAATGAAAGGAAGAGAACTGCTCTGCCAAATCCAAACCTCAATAGGCAGTTTAAAAGTATTCACTATGAGGGAACACAAGGGGACAATGGAAGTCAATTCCTTTTGTACCTTTTTACGTACTTTCAGAGTAAAGGCAAATTCCTTTCCGTATGCTATGTGATTACATAGGCACAAGCAAAGTTTAAAGTTTAGGATTTGAAGAATCTGCTGTAGCTCAATTCCTGGCTGTACTGGTGGTTGTAGAAAATTGAATTTTATATCTGTTCTCTGTTTCAGCTAAAAGAACTGGTGCCACTGCTGAATTCTCAGCACTCACTATGGATTGGAAGATCAAGATCACATTATAAGCACTTCCAGTCTATTTTAACGCATGTTCCTGAATGCATGAAGCTCTGACAGTGCACTTGTGACATGTCCTTTGCTGTTTATACCATCCGTAAATTTTTGTTTACACTTCATCGGAAGAAATGTTGCAAGAAGAATGAAACCAAAGGAAGGAAAACTCTTGAAAGTACTTTTTAAACCGTTATATGCGCCAGGTTTCTTAACTTGTTATAATTATAAAAGTTGAAATAAAAATGTATTTTTTCTGGATTTCAAAAATTTTAAAAGCTACTGTACCCCCTTAATCTGTATGAGAATACATTGTAAGTGGCCCATATTAATTTTGAGTATTGAAATACTTTTGTAATATATAAAGAAGGGGATGTCCTTAAAGTGGCAGGGCACTGTTACATGCAGTTCCAAAACTTGTTCTACAAGCTGTAATTATCTAGTCAGGGCTGGCTGTATCAGCCTAGAAAGTAACACCTACTACAGTAGCTGAACAGTCTTTTTCATTTTTTTTTTCCAGGTGAAACATATGGGAAACTATCTTTTAAATGAAAAGTAAATTTTGATGTGCTAGTGCTACTGCTAGTCTTTTATTTGTTGTATTTCTTATGTCATCATCTAGGATTATTTTTAAGTTGACAAATCATTTTTGCTCAGTTTGGGTGCAATACGTTTCAGAAAAATCAAGCTTGCTTTAATTATGGTGATGTGCAAATTGTGATTTGAGTCAAGTGCTTATTGCTTTGATGGAAATAGTTTAGAGTTTTGTGAACTATGTTAATCTGCTTGTTTGTAGTTATCCATAGTATCAATTTAACAAAGAAACACAAGATCTTGGAATTTAAACACCAAATATAGTGGATCTGTGATGTACATGCAACATTTATTTAAGAACTTCCTTGCCTAGGCAGCTGATTAAACAAACTCAGATCATTTTATTTTTCTCCTAAGGACACAGGGATTGATGTTTTTAATATCATCTGTGAAAAATAGTTTCTCAATACTTTGTGAACAGAATGATTTTTGCTTCTGCTTCTGTATATTTGTGAAGGTGTTCTTGTGTAAAAAAAAATAAGTTAGCAGTTATGTCCTTTTTTCTTTGGAGGGAGTGTTCCCTCTTTTAAAATGTTTGTTTCTTCGCTGTTGTATACTTATAGGGTTATACTCCAGTGCTGAATAGTGCATGTAATCTCAATTTAATGTTTTCAGTGATTGTACAGAACCATCAGATTCTCATTCAGTGGTCAAATCTTGGCAGAATTCATTTATTTATAATCTGTGTTTGTTAGTCGCCCACAAAACAATATGGTTAGCTGCTGTTACTAGTTGAATAGATGGCAATAAAGTCTACCCATTACATGGATTCAGAAATCGTGTTTAAATAAGCATGTATATTTATGGGCCATATTAATATGCCAATAAGATCTATGAAAAATAGGGAATTTCTTCATTTTGTTTTTTGGTGACTGGCTGTAGTAACGTAAGTGTATTGAAATCTATCTATGTTATTTTCAAATTTTAATACCATGTGTGGTGTTCAAGTAGTATTAAAGACCAAGTCTGTCTTCCACACCCAGATCTGAGGAGCGGTGATTGGATTTTCCACCACAATTGAAATGATACTTAAGTTCTTTCATTCTGCAAAGCTGCTGTTTATCATGGGACACAGTGTACAGAGTTCTTGCCATAATGGTAAATAATTGATACATTAAAACAAAATAAATTTGTGATTATTTCTCCTGATTGCCTGTTCTCTAGGTGTGTATTCCTTTTGTCTCAAAAATCCAAATGTTTGAATGAGACAGTGGAGTTCAGGACGGCACGGTGGCTCAGTGATTAGTGCTACTGCCTTGGACCTCAGTTCAATTCCAGCTTTAATTGACTTTGTGTGGAGTTTGCACTTAACTCTGGTTTCTTCCCACTATCTCAAGATTGCAGGTTTGGTGGAATGCTAAATTACCCCAAGGTTGAAAAATGTGTTGCTGGAAAAGTGCAGCAGGTCAGGCAGCATCCAAGGAGTAGGAGAATCGACGTTTCGGGAAGAAGATTGCAGGTCAACATTGGTGCTGAGTGTGAGGGTTGGGATTGAGATAAAATGGGGGGGGGGAAGGGAAATTAGGAAGCTGGAGAACTCTGCATTCATCCCTTGTGGTTGGAGGGTTCCCCCCAGGTGTCCACGGATGTGTAGGACAGTTGGATTAGCATGGTAAATGTGAGTTTACAGGGACAGTGTGAGAGTTGGGTGGTTTGCTGTTTAGAGAGCCCCTTTCCATACTGTAGGGATTCTGTGATGCTATATTTTAGAACTTGAGTGTGTTTCTGTTTCAGGTATAGAAGGAGGTTCTAAATGTTTTATGGACCTTACAACATTTTAAGTTTCTCTCTCTGTGATAAATTTGATTGAGTAAAGAGAATGGTGGCAAAACATTAGATTAGATTCCCTACAAACAGGTCCATCGGCCCAACGAGTCCACACCGACCCTCCAAAGAGTAATCCACCCAGACCCGTTCCCTCTGACGAATGCACCTAACACTCTGGGCAATTTAGCAGGGCCAATTCACCTGACCTGCACATCTTTTGACTGCGGGAGGAAACTAGCGTGTCCAAAGGAAACCCATGCAGACACGAGGAGAATGTTCAAACTGCACGCAGTCACCCGAGGCTGGAAAGTTTGTGGTTTGTGATAAAGATTTAGGCTTTGCTTATATTGATATTAATGTAAATGTTAACATCAGTCTTGACTCAGTAGCAGCACCCCTGAACACCGCTCTCGACTCACACAGACTCTGGAGAGTTACTGCTGTGTGTCATGGCTTCATGCCCTATGCAAGGCAAGTATAAAATGGCAGCTGAGTGCATGGAGAAAGTGAGGACTGCAGATACTAGAGATCAGAGTCTGAGAGTGTGGTGCTGGAAAAGCACAGCCAGTCAGGCAGCAACTGAGGAGCAGGAGAGTCGACATTTTAAGCGTAAGCTTTTCATCTGATTCCTGATGAAGAGCTCATGTTCAAAACGTCGAGTTTCCTGCTCTTCGGATGCTGCCTGGCTGGCTATGCTTTATCAGCACCACACTCAGAGTCTGATCTCTCGCATCCGCAGTCCTCACTTTCTCCCAGTTATATAACCTTACTGCGAAGCCACTTCCAAGGATACCTTGAAGATGTTCTCCTCCTCCTTCTACAAGGATCTCAGCGAGTCTCTCTCTCATTGCAACCCCCCTCAGGTTGTCTGCCCTTAAGCACTTCAGCCATTCCTGATTAAGAGCTTATGCTCAAAATGTCGACTCTCCTGCTCCTCAGATGCTGCCTGACTTGCTATGCTTTTCCAGCACCGCACATTTCAACTGAGTTCAATGTGCATGGCTGGTGAAGGGAAGTGGAAAGTGAGATCCTGTTTCTCAAGCTTATTATTTTCAGAGCAGTAGTTACTGTTAGTACTGCCATTCTGCCCTGGGCCTCCTGTGAAGACTTTAACTTCTGGCCAACCATTATTTTAATGCTGTGCACACAAACTGAATGGGGTGTTCCATTAAGTGGATATTAAATCTGTATTTCCCAGTGTAGAGGAGATGACATTTGTAAGCAGTGAGTATGTTTTGATAGAAGCATAGGTGACTTGCTGTTTTGTCTGGAATCAGTATTTTGGAGTGTTGGACAGTGGGAAACAGGTAATTGTGCAGATGTGGCATAGGAAGGAGAGTGCAATTTGAAATGTCACCAGTTATCTAGAAGGGATGATGTGCTTGGTAGCAGCATACCGGAAGTGGCCAGAACTGTGGAGGATGACTTGTTGACTGGAAACTGGAAAGTTTGAAGTCGAGGCGATCCCTCATTGGATGGAAGGAGTGAGGCAGGAATTGCAGGATATGGAATAGATGAGGTGGTGGCTCGGGCGACTTCAGTGTTGGTTGGGTCTGATACAGATCGCAGCGCAGGCATAATTGATGGTCATGAGCTGGCTCAGGACCAACAGACTCTCTTAAAGCTGTAACTTTTTTCCTAAATTTGTACAAAATTGGTGTCCTGTCATGGTGACAAATGAAAGCTTTTGACTTATTTTATAATAAGAATACAAGGAAATACAATGTGACAATAAATCAAAATCAGCTCCACTTTGCTGCCTTTTCCCCTTAACTATAATTCTGTCCATCTTGGGATGAAACAAATGGAACTTTAAAAACAAAAAGACTTTTCGTTGTACACTTTTTATCTGTTATAAGGAGACGGAACTGGGATAAGGTAATGTAATATTCAGAAGCAGGGGCACTTAGAGGTGATGGATGGATGAACCAGCGTTAGTAAGAGTTTAGATATAGACAGCTGAGTGTATGACTTGAAATTTACGGGGGACAGAACGTTGGATAACAACCAGGACCCCTGTGTTGGAACAGCCAAATTCTGAGTTAACAAAAGATATGAATGAGGTTTTCAGCTGATGAGCTAAGACAGAGGCAATCTCAGTGTCAATACAAATATGCTCACAGATGCTCACCTCCAGGTGAAATATGTAAGTTGCAAACAGTTTGACTTAATCTCAGACACTTAGCAGCTAATGAGACAAAATTGATAGCTAGCTGCAGTATTTCAAAACAATGGCTGCAGCTTTTCTGATAACATAATTTGAGGAAGCTTCTGTGTGCCCAATGCTGGTGTCAGATAAGCAGTCTGATAGTTTAGTAAGAGTGGAAGAATCAAGAGAGAGATGGGTTGAAGTTTCTGCCCATCGGTCGAATACACATATTAGTCTGTGAGGCCATAACAACTTAGTTTCTACATTTAACAGCAATTAAAGCATACATAAATCATAGTAGCATCCTAATAAATAAACTTTAAGTTCTACCGAGAGACACCATCTAATTGGGAACTATAAGGACCAAAGATAAAATCTGTACCTTAAGAATGCCAGAGGTAAACATGTGGGAGCAAAAATGCAGCCAGCTAAAAGCAGTCCCATCCAGTGGACAGAGATTGTGAAGTGATGAAAAAGCATGGTTTAGTTAACTGTGAGACAGGGTGAAAGGGATAAGGAGGTACTTTGAAATAAAGTTATGCATAGGATGTCATTTGTTTGTGAAATTTATTACAGATAAATGTATATTGGTGCACATAAGGAGGAATAGTAGGTATCTCAAATGCTTTTTAAATACCTAGCTGTGAAACTGGATCACACCTAAATGTGTTTTAGTAAGGCACATCACTAAGCATATCCAAAAAAAAGCTATAATTTTTCCCTAGAAACAAAATTTGAAAAGATTGTGCAGTGTGATGAGCTTAATGACAGACTTCCGCAGGACATGAACAGACTGGATGAACGCATTGCAAACGAGATTTAATGTAGAGAAGCACAAAATGACATATTTTGGTGAGAAGGAGGTGGTAACATAAAGGATATAATTTTAAAGCATTTACAGGAACAGAAGGAAGTATCGAAACATAGTTTATTGACAGAGAGGACATAGTTAAAAAGGCACAGCGGAACTTAGGATTTGTAGAGGCATATAATACAAAAGCAAGGAAGAGGTGTGAATCTGTATACAACACCAGTTCAGAATCAACTGGAATATTGGGTAGAAGAACTGAATTAGATGGGGCAAAATCCTGGTTGCCTTGCATTTATTAATTAGATTACAAAATGCACTGCCACCATCCTGAGCTGCCCAGCATAGTATTGTGACATGCAGCACAGAGGATTTCTAGAATTGTTGTAGTTTGCTGTGCAAGTTTTGTGCACTTAAAAGGGGGAACAAATTGCCTTTCAAGGACATTGAGGAGCTGCTATACACCTCAGATAATGATCACAGGGAGGAATGTGAGGAAGAGAATGACCAGGATATCATGGTTTAAGGAGTAGGCCGTTCAGCCCTTTGAGCCTGCTCTGCCATTCAATAAGATCATGGCTGATCTTTTTATGGACTCAGATCCACTGCTCAGATCCCTTAATTCCTTTATTGTTCAAAAAGAAATCTACCATAAGCTTTAAACATGTAAAACTGAAGTAGCATCTACTGTTTCACTGGGCAATGAATTCCGTACATTCACAAATCACTGGGTAAAGAGGTTCCTTCTCAATTCAGTCCTAAATCTGCTCCCTTTAATCTTGAGGCTATGCTCTCTTGTCCTAGCTTCACCTGCCAGTGGAAATATCCTCTCTACCTTTATCAATCCCCTCACCTCTCAATCTTCTGAATTCCAATCTACTCAGTCTCTCCTCATAAGCCCTCATTCAGGAATCAATCTAGTGAACCTCCTCTGCACATCGTCCAGTGCCAGTACATCCTTTCTTAAGTAAGGAGACCAAAACTGCACACAGTACTCCAGGTGTGGCCTTACCAGTACCTTGTTTAATAAAGTCCCTCATAGGAGGTTAGTGAGCAAAATTAGGGTGCATGGTATTGGGGGCAAAGTACTAATTTGGATTGAAAGTTGGTTGGCTGATAGGAAACAAAGAGTAGTGATAAACGACTCCATTTTGGAATGGCAGGCAGTGACCAGTGGGGTACCGCAGGGATCAGTACTGGGACTGCAGCTTTTTACAATATATGTTAATGATATAGAAGATGGTATTAGTAATAACATTAGCAAATTTGCTGATGATATTAAGTTGGATGGCAGGGTGAAATGTGAGGAGGATATTAGGAGATTACAGGGTGACCTGGACAAGTTAGGTGAGTGGTCAGATGCATGGCAGATGCAGTTTAATGTGTATGTTATCCACTTTGGTGGCAAGAACAGGAAGGCAGATTACCTAAATTGATTCCATTTAGGTAGTAAAGGGGCAGTACAGAGAGATCTGGGTGTTCTTGTACACCAGTCAGTGAAGGTAAGCATGCAGGTACAGCAGGTAGTGAAGAAAGCTAATAGCATGCTGGCCTTCATAACAAGAGGGATTGAGTATAGAAGCAAAGAGGTTCTTCTGCAGCTGTGCAGGGCCCTGGTGAGACCACACCTGGAGTACTGTCTGCAGTTCTGGTCTCCAAATTTGAGGAAAGACATTCTGGCTATTGAGGGAGTGCAGCGTAGGTTCACAAGGTCAATTCCTGGAATGTGGGGATTACCTTACACTGAAAGACTGGAGCAACTGGGCTTGTATACCCTTGAGTTTAGAAGACTGAGAGGGGATCTGATTGAGACATATAAGATTATTAAAGGATTGGACACTCTGGAGGCAGGAAACATGTTTCTGCTGATGGGTGAGTGCCGAACCAGAGGACACAGCTTAAAAATACCAGGTAGACCATTTAGGACAGAGATGAAGAGAAACATCTTCACCCAGAGAGTGGTGGCTGTGTGGAATGCTCTGCCACAGAGGGCAGTGGAGGCCCAGTCACTGGATTCATTTAAGAAAGTGTTGGATAGAGCTCTCAAGGATAGTGAAATCAAGGGTTATGGAGATAATGCAGGAACAGGATACTAATTGAGGATGATCAGCCATGATCATATTGAATGGTGGTGCAGGCTCGAAGGGTAGAATGGCCTACTCCTGCACCTATTGTCAATTTCTATTGTACAGCTGCAACATAACCTCTGTGCTTTTAAACTCAATCCCTTTAGCAATGAAGGACAAGATTCCATTTGCCTTGTTATGAAGGTGTGGGTATACTGTACCTTTAAGAGAGTTAAAAGCTGGTAAAGCTACCTGACAGCATCAAGTGTTCTGAATAAGGTAACAATGTAACACTTGATCAAAAGCTAAATTAGCTGAATGCCTGGAAATGACAAAACAGATTCAAATTAGGCCAATCAGTTTAAATTATTAGCCTGAAAAATACCAAAGTCCAGTTTGAATTTAGTATATTGATGATCTTAAAAGCCAATGACACAATCCGCGCTTTGGGGGTATAAGACCGGGGAAAATTGAACAGTTGAGAGGAGAACAACCAGCATGTAAAAAGACTGCCTGTAAAATAGCTCTTTTGAAAGTACCATTAGCGAGCAGTAACCTGTGAAGCAGAATCTAAGACCATGACGACACAGGAAGATCCAAATAGAAGAACCAAAAGTAGCCTGGTTTTGAGATAAGTGTTGTTTTGTAAATCTTAATTGGGAGTTTTTTCAGACTAGTATTATCGAAGGGAATATAACAGATAGGTTAGAAAAAGGAATTGTAAATAATTGTTAATTCATTATTCTCTGTTATACTTTAAATAGTTCTTGGCCTCTCAAATTTTCACAGATTACTGCACAGGATAAACCTTTTCTGTGTTGCTGGTTTAAATTAAGCAGGAAGAGTTTACCCAGTGTTGTGACACCTTCCTAATTACTTCTTGTACCTGCAGACCAGCCTTCTGTGATTCATGCACAAGGACACACAGGTCACTCTGCACAGCAGCATGATGCACACTTCACCATTCAACTAATAATCCTTTTTACTACTACTACTACCAAAACATATATCTATGTTCCTCTGTAAAGTTTCAGTCCTCTGCACACTTTGCACTGCCACTCATCTTAGTGTCATCTGCAAACTTTGACACCTTATATGTGATCCCCAACTCCAAATCATCTATATAAATTGTAAACACTTGTGGTCCCAACACCAATCCCTGAGGCACACTGCTAGACACCGATTGCCAACCAGAATAGCACTCATTTATTCCCACTCTTTCCTTCCTGTCCTTCAACCAATTCTCTATCCATGCTAATACTTTACCTCTAACACCATGCATCCTTATGCAGCAGCCTCCTGTGTGGCACCTTGTTTGAAGGCCTTTTGGAAATCTAGGTACACCATATTCACTGGGTCCCCATTCTCTACCTTGCGCGTAACGTCTTCATAGAATTCCAAAATCTTTGTCAAGGAAGCAAATTTATTTCTTTTATCTCTAAGGTGGCAGAGTCATGGGGAGAGAAAACCAGGACTGCCTGAGCAATCTCATTTCTTTGCTCAGTGATGCCAGAGTGAAACACCTATTGGCACAACATTTCCTCTCCACAAGCCTTCCTCTGACTGTACATCCACTTCTGCCAGGTTCCCTCTAGAGAGAGAGAGAGGTATAGATACCTTATACTCCTCATGCTTGGACTAAATGGACTGAACCTATGACCACAGTAACAGAATGCAGACTTCTATGTCATAGGTAAGACCTGGTGCTCCATGACTGCTCCATGGACAGAGATGTGGTTGTTTGCTAGGACCTATGGGAGTAGGCATTTCTGTCAGAGATTCTTCAGTATTCCTCTATATCGCCAGTGGATTTGGTGTGGCCTAGACCAAATCCACCAGCGCTTCACCAGAGATTTTTTCGCCTGAGTCTGACAGGTGAAACAGACTCCCATTCCTAGACATGACAGTTGAACATACAGTTAACACAAAGCTTCAAACTAGCGTCTACAGAAAAACAACAAACCAAATACTTAATTTCAGAAGCAATCAACCGACACCCACAAATGGAGCTTGTTAAGACATTATTTCAATGAGCTACATCACACTGCAGCACTCAGGAATTACAAGAAGCAGAAGAAAAATATCAAGACAACATTTTCAAGAAAAACTGGTACCCAATAAACATAATCCATCAATTCCTCAGAAACAAACTCAAACAAACAGACACAACACAACCAAAATCTATAGCCATATTATCTTACATCAAAGGCACATCAGAAATGACTTCCAGACTATTCAGACCTCTTGCCATCATGGTAGCCCACAAATCTACCAACACACTTAAACAATGAGTAATGAACCGAAAGGATCCATTAGATACTACCATCAAAACTAACGTCATTTGCAAGATACCATGCAAGACTGTAAAAAACTATATTGCCACCGGGATACATGAACACCAACCAGCCACCAAAAGACATGACCCACGATCACTAGTTGCCATACATACAGACAAAGGAGGACACCACGTTGACTGAGACAACATACACATCCTAAGGACAGGCAAAAAAAAGAAACGCACGAGAATTCTTAGGGGCATGCCATTCTAATCAGAACACCATCAATAAACACATTGACTTGGATCCTATCTACCTTCCCTTGGAAAAAAAACAGAAATGACACCTTAGTTTAGAAACCAAAATCTATAAATAGAGGCGGGACATACCACCAGCACTTCATCAGAGACACTCACTAGTATGGTGACGAAACATTTGAAATCAAACCTTCAAGCTCAGTAAGCTAACTTAGAGTTAGCAATTGTCTGCCAGGAACCACAGTTTCATGCTGATATCATAACACCAACTTGGAGATATTGTACTCTGCTGGATGACTCAAAGTCTCACAGTCTACAAAGAACAGATCTTCCTGTTCTCCAGCAGTTTCTGAGGTCTCTTGCCCCTGCTGTTACCCTTACCTTGATCCTCTTCCTGACATTGAAGATCTTCTTATGTTGTGTTAGAAATTGAAGATAACTAACTGCCTGGCCCCTAAGCAAATTCAGGCCTATGATTTGCCCAAATTCCAAGCAGTAACCCATTGCCTTCTGATGGTCACACGGTCACAGAGTCTGGCCTGTAGGGTCCTGTTGCCCTGAGAATGACCAAACATTTCCAAGCCTAGCCTCTTTCTTTCCCAATTTGCAAATTCCTCTTGCTTGATACTTTCATAAAACTCTACATTGCCACTTTACCCAGGCTGATCAGAGAAGGCCACTCACCTGATAGCAAAACTGGACCTGTGACTGTTCTCTGCAATCTCTATCTAGGCTAACTCTCTGAAGCAGTGAGAGGATCTCTGAAACCCATCCCTGATAAAGAGCACCTCAAACAACCTGAAGAACTTGCAGGGAGGCCTGGCTAAACTATGGGCTGTAGGAAGACATTGTACTCGATGGTGTAGGGGTGATGGGGAGTCCAAGAAGATAGGAGAAAGTGAGGACTGCAGGAGATCAGAGTCAAAGAGTTTGGTGCTGGAAAAGCACAGCTGGTCAGGCAGCATCCGAGGAGCAGGGGAAATCGACGTTTCAAGCAGAAGCCCTTCATCAGGAATTGGGCTTGTGGGCGAAGGGGGCTGAGAGATAAATGGGAGGGGGCTTTTGTGCCTAAAACAACATCCTATGACTGTGACCATGATGCATTGCTACTTATTTGTCCTCTCAATCTCTCTACATGGTTAACAGCACCATCTTCCTTGAACACCTGTCTTCATTGTTCAGTTGCATGAACTGCTTTCGGCTGATTTCAGTCTTACCTAATCAATCATAGACTGAGACTTGGATACCTAGCCCTGGATGTCTCCTTGACACCCCCAACCTCCTCATGCCCAACCGATTTCTTATTGCCTTGAAGCACTTAAGCAATATCTGGGGAGAAGGTAGCTGGGAATGAAATAGACAGATGAAGGTGGGAGAGAAGGTTGGAGAGGAGAGTGGAGCAGATAGGTGGAAAGGAAGATGGACAGGTAGAACAGGTCATGAGGGCAGTGCCAAGTTGGAAGGTTGGGACTAAGGTGGGGGGAGGGGAAAATGAGGAAATTGGTGAAATCCACATTATTCCTGTGTGGTTGGAGGGTCCCATGGGCGGAAGCTGAGGTCCAAGAAGATAGCATTCCACATAAAATAATGGACTGTTGGGTTCAACTGACGCAAGATGTCAAAGGCTGTAGACTGCAAGGCACTTAAAAAGTGACCTAGCAGATCTCTTCTCCCAGGCTTCCCTGCCAGATGCTTACTAAAACAAACAAAATGTAGGTGAAAGAAAAATAAATTACAAAACAAAAGAAGTGATACTGGGGTTCAAAAAGGGTTTAGACAAGTAAATAGGATTCAGAATTGTTAAAATTTAGCAATACTTAAATGTAATCTTGTGGGTGATTTAATGGATAAGCAATGGACTGATAATCTGCTGCTGAAAAAATGTTGCGGTACAGATTTTTAAAAAAAAGGGCTATGTATCTTACTGCAGTCTGACTGTACTAAATGAGTGGGAGGAGGACATGAATGGAAATGTGTAAATTTAGATTGTTGTTCTCATTTTTTTTTAATCACTGCCCTATTTTTTAACTGACTCGGTTGCTACTGTCTTCCAAAAAAGGAAGTACCTTCAGTACCACTTCTATCACCAGCAAGTAGTTTTTGTTTGCTTATAATTAATTAGCACTTAAACTAATTGGCACTAGTTCAGGTTAATATTACCAAATTGTTGATAGAGCGTGCAGAATCGAACATGAGTCGCATCAATGATAAAAGGAAAGCTTCAACACATTCCTTACATTGTTTCAAAATTAACCCTTTACATTCCTGCACAAAACATGCAGTAAACCAAGCAGTATGCAAAAGCTCAACTGTCCTATACAGTATCTCAAAATAAACCAAAGTCGAGATAATATTTATCTAATCATCTACTTTAATTGTGAAGTTCATAAAGTTCGATTTTGTTTGTAGTAAGCGAAGCATGAGCCTCGTATTTGCAAACATCAGATATTGGAGACCAATTTAATTATAAACACATCTGCCTGACAGCAGTAATGATAGTGATAGTTTTGATAGTTTCGTGCCTGAAGCAATATCCACTGACTGTGACCATGATGCATTGTGCCTTATTTGTCCTCTCAACCTCTTTGCATGGTTAACTGCACCATTTTCCTTGCACACCTGTCTTCATTGTTCAGTTGCATGAACTGCATTCAGCTAATTTCAGTTTTACCTAATCAACCATAGACTGAGATTTGGAAACCCAGCCCTGGATGTCTCCTTGATTCCCAGGCCCCATCCCCAATCAATTTCTTATTACCATGATGCACTTTAGCAATATCTGGAGACATGCAGGTTTCCAGTAATACTCAGTTCTGCTTCCACTCTCTTGACCACTCTGCTGACTCTGTCCCACAAGATTTGTTGCCTGACTTCTTCTGCATTCATTTCCTTAGCCACCAACTCCATCACTTCCCTGATCACTGCCTCAGATTAAGACAATCTGTACACATCTTTAGCATTCTATTCAATGCCATGTGTATCCTTCAACTCAAAACAATCCCATTGCAAAGACAGAAGCAGCCTGATTTGCTGAGTATTTCCAGCAATCTACATCTAGCTTTATACAACCACCGAGGTGTTGCTAAAGCTCTCATCCACTCTTTTGGTATCTCCAACCAGGCTGATCCAATGCTATGCTAATCAGTCAGCCATCCTTCAACCGCCATAAACTTGATTTCATCTTAAATTCTGCTGCTCATATTCTAACCCACACCAAGCCTCGTTCACTTATGGCTCCTATGCAAACTGGCCTACATTCCATACATTTTAAAATCCTTATCCTTACATTGAAGTCACTCCAGGGTCCTACCTCCTTCTTGTCTTTAGCTTTTTAGAATCCTCCAGGATTTTTGCAGTCCTCAACAGTTTTTTTTACCACACATATGATGAATGTGGGCCTGAACTTTGAAATTCCCTCAAGTTGCTCCACTAACCTTTAAGATGCTCCTTAAAATCTACCTCTCTGAGTAAGCTTTGTCACCTGATAGTTTTGTCTTTGACTTGCTGTCAGTTCTGGCTTATTGAACTGGTATGGGGATGTTTTCCAATGGTAAAATTGGAATGAGAATACTTGTTTGTTCTTGTCAAAACAGCTCAGTGTTGCTTCAAGGTTGTAAAGTGAACATGATCTTATATGCTATTTCAATAAACAGAATATTCTAATTGGAGCCTCGTTTCTCATTGTACTTCATCAGCTTCACAGATGAAAAAATATAGCTCTCCATTTTTGTGCTTATCATTGTAATGATCCTGCAACTGTTAGAATAGTTTGCCATCATGTGGTTAGTGCTGGGTATAGCAAGCTAGATGAGAGAGACATGAAGGCCTGGATTTTTACCTGGGAGGTATGGAAGCAGGAAAATCATTGCCCAATGCAGGAAAGGAAAAACTGCCTGTAAGGATGAGACTTCCAGTTTTTTTGTTTGGTAGGCATGGACTGCCAGCCAATCTGGGAAAATGTTCATTTGCAGAAACAGAGACTGCCAGTTGCTGAGACCTTCAGTGTAAAAGATGTTGGTGCTGACAGACTCTCTTTTCCAGCAACAACTGCAAGCAGACAGGACCTCCAACCTGCACCCCTCACCTCCTCCACAAATTCCCCGTATCACATCTGTGCCACCTCAATCCAACCATGCGCCTCTCATCATTCGTCATTCTCCTTATGCCAAGCTGCACTCCAGGAACAAGTGACAATATCCATAAAATGCAAAAACAACCATTTTAATAAGTACAACAATAATATAATAACTATAAATAATTAAAATTGTTTATTCACAGGTTAGCACTGCTGCCTCACAGCAGCAGGGATCCAGGTTCAATTCCTGCTTTGGGCAACTGTTTGTGTGGAGTTTGCATATTCTCCCTGTGTCTGCATGGGCCAGTCCAAAGATGCGTAGGTCAGGTGAATTGGCCATGCTGAATTGCCCATAGTGTCAGGCGCATTAGTCAGGGGTAAATATAGGGTAGAACAATGGATCTGGGTGGATTACTCCTTGGTGTGGACCTGTTGGGCCAAAGGGCCTGTTCCCATACTGTAGGGATTCTAATCCTCAAAAAATGATAATGTGTCCTAACATTGCACTAAAATGAAAAAAAACTTGACTAATGGGAAATAAAGTATTTTGTGAACATGTCAGAAGATTATAGCATAACCTTTAATAAGTTTATCTACAATTCAAAACAGTAAATTTACCCAAAATCAGCTTTACCTCCAACTCGTCACTCCAGCTCTGTTCCTTCCCTTTGTAGACTTCGGTAGCTGATTCCAACACTCACCTATTCAGGTGAATTCAGGAACTATAAACAAAATTTCTGGCTCCATTCCAGCCTCCCAAAGACAAACAGAATTATTATGGTGCAGCAGGAGGTCATTTGGTCCACTGTCTCTGCACTGGCTGTATGAGCAGTTCTAATCTTTGCCATTTCTCTGAAACTCTTGGACATTATTTAAATTGAAACTATTGAACCCGCTTCCGTCACATTTCCAGATAGTGCATGGTGGCTCAGTGGTCAGCACTGCTGCTTCACAGCACCAAGGTTTTAGGTTTGATCCCAGCCTTGGGTGACTGTCTGTGTGGAGATGCATATCCTCCCCGTGTCTGTGTGGGTTTCGTCCCACAGTCCAAAGATGTGCAGGTCAGGTCAATTGGCCATGCTAAATTGCCCATAGTGTTAGGTGCATTAGTCAGAGGGAAATGGGTCTGGGTGGGTTACTCTTCGGAGGGTCGGTGCGGACTGGTTGGCCTGAAGAGCCTGTTTCCTCACTGTGGGGAATCTAATCTAATTTGCTGGGTCAAGTTGTTTTTTTCCCTTAAGCTCGTATCCGCTTCTTTTGCAAAACAGTTTAAACTGTGCTTCCTGAGTTTCAATCCATTTACAAGTGGGAAGATTTACTCCCCTTCTACTCGGTCCAGATCCTTCATAGAGTTATAGAGATGTACAGCACGGAAACAGACCCTTCGGTCCAACCCGTCCATGCCAACCAGATATCCCAACCCAATCTAGTACCACCTGCCAGCACTTGGCCCACATCCTTCTAAACCCTTCCTACTCATATACCCATCCACCAGTCTCAATACCAGAAACTTGGCTGTTTGTGCTACGTTCCCCTGTGAATTGATCATCCCCTATTATTTTACAAAACAGCATACCTGTTTGAAATGGGGATAGCCACAGAAGACTTCTGCACTAACTGCACTAACCTTTCATCCATCAAACCTCCTCTTGGTCTTCTCCTGTCCAAAGAAAATGGTCTACCTTCTCCAATTTTTCCTTATAACTGAACTGTCTAATCTCAGAACAATTCTCTTAAAACTCTTCTGTACTCTCTCCATTGCATTCACATCTTTTCTATTGTGTGGCACTCAGATGTGCACAATAATCAAATAGATGTATAACCAGTTCTTACATAGTTGATTATACTCTTGTACTCCATGGCCCAATTTGTAAAGTCTAGAAAACTGTATACTTTATTAACAACTTTCTCTCTCTTTCTCTCTCTACCTGCAACTTTTAAAGACATATGCACAAATACACCCAGGTGTGCTGTTCCTGCACACATTTTAGAAAGTACCTTTTTTTTAACCTTGTCTTCAAATTCTTTGTACCAAAGTCCATCACTTCACACTTCTCCATAATGACCTTTAGCACCATTTATGTGCCCACTCCACCATGTGTCAGCATGTCTCAATGTCCCTGTGATGCAACTCTTTTTGATTTCTCTTTGGGTTGTTTTATCTGGTAGGAGAAAGTCAGGACTGTAGATGCTGGAGATCAGAGCTGAAAATGTGTTGCTGGAAAAACGCAGCAGGTCAGGCAGCATCCAAGGAGCAGGAGAATCGATGATTCGGCCATGATCCTGAAGAAGGGTCTGACCTGCTGCGCTTTTCCAGCAACACATTTTCAGCTCTTGTTCTATCTGGTGTCTACTCCCACTCTCCCACACATTTAGCTACTGATGACGGTCTTCAAATCCTCCTCTTTCCAGTTTCGTCATAGTTTGTTAAAAGAAAATATCTGAACCTAGTTCTCACAGACTTAGCAAATTTGCATTCTTCCCAGAAGTTGTTAACCCTTCCTTAATGATGTCTCTCAAATATACTCTGTGCATCAATTGAACTCCATTTCATTGACAACCCCTATTCATTGTGCAGCTCACTGAAGGTTATTGCAGTGAGGACACTTCTTTTTAAAAAATAATGGAACAAATTTGGAGTAAATGTCTAGTGAGGTGGGGGTGGATGGGGGAAAACAACATCCAGTCAGAATAGCACCTGGATATGACAGCCTTGGGATCAGGGCCAAAGTCTGTGATTAGAAAATGTAACTATCAATTACATAATTTTGACAAATCGGTGTTCGATCGCTCAGAGGTATAAATCAATACATACAATGTAAAAGAGCACAAATTGAACAGAATCAAGGCACAGCAATTAAAATTGCAAACAGTATTTTCTGGTGGTAGGCCTATGCATTCCACTAATCCAAGTGCCAGCAGTCAACAATGATCGCTGACTTGGGGGTGGTTGTGGTGGGGGTGGGGGTTGGGGGTTGTCGTTTCTGGTGGTGGTGAAGAGTGGCAGTGACTCAGTGAAGCACATACCTGCTGCTCTCTCTCAGGATAACAGCATCCATGCTCCCATCGTTGCTACTCCAAGAGTGCCCACCCTCATGGCTCTCAGCCAGCCCACACTGCAAGCACTCACACTGAGGGGACAAAGTCCAAAGCTGGTCCTCAAGGCTCAGAGTTAATCCCGTCTGTGCATTTATTCATTGAAAGGCAGCAGTGCTCCACCATCACGTTGCAGTCTCTGGGGTAGCACTGTGTAGGAGCACGAGGCAGGTGAAGATACCTGCAGGACAATCACAAAAGGACTGCACGAGAATGATTCATTGAGTTGATTGTTTTCATTGATTGATACCTCTCTCGATAAAGCTGTATGAAGGCTTCTGCTATAGTCTTTACTGAATGATGTTGGTTAAGGGAACTTGGTCTTAGGAATTATGTAAGGATGTACTACAAAGGACTACTGGGCCCAAGATGCCAATGGTGAGTTCCTTTCAAATAATGCAAAGCCTCATAGCACCTTCACAGAACTGTGTTGACTCTGCTTGATTCCATTCCGATTTTCTAAATGACTTCATATTAGATGCTAGCATTTAACCAATACCAAATGTTAGACTAACTGGCCTATAACCTCCTACTTTGTTTTTCTACCTTTTCTTGAACAGAATCATTACATTTGTAGTTTTCAGTCGGCTGGGACCTTTCCAAAATTGAGGGGATTATAGAAGATTACAAACAGTGCACGCAGGATCTCTGCAGCCATTTATTTTAAGATGCCAGGATGCAGTTCATCAAATGCAGAAAACTTCACAACTATTATTTTTCCCCACTTTTTTTCAAGTGACCTTATGTGTTTTCATGTGCTCCTCCCTTTCACCTCTTGATTTTTTGCTGTTCCTAAGACTTTTTGTGTCTTCCACAGTGAAGACAGATACAAAATACTAGTTCAGAGCCTCTGTAATGTTCTTTCTTTTCCATTATTAATTCACCACTCTCACCCTGGTTTGAGTATAGCTCCCCATTGACAATGGAAAGTATGTCAAGACTATGTTATATAACTGTAAATACAGAAGTCATGGGGTGATTTTCAAACCTCTAATCCTGTCTGTTATTCAAATGAATACAAATAAAAGGAGTAAAGTTCACTGAAATTAGATATTATTTAAATCCTTGGATCAGGAAATCGCACAATGATACTTGAGCATATTATAATCTGATGCATTTACTTAACAACACAGCCAGGATTAAGGAATCAACATGTACAGAATCTAATCCCCATCATTTATAATGGAAAAAGCGAGGACTGCAGATGCTGGAAAGTCATTCAAAAAGTGTATTGATGGAAAAGTACAGCTGGTCAGGCAGCATCCAAGGAGCAGAAGAGTTGACATTTCAGACATAAGCCCTTCATCAGGAATGTGGAGAGGCAAGGGGTTTGAGAGTTAATATGGGGTGGTGGGGTGGGGGGGGGGGGGAAGAGAGAGAGGGTAGCTGGGAAGACAGTAGGTACATGCAGGAAGCAGGTGATTGCGATAGGTCGGTGGGGACGGTGGAGCAGATAGGTGGGAAGCAAGATGAATGTGTAGGTCGGGTCAAGAGGGAAAACCACTGGCAAATATGTTTCTTAATGGCCAGTACAATAAGAATTAAATTCTGAGACTTGGGCTTTCTTCTTAACATCAATGTTAGGTTCTGAATTGTTCCTCCATTAACAGAAAAGGCTGATGGTGAGTTCACAGGCTCCCCAGTGCTTAAACTCTTACTTTGACTTCTTAAGCATTCACAACCATATCCCAGTTAAGCTTCATTCTGATTGCACCTTCCAGGCACACAGTTGATTAAACTGAAACCATATACAACCGTGCAATATTATATGATATTCCATGACTGGTTCGGTTGAGAGCAAAGGCAAGTCAAACAGTTAGGGCAGGCAGGGACAAAGCAGAGAACAAGGTAGGACTGATAAATAAAACTGCATTTATTTCAAGGCAAGAGGCCAAACAGGGAAGGCAGATGAACTCAGGGCTTGGTTAGGAACATGGGACTGGGATAGCATAGCAATTACAGAAACATGGCTCAGGGATGGGCAGGACTGGCAGCTTAATGTTCCAGGATACAAATGCTACAGAAAGGACAGAAAGGGAAGCAACAGAGGATGGAGAGTGGCGTTTTGAGAAGGAATAGCATTACAGCTATACTGAGGGAGGATATTCTCGGAAGGTCATCCAGGGAAGTTATTTGGGTGGAACTGAGAAATAAGAAAGGGATGATCACCTTATTGGGATTGTATTATAGACCCTCTAATCGTCAGAGGGAAATGTGTTTCCATGCTGTACATCTCTATGACATTTTGTGATCTCAGTTATCTGTAAGAAAAATAGGGTGGTATTGATAGGGGGTTTTAACTTTCCAAACATAGACTGGGACTGCCATAGTGTTAAAAGTTTAGATGGAGAGGAATTTGTTAAGTGCGTACAAGAACATTTTCTGATTCATTATGTGGATGTACCCATGAGACAAGGTGCAAGACTTGACCTATTCTTGGGAAATAAGGCAGGGCAGGTGATTGAGGTGTCAGTGGGGGAGCACTTTGTGGCCAGCAACCATAATTCTATTAGTTTTAAAATAGTGATGGAAAAGGATAGACCAGATCTAAAAGTTGCAGTTCTAAATTGGAGAAAGGCCAATTTGATGGTATTAGGCAAGAACTTTCAAAAGCTGATTGGGGGCAGATGTTTGCAGGTAAAGGGACAGCTGGAGAATGGGAAGCCTTCAGAAATGAGATAACAAGAATCCAGAGAAAGTATATTCCTTGTCAGGGTGAAAGGAAAGGCTGGTAGGCATAAGGAATGCTGGATGACTAAAGAAATTGAGGGTTTGGTTAAGAAAAAGAAGGAAGCATATGTCAGGTATAGACAGGATAGATCGAGTGAAGCCTTAGAACAGCTTAAAGGCAGTAGGAGTATACTTAAGAGGGAAATCAGGAGGGCAAAACGGGGACATGAGATAGCTTTGGCAAATAGAGTTAAGGAGAATCCAAAGGGTTTTTACAAATACATTAAGGACAAAAGGATGCTGGGTCCACTACTTTTCACCATTTATATAAATGATTTGGATGTGAGCATAAGAGGTATAGTTAGTAAGTTTTTTGATGATACCAAAATTGGAGGTGTAGTGGACAGTGAAGAGGGTTACCTCAGATTACAACGGGATCTTGATCAGATGGGCCAATTGGCTGAGAAGTGGCAGATGGAGTTTAATTTAGATAAATGTGAGGTGCTGCATTTTGGAAAAGCAAGTCTTAGCAGGACTTATACACTTAATGGTAAGGTCTTAGGGAGTGTTGCTGAACAAAGAGACCTTGGAGTGCAGGTTCATAGCTCCTTGAAAGTGGAGTCGCAGGTAGATAGGATAGTGAAGGCGGCGTTTGGTATGCTTTCTTTTATTGGTCAGAGTATTGAGTACAGGAGTTGGGAGGTCATGTTGCAGTTGTACAAGACATTGGTTAGGCCATTTTTGGAATATTGTGTGCAATTCTGCTCTCCTTCCTATCGGAAAGATGTTGTGAAACTTGAAAAGGTTCAGAAAAAATTTACAAGGATGTTGCCAGGGTTGGAGGGTTTGAACTATAGGGAGGGTTTGAACAGGCTGGGGCTGTTTTCCCTGGAGCATCAGAGGCTGAGGGTGACCTTATAGAAGTTTATAAAATCATGAGGGGTATGGATAGGACAAAGTCTTTTTCCTGGGGTGGAGGAGTTCAGAACCAGAGGGTTTAGGGTGAGGGGGAAAAGATGTAAAAGAGACCAAAGAGGCAACCTTTTCACTTAAAGGGTGGTGCGTGTATGGAATGAGCTGCCAGAGGAAGTGGTGGAGGCTGGTACAATTGCAACATTTAAAAGGCATCTGGATGGGTATATGAATAGAAAGGGTTTGGATGGATATGGGCCAGGTGCTGACAGGTGGGACTAGATTGGGTTGGGATATCTGGTCGGCATGGACAAGTTGGACCGAAGAGTCTTTTTCAGTACCGTACATCTCTATGGCTCTATAACTATTATATAACAGCAAATATGAAAAGTATTAGATGTGATGTATTCTGTATTGTCCTATAGTTATAAATCTACATGAATGGGATAAAGTCTTGAGATTTCAAATTATTCTTTGTCTTAATAATTTATGCAAAGCCTAGCAAGATTTCTTGTGATATCATCCCAAACTCACCTCATTAAATACCAAAGATGCCCCTGTTATCTGATGGTAACCGAATTCTCTTGCATGCTGTATCCAGCAGAACTCACCATTGCTGCGATATTCTAGAATAGACCCGTGTCCCTGATACCAAAACCATCTTGCAATGCCAGTCGAACACCCAACCAAGCGTTGCAGTTGCCCTTCACAATGACTGTAGTTGGCACATAGCTGACACCTCCTCACACATACAATGCCATTTCTTCCTTCTCAGACACACAACTTACCTGTTCTTAGCCACATCCTATCTTATTTCCTCTCCATATCACCGTAACCATCTCCCAAATGTTCATTGTGGCCCAGCATCTGATTAAAGTCATTATTGGTGGACTATGATTGACTAGGAAATGTGGAATTCTCTCCCTCAGTTATTAGAAAACACTGGATGAACTGCAAAATTGAAAACGGAGACAGATAGGTTTTTGTTAGATCGAGGTACAAAGTTAGTAAATTAAGATAAAGGTCACCCATGATCTAAATAAATGACAAAACTGGTTAGTTGGATGAAAGACATATTCTCTTGGATGAAAATAACCCTATAGTCCAAAGCTTAAAGAATTGTCCCGTAATGCATTCTTAGCAATTTGATTTGGAGACACAGAATCTCTACAGTGTGGAAGCAGGCCATTTGGTCCATCAAATCCACACCAACCCTCCAAAGAGCATCCCACCCCTGTAACCTTGAATTTTCCATGGCTAATCCACCTAAGTAGGCTCATTCCAGGACACTATGGACAATTTTGCAGGTAGCCAATCCACCTAACCTACACATCTTTGGATTGTGGGAGCACCAGAGGAAACCCATGCAGACATGGAGAGAATGTGCAGACTCCACACAGACAGTCACCCAAGGCTGGAATTGAACCTGGCGTGTGAGGCAGAAGTGCTAACCACTGAGACAATGTGCCGCTCCTTAAGCGGAATAATGGATTTCTATTCAGTTAAGATATCATAATGACCAAAACAAACAATGAATTTAAATATACAAAATCCCCATTGCAAAGGTTACTCTGTAATGAAACATCCCACAATCAGTACAAATCATTGCTAACTCCATTAATCTTATGGTGCATGCTGTAAATGTAAAACCACAGATAAGACTCTGTGCTGCAAATTATTTATTGTCTGTAAAATTTGAATGACAGCATGGATATCGAGATTGTTATCACATCCAGTATGCAGAATTGTTATTTTTAAAATTTACTTGGCATTTATCAAGTTTGTGTCGCTTGCAAGCTGTGTAACAGCAACAGGCTTTCAGCTGCCAAGTACTACTTCTAAGAATATACACATAAATTACACATAACAGTTCAAAAAATATGTTCTCTCAACTTTAAAGAAAACAGGAAAATCTAAGATATGAAAGATTATTAAGGTATCTAACGATCCCTTGTAAAAACCTCTCTCATTTATTGCATGATGTATTGGTTCACTGGTATCATGTAATTAGCATTGACCAATCAGATATACAATTAGATAAAACAAAGTGGCCACATTAGAATCGACACCAGCCTGTGTGTTTTTGTCAGATTTTGAAGCTTTCATTCCCATCCACTTTCCGACTGATAAATTATGATTACCTATGGCCTCACCTCCTTGGATCCAACATTATAAGACCAAAATTGGCAGAGTTGCAGATAGTGAGGAGGGTTGTCAAAGGACACAGTGGGACTAGAGATAGATCGCAGATTTGAGGAGCGAAATGGTGGATGGGGTTTAATCTGGACAAATGCAAGATGATGCATTATGGAAGATCAAATTCAGGTGCGAGTTTTGGAATAAATGGCATAGCTTTAAATTAAGGGGGGGTAGATATAGGACTGATGTTAGGGGTAGGTTCTTCACTCAGTGAGTCGTAAGTTCATGGAATGCCCTGCCAGTAGCAGTAGTGGACTCTCCCTCTTTATGGGTATTTAAGCGGGCATTGGATAGGTATATGGAGGATAGTGGGTTAGTGTAGGTTAGGTGGGCTTTGATCGGCGCAACATCGAGGGCCGAAGGGCCTGTACTGCGCTGTATTCTTCTATGTTCTATGTTCTATGTTAACCCTTAGCAGCATTGACATACAGAGGGATCTAGGCATACAGGTCCACAGATCCCTAAAAGTGGTAACACAGGTGATCAACAAGGCATATGACACATTTGCCTTCATCAGCCATGGCTTAGAATATAAAAGTTGGCAAGTTATGTTACAGTTGCATAAAACTTTATTTCAGCCACATTTACAATATTGAGTGCAGTTCTAGTCACAACACTATCAGGAGGGTGTAGATGATTTGGAGAGGGTGCAGAGAAGGTTTATCAGGATGTTGCCTGGTCTGGAGGGTTTTAGTTATGAGGAGAGGTTAGATAAACTCAGATTGTTTTCACTGGAAAGACAGAAGCTGAGGGGTAACCTGATAGAGGTTTACAAAATTATTTGAGGCATAGATAGGGTGAAAGGTCAACTACAAGAAGGCAGAGTATCAAGGTGAGAGGGGGAGTATTTAGGGGAGAAGTGTGGGAAACATTTCCAAAGAGAGGGTGGTGGATGCCAGGAATGCACTGTCTGTGGAGATGGTGGAAACAAACGCATTAGTAACATTTAAGATAGATCTTGATAAACACATGACCATGAGGCAAACAAAGGGATAGAAACCACATATGGGCAATAAGTAGATCTAAATAAGGATTACGAATCAGCACAGGCTTATTGAGCCAAAGAGACTGTTCCTGTGCCATATTTATTGTACTTCAAGGCATTCTACATTACACCCACATTTCTAAACCTAATTATCTCATAACTACTTATGCTTCATCATTTTCAGTTTAAGTTTAAAACTCAGCCTCAGCTCCAAACCAACACAAAATATTTTCCTATCTATTAGAGCAGGTCATCTTCAGTCATCCAGGGCTGTTAGATCTCGACCTGGAAAGGTACTTCCAAACCCTAACCCGATGTACTTAGTTATTTTATACAGAGCTCTTGGTCCAACCACATATTTTGTGCATCACACTTCAAGTGCTAGATAGAAACAGTATCTTGTATACCTTGTGCTGATTGTTGTGCCTCACTTGCATTTGAATGGATGATATTTTTAAAATCAATCCATGGCATTTCACAACAGTGAATGAATGCCCCAGGGTAACAGGAGTACAAACAGTTGATTAATAAATTTCAAAAATATGTGGGATGAAAAATTAGCAATCAACAAACAACTATCGGAAATTCACACAAGATATAAATGGAAACAGGTCATTTAGCTCAGCCAGTCTATTTAACACACTTTAACATGTAACAAACAGTATTGATCACACCAATGTGTTTCCATATTTCTTCATCACCTTTCCCTTTATCTACCCAGCTAATTTTCAAAAGCAGAAAATTAACCTATGAAATCTCTCCAAATAGATACAGTAAATAATGTAGAGCATTAGTGTAAGCAGGAAATTACATTTGGGCAAGATATTACTAAAAGAACAAATGATTTTTTCTAGGGATCAACATGAACAATTATTCCAAAGGTAGCCGAGACAGATCTTTTCAAGTTACTTGGATGAACCTTGCAGGAAAATGACAGGGCTAAAAAAATTAGTAGCATTCAATTTTTCACTTTTGCATGTATCTAAGATTCTTTCACAATATCTGCTTCCAGTCCATTTTACACATCTTTTCCCATGTCAATTGTCAAAATGTAATTTGTCTTTGCATCTTCCTTGCTCCAAACTTAAGCTCACCTTTCCTGGTTCCAGAAATCGTGACAATTTTGAATATGGCTCATATGTCTGAGTTTTAATTTGATATAAGCTTGGTTGCACATGTCTGCAGTGTGTTTGAAGCTGCATATACAGTGTTATGGTGAAATTTTCCCAGGTCTGATTATAATCAGTTTTTCTGAAAACCAATTTATTACCAGTGCCTATGAAGTGTGTTCTGTCCATTGAGTTGTACATCTCAAGATATGGCTCACTTTACTTTCTAATGTTGCACAATAAACAAATGGTTTCAGTCAGCTTTCTGTAAATATTGCACGTCCCTTTGCTGGAGCTTACAGAAAATTGCAACCCTGCCTGCAATCCCATTCTTCCATTCTCAATGATCAGCACTAATGTTTTTTTAATGGGTCCTTCCCCATGGAGATCGAATAGATTCTTGCTTTCGGCTAGATATCCATACAGTAAAGTGGAGGCACCCAGAACTTGTATGAAAAGGTCAAGTAACTGAGTATCTCCTTGATAATTCAGTACAACGAAGTATTAATAAGTACTGCAGATTCTCAACTGGCAAGTGTTAATCAGAATACCAACTTCAATTTCAAATGAAGTTCAGAAAGCAAAATAAAGAAACAAGAACAATAGTCGAATGAGAAGGACATAAAAGTGATGAGAAGGATTTTAAAACAATGTATTTAAATGTTTCTGTTTTAAGTGTCAAAAACATTTAGAGAGATTAATTCTTTCAGATTGTAAAAGTTAGTGCTATAGAGAAGTTGTTCAGTGGTAATTAAAACATATCATGAGGTTGAAAAGAGAGACTACTTTACAGAGACTAATCCGAACTTTTAGTGGCTAGTTCAGTCTGGATACACAGCCAGAATTTTCATCTTCCAGGTGGACAGTCAGTGGAAAAGGACTTTCTGGACTTGGCCTGAACAGTTCAGAGGAAAATACACACAAAAACTCAATTTTCATTGTAGGCACAGGGGCTGCTGTTTGCTGAGATGTACAACATCTGTGCTTTGAGAAAAGAGTGACATGCTGTACCCCTAATCTCTCATGTCCGTTTACTCCTTTCCCACACTCGCATATCTCCCATAGTACCTCATTCGGACCATTTCATGACTCAATGCCCACACACCTCCATGGCATCTGACATTCTCTGTGGTAAGCTTCCATGCTCATTCACCGACTGCAAACAAATTAAACCTACAGTGACAATGTGTTAATAAAAACACTTCAGTGTTTTACTTCCTTTAAAAAATGCATTTGTTTACAAAGCCATAAGTGTCAAGCATCCAGACACAATGAAGTATCTGTAACAGATACTACAAGCACTTGAAAGTTATTTGTCTTATCTAAACAAACATTGATAGTTGACAAACCTGAGAGCCAATACTGTTAATCAAACAGTGGGTTTTACCCAGGATTTGGCTGTTTTAACACTTTAATGGTTATCTGGACTCTCAGCCAAAAATGCATAGTAAAGTATAACAAACATGTCACTTGGGCATTTTTGCTCAAAGCATGTGTACAAGCTCTAACATTCTAGTCCAAGCTATGTGCTATTAGAACACCTGATTGTACTTAAAAGTTAATAAATCACCAGGATTGGATATGATGCTTTTGACAATGCTAAGAGAAGTAAGAGGTGAAATTGCGGAGAAACAGGCAATAATCTTCTAATCCTCTTACTTGTGGAGGACCAGAGAATGGCAAATGTTAACCCCATGTCTAAAAATGGGTGTAAAGCTAAGCAAATTACTATAGGCCAGTGAGTATAATGTCAGTGATGAGAAAAAACTTTAGAAACATTACCTAGGTCACTTGGAAAAAGGGTACGTGAATTAAAGGAATTCAATGTGGATTTATTAAAGGCTAGTCATATTTAATTAACACAATTAAATTTTTGATGAAGTAAAAGAGAGAGTCGATGATGGTACTGGACTTGCTATATAGAGGTAGATTTCCAAAGGCATTTGATAAAGAGCTCCATAAAAGTCTCATCAACAAAGTTGGAATAAAAGGGAAAGCGACGCCATGAATACAAAGTTGGTTGAAGGGCACTAGTGGCAATATTTTTTTTCAGCCTGGAGAAAGATATACACAGACGTTTCTCAGGGGACAGTGCTAGGACCACTGCTTTCCTTCATATATATTAAAGATATAACTTGTGTGTAAAGGGGACAAATTCACTTCGAAGATTTGTGAGGAGGATAGTATAGACTTCAAGGGGACATTGACAAGTGGGGATAATGGACAGAGAAGAACAATGTGAAGATATATTTCCAAACCAAGAACAAGAAAAGGCAATTTCGACTGGTGACAAAATTCTAAATAAGTGCCAGAACAAACAGATATGGATGTGCATGCACACAGGGCAGGTTGAGAGGTTAGTTAAAGCGGATTGTGGGTTTTCTACAGGATGGCAGGTTTTATCAAAACAGGCATAGCATACCAAAGAAAATAAGCTTCAGTTAAACTTTATAGATTACTGGTTTAGCCTCAACAAGATAGCGTGTTCAATTCTGGACTCCACACTTTAGGAACACTGTAAACACTTTGGAGTAATTATTTATGAGAAGTGTTGTGGGACTTAACTAAGTGGCTATATTGCAAAAGCTGCTGCTGAACTCCTTTGAGAGGGGGAACATGGAAAGAAGAATTGATAGAAATGTTCAAAATCATGAATAGTCGAGATAGATAGGGAGAAACTGTTCCATTTGGTGAAAGATCAGCAAACAGAGGACATATGTTTAAGTCTGTATTTAAGATTTAAGTCAAAAGACCTAAAGATGACATAAAAATATCTGTCACTGCTTAAGCTGGTTGGGTTTGGATTACACTGCCTAAGAGCATGATGTTTGCAAATTCAATTCTGGCTTGCCGAAGGAAATTGGATAATCATCTAAAGGTTAAAAAAAAAGCAGCCTAATGGGGAAACAGGCATGAATAATGAGACAAGCTATATTTATCTTGCAAACTTAATCAGTTGAATAGCCTCCTTCTGAGTTCTAACCATTCCATGATTCTTGAAGACTGAATGTTATATAAATGAAAGCAACTGGAGAGAAGTGATGGAGGCAGGCATAGCTAGGTGTCCTTAACACATTGAGGAAGCAGTGTTCATCAGCACTGTATTAGCCTTCACTAAAATTATGGCCCCAGCAAGGCTGAAACCATCCATAATGACATCCTCATAGTTAATTCTCCTTTTCACAATCCACTTCACCTCACTCCATTTTCTTCTGATTTACAAGCAGCCACACATTGTTTTGTGGATGTAAGAACACATTCCTTTTGCTTTCTCCTTCCCCTTATTACAACTATCATTGCTGCCTCTCTCCTTTCAGAAATTACAACCTGACAAGACATAACAGTGAAGCAAGATAGTGAAGAAGAAACGCTGACACTAACTCTTAACTTCATAGATCTGTGCTCAAATACTGGCCCTGCATGAAATTGAGATTGTAGCACATTGTGGTATATATGCATGATGGGTGGACTCTTGTTCTGTGTTGGAAGAGTGAGGGGGTACTTGAACAGTCTGACAGACTGAGGTGAATGTGAAAAGGATGTTTCCTCTAATGGACAGAAATGAGAATTCATTTTTCCTCAGAGGATAGATTGTATTTTAGCTTTAAGTTGGAGCTAGATAAATTCCAAAATTGCTGGAAAAAGCTGTTCGTCTGGCCTCATTGGAGGAGAGAAAGGAAAGTTCTGCTTTCTCTCCACAGATGCTGCCAGACCTACTTAGTTTATATAGCAATTTCTGTTCTTATTTTTGCTTCTGACTTCCAGCATCTGCAGTCATTTTTATTGTAGATAAATTCCTTTTAGGCAAGGGAATCAAAAGGTATCAGGGATAAATATAACTATGGAATTCAAAACAAAAACACATCACCTGTGATCTTAATGAAGGATGGAGTAGATCGGAGGCACCGAATTGTCTACATTGCTTCCAATTCTTATGTTTGTACGTCTCCTCTGTTGGCTAGAGAGCTGGAGAATAATTAGCAGTACCTCTTTTTAAGAGGCCTGCAGAGCCAGTCAGACAGCGCTGAGGTGACTTAGCAAGCCTTCTCCTTAAGACAAGACTCCAGAGGAGAAAGTCTAACCTAGCAAGAGCTGGTGACCAAACAATAGTCAGCAGACCTTTCTGCTGAGGAACCTGTTAGAACGACAGATTACAACAAGATCTGCACCAGATGGGTTAATGGGCTGAGAAGTGGCAGATGGAGTTTAATTCAGATAAATGCGAGGTGCTGCATTTTGGGAAAGCAAATCTTAGCAGGACTTATACACTTAATGGGAAGGTCCTCGGGAGTGTTGCTGAACAAAGAGACCTTGGAGTGCAGGTTCATAGCTCCTTGAAAGTGGAGTCGAAGGTAGATAGGATAGTGAAGAAGGCGTTTGTATGCTTTCCTTTATTGGTCAGAGTATTGAGTACAGGAGTTGGGAGGTCATGTTGCGGCTGTACAGGACATTGGTTAGGCCACTGTTGGAACATTGCGTGCAATTCTGGTCTCCTTCCTATCGGAAAGATGTTGTGAAACTTGAAAGGGCTCAGAAAAGATTTACAAGGATGTTGCCAGGGTTGGAGGATTTGAGCTATAGGGAGAGGCTGAACAGGCTGGGGCTGTTTTCCCTGGAGCGTCAGAGGCTGAGGGATGACCTTATAGAGGTTTACAAAATTATGAGGGGCATGGATAGGATAAATAGACAAAGTCTTTTCTCTGAGATCGGGAAGTCCAGAACTAGAGGGCATAAGTTTAGGGTGAGAGGGGAAAGATATAAAAGAAAGCTAAGGGGCAACTTTTTCACGCAGAGGGTGGTACATGTATGGAATGAGCTGCCAGAGGATGTGGTTGAGGCTGGTACAATTGCAACATTTAAGAGGATGGGTATATGAATAGGAAGAGTTTGGAGGGATATGGGCCATGGTGCTGGCAGGTGGGATTAGATTGGGATGGGATATCTGGTTGGCATAGACAGGTTGGACTGAAGGGTCTGTTTCCATGCTGTACATCTCTATGACTCTGACAGTCCTCCATAGGTTCCAGAATCACAGAAGATCCAGGTCACAGTTTAAGGAAGCTGTGGAGGTGACCACAGGGACAGGGGGAATGGGTTGGTCAGGAACAAAGGAAAGGGGCAGAGCAGAGATAATTGCCAAGACTAAATAAATAGGCCACACCAGATCTGTGAATCACACTATGTTACACTGCAATCAACAGACTGCTTTGTCCCAGATGGTGCTAAGCTTCTGGAGTGTTCCTGGACAATGTAATCATTCACGTAAGGAGAAAGTATTCCATCACACTCCTGACCTGTGCCTCATCGATAGTGAGCTGGATTTGGGGCAGACAGGTGGTGAGTTCTCACTGACCTGCTCTTGTGGCCACAGTATTTGTATGGCTCATCTATTCAGCTTCTGGTCAACTGTAATCCCAACGTTGATGAAAGTGGTGGAAATTTCATTTGATGTCAATGGTTGATGGTTAGATTCCCTGGTTGGAGATGGTTATTTCATGGCCTTTACTCCTGGCTGTCTGTTCATTTTGGTATTGCTTGTCTGGGAAGGATCATTCTTGTGGTGAATGATGTTGCTATGGTAACTCTGTTCAGGTGGTGAGAATACTTCTTACTGATCTTTTGCCTGCAAAGAAGGAACAACCTTTCTACTTGTATGTAAATGTCAGCAGTTGCAATCATATATCTAGCTTATCATGTTCATTTTGTAAAATCAAGGAGTCCACTGATCTACACATATTCAAAGTTGCTATGTGAGCTGACTTCCATGGAGAGTATTGAAGATTTGCATTCTGACCAGCTCTGGTAATGACTTGGCAGTTTTATCAAAGTGAAATGTGTTTTTGGTCACTTTATCTTAATTTTTTCACTAATGCTAGTTACTACTTCTGGCTTTGATAATTTTCTTTATTGGAAGAATAATTTGAACATGGGCTGAAATTGGGGCTTGGATTAGATTATTTTCCATACCTTCATTTGGTACATTTCTCCACTTGAGGATCACTTTGTGCAAATATGAACTCTATTTGTTCAATTGCTTTCTGATCGGTTTGGCGACTTTCATTGCTGCTTCAGCCTTTCAGTTGACTAGGGATAGTGTGGAGATGATGCATAATGTTGAATTTTCAGGTCCTTAATGAGGTGGCTGAACTCTTCATTAGTAAATTGAGGGCCCTTGGCATGAGTGGTGTAATGATTGAAGTGTACTTTCAAGCATTCTGTACTCTCATTGGTGGTCTTTGATGTCAGCGGGTCTATATCCTAGTAGTTAAATAATAGTCAAGATATTTAGTTCCTGCAGAGAGTGAAGATAGTTTATTCCTGGCCTGTCTGGGATCTTATGCGACATAAGTGTCTCTTAGCTTGGTGGTCTTTACAATTATTGCACTATGTGGAATGTGGATGCGATCCTTCATCTTCTTGCTTGTGTTGGTCAGTGAATCACTTCTCTTGGCTTCCTCATTTCTCAACTCCCCGATTCTCACACGGAAGCACTTCAGCACCTTATTTTTTTTTATCTCCTTATGGACGATGACTTTACTTCCTTTGTCCAAGTTACCCTCTTGGGCTATGATTTCATTTCTGTATACTTTATATACCCATGTGACAACAGATATGTTGATGGTGCTTTCAAATCATTTTTTTCATCATCCTTTCTCTTTCTGCAGCAAGACAGTTGCATATTGATGGCCACGATTTTGAGTAAAATGCTTGTCTTTCAGATTCAATGTCTCTGCCGAGCTGATGATTTTTAAACCATGTCCAACCATTCCCTCTGACTCTACCTGGAAGATTTCAGACTCTTTTGTCATAGTGAAAGCTACTCTCAACTATGTGTCATCAATGCACATCTGTTCTCCTTGCTTGCATGTCACATTCAGATGATATCTTTGTAAATGAAGTCTATTCTTTGCAGACTCTTTGAATGAGATAGCAGCGATTCGAGGAAGATGTGTTGAAGTAGCTTCTGGTCAGATTCCATAGTCACTTTCCCAAACAAGTAAAGACAATAACCAGGAATTCTTATTTTATCTGAGGGTACTGCCATTCTGATTTCCTTAAAGCTCTTGATGCAAATACAAATGACTGTCCTTGCTGCGTAAGGGTTCTCCAATCCCATCATTTCAGCATCACATTGGGTGGTGATTTCATCAGTCGGTCTCTACAGTCATCATTGTACCTTAACACTGCAGCTGCTTTCACTCATTGCTAGACTCACTAAAAGCTGCTTCTTGTTCTGTGTCCCAGTACCATTGTATTTCTGTAGAAGTGCATGGAGGCTTGCATTCTGATAACAAATTTGGAAAAACTTTGCTAAATAGTTCACAAATCCAACAAATTGCTGCTGTGATTTCACATCATAACTGCATCTCTGCTATGGATCCCACCATCCAGATCTGGGTAAATTCATGTTGCTGCCAGTATATGGCAGTAAATGTCCTATGGATTGAATGGAGGCACAATTTGATTGCCTCATTTTTTTTTGCTCAGTTTCAGGTTCATCTGGCAAGATCTCTAGCAGTTGCGCTATGTTTTGATCACACTCTGCAATGCCTTCTTCCATTGTGTTCTCACATCCATAGATTAGCAGATCATCTATGATAGTCAGTTTGCATTCTGGGAATATCACTGACTATCTGATGTTTTCTGCATTGATATCCTTCTGAACAGTTGGAACTGACAAGTACCATCAATACCCATCTCCTGATTAGCATCCAGAATGTATTTGAAACTTATTGCTTTCATCCAGCTTTATTTCTCATTATCCATCCTTCACATGGAGGATAATAAAATCCACAAATTGTGGAAAAACATCTTCAACAGTTAACACATGGGGAGTGAGATCTCGTTAATGATTTGATGAAATCCTTTTGGATCTTTGCACATTTTCAACTTGCCAGGTTTCTTTCACTGCTGCCAGGCTGCTATTTTAGTCAGCAGCAGTTGGCACATTCTCGATTACTCCCTTCTGTTCTGGCTTCTCCATCTTCTCTTTCAGATTGGACTTGAGTGCAGCTGGAACTCTCTGGTAGATGCAGCGATGGTCTGATGTTGTCAACCATTTTAAGGTGATATTCAGCAGGAAGACATTCAAGGCACCTGTAAAAAGCATTTTTGTAATGCTTAGTGGACTGTGAAACACTGAAAATCCCATCCATCATGTTTATGGTTAACAGTCCAAACTGTTGTTTTATTTTATTTGTAATGAATTGATTTGGTTAATGTCAAATTTCTAGAAGTCCAGATGTTCTTTCTTCCCACTGTACTGGACTCTCAGATCAACCCATTATCCCATCACATAGCTGCAACCTTCGCTTTCAAGAGCTTAAGCTCGGTGAAAACATAACGTTGTATGAAGTACCAATGTCGATTCAGCATTTTGCATTCATTTGATGCTCCTTGTCTACAGTCATCATTCGAGAGCTCAAATCATTTACCACCTTGACTCCAATTTGCATCTGATGTAAAGTTATTCATTGATTATTCGTTGGCTAACAGATCTTATGCACCGTCCTTATAAGCTTAGTTGGCTTCTTAGTAGATAAGCACTTGTGATTCAGTTTTTCATTGTTCCAGCACATCTTTCCCAAAATTGGATTTGCTTTTCTTTCAAGTGGCATTTCCACAATATTTATATTCTGTCTTCAGGCCTTGATCTTTCTGCTGTCTTTTACTTCCAACATTCTGTTCCCATTTGACATGGATTGTCTTTCAGCATAATTTCAGTCTCTCCTTCATCAGGCAGCTGAGGAAATTTGGCATGACGGCGAATACCCTTGCCAACTTTTATAGGTGTGCCATCAAGAGCATTCTGACCATATGTATCACCATCTGGTACGGCAACTGTACCATTCAAGATCAGAGATGATCACAAAGAATGGTAAACTCGGCCCGGACAATCACAAAGGCCAACCTCCCATCTATAGAATCCATCTACCAACCCTGCTGTCAAGAAAAGGCCGCCAGCATTCTTAAAGATCCATCCCACCCTGGCAATGTTTTTGTACAACCTCTACCATTGGGGAGAAGGTACAGAAGCCTAAACACACGCACCAACCAGAATCAAAACAGTTTCTTCCCTACTGTTGTTAGGATACGGAATGGACTCTCAAACTCTTAACATCTGCCTGTACCTGTGTTTTTGCTTTTGCTGCTGTTTACCTATTATTTATTTATCTATTCTATTTAACTATGTGATTTGCCTGTATTGCTTGCAAGACAAAGCTTTTTACTGTGCCTCGGTACACGTGAAAATAAACTTAATTCAATTGAAAAACTTGTCTATTAATAAAAGATGAAGTGACCATATTCTCAGAGAGCCCTTCTTGCACTAGAGAGACATGACTGGTTCTGAGTCTAACCTGATGGTCACTATGCCTCAGGCAAGGAATGTGGGTTAGGTGGCAGAAAGCTCATGGTTACCTCAGCCAGTATGGGAACCGAATCTGTGCTCTTGCAAACTAGCTGTCCAGCCAACCTGAGCTGGCCAACTGACCATATACTCTGGCTGATGATTGACAACCTCAGGTCTTTTGCACATTTCAATAGCTTTGAGAATTTAATTCTCGGTCTCAGCTCTCAAAAGAGGATTTCTTCTGCCTAAGATAATACTGTTGCTGGTGAAATAATCTTTCCATTGTCCAAACTCTTTTAACTGAATTCATAATCACCATGCTGATCAATACTGTCCCTCTCCCTGGAGCTTCGATGTTGAACAAATACTGTTCATAAATCACATTAATGTGGGATTCAAAGTGCATCTGCAAAACCTGAAATCTCTGTCCTGTTGTGTTTGCTGCTCTTCACTAAGATTTAGGCTTCAATACAGCTTACAGCATACTTCCCCAGCACCAGCAGATTGGCAACTTTTATATGCTCAACTTTTCTTCTTGTAAGTTCTGTTGCTATTTCACAGTTTTGCCAGAGGTTGGAAAAATATTCAATTTTGTGCCATACTGGCTTTCATTTCCAAGGCAGCAGAGTGGAATATGCACGGACATTTTGACTCACCCGACAATTCAAAGATGCAGACTTTTTTAAACTTCATCTTTGCTACTTCTTTCAGTAGCTGACCCTCATACAATGCTGAAAATTCCTATTTTCAGCTGGACTTTGGATATTTATTTGTCTAGAGATCAACTCACAGCTCAGAGAAAATTACTGCAGATGCTGAAATCTGTACTGAAAACAAAAATTGCTGAAAATCTGAGCGGGTTAGGCTGCATTCATGAAGAGACAGCAAACTAACATTGCGAATCAAGAGGACTCTTCATCAGAGCTCCTACAGCTCCAGCTCTTTCACACCACATCTTTGTAATGCATTTATAATAGCTGTCACTGATAACGCATGAAGTTGCTGACAGCAGAGGTAGAGATCACATGACTACAGCTAGCTAGCCGGTACCCTGAAGGGTACAACTGCAGTCTTCTAAACATTATGCACACATTTACATGTTCACTAAAACAGAGTCTAGTGTGACTGGCAGACGTATGTACATACTGTCAATACTGTATTGTAGCCAAAATAAAAGTTGCCAAACATCCAGGTTGTGTGGCCTTAGTCTATTACTGTGGTCAATGGAATTGAATTTATCAAAATTTATAGCTGAACTAAAACATAGTCACATTTTTATGCAATGCCTTTCTTCTTTTATATTTAAATTATGAAAGGATCACCTCAAATACTTGTTTAATTGACAGATTTATATTTTATGATTTAACAAACTGATTAAGAAATTCACATTGTAACTGCCACCTTGTCCTCACTTTGAAACTATTATAACAGCAAACATTCAATGAAGAGTGGAGGGTAGAAGACTGCACAAATTCATGAACACTCAGCTCTTCAGACAACTAATACAGGTAAAAAAAAAGTGTTCGGTTATCTTCGATACAGTGGTGGCTTACCTACCTCACAGTCAGCTCAAGGAATCATTGCTCTTCTCCAAGCACATGACCCAGACTGTGTACTTCAATACTGCACATTTGTAGGTTCAATTTTGAGCACTTCTTCAGGATGGATGCAAAATATTCCATTTTTGTAAGACACAAGAGGAGCTTTCCTACTGTGACTTCAATATTTAAGCATAGCATTTTTTATGCATGCTTCTCAGAAAAGCAGCCATGAATTGCTAATGATTCATTGCCCATTTGTGGACAACAATATTTTATTCCATAAAAAATGCAGAATGAAGTACTTTGTGTCTATGCTGCTGGTTTTGACATAGTTGGAAAATGTACAGAAAGACAAGACATATAAATACTCTGAATGCGTAGCACATCATAACACGGTGATATTAATATGCATTGATTATTATGATCTAATTTACGTGATTACAAAAATAGCTTATTATACTCCAATTGAGGCAATGAATTCAGTCTTTTGCTTTCTTGAGAAGATAGTAATTAGGCAAAGCAAGTAACATTCAATGCTTTTACTTTTGTCATAGCAATTCTTCTCAGATGTTAAATCATGTACCACTTTTAAACATGTTACCGTTGTAAGGGTGTTGAGTTGTTTTCTGTAATCTCCAGTATCCTAAATAATTCTGACACTATTTTGGGAGGCATTACGATACCTCAATACCCTAATAGTTGCACATCTTTTATTAGGAAACCACAGAATATTCTTTTGTTTTTAAGTTCAGGGTGGATTTATCATTTATTCGACCCAAAATAAAACCTTAAAATAAGCTTGAGTTTGTACACCTTTTCCTGTGGTTTTGTCAGTATGGCATGAGTTATATTTAATTTTAGAGGAGAATAGCAAAATAAGTTGACATACATTGATCTCTTAGACTCTGAGGTGAATTACTTAATGAACAGCAATAACTTATTGCAGAAAGTGTTAGTTTTCTGTGAAGAAATCTATGTTAGTTTCAGGCTAAGTACACCTTAGGAAATTATATGTTTGTGTACAACATGGCATCATTTTGCAGCTATTTTTAAAGTGGGGAAATTTCATACTCCTGTAAAGCAAATGGGCTGAGTAGTATGATGAAACATCAACTCCAGGAGTGGCTGCACAGCATGTTATCTACTCTCAGGCTTACTATCAGTGGTGCCAAGTACAGGTGGGAGGATTCTCTGTTGGAAAGGAGAATGAGAGACTGTGGGTCACTCAAACACCCACAGACAGCCAGGTTCAGTACAGTGTTCACACAGATTTAGCAGCAGGTCTCCAGCCCACACACCCAGCACAGAATGAAAATGAGAAAAAAAAAGATGGAGGGGAGAAAATGAAATCATTTATAAAATATTATAAATACCTGATGGAAAGTTCAAGATAATTTATTTTGTTTTCACTGTGGTAAATCAAAGATTATGTTACATTTAAGATAAAGTTAATTAACAAATTATAAACAGCGCAAAGAAATGGTGGACATTGTTGTCAGTTTTTAAGAACATACTTAGCTCTGAGAACAACCTGTTCTGAAATTAAGTGGAAAATTACTACACTGCTCACCAGCAAAATTTTGTGTTCAATAAACTGCTGTTTGTGTTGCACTGCAAGCTTCTGTAACACTGATTGCTAAATACTACTTTTATTAATGATCCAATTAATTAATAGCATCACATATTACCATACAGATCTTTGCTCTGACTTCTCCTACAGAATATTGCATACAAACCTGAGAAAGTATTTTGAAACACAAGGTAAAAATAACTTTCCACATTGCTTCCAAATAAAGTGATCCTTGGATACTAATAACAAAGTGTGAATATCATTTTGATTTTATGACCAAAACCTGGCAGCTGCAAGATCTCTGGCCCACACAGCAGCAATGATTTATCAGTATCAGACTTTCAGGGGAACAAATGATAATCATAGACATATTACATGTAACACTTGTACATTTTATTTTAATTAAATCAGCCATTTTACACATTGCAGTTGCTATGTATTGGTTAGTGTTTTAAGTTTGCTTCCATTTATTATTATTCTAATACATGCCCTCATAGATATCATATACAATATTTGTATCACCATGGGAACAAGATGCTGATTCATCAAATTAAAATTCACTCCTTCTCACAGTTCTGAAGTTCTTTGATTACACAGCAAAAAAAAAGTATAAATCAAAATGTAATTACAGAGACATCATCTGTGCTGCATGTAACACCACATGGCCTGGCTAAAACAGTTATACACTCTCTCTGATGGTTCTTGTATTCAGTCTGTGCAGGCTGTGACACTAACAAAACAAAATTGACATTTTGCCTGCACTGATTGAGTGAGTAAATTAAATTTCCTTTATTTAACTTTCTGAGCACTGAGCAAATATTATCCTCATATTAACAAGTTTTCTGTACCATAATAACTTAAAAAAATCTACAATAAAATCTTATGAACACACTGAAGGGCAGAACTGAACAAGTAAAAATACTACATATTTACCATAATTGATTCTTGTGTTTATCATTTCTATTTTTTGTTGCTGTTGAGGCAGCGAGCTAAAACATTTTCCCAGTGCAAAGATGGTTAAACAACTGTATCAATGATTACAACAGCTATAAATACTACATGCATTTACAAAAAGAAGCCAGTCTTGTTACATAATGCTGAAATAACCAAAAGATTCTGTCTTTTTTTTATTTAAAGTTCAACCCAATTCCAGTTATCTATGGTGCAGGTGCCTGTAGAAAGTACCAAATCACAGATACAAGACTATGTGATTTGGTGAAAGCAGTGAAGAACGTTGCAAATTTCTGGAAACAAGTATGGCAGCATGAAATACACAACCAAATGTAGCCTGCCACACACTCACCATTTAAATTCATACTAATGCAATTTATGGAGATATGTCTGATACATTAAGTACAGGTGCTAGCATATTTATTAAGCTTTGAGAAAGTTTGAGAGATTGTAAGATCCTTAAGTGCTCCCTACTAGGCCTGCACACTCACAATCTGTCACTATGGCGACATTTAGTCAGAATCAATTCAGCAATGAAGAAAGGATCTTGTGTTTGGTGGTGATTGGAGTAGTCAAGGTAGGCAGTACCTTAGTTTCACAAGCCAAAACACTTTTGCTATTTACACGTTTGTGTTGTAAAGTCCTTCAGCAACAGAAAATGAGAAGAGGCCTGTGGATGAAGTATTTCTGAATTTCAGTACAGTTGTTGCAGTTTGGAGGCAGCAGTGTTTGCATGTTCCTAATACAGCCACATGAGGAAGCTCTAAGGTTCAAACAGTATAAGTCACCCAAGACACGGATGCCATCTTTGGTCACAAATTTACTTACGGTAAAGAGAAAAGTCTAATCCAAATCTACCTTTCTGCACAGGAACTCCAGCATCTTCAGATGGGGAAAAAATAATATACAATTTCTCCATGTGAGCAAACTGTGCAGTAGTGACAGAATAGATATGAGAGATTTAAGTGTTTATTTTTCATCCTGTTTCCAGTCCTCATTGCAAAAACGACCGAGAAGTTGTTGTAGGTCAAGTTTCAGGTCATCTTTTTGTAGCGCTTCAGGCACATCCTCCAGCTGTTCCTCATGTACATGCTTTCCCTCCTGGTCCTTCACCACAGTCCTCTTCTGTGCACTAGCTTTACTCATGGTCGTCCTGGAAAAATGTGCAGAGTGAGAAAACGAGACAGTGGATGGTAACAGTGAAAGGGAGATACTGGAACAACAAGATTTCGTGCAAACTTTTAAAATATGATTCATATTTTATGAGCTGGAACTTTGCTAAGGACTTGAAAAGCAAAAATTTCCATGAACAGTTCAGTGCTTAGACATATTTTCACGTTGTAGTGCGTAAAAAGAAAGGAGAAGCATTGAGAGAAATTGAAAGAAGCATGCTGATTTAAATCTAGACTGGGCTCCTATCTTGTAAATAATCTTTCATCATTCCCTCAAGAGTGTGAACAGATAGCTGCAGTCCTGCTCTGCTGAGTACCTCATCCCTTTCCCTTCCTCTAAAAACAATAGTTGTTCTTCTTGGCCTCAATTTCCATCCTGCATTCAAAAGATAATTTTCTGATATTTCTTCCACCTTCAGGATGCAAAAATAAATACATGTTTCACCCCTTATCAGCATTCCACGAGGAATGGTCTCTTCACAACACCCTGGTCCACTTCACTGTGACTCCTAACACATCTTCACCACTTCCCTCCACCATGGCACCTTCCCATGCAATCACACAAAGTGTAACATTTGCCCTTTTTACCTCCTCCTTCCTCAACATATGAGGCCCCCAAAACACTTTCAAGCAATGATTTATTTGTAATTCTACTTTAATTGAGTCTAACCACTACTCACAATGCAGCCTCCTCTACATTGGTGAAACAAAACACAGTCTGGGTGAATGCTTTATGGAACACCTCCTTCTGTCTGCAAGAATGGACCTGACCTTCAGGTTACTTGCCATTTTAACACACTAGCTTGCTGTCATAGTTACATTTGTGTACTGCTGCAGTGTTCCAACAAAGTCAAACACAAGCTGAAAGAGCAACATTTCATTTTTGCTTAGGTACTTTATAACCTTCAGGACTCATCACGGAGTTCAACAACTTCAGACCACAAACACCGTCATCCATTTTAATAACACTAATTCCCCTCACATCCCATTATCTTGTTTGCACTTGTTTGCTCTCAACAGAACTTTGTTATTACACTAATTTTTCATTTCTATCATTCTTCTACTGCCATAAGGATTCCCCTTGCTTTGCACTGTGGGCACCTTCAAAATTTGTCCCATGTGTTCTTCTATTTTGTCAACAGAACAAAAAAATGATTATTTTCTAAACTCCTTCTGTTTTGAAGAAGGCATACAGGACTTGAAATATTCACTCTGTTAGTTTCTCTACAGATACTACCAGACCTGCTGAGTTTATTTTCTTTTGCTATTTCCCATAAACAAGAACTTTATATAACATACAAGACATAACTAGGGCTTGCATATATTCTTTCTGGCCCAACCTGAAGCCATTTATCTGTGTTTTATTAATTGATGGGAACACAGAATTAGTGTGCAATTCCACCTGTACTGCACTGTGTACAGCGCACAAATTCTGGAAATAAGGAATTCTCATTATCAGATGCATGCTTAGGAATTTGCTCGATTCTTTCTTTTAAGGGGGATCAAATTCTGCATTTAAGATGAATGAAGTCAGTGAGAAGGAACAAAAGGGAATATGTACTGAATCCATTTCTCTACTGTCAAATAGGCACAAAGCAATTCAACTTAGCAGTGCCAAGGCATTCAAGACTATGGTAAAAACAATGACTGCAGATGCTGGAAACCAGATTCTGGATTAGAGTGGTGCTGGAAAAGCACAGCAGTACAGGCAGCATCCGAGGAGTAGGAAAATCGACGTTTCGGGCAAAAGCCCTCCACCCTTCAGGCACTCTGCCTCTATTCCTGACGAAGGGCTTTTGCCCGAAACATCGATTTTCCTGCTCCTCAGATGCTGCCTGAACTGCTGTGCTTTTCCAGCACCACTCTAATCCAGATTTAAGACTATGGGCCTGGCAAATGGGATTAGGTGTTTTGTTTGACCTGCACAGAGTCTATGAGTCAAAGGGCCTTTTACAGTGTTGTAGGCCTCTAAGACAATAGCTGGAAGACTGGAATAGCACATGTTCAAGTTGCAGAAGCATTGTTTCCAATATAAACTGCTGAGGTTATTTCTTTCAAATGTCCCAGCCTGCTAAAACAGACAGCAATTCCTTTAATGAATTAAGGATCTAACAACTATTGAAGGAGCCTAATAACATTTGGAGATCAGGATGAGATGCGTTCTGCTTTACTCGCTCATAAAAATGGTTCAAAATCTACCCTAAACTATTTTCCAAAATATGGATATGACTAATGTTTCCCAACAGCCATTTTGCTTATTAATTAGAAGAATAAAAGAATAGATGCTGTACAGTGTGGAAACAGGCCCTTCGGCCAAACAAGTCCACACTGACCCTGTGAAGATTAATCCACCCAGACCCATGCCCCGACTCTATATTTACCCCGACTAAGATATCTAACACTATGGGCAATTTGAGAAGAAGAAATGTCCATGAACAGTCCAACTAAGATCTGACAGATTTATTTAAAACCACTGTTGGAATGAGTCACTTATTACAATCAGCAAAAAAACGTGAGTTTATTCTGATTTGCAGTGTGAATAAAATATTTGAACTGACACTGCATGAAAATAAAAATTGAGCTCTATTAATATGCGACTGGATACAAAAAAAAATGCAGCCTTAACATGAACCTCGCTATTGTAGCTTACTGAGTAAAAATGCTATGTAGTGTCACCTATGATCCACTGTGGATAGTTTTACATTCTGGACATACTCGGAAATAGCCTTACATGCAATAGAGAATTAGCTTTATTCAGACCTATAGTGCATATGATAGTTTTTTAGATTACATTGTGTGAAACTGAGGACTATGGCATATTGATTTAATCAGAACAATACACTGTATCAGCACACTGAAAATCTGAAATATCTAACACTAGCAATTAACTAGATTTAGTAAAGCTACAAAATAATTTTACCCTTCTCAACAAAGAGTGATGGAAGCAGAAAAAAATTAGAATATTTCAACTGATTATTAAAAAAATAAGTGACAAGATTAGTTCATATCAAATTTTACTCTTAAAACAGAATTATTTAAAATAAACTTCAGGTGTTAAATGCATTTTTCCCTGGGCTATTAATAAATTGTGTATTTCAAAGGATTGCAGCAACACTGATTAGACAGTTCTTTCACGTTTGGGAATAGCACGGAAGAGAAATGTTGGGCACCAGTGATTCAGTTGGTAAATATATTGCCATATATGGAGCTAATCCAATCTACCAGATCAATCAATTGAACAGAACACTGACAGTTGTGAGTCACTGTATTTTTTGACTGGCTAACAAGAATATATGGGGAAGTGGCAAGAAATTAGTCACCTTGCCACAGAGGTCATCAAAACCTAAATGGAAAAGGTGAAGAACATGCTAATAAAAGCTTGGTTTCATCATAACAAAGACACAGTTCTGAATTTTCTCAAAGTTGGGCTAGCTAGGGTGCCTTTTCAAAATGGTGATGGGCACCTAATTCCAGTATACTAGCCCCCATCTTTATTTCTGGCAATTTCCACCAGCAAGGTATTGAGGCGGGGTGGGGCAGGGGGTGGCGGCCAGTCAATCCACATGTAGCATTCCACCCCTGCTCTGTTCACTTGTGAGGATGGACAGTGTAACACTAATATTCAGTCCCTCTCACCTGCAGTCATCCCCAACCCCATGATTCCAGCTGACCCAGACCCCTTCTGTAAGTAAACATAATTCATGTCTTCTCAGAGGAATAAATGCTCAGCTAAGTTTCAAAAGCTCTACTTATCTGTGCAGAAAAGTATATTCACAATTTGATTAACTATTTACTAAGTTTATTAGGGGTTTGATGTTTGTTCTTACAATGGATTGACCATGAGGGGATTGTTTTAAATGGGTTTATGATGGCAAGCTTTTCTCTTCAGTTTGTAGTGTACTTGAATGAGGCCGATGTTAGATTATTAGAAGGTAATTTCATTTTAATCTTGGTTTCAAAAACATGAACCACAGCCCATAGTGACAATACTTGGTGATTGGCTTGAGTGGATACATAAGAGACACAAAGGAAGAATGTGAGTGTATGGGTATTAGGATGATAGAACATAGAACAGTACAGCACAGAACAGGCCCTTCAGCCCACGATGTTGTGCCAACCATTGATCCTCATGTATGCTCCCTCAAATTTCTGTGACCAAATGCAGGTCCAGCAGTCTCTTAAATGTCCCCAATGACCTTGCTTCCACAACTGCTGCTGGCAACGCATTCCATGCTCTCACAACTCCCTGTGTAAAGAACCCACCTCTGACATCCCCTCTATACTTTCCTCCAACCAGCTTAAAATTATGACCCCTCGCGTTAGCCATTTCTGCCCTGGGAAATAGTTTCTGGCTATCGACTCTATCTATGCCTCTCATTATCTTGTATACCTCAATTAGGTCCCCTCTCCTCCTCCTTTTCTCCAATGAAAAAAGTCCAAGCTCAGTCAACCTCTCTTCGTAAGATAAGCCCTCCAGTCCAGGCAGCATCCTGGTAAACCTCCTCTGAACTCTCTCCAAAGCATCCACATCTTTCCTATAATAGGGCGACCAGAACTGGATGCAGTATTCCAAGTGCGGTCTAACCAAAGTTCTGTAGAGCTGCAACAAGATCTCCCGACTCAATCCCCCTGTTACTGAAAGCCAAAACACTATATGCTTTCTTAACATATGGTGGACATGGAGGTAACATAGGGGTTACGAGAGGAAAATGAGGGGGAGGGTTTGGCACTCTGATATTTATCATTTAAAATGCTCTGTTGCTGCAGTAAATGGAGGCCAGTGCTTCCACCTGCTGGTCTGGCACACTACCTACTTCTATTGTTGCACTCTCTGTGGGCCTGACTCCATCCCAAAGTGGACCAAAAACATGGAAGTCAGGGCCTTTTTAAAAGACCAGAATGATCTTCCCATCCCCTCCATGGAAATCCATCCCACAATAAGGAAGCAATTCTGCACTAAACATTGGTCATACACACAATAACACCCTCCAGTTATCAAGCATCTTTAACATAAAACTTTCCAAGTGACTTCATAGTCAATAAAATTTGACGCCATGCCAATAAGGAGAGATTAAAAGTGTCTTAAAAGGATAGTTGCAGAGAAGCTCATGATTTCAGGAAGTAACATTCTGGCACTTGGCCTAAGCAGCTGAAAATATCTCAGTAGAAATATCATGTTCAGTCTTGGGCATCCATTTCAAGTAAGGACAGTACTTACAAAACACAAGTTGTGTTTTCAATTACTGCTACTACTTGCTTTTTGTTCCAAATTGTAATTAGTTAATTGAATTGAAGAGTTTCAACTGCTCTGGTGGGATTTGAGCTCATACCTGCAGATTATTCTTAACTTCTTGATTATAAGCCCAGTAACATACCTCGTCATGTTCTAAGAACCACTGTTATAAAGGATAGAAATACCTTGAGAAAATCCAATGATGGTTTACCAGGATGATACTTGGAATGAATAGTTTAACTGTTTTGAAAGAGAAGGTAAATTTATCTCATGGTAAGGATCATGATGTTATGATTTGGTTTAAGATAGATTAGGAACATGATAGTTTACAGAGAACATGTCTGCCACCCGGTACACAAATTCAAAATAAAGAATTATAATGATAAAATACTAAATCGCTTGGTTATAATGAAACCGTAGAGAAACACAAGTATTTAATAACAAAGACAGGGGAATCATCACTCATGTCCTAGCCAATATCAACCCTTCAATCAAACCCTTCATGAGAAAAAAAACCACAAATCATCTAGTTATTAGCACTTTGTTAACCACATTCAGAAAAACAACATTGGCACAACATACGATAGTCAGGAATGCCAACACAACCAAAGCAGAACAGAGGGAGGTGAAACAATAACATTCTTTCAGAAGGGAAAGGAGAGTAAAATAAACTTAAGGGTTAAAAGGCAGATAGGTACTAACATGAGAATTAGCACCCACTGAATGAAACATTTCATTCTCTACAGGGCAGGATTAAGGAATACTTTAAAAATCTCAACCAAACAAATTTAAAAAGTGGAGATTTTGAGTTACCCTTCATTTTTGTCATAAATAACATACATGTAAATCTGATTTATTTATTTATTCATAGAGGAATATAAAGTTTTAAGAGCACTTTTTAAGGAATTAGTTATTTTCCTAGATGTATATTTTTAAAGTAATGCAGCTTCTTAGTTTCTATGTTGACTGAATAGTATTTAATACAAAATAAGATTGCAATAATTATTTGTAATGTGTTCTATTTATTCATCTAAACTTTACAAAAAGGGTCATTTTCTGAACGTTTGATTAAATGGCTTCTCAATGTATATTGTAAAACTAAATACAAAAATGTGTCATACTGCAGTAGGTTGATTTTATTTTGTGTTTCTTTTTTCCCCACCAGAAATTATCATAATCAGTTCCCTTGCCAGCACCCTCCATATGGCATTTATAGTTTAACAGCTGTGTTAAAAAAAAATGTATTTCAGAGCAACAAAACAACTTAAAACACACCAGCAAGTTTCAAATCACTACATGCAATCCTGCTAGATTAATTGTTAGCATATACTGATCATGTTATTGTTAAATGACTCCATTGTGATCACTTTCAAAATACTGTTTGCTCACTGGTGGTAAGATGTGCAAGCAGAAACCCATAACTTTTTAGTAAGTTAGTAATACTACCTACTGAAAAGAAAAAACCACTACAGAGGAACCCAAACCTTTTAATAACTGATCCATCCTCTTTTACAATCTCTCTTTGAGCTACATTTGGTATATGGACCTTTCCATGGTTCCCTGCAAAACTTAGAGCCTGGGCAGAAGGAAAACAACATAAATATATAAAAGGGGCACAACATTGCTGCACAAACAAGCTATATAACCTTTTAAAGAGTGAAAATAAAATAAGTAAAAAGGACACAACCGTCATGCTTTGCCTAAGATTAGAAAACGTGACTGTAATTTCAGCGTTAAAGAGACTCAGCAAAAGTTTGCATGAGATTCCTTATTTCTGCTTATGTAATCATTCACCATATCATTTTCAGGATTATTCAAAGAAGAATTTTTATGAACCCAACAATTAAAACTTGAATTGATTTAAAAACATATTTGAAATACTGTCAGTTTTCAAGGTATCCAGTATTCACCCTCTTTCCCAGTTTGCTTTCATTATTAACATTGCTTAAATTGATGAATTCAGAACCATTAACTGCTTTGCCATTGGACAGTCGATACATAACGCTGTTATGGTTAGGATACAAATTTTGAATCATAGAATCGCTACAGTGTGGAAGCAAGTCATTTGGCCCAACAAGTCCACACCGACCCTCTGAACAGTAACCCGCCCAGACCCATTCCCCTACCCTGTTACTCTACATTTCCCATGACGAATGCATCTAACCTACATGTCCCTGATTTTAGCATGGCCAATTCACCTGACCTGCACATCTTGGGAGGAAACCGGAGCACCCGGAGGAAACCCACGCAGACATGGGGAGAATGTACAAATTCCACACAAACAGTGGAAATATTCTGGTATGCATTACACACAATGCCAGTTGCCTGGTATTGAAGTTGTTTTTGAGGGAACCTGTACCAACATTTGTTATGAGTTAGTTATATCAATAAGTCATTTAGTATACCAGGTAAGTTTCCCATTGTTTGCTGTATACTACCCTGCTGTCACATTTAAAGTGTACAAACTACAATTACTGTTTAGGAGTTCAGAATAGGACATAGTATTTAGCTCATTCTGCAGATAACATTTGCCTACTATTGGAATTACAATGCTGTTCTGTCAACTGCAGCCTATCTGATGCCACTCACCGTTCACAGCTTCTTGATTTTCTTTTCATTGAGTGTTCCAATATCCCTCAATTCCATCTGTGCACTGCAGTAGCAGCACACGGAATCTAATTAAAATCACATTTCCTGCTGTGAGATTTTTCATCAGTTTTTGAAAGTGGGTGTGCGAAATAACCCAGAAACACCCTCACCTCAGACAGCTGCGGTTTAATCAGATCAGCCGGTAACTGTATTCTCAACAGCGCCAGACCCTGCAATGGCCAGACTGGCACTAGAAGTAGTCCTGAGAGTTCCCAACAGGGTACTCTTTATGCTGAAAGGAAACATTTACTGACCTCAAAAGTGAAACCAGTGGGAAAAGCCATTAAGTGGTCAATAATTATGGACATGTTAAAATGGGTAGGTGGGCAGTTTGAAGGCCATTTGAGATTTTTATGGTCCCCCCTCAGCACATACATACACATTTAAAATGAGACGTTTGTGTATTGTTCCAAGACGTGATTAGGTTTTTAAAATGACCCACCCAAACAAAATCCATTAAACTTAAAATAATTTATCTGCATATTCAATTTTCATTCTGAACTATATTTTATGAAAATTCATTGAATGGAAAGAAAATGATAAGGATTTGAAGACATTACCATATTAAAATCATCTTTGGCTGTTGGAAGGTCAGATGCCAACTTGGGATCTCCAAGGTGTTTCTCCATCCTGTCTCCATGGACCACAGTTTTCTTGATGACCTTACTGACTCTGCGGCCCTCGACCTGCTCAGACTGGAATTCAGAGCCTGAAGTCACTTGTGGTTCTGAAAATGTGAGCTATGGGTACACACAGAAGAATGTAGTGATATTAAGCATTCAACAGATCTGTAAAGAAAATCTGTAAACAGAGCAGTGGATCACAAACAGTATGATAACACACACTGCTGAAAATATACAAAATGTCAAATGGTGAAAAGGAACTCAGATTATTATGGCGGTCTGGTGGGATTAGTGTATTTGAGCTGCTTAGGTCATGGAGACCGGATTGCTAGATTTATGATAGTTTACATTCTGGTGAAGTGGTATTATTTTGGTAGCTAACTATCTGCATTCCTGCTGGGGGTGAGGTATGGGGTCTACAATCTCAGCCCAGAGCCTGAGCAGGCCCATTGAGTTTGTGAGGTGAGGAACAAATATACCTCACAATAGAGGTTTTTTTTTTAGAAATAAAACATTACCTTTGTTTTGAGGGGCCAAGCAAGCAGACCCCTCCAGTTGAAGTGCAATTGTCAATGAACTACCTCATAGAATTCTGGAAGCAGTGCTCGACCATGTCTGTTGCCTGGGGGCCCACCTCTTCGGATGGCGAATCCTGAAGCCTCTAGACAGCAGTAGAGAGGCTGCCTCTATTGAAGGAGAGGGTGAGGACTGCAGATGCTGGAGAGGTCAGAGTTGAAAAGTGTGGTGCTGGAAAAGCAGAGCAAGTCAGCCAGCATCCGAGGAGCAGGAGAGTTGACGTTTCGGGCATAAGCCCTTCATCAGAAATAGGTGATGAAGAGCTTATGCCCGAAATGTTGACTCTCCTGTTCCTTGGATGCTGCCTGACCTGTTGTGCTTTTCCAGCACCACACTTTTCAACTCTGACTCTTTTAAGGGGCTGGCTTCCATTTGTGCTGGCAACATATCGGTGAGTGCTCTAAATAGCACTTAACTGGGGACATTAACAAACAGATTGATTGCCTGCGGACACATAGTCAATCTATATGCTGACCTGCTCAGGGGAAACTTCCTCAACACAATCTCATTGAAGCACTCGTCTAACATGACTCCTTGCTAATCACTAATTCCTGCCTCCATTTCAGTCATATTGGGGTGAGCAAAATTATCATCATCATCTCTGGTCAGGCATATGACTGTACAAGAGTTTAGATTAGAGTGGTGCTGGAAAAGCATAGCACAGTACAACCCTGAAGAAGGGCTTTTGCACGAAATGTTGATTTTCCTGCTCCTCGAATGCTGCCTGACCTGCTGTGCGTTTTCAGCACCACTCTAATCTAAACTCTGGTTTTCAGCATCTGCTGTCCTCACTTTTGCCGATATGACTGTGCAATTCTAAAAAGGTCATTGTTTGACCTTTTCTTAGTTATAGATGTACTGTTTAACATGAAGAAGTGTCTGAAGAAGTGTCACTGGATTCAAAAAGTTAACTTCCTCTTCACAGATGCTGCCAGAGTTGCCATCTCTATGTTTTGTGAACTATAATACTGAGATGACTCTTCTCTATTCCACAAAATTGATATCAAATTAATTTGATTGCGAGCATATAAATGCACTGGAATAATAAAGAATAGTGACTGGCTTATGGTAAAAAGAATTGCAGATGCTGAAAATTAGAACAAAATCTAGAAATTGCTGGAAAAATCTCAGCTCGAGTGGCAGCATGAGGAGAGAAAGCAGAGTCAATGTTTCAAGTCCATTGACACTTCATCAGAATTGACTAGCTAGGAAAAGGTTGGCATGTGTGCTAAAGAAGGGATGTGGGAAGGGGGAAGGAGTAAATGATAGGTAGAGATGGAGCCTGGAAAAAGAGAGAAAACCAGAGGGGAGAGGGGGTTAAGGGTGAGGGAGAGGTGAGAAGAAAAGGGGCTTGAGGGGGACGGAAGAGTGAGAGGAGGATGGAGAGAGAAACAAGCCTTTGGCAATAGACATAGATGTATCAGAGAAACACAAGCAAACATGATAATGTCATGAATTACTCTCTGAACAACCACATTTACAATAGGAGTCCCTTCACAGAGGAAAGGTACTAAAGGCCAACTTCTCTGCTAAAGCTATGGTTGCTGTAGCTAATTATGGCATTCAAACTGGTGCCCACAGCTGAGGTCAGTCCAGACAAAGAATGCCTTCCTCACAATGTTTCAGCCAAAATGTGGTTCATCGACATTCCCTGTCCCAGAACTGATGAAGTTTTACTCATTATATTAACCCATATTTTATAAATTTAGATGTCATACACCTGTTACTCGTTGGCTGGCATCGGACTTCACTGGTATCTGGGATTTTGGAAGCGGAATTCCAAGACCCACCCCATCCAAGCAATGCCAGTCAGTTGGAGGCTGGCAGATTATCACTGACAGTTAACTCTACTGGGAACACTGGCTGTTACCCATAAGGCATCTACTCGGGTCCGAGGATCAATAAATAACCTAGGTCATAGGTGATTGATGAGGAAATGAGGGTCATGGAGAGGGGTTCAGAAAAAGGATTGGAGGTGAAATCTCAGCTACTGGAGGTGCTGGAGATTAAATTCCACCTATAGTTTCTAGGTTAGTTGTTTCGGATGGAAGGAAGTGGCTACACAGTAGCTACTACTGCAAAGTTTTTACAAACTTAGAGATCAATGGCTTTCCTCAGTTGAAAATAAACTATTCATGAACGATCAAATTGAGAACAACCTTTGACTTTAGTTACAAACTTATTCATGCCACACATCCTAGGTCATGTCAACCGAATCAAACTTAGCAACTGTTTTGTAATTTCTGATCTTGACCTCATCCTTACCAATCTGCCTGCTCCTGATGAATGTGTCCAAGACAGTATCAGTAAGTGTGACCACCGTACAGTCTGTGTGGAGATAAAGTCCTGCTTTCACATTGAGAATAACCTCAATCGTGCTGTGTGGCACTATAATTGTGTCAATCGAGACAGACTTTGAACAGATCTAGCAACTCCAGGCTGGGCATCTACGAGATATTGTGAGCTATCAACAGCAGCAGAATCATACTCCAGCACAATTTGTAACCTCATGGTCTAGCATATTTGCCACTGAATCATTAGTTCAGGCAATTAACCCTGTTCAGTGGTGAGTGCAGGATGGAATGCCAGGAGCAGCACCTGGTGTAACTAAAAATGAGGTGTCAACCTGGTGAAGCTACCCAACAAGCCTACTTGCATGTCTAAGTAGCAAGCAATAGCCAGAGCTAAGTGATCCCACAACCAACAAGTCAGATCTAAGCTCTGGAATCTTGCAACATTCAGTTGTGAATGGTGTTGGACAAATAAAACAAAATTATAGGAGAAGGCAGCTCCACTATTATCCCCAACCTCAATGATGGGACAGCCCAGCCCATCAGTGCAAAAAAGAAGGCTGAACCCATCGCAACAAACTTCAGCTAGAAGTGCCAATCAGATGATCCACCTCGGCTTCCTCCAGTGGTCTCCAGCCATTTTGATTCACTCCATGTGATATCAAGAAATGTTTGGGAGACTCTGGATATTGCAACGGCCATGGGCCCTAACAACATTCTAACAATAGTACTGAAGGCTTGCACTCCAGAACTTGCCACTCTCCTAGACAGGCTCCTCTTGTACAGTTACAACATTTACCCAACAACATGGAAAATTAATTATTATGGACAGAAAATGCAGTACAAAATAACTCAGTTAATTACTGGCTCATTAGTCCACTCTTGGCCATCACTGAAGTGATGGAAGGCGTCATGAACAGTACTTATCAAGCAGCAACCAAAAAAAAAAGGAAATGCTGGAAAATCTCAGCAATTCTGGCAGCATCTGTAAGGAGAGAAAAGAGATAACGTTTCGAGTCTAACTGACCCTTTGTTAAAGCTTTGACAAGGGTCAGTTAGACTCAAAACGTCAGCTCTTTTCTCTCCTCACAGATGCTGCCAGAATTGCTGAGATTTCCCAGCATTTTCTCTTTTTTGGTTTCAGATTCCAGCATCTGCAGTAATTTGCTTTTATCCAGTGCTACTATCAAGCAGCACCTACTCAGCAATAACTTGCTCAGTGACGCCCATGTTTGAGTTCTGCCAAGACCACTCACGCTTCTAATCTCATGGCCACACTTGACAGAATATCGCATCAAGGAGCCTACACAAAACGGTAATCAATGGGAATTGGGGGAAATCTCACCATTAGTTGGAATCACATACAATACATAGGAAGTCACCTCATCTCTAAACATCGCTGCAGGAGTTCCTCAGAGTAATGTCCTAGGACCAACCATCTTTAGCTACTTCATCAATGATCTTCCATTTATCATTAAAGATCAAAATGGAGGATATTCACCAATGATTGCACAATGTTCAGCATCATTCCTGACTCCTTTAGATACTGAAGCAGTCCATGTCCAAATGCAACAAGATCTGGACAATTTTCAAACTTGGGCTGACAAGTAGCAAGTAACATTCATTTGACACAAGTGCCAGGCAATGACCATTTCTAATAACAGAACATCTAACCACCTCCTCTTGATTTTCAATGCTGTTGCCATCACTGAATCCTCCATCACTGTCAACATCCTATCATTATCAACATTGACCAGAAGCTCAACTGGACCCTCCACATAAAAAGATTGGCTGCAAGAGCAGGTCAGAGGCTAGGCATACTGCAACAAGCAACTCACCTTCTGATTCCCCAAAACCTATCCACCATCAACAAGTCAGGAGTGTAATGGGATACTCCCCACTTGCCTGAAATGGGTGCACCTCCAACAACACTGAAGCAGCTTGACAACATCCTGAATTGGCTCACTGGATTGGCACGACATCCTCAGATATTCAGTCCCTCCAACACCGATGTTCAGTAGCAGTCATGTGAATATCGACAAGATGCACTACAAAACTTCATCAAAGATCTTTAAACAGCATCATTAAACTTCTTCTATCTTGAAGAACAAGAGCAGCAGATACATGGGAACATCATAGCCTGCAAGTTTCCCTCAAAGCCATTCACCATTGTAACTTGTAAATATATTGCCATTTCTTCACTGTCACTGAGTCAAAATTCTGGAATTCCCTCCCTAAAGACATTTTGGGTCAACCAACAGCACATGGTAAGCTGCCTCTGGAACTGCTGTAGTCCATGATCTCTCAAAGGCATCTAGGGATTGGTAATAAATGGAAGCAACAGTCACATCACACAATGAATAAAAAAAACAGACAAAACATGACAAATGTTTTCAGAAAACAGAAGACATTTTGCCAGTCAGGAAAATGGCGTTAAAGCTAACCTCTGACTGTTCACTGTCAGTTTTCAGTACAGTCCGCTTTAAAACTTTTGAATATCCATCTCCATCTTCAATTGTAACTGGTTCATGCTCTGCACCTTGCATGATGACTTCCTCCTTTTCAGTCCCATCGGGTGACACTAAACGCCTGATAATCTTTCTTGTAACCTAAAGGAAAGAGAACATGAGAAAATAAATGTCTAATAACCTTCTCATTTGCACAATTTTTCATTTCTCTTCAATGTACAGTGATTGCTTTTAGTGATTTAATGTAGTGCAATGTATGTGTCAATATCCCTACCTCTGCCTATATGGGAGGAAAGGGAAAGCCGACCAAGATCGGATAAGCATTACCTTTTTCACAATGGTATTTCCATGTTCATCTGTGTATTGTTCTTCGGTAACTGACTCTGGCAGAACATCAAGCATCTCATTAGCCTAGAAAATTAATAATGCTTCATTAATACCAATAATTGAGGATAGCTTCTGATTTTTGTTGAATCAATAACCTGTGTCCAAATTGTGCACAAAATTGTCTTAGATTTTGAAGGTTCAGCTGCTGTTCATGTGTCTGCACAAACTTATTTGCATATCAATGAACAGATAGGGTTGGATTTTCACTAACTTTAGCAAAACTAAACAGAGCAGTTACTAATCAGAGCAGCTGTATGTCGCATTTCTGTTTCCATGTAACCATTTTCACGAAGATTGGGTAGGAATCGGCTCTGGAGCAAGCATACTCCAAAGGAGAATGAAACTGAGGGCATTTTGAGTTTATTGAGAATCTTCAAGTAAGTAAATTTACTTTGAGAGAAATTATTAGACTTTAGTAGCTGTTATGCTCAACATTAGTACTAACCATGGACTGAAGGTGGGAAAAGTTTGAAAGGAATTTTGTCTATTATGATAACCCGAGTCTTTTCCCAATGCTTTTAAGGAACCAATCCAGACATAAAGGCATAGAGTCATAGAGATGTACAGCATGGAAACAGACCCTTTGATTCAACCCGTTGCAACCCAATCTAGTCCCACCTGCCAGCACCTGGCCCATATTCCTCCAAACCCTTCATATTCATATACCCATCCAAAGGCCTCTTAAGTGTTGCAATTGTACCAATCTCCACCACATCCTCTGGAAGCTCATTCCATACACGTACTACCCTCTGCGTGAAAAAATTACCCCTTAGTCTCTTTTATATCTTTCCCCTCTCACCCTAAACCTATGCCCTCTAGTTCTGGATTCCCTGATCCCAGGGAAAAGACTTTGTCTATTTATCCTATCCATGCCCCTCAATTTTGTAAACCTCTATAAGGTCACCCCTCAGCCTCCAACGCTCCAGTGAAAACAGCCCCAGCATGTTCAGCCTCTCCCTATAGCTCAAATCCTCCAACCCTGGCAACATCCTTGTAAATCTTTTCTCAACTCTTTCAAGTTTCACAACATCTTTCCAATAGGAAGGAGACCAGAATTGCACGCAATATTCCAACAGTGGCCTAACCAATGTCCTGTACAGCCGCAACATGACCTCCCAACTCCTATACTCAATACTCTGACCAATAAAGGAAAGCATACAAATGCCTTCTTCACTATCCTATCACTTTCAAGGAGCTATGAACCTGCACTCCAAGGTCTCTTTGTTCAGCAACACTCCCTAGGACCTTACCATTAAGTGTATAAGTCCTGCTAAGATTTGCTTTCCCAAAATGCAGCACCTCGCATTTATCTGAATTAAACTCCATCTGCCACTTCTTGGCCCAGTGGCCATCTGATCCAGATCCTGTTGTAATCGGAGGTAACCCTCTTCGCTGTCCATTACACCTCCAATTTTGGTGTCATCTGCAAATGTACTAACTGTACCTCTTAAGCTCGCATCCAAATCATTTATGCAAACGTCATAAAGTAGAGGACCCAGCACCGATCTTTGTGGCATCCCACTGGTCACAGGCCTCCAGTCTGAAAAACAACCCTCCACCACCACCCTCTGTCTTCTACGTTTGAGCCAGTTCTGTATCCAAATGGCTAGTTCCCCCTGTATTCCATGAGATCTAACTTTGCTAATCAGTCTCCCATGGGGAACCTTGTCGAACACCTTACTGAAGTCTATATAGATCACATCTACTGCTCTGCCCTCATCAATCTTCTTTGTTACTTCTTCAAAAAAGCTCAACCAAGTTGGTGAGACATGATTTCCCATGCACAAAGCCATGTTGACTATCCCGAATCAGTCCTTGCCTTCCCAAATACATGTATATTCTGTCCCTCAGGATTCCCTCCAACAACTTGCCCACCACCGAGGTCAGGCTCAACAGTCTATAGTTCCCTGGTTTGTCTTTACTGCCCTTCGTAAACAGTGGCACCACGTTTGCCAACCTCCAGTCTTCCGGCACCTCACCTGTGACTATTGATGATACAAATATCTCAGCAAGAGGCCCAGCAATCACATCTCTAGCTTCCCATACAGTTCTCAGGTACACCTGATCCGGTCCTGGGGATTTATCCAATTTTATGCATTTCAAGACATCCAGCACTTCCTCCTCTGTAATCTGGACATTTTGCAAGATGTCACCATCTATTTCCCTACAGTCTATGTCTTCCATATCCTTTTCCACAGTAAATACTGATGCAAAATATTCATTTAGTATCTTCTCCATTTTCTGTGGCTCCACACAAAGGCTGCCTTGCTGATCTTTGAGGGGCCCTATTCTCTCCCTAGTTACCCTTTTGTCCTTAACATATTTGTACAAACCCTTTGGATTCTCCTTAATTCTATTTGCCAAAGCTATCCCATGTCCCTGTTTCGCCCTCCTGATTTCCCTCTTAAGTATACTCCTACTTCCTTTATAATCTTCTAAGGATTCACTCGCTCTATCCTGTCTATACCTGACATATGCTTCCTTCTTTTTCTTAACCAAACCCTCAATTTCTTTAGTCATCCAGCATTCCCTATACCTACCAGCCTTCCCTTTCACCCTGACAGGAATATACTTTCTCTGGATTCTTGTTATCTCATTTCTGAAGGCTTCCCATTTTCCATCCATCCCTTTACCTGCGAACATCTGCCCCCAATCAGCTTTCAAAAGTTCTTGCCTAGTACTGTCAAAATTGGCTTTTCTCCAATTTAGAACTCCAACTTTTACTTCTGGTCTATCCTTTTCCTATTTTAAAACAAATCAAATTATGGTTGCTGGCCTCAAAGTGCTCCCTCACTGTCATCTCAGTCACCTGCCCTGCCTTATTTCCCAAGAGTAGGTCAAGTTTTGCACCTTCTCTACTAGGTACGTCCACATATTGAATCAGAAAATTGTCTTGTACACACTTTAGAAATTCCTCTCCATCTAAACCTTTAACACTATGGCAGTCCCAGTCGATGTTTGGAAAATTAAAATTCCCTACCATCATTCCATTATTCTTACAGATAGCGGAGATCTCCTTACAACTTTGTTTCTCAATTTCCCTCTGACTATTGGGGGGGGTCTATAATACAATCCCATTAAGGTGATCATCCCTTTCTTATTTCTCAGTTCCACCCAAATAACTTCCCTGTATGTAATGCTGGGAGTATCCTCCCTCAGCACAGCTGTAATGCTATCCCTTATCAAAAATACCACTCCCCCTCCTCTCTTGCCTCTCTTTCTATCCTTCCTGTAGCATTTGTATCCTGGAACATTAAGCTGCCAGTCCTGCCATCCCTGAGCCATGTTTCCGTAATTGCTAGGATATCCCAGTCCCGTGTTCCTAACCATGCCCTGAGTGCATCTGCCTTCCCTGTTAGGCCCCTTGCATTGAAATAAATGTTGAGATAACAGTTTTGAAATTTGTTTCTTTACTCCGAGAACTTTATGGGGTTCTAGGCTGCAATTCAACTGCATAGTAAATGTCTGAGTGCTTCACATTGGTCACAAACCTATTTTCAACAGTCTCTTTATATACTTGGGTGTTTTCTGGGCTTCTCAATGACTACAATTGTGAGAGTTTTGTTCATAAGGTGGACAATGGGGGAGACAGCAAGGGTCTCAGCAAATGAAGGGAGTGAGGAGTAGAATGAGGAAGTGAGGCATGGTGGTTGAAGTGGAAAGTAAAGAGATTGAAAAGTTCATCATTATACAGGTGAACTACTGAGTGCCTCAGAAGCACCGGCACAAGGCTTTGGGAACAGAATTAGGTCATTTAAGCTTCCCATTTCGGCCTGACTCCAATGTTGACAAGCCCACCACTCCAGCTCCAGGCCATGGCTGGCTTGGAGCCCCAGGAGATCTGCCCAAGCCAAGAGTCTCAAGATGGAGGAATGATGACAACAGTGGGATTACTCCCACCTCCCAATTCCTGTTTCTGACAAGTTTGACCCAAAACTTGTTCACCACCAGGGAGCATTTTAAAGCATAATTGACGTCCACTTATATTTTAAGAGTGGTAAACTGCTTCTTTATGAAACCTGAAAATTGTTTTATTACGAAAGGTGGTTTAAAAAAAAAATCAAGTGTAACGTGTTAATAATCTAATTTTAAATATTTGAAAATGCCTTTAAAATATCTGCAGAAACATTGACGAGTTTCACTGGTGTAAAATAGTCTTTACTTAACAAATTACATATTTTTGTTTAAAAAAAACTTAAAATCTTTTGAAAGATACATGCTTGTTCCCTATACTTTAAAAAAATCATTTAATGTTAACAGCCTCCTTGAATATTGACAAATGGGTGTAGTCAATGGAAATTCACCATAGTGATTAATTCAGTCAGGTGATGCAACTATTTGTGTGGCAGGGCTTAGCTCTGAAACTCGTGCAAAGGATTGCCGAACTTGATTTGCACTGAATTTAAAATTACTGCCAAAATTCCTCTGCTGCCTCACAGTGCTAGAGTCCCGGGTTCAATTCCCACCTCAGGTGACTGACTGTGTGGAGTTGGCACATTCTCCCCATGTCTATGTGCGTTTCCTCCGGGTGCTCCGCTTTCCGCCCATAGTCCAAAAATATGCAGCTTAGGTGAATTGGCCATGCTAATTTGCCCGTAGTGTTAGGGGCACGGGTAAATGTAGGGGAATGGGTCTGGGTGAGTTGCGCTTCGGCAGGTCGGTGTGGACTTGTTGGACCAAAGGGCCTGTTTCCACACTCTAAGTAAGTAATCTAATCTAATCTTTGTTTGTATTAGGTGATTTTGTATGAATTGCATTGGAATGATGAGGGGAATCTTGCAAAACTGCACCATCTATATTTTTACAAACTTTATAATGTTATGTTTTTGGAACAAAATTCATCCTTGCCATTAAAACCTCTTCATGTCGTTTTCTGCGTCATTCCATAAGACTACCTTAAGTAAATGTACAATTTTTTAATAATATTAATAAAATGTCAACAGCCCTTCCTTTCAGTGAGAGCACAGTAAACATTCACTTCTGAAGACGGGTCACTGGACTTGAAACATTAACTCTGATTTCTCTGCACAGATGCTGCTGGACCTGTTGAGATTGTCCAGCAATTTCTGGGTTTTTTTTCTCGGATTTCCAGCATCTACAGTCCTTTCAGCTTTTATTTAGTAAATATTCATTGGCTAATTTTACAGCATAATAAAATTGAATTTTCAAAACATCTACTTCTTTCCCCATCTTGGATTTGCCCACTTCTCCCACTAAGTATGTATCCAATACATAAGATGAAACATCTTGCAACTTACCTAAGGTTGAGCAAATGCAAACAGACAGGGTTAAATATCACTGAGGACTTGTCTTCAGTCTTGCACTTACCTGTTTAGGAGTTCTGTCTCCTACCTGTACAACTATTAATAATCAATCATTTACTTGCTATCAACCATAACTAATGTAGTTAACAATACCAAAGTGCTTTGTGGGAGTGTACGGAGATGTCAGATAACAGTTTGGAGAATTTGCCAAGGTCATGATGCAAAAGAGAAGGATTTTGATGAAAGTTTTGAAAGGTTTAGAAAGATGGAGAGAAGTAGAGTGGCTCAATGATAGAATTCCTGAATGAAAGAATATGAAGGCTTTATCATTATGGTGCAGAAGACAAAGGACAAAGTATAGCAATCTGTAAAGATATCAATGTGGGAAGTGATTTTGATTGTTGGGCTGGAAAACAATTATAAATCAGATAAAGCAAAACTATATAGATTTGCATATGATGCTGGACAGCCAGTGGAATTTGACTAGAAGAATCAATCCATACAGTGTTTGCAACTTTGTGTGTGACATATTGCAAGCATATTTAGACAACTTTGTGTTTGTGGAAGGAGGAACTAGAGAGGTTGTTAAGAAAAGAGCTGATAACGTCACAGATAAAGTGAAGAAGATACAGTTGGAACTATTCAAGACACTCATGGTGAAACAGAGATGGAGATGAGTGAAAGTAAAATTGACTGCTTTGATTTTACATTGAATGGGAATTGAATACGAGAGGGATCTTCTTAACTACATTCTTTTTACTTCACCATCCCCAAGGAAATGTTTTGAAATGCTAAAAAAAGCACAAAAACAATAGATATTTCACAGCACAAGGAATAACAATAGCTTGCAAGGTGATAGAATTAAGAAAGATGGAATATATTTTCCTTTGTCATTTTTCTTCACGAAAATCTGTTGTGGATATTAAATGATGATCTGTACTTTACACACTCCTATCTTTATTTTCTTAGTAAAAGCAGCAAGTTTGCATTACTTTTGCCAGTGAATCTTGAAAAATGGTTATTCTGCGACCAATGGAATGTAAAGTGGATCTTACAGGAAGATCATGTCAGAAGATCAGTCTGTTGGAGGAGTGGCACTCCAAAAGCTTGTGATTCCAAATAAACCTGTTGGACTGTAACCTGGTTTTGTGTGACTTCTAACTTTGTCCACCCCAGTCCAACACTGGCACCTCCACATCAGGAAGGTCATGGATTCATGAGTCCCATTTTGCCTCTTTGTTTGTTTGAGAATTTCATAGGAAAAAAATGACTAGTGAACAATATTTACATCAGCTGGCAAATTGTGGGACAGACAGATCCCCACTAACAGAGAATTGAATCTCTTCAGGTTACGAATTGTTGTTAGAGGTTTTATAAATGCCAATTTATCTTTAAATCTGACTTTTCATCTCTTTTTCTTAATTCTAAGTTTTCCTCCTATTTTCATTCCTTCTACCTGATTTGTCATCTATTTCACCCACCTTTTAACCCTCTTTCTCAGTCTTTGTTCTGTACATTTCTCAATTATTCAATCTCATTATTTAAGGAGGTATTGCTCATTCCATTGTTCACCAAACTTCAACAAGCCCAACGTAATTGCTATCATATTGATAACTCACACCTTTCAGCAACTTCAGGGTTAAAAAATAAACAAGCAGAATGGCTTAGGGATAAAGCTAACATGGTTTATAAAATCCTTACTTCAGCATATTCTGCACCATAAATTAATTAACAAAAAGAAAAAGCAGTTCCATCAGAAAAAAAAACATTTACAATTTAAACAAAGTGTAAATGTAAATTTTCTAAAAATTGGTACAAAGTCAACATAAGTGAAACTGATAAGTGAGTAAGGATCTTCCAACATTACCCTGTTCTCCAAACCTATCACCTCCCATTTGCATCCCCCCAACACCTCACCCCCAATATGCAACAGAAATAATAATAGGATGAATTATCACACAATAATGATGAACAATGACTAATTAAGTACAGTATTTCTAAGTTCTGTTTATATGAAGAGCAAAAAAATTGTTGATCAATATTTAGAGATTCAATACCAATACCTGAAAATACAAGCGTTCTTTCCTGCTCCTGATGGGTTATATTTGCAAAATTAACTGGGGTCAGTCAATCATAACTTCATGCATAGATGTAAATTATGTAATCTCCAAAACAGAAAATTTCAAATGAAAATAAGAATGATCAGTAGCAGAAAACATCAAAAGCCACATAATTTAAAATGATAGTGTAAATAAATAAATAGGCAAGAAGTTATTTTCTATATCTTAAAACAGGTGACCTTCATACAAAAGTTCATTAAATGCTACGAACCACACCACTCACGCCATGCCACAAACCCTAGCATGCATCAGTGGAGAAAATTAATACTTCTAATTCCGTGCAGAAAAATAGATTGAATTAAATTCAAAACTAGCACATTCTACGCTTGATCAAAGACTAACATTCCAGTTGGTACCTGAATGATCACCCGCCGGCGGATGACCCTGGTGGTTACTGTCTCCTCATCAGAACTGCTTTCCAGAGCCCCCAATTCTTCTGCTATTTCCTAGTGAAGGCAGTCAAGTAGATAGGGTTGCAAAGCTGACACACTGAAGTCTCATGTTATTATATACCTGAAAGGCTTGTTCTTTTTAACTTGCTCTTTGACATATTCTTCTAGTTTTTCTGAAGGAATTATTTCATGTAACCAATGAGTAATGGATTCCTGGTTGTAATATATTTGTGTTCCCTCATCTGACATTAATCAAACTAAATTACATTACTGACACTAAAAAGTATTGAGATATGAAAGGTTTTCTCCAGAGGCTAATTGAATCTTAACAGTATTATGGTGTTTAAAAAGTTATTAAAATTTATGGAATAAAATATGAACCTTTTAAAACAACTGTAAAGTACTTTACAGCTAATCTTTATGTTCATGTTTAAAATTTTTAAAGATTGCCTTCCTTTACACATCTTCTTCACGACAAGGTTTGCTAATAGCTAGTTTCAAGGCTTTCACAATACTATTCTAAACAGTTTGAGATACAAAGAATGGACTGGAATGACATTCCCATTGATACTCCTTTCATCTATATGAAAAGATAGAAAATATCTGATTTTTCTTTCCAATGACACAGCTGAAATATGAAACAGTGGCACAATACATGTGACCACCAAAATTGTTGTGCACATCCAAATTATTTTCAGTAAGTTTGAGATAAATTTCAGACTGAACAGGCACATTTAAGTTTCTAGCTAACATAAAAACAGTTTATTTTAAAATAAAACCAATTTATGGCAAAAATGATTTTATATTGCAAAAGAGTACATGCATTATTCTCCTTAGAAAGGGTGGATGTGACCTCAACAAAAGGTAAGAATGATTGCTAATTCTTATAGACTGGTATGCTGATATTGAGAAAAGCATTTTGGAATAAATGCAGATATTGTTAAAACCTTGTCTGAACGTATTCTGATAATGTTAATAACATCCAAGAAATTATCTTCTGACCAGCAAAAAAAAATTAATGATCATATGATAACTTTCCCCAAAGTTCTCCAAAGAAGCATAATCGGACAAAAATTGAGAGTGAACCAAAGAAATTAAAAAACTTGATGGAGATGACATGATTCAAAGAGAGTCATAGATTTATATAGAGAAGTGGAGAGATAAAAAGTGTCAGGAATGGAATTCCTCAAAACTGGAAGGAAACAAGGAAATGGAAAAATGGCTGTATTTAGAGAGGAAAAAAATCAATGGATTCAGAGAGATGTCACAAGATGTCACCTCCATTTAAATATGGAGGTGTTCCAGCTTTGAGAGTGATGTGAGTCATTAAGCATAAGGACAATGGGTGAAAGGAACTTTTGCTTGTTAGGATTCAGTACTTTGGATGAGGACAAGTTTTTTTGTGAGAGTAGTAGAAAGAAGAATTCCCAAGAAAATATTGGAATATCTGCATCGGAGGGTGAAAATCAGAATGCTCATGTAGCAATAATTACTAAATTAGCTGGTAAATGAAACATCAATTGGGAACAGTGATAACACTGCTCATTGATATTGCTAATCTTCTAATATTAGATACCTTCATACTATTAGTTGTTCAGTTCAGATTCTGGGTAGTCATAGCTGATACCTTGTGGTTGTAATTTGGCAACCTTATATTTTTATGGATCTATGACCCTGAGAAAAGAGTGAAATTTAGTTATGTAAAAGCAGAAATCCAAGCAATAGACACCGGTCTTCTGGAATCCAAACAAAACAAGTGCCCATATAAAATCATCAGGCTGAATCTTACATTTACTTGGCTACGTGGCAGTTGAGTTTGTTTGAATGTTTTTTTTTGTCATGAGGCCTGGTGTATTTTCTCAGTGAATCTTACCAAACTCATCACATTAATGACCTAACCTGTGGCATCCCTCTCATCTGATTCTGGCCACATCTTACTATTCCTGGAACAGTACCAGGATTTTACCTAACTGATCACATCCCTGGTACTATTGCCATCTTTAAGAGGCTGCCTGTTTAGAGCTGCCCTGTACAGTTCCTGACGTTTGCCCTAGACATGGCAGACAGGGCAAATTTGGTGCTTGCTTTGCGACAGAGTTCTCGAAGTCCAGCAGGACAGGGTGTCTTTCTCCGCCAGGGCGAGAGAGGAGGCCACAACACCAGACCAAGCCAGCCTGATCCAAGCTTTCCATCGATGTCAATGCAGGCTTTCCTGTACATAGTTCCAGAAAGCTATGTGGGGAAAAATGGCTATTTCCTTCCCCACTCCACCAGCATCATCTCTCCATTGCCTCACACCATCTTTCACTGTGGCTCATGCTCTGCCACACTCACTATTACCCTAACAATTACCTCACTCAATACCCACACCAATCCTGACACAATTAATCCTGCCTGGCCTCTGCTCTGCATGATCATTTTCTTGGGGCACCTCCCCAACTGCATCACCGTGATAATTGTGTCACCCACTTTCATCTCCCTTAATACCAGCCATTGTCTCATTCTAGAAGGAACACAGCCCTCTGTAGGGCACAAAGAGTCAAGGTGAAGGGTGGACTGCCCACCATATGACTGCTTACATCTTATGGGAGGAGCATCCTGATTCTCACTGCCCTAAACAGCTGACCGGCCAGGTCCAATCCCTTGACTTACTGTGCCCGGATCCCTTGCCTGAAAGCAACTCCCATTTGATTTATTTATTTATTTACAGAATGAGGGCACCATTGGCCACACCAGCAATTTATTGTCCATCCCTAAGTGTTCAGAGGGCTGTTTAAAGTCAACCACATTGATGTGGGTCTATATTTCCATGTAGGCCAGACCAGGTTAGATGGAAGTTTCCTTCCCTAAAGGACACTAGTAAATCAGAATGGCTTATTTCAATAATCAACATTGGATTCATGGTCATTATAAGACTGATAGTTTCAGATTTTTTATTGAATTCAATTTCACCCTCTGCCCTGGTGGGATTCAAATCCAGATCCACAGAACATTAGCAGAGTCTCTGGATTAATTCTCTTGCGATAATACCACAAGGCTATTACCTCCCCAAGTGACTTGACTGACGCCTTATGACAACCATGGCCAGCTTCCTGGCTTTGTGATTTTTTTACTGCGCTGAAAATCAAGGAAATGCAACAGTACTGACAGCCTGGTACCTCCAGTTGAGGGAACAAATGCCAAAAAGGCAAGGCTGTGAGCATCCAAGTAGATTCATTTGTGGGCGGCATGGTGGCACAGTGGTTAGCACTGCTGCCTCACAGCAGTTCAATTCCTGCCTCAGGCGACTGACTGTGTGGAGTTTGTACGTTCTCCCTGTGTCTGCGTGGGTTTCCTCCGGGTGCTCTGGATTCCTCCCACAGTCCAAAGATGTGCAGGCCAGGTGAACTGGCCTTGCTAAACTGCCCATATTGTTAGGTAAGGGGTAAATGTAGGGGCATGGGTGGGTTGTGCTTCGGCGGGTCGGTATGGACTTGTTGGGCCGAAGGGCCTGTTTCCACGTTGTAATGTAATGTAATCTAATCTAAGTTAGTGAGCACTTTGACAGGCCAGAAATATAGCTTGGTCCGGTCCATGAACTGAGTGCATATTCCTGAATGCACTGAATCCTTGGCCTAGCTATACAGTGATAATTGCTAGAGCAACCCAAGGTGCAAGATTGAAGTGCTGTAGAGTACTGTAAATGAATGGGACACATGCCCACAAGTGTTCTTATAGGCACATATCAGGTGCCAATATTGCTTGTGACTGGTGTCCACAGAATGTATCCCAACAAATTAGTGCCCAGCATTCAACAAGGAGGTTCTGGAGCAGGTGGCAAGCTGAAGTCACCAGGTATATGCTCTAACGTTCATATCTCTTGATCTCTTGTTTTCTTGCTTATTTGGCAGGATGGGAAGCTGAATATTAATGAGATGAGTTGCAGCATTAATAAGGCATTTAAAAATACGAATTAGCATTGCACTGCTCCCTAGTGAGAAACTTCCCACACCACTTGGCAGGTTATTTAAGATGCAGTAAGTTGCTTCCAATGTCAATATAGGACTCACAATACATCTTGCACATTTCTGCTAAAATCTCACCACAAACTATGTCAATTAGGCCCCTAAAAGGTCCTACCCTTAGTTTCTCTTACATCATAATTATTTTCATGAAAAGGAATGTTCAATATTGCTGTGACAATCTTACCTTTTCAAGTGTTTTCTCCCCAAAGGCCTTTTTTATTTTTTCTGGCGGCTCCTCAGTTGTTTCCACAATAGTGGGGCCAGTCGTTTGGGAAGCATGCAAACCCTCATAAATTTGAACTTCATCAGGTTCCTGAACAATGGGACTTTCTTCCTCTATCCTCAGCGTTACCATTTCTTCAGGCTGTTCAATTGCCCCTTTCCCCTGGACATCATGTTCCAGTTCCTCACCTTTTCCTTTTTGCAAATTAGCTAGTTCCCCATCAGATTCTGCAGACTCTTGTTTCCCCAGTCTGTACAGAAAAAAATTCATGACATGTAAGTATTTCAACCATTTGGCTATTATAAATGACAGCCAAAGTTTCCCTCATTAAGTTGACTTTCCACTAAGTTTGACCAATAGCAGTAAAAACCATAAAGCTGCACTAATTGATGTTTTAATATTCAACTGGGCAATTTACAGATTAATTCAAACTTTGAAAATGACCCATTATTGCATACTTGAGATGGGTTCCAAAATGACCATCAGTAAAAACACAAATATAATCAAATGCAAATCACTCCTATACCAACAATTTTCCATATAATCTGGCTGATTCTGGTCAAACTCCAGCAATAACAGCTAAGAGAAACATTTGGGGAAGCATCAACAGGAAGCTTCTTTGGATGAAATCAGGGATTGTTTCCCTGGTAATAACTTGTAGCCTCGTGATTTGCTGTTCCTAGTCTCCACATTTCCGACGAACCTCAAGTGTGAATCGAGTGTTAGGGCATTTAAGTGAGGGTACAATTGTGGTGCCATCTGGACACTTCCTATCTGCTGCAGACTCCACTTCAGGTTAACATTTGGTTTTAGGAATTTGTTCCAAATCCACGTCTGAACTCTGTAGAACACATTTTGTATCACCGACTTCTCCTTGTGGTAATTTGTGTTTTACTTTATGGATTGTCAAAAAGGAAATTGATGGAAAGACCTAACTACAATAATAATAACAAATAATAATCACTTTGGTTTAGAATTGTGTTTAGTTTCTAATACACAGTTGACATTTATATAGTGTCCTAATCTGTTAATTAATAGAACTTCTTGTAAACCAGGTTTTTAAGCTCTATATTGTGAATCAAACTGGCAAGGAAATGTTTTAAGCTCAAACTGGCTTCAGGCCAACTACTGAAGCGGTCCTGACACTGCCACAAAGAAGTATGTAATATTGTCTTGCACTTTTTTTTTGGAAAAATTTGGATAGTGAAAATCAAATCCCAGAAGAAACCTAACAAGGTGAACAACTATTCTTACCAAAATGGCTGCCTTCATGTAATAAATATCAAAATTGTAAGTCCAGTTCTTACAATATTGGATCATAATTGAAATATAATGCACCATCAACTGTAGTCATCTTTAGCTTTGTGCTGAACAGGAGGACATTATAGAGTCACTGAGAGATGGGAGTTAAACAGTTTACTTTCTCTGTAATGTGAGAAGTTTCACATTGGTAAACACCAGGAATCTAAACTCAGCTACTAAAAGATAGAAATTATGATCAATGACATTCCTGTATGAATATCGAACCAAGTTTCTATGAAATCCTTCACTGTAGTCTCAGCTATCCTGTTTAGTGGTAAAGCAGCACTTATGTAAGTATCTGATGTATAATCGAGATAAAAAGAGAAAATACAAAGTTAAAACTAATTTAACAATTAGCTGGAGCAAATAAAACTTTTGAACTTGAAGTAGATGAAACCTTACATGGATCCTTCCCTTTGAGTGTCAGAAAGTGATTTCTCCTTTGCTTCATCATCTTTTCCCTTTTCAGCTTGTATCAAGGGCTTTGACATGAACTGTTCATCCACTGACTCTTTTGACTGATCTTGTGACTTTGCTGTGGCTTTGGGGCTTTCTTCCTGAGGTTTACAGCAACTGATGGAACTGTCTTCCTCTGAGACAAGAGGTGGTTGTGTTTGAAAGCATTCACCATGGTGTTCTCGAACTGCTTGGGCTAGATCACTGTATAGCTCTCTAGAAGCTGGTTGTCCAAATCTCATGGTCTTTGGACTGTACAGGTCATCTGAAAGTGCAGAGAAACCTGCAAATAGAAAGAGCAGTGCTTACTGTTAGTTGCTATTATTAACAATTCTAAGAAAGCAATGTGTTTACAGGTCTGAATATTTACTCTAGTTGCCTTTCGTGACTATGTATTCAATAGATCTGCATCTAAAACACTAACGAATATTTTATCCCCGCTATTTATCAATTCTAAAAATGAACAAGCGATAGGTATAACACGAGAAAGCATTAGGCATAGCACTGACTCACTAGACTGCACCTGAAAGACAAGCTCGGAGTACTGATTTAGGAGTGGCCTTTAAATAGTCACCATTTTTGTTGGGGAAGTATCGGGTAACCTAGAGAATGGTAGGGCATGTAGATTTTGGACAGCATGCGCGGATGCACATAAATATGAGGTGCAATAGTGAGAATAAGGTTTGTTTCCCTTGTTTACTATTATTTGCTTTCCCACTGGATGTGAACATCACTGTCAAGGCTAAAATTTACGGCCCACTCCCCAACTGCCCATGAACTGAAAGATTTGCAGTGCCATTTCAGAGAATATTTAAGATTTAACCACATGACAGTGGATCTAGAGTGATGCAGTAAGGATGTTGAGATGGGTTTTCATGATGATCAAGAATAGTTTCATGGTCACTATTACCATGATGAACTTTATATTCTAGGTTTTTATTAACTGAATTTAAATCCTATCAGCTACCCAAAGCAATAAGCCTGGAGCTCTGAAGTATGAGTCCAGACCAACATCCAGATGCCAACCTCTCTCCCAGCAGAAGGACTGATGAAAAAAAGAATTTTAAAAAAGTTGATTTTTTAAATAGCCTCCTAATGTAAAACTAGTTTTTGTGGATTGGTTGTCAGCTTCTCATTCCTATTCAATAGAATGGAAATTAAACTTGGGGCAGGGAGGGTGGATGCTGAACTTTTCAGAGGCAAATAATATCATCAACTGCAAACATGGAAGTGCGACAGCAACATGGAGTTGTGGGTGGCTTTAACAAGCATTGTATGGGACATTGGGCTGTCAGCGGAATGGAGTTGTACTCTTGGGAACTGAATGGCCAGCTGCTTCTGCAATCTCTGCAGAACCAGATCTCAGGAGAGGATCCTACGGGATGTACAAGCAGTCCCGCAAAGATTGACAGTTACTGCATCCAAGTAAATCCCAAGTAACTCATAGAAAAGTACAGCACAGAACAGGCCCTTTGGTCCACAATGTTGTGCCGAGATTTAATCCTAATGTAAAATATAGTAACTTAACCTACGCACCCCTCAGCTCACTGCTATCCATGTGCATGTCCAGCAGTTGCTTAAATGCTCCCAGTGACTCTGCTTTCACCACCACAGCTGGCAACGCATTCACAACTCTCTGCATAAAGAACTTACCTCTGACTTCTCCTTTACACCCTCCTCCTAATATCTTCAAACTATGACTTCTCGTACCAGTCAATCCTGTCCTGGGGAAAGAATCGGGTAACCTCGATAGTGGTGGGGTATGTAGATTTTGGAGAGCATGTGTAGAGGCGCAATGAGATGGGGAATGATTAAAGGGAGGTGGTTTACACTGGGCATGCACTGAAAGGCCCACAAAGAATATACTCTCTTTACCAGTTTTTTCAAGCATGTTTTTGAAAAAAAAAGTCATGCCACTCTCCCCTGCTTTTCATTGCGCAATCTATTAATAGATAAGGGATATGGATTGAGGTGTTTACTTGATCATTAATTACCCACTTAAGGACATCAATAAATTTAAGAGTAGGCTAGTGAGCAACTTAGCCACTCCACATACTATGAGGACTGGGTCACAGTTGGCGTTGGGAAGGGAGTCCCCACATAGTTGCTGACCCATCCATTATATTTTATGTGGTCCCCTGCCAAATGCATGCCCGTAGAGGGCCTTAAAGTTCAACCCACAATTCCTATGTCACAAAGTAAATAGAGTCCCATACCAGCAACACATTCTCAATGTCTTTGAGTCACAACATGCCCCTGCTGCACTGGGCATCCCAATCACTCTAGGACTTACTGAAGCTCAGAAATTGCCAATTAATAGGATTTTGTCCACAGTGGTGACCTGCCCACCAAGTACATCCCTATGAGTCTTGGTGCCAGCTGGTGGTGGGTTGTAGGGATACTTCTTGATGGACAAACCACCCCACCAACAGGAATGTGAACACCCCGCTTTCTCCCTTTGTAACTGTGCCCCCAACCATCTCACCAGGGTCTGTCAGCTTGGCTCTGATGAACCCTCAGACTCAAATTACATTCCAGTTCTAACATTGAGCATCTTCCTCATAGCCTTGCTGCAGTTCACGCAGTGGCCAGTACTCCCAAAGGCACTACTGAAATGTGAAAGCTCTCAGCTCTTTAATTGGTCAGGAGCGCTGTCAGGCAGACCACACCCCCATCTATCTCCTGCTGAGGGGTGGAGTGCTTGTCTCAAGCCAATTAAAGGGCCATCAACCATTTTATTTGCTGCAGGAACAGCCAGACAAGCAAATACAGCCTCGCCCAAATTCAAATGCAATCCATCATGTTTCTTTAAAGGAAAGATAATTGCGTTCACTAAAACACAAACTCTAAAAGCAAATGGCTGAAAATCCATAATTTTATTGGTGAAACACTGCTGGAACTCTGGGGTGGACTGCAAAAGGGCCACAAGGTGCACTGAGCCACAGCCCTCCCTTAGGTTTTTTGCTGGGTCTTGTTCGCTGTAGTGCCCCAAACAAGGTCTGTACCATAGACACACAAGAGCAAACAAAAAACTACCTTGGCACTCTAACCAAAGAAGGCAATGAGTGCAACCACTTGCCATTTCTGAAGAACACCTCAACAACCCTCAAGGTCTGCAACAGAGGTGCCCAATCATTGTATGTGCTGAATGCCAATATTTAAACAAATTGATCTTTCTTTATCCCGCCATCATTGGCGAGTGTAACTTAGCATGTATGGCAGGGATTCTGACCTAGTTGTGCAGTTGTACTAAATGAAAATCTATTTCCACTTCCAAATGTTCCTTTCTAAATTCAAATTAGGATTGACTTGCATTTTTGGCACTGACAGAAAACTATTGGTTGCAGGTTGGTCAACTGTTCTGCCTACTATTCACTGAAAGGAGTCAACGAATCGGAAAATTTGGTGTCCAATAGATTATTTATCCATCATCAGTTTCCCATTGATGCTATAAATCTTCGTGAGTTGATTTTTACAGAGTGTTACATGCTAGTTCTCTTAAGTTTTAGGAATTGCACTTACCTTCACTGTGATCCAGTGCTATTGTTTGTTCAATCTCTGCATAAGTGCGGGAAACATGCTCTCTGCTGGGTGAAATCTGTGTAGTTTCCAATAAACTGATAATATCCATCCGATTAATTTTGGTCAATGTCTCCATTAGTTTTTCATCTTTAAATAAAAGGAACAAAAATTTTGACAGGTTATATATTTAATAAATTAACATTTTACACCTGTCAAAGAACTGAAATAAAATGCACAAAATAAGATAATGTGTTCTTTTTTTCCCAGTCTAAAGTTCAAACTTAACAAGTGTCAAGGCTCTCACCAGCATAAAATTGTTTTAGTTTAAAATTCCACTCTCTCTGGAAGCACATTTATATTCTCAACAATCTACTAGGACAAAATTAGGAAGAAAGAAAAGGAAACATTAATTAAACATCTGAACAAAATACTGCCTATGTCTCCGGGTTTAGGCAAACAGACAAACGAGTTTTTATAAATATTGAACAATGTGAAGAAATAGCAGATTTATCTAGTAGGCGAAACTTGAATACCTGTAATAAAAAGCCTGTATAATTAATCTGATAACCTTGGCTGAATACAAATGCATGGGGAAGAACTGAGAAATGAAATCGCGGGGCAAAGAGAGTGTATGAAAATAGAGTAGTGGGTCTTCAATTGTTGTATTATTCCAATATGACTTAGGAACTGTACATTCATACGTATGTAAACATAAACATGCAGAGTGCTATCACTAATGACTGCACTAAGTGGTCTACAGCACATTGTATGATGTGATGAAACTCCAGCATTTGTGTCTAAAAGTGTGATTATTTTGAAACCATAAAGAACCACAAGACTTACATAATGGGAACATATGTCTGTGAATAAAACCCAAGAATCATAAAAAAGATAAAATGCTGATTTAGATTGAGAAAAGTCAATCCAAATTAGTGCCAGAGTAGGTGAAAAATAACTGAGTGATGCATGCATAAACAAAATGGCTTCCCCCTCAGCAACAAACTCAAAATTCCAGCTCAGAATGATTTGGGAGGCCAATGATTCCATTGAGGAGTAGACAAAAGTGTTGTGACGTTTTCTAAAAGATACTGGTGAAAAGCTTCAGTTACATATTTTTAAGGCCAGGAGGCAAAGGGTTAGATCCATGAAGTAGCTGGGAGATGAGACAGGATGGCAGCAAAACCTAGCCAAAATTGGAAAAAGTCACCATACACATTCAGTCAAATTTAACCACTGGATCCATTCATGTGAAATTGAAAGCCTGAAGCAGGAATCAGGTGAGCCTGTTGATAATTGATTAATGAGACTATGAACATAGCCAGCAAGTGCTAGTCCAAAGAAACAGACTAGATTAGGTGCCCTATAGTGCGCATACAGGCCATTTGGCTCAACAAGTCCACATCGACTCTCCAAAGAGTAACCTACTGAGACCCAATTCTCTCTGACTAATGCACCTAACAGTATCAACAATTTAGCATGGCCAATCCCTGACCTGACATACACAGATAAAAGGATAGTAGATCAGCTCACTTAGGAGCCCAGCAAACCCTGATGCATAAAAGCAGTCATTGGTAAAGACAAGCTCACAAATATCATGAAGCCACAAACAGAGGAATGAACACACTGACTACCCAAATAGCTAGCTTGCAATTAAGTCAAGAGAAAGGCAACACAGTGGATGCAGTGAAATAGCAACAAAAGAACACACAGTGGAAAGAGAGAAAGATATGCAAGTACTGTAGATGACGCTGAAAATGTGTTGCTGGAAAAGCGCAACAGGTCAGGCAGCATCCAAGGAGCAGGAGAATCGACATTTTGGGCATGAGCCTTTCTTCAGGAATCGCAAGAGAATCGACGTTTCGGGCATGAGCCCTTCTTTAGGGCTCATGCCCAAAACGTCGATTCTCCTGCTCCTTGGATGCTGCCTGACCTGCTGCGCTTTTCCAGCAACACAGCTGGAGACACAGCTCTGATCTCCAGCATCTGCAGTTCTCACTTTCTCCGACTTTCAGATGACGTACAAGTTTACAAAAGCAATGCCTTGCTTTGGACCAAGCTGTGGATAGAATCATCAAGTCATAGAGATGTACAGCATGGAAACAGACCCTTCGGTCCAACCCGTCCATGCCGACCAGATATCCCAACCCAATCTAGTCCCACCTGCCAGCACCTGGCCCATATCCCCCCAAACCCTTCCTATTCATATACCCATCCAAATGCCTCTTAAATGTTGCCATTGGACTAGCCTCCACCACTTCCTCTGGCAGCTCATTCCATACACGTACTACCCTCTGTGTGAAAAAGTTGCCCCTTAGGTCTCTTTTATATCTTTCCCCTCTCACCCTAAACCTATGCCCTCTAGTTCTGGACTCCCCAGCCCCAGGCAAAAGACTTTGTCGATTTACCCTATCTATGCCCCTCATAATTTTGTAAACCTCTATAAGGTCACCCTTCAGCCTCCGATGCTCCAGGGAAAACAGCCCCAGCCTGTTCAGCCTCTCCCATTTGGTCAAATCCTCCAACCCTGGCAACATCCTTGTAAATCTTTTCTCAACCCTTTTAAGTTTCACAACATCTTTCCGATAGGAAGGAGACCAGAATTGCACGCCATATTCCAACAGTGGCTCTTGTGGAAGCCCAATTACTTGCAAAAGATGTGTAGAACAAAGAAGATTGTAAAGGAGTTCCCAGAGGCAGAGGTGAATGTGAAAGAAATGAAGCCAAACATGCATAAAAAGTTTGAAGAGACACAGGAAACATACAACAGTTTGAAATGTCTGGGTGTGACAGTTACCAGAGAAAAGAAATTCACACAACCACTTAAATCAGGAAAGGGGTGAGAAACAAACCCACAGCCATTTGCCTGAAGGTGAGGACTGAAAGTGGAACTCAGAGAATCAGTATGCCATCAGACTATACCAGAAGATCTTGTCTGAAAATAAGAAAGTAACTAGATACCCAAAGAATAATGACCTGAAATTGAACAACATCATGCTCATGGAAAACAAGGGTATTGAGATTCAATAGAGAGACCAACATGAAAAGATATGAGTTCATGTTCTATATCACTGAAATAGATTAGCATGATGACCTGGGGCTGAAGAGTTATGAAGAGCTACAGTTGGTCTCAGTGAACCATGGAGGCATCATTAAGGGTTAAAGGTAGTGCACACATTAAAAAGAACCCTCCAAGCTGAAACAGGAAAGATCTAACCTAAATTTATGCACCACAATGAGATACTTGGATGTTTTAAAGATTTTGAGTATCACATCATTGATTGAGAGAAGAAACCAATGACCCATCTCTCACAAGGTACCAGTGGATAATAGGAAAGTTTGAAAGAGAGATCCAAGAGCTGGATGATAAGAATATGATCAACACAAGCTCAGATCTTATGGACTGGGCAAATTCCAACACTCCGAGAGACAAACAAAGCAAATGGATATGAATTTGAGATAACATCCCCTCAAATCTTAATTAAGCAAGAAAGAACCACAAAGCTGCCCCAACACTACAAGAGATCATGCTGACATTGACAGAGGCAACTATTTTCAGCAGATCCGATGCTTAAAACAAATAATGAAAGGAGAAGCTGCTCAATGAGATTTTTATTTTTAGGGCAATAAATAGGGTAAAAGGTCAGCTACAAAGAGATAGTAATATATTTGCATTGGGGGTCAAACGGAGTTGTGTTCTGGCAACCACGCTTGTGGATGTATTTTTCTCCTTGATGTACATTCAGATCACCTACAGAGGGCATCTGTTTATCTATCCAAACTGACAGAAGGTTGTTCAGCTTTTCTCATCTGTGACTCAAAACAAAAGGTGCATCAAATCATTGTCTGAGATTTACTGCATGCTGATGATGCCACACTAGCATTCCAAACCAAGGAACACTTTTAGTGGCGAATAGACAGACTGTCTCATACCATTAAAGAGCTCAGTTTGAGGAGCTGCATCAGAAAGCCAAATGCCACAGATGAGGATGTTGCCATACCACTATCTACCAACAGTGATAATGTGATGCTGCAGGTTGTTGATAGCTCCACATATCCAAGCTCCATTATCATTAGTAATCTGTTATGTGATGTTGAAATCAACATACAGCCTAAAAGGAGAAAGTGAGGACTGCAGATGTTGGAACTCAGAGTCAAGAGTATGGTGCGGGAAAAGCACAGCTGGTCAGGCAGCATCCGAGGAGCAGGAGAATCGATGTTTCAGGCATAAGCCCTTCATCAGGAATCCTGATGCAGCCTGAGCTGCTGTGGTTTTCCAGCACAACACTCTTGATCCAGCCTAAAAGCTACAACTATTATGGCCAAGCTGAATAAGATTATAAAACGACAGAGGACACCAAACTGCAAGTCTAGTAAGCCTACAGTCACTATGTACTCCTTTGTCATGGAGAAAGTGTTAGCAGCTGTAATTTATGCTTCAACAGGGCACTTCGATTATTTCAAAGTAGTCAAACAGAGCCAACATTTTTGGAGTTCTTTGAGGAAGTAATTTGTGCTGTATGTAAAGGAGAACCAGTGGACGTATTGCACTGAGATTTCCAGAAAATTACTGCAGAAACTAAAAACTCGAGTGTAAGCGGTACATGTTGCCATGGGTAGAAGATTGGCTGGCTAACAGGAAGCAAAGAGTAGAAATAACTGGGGTTTTTTCCAGTCTGGCAGGATGCCAACAGTGGTGTTCCACAGGGCTTCTGCTGGGGCCTCAATTCTTCACAATTTATACAAATGATTTGGATGAATGGACTAAAGGTAGGATAGTTAAATTTGCTGATGACACAACATAGTTAAGGAGGGGAGTTATGTAGAGGACATAACCGAGCTATGTTCCTTTGTATGCTGCTTAAGTAAGTGGACAAGACCTGGCAAACGGAGTACAAATGGGAAAATGGGAAACTGTTCATATTGGCATGAAGAATAAAAAAAATCATGTTGCCTCAGTGGTTAGGGGCTGCAGATCTCTGAAATGCAGAGAGATCTGGATGTCCTAGTGAATGAATCACATAAGGTTAGTACTTCCTATTCATGTATTTATCCAAAAGTCTTTTAAATGTGGTAACTGTACCTGCATCCATTACTTCTTGTGGCAGTTCATTCCACACACGAACCACTCTCTGTGTTAAAAAAAAAGTTGCCCCCCATGTCCTTTTTAAATCTCTCTCTTCTCACCTTAAAAATAATCCCCTAGTTTTGAAGTCCCCCAGCTATTCACCTTATCTATGCCCTTCAGATTTTATAAACCCCACAACCTCCTACACTCCCATGAAAATATCCCAGACTATCCAGCCTATTTCTATAACTCAAACCCTCCATTACTGAAAACACTCTGGTGAATCTTTTCTGAACCTTCTCCAATTTAATAATATCCTTCCTAGATTAGTAGTGCTGGAAGAGCACAGCAGTACAGGCAGCATCCAAGGAGCAGTAAAATCGACGTTTCGGGCAAAAGCCTTTCATCAGGAATAAAGGCAGTGAGCCTGACGGGTGGAGAGATAAGCGAGAGGAGGGTGGGGGTGGGGAGAAAGTAGCATAGAGTACAATAGGTGAGTGGAGGAGGGGATGAAGGTGATCGGCTGGGGGGAGGGGGGAGTGGATAGGTGGAAAAGAAGATAGGCAGGTAGGACAAGTCATGGGGACAGTGCTGAGCTGGAAGTTTGGAACTAGGGTGAGGTGGTGGAAGGGGAAATGAGGAAACTGTTGAAGTTCACATTGATGCCCTGGGGTTGAAGTGTTCCGAGGCGGAAGATGAGGCATTCTTCCTCCAAGCGTCTGGTGGTGAAGGAGGCCCAGGGCCTCCATGTTCTCGGCAGAGTGGGAGGGGGAGTTGAAATGTTGGGCCACAGAGTGGTGTGGTTGATTGATGTGGGTGTCCCGGAGATGTTCCCTAAAGCGCTCTGCTAGGAGGCGTCCAGTCTCCCCAATGTAGAGGAGACCGCATCGGGAGCAACTGATACAATAAATTATATTAGTGGATGTGCAGGTAAAACTTTGATGGATGTGGAAGTCGCCTTTAGGGCCTTGGATGGAGGTGAGGGAGGAGGTGAGGGCGCAGGTTTTGCAGTTCCTGCAGTGGCAGGGGAAGGTGCCAGGATTGGAGGGTGGGTTTAGGGGGGCGTGGACCTGACCAGGTAGTCACGGAGGGAACAGTCTTTGCAGAAGGCGGAAAGGGGTGGGGAGGGAAATATTTCCCTGGTGGTGGGGTCTTTTTGGAGGTGGCGGAAATGTCAGCAGATGATTTGGTTTATGCGAAGGTTGGTAGGGTGGAAGGTGAGCACCAGGGGCGTTCTGTCCTTGTTACGATTGGAGGGCTGGGGTCTGAGGGTGGAGGTGCGGGATGTGGACGAGATGTGTTGGAGGGCATCTTTAACCATGTGGGAAGGGAAATTGCATCTCTAAAGAAGGAGGCCATCTGGGTGTGTTCTGTGGTGGAACTGGTCCTCCTGGGAGCAGATACGGCGGAGGCGGTGAAATTGGGAATACGGGATGGCATTTTTGCAAGAGGTAGGGTGGGAAGAGGTACAATCCAGGTAGCTGTGGGAGTCGTGGGTTTGTAAAAAATGTCAGTGTCAAGTCGGTCGTCATTAATGGAGATGGAGAGGGCCAGGAAGGAGAGGGAGGTGTCAGAGATGGTCCAGATAAATTTAAGGTCAGGGTGGAATGTGCTGGTGAAGTTGATGAATTGTTCAACCTCCTCGCGGGAGCACGAGGTGGCACCAATGCAATCATCAATGTAGCAGAGGAAGAGGTGGGGAGTGGTGCTGGTGTAATTATGGAAGATTGACTGTTCTATGTGTAACAAGGACAGAACGCCCCTGGTGCTCACCGTCCAGCCTACCAACCTTCGCATAGACCAAAACATCTGCCGACATTTCCGCCACCTCCAAAAAGACCCCACCACCAGGGATATATTTCCCTCCCCAGCCCTTTCTGCCTTCCTCAAAGACCGTTCCCTCCGTGACTACCTGGTCAGGTCCATGCCCTCCAATCCTGGCACCTTCCCCTGCCACCGCAGGAACTGCAAAACCTGAGTCCACACCTCCTCCCTCACCTCCATCCAAGGCCCTAAAGGAGCCTTCCACATCCAAAGTTTTACCTGCACATCCACTAATATCATTTATTGTATCCGTTGCTCCCGATGCAGTCTCCTCTACATTGGGAGACTGGATGCCTCCTAGCAGAGCGCTTTAGGGAACATCTCCGGGACACCCGCACCAATCAACCACACTGCCCTGCGGCCCAATATTTCAACTCCCCCTCCCACTCTGCCAAGGACATGGAGGTCCTGGGCCTCCTTCACTGCTGCTCCCTCACCACCAGATGCCTGGAGGAAGAATGCCTCATCTTCCGCCTCGGAACACTTCAACCCCAGGGCGTCAATGTGGACTTCAACAGTTTCCTCATTTCTCCTTCCCCCACCTCACCCTAGTTCCAAACTTCCAGCTCAGCACTGTCCCCATTTCTTGTCCTACCTGCCTATCTTCTTTTCCACCTATCCACTCCAACCTCCCCCCGACCTATCACGTTCATCCCCTCCCCCACTCACCTATTGTACTCTATGCTACTTTCTCCCCACCCCCACCCTCCTCTCGCTTATCTCTCCAAGTTTCAGGCTCACTGCCTTTATTCCTGATGAAGGGCTTTTGCTCGAAACTTCCGATTTTACTGCTCCTCGAATGCTGCCTGAACTGCTGTGCTCTTCCAGCACCACTAATCCAGAATCTGGTTTCCAGCATCTGCAGTCATTGTTTTTACCTAATATCCTTCCTATAACAGGGCAACCAGAACTGCACACTATTCCAGAAGAGACTTAACCAATGTCCTCGTCATGACATCTGAACTCCTACTCTAGTCAGATCCCACCCTAAAATGCAACAGTTTTGGCACCTTTTGGCTCCTTGGCACCAATGCCAGGAAAGATATACTGGCATAGGAGGCAGTTGAGAGAAGGTACACTAGGATGTTACAGAGTATGGTTGGACTATCTTATGAGCCAAGATTGAGTAGGTTGGGCCTGCATTCATTAGAATTTCAGAGTAAGAGGTTATTGAAACATACAAGACACTTAGGGGATGAGACAGGGTAGATGTTTTCCTTTGTGGGAGAGTCTAGGACTAGAAGGTATAATCTCAAAATAAGAGGTTACCAGTTTAAGATAGGTAAGGAAGAATTTCTTTCCTCAGAAGGTGGTACACCTGTGGGATTCTTTACTACAGAGGGTTGTTGAGGATGGGTCATTAAGTATATTGAAGTCTGAGATAGGCAGATTTTTAAGCTGTAAATGGAATCAAGAGATATGGAGAAATGGCAGAAGAGAGGAGTTGAGGATTATTAGGTCAACCATGACCTCACTAAATGGTGGAGCTGACTCGATGGGCTGAATTGCCTTCTTCTGCTTCTACACCTTATAGTTAAAGACAGGAATGCAGACAAATGTAGTCAGCTGGATTTGAACCAACAAGGTGAGACCCGAATGAGTTTTTAATCCATCACCTTAACCAATCCGACACAATTACCAAGCTGTCCTAACTTAGAAATATATTGTCATTCCTTCACTATTACCAGATGCAGGTCTTGGTACTCTCTTCCTACAGTACTGTATGCCAATACCAGATGGACTGCAGCACTTCAGGGATGTAGCTCATCAACAATTTCTCAGGGATAATGAGCAATGGGCAATAAATACATGTCATGCTAGTGACACCCACATTCAATGAAAACAAAATCATGGTTAGATGACGGAAAGACATGGTGCCAGAGTCACACTGGGAAGGTCATAGTGTTATTTTCTAAAGGAGGCCAAGGCACCACACAAGCAATTTCTGTGTCTATGTTTCTAGGGACAATATAGCAAGCTCTGAGATTATTTGCAGGGAAGAATAAGTCAACTTTAATCAAAACTTAGATGCCATTATAGTTCAGGTCACCCTCAACCTTTGCTTAGAACTGGGATGGCAATCTAGATGAAAGTGGAGCAACGATTACTCAGGGCAGTGATTGGTGAGGTTCATGCGATAAGAAACTGCTTGCTGAAGTTAGCTCCAAATGTGTAGATAATTTGGGAAGATTGGTGTCAAAAAAGTAGTTTACTATTCCTATGCCACATGTTGGTTTCCACATTGGATCCATAGGAGGATGCCAGGAGAAGCAGCCAGAGTGGCTGAAAGTTTGTTCGAGGAAATCCAATCCTGGGTGAATGACAGGAATGCACAATGGATGAGGAGTAATGAAGGACTAAAATAGCAATTTTGTGATGGAACTAGGAAACAATGAGAAGGTCAGGCTGGACTGAGAACTACTGACAACAAGTGATCAATTCTGTGTTAAGTCTTGACACATACATAACATAATTTTGAAATGCTACTTTCAGGTGCCATACACCACAATGTTTTTACTGACAAATATAGTTAATGGAAACAGTTAACATTTACCACTAGAAACTAATACTGTTCGTGGAATACTATATTCCTGACACTATGATTGACCTTTATCTTTTACTAATACTGACACTTACTGACACTTGTAAGCAATTTAAACAAGGAAAATACTACCTGAAGCATTCTTGCCATCTCTTTCTATCCAATACTTCAAAAGTGCATGGCTCTGGTCCACCAATGAATTTGGATTTTCAATTCTGATTTGGTGGATCTGTTCCTCACTGAAATCCAGGTCCCTGGCCAACTCTAAAATAAAAGCAAAAGTATTTATGAACAATGTGCCCACAGAGTGCAAGGGATTCTTTTTAATTAACAACATAAGAAATTGTAAATGCAGGCATTAAATGCTATGGGTTCTACCAACCTCTCTGCTTCCCCTCTAACTTCAAATTGTTCTCAATAGTTCAAGGTTATAAAGTTTATCAAGATATTATTTCCAGTTGATTGCCAGATAAATCCTCTATTTATTGCATATATATTCCTTGGAAGTGGAGTATTAGTTATTGTTCTTCAGGAACACTGAGTCAATCCACTGGTAACATTAACATCGAATGAATCACATGTTACAATCAATAAAGAAAAATACAATCAGAGATTGTTCCAATTCTGATGAAGTTTTCTTCCCATGCTTTCACAAAAATGATATTTTTGCAACTTCATTATGGGGATATTTTGGTTCTTCCAAGGATACTGACTCGGTACATTCTCCAACATCTCAAAATAGATTTTCTACTCATTGCCAATTAATGAATGACAAATGTAACCCCTCATTTCCAAAATGAATGCCCACAAAAGACAGCAATGAAGAATTAATCCGGTGATTATCAGTGTAAAATTAAGAAAATTAACGCTCCTGCTTCAAGGGACAAAAAAATCATGCAATATATTAATGAAGGAAACTGGACAAAAAAATGAAATGGAAGCAAAGCTGATACAAGAAAATTGTTAAATCACTGATGTTCTGAACAGAAATATTATTCAGGCTGCAATAAATTGAGTTGGTTTTATAGCATGTGTTGCATTTAGAGCCAGTTTATTAGAATTTTAGTAAAAGTTAATGGCCTGGAAATTTTGTAGGGGTTCTCTTCATTTCCTGCCAGAAGTTCAGTCAGCAACTGGCAGGATTCCCAAGAAATGTGTTAATTACTGCTTAGACCATTTCTTCAGGAGTTATGTTGAATACCCAGTAATTTATAACGAGCATTTGGGACATTCAAGATCTACATATCTTTTTAAAAAAAGAAAAGCAGTCAGTAAAAAGTAACTTTTGTACAAACAGCTGACATTTTGTGGATTGAGATGGAGCAGCCCATAACAGTTAGAACATAGAACAGTACAGCACAGAACAGGCCCTTCAACCCACGATATTGTGCCGACCATTGATCCTCATATATGCCCCCTCAAATTTCTGTGACCATAAGAATGTCCAGCAGTCTCTTAAATGTCCCCAATGACCTTGTTTCCACAACTGCTGCTGGCAACACATTCCATGCTCTCAACTGTGTGTGTAAAGAACCCGCCTCTGACATCCCCTCTATACTTTCCTCTAACCAGCTTAAAACTATGACCCCTCGTGTTAGCCATTTCTGCCCTGGGAAATAGTCTCGGGCTATCGACTCTACCTATGCCTCTCATTATCTTGTATACCTCAATTAGGTCCCTTCTCCTCCTCCTTTTCTCCAATGAAAAACGTCCGAGCTCAGTCAACCTCTCTTCATAAGATAAACCCTCCAGTCCAGGCAGCATCCTGGTAAACCTCCTCTGAACCCTCTCCAAAGCATCCACATCTTTCCTGTAATCGGGCGACCAGAACTGATGCAGTATTCCAAGTGCAGCGACCAGAACTGGACGCATATTCCAAGTGCAGTCTAACCAAAGTTTTATAGAGCTGCAACAAGATCTCATGACTCTTAAACTCAATCCCCCTGTTAATGAAAGCCAAAACACCATATGCTTTCTTAACAACCCTGTCCACTTGGGTGGCCATTTTAAGGGATCTATGTACCTGCACACCAAGATCCCTCTGTTCCTCCACACTGCCAAGAATCCTATCCTTAATCCTGTACTCAGCTTTCAAAATGCATCACCTCGCATTTATCCAAGTTGAACTCCATCTGCCACCTCTCAGCCCATCTCTGCATCTTGTCAATGTCCCACTTCAGCCTACAACAGCCCTCTATACTGTCAATGACACCTCCAACCTTTGTGTCGTCTGCAAACTTGCTGACCCATGCTTCAATCCCCTCATCCAAGTCATTAATAAAAATTACAAACAGTAGAGGCCCAAGGACAGAGCCCTGTGGAACACCACTCACCACTGACTTCCAGGCAGAATATTTTCCTTCTACTACCACTCACTGTCTTCTGTTGGCCAGCCAATTCTGTATCCAGACAGCTAAGTTCCCATGTATCCCATTCCTCCTGACCTTCTGAATGAGACTACCATGGGGAACCTTATCAAATGCCTTGCTGAAGTTAGAATAATAAGCAGCATCCAAAAACAAAAGTCCTCATTAAATCTGCCAATTACAGTCGAGAAACAAGTATTACCGGCTCATTCTTGTGATTCATTCATTGATATAGACGATCTCATCTTGAATGGGAGTTATTGAGGGCAACAGCATGGCCCATTACTAGATGAAGAGACATCACTGATCAACGAAATGTCAATGCCCATTTCATTGCAACTACAGGCTATATTTTATGGGGCTCTAGATTAGAGTGGCTCTGGAAAAGCACAGCAGGTCCAGCAGCCTCCAAGGAGTAAGAAAATCGACGTTTTGGGCAAAAGTCCTTCATCAGGAATAGAGGTTTTTACCTATATTTTATGGGGTGCTGCCTCTGGGTAAAAATCTGGGTGGGATTGAGGCCACCAAGCAGAACAGCTGTTGCATAGCCACTTAATAACCAACTGGCCATTAATAGATTTGACGTGACACTTCTGTCCTTCAAGGACATCAAAATGTAGCAACATGGAATATAGGAGCAGAAGTAGGCTATTCAGCCCTTTGGGCCAACTCTACCATTCAACATGGCCATGATCGATCATCCAGCTCAGTACTTTAATCCCCATTTCTCCTCATATCCCTTGTTCCTTTTAGTCCTAAAAACTGTATCTACATCTATCTTGAAAATATTCCATGTTTTGGCTTCAATAGTTTTTTGCAGCAGAGAACTCCAAGGTTCACCTCTCCAGGTGAAGAAATTCTTCCTCATCCATGTGCTAAAAGGCCTTTTCCTCATCCTTAGGCTGTGACCTTTGGTTCTGCACTCCCCTGTCATTGTGAACATCATTCCTGTATTTACCCAAACTAACCTGGGCAAGAAGACCTGCCTCAGGGAACAGATGGGCAAACAGAGACTTGCAGCTCTCCAGTACCAGCAGCATCACTTGGAGTAGCGGCCACTGCCAGTGCAGCCCTCAGACTTTGAGGGAGGCAAGCTATGTTACATCATGATAACTAGGGTCATGCCAGGTAGGATTCCTGAAGAAGGGCTTATGCCCGAAACGTCAATTCTCCTGCTCCTCGGATGCTGCCTGGCCTGCTGAGTTTTTCCAGCACCACATTTTTCAACTCTGGTACTCCAGCATCTGCAGTCCTCATTTTCTGCTCATGCCAGGTAGGAGCCAATTACTGCAGGTGCTGGAATCTGTACTGAAAACAATAATAGTCAGGCTCTGATAACATGGTTGAGGGGGCAGGGTTTGACAGGCCTCAAGGGAGAGGGGAGCGTTGGGGAAGGTAATGCCTTGCAAGGGCACTCCAGTTGGCCTAAAGACATAAGGGTGAATCCTCTTTCTCAACACTATTGGCAGCCTCCAGTTACATTCCAGTGGTGATGGGACAATGAAGTGGGGCCTGAATTGGAACACCACCATCACTGCTGGTACAATTCTGATGGGAGCAAGGTTGGGATGGGTAAACTGTGGACAGTTTGAGATGGCACTTTTAGCACCTTGGCTTTTATGGCCTCACTGTCTTCACACCCATTGATAGGACTGTGTAAAAATCACTCCCATATATTCTATATCACACTGTGATAGGCTCAATATGTTTTCCCAAGGGATTCTCTCACTTCCCTAAGATCACATCAGTGCTTCTTATTTAAACAAACACATTACAAAATCAAACCACTGTCACTGCACAGAGAAAAAGGAATATTAAACAGAATTCTTTGTAACAGTATTATGTGGAATGAGGTACAGAAAAAAATGATTGGAATGATGAAGAATGGCAACTTTAATCTCAGGATTCAAATGCTGGGTACAAACCATATACTTGTCATTTAAAATGTAGATCCATTTCACCTTCGCCACACCAATCTTGTATTTAATACCTTGCAAACCACCAGGAACATGCAGCACCAGTTTTGAAAGTAATAGCTATTGCGTACTACACAGCTACCATATGTACAATAATTTACAACCACAGAAGAAAATTCATATATGATAATGTTATGTTTTAGGATTTTGGTTATGAAGAGTCTTGTTCCTCCACTGAACAGGGTGCTGAGTGATTTTGCATAGATTTATAAACACCATTCCCAAAACAGTGAACTTTCAGTCTCAGCTGTGTCAATATGTAACAGTAGAGAGAGGAACCCAGGTAATTCCATATCGACAAGGGTTCAATCAATTAGCCTAATTCATTCTTTTGCATCTCCCTGTGAGCATTTACAGAAGGAACAAACGGACCAAATCCTATTGTCAGCACATAAGGGTGTGTGAAATATGGAAACTAAAAGAAGAAGAAAGGGAAAAGACCTCATTTCAACTGCCTGTTCAATCTTCAATAGAGGCATTGTTCTGAAATTAATGCACAAAGGTACTGCTTTATGAGTTTTACCTGTCCAGCTGAATCCAAGATGGTCAGCAATAAGGTACAGCCTTTGCTCAGCTCTTTCAGAGTCCTCCTGAGCATCTACAGCTTAAATTAAGAAAAGAAAGAACAGTAACAACTTGTGTAAAACAGTTAGGATAAAACAGGTACTCTGTGGCAAAGCAGGCAATTGATAAATATTGTTAACAAAGTGTACTACTAAATCAAGTTTTTCCCTTTAAGTATGGTTGCAAAGTTAAATAGCGCTGACAAACCAGTTTGGAGTGAAGGGATACAAAACATACTCGCAACTAAAAAGAATTTGGATTAAATTCTTCAATTTCCATTTCATGATGGTGAGAACATCCAGACTTCCAAGGCTGAATAAAGCGGAGTTAGTATTCTTCAAGCTCATTAGCTCTTATCAAGAAATTATCACAGCAGTCCTCTTTGTCTATTAAACAAATATTTTAGAAGCGAAGTAATTAGACACAAGTAAACTTAACCTTTTGACTAAATATAATTTGACTTGGGTCAATTTTGTTAAGTTTGTAATTTTATAATCCTTTAGACTTCCATCACTCAAGACCATGTGTTGAAGAATATTTCACCATTCACTCTTTTTTTTAAACTGCTGTATAACAATTTGCTTAGATTAGTACTTTGTGATCTTCTACGTTCGTATACATAACTTTGAGTTTTAAGCAAGCTTGTTCTACCAATTCTTCTGTATTTTGTAACAGGCACTTAAAACCACAAGAGACAAAAAAGTCATTTAATAAGAAAGAATGATTGGTCAGTTATAAATATTTAATATGACAAAACCTTCATCATCGGGCTAGAATGGAGACCTTTGCCCAAGAATGTCAATCCTTGGGTCTTGACTGCACAAACACTCTTGTCCTCAAGCAAAAGAGTAAAAAAATTTCAAATCATCAAAAGGTCAAAAAGAGTGGGTAAACAGACCACAGTGAAGAAATAGATCTATGGATAATTAACAACTTAAAGAATCAGTCAGGTGATAATGGGGGGGTGACATTAGTCAATGTCCATTTTGCTTAATGTTTAAGAGCTAATTAGAGATTGTTCAGGCATCCCTTAAACCAATTAGCAATAAACCTCACTTAATCTAGACCAGAATGCAATCATGTAATTGATTATGTCACTGGTTGAGGCATTGAACAACTTTCTGTGACCAAGGCAGAGATCAAGTTTGAAAGTAAAGTCTGAATGGAAGCAGGAGACCTGCCAAATATTAGACAGAGATCAAAGACTGAATGTCAACCCTTGCCCTCAGCTGGACCAGAAAGCAAGAGTTGTAGTTCATCTGTAAAGTCTCTGCCCTGCTTTAATACGTATTTTTTATATTTTAAGTTTCCTGAGTCACTGCACCAGACTGTCTTGTGTTGTCTATTGGGAAAACTTTCAAGTAGATTTTGGGATTTGAGTTTAAGTTGTAGCCCACAACTTAAACATAGAGCAAAGCATGCAAGTAATCTTTTGTGGGACTTGCATTACAAAGGCAGTGCAAGTTCACTAAACATTTGGTGTGCAATATATTCAGGAAAAACTATTTTTTCAAGAATTATATATCAATTTCACTAATTATGATTAGAAATATTATTTTCTTATCATCTTTGTTAAACATCTTTTAATCTTTAAAAAACTTTGAAAAACTTGTCTGTGAAGCTGCATAATCTTTAATTAATGTAAGCAATTGTGAAAGAAGTCTTTAAAGTAAAATATACTTAAAATGAATTGGTGGCAAAATAATTGGTATTACAACTTTATCAAATTGTTGACAGGTATTGGACTTTGTTCTGTTTTCTAAATATGTTGATATATTTATACTCTTGAACTTCAGTGGGGTGGTGGATAGGTGGATGATGGGTGAGGTGGGGAATTTGTAAGGTGGACTGTGATGAGTTTAGACATGCGAGTAAGGAGGGATCAGACACTGCTCACAATTTTGACTTATGGGTAAATTTTAAATCCTTTCTAATATAACTTCTGCTATTAAACACTCCCAATTCACATCCTATACCTGTGATTGATAGGTGTAGGTATCCCAGATTAAATTTCTGGGCAAGTTCAGGATGTCGAGCCCAAGTCTCCAATGACGAGATCAATTTTAGAGGTACTCGCACAGGATTCCGGGCAGCATAATTTTGCCCACTGGAAGTTTGAAGTTTGCATGTTAGTATCATCAGGATCCCATTAATGCAACAATGGTGAACATCTCAACATTGCTGTAAACTTCAGTTGGAAGATCCATGCGTTATATTCTATCAATTCAATCAGCAATTTATATTGCTTGAGCTGGCAAATGTGCAAGCATTCAAACCATAGACGTAATAGGCCCAGATTTTGTCACAACTGATAGCAAAAATTCAAGAAGTTGACAACCTCAAGTCCCACTCCAAGACCTAGTATTTCTGAATTTTATATGGGCAGAATTGGGTTGCTCTGCAGTTCATGCCTGTGCAGTCCCTACACACACTGAGCTATTTAAATCATAGAATCAAAGAATTTAAATGACCAACTGTCTCTGATGAAATTGGATTTTGGAGTCACTGCAGTGTAAACTCAGACTGTGATTAGACCAAGTGAGAGCAGATCTGTTCTCAGTGCATTTCTCTTAGAGCCAGTGGAGCCTTTTGAAGAGGTAAAGTCTTCCTTTGGAGGAAGGAACTCTGCCTCTGCAGTTTTAAAATGTAGGGTTGACCAATGTATAAAGAAAAGCATTTTTTTTTAATTCATTCATTAACTGTGGGGATCAACATTTATTGCCCATCCCTAACTGTCTTGGTGAGCTGATTTTTTGAACTGTTGCAGTCCTTGGGGCACAGGGTCACTCACAATACTATTAGGAATTGAGTTGCAGGATGTTGACACCACATCGGTGAAGGAATGGTGACTTATTTCCACATTCACTAGATCTTAAGAAACAGCTAAAAACATTGACCACTACAAAGGCCAGAGACCCTGACAACATTCTGGCAATAGTACAGATGATTGGCAAATTCTGAAGCACATTCTCTTAGCCAAGCTGCTCCAATGCAGCTACAACACTGGGATCTCCATGGTAATGTAGAAAATTGCTCAGTTACCTCCTGCCCACAAAAGCACAACTTGCCCTATCCCTCTACTATCAATCAGAAAATTGAAGGAAGATGTTATTGACAGTGCTCAATAACCTGCTCATTGATGCTGAGTTTGGGCTCTGCCAGGCTGATTCAACTCCTAACCTCATTACAGCCTTGGTCCAAAAACATGAACAAAAGTGCTGAGATCAAAAGGTAAGTCTACCTGCTATTAACATAAAAGCAGCATTTGACTGAATGTGAGTCAGGAACTCCAGCATAAAGTAATTTGGTTAATGAATATCAACCAGATCAGCCACAAGACATCACACTGGAGTTCCTAATGGTACACTTCTAGGCCTAACCACCTTCGGGCTACTTTATCAATGAACTTCCTTTCATCACAATGCATGACGATGACTGCATAATGTTCAGTGACCTTGCAACTCCTCAGGTAATGAAACAAACCCTATCCAAATGCAGCAAGATCTTGACGACATTCAGGCTTGGATTGATAAATGGCATATAATATTCTAAGCACAGAAGTGTCAGGCAATGACCTTTCTGACCAAGAGATAATCTCATAATTGTCCCCTACCTTACCATCACTATCAACATTTTTGATTTACTACTGACCAGAAACGTACTGAACTAACTATGGTGTTCCCATACATCTAATGCCTTATACTTCTAGTTGATGGATGTCATGGATTTGGAAGGCGGTATCATTGGAGTCTTGGTGAGTTACTTAGTTCATCCTGTAGATAAACACACTGTAACCATTTTTGATCAATGGTGAAAGCAGTAAATGTTGAAATTGGTTGCTTTGTCTTGGATAGTATCAAGCCCCTTAAATGTTGAAGGTCTACTCATCCATGCAAATAGAGAATTCTTCATCACACATCTGACTTCTGCCTTACAGATTATGGTGAGACAGGAGGTGCATTAACTGCCACAGAATTCCTCATCTCTGAAATGATATTCTATTTATATGGCCAGCTGCAGTATGTATATGGCTAGTTGAGCTCAGTTTCTGGCCAACTATAACTATTGACAGTGTGGGATTCAACAATGGTAACACCATTGAAGGGTCAATGGCTTGACCTTTTCTTGTGGAGACAGGCAATACCTGGCCCTTTTGTGGTGTAAATATTAACTGCCACTTGTCAGATCAAACCTGGATATTGTCCAGGACATGGGTTACTTCTATATCTAAGGTGTCATGCATGGTCTGAATTCTATGCAATCATCAGTAAACATCTACATTTCTGATGCAATGGCAGAAAGAAGGTAACGATGAAGCAGCTGAAGGTCATTGAGCCCAAGTCTTGAGAAACTCCTGCAGTGATGGCCTGAGGCTGAGAAAATTGATTTTCAACAACCACGATGATCTTTCATTTGTGCTAGGCATGAACAGCAAAGAGTTTTTCTCATTATTTCCACTGACCCCTGTTTTGCCATAGCACCTTGATGCCACAGTTAATTAAAATGCCACTCACTTCTCACTGCTTTTGTTCAGATTTGCACTAAGGCTATAACAAGCTGAATAGTGCTGGCGGAATAGAAACTGAGCATAAATGGGATGGTTATTTTCTGGTGATAGCCCTGGTGACAACTCATTCCACCACTTCGCTGATGACTGAGATTATGATTTTGACTGACAAAGCTGACAACACTGTAAAGGAACTATTAACTGAAATTAATAGTATGGAGTCAAAATAAACAACACTGGCCAGGTATTTTATTGTTCCTGTTGACATAACCATTATAAGAGTTGTTTGCAATGATCCCCAAACTATCATTTTCACAACACTGTGTCTATCAAACATTGACAGACAGCACCAACAGTTCATACATGGAAATTGAAATAACTCCAGAGGCCAGTATCCCATTACCAATCACCCTTTATTTACACATGGAGAATCCTTATCACTGGTCCGGCCTCTTTAGAGCCAGCTGTCAGAGTAAACAGAACCTCTGACAGTCCTGTTTATATCTGTCAACTAGCTCCCTGATTGGACCAGGTTAACACCGTCAATCAGGGAACTCATATTCTATGATGTCCATCTGCCTGACCTCGTTACAATCACTATAGAAATGCTTGCATGTACTGGGGATAAAGCATGTAAGTAGGATGTATTTTTTTAAAATAATAGATTATTTGAAAGAAGGTTAATGCACTGATATCTTTTATAAAAGGGTGTTTTTTTTTCCAATAGTGACACTTTAGTAGATAAATAAAATTATTTTCTGTCAGCATGCCTTCTGATACGTATATTATATAACACACATAAAACACTCATGGTGGAAGGTGAATTGTCATGGAAGAGGAAAAGTAAAGGTTGTAGGTTCAGGGAGGATGAGTTGATCTTGGGACTAAAGGACTACGGGAAAGACTAAGGGCAGAGCAGGTTTGAGGAACATGAATTGTTGATACATAAAATACGATGATATAGAAAGAATGATAAGCCATGGCAGATGGCTACAGGGCATAACTTGGTATGGGAGGTGTATACAGAAGCATGGGTTGGTATGGAGGGTGTGATTGCCAGGCGTGTGTGTACAGAGTATGGATATGGAGTGAGGGGCGATAGCAGGAGGAATCCTTTATGTTTTAATTTTGTTTTAAAGAAAACTCTGTCCTCATTTAAATTATTATTTCTTCTGAAATTTCATTTATAAACAGCACCAGAGGCCACGTGCAAAATTTGTCCAGCCCTGCCTGGGTAATCAACAGCCCCCTCTGCACATCCAGCATTGTCCAGCCCAATTCCAACTCCAGTCTATGCTCCCTCGACCAAAAATATAATGTGTGGGAGGCCACTTTTAAAGCTGGATTGGAGCAGCCAAGTTTCTCTAGCCTCTGCACACCCAAACTAAGATTGAAAAATCAAATACAATTGAGTGTAATGCTTTACTCAACCCACCTCAAAATATGCAAGGGCTGAACATCTGCAAAATAATTCCCACCTATCCGATGTCACTTGGATGGAAAAACCACAGAAATGCTGTTATCACTCTAAAAATCATTCTTGTTATTAATTTGTGGTTTCATCACTCTTCTGTGGGACCTCCAACATAAGATTGCAAGAATCTTTATGCTAATCTAAACTCTTATATGTGGATTATCGTGATGAATCTCAGTATCAGATTGATAGTTAGGTGCTCACTGTCACATGTGCTGCTGAGTTTTAGCTTAAAGACTCAAGACCCAACTCAAATTGGAAAATAAGTGCGCTCTTTTACTATGAAATGTAAATTTAAACATTAAACATTGTTCCACCATAGTCAGCTAAGGTATCATTTTTATATTCAATATATATTTGGGTATCACAGTTTCAGTTGCTTGACAAAAATATCCGCATTTATTGCAAATATCATGGAAAATATTTTCTTGAAGCATTCTGCAGGCAAAATAAAATATGTTGATTAAACATCTGTTTTATTTAGTTATTCGTGGAATGTGGGCAGGGCAACACAGGCAAAACAGTATTTACTAAATCTCTCTAATTTCTCTTGAATGTTATTGACTCACCACACCGAATGAGCCTGGAGTAATGTGTAAATCAGACTGAGAAGAGATGGCAGGCTCCCCTTTTTGGTGGGTGTTATTGAATCACTCTGATTCAAACTAGGTTTATGGAGTTCAATTCCATAATCTGTCAATATGGGTGCTGAACCACTAAGTTGCTTGTCGAATGCCAAATCTTTTTTGTAAGAAATGTCACTCAAAAATCTCATTTTCTTCCTCTAATCATTCCTATCACACTTTACTTATAACTTACTGTGAGAAATTACCACCTCCTTCAACTTCCTTAGTAATGTAATGGGAGAGCTTCTGGCAGTTGAACAATGTTATTTGTGAATATTTTGAATAGTTTTCTTTAAATTGAACTTCTGGAGGGAATAGTACTTCTGTTATTTTATTTAAGCCATGGGAAGATGAATCTCTACCAGTTGCAAGCATATGTTAACTAAGGTTTACCTTCACCCAAACACCAGTAGCGTTTCCCCAAACAATTTTAGGTCAGTACTAAATCTGTTCAGAGCTGTTATTATACACCTCTAGAGCAGGTGGGACTTGAACAAAGCCTCCATGCTCAGAGGTAGTGATGCTACCACTGCACCACAGAGCTCTTTCCATCAATTATTATATTGACGAAGAATAATAACCACCTTAGTCTGAGATGAACAGTGCGTTGATATTGTTATAATCCTCAGCATTCAATAGCCTTAAACCTTTCTTTAGAGAAGGTGCATAAAGAAATAGCTCACTCCAAACTGTTAAGTCAATGTAATTAATGTCATTGTCTCTCGATTACCAACGATTTGCAGTGGTCTCTTTTTGAATTTCAATTTTCCCAGTTTAAATAAAGAAGCTTTATGAAGCTGGCTATATAAATGGAACTTATTGCATTATACTGTAGTTGAATACTTTAAAATATACTTTGCAAAATTCTGATCATATATATTCATGACAAAAATATGTGTTTATTTATTTTATGAACCAATTGTGAAATTCAAGTCTGAATCATGTTTTACATTTGACATTCTGGGCCTGATTTTAACTTCCTTAAAATTATCCACATACAGAGTTAAAATCAGACCTCCTGATAATTAGTCATGACGGCTTGAGCCCATCTATTCAGTTTCATAATACATCTTGCATAAAATGGGAAATCAAATTCAAAATGATCAAAGATTGCCTTGTTACTAATGCTAGTTCCTATTAATAAATTGCCACTGTTTGTGTCTGACCTAAATTGGATACCCCCTCTTTCCCTTCCCTCCTTGCCAATCTTGAGATCAGTCTAGTAGTACATCACAAAAGATGAGAATCACGAAGCCACAACACAGACTCACAGGACCACATGAACAATCACAAGCTTTAACTGAATGAACTGCAAAGCTAACTACAAATTTTGGTGCTCTATAGCACAAAGAACCCAGTAGATGGCTGGTACCTTCAAAGTGGTCGTGGCCATTTTCTTCAGGAATTCTTTCAATCTGAGTTTCAACAGATTCATCCCAGATAGGCCTCACATCAAACAGGTCTTCAGGAAGAGGGTGATGCATTTCACTGGGCTGCTCAGTTTCAATAATAGAACTATCTACAGCACTGCTATCATCATCTGATAACACCTCACGATCTCGTTCTTCCTCCGTCAAACGATCAACCAACTTTGAAGCCTCATCACTTATCTCTTCAAAAAATTCAATTGAATGTTTATAAAGTTCAAAGAACTTATCCTTGTTGCCTTTAGAAGAACCAGTTGCAAGTTGTGAACTTTGACTAGCTTTGGTTTTTACTGGAAGTCTTGATTGGAATACTTTTGGTTTAGTACTTTCGCCTGTTTCTGATCCAGCACTAAAATGGTCAATTGGTTCTTTTGCATCAGGTTCACTGTCACAACTTTTCCCTTTATTGAAGAGTTTAAATTTCTTCTCTGCAGAATTGATTGCATCGGACTCTGACTTGCTTCGTGGTTCTTGTCTTACTGGCAATCTAGATTTCACCTCGTGAACTTTGACGGACTCTGAAGTCTTTTTTGTATCTGGCAACATGGGTGAACAACTGTGGTCTAACCGGTGTGTGACAGCCTTAACGGGAATTCTAGATTTTGATTTTACTGTATCATCTGTAGATCCTTCTTGAACACTTGATGGAGATGAACGAACTGGTGAAGAAGCCTTGTCTTCAGGTGTAGTTGGTGTTCGAGGTATTGCAGTTACAACAGCAGTATGCCTGACAGGCAGTTTTGATTTTGACTCTGCCTGATAAGTTTGTTGAACGATTGCAGTAGGAATCTCAATGACTGAACGTTGTTCTTCAGGTGATGAATCTGATGAATCATCATCACTTTTTCCAGCCAGCTGTGAACAAACAGTCCGAGTTACTGTGGAAAAATCTAACTGGACGTGAGTCATTGCTGAGTCAGGAGAGGTAACAGCATTCACTTCATCATCAAAATTGAAAGGCTTTACTTCAGCGACTTCAGGAATTGAAGAGTCCCTTTTTGAAGGTTTGGTTGCTGCAGAAATGCCCATTTTGATTGGAATTCGTGACTTTTGCTCATTTTTTGTAGCTATTTGTTCATCTGTAGAATGTAACTCAGTAGGGGATTGAATGTCAGATTCAGTATTGGACACTGAATCTGGTAATGAATTATACTGAAACTCAGTATGAGACTGAGTAGCAAGTCTTTCAGGCATGTATTCAATTTTAGGAGACTTCATCTCATCTTCAGTTTTCTCCATTTTTGATTCTTCTGTTAAAGCTTCAACAGCTTGATTTTCTCCAATTTGGAAAAAATGGAAACTTTCATCTCCATAGGTCCTTTTGCTCATATCAATAGCTCCACTTCTGGTCATCTCAAACAATTTTCCTTCTTGAAACAAGAATGGATTTTTTTCATTGATTGGTGTACCATCCTCAGTGGGAGTTCTTACTGGTGTTGTATCTGGAGTTGCACCCCGAGACTGTTTGTCAACCATTAGGCCAAATATTTTCTGTTCTTCCTCTTTAAGACGGGCAGCAAATGCTTCATCATCTTCTCTGATTGTATTCCATTCATCAAGGTCAGCATCTGTTTTTGTTATTATTATTTTGCTTAGTTGCTCTTCAGCTTCTTGTCTTACGATTATGTCTTGCAATGTGGTTTCATCTGTAAAGACTCCTTTATATTCTGCACAGTCAATTGATGTGTTTACTTCCACAGCTGCCTCTTGGTCTAGTTGCTTTGTGCCAAATGCTTTTAATTGAGAATCTTCAGATACACCACCCACCCACAGCTCATCTCTCTTTTCTGCAGCTTGCTCAAGACGTTGGACATCTTCCTCAGTTAAGAAATCATCCTCTTGCATTTCAGGCATAAAGCATGATGCTTCTGAAGATTTAATTTCTTCAATAGACTCACCAGTAGCTGCAAAAGAACAGACTTCAGAAAAATGATCAATTTCATTACCTCCACCAGTTACGATAACTTTAGGGACTGCTTCACAAGACTGTGAATCAGCTAGAATATTGCAATCTGTGTCCAAACTTCTGTTTTCTATTCTTAAGTCTAAGTTATTAGCATCTTCTGCTACTTGGGCACTTGCTTCCTTTTCATCATCAATTATCTTAAAAGTATATTTTTTGCCTACAATGGGATGAAATTCTGCATCTTCAGGGCTAGAACCATCAACTCCAAGGGGAAGTGGAGATGGAGGTTCAACTCGAATAACTGGCTCCAAACTTAATCCACCATCAGCCTCTTTGCTTAGCTGAGTTAGTTCTGGCTCACTCTCTGAAGATGAGGAGCTTTTTCTATGTTCAGCATGAGATACAACTATTACCTCTGCTTCATTTACATTGGTTATAGGAGGAGTTGGAGATATTTCAGATTCTTTTTGCTCCTTTTTACCTTCACGCTTTAGTCTAGCATCCTCTTCTAGTTCATCAAATGTTTTAATTTTGGCTGCCATTTTAAACATTTCTTCTTCAGGTGTAAACCTTTTCTTTGACTCACTCTCTGGGGAATCATCATCAATTTCCTCTTGGATTTCAGGGATTGCAATGGGTTTCTCAGCCACTGACAGAATGTGTGTATCGGGCGTTTTGGGTGTGATTTCGTAGCTGATCTCCTCAGAGCTTGGGGTTTCTGGTGAAAGAGGGCTCTTTCCTGAACTTTCCATCTGTGATACTTGATCCAAACTATCTTCCTCTGCACTTCCTTCAGGTGACAAAAGTTTCCTGGTCTCTCTGTTAATAGGGCCTTCTCCCCGCATATCTCTGAAAAGTCTACTCCTTACAGATGTAGTATCCAAAGAAATATCTACTCTCTCAGTTTTTTTCTCAGTTACTGTGGTGGAAGCTGACTTCTCATTTTGTTGTGCAATAGAAAGTGCTGCATTTAACTTCTGTTCCACAGGGCTATTTTCAAGGGAATCTGGACATGGTGATTCTTTAATTGGGCTTGGTTCAAGTGAATCTGGAGATTTGTGAGAAGTTGTGTCAATATCATCCTGTGTGGGACTTGCTTCTAGAGAATCTTTGTGACTGACAATGTGTTCATCTGTCATTGGGCTAAGACTATCTAATGATACTCCAGTAAGGCATAATTCTAATCCTTGACTTCTTGCTGTGTACCCTGGTGAAACTGAAGGGCTAACAGGTGAATCTATCATTTGGTTCTTTTCTTCCAAAGCAGTGTCCGTTTTCCCTACTGGTATGGAACTAAAAAGGTTTGCATCTTTGTTTTCAAATTGACTTCCCAATGAAACACCATGTACATCTAGATTGGGAAGAGATGCTATTTCTTCTTGTAGAAAACCATCTTTTTCACTGGTATCATCTGCAGCTTTAAGAGCAGAGACAGATTCACTGGTGGTCTCCTCATCTACTTCATCTAAAAGGGATGTGGCTTGAGTCACCTCTGTTGATTGAAACTCATCATATTCTATGCAGCCAGAGTCTGTAGTCAGCTCAGCATCAGTTCCATCAATAAAATCTTTCGTTGTTTTTATGTCAGAAACTACTTCAGTTGAGACAATTTTTTCATATGAATGCATTTTCTCTTGCGAGGAAGTGTCATCCACAAGCTCCCCAATCATGGCAGATGATTTTATAACAGAATCACCTTCCTTTTCTGTGGTAACAGTATAATCAATGATCTGTCTGGAAGGTGCATCTTTCTGAATATTTTGGTCCTTACTCTCTGTTTTGACAAAATCTCCAGCATCATGCTTTTCTCCTGTTTCATCTTCTGCTTTCTTTGGTGAAAGGGACAGACTTTCAGGGCTTGTTTCAGGAGTCTCTGCTAGACCTTCATGTTTGTAACTCTCCTCAGAACTAATCTGAGGTGTACCATCACCTAAACTAAAGCTGGGAGAGTCAGCAATGCCTTCATGTTTTAGACTTTCTGAGCTATCATCAAGGGTACCATTTTGCAATGACACATCTGGTGGAAAACCATCCTTCACATATTCTTGTGGGAAACTAATATTTAGGTCATGGTGAAGTGGACTGGTCACTACTTGTTCAAGATAGAGTTCTGCTTCTGGAGTGTCTGAAATCTTCTTAAATTGCTGATATTTGTCATTATCTTCTAACTCCTCTTTGATGACATCTGTGAAATCAGTGGATGTTTTTCTGTCTGGACTGATCTGTAAATCCGCATTGACAGCTATTCTGCTACTATGTATCTCAGATTGTTTTTCAGTATCCTCAGTAAAAACAGATTCATATTTCTCTGATGTTGCAAAACTCAGATCATTTTTTCCAATAGATATTGTGATTGCTTGTTTATCTTTGCTGGCTGGTATCCGTTTCTTTGGTATAACTTCCTTTTTTACTTCCCCAGAGTCATATGAAATTGAGCCAATTGCAATTTTGCCATTGTACTCTCTCGGTGAGATATCTTGTGAGAGTATTTGTGACTGAGATTCTTTTGATGGAGATTCTAACTCATCTGCCTTAGCATTTTTACCAACTGTATGGGAGAGTAAGTCAGGTTGACTTTTTTTACTTTCACATACAGGATGAGATTGTTCCGGTTTCTTTACTTCTTTCAACGTTTGTGAAGTATCAGACGTGTGTTGGAAGAGCCGAGACATTTTCTTGGATGGATCTTGTCCTGACTGGAATGCTTTCATCAGTTCACGCACTGACATTGTTTCTTCAAGTCGTTCTGTAACAGTGGAAGAAACAGGGGCCTCTTTGTTCATTACTCGTTTTGTTGATGCTGTGGGAATCTCATCCTTTACTGGAGCTTTAGTTTGTCTGCGTTGTCCTTCCTCTGCTTCCACACGCTTCTGGAGAGCTTTTACCTTCTCCTTTATTGAACCAATTGGAGTTTCTTCCACCAAGGGTGAAATATCATCTTCAACTGGTGGGAGCACTAATGTTGAGTCTTCCTTCACTGCTTTCGTGAAATCAGATTCAGTGATAATATTCTCCTGCATTTTTCTAAGATCTGTCCTACTGTCAGTAGCTAAACCTTGAAATGCGGGATCTTTAAAATATATTGTAGCATTTTCTTCCTTAAATCTTTCAAACACAGGTTTTGTTTTTCCAGGAACTAATTTAGTTTCGTCTTTGTTTTTCTGAGATAATTCATGTTCTTTCCTCTCCTCTGATGGTACAGATTCTGAAATCACATGATATGTTCCCTTTTTACTATCTTTGGTAACAATTGTTGCATCAATTTTTTCTTGAACCATATCTATTTGGCAAGCTGCTGGAGGTATCACTACTTCATGAGTTAAGTATGTATCTAAATCATTGTCCAAATACTTCAGCATACCACTCATATCTTTCTCAATTGTCTCTATGGTTCCTCTGTCAATTCTGTGTTCTACAAATATAGGTTCACAGATCTCTGCTGGTATCTCTCGTTTCACCTCTTCAATTTCTTCATCACTAATAATAATCCAATCTTCCTCTGATAAATCTTCATCTCTTCCAGCACCAATTACATCATGTATAGCTTCTTCACCTGTGTCTGTTCCACTTAAAATCTTACTCACTTTTTCCAAGTCTTCCTTTACTTGCTCTACAATTTCAAACGGCTCACCTGATTCTTCTTCAGCTGCTTTTACAAACTCTTTCACCTCAATGGGGCTTCCTTTACTTCCTGCTGTTGAGTCTGTCTTTAAAATTTTAGTCACTTTGATTAGATCTTGTTTCATGTCAGACACATCTGAAAGCAAGTCTGGGCTTGCTAGTACAGGGGCATCATGGACAAGATGGGATTTTATGACAGAAGAAATCTCAGCAGATTCGGTCTCCTCCTCTCCATCTTCATTTTGGACAGAAATGATTCCGGTTTTTAAAAAAATGGGATTCAAAAAAAAAACAGAGATTGGAAAATGTAATTGGGATGACAATACAGATCCTGAAGTGATAGGTCAAAATAAAAATGGATTTTTTTTTGATGGTAGACAGGGATCCACAAGGTCAGAGGGTGGGTACAACCGCCAAAGCAAAGCCAACTCAAAACTGGAAAGAAATAGGCAGGAAATAACTTGCTTTATTTTCACCAGACCACATCCACACCACGAACAACACCAAAACAATAACAAATTGAATCAAATCAGGACACCAACAAATCAACAAACTGAAATAAATAGGAGCAGTGGATTTACACAGAGATAGGCATCTCAAGATTGTTTGGATGTAACAGATTCATGTCTAAAGGAAAAGGTCAGAAACCACAGAAAGCTGATTTCCTCTTAAAGAAAGCCAGTACTAGCAAACTGTCAGAACAACATTTGTTGCCCACTTTATTTAAAGTAAAAGCTTTTTTTTAAAGGAACTAGAACTGAAAAACTGCAATGAATATCATCTTATCTGAACCAGCTGCAAACCGGCATTTCAACAAGAAGAATCTCAAACCTAAATGCACATAGTAAAGAAAAAGCTATTTAACTTAAGTAAGATCCTTTCCTTGGAACATCCTAGTTGTTCTGACAACTAAACAAGAAGAAAAAAACACTTTTGCTAATCAACAACTAAATTAATAAAAATGGACAAACCAAAGAGGATCTACTCAAAGATCAAAAAGTGTAACAAGTTGGTGAATTCAGAAAGAAAATGGTGAATATTGCAAAATGAAAATTTTGAAACACTCACACAAACACACAGAACGCTTAAGCCAAGTTATTTCCATGCAAAACTAAAGCTCCAACAGCACCAGGCATGCAGCCTTATGTAAGCATTAAATAACAAAGGCAACTTTTAAAAATGTTAAGTGACATTGTGGTGAAGTACAGTGATCGTTGATGCCAGATATTTAAAAGCAGGACAGACAATTCATGAATATGCATATTTACTAACACTTGCTAAATGTTGTGCATAAAGTAGTCTCCACTCTTAAGGGATGTATATTTGCCTTGAATGATTTAAAAGTTCAAGTATGATTTCTAAATCTTATTTTGTGCATATTGTATTTTGTAGAGCATTATTTTGTGGAATTGTAATTTTATATAGGTTGATAATGTTACCTATGCTCAAAATGAATGAGCCACATAGTGACAAAGTTACAATATAGAAGAGTCCTTTCTTTACATCTAACCTGGCTCAATTTATACACATCTGCCTGATATGCACTAAAGGTAATGCTAGTGGACAAAGAAAGAATTTCATTTCAAAAAATGCTATTTTATATACTTTTACTATTGAAATGAGTTAGTATGAAAATATAATCTTTATCATAAACAATCAGTATACCTTTATCATTATTGGATCAAGGTATTGGAACTTCCTAACAGCATTGTAGGGGTGTCTTCACTACATGGACTATAGTGATTAATGGTGGCAGCTCACCATAACTTACTCAGTTTGGGAAATAAGTGCTGATCTTGCTCATATTTGACATTAAATGAATTAAAGTGGAATATGCATGTTGGTGGAATAGTCTTTTACTATCTACATATTATTAAAAATAGCATGTTATCATCTTTCCATTTGAGAGTCTTAATTATTTTTCCAATGATTACTCTATGTCTATAGATATGATACATCTATTCCTATCTACCCTGTCATCTATTTCATAGTATTTTATTTTAACACTTCAGAGTGGAAGATAAAAAACACACGTGCAAGGGATCTTCTTTCAAAAGATCCACTGTGTATGCAGTCACAGCCACTAGCCATGAGGTTGCATTGTATTCATTCTCAGAGATGGGTAGATGGGCGTATATGGGTGGCACAGTCGTTAGCACTGATGTTTCATAGCACCAGGGACACAGGTTCAATTCTAGCCTTGGGCGACTGTCTATGTGGAGTTTGCACATTCTCCCTGTGTCTGTGGGTTTCCTGTGGGTTCTCCAGATACCCCTCCTAGTCCAAAGGTGTGCACCTTAGGTGGATTGGCCATGCTAAATTGCCTGTAGTGTTCAGGGATGTATAGGCTATGTGGATTAGACATGGTAAATATGGTTTCAGGGATAGGATGGGGAACTAGGTGCGACGCTATAGCGAGTGTCAGTGTGACTTGATGGGCCAAGTGGTCTCTTTCTGCACTGTATGGATTCTATGAACTTTTACTGTTAAGAAAAAGGTCAACAGAACATCAGTCAGTTATTCAGTTATTCATAAACTCTGTGTACTACCATCAGCTTTCTGCTTTCATCAAAGTGAAAATCAGCCCCACATGCTTTCCAAATGTCTAGATGCTCTGAGAAAAGTCAACTTCAATTTCAAAGTCAGTGATGTTCACAGGGCTTTCTCACAAACCAATATTCAGGAGATCCAAACAACTTCTGGTTTGGACCTCAATTCAAGCTAACTGGCAGAGGCAAGAGGCACTCTGATGGGCTCCTTGCTTTTGAAAGGCCGAAAAGCAATTGGCTTCTTCACAGCCAATTAGGTCTGTTGGAAGGTGGGATCTGATCCTCGGGTGGACAGGACAGCTAGCAATGTAATTGTGTAGACCCAAAGGAATCGCTCAGTACCTAGTTCAAGTGGACCCAACATGCATGGCAGACCACCACCCATTGTATATGAAAGTAGCCCGTGCAATTCTGAACCCAATTTGGACCACAGGTTGTAAATTTGAACAGGTTAGTGATTTATGTCTGAAGCGGGCAACCACTTGATGCATGCCCGATAACTGGATCAAATACATCTTGTTCATGGAAGAGGTGTCCAGTTTCCACCTAAGTTTCAGCAAGAAGCCAATGCATGATAGTTAAAATACTATTGACCTATCTGCCATATTGTTAATTGGTTGTGAACATATCAATTTAAGTATTGCACACAGTTGTTTAAGCGCTAATTGTCTTATTTTTCTCCTTTAAGGTTTTTGCTAATTTCTGCTTTCTACTATCCCTGTTCAGTTCAGGTAAAATTCAATTTGTGCCTGCCCTCTGCTGGTTTAAGTGACCCTGCCAGTTACTGCTACCGTTGTCTCGGTCTTTGACTGTTCTCTCCTGTTTCACTACATTAGTCAATACTGACTGATTGGAACTCTCCTGAACCTGTCAGTGCAGCAGTTGTGACCTCAACTCAAAAATGACAGACTGGCTCATATTCAGACAAGTAGATAAATTATGGAACGGAATAGCTTTGATTCTCATTTCAAGTCTGCAGCCTTTCTGGTTTCTCATGAAGAGGTACTAAAAAAATAAGTACTTATTAAAGTTAAAGAATTAAATTTAATGCTCATTATAAAATTTGTGTATAGTATTTAGTTCAATTGAATGGAGAATACAGGGCGACCCCCGGAATCCACGATTTCAGTGACACAGTTTACTGCGGGCCGAACATATTACAGGGAACATCCAAGGACCAGGGGGCTGCCAGGAAGGTAAATTTCCCATTTAAATGAATGGGTTTGCACCAATCCAGAGTTTTGGGCTTCCGTGGTAGATTTTGGAATGTATATCCTGGTGTGGGGCTTCTGTATATCACAATTGCAAACATGGATGATCATCATTTCTAATTATATTACTTACAATAACAGAAACTCCACTGACATGCAGACTCTTCCTTGAAGCATTCTCACTTTGCTACACATTTCTGGCACAACTTAACCAGCATGGTGGTTGTAAGGCTCTCATCATCAAATCAACACTAAATTCCTCTCCTGCTTTTCTGCTCCAGTACATTCTTTCTCAAGCACCTAGCCTTATCCAATCCCTTTTGACTCTCCTTTGAATATTTTGTTCTTTATTGGTCTCCAAACCCCACTTTGGCAGTTTAATGAAATATCCTCCCTCATTTTGTCCTTCAGCACTGCACTGGGCATATTTTCAGCCTCAAATTGGAGGGTAGTAAGAGGAGTAATTAGAGATGTATAATCTCTATACATCTCTAATTACTCCTCTTACTACCCTCCAATCACTCAGATCAATAAATGCTCCTCCCATATTCAGAGTCAGTGATCTCAGATGACTTCATTTCTTTCAACACCCAGACCTTCCTATCCTTCTCCAGCTCCTTCCCATTCTTCACTGACCACAGAAATACTGCCTCCTGAATAACTTAAAGTTGTACTAACTCCTAAATGCCTCCCCTTCATTATTCATAATACTTCAGCAGCTGTTGCAACTTCCTGCTCCTCCAACTTTGATGTTGCCCACAAGAAAACCTTGACTTTTCTTCCAGCTTGATCAGCTTCCCTGAAATGGCCCTCACGCTCATTCCTTCAAATAAGAACACATTCCATTTGATTTAACAGATAACTATTCATCCATTGTCAGATCTACTGGATGATGTTAGGGCTTATTATGCTCTGCTAAAACTGCTCACTATTCCATGATTGTCCTCATGAGCAGAGATAACCCCAACCTCTTTATTCCACAATGAAACATCTTCAAAACTGGCTCTCCTTTGCATTTTACATCCCAATTTACAAAAATTAAGAACTAATAAGCTACTTTGCTGCTACTGCCCTTTACCCCAACAAACCAAATCTCTCCCCAAGGTTACTCCTTTGTCCTAGCTCCGAAGTTGTGTCTTGCTCCAGCTCCTCTCCAAACTTTTCTCATGTCTCAAATATCATCTTGCTTATGATACCCATTTTCTACACATTTGACTTCATTCAGATTAAACAATACTGCTCATCAAACAATATTATTATTTTATCCCATGCCAGCTGAAATTTTAAATGGTGTCCCCACAGAACTGTATTCCCTAAGCTTTGGCCTCTAATACCTTTCTGTTTGTTGGACCAATCATTGGCAGGCATAGAGTCTGTGCTCTAGAATTCCTGCTGTAATCCCAACTCTCTTATCGTCAAGGCTTTTACACCTCCTGTCAAAAACCAAACTTTTTGACTTCAAAGTGATTTTTTTCTTTGACTTGGTGTTCATTTATGTCTGATTTATGGCTCCATGAAGCACCTTGTCACAATTTGCTACTTCAAAGATGTAATTTAAATCTTAGTTTTAATTGAAGTTAAAATTGAGTTTTTAATAAAAAATTTTCATAAAGTAAATAATTAACTTTCAATAAGGCTTGCTTCTTGGGAAGCAGTAATTCCAGCTTATATCTTCATTAGTTACAATTTTGTTTATTCACTGGGGAGGAATATCAGTTGGCCGCAAAAGTAATTCTCTCTCATGAAATTAAATAGTGAATCAATAAAATGCTACCTTTACAAAGTTCACAAGATGAACTGTAAACAGTCTATGGAACTTCAGTGTTTGTTTTATTCAAACACAGAGAAATTAAGCAATTTTATTGTCATGCTTTGACAACCTAAATCCAGAAACAGTAACAGAACTCGGTCATTTTTAAATGCAGAAAAACTCAACTCTGGCAACAAACAGTTGAATAGTAGTTTCATTTGTGAGTTTATACAAATAACATTTCTTTCTTCTGTCTAAAAAAGATTGACAGCTTTTATACCCTTGTCCATGATTTATTTTATAAAGATTGCTCTTCACTGTAATTGTGTTTGCATTTTTCCTTTATTGTATTAATACATTTAATGTTATTTAGTGTAATTTCAGTGATTTTCCAGAAAAAATATTCATTTTATGCATTAATTTGGAAAGTCCCTACATTTATTTAATTAATAATTTTAAACACGTTGCATTAAATGCCAGATAGCACTATTGTTACAGGTTCACTCTTTCCATTTAATATATAAATATCAATATATAAATTTTGGTTTTGTTAATAATGTTTTGGAATAAAGTATGGTTCCTCCAACTTTCTGTTATATTGATGTGGGTCACTAGTAGTAATATTAAATACAAAAGGACATTCATTGGGTCATGTGCAGAATTTACAAAGAAATATTATTTAAATTCAAATATACTTAAATTCAAATCTTCTTTTGTTGCCTGCAATATTTACTATAAGAGCTGCTTTCTTACGGACAACAAGACAACTTTGCCTCTAAGCAAATTATAACTGGTAATTATACTTTAAAGGGGATTGGCTAAAAGCCTGAATTATCCTAGAGCAGCAATCACTGTAGAATCCTCATAGTATAGGAAAGACAAGGGAAACCAAGCCATATCCCCATGATTATATCAGTAATTGTATTTTACTAGTCAGTATAGTTGTTTGACATTTAAACAGCTTTTCAATGTGTTAGTGAATTAATATGGGTCAGAAAATGTGGGGTGGAGCATGTGGAAAGTGGGTAGGAGTGAGGGGTGATGCAGAGCAGAAGAGGTTCCCATTCAGTTATAGAGGGGAGGGAGAAAGAATCAGAATTGGCCTGGGATTGGGGTAGGGGTAGATTTCCAGGGAGGCCTGGGCCCAAACTTTGGTAGTCTAGTGGTAGTAGGAGTTTGAGTAGGTGTGGGGTGGATTGGGGTTCAGAAATGATGGTGGTGGTGGGAGGGTATGGTGAGAATCCGTTTCAGATCAGATGGGCCTGAGATAGACCCAATCTGAAGTGTGGTCTGGGGTAGTGACGGGTGATCATGAAACAATTGCCAAGGTGGGTGAGGTGGCCAGTGAAAGTGGTGGGGGTTTAATTTTATACTTTGCATGGAGTTAGAACATGTTTTAATTGCTCTGACTTTTCCAGGCTAACTACTTAGGTACATAATTGGAAAATTCTGAGGTCTCTAACTCTAACACAGAGCTGGGAAACTTCTCACAGGGTTTCAGATGTTGGGCCATTTCCGCCAGAAGTTTCACCTTCCTGGGAAATTCCTGTGGGGCCAGCTATGTTGGAATCTCTGCATAGCCCTGACACACAACTTCAGCAAGAACTATCTTCCTAGCAGAAATTCTGGGCCAATCTCATTCAATGAGGCTCATTGTCATTGTCATTTGGAATTTAGAACAGTTAACAGATTATTGTTTTCAAAGAGGAGAGAGGGTTCAGTCACAATGTCTAAACATTGCCTGCATGCTATAAAACTGTGCGCTAAATTTACACTTATGCAAGATTTTTTATTGCATCCCCATCTCTTAAGCTAGCTGAGATTTTAAAATTCTCAACCTTGTTTTCAAATCCCTCCGTGCTCTCAAATCTCTAAGTGTCTCCAACCCTTTGCGATCTCTGCATTCCACCAATTCTAGCTTCTGGCACATTGCACATTTTCACCACTCCGCCTTGATAGAGTCTAGGCAGTGAAAGATCTGGCTAAGCTCTGGATGTCTTTCCCTAAACCTTGCCATTCTTCTCACATCCATACACTTAATTCTATGACTATGCTTTCGGTCAACTGCCTTTACAATATTACCACATGTGGCTGTGTATTAATTTTGTTCGATGATTATGCCTATGAATGTTTTATTTCCTGAAAGGTGTTATATTAATGCATTTTCCTGCTCAGATAGCATTAGTATATTTAGTTGTCCCTACAAAACCAAAAGATGTAATCAGATCTGGAAAATATCAGCAACTGGTGAAGGTATAGGAGACTACTTTTCCCAGGCCACAGATAAGAGTTAAATTTGCAGCCAATGTACACTTTTGGCATTGACAGCTTGACATTGAAGATCTTTTGCAGTAGAAACTGCAATTACAGTTTTAACCAACTGCCCATGCCTGTGACTGTGCATATGACAACTATTTCTTCATTGCTGCCTGATATCTGTGTAACCAAAACAGGTTCAAGACTTGACAGCCTCAGCACATCATGGAACCACTTTCATCTATTTGGTTCTCCATGTACAAGTGGAACTTATTGCTGGTATTGTACATTTAACAGAACAGCCTTCTGTCAAATAATTGGAGGCAACAGCTTTTGTAAAAATAGCATTAAAAATACTCCAGCACTTGTGCTGCCATCAAAATTGGAATACTTTATATAGTTGACCTATTGATTCATTTTGCTATCTTCTGGAAGGGACATTAAATACTGAATTTGCCTGGATTCCCACATTATTTTATTCAGCATTTTTTATGTTTTGAAACTAATGTCCTGAGATAAGCTATTTCAAAACACGATGTTAGGGGAGTGTTGTTTCATTTTGTGTTCAGTTTAAATATGGAAAACTAAAACTGTACTTCACCACAGGAGCTGCCATCCTGATATTGGAACACTTAAATACAATGGAACCAAATGTCAAGTGGAGACATGGAAGAGACATGTCCCCTGCTCATCAAAGAGCATGAAAGTTAACAAGAGAAACATGAAAAAAAGAATGAATTTCATAACAGCGCAACAGACAAAGCAGGACTCTAAGGGATGTCAAAGGAAAGTGGATGCTTAGATGATACACTGATTATTTTGTTATTAATTCTGTAAATAAGCAGAGTACAATACTATGTTTTAAAACTAATGTTATGAACAGAATTACTGTTATAAGCATCAGTAACAGGTTGTTAAATTACTTTGAAGATTTTGTATTCTAACGTTGATTTTAATACTAATTTTACAATAGAAAATACCCTTACATTTATCTTCTTTTCCAGTCACCTGTAAAATAATAAAAGTAGAAAATGAGTACATAATATACATCATTAATTACAGATAGTTAGAAGGTTCAATGGGTGGCTAGAATAACTTATTGAAAACAGTGACAGAACATGAATTCATGCATGCAATCCCCCCCATAATTCCTAGTTTCTTATTTCAGCCACACTACTTCTGAAAGTATTAAATGGAGGTCAAATAGTTCCTCAGAGGCAACACACAAAAATGTTGGGAGTGTGTCATCCTGGAATGTTTTCACACTTTTATCTATTGTGTCATGGCTATGTTCAGTGAACCAAGGACAGAATATTGTTAATATCACTGTTTTTTCAATATACTTTAATCTTTTAATGTATAGATATTACACCTCAGTCTGTATGTGAAACAAAAGGTGACAATGTAATAGCAACAACAGAACATAAACACATGTATCTTTTTCATAACATGTTTAAAGACCAAGTAATCAATGACAGTAAATCAATACTTATCAATAAAGTAATGTGCAAAAATTAATACAAGGCCAGGAAATGTACCATTTCGAATTATCTTGGATTTTAATAGTGCTTTCTGTAGTCTCCTAATTTTACAGCTACTTCTGTAGATAACAAATGAGATTGAGAATATAATGGGATACTGGAAATTAATTGAGAATTGTGAATCCAATATTTGCCTTTCCCTCCTCCTCGCCACCTCTTTTACTCTGTCCACCAATGAACATTCTTATTTGTCTTAAAACATCCCATGAAGAATCTATCTTGGGATACTTTATATTGTTCATCTGTTGTCGTTTCAAAATTTTCTAAGACTTTATTTCACAAAGGGTATTAATCACTAACATCCTCATCAACCTCCGATTGAAGTAACATTGCCTCAGAAGGATGGTCTATCAGAGATTAATAAGAGAGATGTGAGGAGGAAGTAATATTTTACTTAACTATTTTGATTATCAGAAATAATATTCCCTCACAAATTTTAATAGATGGAACAGATTAAATAAAAAGGACCAGTTGGAGAATATGGTTACTTGCATCCTACTTTGAACTGAGACTTCTCCGAAACTCATGCACTTGGAAATTCTCTAGAAGGTTCTCAAGATCTGCTGTGAATTCAGCAGAGGTTTGGCAGAGACAGAGTAAGTGGTTAAATGTTTAATTTCCCTTGAGTTTCCACGAAGGAGATTGGGAACCATTGTCAAAATTCTACTCTTTTATGGTAAAGAAGTTTGAATTCTTTAAAGAATAGTAACAAGGCAGAGTCGCAAACTTGACTGGAAACTTATCTGGTCATCACTGGGGTATTGGTGACATCAGAGAGATTTGTTGGCAGCTATGCCAGTAAGATTCCTGTCTTATGTGACTGGCCAAATTCGAAAGAAAACAGAAAATCTCAGTAAAAGAAATCTGCCCTGTCCATTCAGGTGCTAATGTGCTGTAGTTTTATTGGAGCACACATCGGCGATTGGCAATTTTGCCACATATTCCATGTCTTCTAGAAAATGTCTAAGTTATTTTCATGGCCTTGCCTCATGAACGTACTATGACAGTTTGAAGTTCTCTGTGGGAGGAAGGGAAAACAGGGTATCTATGGCATCAAGCAACATGGTTAAAATCAATTATAACTGAAGGACAATATAAAAGTGGTGGGCATCACAAGTGGGTGGGTAGAATTTTGAGAGGCTAACATGAACATTCATGCTCTGCTAGATCCCAAAGCATTAGTGTTCAAGATCTTCAATGTTTTCTGGGTGACCTCTAGCTGTCTGATTAAAGACTGTCGATTAGGTTGCTTTACTACTGACATACCAATTGGGTCATCGTGCCCCTATTGTACATATCTCAAAATTTCATTGGAAATTGGGAATTTACAGAAATTGCCTATTTATGAATTATAAATACACTCCTGTCCAAAACATGCAGGTTCCCTGTTCAATCATTCCCACAATATATGGTGGGGATCAGGAGAGGGACTGAGACTATACATTCAGCACTGCTATTTTCAGACAGTGCTACAAACCATTAAGATGGAACAAATTAAGCATTCTGCATTTCCCACTAAGGTGAGTCATTTAAACATGCAAATCCTATCACAGGAACAAATGAACAAGAATAAGACATTCAGCCCCTCAACCTGTTCTGCCATTTTAGATCATGGGCCTCATCACCATTTTCTGATTTTATCCCCATAACCCTTATATTTGTAACCAGAAATCTATAAACATCTGACTTAAAGTCCGCATTTCCACAGCCCACTGGGGTTAGAGAATTCCAAAGATTGACTACGATTAAAGAAGTTTCTCCTCATATATCCTACATGACTTGCCCTTATTCATAGTGCGTTCTCCACCAGCCAGAAGAAACATCTTTCCTTAATCTATCCCCTCTATTCATTTAAGAGGTCTGTAAGCTTACACTCATTTTTCTGAAGTCCAGATAACATAGTCGCCACAATCCAACTCATTGATACAGATTATAAATTACTGGGGCCCAAGCTTTGATTCTTTCAGTATCCTCCTAGTGGCAGGCTGCCAATCTGAGAATGTCCCATTACTCTCCTATTTTCTTTCTGCTAATCAAACTTCAATCCGTGCCAGCATATAATCCCCTATCTAATGTTCTCTAAGTTTGATCACTAGCCTCCTGTGTAAGTTTATTAATATCATTCTAAAAATCCAAAACACCATATCAACTGGCCTCCTCTCATCTATTCTATTAGTAACATTCTAACAGATTTGTCAAACATGACTGCAACTTTTGTACATTCATGTTGATTCTGCCATTATAGATCATTACTTTCTGAGCATCCGGTTATCATATATGAACAAGGAATAAGAGCATGTCACTCAGCCCTTCCAGCCTGCTCTGCCATATGGGAGGTTCTGATCTGATTTTAACTTGAACTCTACATTATTGCAAATCCTTGATAAACTTTCATCCCCTTGGTAATCAAGAATCCATCTTTGACTTCAAAATATTTCAAGATTCTGCATTCACTGCCTTTTCAGGTAGACTTTTTTCTTAGTATCAATACATTTTAACTGATTTTTTAAAACTATCTGGAGAAAGTTTTCCTATCTATCTTTAGCTAATTTTCTCTCATAGGCAAACTCTACCTTCTTAAGCTGTCAATATTGTTTGCCTTTTTAAATGTTCTAATCTGCAATCTATCTTTGCACAATATGTCTTTGAGTTTGATCTGATTTTTGATCTTTTTCAGTTAACCATGGATGAGTCCATCCTTTGAATTTTTTCTTATTTGTTTGAATATACCCATCTTGCACTTTCTGAAATATTCTCTTACGTACTTGCTACTGCATCTCTATTGACTTACTCCTTAACTTAAATTATCAGCTCACTTTTGCTGAGCTCTGCTTTTGTGCCCTGATAGTTGCTCTTGATTAAATTCAAAATAATAGTCTTGGACCCGCACTTAAGTTCCTTGTAAAGTTTAATCATGTTATGATCACTGCTACCCAAAGTTGCTTTCACTGTATCTCAAAACCAGGTCGAGTATAGCCTGCTCTCTGGTTGGTGCCATAGCACACTGGTCTAAGAAACTGTCCCAAAAGCATTCAATGAATTCCTGATCTCAACTAATTTTTCTCCATTTGATTCTTCCAATCTATATGTAGGTTAAACTCCCCTATGACAATCACATTCTAATAGATTTTAATACTTGTTCCTACTATTGACATTAGGCTAATAAAGGCCTTCAGTTCCCTGTTTTCTCTCTTTCTTTCTTAAATAGTGGAGTTACATTTGGATCCTCAAAATCTAAAGGCACAGTTTCTGAATTAATAGAACTTTTACTGATGACTACCAATAAGTCTGCCACCACTGTATTTCTTTTCTTTTAAGAGTGTGGAATGTAGATCATCCGGTCCATGGGATTTGTCAATCTTCAGTCACATTAATTCCTTCGATGCTACTTTTTTTAAAATTAGAGTAACTTCTTACATTTTCTCACATTCTCACTTTTAGGGGAATCTTTTAGGGGAAATTGCTTTTAACTTCTTCCCTGAAGACAGGCACAAAGTACTATTTAGCTTGTCTGCCATTCTCCTATTTCCCTTGAACTCCTTTCTACCTAGTTTATTTGTACTAATGTGGGCCATAACTTGTGGCTGTACAGCATTCCAAGAAGACTGTCCTCCAGCCAGTCATATGACTGTTCCTGGAACCAGGAAGCAACAAACCATACTGCCACAGCTTTGTTGGGAATGCAGAAGAGCAGGTGCTTTTCAACCTGATCCCAATCTTCCATGATTGTTAAATAACATGTGATAAAGGTTAATGCTTTGTAAAAGAGAGTGAGGATAAAACTAGAGAAAAACTCCTTTATCTCCCTTATAAAGAGATCCGAAGTTGTGCATCTAGCAGTGGTTCCTAAATGAGAACCTCTCCTTCTTAGAATCTACATTGTCTGTGATATCTGTCAACCTCCTAAATCAGGTAGAAGCCTGGAAAGTGTCAATTGTGGTCGCTGTGATATACAAATTGCTGACCCACTCCATCCAGTTGGATCATCGTTTACAATCATGGGTGGGCTAACATCAGGTTGGTGGTATTTTAGTCACTTAATTTCTGTAAAAATCACTATATTTCAGGAATTAAAGATTATTGATCCCTGCTTCTCTTCTTCAGCTATGCTTTTATCAGACCAAGGCTCAATTTCTACCATGGTCTCCTTACTAGCTACAGTTTCTGCTTTTAAACTTTATGCGGAATGCCATCACATACATTCAACCTTGCTTACACCAATCATGGTTATAACATATAAGAGTCTCATGCTTGCCTTCAAATTCTCTCAATGTTCTTGCTTTACTATTTTTGCCAGCTGTAAAAATCAGAGTGCATCAACTCCGTCCACATTCAAATATGAGAAATTGCCAATTTTCCTGGCATATTTTGCCATCAGTTTGCATTTATATCACTTATAACCCCTTCTTCAATAACTTCATTTTTTCACCTAACACAAATTGTAAAAGTTTCTGATTAATCCTTCTCTTCAGCAATGCTTTTGATCCTCAATCTGTCCTTCTCATCTCTTGTTCAGTGTCCAGACTTTGCTCATCACCTTGTAGTGTTCGGTTTGTGAAAAATACTGCAGAACAATATGCTGTTGCTTTAAATACTCATAAAAATAACAGACCTATCACTTTAAAACCGAACAAAAAGGGCTGCCTGATTCTCAACATATCAATCCAATCGCTGAATTATACAGATCAGGAAAACATATGGCTGGTTCCTTTGTTGCATGAAATTAGTTTCAAAATGTGGTCTCCCAAATTGCAAAAGAAATGAGGAGTAATGTTTTCTGTCAGGGTTTGGATAAGTTATGGAATTCTCTAGCCCTGAGAACAGCAGAGACCAGATCAGTGAATATCGTCAAGGTTGAAAGAAATACGTTTGATATGCAAGGAAGTGAAAATTTATGGGGAATTCATAAAAGTAGAGTTAAGGTCATTTTCAGATCAACCTTTCATATCTTAGTGAATAACAGAAGAGGCTCTTGTTCCTTTTTTAAAATTTAGGCATTTACCACCAATCGCAACAGGACAGGCACCATAAAGACTTCAAGTTCCGATTTAGTTATTATTTAGCAAGGTTTCCAGATCTTGGCTGCTAATCATTGACTTGCCACAAAGACATAAATAGATAATAGCAAAGGACAGGATTAGACCTGGTTCTGATATGGTTAAGTAACTTGCAGGCAGATTTATAATGGTTACAACTGGATGACAGCCAAATGATCGAAATGGTGAAGGGTGACTGATCCCTTTCAGATTACATCCCAAGAGTAAGTCAATTACTTTAGAACAGATGGAGAGGAAAGGAAACCATTTAATAAGTTGATGAACAAAAGGTCTGCTTTTGTTGCAATAGGTGAAGTGATGGCAGCTTCAATTTGTGCAAAGCGTTGTTACAATTCTCATGGGAATCTGAGTCCATTATTTCTTTTAAGCTCAGATTTAAACTTCTTCATTAAAGGCAAGAAAAAAACTGATGCTGGGAATCAATGGACAATTAACAGGAGATAATACTACTGCTGGAATGACTAATCTTTGGAAACAGCAAATTTTCGCTTTGGAATCAGTTCCAGGCCTTGTTGGAGTGTTAGTAATGATATAATTAGGCAGCAATGATTTACTAGTGTTAGAATTACCTCTTCCTCTTGCTCCTGATCTGAATCTGACTCCTTTCCATCCAAAGTTGGCAATAGAAAGAAAAAGGACAAGCAAAGCATGGAATAATCAGAGAAGGATGAGTTAAAATGAGAAATAAAGAGAGCATCAAGAAATCACAGCTCATCAGAATCACAAATTATTCCAGAGAAGTTGTATGCAATACATAACCAGGCAGCTTCAGTGTGAAGTTCACAGAGGAAAGACTGGATCCATCCTGCATTGATAAGACTCTTTGTTTGTTAGCAATGCAGTGTACAACATAACATGCAAGGTCTTTAGTTTTAATGCGTTGTTTAGTAATTGCTTGACGTGTTCGGAGTAATGAGAAAGGAAATAAAAATAAGATTTACTTGACAGGTGAGCAAAAAGTGTTAGCAATAGATTACAGAAAAAGGAGAATTTTAAATTGGCAGTTTAGATTTCCTGAATACCATACTATATGCAGTTCCTTTATAGGTGCAAGTGGTACTTTTAAATATTTGCACATGATCAAGACATATTTCTACTCATTGATGAACACAATGGAGGAATAGTGCAATGCCTGACAAAAGAAGCTTAAATATTACCACAGCTAATCTGTCACCACCTACATGCTGTCAAATATACTATTTAAAAAGCATTTCAGGAGCTGTAAAATGTTAGGATTACTGTACAACAAGTCACTCTACATCTATATTTCGGCCAGGCAGTTAGTTGTCATTTTCTGCTCCATTTATTTCAGTAAGTGCTACCTGCATAGACTAACAATTTTTCCCTTTAGACTAAAACTCCATTATTATCTTTCACCACTGGTGGGAGGTCCAATTTCAAGAGTCAAAATGTCAAGCTGTCAGCTTGTTTTTCCTGCTGTTCTGATCACATGTATTTGTGGCTGAGAAAATGTGGGGTAAAGAGAGAACTCTAAGAGGAATGGAAATTGAGCGAGTAAGGAAACCTCGTTGGCTTGTGATATGGAGCATGCTGACATAATGGCTGTACCTAATATCTGCTGGAATCAGAATGTGGCTATCGAACCCGGGTCCCTGCTGCTGTGAGACAGCAGTGCTAACCACTCAGCAACCGTGCCATCTTTATGGTGAAATAATTCCCTGGGCTATTCATGGCAGCAGATTTTAGAAGCAAAGTCACCTGTCATTACTTATAGCAAACGTCTCAAATTCTCCCAAACACTCAAACTCATTAAAGACTCTATCCTCAATCTCTTCTCCCTTATATCTACAGCAGGGCCACCCATTCATTGCACTCGAACTGTAGCATTTAGAGAAAGCTGTGCTTCTGCCAACAGAGCTGTAGGAAGGGCACTCACTACACATGCAGGTGCAAACCTTGTGTCCGAGATCTGCAGCACAGAAAAAGGCCCTTCAGCCCATCATGACCAGCCAGAAACAACCACCTAATTATTCTATTCCCAGAAACATTAAAAGGTCTACACCCAGCATGAGACTCAAACATACAGCCCAGAGAACAATATCTGATAAACTACTGACTAAGTTAGCTGTTATGTCTGTGTTGACCACCAGAAAATTTGCAATTACAATGTGAAAGTGTGGGAGAACATCATATCTGTTCACTCTCAAAAACTGCAGTTCTGTTGACATTAAACAACCAATCCATCCATATTCTCCACTTTTTAAAATGTCTACATGTGTAGAGCATGTTGAAAGAGTAGCTATTGTGAAGTTTAGCTGCAGGGGCTCAGATGTATCCTGCGCACACAGAGGCCAGAAACCGAAGCAGTGAGGGAGCTGAGAACCAAGCAACAAGATCGGCGACATAGGGAGTAGAAAACAGGGTGGTGTAGGGAACAGGGTAGTAGGAAGAGTGGAGAATGAGGCCTCAGCGCTGCTTTGTGGCAGAATGAGTGGGTTTCAATGCATTTCAGGTCCTCCTTGAGAAAGTTGCAGCTGCAGGAGCATCTGTAAACCTTTCCTAGCTTTAAGACATATCTGGGCGAGCCAATCATCTCAACCTTGAGTCATTAGCAAAAAACCACAGGTCTTTGCGGTGGTTCAAAATCAATTGCACCGAGACTGCATACATGGCAATATTGTGGATGGGCTTCCTCCTAAGGATTAAAAGGATAGATGATTTTTAAGAAAAATGTGTCATAGAGCATACCAGCATGTGTCATAGAGACTGTTACCCCTCATGAGAGCAGCAGAAAGCAACATTCACACAGTTTCCTCAGGAGCCTACAACTTAGTAGGCTATTGTGAAACCAGCCCATCCTTTGTTCAACCCAGGACTTGGGCCACTTGCATTAAAAAAAGCTTATAATGCTTTGCAGTAGCCATCAAGACTTGAAAATCCCAATCCTCGGGTAGTAAATGCAAATTTTAAAGTAGACGAACGAGAAATGTGCATGGTCAGAAATTGAATGCATGGTCATGAACCTAAGCAATCCTGACAGACTGATCAATCAATACAATATTTCACAAAAGAACAATATGGTGTTTTGTATTTGCATGACAGTGCTAACCTGAAGTTGATACTCATATTTAGGATACAATAGCGAGCTGGAAACAACAAAGGGTTTGATTAGGCCTTGAATAGGCAGATCAGCTGAGATTCCCAAATATTATTGCTCTAGTCACCTGTTAATTTATGTGAACAAGTCTGTTCTTCATGTTATAGCAGTAGTTTTCACCACACTTGGTCTTCAACATCAGTGATACCATTATCCAATTCTTTGCCGCCCTCTAGGGTCTTACCTACCATCTTTCACTCAGCAAAGTTCTGAAGTTTATAACTTGCTCACCACAATTTACAAGATTGTGCTCGCACATACTGCAAAACATTCCCTGAACCTAATCCAGGTACTGGAATCTTCCCTGAACATCCTTTTTCAGCATTGCTTACTTCTTCCTATTGCCTTTACAATTGTTTCATTATACGCTGAGCCAATCGTCCTTTTGAGAAATGAACCATGGGAAAATAGGAATCCCTTGTCACCCAATAGCCATCCTGAAAGCTGAGACACTGGACTGATGGAAGTATAAAAACATTATGCTAGCCCCAAAGACGTCACTGAGTCATTTGCAATTAACTGTGATCTTGCATGTAAGGTGGGTTTTGGGAGCAGAGGCATATACAGTACGCATGAAAGTTTACACTTCATTCAAGTGGTGCATAGCAGAGCCCCAGTAATCTTAGTGAATCTAACAGTTCTGTAAAGCTTTTACAAAGTTTCCCTTCTGAAACACAGCCAACTGAGCGAGAACACCTAAGAAATGTCTCAGAAAATGCACAAGTCTATAGATCATGCTGAATGGTTACAGTTCGGCTATTCTGTGCCTCCTATGGTGGTCCCCGATCAATCAGATATCCCTTGAAGCATTTTGGTACTCCTCTCTTCGTTCACTAGTTAGGTTGTGGAAATGTGGTTGTGGTTGCTTAGTGTTCAGTGAGAAGCTCAATAATTCTCTTAAAAGTGGATGCTTTCCAAAGCAATTGTAGAATGAATGGGAGCCTTTATGAATAGAACAGTGAGTTTGTGCTTCCAATTTATATAGTAAGCCCCAAGATAGGACTAAATGTTTCCAAAAACAATTGCTAATGAATAGTGCCTCCTTATGACAAATAATAAAGCCTAGGATCTTAATAAAAGTCAAAGGAGCCTTTCTTATTACTATAGAATACTACAAAATAACTACTATACGGAACTTGCTACCACATGGATAGCTGGGGCAAATTGTATAGACGCCTTTAAAGAGTGTCTTGATATAAATGCGAAGGAGAAAGGGGTGACAGGGTCAATGTTGATAGGGGCAAATGAAGTCAGATGGAAGGAGGTTTGTGCTGAGTATTAACACTGACAAGACAAATTGGAATGAATTGTCCTGTTTTGTGCTATGCATTCAGTGCAATCATGCACTTCTGCTGTGACAAACAATTCTAGAAAAAAAATAATAAAAATAACACCCAAACTTTGCAGAACGCCCTTCTGCAAAGGCAAAAATATTAGGGCATTCCTGCATGAATGCCTCAACATGCATCAGGCTTATCAAAATATTCCACTTTCACAAAGGGGTGAATGCTAGCTGACACATTCGCAAAAAAAAAAATTTTTTCAGAGTAAATATTAAGCACCTCTGTTGTGGCCTGATCAAAATTCAAGACTTAGTATTGATTTAGCAATAAAAGATTTAGCATGTCACAAATAAGCTTCACTTTCAGGTCTCTTGGCAGATACAATCTAAATGGTTTGAAAATGATTGGCAATAGGCTACAAACTCATTTCATTGCGGCTAAGGTGATGCTTCCCCTAAGTCTGTCATTGGATGGCTTGAGCAACCCAAGAGAAGGTGCGGTTCCATTTAAATACTAATTGGCAACCAAAGAAGAATTAGAACCCAGGTACATATTGTTCAATACTAGTCCAAATGTTTAGTGCTTCATCATTTGTGGCTTAGACAAAATTGGGAGTTTAGCTGCAATATAAGACAATTATGATAGTTCTGTTAAATATAGAAAAAAAGACAGCCATGCTTTACCTTACTGTAAAGGGGTAGAGTAATATTTAGGTTGCAGATTGCATGTTGGACCAGACCTCTTGTCGATTTTGGCTCTTTTATGAAGGATAATCGTCCACAAGGTTCCTGGGTTGTATCTCTAACCTGTTGTGACACATTTCAGAATTTGATTTGGTTCATACAACTAATGTTGAAATACATCAAAATCTGTTTGGCAAACTGACAGGCCTACATGCATCCATTTAAGCTCATCCCACTGAAATGGATCAATGCATCCTTTGTTCACAGTTCATCATGCAAAGAAAAAGGATGCAGTCTTTTTCTTTCTAAACTAAAGCAAAATCAGTGTCAAACACCCTTTTTAATGAGTCCTGTGCCATGAAGTAGGCCATTGCAACAGTAATAGTGCATTCAATACTCTACAGATTTGACAATAATACACTAGCATATTCTCATGTTTAGCACGAATGAAAATGCAATGTTTACTATTAAAAGTCATGAATTATGTTTTATTTACATATAACACAAATGGTTTTACACAAGAATGTTCTAATTGGTGAGATATGCATTTCAAGATCATTTGGGCAGCAGGTTCAGCTTCCATATTTATTCAGAGATATCGAAGTTCGCAATTCAAGCTGGATATATAAAAACCACAGGACATAAACCAGCATGGAAGAAATATTTATTCACACCCCTAACCTGTTTTGACATTGCAAATGCACAGCACAGAGGACCACATTCCACTAAAAGCCCCCCGCCATCATCTGGAAAATTTAATCACAGGAGTAATCAAACAGAAATGTGCCTTGTGTGTAAAACTGTCAGAATCTTTGAGGAACTAGTCTTTGAATCATAAGCTGTTTCTCTCCCATGTTTGCTCTGTATAAACACACATTTTGTGTAAGTTTGAGAGTTTCCTAAAGCAGTTTCCCCATCACATTACCAATAGTAGTGGGATATTTACTGAGAGTGATGCTGACAAAAATCGCAGGTTAAGAATTTTCATCAATTGGAAGATTCAGGGTAATAACCATTAATGTTTGGTCTTGAATGGATACAGCACCACCAAAAACAGAATACTTGGAATTGATGAGATGTATTATTAATTCTTATGCTTCTTATTCTGTTAATAGGAACTGGGTAGATATATCACAACCAGTAAGATATTCCCCTTTAATGCAATTGCTAATCCAACCACATTTCCAGAGAGTGGACAATCTGATTATCACTTACTCACATGTCTCCCCTCCAGGAACTAGTATAAATGTCCAACACCACTAGAATACCTCCATCATGCAAACAAGACTAACGGAACAATTTGATGGAATTCTGTTATTTGTTAAACTCAAAATAATTTTCATTATCATTACATGAAGAAATTATTTCATTTTGACCAAATGACAATGCAGACTGAATTTTAGGTGCCATGTCTGGATGGGCCAATAATTAGATAGACCTGTAAATTTGAGTGTTGTGCCCTCAGTGATATGCTTGCTCACTGAATCATATTTTTATGAATGGTGGGGCATGTTTCAGGTGATTCACCAAAGATCCAATTGAGGCTTTTAACTGCTAATTCATTAGGGCTTTTAAGCAAAGGTGTGGGGAGTCTCTGCTAATCCTCCTCCTCTCTCTTTTCGCTTAATCCACCCTTCACCACGACCCTTTCCAATGTGCTTCTCTCAGCACCCTCCCCAAGTTCTCCACACCATCATCAATTCTGGTCCCAGTGACATTCTAGCCATACCTGAATGTCTGGGTCCATTGCTGAATATAACATCCAGCACTATCTGCTCCTTCTGCCACTGTCAACGTGCAAAGCTGTTGGCTCTGACTGACCAGCAACTCCATGAGTTGGTATATCCTGCTGAAGGGGGATGGAATTCCCACCTCATACTTACAAATGGATTATTGCATAAACATATGGTGAGCGGCAGCTAGTAGGGGTGAGCTTGCCCCATCCCTTTCACTATTTACAGTGGACTGCAACAAGCCCACCTTCAGTGTATAATCCAGCCACAGAATTGAACATTCGAATGCTGTGCAACAAGTAGCTGATGAACTGGAATCAATGGTGTTTTATGGTGCTGTCGATTTTTAAATTTACAACCTTCCACAAATATGCTGAAAATGTTCATACTTCACAAACCAATGTCAGTCTAGTTCACCAGAATTTTCTTTAAGCTTAACTTTTGAATAACAGATTAATTTGTTTGGAAAATGATGATGATTATGTGTTCAATCACTGGTGAATAATTTACACAATTTTAGAGACTATGAGGTCCGAGACGTCTTTTCCAGCGACTGAAATGTTATCTAATTTCAACTGAGTATTTTTCAGTAGGTTACATAAGGGGAAAAAAAATCTGTGAAGGATCCAGGTTAAGATAACATCCAAAGACTTGTGCAGCAATTGTTGCATGGTTAGTAATCTAATGATTCTGTGGTTAAATATATTTCTAATGTTCAATCTCTGGGCTTGAACACATGAAATGGTAACTTTAGAAAAATACTGGAAGGGTAAATGACTTCCAACTATGACCCAGAAGGATTCACAGCAGTTTTGAAACTTGAGGGCAGATTGAGGGGTATGTAAGGAATAAAACAGATAAATGTGAAGTCTACATATATTTACCATCTGCTGGTGCAAATAAGGTAATTTACTGTACCTTAACAAACAGTGCAAGTCTATTTTCTTTGAAAGCATAGAAACTGAAAAGATGATGTTGTCCACTCTTTGTGAGAGGCACAAGGTTGCCAAAACAGTCAGCATAAATGGGCTTGCCCTCCAATACCTACAAAAAGAGAGATTTAGGCACAAATATTAATGCCATTAGTATATTTTTTCTGATTCATCCAGTCTCTATGATTTTAATTACTGTGAGGAAGGAAAAGGAAGAGTGGAGGGAGTTAGGAAGAAAGGAGAGGGCTGATAGAGGAGAATGGTGCCAGGAACGATCACAGTGAATCTGAAATACTAAATGTTAATTTAAATTTAACAAGAGCTTTGAATGAATTTTGAAAAATAATGTACTTTAGCTTGGAGTCAGACCAAGCCTTCATATGAACATACTACTGTTTAAATTATATTTTAAACAGATGTGATTCTCATTATAGTCAGAACAAATATAAAATTGAATCAAAGAACTAGTTATACAAAATTTGAACATTACTGAGAAAAAGACTTCTTCTAAGCTTCTCATCCTGCATTCATCAAGAAAATTCTCAACACACCAATGTTAAGGGAAAACAACATTTATACAATATGAGAAGGCGGTGCTGGTTAACTGGCAAATGGATCTTTATTGGTACAGGGCATTGCCATGGGGAATACATCAGTTAGACAATGACAAACAATGAACTGTCAAGCTTTGTTTCTAATTTAATAGGTGGACTCTAATTAGTTACGGTATCTCCCTGAGAAATGGTCGGCACCTTGCTTGTTTTATTCAGTTTAGATTAGATTCCCTCGTGTGGAAACAGACCCTTCAGCCCAACAAGTCCACACTGACCCTCTGAAGAGTAACCCAGCCAGACCCATTCCCTCTGACTAATGCACCAACACAATGGGCAATTTAGCATGGCCAATTCACCTGATCTGCACATTTTTGGACTGTGGGAGGAAACCGCAGCACCCATGCAGACACCGGCAGAATGTGCAAACTCCACACAGACAATCGCCAGAGGCTGGAATTGAACCTGGGTCCCTGGCATTGTGAGGTAGCAGTGCTAACCACCAAGCCACCATGCTCCCCATGATTTAAACAGCGAGTAGATCTCTGAGAAGAAAAGAGCCCTGTGTGTTCATGTATGTAGCATCAAGTAGGCGCACATGTGTCATACTATGAGCCCAACTGGCAATCCTAAATTGTTCTTCATGATTTTTCACACAATCTGGATTATTTAGCAAATGTTGTCTAATTACAGAATCACATCTAATGTTTAGCACAGTGTTTGAAGTTTTGCAACCACAAGATGCTTGGGTAATGTCCATACCTTGCTTATTACAAAGAGGTGAAAGCATATGCCATTTGATACAATCCACCAGTCTTTGGGATGTACAGCCTATATTGTTGTATTCATACTGACACCGAAATTTATATACCGTATTACTCATTTGTGTGACAGATGGAACATCATCATTACTTGACAACAGCATCCTGTTAACGGCAAACATTTTTGCTACTTCAGTAGCAGCATGAAACAACTAGCTTCACTTGTTGTTTGAGCCTTTGGAAGTCCTTCTCAGAGGTAGATTAGGCACGTTCCAAGATCAAAAGTGATGTCCTCTGGCCTTTTCATTAGTTTCTTAATGTACAGTGAGAAATAGTCAAAGGAGCCCTTATTCCACAGATTGGTTTGAATGCACCTTATTTCAGCATAAAGCTTGTTTGGAACAACTGGCTTGGGCCCTCTTTACAAGGTTATCAATAGACTTAATTTTACGCAGCATAAAATGTGGGAATCCCCATGTAATTTCCTCTGTATGCCAAAGCACTGTCTAGTCATTAAACTCATTCATTAAAAGCAAAACATGGCAGTTTCTAGAAATATGAAAGGAAACCCAAAAAACCAGTAGCAGGAGAAACTCAATGGGTTGAGCAGAGTCTGTGGAGAAAGAAACAGAGTTAATGTTTCAAATCCGATATGATCCTTCCACATGAATTCATTCATTCATTTATTCTCGTACCTCTACATCCCTGCTCCTTGCAACCTCCGTGAAATTTTCCTGCTGTTCCAATGTCTTGTCCACCTTGTCATCCGTCATACAAAAACATCTCAATCGTGCCTCGATTGGATCAAGTGATTTGGCAAAAACTACAAATTTGGCCATGTATGGTACACAGATAATTTCTCTGTACACTTGAGTGGCAAAGTTGACAGATTCTTGGATCTGCCGGCAATCTATGAGCCAGAACCTGCAACAAGCAAAACAAGAAACATTTTATTCAGTCTCAGCCAGACACCTGCTATTTATTGGATTGGAGTACTGAATTGTTCAGGGTTGAATACATTAAGTTTTATGTAACAAAATCCCATTTTAAGTTTTTCATTGACCTATCCTCAACAGGTTTCTTGAGATAAAATCTCAATTTGCACAGTTTAAAGAAATATTTCCTGACATTACCTGAGCTTTAATTTTAAACTTAGAGCTTTGGTTTGGGTTGGCCACCAAAGGAAGTACATTTTCTCAGCCAAATGTGTTATTGCAAGGTTTGTAGCTCAGGTTGAGGTTTAGGGTGTAGGTTTGCTCGCTGAGCTGTAGGTTTGATATCCAGAGGTTTCATTACCTGGCTAGGTAACATCATCAGTGGTGACTGTTGTCTCCTGCTTTCTATTTATATGTTTGGCCTGGATGGGGTTTCTGGTGATGTCATTTCCTGTTCATTTTCTGAGGGGTTGATAGATGGTATCTAGATCTATGTGTTTGTTTATGGCGTTGTGGTTGGAGTGCCAGGCCTCTAGGTATTCTCTGGCATGTCTTTGCTGGCATGATTTCGACCGGGACAACACATCTATCCTAGGACAGGCTAAGCAAAGACATGCCAGAGAATTCCTAGAGGCCTGACACTCCAACCACAACGCCATAAACAAACATAGATCTAGATACCATCTATCAACCCATCAGAAAACGAACAGGAAATGACATCACCACAAACCCCAGGAACCCCATCCAGGACAAACCATATAAATAGAAAGCAGGAGACAACAGCTTCGCTTCACTTGGAGGTTGCCACTGATGATGTTACCTAGCCAGGTAATGAAACGTCTGGATATCAAGCCGACAGCTCAGTGAGCAAACCTACACCCTAAATGTATTAATGATCATACAGATCTTAATTATTTTATCTCTTTAATCTTTTCTACGGAATGGAAAATAGGCCTAATCTATGCAAACTGTCTTCAACATTTGATCTTTTGGTCCTATTGCGATTGATAACTCCAAATTGCACCTTCCTTCAACACCCATAACTCTTTCCTGAGGTGTCCTTCCTAGGACATGCTTCCTAGAACTGACTGTAGTATTCCAGATATAATCTGACAAGAGCTTTAAGGAACTGCAAAATAAATATCACCTCTTTGCACTCTGACCCCTTTGATATAAGAATATTAGTCAATCAGCTTTTTCATTTTTTTTACATTTCTATTAAACTTCTGGCAATTTCTGCAGAAAATCTTCTAAATCTCTCTGTTCACCCGTAGTTCTCACTATCTCACCATTTAGAAAGTACCTAGTTTTTCCTTGCTACAGTCCAAAGTTGATGACCACATATTTCTCACACTGAACACTATTTACCATAGGTCAGCCACTGACTTAACTCTTTGCAATTCTCTGCTTCCAAATGTGGTGTTTTGTATGCCAGTTAACTTGGTGGCATTGCAGTTTTGTTCTGCAGGCTTATGTACCTTGATTTAATGTACCATGGGTACATTGATTTAAAACTCTCCAAAATCTTTACCTGGCTGACACATTTGTCGTGAAGGAAACACACTCATTGACAAATGATAAAGGCGTAGTTCCAGTTATATCTTCCCATTGGGCTGGCGTTGTTCCACCTGGGAAGCAAGACAAAGCCAGCAAGTATTATTCAAAAGTTGTAAAATATTTTGTTTCAAGAGACTCCCGGAGAGAGTACATTTGCCTCACAGTGTATCTGCATGTTGTTAAATTGGAGAAAGAGGAACAAACAACTTGTAATATAAATGGGCCCACACTAAAAGTTAGATTTCAGAAAGCCTTAATTTAAGGGACATCAGTGGTGTTTCTCAAACTGTTTTTTAACTTGATCTATAATGAGAATTAATAGCACTTTTGTGTTAAATGTTTGAAAAGTTTTGAGTACATGGGCTAGACGTTACGCTTTCCAGTGTTGGTTTGAAAACAGGGGCATGTAATACCCAGCTCTCACACCAGCTACCTGCCCCTGCCTGAGATTTACAGGCAGACTCTCTGTAGCTTGCCCACCATTAGGTCTACTGAAGTCCTTAAGTGGCCAATTAAGTAACTTTGGCACCTCATCCTGCCGTCCCTGGCATTTTCATTTGAACCCTTCTAGTCCCTCGGCAAGGAGGATTCAAATGGGTGATTGACACTATCTTCCTCAAGAAACCGTGTAATATCAACAAGTGCTCAGAGTCAGAGCATGGTCTTCATCAGGGATCCATCACCTTCAGATGGAATCAGATCAAAAGAGATTCCCAAAAGTTCAGCAGAGTGCAGGATGCTGCCTTCACAGTTTTAATGAGACCACACACTCTGTGCCAGCTGCCTGCTCTTCCTCAGGTATCAGTGAACTATCTGTAATTGTCATGGGTGAGTACTTTGTCTAAATAGCCAGTATATCATAACTAAAGTGTGACCTCCTCACACCTAAAGTGTGCAAACTATTGAATATGCAATAGGTCAACTGCTTAACTTAAGGATACTGTGGTCATGTATGCCTGAAAATCTAACACTGTTTACCCCAGACCCCTACCACCAGTGAGAGCTTATATGTCAAGTGGCCAGCCTGCACTTGGGTTAATTGAATGCCTTCAAGTGGACATTCAGTTACCACTCAATGGCCTGATTCAACACTATTTTCAAGTTTCTATCCAAAAGGAAAGGCAGAGGTTTGAGCTTTCTGGGCTGAGGCTGCTGGCAGGCAAAGAAAGGGGATAGCTCTTTTGGGACCCAGTGTCCATTGGGAATGTTCCGTGTCCACTGGGGAGAAATCTGTCACCCCACATTACACACCCAAGGATATGTACTTGAGGTGCCTTAACCTACAAGGCTATAGAGGCTGGGGTTTGTGACTAGCCTTGATGTGTCCTTTTTGGTTGGAATGGATATAATGGCTGACATGCCTTTTCCTTTGGTGAAAGCCATTCCATGTCTCTCAGAGAATAACCAGGAATCAACAAGGTTGGACCCAGATAAAGGGACTGCAAAAAAGATGCTGTGGTCAAATATATTCATTTATAATCAAAGTATCCCATTAATTCATTGAATAAGGGCTTTTCTGGCTAACTCAGCATTTGTTGCTCACCCCCTAATTGCCCTTGAGAATCCATGGAGAATTGCAGGTCGGAATAAGTAATAGATGATCGCCCAGCCAGTGAATGAATAAAGAGAAACAAATGATAATGCATCACAGCCATGATCACAAACTGTGCAATTTGATACAATAGGAGGAAAGATTCTGCCAGGATGCTGTGAAGTCAAAGTAATCAAGCAAAGCCTTATTTTTTAAATTCTCACTACCAGCTTAAGACTATTTTCCTTTATAGTTGTGCATGGCAATTTAATAAGCTACAGATAATTATTCTAAAATCTCATGGTAATATTTACCCTTCATGAGAATTTACACCTACTACATCAGTTTGTGACTTTCACACTGTTGGTAAAATCCTTTTAACAGCCAAAGTGTGATCTGTTTGAAGACAGCACCCCCTCCACTCCATTCCACCTCACAACATTTTGAGCTGTCAGAAATGGAGGTGTGAATTCTGAGAGCAATTCCTGCTCATCATTTTTAGCAGTTGACTTACAAATCTGCACATATCAAGCCCTGGGGTTCCAACTGCTGAAAGACCATAAGATGTAGGAGCAGAAGTAGACAATTCAGTCAATCAAATTTGCTCCCCCATTCAATGAGATGCAGGCTGATCAAATTCACTTTCCTATCTTATCCCTGTACCACTAGACTCCCTTAAAACTGTCTGCGTCAGCCTTGAATTTGTTTAGTGACCTAGTCTCAACAGTCTTCTGGGGTAAAGAATTCCACAGATTCACTACCCTCAGAAAAGAAATCTCCCCCTCCCTCCTCCCCCCCCCCCCAGCTTGGTCTTAAATGTGTGGCCCCTTATTAATGAGGCATCAGCAGTTCTTAAATATGAAAACGGCATCTTAGGTGTTAAAAATAGTCAATGAAATGTTGATGTACAGGTATCGAGAGCAGGATAAATTCATAAACATCGGCCCGAATGTGTGGCATGGCAGAGAACCTCTCTTTTTGGGTTGCCCAGCCATTTTCCAATTGAGCCTGCACACACAGACCAGAAACGGGAAGTACAGATTGTTATTTTTAAAACCAGGTTTGTAGAGCCCATGAACCTTTTTGTTTTCATGTGCCTGAACTAGGAAAGTAAATTGAGGCCTTTGACCATCATGGTTAGTGGACAAATCTTGGATTCTATTACATAAGATAAAATGCATGGATTTTAGGCGATGATGATCTGAATAAATTTTCTGAAGGTGTTCAGTAAGGTGTCACACAGATGAGAAAATTGAAAGCATGTGCCACAAGAGAAATTTCAATGATATGTAAAAGTTGGATGATGGACAGGGATGGAAAATAATTAGGTAAATATGTATGAGCACGTGGAAAAGTTCTGGAAATGGTGTATCCCAGTGGTTACATTGCAGTCATTTCAACGCAATGAAAATCGGCCAGACTGTCAGGCTGATGGCAGACTCCACGAGATTAGTATCTGGCAGTAGTTTTTGTGTCACCATTTATAAACATGTATTGGTTTCTTACCTGTTATACTGCAAAGTAACCTGAGAGTTGGAGTGTCTCCACCGTAGCCATTCATTAGCCCTTCAGCAGAGTATTTTGGAATAGGAATTGTCATCGTTATTGGTTTATGGAATTTCCTTCTCCGAGGCTCCAGGGTGACTATTGGACTAAAGGTTGCCTTGTTACCAAGAATTTTCTTGACTAGCTCAACATGCATGGGCTGGGCCTGCACATTAATAAAGGAAAACAGTAAAAAATATTTTTAGCTAAGAGTATTTGTAAAACAGTGAACTAATATTCCTTTTTAAACATGCTGATGACTGGCCCCAGGCGTGCCTCGTTGTTTAAATCTCTGGGAGATTAGTTACCTGGAGGCCAACTCTAATCCTTTTAGTTAATGCTCCCTCAGGGAAGACAGCTTGAACTTGTGGTACAACAGTACTGCTCAATACACCTCCTTCTGGCCCAATCAAGTTACTGTCCTGCCTGACCCTGGACACAACTGCAAAGTACTGTGGGAAATCCCTGGTGATGATACGGCAAATACGTTTTTTGTCAAGTTCCTCTGGGCTGTCAAGCACTGTAAATAGGAAAGAAAACACCATTACTGCAATTTTTTCTGTTCAAACTGTGTATGTTGGGCATAAATTTGCATTCTACCGATCAGTAGGATGTTTTTTTTCAAAAAAACTCTAGGATACAATTCAATCAATACATTAATATTTTTTCAGAAAGCATTGCTTATTCAATTTAGATCCATAAAATCAATGTGAAATTGTACATTTTAAAATGACAATACATGGCCCAGGCCAAAGTAGTTTGAATATTTCAAGTATGATATTTATATTTTAATGTTGGTGATTTAGTTAAAATGATCAATGTACTAATTGAGTGGTGAATATATTTGCTCAAATATTCAAATAAGCCAGACAGACAGTCATTGGTTGTACGGAATTAAGCTGATACGAAAAGATAGACATCTCCTTTTCCAACAGCCCTCCCCATTCCTCAAAAAAAACCCAGACCTCGACACCTATCCATGCATTCCTCAACACTACCCATTGCTGTCCTGAACCCTTTGAACTGACACATCCCTGTCAACAGCTGCCATCGCACCAACTTCTAGAACTCCATCACTTATCTGGCATTTTTAAACACCTGCCACCCTGGCATCTTACCCACCTGGTACTTTATCTCTTAACCAATGGCTTCCCAATTCCAGATTTACCTGCCCAATTTCAGGAGAGAGCGAGTGAGGACTGAAGATGCTGGAGATCAGAGTCGAAGAATGTGGTGCTGGAAAAGCACAGCCAGTCAGGCAGCATCCGAGGGGCAGGAGAGTTGACGTTTCAAGCATAAGCTCTTCATAAGGAATGAGCGGGTGGCCCAAGGGGGCTGAGAGTTAAATGGGAGGGAGTGTGCAGCTGAGAGGAAGGTAGCTGGGATTGCGATAGGTAGATGAAGGTAGGGGTGAAAGTGATACGTTGGAGAGGAAGGTGGAGCAGATAGATGGGATGGAAGATGGACAGGTAGGGCAGTGCCGAGATGGAAGGTTTGATCTAGAATAACATGGGGGGAGGGGAAAGGATGAAACTGGTGAAATCCACATTGATCCGATGTGATTGGGAGGGTCCTAAGGCAAAAGATGAGGTGCTCTTCCTCCAGGCGCTGGGTGGCTAGTGTTTGGTGGTCCTTGGTGGAGTGAGAGGGGGTGTTGAAGTGTTCGGCCACAGGGCTGTGGGATTGCTTGTTGCATGTCCTAGAGATGTTCTCTGAAACGTTCCACAGGTTGGTGTCCTGTCTTCTCAATGGACACGGTAGATGACATGTGTGGAAGTACAGGTAATCTCTGTCAGATGTGGAAGGATCCTTTGGGGCCTTGGATGTAGGTGAGTGAGGGTGGGGGGGGTTGCAGGTGCAGGTTTTGCAATTTTTGCAGTGGCAGGGGCACGTGCCTGTAATGGAGGGTGGGTTGGTGTGGACCTAACAAGGGAGTCATGAAGGGTATGATCTCTCTGGAATGTAGAAAGGGGTGATAGGGGAATATATGTCTGGTGGTGGTGGGGTCTGTTTGTAGGTGGAAGAAATGGTGGATATGTTGTTTCTGGAGGTTGGTGGGGTGGAAAGTGAGGACCAAGGGCGTTCTGTCCTTGTTGGGATTGGAGGGGTGGGGTTGAAGGTCAGAGCTACGGAAAGTAGAAGAGATATGCTAGAGGGCATCATCGACCATGTGGGAGGGGAAATTGTGGTCTTTGAAGAAGGATGCCATTGGTATGTTCTATGGTAGAATTGGCCCTCCTGGGAGCAGATGTGATAGAGGTCGGGAATAAGGGATAGCATTTTGTAGGAGGCAGGGTGGGAGGGAGATGTAGTACAGGTAGCTGTGGAAGTTGGTGGGTTTGAAGTATTTGTCAGTGTTAAGTCGGTCACTGGAAGTGGAGATAGAGGGGTCAGGAAGGGGAGGGAGGTGTCTGAGATGGTCCAGGTGAACTTGAGGTCAGGGCGAAAGGTGTTCATGATGTTGATGAACTGTTCAACCTCCTCGTGGGGGTACAAGGTAGCACTGATACAGTCATCAATGTAGCGGAGGAAAAGGTGGGGAATGGTGCCAGTGTAGCTGCGGAAGATGGACTGTTCGAGACACCCGAAGAAGCATGCACAGCTGGGGCCCATGCAGGTGCCCATAGCAACGCCTTTGGTAGAGAGGAAGTGGGAGGAGTCAAAGGAGAAACTGTTGAGGTGAGGACCAGTTCTGTCATTCGAATGAATGAGTCAGTGGAAAGAAACAGAGGCCTTGGAGGCCTTCATCATGGTGGATAGATGTGTACAGGGACTGATGTCCATACTGAAGATGAGGCATTAGGGGCCAGGGGAATAAAAGTCATGGAGGAGGGGAAGGGCATGGGTCGTGTCCCAAACATATAGAACATAGAAGGTAGAAAAATACAGCGCAGTACAGGCCCTTTGGCCCTCGAGGTTGTGCCGATTCAAGCCCACCTAACCTACACTAGCCCACTATCCTCCATATGCCTATCCAATGCCCGTTTAAATGCCCATAAAGAGGGAGAGTCCACCACTGCTACTGGCAGGGCATTCCATGAACTCACAACTTGCTGAGTAAAGAATCTATCCCTAACATCTGTCCTATACCTACCACCCCTTAATTTAAAGCTATGCCCCCTCGTAATAGCTGACTCCATACGTGGAAAAAGATACTCATGGTCAACCCTATCTAAACCCCTAATCATCTTGTACACCTCTATCAAGTCACCCCTAAACCTTCTTTTCTCCAATGAAAACAGCCCCAAGTGCCTCAGCCTTTCCTCATACAATCTTCCTACCATACCAGGCAACATCCTGGTAAACCTCCTCGGCACCTGTTCCAGTGCCTCCACATCCTTCCTATAGTATGGCAACCAAAACTGCACAGATGTGGCTGCATCAGAGTCTTATACAACTGCAACATGACCTCAGGACTCTGGAACTCAATTCCTCTACCAATAAAAGCCAGTACGCCATATGCCTTCTTCACCGCACTATTTACCTGGGTGGCAACTTTCAGAGATCTGTGTACATGGACACAAAGATCCCTCTGCTCATCCACACTACCAAGTATCTGACCATTAGCCCAGTACCCCATCTTTTTGTTACTCATGAAGTTACTTATGTGGGGATATCGTGGACCAAGGGAGACAGGACGGTGTTAAGGTATGCAAAGATAAGTTCCCGCCAACCTCCGGATACAACATATCCTCAGCTGTTTCCACCACCCATAAACAGAGCCCACCACCAGGGGTATATTCCCCTCACCACACCTATCTGCATTCTGGAGAGACCATTCCTTCCACGACTCCCTTGTTTGGTCCATGCCCCCCACCAACTCACACTCCACTCCCGGGACGTGCCCCTGCCACCACAAGAACTGCAAAACCTGTGCCCACACCTACTCCCTCACCTCCATCCAAGGCCCCAAAGGATCCTTCCACATCCGACAGATTTACCTGTACTTCTGCACACGTCAACTACTGTGTCCGTTGCTCTTGATGTGGTCTACTCTACGTTGGGGAGACAGGACGCCAGCTTATGGAATGTTTCAGAGAATATCTCTGGAACACGTGCACTAACCATCACCACTGTCCTGTGGCCAAAATCTAACTCCCCCACCCATTCCACCAAGGACCTGTAAGTCCTGGGTGTCCTCCACTACCAAACTCTAGCCACCCGTCGCCTAGAGGAAGAATGCCTCATCTTCAACCTTGGGACCCTCCAACCACACAGGACAAGTGGGTTTCACCAGTTTCCTCCTTCCCCTCCCCCCACCTTATCCCAGATCCAACCTTCCATCTCAGCACTGCCCTCTTGAACTGTCCTACCTGTCCATCTTCCTTCCCACCTATCCACTCCACCCTCCTCTCCGGCGTATCACCTTCACCCCCACGTTCATCTACCTATCACATTCCCAGCTACCCTCCCCCCCAGCCCACACCCCTCCCATTTATCTCTCAGCCCCCTTGGGCCATCGCCTCATTCCCAATGAAGACATTATGCTCGAAACATCGACTCTTCTGCTCTTTGGATGCTGCCTGACTGGCTGTGCTTTTCCAGCATCACAGTCTACGACAATTACTCTTTCTGAATACCTGTCAAAGTAGTTGTATCTTTGAATCTTAGAAAATAGTATCTGAAATATGGGGCATGGTGTGACTTCCCCTGACTTCCTGCACTGCAAGGGAACTTTTGGATTTCAGGTACACTTCACATTTCTCAAGGAGTCAGGTTCGGAATTGCCAGCCAAGCATGAAGAATTCAGGCCTGGTGGGAAAAGCTAAGAATGGATTACCAAAGTGATTGTGATTACTATTCCTCAGTATACCTTGGGCCATAAAAGTAGTACAGTGTCCACACTTGAATGTGGTAAAATTAACACATCTTATGATTAGATTCCCTACAGTTGGCCCTTCGGCCCAAACAAATCCACACTGACTCTCCAAAGAGCAACCCACCCAGACCCATTCCCCTACATTTACCCGTGACTAATGCACCTAACAGGATGGGAAATTTAGCATGGCCAATTCACATGGGGAGAATGTGCAAACTCCACACAGACAGTTGCCCGAGGTGGGAACTGAACCTGGTTCCCTGGCGTGCCGACCCATGAGGACAGGTTACAGGAATCTCCTGTATTTTTACATGCTGAAATATAAATTGTCAGTGTCTGAGAATGTATACGCTGAGGGTGGTGCAAGTTGGGTGTTGAGGATTTAAGAGACAAAGAATGATGTGATTCTATGGAAGACCGATGATTAAAAGGACCTAAGCTACTGGTGTAATCAAGATCATTGAGTGTGCAATTTTACAGGAGTAGTTGTTGACCTTCATCTGCTCCTGGGGTCACACAAAACTTATTAATCATGGGTTTGTGAAGATGTCTGCAGACATCAGCACCAGCTGACTCTGGCTTGAACACTACTGTTACTTAAGATGGAATAAAATTATATCTGACAATGTTTGATGACCTGCATTGTGGGAGTGGTCGTGGTTATGATGCCTGTGTGACAGAATGGAAAGATCATAATTTACTCAAAAGTCTCAAGTTACACCAAAGAACTAACTAAATTCTTAATTTTACAACCACAAACTAGAATTCTGATCAAGTAAAAAAAAGAAATTCTGGTTATTAAAACTAACAATGGAAATAAACATTTCAATAATTTTTTTTCCTGAATTGATGAGAGAGAACTCTCTGTGACTTGCAAAAATAGATGGAATTATTCTGCATGCAACAAGATAATCTGTAACTGCACATGATTCTGTTCAAATATTGATGTTGCACGTTAAGATATTTGCCTTCTCACTGTAACACTAACATTGGTATTGTTACAGCCTTACTTTTAGCACAAACACTTACTTCAAAAATTATGAATTCCTTTTGTGATTGCCAACAAGATCCAAGGGTGAGGCCACACCAGCCCAAAGAATAAGCACATCTTTACATAAATTTAATGGATCCAAATGAATTTGCAGGCTGGGATGAATGTCTGACCCATGATTATCTGAATAGGAAACGAGATAAGTACGATGGCCTTTGATTTTTCATTACTTGTCTCATTACTACCCTCATTCCCCATCAACCCAGCAAAGTTGGTACCTTCATCCATCCCATTCAATATTTCATTCAATTCTTCCTCAGTATATTCACACTGATGTTCCTTCCAGGTCTCCCCTGTTTCACTGCGCAGCACCACCAGTTCCCGTTCTTTCCCACGCACAGCCGCAAAGTGTGGAATCTCTACAATCACAGGCCTGAAACACCAGATGATACGAATGAGCACAATGTGGAAACAGACCTGATTCTATCATGTCTAATGCTACTCTTTACAAATTTTATATAGTCAGTAACAAAGTGAGCTGGCATTCATTTTCAACATGGATGGGGATGACTGAATAACTAACGTAGGGTTAACCTCCGTGTCATGTTATTTTGATCTAGCAGCTTATGAAGTGTGAAGCACCTTAAGTGCATTTTGCTTAATTTTTATTTTCTCTCTTTTTTGTGCTGGGAGGTAATAACCATTTTCACCAAAACTGGTTAATGGTGAGGTGATAGAGATCAAAATTACTGATTCTCTTATTCTTTAGTTGACTGAATGGAATTAATTTCAACTAAAATTGCAATCATGATGTATCCAAAATTCAATAAATGAAGATGGGGTATTGATGCTGAATGAAATGCCAAGAAACTAAAATGCTTTGTGACGGATTGCTGCTGAGAAATGTCTTGTAAAGCTCTTTGCAATTAACTAATATCCCAAAGGTTTATAATATAGACTTACTGGTTTCAGTCCACATTCCACAAGGATTTGAAGCACTTCTGAACTTTGGTAAACTAACACAAATTTAATATTTTCATGAAAAACATTATATCATAGACAATATCAATAGTAAAACAACAAATGAATGAGAGTAACTTGCAGAAAGGAGATTCAGGGTCAAAATACAAAAAGAAAACTTGAGTTGACTTTAATTTTCTTGCTGTTTTGCAACTCTCCCACCTATTCACTATTGTATCTGAATGAACTGTTTATATAATGCATTTGTGCTGAATTTCTTTTCTACATGCACATAAAATAATATTCTGCAGGAACTTGACTTAATATTTTGCCTTTTGATCATATTTTTTGAACATGTTTTGGACTGATATCTGATGGTGATCTGAAGTAGGGAACAAAAGCAAGATAGCCCCAAAAATACTGGTACCAGGTGACATGCCAAATGCAAGACATCAGGCAGTCACTGTGTTGGCATTAATCACCATGGCTGAAGGACAGAGACACAAGAATGCTGAGCTTTTCCCAATTGTGTCCAATTGAACCTTCTAAAAAGCTCATTCTAAACCTGTGAAGGGCCATAGTCCTAACTGTCAAAGTAGAAAATAAGTGGCAAATAGCTGATTTGTACCTTCAGAATTTCACCAGCCAAAGGTGACGGGGTACAGAATGGGGAGATAGTAATGGCTGTCCATGGTATCATTCTGGTCCCAAGGTAAAAAAGGGACTATGCAGCTTTGAAGGGAGTGCTAAACAAGTAGCATAAAGAGTGCCTGAGCTTTTAGCAGACTCTGCCAGTAGTGGGCCCACAGTTGTCTTTGTTAATCATTGTTTTTTATGTATCTATAAAAGCTTTTAGAACTGTGTTGTGTGTTTCTTGCTAATGTTCTTTCAAGTTGTACATTCTTTTTATTTTGCTTCTCCTTTGTTGAATTCTAAGATACTCCAAATCATCAGACTTATTTTCCTTTTATAATTTTATAAGTTGATCTAACATGATCGAACATAGAACAGTAAATCACAGGAACAGGGACGTCAACTCATCATGTCTGTGTCGACCATGATGCCATCTTAAACTAATCCCATCTGCCTGTACATGGTTTGTATCCCTTTACTCCCTGTCTGTTTGTGTATCTGTCTAAATATCTTTTCAACAATGTTATCATATCTGTTTCTACCATATTCCCTGTTTTCTATGGTTGAATCACCCTTCCTGCTGGGTTTCTGTGCCTCAAAAGAATCAAAATGTGTTATAAATGCCAATGCCAATGTCTTCCTATTGTCATATCTTTTAAAGCAATTTCCAATCAATCAAAGTGATTTGGCCCCTCATAGCCTCACATTTTCCTTTGTTCACATTTAAGACATATCTCGATATAAAGTCAAGGCTTAAATCCGAACTTTAGCTAGTTACAGGAGGTATGTTTCTGACCTCAGGAAAAAACCATGTTTCTCACCTTACATGGTGGTAGTTAAGTTTTTGTCTTTTGTAAGAATACAAATCCAAGGTCACGTTTTTGAATCAGAGCTACTTCTTAATTAAGTGACAAAACTGCAAGGATTTATGGAAATTCAACAGTGGAGCAATTCTAAAATACATTAACACAGTGAAACAACAAACGCCAAAGGAATCTTCAGTAAATAATTCACATTTACCTCTGCTTGCAATTTAGCTAATAATGTCTTCACAGCCTTGTGTGGTAACTACAGTAACTGTTTTTGTTGGTTCTGCACATAGTGATTCTGTTAAAGTATTTGTTGGTCAATCATATGTTGCCTACCAAAGGAAGAGGAGCTGAAAGGTCTGATCATCAAATAACAGTACAGATAAAATTGCCCACTAGCTGGTAATCAGAGAGCTCCTCGTCCAATATTTTCTCTTACATGGAGACTGATCACAGAACATGGTGCTACTTGGCATCAGATGTGCAATGACAGCACAAAGGAATAAAACAACCAAGAATAAAACAGACACGGAGGATGGTTTAAAAAAAAAGCAATTAAGCAACAACATGAGAACAGTAATAGATAGAGCAGTAACAGTAATTAGAAAAATAACAGCAAAAGAAATTGTAATATTTTCCAAATGATTACATGGATCAGCAGCTAGAAAATAATGGGAGGTACATTGAGATTAAAAACAGAAAAAAAAAGTGAGAAGGGAATGAATGGGCAGAACAATCAAACTGATTGTATTACTATCAATGTACGTATTAAATATTTACACTGTTCACCTCCATCCTGACTATAGCTTCCACTTCTAAACAAAAAACTCACGGAATATAGAAATGAAGGAAAGTAATGCAAAATCACAGGACAAAAATGAAGTTCAGGAATAGACAATTAAACCACACTATTTATAAATAGGCAAGATACTAGAATTAACTTGTATTTTGGGATTTAAAAAGTTAAGTCTTATTCAGACCCAGGACTTAACTATTTTAAATCTTCGCAGGATCCTAGCCTATCAATAGGCAACAAGACACAAGAAGTTCAGCACACTTGTATTACATCTTTCTAATAAAACTTCTTTCAATTTCCATTTCACTTTGTTACAGACTACAATTTAGTACACAGTTTAACAAGGATAGGAAAATATGATTGAGTGGACATTATAAAATGTCCACTCACACAAGGAATTAACAAAAGGAATGGATGGGGAAGAAAGCGACAAAGGAAGTTCCTTACTACGTTGAGCACATGCATTCCCAGCGACAGCAACACTCATGACATAAAGCCACAGAACATCACAACAGTTTATCTCAAGCAAAGGTGATCTATATATAAATATATATAAATAAACATTTTATATATATATATATTATATATCATATAAACACAAAAAGGCTAATATTTAAACGCATAAGGGACAATGTTAAAAGGGTTAAAAAATTAAATGTAAAGATGTTGGAGAGGATTGCAGGGAATACGCATGGTGGCATCCAATGAATTCTTCTCTGAACATTTTGTGAGTCTCTCCTACCCAAGGAATTTGGTTCCTGAAGGCCCAAGCTGCAGGATTCGGCTAACCAAGCTTTCTCCCTCATTTAGCGGGGGAGGAGAGTTAGGAAGGTGTAGTTTACTGAGTAAATCCAAAGCAGCAGTGGAAGAGAGATGAAAAGAAGTATAAAACCAACAAACATTTAGTCTTTGTCCTGGTTGCAGTCTTTTTTCGATATTCAAACTATATTACTTGCCTATCATGAAATCAACATGCAATCAATACTTTTTTTAAAAATATGCTGGAATGTTTGACAAATTATGAGGAATTTTACAAGGGTGCAATGAAGACTTTTATTAGTGATATTAGTGATTGAGAATGAGCAATAACTGATAACCAATGTTCTAGATATTCTACTTCAAAGTTAAAAACTGCCTATTGAAAATTGATTTTGTCATGTCTGGACGATCACTTGAAACAACAATTGAATGTTTAATTCCTCTTGTATTTTCCTAATTTGCTCCTCTGTCTTTTACACTGCAAAAGTTAATCACCATAACAGATCTTGACAGTTCAAAGGATGTTTCATAACAGTTTATTATAAGGTTAACTTGCCAAAAGGAAACCAGAGATGGGGACATAAAATAGATGGACAGAGAATGGAAAGGTAGGGGATAGGGGTGGTGAAGAAGCACATATGTAAGTACTATGTAACATATGCAAATAACACACACTACCTTTTTCCCTACCTGGATGCCAGTGCAGATATCTGTATTAGTACAGATCTGTACAAATACATATCTGTAGTGTTAATACTTAACAGGGTTTTGCAGTCATCATCCACCTAACACTCCTTAGCTTCAGCAAGATTAGACCATCAAACAATCTACATATTTACTGGCTGGTTGACGTTATTGGGCATTATTAAATTGATTATTGATTTTTAGGTATCAAGTTAATGTTGAGTAAAAGTCATAAATCTACAGTGCTGATTAACTGTCCAAATAAAATCCACACAAGATACTATAAAAATTCATGTACAATTCAATCCCATTCATTGCAGTGGAAAGAGAAAAGATTAAAGGTTATGATATGTCAATGGATAAGTAGGGTTGATTAATCAAAACAGAAAGCCTTGTGGAACATAATGGAGACACCCTTCTCTAGATTCTTATCTTCTTATAGAGCACATACCTAACATAACAAACTAAAGAAAACATTGCAAATTATAATTGGAGGCTGCACAATTGAGTAATATTCCTTTGGTTCTTGTTCCATAGTGACTTGCTAATGACTAATGATTGTATTCTTATGATGAACAAAGAAAATTTTTTGTATCATTTTAATGCATTTTAATTACTTTGTGTTGCAAATGCAACACAATACAGTAGTTTACCATGTTAGAGATGCAAAATTTACATTACACAACCAACACTGGAACACATTTTAAATTTTGAACTGCTTAATAAATGATGATTAGACCATCTGTCACTGTACCATACTCCTCACACTGTACCACAAGTTCTTCAGTAATTGCATATTAGCAAGCTGACCTTTGTCCAAAGAATTATATGTTGACAAAGTAATCTTTTTGCCTTCTTCATTGCAAACATGTATTTTTAGATTTAACAAAGTTAATAGGACATAATGTTGCCATTGGATTGATAATGTCTGTATGTTAGACCAATCAGAAGATACATGTTGGATTTGTTCATCGGATTTGCATATGTTGGAACTTACCCAAGGAACTGTGCACCGGATGGTCCAACTTCAATTAGCCGACTGGCATGGCCCTCTCCTTCCACCATAGGAGGCATTGTGGCCAGTCTGTGACGTTTGACCAGGCGGCATGTCACGCGTGTTGGTGCTGTACACTTGCGAGGGGGAATAATAATTCGCAGGCCATTATGTCGGCAGCCCCGCATGGATCCACCACGTGCATCCACCATGAAACTAACCAGGAAACTGCAAGTAAATACAACATTTTTATTATCCACTTTCTTCTTCCAATGGAATGTTATTTTGGCTTGGAGTAATGAAATGGTCGCTGTTTATTCACACAAACCAGAATCTTAGTTGTAAAAGGGAACAATTACTCCATATGTGACCACAAGGAACATTTCTAATGTAAAAGTGCAGTTTGTAATGGATTCTTAGACATCAGCCAGATAGTTCACCCCACCTTCAGGAAGACCAAGTGATATTTCCATTCATCATTCAGCTGTGGTCTCTATAAATAGCACTCTTTTTTTGATTTATTTGATAGACTGAATGGGATTCTAGTGGTAACATCAGAGTTGCTACGGTAATGATCCTGAAGTACTGGCTGTGGGAAGAATGAATTGTGGGTCCTCTGAATTCACAGAGAAGGGAGGGGAAAGTTGAGTACAGTGCAATTGATCACAACAAACAACCCTTTTCTTTATACAAATTTACTTATGTTCAAAGTCCACAGTGTCTCAACCTCTCCAGCTTAAAGTCAGGAACCTAATGCAGTCAAATATATGATTAAATTAGACACAATTCACACTGTAATATTTTCCATTATAGCAAGCATCAGCCAACTGTTCTGGAGAAAGACCGGGGTAGATCTGGCATTTCCAGTTGTACAAGTCAAGATTTCTTATCAATCACATTGATGATGTATTGCTCAATACAGATTAAAAAAACATTACAACTGAATTTTGCAACTCCCTCATATTGCAACAGGTGGACAACATATTGCAACATAGGCCAGTCTGCCTACACTTAGGCCTATGAAGGTCTTGAGTTGCCAATTAAATGACACCTAAGGGCTCCTTTACACCTCCTCCACAATTATACAGTAGGTAAGGTAAGATGGCAGTAAGTTTGCCTACTCCCTACTTCACCAATTAAGGATGAAAGCAAGAGAGAAATAATTTGGGTGTAGAGCTACCGACACAAATATGGTGCATCCCCAATGTACCGCCTTCCCTGGTCTCTAAAAATCAACTCCCTGTAATAGTCCTCTGCCTAGGGTGCTTGATCCCCTCCAACCAAAAACCCTGAACTTACCTTTTATGAAGGCACCTGGAGATGATCCTCATGGAATGTGTAGTCCCAGCAGTGGCCACTACAGCATTTTGGCACTGCTGAGACCACTTGGCTGCCAGTCAACCAGATTGGCCAGCATCTGTCCAGGGCTTTCTGTTACTGAGGGGCAGGAAGTCCACTCTCAACTTGTGAAGGCTACTGCTCACATATTAATCAGAATGTAACCTTTATGAAATCTGCAAATACTGCCAATGACCATTTCTGCTGGAGTGTGATGACTAAAATCATTCCCCACTATCACTGTACAGTTCATCCCTTAGAAGCTATGCTGTTTGGGATATATTCATTATCAGAAAGAGGGAGACTAAAAGTTTTATAAAGAACAGAGATAGTTGTTTACTTTACATACTTGTTTAATGTATATTTAACCATAATATTTAACCATAATGTATCATTTTTTGAAACTTAAATTAGCATTAAAACCATAGCCATGACTGGGGCTAAATATCAGTTTTGATTTAACAACATTGCAAAATAAGAGAATTATCGTGACAATATTCACGATCAAAATAATTTCTTATCTCATCACTTTGTGCACAGAAGGATTTTATAAATGTAAAACAAAACCAGCAATCGAATAGAGTGAGTTCTTCTCTCCCTCCCAACCCCCAACCCTCCCCATACAACATACAAATGGCTCTGTATACTTTGTGTCAGTACCTTGTGGAGATTGAAAACTGAGCTACTCATAGTGGGTAGATGGACAAAATGGCCACAATCTTTGCTCCTGGGTTGAAAGCGCAAAGTTGGGGCATCTTCTGGTTCCACAAAGCTGACCCACAAAGAAATGCCCCAGAAGGTCAGATTTTTATTCCTGAGTGGAGGGACACACTGGAAATTTGGTTGGAAAAGCCCAGAACAAGACTGAAAGTTGCTGGGTTCAGAGGCAAGCTGACCAGTAGAGTTGCCTTCATGCACTGGTACTGTATTGAAGTTTAATTTTAAAGAATAAATCATCCCTCCAGTCCTAACTTGCCTTCGTGCAAAAGCATATTTCCCATAAAACAGCCCCTTACAACCTACCAGATCAAGGAAAGCTCGCTACCCAGAAACTTTTTAAATCCCCAAACTCAATTCATTGCTAACCATGCTCCATCTGCCACACTTTACTTTTAGGCCTACCAATCCAACTCATATTGTTGCTGCTGTAGAAGACCCTGGGATCCATGTGGAGATTAGATCAATAAAATTCTATAAACATAAATTTGGTGTGCAATTGAAGGGGATGGTATATTTAGGGGTGACTGACTCCTCACCTCCACCAATGAGAAAACTCATCATGCCACTTAAGAGGTCATCGGTGAATCACAACCCTCAATAGAGGAGACCTGCATCAGAAGGTGGTGATGGACAGAGGCAAACAGCTCCTGGGTCTTAGAGATAAACTTCCCCGAGGCCCAGGATTCAAGGCATTCAGCAGCTAAAGGCAAGATTTTTATTTTTTGAGTCTCACGGGGTGAGAATCATGGGGAGAAGGAGTTCAGAAGCAAAGCTGTGGAATTGGTCTTCAGTGTCGATCCCTTGCTTTAGAACTGCCGCTAGTTGGCCCCACATGTGGGGGAAAATGGAGTTCCCTTCAACAATCCAGCAGACAGAATACCCTGGTTTCTCAGTTGGGAAATTAACCTTCATCTGCTGGGGAAGTTGGATATCAGGTTTCATGATGAGTTGAGTCACTTTACTGGTCATTAATTGACCACTGAAGGGCATTAATTGTTGGCAAATCAAGCAGATCATCAATGCATCTTCTCATCGAGCACTTAATTACTAGGACACTGGCAAAGGGGCTAGTATCTCTCCAGGGCCATAATGCCCAATTATTTTCCCTTCTCACCACCTCCAATGATAGCATAATCATGTTAGAAGTGCATATCTCAGGTTTCACGAATGTTGGAAAAGACTTGGAAATCATATTAATTTACATTCCTTAAATTCAATAAAGCCTTACTACAAAAAATGCTTCTTGCAGATCCATTATAGCAACAAACATTGGAATTCATTGGCATTGTGACATTTGCCATTTATCGGGTCTGTTTAACCTAGCGCCAAACAGAATAAGTGACAGGCAATTCAGGACAAAATGAGCAAGATTTTCTTTCCCACTCTGTGGTGAACCTTTGGAATTATCCACCCCAGATGGCTGCTATGGATGAGTCATTAAGTGTGTTCAATGCAGAGATTGAGAGATTTCTATGCATTAAAATTACTGCGGGACAGTGCAGGAAAGTGATGTGGAAGTAGAAGACCAACTATGAGCTCATTGAGTCACAGAGTGGGCTTGACTGGCTGAATGACCTATTCCTGTTCCCATTTCTTATCTTCTTTGACAGATCCTTGTGATAGGTACTTAGGACAGTTGACATTTGATCTTGGAGGAGGAGAAAGTGAGGATTGCAGATGCTGGAGATCAGAGGAGAGAGTAAGATGCTGGAAAAGCACAGCAGGTCAGACAGCATCCAAGGAGCAGAAGAATCAACATTTCAAGCATAAGCCCTTCATCAGGACTCAGGACTCAATCTGAAGTGCTTATGCCCAAAACATCCTGCACCTCAGATGCTGCCTGACCTGCGGTGCGTTTCCAGCATTACACACTTGCCTCTGACACTTGATCTTGACAAGTTTGCTAACAGGACACACAGGTTTGACAAAATCGAGTTTATGTGTTTTCTACACATATTTATGTCTACTTTTAACAATTCCAAAGGACACGTTACTTCCCCCAAAAGATGCAGCATACTCTAGTGGGGTACCTTACCTCTCCAAGTGGAGGAGGCGCCCTGGTGATGTGAATGAATCACTAAGTTCATACTTGCTCTTACCAGATCTAATCTGCATATGACAGAGTCCAAGGCTACAAAAATTTTAATTCTGTGGAGGCAGCTGACAATTTAAATAGCTAGCTGCCTCTGTAAAATACACATAACACAGTTAGTCCCTTTTTCCACCCCCAGGAAAATGGGAAATATCATTTTTGGGGTGACTGCTGTATTTTCATCCTGATGGTGTGAATTGTGTCCAAGGTTTGGGTTTTCAGTGATTAAAATGGCTCATTTTTATAATAAGCCCATTTGTAATTATATTAAAGTAACCATATCACATTACCACATTACATGAAAAGCACTTCTCAAATCATTTAATATCTTGCAATTGGTAGACAGATCATGGATTATGTCCAAAGCTTAAACTGCATCCTATTTTGTCAGTCCAAACAAGACAACTCAGTTTTCTTTACAAAAAAAATCAAATGTTACGACATAAAGCATTTTTAGTTAGTTGTTACATCTCGGTTAGTTGTCACAAACTGGAAAATAAGATTCAAAGAAGTGAAGGCGTTAATATAGTTAAGAGGATATTCAAACAACAAAATAGGGGGGAAACAATGACTAATTATTTTTAAAACAAAGCAAAATACTGCAGATGCTATAAATTGTGATAAATAATATTATTTCATTGCATAATAAGTATATTTCCATTCAAATAGCTATTCCCATTATAAAGTGGCTTTATACAAGTAGTCCAGAGATGATACTCCATCAAATCAAATTACCTTTTTCCCTTATTTTAATTGAATTAGATTAGATTAGATTACTTACAGTGTGGAAACAGGCCCTTCAGCCCAACAAGTCCACACCACCCCACCGAAGCGCAACCCACCCATACCCCTACATCTACCCCTTACCTAACACTACAGGCAATTTAGCATGGCCAATTCACCTGACCTGCACATCTTTGGAGTGTGGGAGGAAACCGGAGCACCCGGAGGAAACCCACGCAGACACAGGGAGAATGTGCAAACTCCACACAGAGTGTCGCCTGAGGCGGGAATTGAATCCGGGTCTCTGGCGCTGTGAGGCAGCAGTGCTAACCACTGTGCCACCGTGCCGCCCAAAATTGCTGCAAGTCCAGTGCATAATATAAATGAAACCTACTCCTGGTTTGATTATTTAGTTTTATAATACTATACTGAGAGTTACTTCCTTGAATTTTTAATAGGATTTCTGTTAGCATTGCTCAAAAATAATTCCAAACAACACGATTCTCTCCTCATAAATTCTTTACAGAAAGAGTTTACATCAGCAAAGGGAGAATACATGAAGACGTTCATAGTGCACCAGTGATAATGTCAATTATAACCTTCTCATTCATCTCAGTCAGTTGCATAAAAAAGAAAAATCTCTTCAGTGCTCTGTATTATAATTGCCCTTTATAGCTGCAGAAAAAACATTGCTTTTTTAAACACACTGGAAATGTTACTGCATCAGTGTAAAAATAGACAAAGTTGTCTATTCAGAATGGTCATTGAATGGACAGGTTTATATCTCATGATGTGTGTTGTGCTTCTTTCATTGATGTTTAAAGACAGAACAAATATTTTAGTGTAAATATCCATTAGACAATTTTTTAAAAACACTATCCGGAAAAACAATACAACAAGTTTAAAACCTGTATCTGTTTTTGGTGGTCAAGTTAATGCAAACATGCAAGGTAAGAATGCACCAAAGCATTTGGCCCGAGGTTATGGGGAGGGCTACAAGAAAACACAAGAAAACAATTGAAACCACACAGAGTCACAATGCAAACTTCACCTTGATTCACTTTCAGGGATTGGAGAAGAACAGCTGAAATAGAATTTGCAGGAAAAGCGAAGAGTTAGAAATCTAGCACAAGGTCAAATAGGAGAAAAGCTAGATAATCAAACTATCTCAGCACATTGCCAGGAAGCAAATGAAAGCTGCCACAGCAGAAGATGAAGTTGCTCTTGGCTGCCCACCAGCTTCTACCCATGTGGTAAGACAAGGATTCATGAATGTCTTATAAGAGAAAAGGGATAAGGTCTGATGCAGGGGAGGCTGCAATTTTCCTTGCCATTCTAAAGGAACACTGCTGTTCTTCCTGGACAGAAGGAATATCTTCTAACTCACTTGGAGTGTCTCTTCAACATTTCCATTGGCTATTGACCTAATAAGGTCTTGCACCAAAGCTGCAATTGTATCCCATTTGCGCCCAGGTAAAATGTCAAAGCAGTCACAATTGTATTATGCTTAAGATGTATGCCTCATTGCCCTACAAAATCCCTCAGATCAATATCAAAAGCAGGGGAATGGAGTTGACCTTTGTTCTAGCAGATAACCTACCTGTTGCTCAACTGAACACCTGCTGTGAGACCATTAAAAAAAAATTGATCCAAAGGAGTTCCCATATGTGTGGAAGACTTTCTATATTACTGATGTTGGGGGATGGTTTGGCAAAGGACCTTGAACCAGTAGAACTTGCTGTTCTTTCTTTTTAAGGAATAGTAATCCCTCTACCAAAAGATTAATAAACCCTCAATAAAAGAACAGTCCATATGGAAAACAGAACTACTATTGCAGAAATGGATCATCAGAACAATGCCAAACTTAAATCTTGAACATCTATTTCAGAATCAGAATATTTCCACCTATCAGTGAAAGGAAGGATCTTCCCAGGCACCAAATGACATGGGATTTGGTGAGATGGTGAGGGAATTCCCATGAGGTGATCTGCAAGGAGTTTCGCAACCACGAGAGCAGTTGCTCAATTTTCCAACCAAATGTTGAGTCAGGAGATGCGATTCTCACTAATGAGCAACAAGGAGCCTACTTGAACACATTAGCATGAATTAACATCTCATTGTCCAATCTCACTTCATTGATATGTATTTCCCCTTTCTCCCACCTGCCTGTTAGAAACTGAATGGTAACAACTCCAACATTCCTGATGGAGGGCTTATGCACCAAAATATCAACTCTGCTGCTCCTCAGATGCTGCCTCACCCGCTGTGCTTTTCCAGCACCACACTTTTTGACTCTGATCTCCAACAACTGCAGTCCTCACTTTCTCCTGGTGTCAATTACAGACATGTAAGAGATATTGGTAACCTGGTGATTCCAGCTCACTGCTTGCTTTTCCGGACTGCCATCTTAGATGCCAATCACCAACATCTCAGAGCGCTAGTAGGAAGCTGCACGCACATCAGATGGCACACCCTGGAGAAACTATGAAGACCTCGAACAGCAGCAGGAGAAATTACATAGAACATTGGGGGGGGGGGGTGGAAGAGAGAAACAGTGTAGTATAATGGTGGACATTACTGTAGATCCAGGCCAAGGAGATTATGTCGAGAACTGAAGGCATAATTCCATAAGGTGTGGGGGTAATCTGTGGTGGCTCAGTACTGATGGGCTGGCTAGGGTGTGTCATGAAGGAAGGAACAATAAGATTCAGGAGTCAACTTGATTATCAAACTGAGCCTTAGGCTAACTGTGCAAAGCATAATCTAAGTTGCCTTCCATACTCATGGAACTTGCACACCAACTGGAACAGAAAATGAGGGGATGCCATGAAATCTGATGAGCTGGGACAGCAGCACTAGCCTTCAGAGAAAGATGATAAGGATATTGAACAGGAGGATTATCATCTTCTACACAATAGAGCACAGTGGCAAACACATGTCACACAAGACTTAATGACATCTGGTTCCAGTAGATGGGTTCAGTGAGCACTCATTGACAACACATTTGTTGTAATCAAAGTCTTTCAGTAAATGCAGCTTCTGTTTGCTTTTTGTTAGCTTTTGCTGTTGCTGAATAAAAGTGAATGTTTTTAACTGTTTGAGTCAGTATGTGATGGCTCCACACTGAACAATGAGAGGATGTTGGATTACACCAGGCATTGGAGAGAGAGACAGAGAGAGGGCAGCATTCACTTAGACAGCAGAGGATGGGGTAAAGCTAAGGAGATAAGTTGTGTCACATCAGTCTGAATTAAATAGCAACAGATGTAAGAATTTCATTTGTATTTGTAATGAAGTGTACATTGTGTCATCAACATACCCTCAGATGCATTGGTTTGTGTTTGCACACTCACTACATCCATGGAGAATGGTAAATCCAGTCTGCCAGCATGTGACTGGGTGCACAGCTTTAAGGATTGCATGGGCACAAGACATCCTGGGATATCCCAGCAGTAGTGTATACCTCTGCCTATAGTAGATGGGAGAATAGGACCAGGTGAAGTATCATGGGGATGTGGTACAGAATTAATAAAGTGAATTTGGAAAGACAACATGAGAAAATCCAAGGTCATGTGGAGAGAAAATGCATGAAATTCACCAAAATTTACATTTAACCAATTTTTCTAATTTTAATAACTTCACTAATATGAACTTGGCCACTTTTCTTAAATTGCTTCCTCTTCTCCTTGAGAGATTAGGTTTTTGCAACAGAAAATAGATTGATGAGCTGGAAATACCACTCTGCAAAATTTATTTTTATTGTTTGAAATGCCAATTTCTGTGTAAAGGAAATGTAACAAATAGAATCTTATTGAGTTCTGGCAAGAAATCAGAGTGTATTATGTGAGGAGTCGAGTGAAGCCTATCTCGACATTGGGAGCAATTAGTCACATTTTCCAGATGTCACGTTCAGATTTTTGCTATGGAGCAGAAAGATGCCTATCAAATGCGATTACTGATGATCATCACCTTTATTAACAGTGAATCTCACCTCTGTAATACCCAGTTTTGTATTATATCATGGGACAGATGGAAAGTAGATGCCAAGAATTACAGACATCTGAATCAGAATCTGGACATGGTAACTCCAGCTTACCGCTTGCTCTATCAAGGAACCAATGTTTCAGGGCATGCTCCAGGATACTGGCCATACAAACCACACACCTGTGGATGCTAGCATTTGACATGTATCAAACTCTCCATTCCTTCATCCAATATCGCTGCTATAAAGTGCATGTCACCATTTCAATGGTGCACTTTGAAGCATATCACATAACCATCATTGGAATGCTGCTGCAAGGACGCTTTGCATGCAGGGACAACTGGACCAGGTTGCATCTCAGGGCTGCTTGCCAAACACTCACTCAATTAGTACCTACCCAGATGCTCACATCATCTCTGTTTTGCCTGGTCTTGTCTTATTTTTGTACTGTCTCTTCAGCTTCTTTCAGGGGTCACCTTACTGCCTTAATTGCACATCTACTCCGTGCTATCTCAGATAACATTACATTTGCTGCAAGCAAATGTATTAAAGTCTAAATGGAGGGGTGAAATCAAGGGAGGCACTTGTCATTCTTGGTGGGGCATGGGTCCCAGCAAGTCGAATAAAGCCTCCAATATCAGCCCAGAGGCTTCAGCACTGTCATTTGGAGGCTTGGACAGTCATGGTCAGGATTGTCTACTCGACGAGGGGTTGAGTAGCTGAATAGGATATGTCAAGATAGACTAAATGTGCTGAATACCTCCAGCGATGGCAAATGGGAGAATTAGTCAAGCTTTGTATATGAGTTTAGATTCTCTACAGTATAGATGCTGGCCCTTCAGCCCATCAAGTCCACACTGACCCTCCGAGAATAACCCACCCAGACCCATTATCCTACCCCTGACTAATGCACCTAACACTATGGGCAACTTAGCATGGCCAATTCACCTGAACTGCACATTTTTTGGACTGTGGGAGGAAACCGTAGCACCTGGAGGAAACCCATGCAGAAACAGGAGAATGTGCAAACTTCACACAGACAGTTGCCTAAGGTAGGAATTGAATCCAGGTCCCTGGCACTGTGAGGCAGCAGTGCTATCCACTGAGCCACCATTCCTCGCTATGACAAGCAATATTGGATTGAGGTTGGAAGTGAATGAGGTAAGTTTGCAGTAATAGCACAAGACAACTTGCTAGGCCTCTCATCCTTCATGAAGCTTGACAAAAATGACACAGCCAAAGTATCGTAAGGTTCAGCCCTATAGTTTTGCCATTGGAGGTAATGTTGGCAGCACTGCCTTAATTTGATTTCTGTGACAGGAATAAGTGAGGTTACATGGTAGCAGAGTTACTTGCATGGAATTGCTAACAACAAATATTTGTAATAATGAATGTGGATAACAAAGTTATTTCAGTCATTGAGTACAGGTCACCGTTAAATAGACAGATGAATCTCAAATTACAATGCCAGCTTCTAACAAGAACACAAATATCTGAAGTAACAGGGAATTACACATTTTCATCTGGAACATTGAGCAATGCTCACATACCTTGACATAGTGACCTTTATTGAAATCACTGAAGAATAAGCAACAGGCTACAGATAGACACTGACCTCCTGGACATGGGAGGTCTTTTACCTGGTCTCAGTTTGTTTTCCAGCTGTCTACTCCAGTTGGAGTTGATGGCAATTATAACCATTATATTATCACAAAGTCAGTCCACTTCCTGCCTAGAAATAGAGGGAAGTAGTGCGAAGCAAGCTTCAAGCACTCTAGAAAATGGCTTTTGGAGATGATGTAATAATGAAAGGTAGGTCAGTTTAAGGGAAGAGAGGTCTAACCTTTTCTTACACTGTCGGGAGGCATGTTATGATCCTCAATGCACAATAGAAAAAGAGACTTGGAGGAATTCTTCAATTTCCTAATTCTAATTACTTGATGGGCAAAACATGGTGGCTTCTCCACAGGCCAAGGTAAAATTATGGCAGGGGATCAAGAATATCAGAAGCAGCCAACAGCGATATAGAAAGTAGAACCTTTCCAGCCTTAGCTGCCTGTCTAGAAGCATCCTTTACAATCTGGTGGGTAAGTAAACTGAGCCCACCTCCTCGGAAACCAATGGATGGGTGGACTTAAAATCCCTTCACACCCAACCCCGAGTTCAGATCCAGTCTAGACAGATAGGATAAAAATCTTCTCACCCTGCTGGCTGTAAGGTTCCTATGTCTTGCACCATCTTGCTCCAGTAGCTGAAGGATAAGATACAAAGGTGGGAGGCAGCAATGGGGGATTTAAAAGAGATCAATAAATGGGGAAGGGAACAATAAATATCTGCTGAGACAGAAACCATGACAATTTCACAGGTAGTCAATCATTATGGCATTCACTAAACTTATCTAAAAATGCAGTAAAAGCCATTTAACAGAGATATTGCAATGGAAACAAATTTATCTAGATCAATCAATTGTTAATGAGCAGTGTACTTGTAGATCCTCAATTCAATAGTCTCCATTGTCAATTATTGTGTCACAACCAATCTTGAAGCTTCGCTATTCTATCAGTACCCAGAATAATTTCTTGATTTTTCAGCTGTGTTTGAGTTTTGGAGGAACAGCTGAATCTCATAGCTGACTGAAATGCCAGGAGACTGAACAAGAAATAGTCAAGCAGACTAATCAGAAAATCTATCAGCTATAATGCTCTGTTCTGATTGATTAGCAGTGAAAATGTTGATTCTTGTAGTTGGATGCTCAGTCTCACACTTCCCGACTCAGTAACTTACCCAATTAACTGGCATTTCAAACAGATGGAACCCTAGTCAGCTGAGATATACCAACATTCCAATAGTGTTTTGTGATTAAAATTCTATTAAAAACCAATTGCAGTCATCTTGGCTCAGTGACTGGACCAAATAGATGGATGCTGAGGCAATAGGCCAGTTCACAGCAATGAATTAGGGTAAATCAGTTTCCTTCTTTCTAAAGTGGACTTAAATGGCTTATACTGCATTGGATTTTTCAAGATTTATCTTCTATCCCTTTATAATAGGACTAAATATGTTTATTCAGATTCATGCTGTATCAAGTTCTCTGCTGAAAATGCAATTGCTTTGAAGCCATGCTTAGGGATAATTATAAGAAAACTTATTGAGTCACCATCTACTATTCCTTTAAATGTTAGAAATTAAATGTTACCTCTTAAACATTAAGTTTGACATCCTGAACTGTTAGCCCTGCTATTAAAAATTGGTTACGACACAAACAGAATGCCTTTGTCTGGTGGTTGAATAGTGTAGGCTGCTGGAATTTGGGATATTTTTTATTGAGCGCTCTATGTCACTTGTTGAAGTCTTGGATGGAAATTCTGCAGCCACGCATTTCAAAATCAAAAACAATTATTTTTAATGAGCAGCAACAAATTTTCAGTTTAAAATATATAAACTGTTTTTAATTTCAATAATTAATCTGAAACTAACTTTAAAATTGTAAAGTTTATACCTCAAATAGTTTTAATGTCTCAGGTTTCACCAACTTTACTCTTACCAATCACTTCCCAAAGAGAGAGAACTGAATTAATCAAAGTAATATGAGTTATAAAGTACACTAAATAGGATGATATGGTGTATGGTAAGTAGTGCGCCGGTATTGCGAGAGAACTGAGCTCTCTCTTTCAGAGTGACCTCATAAAGAACAAATGTGAGGGAATGTGTTACTTTCCATCTGCTTGCTCCATATGAATAAGTGCCCTCCTTCTAGGTGTGTCTGATTGTCAGCCACAAAATCTATACATTTGTCTATATTTATAATTCACAAAACAAAATCATTGTGAAAACATTGCCAGGCCTCGAAAATATGCTAGAACTACATTTTTTTATAACATATAGGCTGCAACATTTTTTTTCAAAAATGTCACTTTCTTAGTTAAATCCAAAGAATGCGAAAATAAAGATTGTGGACATTCTCAGTGAATGCAGCGTAATACATGCTATTTTCCCAGCTCCTCCACAAACACATGCGCTGCTCCCACTTATGTTTACTTGCAAGATATAAATGTATGTCTCACCCTGAATGGATTGGACTTGATGAAAGAGCCACATTGTCTAAGTTGTCTCCTTCCCAACTTAAGCGATATGATGAGTCCTTGTCAGGGCCCTTGGCCAGAGCTACCTGTAATTTCAGACAAATATTCATTTTAGAGCTAATGAATCATTTCTTGTTGTGTAACCTCTGATTAAACTGTCTACATAAAGGTAGAATCCTTTCATACGTTTAAAAATAAGTGTATTTGAAAAAACAACTTAATTTCAAAATGAAATAAATTGTTTGTGGATGCGTATCATAATTTCTCACTCTAAGTAATATTAGAATTCTTAACAATAAAAGCCACTTAGTCCTAAATTTGTGTTAAAAGGTGTAGCAAAACACCCAAATTGTTACCACAGTCCTTGGCTTTCCAACTTTACTGCAAACAAATTGCAAATTACTCCAAAATTGCAAACAAATGATTCAAGACCAATTTTCGAATAAGCCAAAATGGTAACTGATTATATGGAGAGCAATAAAAATTCCTTTTAATTAATCAAAATATTATACATCATTTAAAAATTCCCTTAGGCACTTTCAAGGCATCAGTATGCATTAAAACAGCAAAACTGCGAGTTGGACTGAATCCAAGATGCAATGTTACATACCTGGCTACTTGTAGCTGTGATTAATTCTTCAATCATGGCACTGTCCCTCTGGTAAGGGCCATGGCTTGGTGTGTTGGACCTGTCTGAACTGAAGGATCGTAGGCTGGTGGGTTGTTCAGTTGCCATGGAAATGCAGGAGCAAAGTGATGATGTGATGGGATAGGATGGGCAGGAGAGTGAAGAAAGCATGCTATTAGCATATTATGCAACTTCCAGGGGACTAGGATTTAATGAAAAGAAAATAAAGAAGGCCCACTGGAAGAATTCCTTGTGTTTAAGGGACAAACTGCTCAATTCCTAACTACTGGCAGCAGTCAAAATAGAAATAGTCCCAACAAAACAGTTTAAAACTGATAGTGCATTTTAACTGAAGGAATGCTAAATTGTAACCTACTCTGCTAAACAAATAAATATGAGATATTGCACAGCGTTATGGTATATTTTGCTTTTATTTCAATTTAAAGTAATCAAGATATCCTAAATTACATAGGAAAATAACTGAAAAACTCGAATATTTCCTGATCTGTATTATCTGACATGAAGAAATCAAATTGCATTTGATAAAAGTAGGTAGCACCTCCTCCACTTGGAAAACCTCACAATTTAATTATTCAAACCATGACTGACCTAATAGAATCAGAAGGCTTTAAATGCTATACCTTTTGAGAAAACAATATGTAATTAAAGATTAACTCCAAAAATCCCAGTGTACTGTTGTTCAAACTAGCCTTTGGCTTTGTATAAATTTGTTCACCAATGTAAATATTGGTCTTTCTGTAGAAACCCCTGGAAGGTACATTGCGGCAAGTGGTGGTCAGTCACATTAGCCTTACATTAACTATGTGACTATGTTGTGTACCAAAAGACCTGCAGAAGCTGGTAGTAAATTATATGCAGATTTTTATAGGTGCAGTTATAATCATCTTCAACCCTGCAAGATCATATACTTGAGTCACATCAGAAAGAAGTCGTGTTTTACAGTAAGGACTGACAAAATTGTTCAAGTTGGGTTCCTCACAATGGCAACAACTTCCACTGTCAGGTGACACAAGTGAAAAGCAATTAAAAAAAACCTTGGAAAGAAATGGGAGGTCTAGCGGACCAGTTTCAACTTAACAATAGATTTGTGTAATACAATGGCAGCTTCGATCTCTGAAACTGGTGAAGAGTTCAAGCCATTTTCTTTCCTGTTTATAGAGGTAAGGAGAATTGAGTGCTATTATGAGAAAGAAGGCAGTTGAGTTTAAAATTTAAGGAACAACCTTACTGGGCCAATAACCATTTTCCCCATTCTCGAAAGATTTTATCTTGTAGAACTACAACTATTCTGGTACTCTTTGGAACATCCTGTCTCAGTGTCTGCCTTGTGTTGAATGTTCAAAACTCTTTTCCCTTGGCGATGATTTTTGTGCTCTTTTTAATTTCTTTCTTCCCTTTTACTTTCCTTTGGTTGTCCACTCATTATCCACTGAAAACATCTTTTGAGATTGCAGAGAAGAAATCCAGTCCCTTATGAGTGTGTGACAATTTTACAGATCAATATTACACAAAATGTGCAGAATTTTCAACACAGAGGAAGTATGTAGCTCAACTTGCCTATGTTGATATCTTTCCAACAAGAAAAACCTCTCTATTCTAATAATGTCCTAACAAGTCTGTTTAGCACTTCAACTAGAATCTCAACATCCGTATGATAATGCGGTTTTATTCAAGGGTAACGTAAAAATATCTTGAGGGTAAATTTCTTTCTTATTTTCTGGATAGTGGCTGAAATCAATGGAACAAAATTGCAGCATGTTCTCTGATGGGCAGGTGACCTGTTTTGCCAGATGACCTTCCACAAAATGAAACAAATTGCATTGCTTACATTTGGACTTATCTTCATTCCAACATTACAGTGAAAAATTGCAGTTGGCCAATGGTAACATTTCTGAGGGTTTACAATTTTACAGTAGATTTATGCTTTTGCAGGAAGTGATTTATAAACCATTTATGGTGATAATGATAAATAAGTGTTGTGATCAGCCATGTTACTTAATCTGGCTAGCACACAGTCATTTGTCAGCCATCAATCAGTGTCTGTTCTAGCATATTAAAACATTTCAGCAGGTTATATATATTTTAAATGTACAAAGGAACAATGCTTTCTCAGGTGACAGACTGTCACTTCAAACACAAAGAAATCTGACTGTACATAATAATTTTGTGAAATGGATAAGCTTGGAGAGAGTATGCTTGACTGAAAGCATACTTCAGTCTGATAGAAAAAATATTAGCTTCAGGAGATTTACACTTAATACTTTGCTTTATAGAAACAAGTTTCCTTATTCCTAGAGTTGGATTTATCTCTCTGCTAGGGGGTGAAATCACCAACAAGGGCATTCCCATTTATCTGACAAAAGTAAACATCAATGTCTGTAACTATAGCACCAGTACCTCCCAGAAAATCATACTAGCCACTGAGAATGCACCATGGGTGGATCTCTGGGTAAGAGCAACTGAATAACTCGCAAGCCAATCTGAAGTCAAATTCCTCACTGCAGATAAGGGAGCCAAGTGTGATATCACTGCAAGTAATTGTCAGCGAGCAAATTCTTTTAAATCAAAACAAAATAATTCTTCTCAAAATTTTACTGGATTTGATAAAGATGCTAGTAAGAAAAGTCTGATTCAGGAGAGACCCCAAGAAATCCTTGTGGCAAATAGCATCTTAATTTTTCTGAAGAAGGGTCACTGGACCCAAAACATTAATTCTGATTTTTCTCCATTGATGCTGCCAGACCTGCTGAGTTTTTCTTCCATTAATTTCTGTGTTTGGTTTGTTTCTGATTTTCAGCATTCACAGTTCTTTCATTTTTATTTTATTTAGCATCTACATTTTACTTACTACAGACTTTTTTGGCTACACTGACTGAATTTTTCTGGTGGTTTTTGATACTGTGCGGGGCTCCGTTAAATCTTTGTTGAAATCACATGATGAAACCTTCCTTCTTATAGGAAGCAGTTATGCCTTGCTAAGGTTTTGAACACAATATTCAAGGTGTCAGCTTACAGTAGATTCAACAGACAAACATACATCACAAGTCAAGATGTTCATAATAATCAAACCACAATCAATAATTTGTGCCATTGAGCAAGAACTTTTTTTCTTTTTTTTCTCTTTGTGATGTATTTTTTATTACCTCAACACTCAGGTTGAGATTGCTTGTGACATTTACCGAGTGACTCAAGTACAAATGAGCTCTTAAAGGGTTAAGCATACGCATTGCTCTTTCAAGCCTAAGGATAGCAAGTTCAGCGATGAAGATGTAAGGAAAAAGCTGAAGCTTTTCTCCCAGAGTTCTGCATTACCTTAATATGGCAGCTAAATAAGTCAGAGCAACAAAACCTACGTGGTTGGTTTCGGTATATAGTCTATGTGACATGACAAAAGGTCATTAATGAATTAAAAAATAATAATGTAATCATTTTCATATGTTATTAAAGCCTAAATAAAAATGTATAAAATGCCAATGTCTATAAAATAACATTCATAATTTCTATTAATCACAGTACAATGCATTGTCTAATCCTAAAAACAGGCAGGCAGTACATCAGAGACAGCAGTAATAGCACAAACAGTAAAATAGGTGATCACAGTAAACAGTAAAATAGATGTGACTGCTAGCAAGATGCAAAGAAAATCACATTTACAATTTTTTTTACAACAAATACCTGGAAGAGGGAAACAAATTGTGTCTCTGCAGCAAGACTGTATTCCTAAAAATATACACCCAGCAACCCACTGGCAGAGGAAGAAAAATATAAAATCATAATCAAGCTTCGACTCACCTCCCCCCCACCCACCCCCATTTAGTCAATCAGTGGTAGATTCCAGCTGAATAATCCAGGCTGCTGAATCTCAGGCCAGCAGTCACAAGAAAAAGAAAGGTAGTAATGGCAGCTGTTTCAGCATTACTATGGTCATATAGACCTAGCCTGATGTGAGCAGCTTAGCAGTGAATGTAGGAAAACAAGCGATGCAGCCATGAAAGCAGTTTCAGAATGCTAGGTGATTGCCTCAAGCCCCAACCCCAAGCAGATTTACTAAAGTGGTAAAAGTGGATGACAGACACTGTCACAGCAGTGTGACATTACTCTGGTGTCAAGGGCCACCTACCTGTTTACACCACTGTGTGGAAGCATATGAAAAAGGAGAGGGAAAACAGCAACAATGAAGGGAGAACGACAGAACAATGGCAAAATCCACAAATGCAGATGTATACAGAACAACAATGTTAACAGAGAGGAAAATAAACTTCTAATTTAACATACGTGTCAATTTTTTTCCCCACATTTACCACAACAATTAGAAGGATTAGAAAGACACAGACTATTTTTTCCTAAGGAAGCTCAGAGAATCATGCCAGAAAAACACAGTACACACAGTCAAAACAACACCGAGATGAATAACTTGTTAAAGACTTTGTTAGTAACAGGAAAAAGCAACATCCATTGCCTCGTAATTTTACACGCATGCTTGGCTCCTTGTTAAATGCCAAGCTATATACTTCTACCAATTTAATTTAGCCAAATGTTCAATATTCCCTTCAAAATAAACATTCCAATAATTAAATAATATGAGTTCAGTTAAGTATTTTCTCGACCAATGATTTTTCTTCAGGTCTGTCTATTGCTGGTCAAATTGGTGACCTCTTCCCAATGTCGATCAATATCACTAGGTAAAATAGCCGAGAATAGCAAAGACTAACTTTGCTTTTGCTTTTTCATCTCTTCCAGTGAGAAATAGTTTGACTTCCAATTTACACCACTCCCCCAAAGACATTGAAAAAATCTGCATTCATATTTTTGCATTTTTCAGACTTAAGATGTCCAAATTTTAAAATCCCCTTCTCATCTCTGTTTTCACATTCCCCGATGACCTCACTTGTTGCTATTTGTCATGTCCTAATATCTTCCACCTTCACAATCTTTCAAGATAACTTGCTCAAGTGTGGCCAGGGCACGTTTAAAGAAAATAAGGGGAGTTCCTTCGGTGCTTCTAATGAAGCTTGTTGGATTATAACCTGTTGTGTGAGTTTTAACTAAGATGTCCAAAAATGCTGTAAAGTCATAAAATTTCTTTTGAAGTGCAGACATTACAGGGGTTGCAACAGCCATTATCAAGGGACACAAAAGTAATCAGCTAATATATTTTTGGTATTTTTTGGATAAATATTGACCAGGACACCAAAGGAACTCCTCTTATTTTCTTTAAACGTGCCCTGGTCACACTTGAGCAAGTTATCTTGAAAGATTGTGACAGTGGAAGATATTAGGACATGACAAACAGCGACAGATGAGGTCAGAGGGGAATGTGAAAACAGGGATGAGAAGAGAATTTTAAAACCAAGACTGCAGGAAGTGAAATTTATGGTTTAAAATTTGTGAAAGCTTTTCAGCCCAGTGGTTGATGCCGGGGGGTTAAGGAATCATAGTTTAAATCAAATGCAGAATGCAGTTTGCCACAGACAGGTGGACAGCAACTGACTAAATTTTACAAGAATACATTTGCAAAGACAATAGAACTTTCTGAACGGAATAATTTGTTCCAAGTTGCAGGGTTTCTTCCCCTTACCATAAACAGAATGACTGAGCTGTAATGGAAAATAACACCTTCAATACAATAGAACATTTAGCTTGGGGCTCAAAAGTAATGAGATCATTAAGGTGAAACTGATAAACAGAGATACTGCAAAGCTATATTACTTTGGTGAAATAAATGTTTTAATAAATGCAAAGTACAGGTAAAGGGCTGCTTTTTCTCTCCTAAGCTGAGAAAATTTCAGAATCTGCAAACTTAATTCAGGTCATGGGGTGGGGGAGTCCCTAATACTCTGTTTGTCATTTGGTGGTTGTGCAAGGTGGGGTGGGGGTGTGGAACAGGTGGATGTTGGCTTTTAATGGGCACCAGCTTCATGACTCTGAAAACACAATACGGAAGCAGTCACATATGGAGGTGGAATGATTATAGGGCGAGCCTTGTGCCTCTGGAAATGTAAAGCAAAAAATAATATTAAAAAAGTATCCCTCTAGCCCTCAGCCCTGAGGCAGAGGCATAGATAGATGATGTCCGGTGGCAGTATTAGATTGATTGAATGATGACATAGATAGCTTTTTCTCATCCAGAATAGAAACAGTGGAGCAAATGATCTCTTCTAATGCTACAAATTTCTATGATTCACTCAGCACTGAAAGGACCTTTATCAACATCACAGTAATATCCTATGTGACTGTGAAAAACATAACCTATTCCTCTTTATCTTTCTATGTCAATAGTGTGATTGGAGGCTCATCTCAGAGTCAAACATGACACCAATGGTAATGATCAGTCTGGTTCAGCCCCGAAATGTTGACAAAGACAGGGCTGGAGGTGGTAGCTATGGAATGGAGCTGATAGTAGAGAATAAAGTGAATGTGCTTACTTTCTCAATATTTTATAAGAGGACAGTTCTGCTAATGAGGTACCACTGGACAAGCAATTGGAACAATTTTGAGAAGTGGAAGAGTTGAGAAAGGTTGTGAATTACAGCTGGGTATCCATAATTCAATGGGCAAGAATAGAATTAGGTGAGAGATAGTTTTTTCTCAGCCAAACATCAAACCTAATCTCACTTATTAGTGCTTTGGTCCATGGTGTTACTGGTAAGGCACATGAAGGTAAATCAGTGTAGGAATCTTGGAAGGCATTCAAGGAGCAGTTAGTGGAAAATCAGAAAATCAAAACAGGCTCACAAAAAAAAATCACCTCCTAAATTATGAGCTCCTTGAATGTTAAGGGTCTGATAAGGCAAAAAAGGCGGCTTTTTGAGCTACCAAGTTCAATACTACAGAAAGCCAAAGGGAGTACCAAAATTGTTGTGATAAAGTTACAATGGAATTAAGAACAGGCCAGTTTAACTTCAAGTGGTGGTCAGGTGAGGGGAAAACATTCTTGAAAGACTTGACTAATCATTTGGAAAACCACAGATTAAATAACAAGCATCAGCATGGATTGTTAAGGGGAGAAGTGTTTGATAAATTTAAACTAATACTTTGAGGAGGACATAAAAAGGGGTGAGATGGTAATACATTTGACATATTCCGCATATATTTTAGAAAGAGTTTTGACAACGTCTCACATAGCACACTGGTCAGAAAAGCAAAAACCCATTAAATTCAAAGTAAAGTGGCAAGCCAGTTCGAGAAGTGACTTGGCGGCAGGAAGCAAAGGCTCATGGTTAACTGGTGCTTTACTGACTGCAAGGCTGCTTCCAGTAGGTTCCAAAGGACTCAGTACATGGTGCCTGGAGGTATCTGGAATATCTTAATTCAAATTTAACTACAGGAGTCATAATTGAGAGATTTAGATGATACAAAACAATAGGTGTTTGATAGTGGGGAAGAAAGCTGTAGATTCCAAGAAGACTTCAAGGGACATTAGAGGTGAGCATGAGAGATACAAATGGAATTAAATCTTGAGAACCATGAGGTAATGTATTTGGAAGGGGGAGGGGAGGTAAGGCACAGAAATACTGACATGTGTACAGGAACAAAGGTACCACAGAGTGCATATCTTCTTTGGGAGAAAGGAGGCCAAGGAGAGTTGATTTCTTCCTGTCAACTTTTGATCTCGACTTAGGACATCTTGTTTGTCTCTCATGTAGCACTTTTACTATTGGTTTACTTTTGTTCTTTTCCATACCAATGTGAACTCTAATTGAATTATGATCAATATCACTGAATGTTGTATACTGATATCTCTTGCAACATACCACCTTTACTCCCTGAAACAAAGACTAGATCTGTTGCATTCTTATTGAGCTGCTGCACACACTTAATTCCTTATTATTTTTGAACATCTCAAAACTTTGCCTACATATTTGCTCTTATCTCCCTTCACTTTTATGTGATGTTCTGAGAGTGGGACTTAGACACCAACATCTACAGTATTATTGTGCTTTTAATTCAACTTTTAAAGCTGCAAAAAAAACCCCATCAAAAATGGAGATTTACTAATCCATCAAGCGGGAAAGTGAGCCACCAGCGTGGGTGTAGGTAATCATCATTTGAAATGTCATTCAGATCCAACCCAACAAATGACCATGCCTTAAATTTCAATGAATCCTTTCAAGAGAGTCCATGCCTTTTTTTTTATTGATCCCTTTCTCAGTGTTTGAAGTGACTGGTAAATAAAACTTATATGTATCAGTGAAATTTGAGGATGGGTCCTAATGTGAGCATGTTACATCATGGTTGAAAAGATGGGAGAATTTATTAATACACAGAGTATGCACGAACATGAAGTTTAGGAAGAAAAAATTAGTTATCTGATATCCCGGGTCAACATTGTCACTGTAATTTATAGTTATTTACTTTTGTAGAAGATAATGGCTTTCACTTGTATGTTATCCACAAATGGAACAGTGCAATAAAATCCTAAGAAATGCACCACTTCTCCAACAGAATTAACATTATTCTCAATTGAACTTGCACATTTTCGATGCATCGTGCATGATAACAGATACTCTTGTTTGCCCAAGAGCAACTTGAAATCCAAATAAATTAATTATATTCCAATTCCTAATGATTCAAAGTATTACTACTTTAGGTATATGAAGCAAAATAAAATACATTATTAACAATGGATATTATATTTGTCCCAGAGCTGATCCTGATGGTTTCATTGATATAACCACACACTTCCAACAATGCAACAATTTCCAAAGATGACCAGAGGTGTAGTCTTCTTTACTGGACAAGTATTACGTGCAAGACTTTTAGAAGAAAAGACCACTGGATCCTGAGCCTATCACGCACATAGGCAGACCTGTAGATGGCAATCAACTGGAGGTCAGTAGTTCCAGGACTCAACAACACTCCAGAGAAGTACTTGATAGAGACAAAATCAACAGCCCTGGACTCCCATGATGGCTGCAGTGAGCAGGGACAATGTTGTGTTGTTGGGGGCAGGGTGGGGTTGATAGGGTGTGAGGACTCACAGGGAAAGCAGGGAGATTGGATCAAGAACAACAGCAGTGGTGTGACTATCAGCAGTCATACACATCTCCCATGTACATGCCCTCTATCATGGGCATATTATTGCAAATTAAAGGCACTCTACAAAATCTCAAGCACCACAACCAGGTTTATAAGATAATTACAATTCGAGATTTGGTTTGCCCAGATGGGAACAGACCCTTAAGTGGCTGTCAATTGATTATTTAAAGGTTTTAAGCAGAGGCAGGATGGGAAGGAGGTCCATTGTCCCTTTTAACTGGCATTTACTTGGGTGGGGGCAGGAAGATGTTGGGTAACAGTCCTGAAGTGGGAGATGGCACAGGGCAGGGTGACACTAAGCACACAGACACACAAGATAGCTGCTGAGCCGTAAGTTGACCATTTGACACACAAGATGGCTGCCGGACCACCATATGGAGAGAGACAGAGCAAACACAGACACTGCTTGGAACCACCTGGATGCCAGCACAATGCACTCTCAGCCTAGTTGATTAGTTTAAGGCGGGTTGGGGAGAGAATACACATGAGTAGCGAATACTGCCCACTGAAGTGTCTGGGTCCAGTAATCATCCTTCTCAGGAAGAGCAATTAGTACCCATTACTAAAGTAATGGACTTCTTCGCAGACACTAAAATTGACAATGTTTGCGCTGAAACTGACAATGACCATGCTGAAATCAACAAAGGCTGTGCTGGAACTGACAATGACTGCACTGAAACTATCAACAATTCTGCAATGTTTACAATAAACAAACTATGTTACAAAGACAATAACCTCATCACTGACCTATTTTATTACAAAATGGATAAAAGTATCTTGACATGTGCTCTGGGTTGAGAGAAGACTCGCTGCTGACCACTGTGCTGTTGATGTCTTTCTCTCCCCAGAGCTCCGGTACTTCCTTGTACAATAAACTCTGTTGTTAAACCCCGACTCTGACTCAGAGGCTGGTGATTTTTCCCACAACAGTCTCAATGACAACCCACTTATTTTTCCAGGCCTTCGAGCATCTTCTTCACCTCCTGTGGGCCCAGAAGATCCTGTTCCATGTCACTACCCATCTGCTGCTGAAACCTTCTCCTATGATTTTGTTATATCAAGACTTAACTATTCCAATGTTCTCCAGGGTGGAATCCCATCTTCTACCTCATTTAAAATTAAACTTGTCACAACCGTTTTTGCTCAAAGCCCGACTTCACCAAGTCTTGTTCACCCATCAATTTGAAACTTGCTGATTTACACTGGTTTCAGTCTTGCAACAACTAAATTTTGAAATAATCTAAATCCCTACATAATATCACTGTCCCTTGGTATTATTTCCACTGGATCCACACCATTAAGATCTTTGTATTGCCCCAATACTGGCTTCATGCAGATCCCTGAATTTCCATGCTCACTAGTGGGAGCTGTACCTTCAGATTCACAGTCTCAAGAACTAGAATTCCCTCACGACCAAGCATTTGTTTGACCAAGCATTTGTTGAACTGCCCTAAAGTATCTTCACATAATTTGGGTGCAAAGTTTATTTGATAATGTGTCTACGAAATGCCTTGGCATTTGTTACTACATTAAAGGTGCTAATATAAATGCACATTTTTGTTGCTGGATTGATTAGGGTTATGTGATTGCTGACGTTTCCTTTCCCTCTCTTAAGCCGTCCTGGGAGCAACTGGAGCACAGAGCGACCTTCCAGCTGAGACTTGCAAATGAAGTACAGACTGGAAATCACACACTTAATCTTTTTGCCTGTATGGTTGAGTAAACTACCATTCAGTATACTTCCCTATTCAGCCATGTGGAATACAGAATGGAAGCATTGCCAAATCAATTGGCAAGATCCATCTGCTTACAATAAACAAAACCTGGAATTGAGGTACATTATATTTGAAATAAATGAAACCCTAATGTCAGTAAAATGCAGAGGCAAGGATTATAATTAGGAAAGGCAATTTTTAATTAATCCACAGAAAGTTAGTATGCCTTACTATTTGCAACTGGATACACAACAACACAAAACCAGAATAAACAGATACCACACCCACAAATTTTCCGGATATCATACATAAAAATCAGTGATTGACATGAGAATGAATGAAATATCTATTGAAAGAACAGGTTACTTCTGCCAAATTAGTTAGGTTGTCCTGAGATGCAGCTTTGACCTTTTCAGCAAATTGGCTACTCCTAAACTTGGTTTGGAACCTTGTCAAAATTTATGAAAGAACAGAGGCTTTTGACCCACTCACCACTAACAACAATTATTGGCTTTCCTGGAGAGGAAAGCCACAGTGCTCCTATCTGGATAACCCAAGTTTTAGTTAGGTTGTCAGCCATCCTGTCAGCAGAATAGGAAGTCCAAACGAATGATGTCTACAATAAACTGACGGCCCAGACTGGTAACTCCAGATTAGCTAAACTTGTCCTCATTTGTCATTTGACAGTTCCCACCAAGTAAAACAGAGTTAGGCCACACCAATGCACAGAATCTTGGACAGGCCTGCAGCAATCACTACAAATTCGTCTTACCTATGCAATGGTATGTTTAAAGTGGATGGAATCAGAGTGTTTTACCAAATTGTATTTGCTAATGTTTAAAGATGAAAGGTGTAATGGTGGAAAGTGAAGCAAGAAACAAGTCACTGCTATGGTCTGTTCCAACACGGTTGACATAGAAACGATGTCCCTTTGTGTGATAGGTATGTCTACAAAGCCACATTGCTTTGCAAATAAAAAGGACATGATCCACAGACTACGAGGCTAATAAAAGGCTGCCTGGATGATCCTCAGCATTATGCGAGGAAAGATGGAAGCAAAGGAAGATTATCACTCTGAAAAACCATGAAGAACCCTAACAATGTTTCCCCAACTAAAACTGCAAAGTCTGACGAGATGCTCCAGCAGTTCACACTGCAGCACGAAAACATGGAAAACATGTCTGATTACATTGGTGACATGGCAGACCCATCCAAAGATAGCACACTAAGCTGAAAAGTATCGCTGTGTTTTTCTAGAGCTAACTCCCAATACTTTTACTTTTTTTTAAACTGTACAAGGTTAGGCCATTGTAAGACAGGAAAAAATTGAAACTTTCTCATTTTTGATATATTTACTCCATCAACATGTTTACATTTGGTATTTTTTGACTTGGAGTATGTTTGTAGGTTAATAAAATTATGATGGGCCTCTTCAGCTAGCTCAAAATACTATACAACATAAACATATGGGCGGTCCACATTCAATTTGACTCATCACAATTTTACTATAATTACTTGAGACTGGAATTTCTCTTAGTCATTGAAATTAAAATCAGTTATTGAAGTATAAAGATTGGTCTTATAAAAAACATTAGAAATCTACCTGTCTGAGCGTTCTCCAAGTCGTCCTATTCCTCTATACATCATATTGTCCAGGTATCGACTGCTCGGTAGAGAGTCATCACCGAGTTCTTTCAAGTCCTCTGGTCTAAGGTACTCTCCTCCATCACCGGTCATTGTATCATCTCCTTGGGAAGAGGAGACAGTTGATCAGTCAGGAGCAGCATGGAGTAGCAGGGTGACCCAGGATGAAAAAAGACATCGGCTGGAAACTAACCATGCACACAGTCAGGTAACATTAGAGTAGCGACTGTTTGTGACTGAAGATTCAGAAAAAAAATGTATGAAAAGAACCTAGTGACTGTAACACATTACATAAAACAGAGCACTGCAACTTCAAACCTGATGGAGATTCCTTCATCATCAATAGTTAGCTAGTGAACAGATTTTATGGATCAGTTCAAAAGAAAGCTGGAATCATTTTTTATTGAGGGAAGAGATTGCCTTGTGTAAAAGGTGGATACTTTGTAGCACAGTGTTCCTCATGAATTAGCTTTAATTCTTGAAATTATAAATGCTATAATTGGCCTGAGCTTTTATTTAGTTTTACATCTCTTCCAGGAAATTCCATGGCTCTGGGTGATGAGAAAGTGTATGTTTTGAACATGAATTGTTGCCCAGAGGATCACAACTGTCTGAATGAGATTAAATTGACCAATTTGTCTTCTTTTGTCAGTTTCTTTGTGTTAGATCACTAGTCCCATTTGTGCCACACAAGTGCCAAGAATGACCTTTGTCCACTCCTTGGTGGTCAATCTCATTATCACGGTCTAATCCTGCATCATACAGTCAGATGCCTACACTGCAGAAGACAACCCTGTGGCCCATCAAGTCTGCACTGCTCAAGAACAAGCACCCAACTATTCTAATCCCATTAACCAGTATTTGGCCCAGAGACCTGAATGCCTTGGCATTACAAGTGCACATCTAAACACTTCTTAAATTTCATGAAGGTTTCTACCTCTACCACCCTTACAGTAAGTGAGTTCCAGATACCCACTATTATCTGGGTGAGAAAAAAAATCTTTTTTAACATCTCCCCTAAATCTCTTGCCCCTTACCTTAAATCTAGACATACTGATCATTGGTCCCTCCACCATGAGGAAGAGTTCTTTTCTGATTACCTCATGCTCCTGATAAGTTTTATACATCTCGATTATCGTTCCACCTTCCCCTCAGGATCTGCTATTCTAAAGGAAAACAACCCCAGTCTATCCAATCTCTCGTCATAAGTAAGACTCTCCAGCCCCGGCAATGTTCTGGTAAATCACCTCAGCACCTTTTCCAGTGCAATCATGTGCCTCCTATAAAATGGATTCCAGAACTGCAAGCAATACTCTAAATGTGGCCTAACCAATGTTTCATAAAGTTCCAGCTGAACCTCCCTGCTCTTAAACTGTACACTTCTGCTAATAGGTGCAAGTATCCTATATGCCTTCTGAACCACTTTATCAACTTGTCCTTCTATTTTAAGGAACTAGTGATCATGTACACAAATATCCCTCTGATTCTCGATGCTTTCAGGATCCTACCATTCATCACGTATTGTTTGCCTTGTTTGTTTGGCTGAAATGCATCACCTCACACTTATTGAGACCAAATTCCATTTGCACCATCAACACTATGAAGAGGAGGGTGTCATCACTGACTAGAAACCTAATTTGTACAGGTATAGTACTATCCTGCTATAAGAGCAAGCAGAGGTTGGCTGCAACGAAGGATGCACTTATCAATTCCTGTTCATCATCCACAAGTTTAAAGTGGGAAGGAATGCATTCCAGTTTCATGGATAAGTGCAGTTCCAATAACATCCAAGTAGCTCAAGTCAAAGTAGCCCGTGTGATCACTACCTCACCCAACAATTTAAATTTTCACTCCCTGCACCACCATAACACCATCATTTAGTACGCACGTATGCAAAATGTGCTACTGCAATTCAACCAGGCTTCTTAAACAGCATTTCCCAAGATACAACCTCAAACAGCTAAAAGGACAGGTCAAGACAGCAAATGAATGGGAATAATATCATCTTCAAGGTCCATGCACCCAGACTTGGAAATATATTGCTGTCCCTTCATCAGCCCTGGCTCAAAATCTTAGATCTGTGTAAGTGCATCCAAACAACATGAAATGCAAGGCAAGGGTTAGACTCAATAACACTTCCAGATGAAATTTATGAAAGAGGAATAAGTAGTGGCATTGCCTGTGATTCTCATATCCAATGAAAGCAAAGAAAGGAAATCCATAATGTTGTTGTGTTATATTCAAAATAATGCAGTGTACTTTTCAGTCGCTGGGGTTTATTTCACAGAATACAACTGAAGAAAACTAGCATTTCTATAAATAACTCCTATACCTTTTTCATAGAATCCCTATAGCGTGGAAGCAGGCCATTTGGCCAATTGAATCCACATCGACCTTCCAAAGAACACCCGACTCAGACCTATCCCTGTAACCCTGTACTTCCCATGGCTAATCCACCTTACCTACACATCCCTGGATACTATGGGCAATTTAGCATGGCTAATCCACCTAATGTTTGGAATATAGGTGGAAACCAAAGCACCTGAAGGAAAACCCCATAGGCATGGGAAGAATGTAAAAACTCCACACAGACAGTAGCCCAAGGGTGGAATCGAACCCAGGGCCGTGGCGCTTTGAGGTAGCAGTGCTAACCACTGAGCCACCGTGCCACCCCAATGGCATTATTTCAGTCAATGCTCTTCCAGGACTTTTCTGGTTCCTAGAACATTTTGTTCCTTTTCCCATTCTCCCCCACTCATCACATGCTTAAATCTCACAACATTTCCAACTTTTCCCAGATCTGTCAAAAGCTCACCAAGCTGGAACATTTGGCAGGATATTCCCACATGAAAAGAGAGTACCAAGGATTTTTCCAAGTCTTTCTGGAAGACTGCTACCACAGAAGTGCCAGTGAAACAGTAGGGATTCTAGCTGGGGCCCTGATTATTTACGTCTACAAAAACAGAAAATGCTGGAGAAACTCAGTAGGGCTAGCAGCATCTGTGGAGAGAGAAACAGAGATAACATTTTGAGTCAATATGACTCTATGTTCTGAACATATCAGACTAGAAATGTTCATTCTTTCTCTCTCCACAGATGCTGCCAGACTGGCTGAGTTTCTCCAGTATCCTGTGTTTATTTCAGATTCAAGCTTATGTATTGTTTTACTTTTACTTAAATTGCCTGCTTGCTCCTGGTGAGGCAGTGGGGAGCTGTGCTGATGCAACTCCCCTATTTTCCTATTCTCTGCTCCAGCTGCATTCCTGCTGCCATGGGGTCAGGAAAATTTAATGGATTGTAAAATCTCTTTTTTAAACTCATCACTGTAATTTAAAACCCACAGTAGCTCAATTTACATTTAACATATATGGAATGTCATTTGATTTTTCAGCAAAGTTGAATTGTGCACTGCTTTAGTCCAGATGGAAAATGTTCAGCCACCTGCTAGATGTACATTACAGCCAATGTGTTTCGACTTGCGTTCTGTATTCTGATTCAAATGAAGCACAGATGCTAATTAAAATATTTAATTAAAAAGTTAAGAAAATTAAAATAATTAAAATAAAAATAAAAATAAAATTTCCATTTGACAATATGATACTTAACAAGATTGATTAATTCCCACTTCGATATTTCAATACATGCTGGCAAGTTTCAGCTGGATAGGAAAAGTGTTTGTTATAATTTTAAGACTGATAAATTAAATATTATACATCTGGAGGGCCAAAGGGCCTGTTTCTGTGCTGCAATCTTCTTTATATAGTTATATTTTAATATGCTATTTAGATGCAACAAAATAATCATTGCATATAACAAATGTTGATTAACCCATTTAATCTTATCAGTATCATCTTAGAACATAAAATTCATAAACTTTAGAAACAAAAGTTCAGGCTATAGAGAAATATATATTTCATTTAATTGCACAATCACACAGAACTTTATTATTGTGGATAAGAGGGACATATTGCCCAAATAACTATTATAGGATCTGGAAAGTACCTGGTCAATCTCCGATTACCCTCGTATGATAAAGTATCATAACCATCTGACCAGCTGCTGGGCAATCTTTGCAATAGCAGCAGGTTGAATAGTGGGTGATAAGGGTCTCAAGAGGCCCAAAACTCGGGAGGTTACCCAATGTTTCCTGTCACCCAGAAAATTTCAGACAGATTGTTGACAGGTTGCTGGCAATAGGAAGGCCATCCACTTGAATGTACATGCTCCCCCAACTTCAAACACACTTGCAGCTGAAATATAATCCAGCCCCATGCTTGTTTTTGAGTAGTTTTGTATTGCACTTGAACAGAAAATGCATCCTCCTGTTGCCAAGAGTGAAAATTTGGTTCCTCAATCAACTGCAGTAAAGCTGGTCTTAAGCGAGGTTGAGAAAAAAAGGGTCATGGGGAAATTATCAGATCTGCCACTGCTTTATTAAGCCATATGTTGTTAATTTGAACATTTTTTCTAGCTAGCCAGGGCCAAACTGTACTGCATAGTGTCAAATCTCATCTGTCGGGGTAAGTACTGGCTCTTATATTTGTGCTGAGTCAGGTCCGTGGGGTGGAGTATTTTGTGTTCGCATTCTTCATTCAGTGGAAGTCTTGAGGGTGGGTATGAGTAGATCTTTCCAATCCTCCACCAGGATTTGATAATCCACACTGTTCCAAATGGTCAACTGAATTTCTCCACATTACCCTGGTGTGGAGGAGTACAATATTCAACTGCGAATCAGGTTGTATCTTGTGGGAGGCAGCTGTGCGTTGCTGACAGACAGCTTTAACGAGGCTGGTGTACATTATTTGTACAGACCTAGGGAGTAAGGTTAGAATCCTTGTGACTTTATATGACATATTCTTAGAGTCTACAATGTCGATTTTAATTTTCAGTGTTGACAGGGAAAGTTGCATTAGCTTCCAATTATATGTTCCAAACAACTGTTTCTTTTTTCCCCAATGGAAGTGAATATTTGAATGTATGTTTGACAGTTGCCTGATTCACTATAACCCATTTCCAACACTGATTTAAGTTAAAAATTAAACCTCATCTGTCACATCAGTGAAGCTCAGTTCAGAGATCTAAATTTAGCTGTAGCACAAATTATTTATTACTATTCACTGACATCAACAATTTCATCAGGAACCAACATCTCTGAGCTGATCATTAGTTTGCAGGGGCTATACTGTTTCAAGTCAATCACTATTAGGCCACTAGCATACCAAGTAAAATCTAAGCAAAGAACACAGAGTAAATTGAAGTCAATTACACTAACAGCAGTGATACAGCACAGCATTACTATGTAACTATTATTCAAACTACCAATAGACTCTAGATCTAAAGAAAGCTTTGAAGGGAACAAATGAAGCAAAAAGAAAAAAGAAAATATAACATACTGTACAGATGAATTAATTTCTGAGATGGATGTGAGTAAAAGTGTTCTCCTATAACTGTTAGAGTAAACAAAAATGTAAAATTTGAAACATGCTAAACACAATCAACTCTTGTAAAACAAAAACTATTTTCAGACATTCTGAAAACATAAACCCCAGTTGGCCCAATTTAAATTCCTGGTCACATTGATGAAATTACATCCTAATGCATTTGTCTAGTCACATACAAAAGTAACAGAAACCTGTACTTATGGGATACATTCACATAGATTTAAAAAAAAAATCAAGTGTTTGCTTTGTTATCAACCAGGTAAATATTTCCCCCAATGGGATTACATCAATATGAATGATTTACCAGAAATTGATCACTGAGAAGTAAGAATACTAATACACCACTGATATTAAAGCTTTTGTAATATTATAATGATGAACAAACAGAATTAGCCATTATCAAAATGATACCATTTCAAATAGCTTCTGCTTTGATCACGGGACTTGGGATTTTCTTTTCTGAAGGTTCACACTAGAAGATCCAAATGGGAATTCTCACTTGTGCCTGTCTTGAGAACACACTGGAGACACTATATGTGAAATGAAATTAAAAATCTTGTTGTGTACTTTATTTTAGGTTCACACACCTCATTGCCTTCGAAGTGTGATGTATTTTTGTATTCAAAATGCACTTGACTAATGAGGACAGACTGTTCTCCTGTTCCAAGTAAACCCTTATTCTCTCTTTATCCATTTGTGAAATGCTTAATCTAGTTATTTACTACTAATTTTGAAACTATCTGCTTTTACTAAAGCAAAACTATTTACAGGTTCTACTCTCTGGACCGTGTTTGGGACAATGTGCAGCATCATAGATTACTTATGCAATACTGATATGATTTAGCTTGGTTACAGAAAGTCTCAACTCTACTTGCAGTGCCTGGTACACTTAATTTCACAACCCTTCAATGTGAATGGTTCATGATACAGACAATTGCTTGTCCCATTTTCCCAATGCCTGGTTTCTCTCATTGTGCCAGCTTTAGTTTGCAATTTGGGTGGTCCATAGCTCAGTGGTTAGCATTGTTGCCTCACAGCACCAAGGACCCAGGCTCGATTCCAGCCTCGGGCAAATGTCTGCGTGGAGTTTGCACATTCTCCCTGTGTCTGCATGGATTTCCTCCAGGTGCTCCAGTTTCCTCCCACAGTCACAAGGATTTGCAGGTTAAGTGAACTGGCTGTGATAAATTGCCCATAGCATTCAGGGATGTGTAGGATAGGTGCATTAGTCAGGGGAAATGGGTTACTCTTTGAAGAGTTGGTGTGAACCTATTGGGCTGAAAGGCCCATTTCCATAATGGGGAGATTCTACGATTCTATGAATTTCAGCCACATGTCATGCAGGGCTCCATGGCTGTATATGGAAAGGGGGATGTGCCCTTGACACATCAGAGGATGGATGCCAAGTGCAGCTCCAGAGTCTTCCATACATAACACTGAGATCCCATTGGACGTTGTGATCTTGACCTGGAAGATTGATTGGCTGAGAGCCAAAAAACATTCTGGAAGGATGCAACAGGGAGGGACATGAAGGGACACCACACCTCACCAAAGACTGGAATTGACAATGTTAGCCTTGATAGTGATATTATTGATAAAAATTGCCTATTCAAAATGTTAGCTTATACACATAGTTGTTATAATGTTTTCAGATTGTATTTTACTTTTAAAGACCACTGTCTTCTGACAAAGTGCAAAACCAGAGCTCTGTTGTAAAACAATTGGAATAAGTGGGGTAATAATGGATTCTTTTTCACTGTACAATCAAGGCACACAAGTTTAATCAAACAGTTTCATTGTTTTTTTTGCCAATCTGAATAGATTTCCAAACAGAACAGTGACAGTTAAGCAGTTAAGACAATCAAATGAGATTTACCTTATCCCTGATTAAACAGTGTACAATACAAGCTTGAAACCTTGCTTTTTGAGGTACTGAATAGAAAGAACGGAAAGATTTGAAAAGCAGGAAAGACTGAAGATAAGATTACTTTTAAACTAGAACATTCATATTTTGGGAAACAGGCAAGAAATATAATCTTTATGTGAGGTACAATCAGATCACTTGTTCCAATTAATTCAAAATCTAGTCTGGCCAGCAACATGTGGAGGTGCTGATGTTTGACTGGGGTGGACAAGGCCAGAAGTTAGATGACTATTGTCTGACTCCTGACCTTAACCAGCAACATAAACGTTAATTCAAAAAACCGTGTGATGAAAATTAGAAATAAAAAATTAAGACACCGAAACAAATGTGAAGTTTTAAATTTGAAAAAATGAACAGTACATTTGAAACTGGTCAGGGCAAGCTTAATACTTTGCTAAAAGGAAGAAACTCATTAAAAAAAAATAAAATTGAGTTGAAGATCATAGCCAAATTATACACAAAATTACACCTGAGAAAAACGAATTAAAAAGAAACAAAGCCAGAAATTTATTTATTACTATCAACTGGATTCAACAATTTCAAACAGGTATCTCAAACTGGGACATTTCACAATGATCCTGCCTCCTGGCCACCAATTCTGCTTTGATATTGTGGTTGTAGGTTCTGGTTGGAGGGGCCACCTGAAGTAGACACAAGCTGGAAATGCAGATGGACAGGTGCTAACGTGGGAAAGCTTGACGGTTCCCCTCCACTTGTTGGAACTTTAGAACATAGAACATAACAGCGCAGTAGAGACCTTTTGGCCCTCAATGTTGCACCAATCTGCGAAACCGATCTGAAGCCCATCTAACCTACATTATTCCATTTTCATCCATATGTTTAACCAAAGACCATTTAAAGGCCCTTAAAGTTGGTGAATCTACTACTATTGCAGGCAGGGCATTCCATGCTCTTACTACTCTGAGTAAAGAACCTACCTCTGATATCTGTCTGATATTTATCACCCATCAATATTTATGTCCCCTCATGCTAGCCATCACCATCAGACGAAAAAAGCTCTCACTGTCCACCCTATCCAATCCTCTGATCATCTATGAAGTCACCTCTTAACCTTCTTCTCTGTAACAAAAACAGCCTCCAGTCCCTCAGCCTTTCCTCATCAGTCTTCTCTTCATGCCAGGCAACATTTTGGTAAATCTCCTCTGCACCCTTTCCAAAGCTTCCACGTCCCTCCTATAATGGGGTGACCAGAATTGTACGCGCTACTCCAACTGCGGCCGCACCAGAGTTTTTCACAGCTGCAACATGACCTCATGGGCCCAAAACTCAATCTCTCTATCAATAAATGCTAAGACACCATATGCCTTCTTAACAACCCTATCAATCTGGGTGGTAACTTTCAGGGATCTATGCATATGGACACTGAGATCTCTCTGCTCATCCATACTACCAAGAATCTTACCATTAGCCCAGTACTCCATATTCCTGTTCTTTCCAAAGTGAATCACCTCACATTTTTTCATATTAAACTCCACTTGCTGTCTCTCAGCCCAGCTCTGCAGTTTATCTATGTCCCTCTATAACCTGCAGCATCCTTCAGCACTATTCGCAACTCCACTGAACTTAGTGTCATCTGCAAATTTACTAACCTATCCTTCTATGTCCTCATCCAGGTCATTTATAAAAATGACAAACAGCAGTGGCCCCAAAGCAGATCCTTGTGGTACCCCACTAGTAACTGAGCTCCAGGATGAACATTTCCTATCAACCACCACCCTCTGTCTTCTTATAGCTAGCTGATTTTGGATCCAAACTACTAAATCACTCTCAAACCCATTCCTCTCTATTTTCTGCAACAGCCTACCATGGTAAACCTTATCAAATGCTTTACTGAAATCCATACACACCACATCAACTGCTTTACCCTCATCCACCTGTTTGGTCACCTTCTCAAAGAGCTCCATAATGTTTGTGAGGCACAACCTACCCTTCACAAAACCGTGTTGAATATCCTTAGTCAAATTATTCCTTTCTCGATGACCATAAACCCTATCTCCTATAACCCTTTCCAACACTTTACCCAAAACTGAAGTAAGGCTCACTGGTCTATAATTAACAGAGATGTCTCTACTCTCTTTCTTGAACAAGGGAACAACATTTGCTATCCTCCAGTCTTCTGGCACTATTCCTATAGGCAATGACAACATAAAGATCAAAGCCGAAGGCTCTGCAATCTCCTCCCCAGTGAACCCTAGGATAAATCCCATCTAGCCAAGGGGACTTAACTATTTTCACACTTTCCATAGTTGCTAACACATCGTCCTTATGAACCTCAATCTCATCTAGTCTAACAACTTGTATCTCAGTATTCTCCTCGACCATTGTCTTTTCCCTGTGTGAATACGAATGAAAAATAGTCATTTAGTGCCTCTCCCAGCTCTTTGGACTCTATGCACAACTTCCCACTACTGTTCTTGACTGGGCATAATCTTACTCAAGTCATTCTTTTATTCCTGACATACTTACAGAAAGCTTTAGGGTTTTCTTTGATCCTACCTGACAAAGACTTCTCATGTCCCCTCCCATCTTTTCTTAGCTCCCTCTTCAAGTCCTTCCTGGCTAACTTGCATCTCTCAAGTGCCCTAGCTGAGCCTTCAGGCCTCATCTTTACATAAGCCTCCTTCTTCCCCTTCACAAGAGATTCAACTTCTATAGTAAATCACGGTTCCCTTGCTTGACCAACTCCTCCCTGTCCGACAGGTATATACTTATCAAGGAACATAGTAGCTGTTCCTTGAATAAGCTCCACATTTCAGTTGTGCCCATCCCTGTAGTTTCCTTCCCCATCCTATGCATCCTAAATCTTGCCTAATCATCTCATAATTGCCTTTCCCCCAGCTATAATTCTTGTCTTGCAGTATCCCTTTCCATCGCTAAAGTAATTGTAACCGAAATGTGGTTGCTATCACCAAAGTGCTTACCACTTCCAAATCTAACACCTGGCCTGGTCATGACCCAGTACCAAATCCAATGTGGCTTCGCCTCTTGTTGGCCTATCTACATACTGTGTCAGGAAACCCTCTTACACACATTGGACCAAAACAGATCTATCTAAAGTCCCTGAACGTTTGCTCAGTTCTGTACTCAAAAATTAGGCAAGCACACAATTCTCTACAACTAAAACAGATTCCTATCCCCTCCATTCCACCCAGCCTATTAACCGTCGATACTGACGGAGCTCAACAACAACTTTGGGGAATCATTGAGAAATTCATGAAACTGCCAAAATAAACCAGCATTCAATCTCCACTAGAAAAAAAAACAATCTTTTCTGAACCCACAGCCACTCAAACAGAGGTAAATAAATAAATGGAATCTGTAATCATAAAATTGTCAAAATTGAAATCCATTTGAACATATTTCAAAAATATAATTTTGAGGAGCTCATAGCACTGTCAAACAGGGCCAACATCAATCAAGTAGCCTTCTTTCTGTGTTGTAGGGATTTATGATTCTAAGATACTTGCACATCACAAAAAGCATTGCAAACAATAATTCCACATACAAAACAGAAAGAGTTCATTCCCAACTCCTCATCCTCCGAGCAAATTAGTTCCATCATGTGCTTTGTCCTAAGGTAGGACATTCCTCAGAGGACAGCTGCAGCTATGATGTATTTTCCAAATATTTAATGCCAAACTAGAAGCCTTCCACCACATCAAAACTAGCTGCAATCATCCATTGCCATACATGGCATAGTTTTCTATAAGCCCCATCAGACTTATCGGGTAATTTTTATTATTCTAAGCCCCTGCCAGAGAACACTGTAAGGGGGAAATATGCAAGTAGTACATGTTGTCATGTAAGTAGTCATGTAGTATGCAAGTAGTCATGTAGTACATGTTGTTTCAGTCATTCATTTTGATGAAATGACAATCATGGGTTGTTTGATCATAATTCACAAACCCCCTGCAATTCAAGAATTCCAGGTTACGAAACTATTCCAGTCGCAGCTCTACAAAATCTTCCTAATTGAGTGAGTTTGGATGTTCCAAGGAGTATATTCACTGAACTAGAATTGAAAACAGAGTTGGTGGCCCATTGGAGGATCTGCCTGATTCTTCCGTTCCATTGATGGACATCATTGAGTGTGGGTAATGAATTCCACCCAAATTCTTCCCTGAGGAAACAATTCGGATTGACTGGCACATATTTTGAGAAAGTACTGAGGGTGTTGTAAACAAAATTATACTACTAGGTAAAAACAATGACTGCAGATGCTGGAAACCAGATTCTGGATTAGTGGTGCTGGAAGAGCACAGCAGTTCAGGCAGCATCCAAGTCGCTTCAAAATCAAGCTAATTGGATGCTGCCTGAACTGCTGTGCTCTTCCAGCACCACTAATCCAGAAAATTATACTACTGTCAGAGTCACTCGCTCACCCAATCCCCAAATTATTTTGGGATCTTCTAATATATCTTTGGAGGACTTGTGGAGGAACCTCTGAAATTCAGGTCACCCCGTTCCTCATCCAGACTTGAAACACAAATATCTCCATTCTCTGCCTCATCTTCTGAGTAGGTACACCCTTTCAATGAGGCAAGTCAGAATTTGACCCACACGTCCCTTATTCAACCAAAATCTATAACTATCACTGCTTGAAGCCACAGAAAAGCTACTGCCCTGGTAAAAAAAAATCTTGCACTGAGCAAATGGTGCAAATGTATTCTTGAACAATTCTGAAGTTTTAACAATGTCGTTTTTGAAATGTGAAACAGAAAGTGTAATATTACAAAGAGTGAAGGCAACAAGGCAGAATTTTTATTTTACTGCATTGGTCATAATTTGTAGAAGCTTATAGATGTTCAATACATTTAAACCCAGTTGGGTTCTACAGTGTTTGTGTCATTGTACTGCTTCATTACCATCCAACCCCCGGTGAAGTTAAACACCTACCTAATTCTACTCCTGTCTCTTCATCAATTATAAAACAAAGATGGTTTTATTTCTAATGTCCTGTTTTAGAACATAGAACATAGAATATAGAAGAATACAGCGCAGTACAGGCCCTTCAGCCCTCGATGTTGCGCCGATCAAAGCCCACCTAACCTACACTAACCCACTATCCTCCATATACCTATCCAATGCCCGCTTAAATACCCATAAAGAGGGAGAGTCCACTACTGCTACTGGCAGGGCATTCCATGAACTTACGACTCGCTGAGTGAAGAACCTACCCCTAACATCAGTCCTATATCTACCCCCCCTTAATTTAAAGCTATGCCCCCTTGTAATAGCTGACTCCATACGTGGAAAAAGGTTCTCACTGTCAACCCGATCTAACCCCCTAATCATCTTGTACACCTCTATCAAATCACCCCTAAACCTTCTTTTCTCCAATGAAAACAACCCCAAGTGCCTCAGCCTTTCCTCATAGGATTTTCCTACCATACCAGGCAACATCCTGGTAAACTTCCTCTGCACCCGTTCCAGTGCCTCCACATCCTTCCTATAGTATGGCGACCAAAACTGCACACAATATTCCAGATGCGGCCGCACCAGAGTCTTATACAACTGCAGCATGACCTCAGGACTCCGGAACTCAATTCCTCTACCAATAAAAGCCAGTACGCCATATGCCTTCTTCACTGCACTATTTACCTGGGTGGCAACTTTCAGAGATCTGTGTACATGGACACCAAGATCCCTCTGCTCTTCCACACTACCAAGTAGTCTACCATTAGCCCAGTAATCCATCCTTTTATTACTCTTACCAAAGTGAATCATTTCACACTTAGCTACATTGAACTCCATTTGCCACCTTTCTGCCCAGCTCTGCAGCTTCTCTATATCCCGCTGTAACCTGCCATATCCTTCCTCACTGTCTACAACTCCTCCGACTTTCGTTTTCTGCATAGCAGAAGGCAAAAACTACCAAGCTGAAATTCAACTCTGAAACATCAGCATACAACAAGAACAATTCTGTACCAGATGTATGTAGGTAATGTGTCTTTTCAATTTTTTTCAACACAGCAAAAAACTGGTAATGATTGGATCAACAAACTGTTAAGGGACTATAAAAGGTCCAATTCAGAACTGAAAGAAAAGAATCAGGAACAAAGTGGTGCAGGCACTATCTCTCTGTTTCACTGGAACTTTACTGTTCATTTTTAAATCATATCACATAATCAAAGAATCTCTACAGTGTAGAAACAGACCATTCAGTCCATTGAGACCACTCTGATGTTCTGAACAGCATCAGGTCCAGACGCATATCCACCTACCCTATCCAAGGGCCCATAGCCAATCCACCTAACCCACACATCATTGGACTATGGGAGGAAACTGGAGCACCCGAAGGAAGCCCACATAGACACGGGGAAAATTTGTAAACTCTATACAAACAGTTGTTTGAGGGTATAGCCAAATCCAGGTCCCAGGCACTGTGAGGCAGCAGTGCTAAGCACTGAGATACCATGCCACCTTTGTGCTGAAGGCAGGCATGTTGTGAAAAATTTCAGGATTTTGCATATCCATATTTTAATTTTTCCGAAGTCTTTTCCACACTGTCACAAATTCTTATCCAATTTAACAGTGAAAAAAGTAAAGTATTCCACTAGAGAGTTCCACGCATTGACCATACCATCCTCAATGCAATGCCTCTTTAGTGCTGTCGAGCTATCTGGGACTCCAGTAACCTGACACATTCTTATCTATCCAGTCATAGCCTGCAGATCATCTGCAATCGCTTTTATTTAAGTTTCTACACCATTGATTCTGTTCATTTGCAAGAATCTATCCTTCACCCCTTCCCAGTTTTTAACCCTAAAAGCCGACTACATCAGAGGACACTGGTCGTAATGCTATCAGGCAGGTCCAGTCGCCTGAGCTGAAAACAGGACTCTAGTTTACTACTGCGGGCCAAATGAGACAAAGTGACTTTGTCCTAGCATGTATGGCAGCAGATCCCCAAAATCTGATGGCCTAACAGCACCACAGCTAGCTGGAGCTCCACTTGGGGGATAAAGGTATATCAATAGCTGTATACCCTCCAAGATTGGCAAATGGGGTCTGGAGATGCTAGGGCCAGGCAGCCAGCCACTCTGCAGAGGTGGGACTGAGCGGTGTGATGGCTGCTGAGAACAGCCATGCTGCTGCAATCACCAAGAACACCTATTATCTTGGCTAATCTCCCACACTCAGTCCTCTGAAAACTGACTGCACCAAAACTTAGTCACTCGTCAACTCTGTGCTCCCCTGAGCTGATTCCCAGTTAAGCAATACATCAGTTTTAACATTAATATCTGATTTCCAAATCCCTCTAAGGCCTTGCTCTTCCCAATCTCTGTAATCCCATTCATCCTTTCAACAGTCCAAGGTTATCTGCTGTTCTCCCATTCCGGCTTCTTGAACAATGCATTTTTAAAGGCAATGCTACTGCCAGCTAAGCCATTAGCTTCCACAGCCCTAAGCTCTGGAATCCCTTTTCCCAACCTCTCCAATGATTTACCCATTATTCTTCTTTTAAGACACTTCTTACACCTACCTATTTGAACAAGTGTTTGACTGTTCTCTCTCATGTCACATGAAGATGGTAAAACTTTTTTTTTGGTAATGCTTCGGAAAAGCAGTTTGAGACAATTTACTACATTAAAAATGCTTTACAAGTTGTTGTTGTCAAATCCATTGTCGACCTTGCAAGTAGCACAAATAGCTTCTATTGCTTACAATGAGCTTAATGATTCCCCTCACTGATTTTCAGAAATATTATGATGTGGATATTTCCAATCAATTTTCTTCCATCTTTCTCTGCTCCTTTCCAATAGCCTCTTATTATTGCTGGCATACTATTTCAAAAGGTACCAACGAACTTCATCTGCTCAATTAAGTAATCATTTTTTTTTACACAGGTCGTCACCCAGTGAGTACTGATCAGGTACTTCACATGGATTTCAAAGTTAAACCCAAATCAATCTTCAAATCATATGTGTACATTTTCAAAAGATTAGGACGTCATGAAAAAGTCAATGTTGCACCTTAACCATGGCCCAGCTGAGATCAACTAAACTCAATGTGAACCAGAGATTGAACCTTGAACTGTGTGTCTGAGCACAGTGCATATTTAGGCAGAAGGATACTTTAGGCCAGCTCACTTTATAGTTATTAGTCTCCATTATAATATTTTCCAATGAATAGATGCACAGACACATCATAGAACATCCTATGTTTAATAACATTTCAATTCCATTCAAAAGGAAGTTTACACAACCTTGAAAATCTGCCAGAAGAACTTCTGACCACATGCAGCTTGGCCTTTATACTTGCAGCAGAATGGAGCAGAAGTAACAGGACAGATAACTTAGCATGAACTTTCCAGCAAATTTTATTTTGCAAAGCAAGTAGCACAAGATCCACACAAGTCATCATAGTTTGACCAATGAATGAGTTCTATCAACATTTCATCAAATTTCCCAAGCCAAAACAGAAATTGCTGGAGAAGTTCAGCAGGTCTGGCAACATCTGTGGAGGGTAATCAGAGTTAACTTTTTACATCGAGTGACCCTTCCTCAGACCCGAGGAAGAGTCACTTGACCAGAAATATTAACTCTGACTTCTCTCTACAGATGCTGCCAAACATACTGAGCTTTTCCAGCAATTTCTGTTTATGCTTCTGATTTACAGCATCCACAGCTCTTTCCATTTTCATCATATTTCACTTTCATTCTGGAATATTAAAAACAAAGTATTCAAACATTCTCTGAACATAAACACTTTATTTTTTTTTAAAATTATTTTATTTGAAAATAGATCAGTTCCACAATGAGAATGATGACAATAATTTTTGTGATAGCAACAATTCATGTCATTATATAGAAAAATATATTTCTCACCTTCCTCATCTGAGACATCCAGAATCTCGGTCATTGTCTCAGGTACATTCAGCTTGTGTTTTTCAGTTACCGTCTGTAATAAGCAGGAACAGAATTATAGGATTGTGTCAGCTGTTTGCAAGAACTACCACTGGATGGCAGCAAACCAGCTACATCTGCAGTACTGACAGTATTTTGAAAGCTATTCCAATGTACAGCCAAACACACTTATGCCAATTAGATACCTAACTATTAAATCAATAAGTACTTATCAGTTTATTCAGAGGATAACCTTTTTTCCCTGTTTAATGACTTCTTTCAATTTTCAGATTTGATTTGAAACTTGAACCACTTTTCCCTAAACCAATAACAATGGAAATCAATTAACAATAATACCAATAACATTGAAAACCTGACTGCCAGTTGCCATGGTGGGAATGAATGGTAGGCACGAGCACTGCCTCACCTTTTCCCTGCAATGTCCCAAAATATATTTAGGGTATATGGAAGTTTAACATCAAACAGACTCCAAAAGAACATCATGGCCTAACTTAACCAATCTGGGTCTGGTCGGTCAGGCTTGTCATAATAAATACAACCCTAAAACTTTTGTTACTTAATGGTTATGAATCCTTTCACCAGGATAAAGTTACAATTTGACTTAAACAGATTCCACAGCGAATGGTATTGACCTGAATATTCATGCGTAACTGATATTATTATTTTTATTTAACTAAATTTCATATACTTGTGTCATTGTCTGAAAAAAAACCACAAAATCAGATAGGAGTTAATTCAGGATGTTCAAAGAAAAGCATGAAGTAATTATTAGGAACAACAAAGACTGGTTAGTGATAATTTCTCACTAGTCAGAGCATTGTGCAGTACAGGCCTTTGGATCAATACAACTTGATCAGCAAAAAAACTCAGCAGTCAAATGAGGCTCTTCTTGCACACATCCTGTGTAACTCCTTACTGTACATTCTTTTCAGGTAATGTAATGACAAATTCTATATTCACCAGCAGATATTTGAGATTATACATTCTCAATTATTTATTGCAGTTAAATGGGTCATCTGTTACATTTATATTTGATTTCATTATCTAAATCCATATTCCTTTCTCTTTTTACTTTGGAAAAAGATCAAACAACAAGTGCATATCAATAAATGCAGAAAATTACAACAGAGATGCTTCTTTGTGATATTGTTCTCCTTATAATGCTTTGCTTATCATAGTGGGCACTGCTCAAGACTAAAAACATAAATTTGCAATTTTGTTCAATATCTAGGAAGCAGATACCATAAAAAATTGTATTGACTCAGAAAGGGGTTATTTTATAGATTGTAGTTGCTGGTCCATATACTAAATCCTGACATTCACTGGGACATATCCCACACTCTCAGATTTATATTTTGCTTTGATTAACAGAAAGTCTGTTGTTTTATTCTGAAAGTGAATAACATTAATTGTAAAGTTATATTTAAACTTGGCATATGCTTTACTTAATTCTAATGTAATAATAGTTGCAATACCTAGGCAGAGTGTAAATGATTATGATTTCCTAAAGTTTAAACTCTATTGCTTCTGTTACATAATTCGAGATTCTATGAGCATTATTGTTTAGAGTTCTGTATTTGTTGAATAAACTGTGCAGCCAGTTTATGAAAAACTGAAGTCTTCGCCAATCTCATCTTAGTTACCTCCACGAGCCCAAATGTCAGCATTTTTCTTCCTATGTTCAGTGCTTTATGCTCTGAGTAAATTTAATCTGCCATTGTACTGTCAACTTGTATGTTTCTCTTATGCCCTCTGAAACAAGCAAGCAGGTCACTTAACTCAATGGAAATTAAGGATGGGCAACACATTCTTCTCATTTGAAGATTACAGCTAAGAAAATAATTTTCCCTACTTACTTTTTTAAAATTCTATTTTCTGTCATTCTTGTTTTACTATTGTACATGCGCAGCATTATTCCTATTCAATAGGTCCGCTTGTCTGCTACTGAAACATTCATTCAGTTTACTTAAGTTCATCACTCATTTATAAGTTTTTTTTAACATATACTTGACTCCTTCTATTTTTATATTTTGAGGTACTGGTTCATATCAAACTGAGTCATTTTGTGAACACTAACATCCAAAACTTCAACTTCCTTTATGTGTCAAGGTCATTTACATATTCCAGGTTAAGATGAGCTTTGTGTCTCAAAAGGTTCAACGTTACACTTATTCACAAAACATTACATTAATCTGATTCTACACTATTTGGATAATTGGCTGTTTGAAGCCACCTATTAAAATCATTTCTATGTTCTCATACATCCAATCTCTCTATTCACAACAAACTGTCTTCATTTTTTTGCTCATCCATTGGTCTATAATACAACATTTAAGAAAAAGAGATGCCTAGCCAGAATAATTAGTTGTGTATCTTTCTGCAGTGTGGCCGGCTACTGTTATTCTTTCACTCCAATTTGTGGCCCCTTCACTAAGGATGCTCGGAATGCAAAGTGAGTGCCTGACATTAATGAATGAACCACTAGAATTTGGGAAACTGAGATCCTGGAAATGACCCCCAACTCAGTTGAACATCGACCTCATCTTTAAAATCAGGTTAATAAAAAATTGTGCAATTTCAGCAGCAATTTGTGTCTGACAATCAATTAATTTGTAAATCAGTTTATTGGTTTTGCTTCAATAACCATACTGTAAATTAACATGATTTTTCTTTCCTCATTGCATCAATTTATCTAAGCGTTCTATTGCAATAGACTGTGAAGCAGACTGGCTCATATTTTGTTTTATTAAAAATACATGCCTTTGATGGAATCAGCTCTGTATGAGAATTCAGATTTTCCTCACATTGCAGAATGAGTGTAATCACAGATGTCTCATCAGCAATACCAAACAGCAATATATCAAAAATAACAACCATGTGTCTCTGGCATCATATTTTGTTCAATAATTTAATATTTAAACCGATCTGTAGCAGTGCAAAGGTTTATAACTTCATCTTGTAAAGAATACTGTGAAATAAAAATCAAATCCACTCTTAAAATTCTAAAACCATCCCTGGAATATTGATGAGATTTCCCTTCAGGGATGTACTCACTGTTGTAGTGGTGGTGACTTCTTCTGTGACAACCTTCAAGGTGTCAACCACAGAGATATATCCAAGACGTTTGGCAATTGCTAAGGCAGTGTTACCATTCTGCAAAGATAGATTTGGGTTAATTTATTAGTTTTATCAGGACTTTGAGATAGCTGATGACTCACAAACAGTGATCAATAAATCCTAAAAGTATATTCACTGAAACTTTTCATTCATCATAGCTACTTGAATCATGCAGAATGGCTTCACTGCCATTCGCTGACAAGACCTTTTCTATGTCATAAAACTTCCAATAATTTGGAGAGGTATTTATTTTTAACGGCCAAATAAACATGTGATCATTTCCACAGTTCTTTTATACCAAAAACTGACCCTATTGACATGGTTTAAATAAAATGATGATACAAGGTGTATATATTTAAAGACAGCTTACACTGAAATGGATGATATATTAAAAAAAATCAATAAATCGTGAGCTTCTGGGGTGAGAACAGTAATTAGCACTATTACCTATGATCTTTACTGATGCATTTGCCTCTGCACACAGAATCTGCCAGCTACTCTACCAAGCAAAGAGATATACTTACTGCAGTGATGGCATTGGCTCTGGCTCCGTGCTGAAGAAGGACATTGATGATATGGGTATGACCCTGTTGTGCTGCCTGATGCAAAGGTGTATATCCATTCTGAATATTAAGCCAGATTCATTCAGGATTCAGGAGCATTAAAAGAACAGGAAAAAAATGGCACAAATGAGAAATCTGATTGCTTGTCATTAGCATAGTATTGAAAGAGTGATTTCAGAAAGATTTCTCAATGGTGAGAAAGTCATCTTGAAATGTTAAGACACAACAGAGCTTTTGAAAAAATGTGTAGAGACTGCTGTCTAAGAATATTTGATGAATTTCTAGCAACGCATCTTGTAGAAAATATGCAAAGCTGCTACTCAATGTTGTTGGTGGAGTGACTAAATGTTTGTGCCAATTAAACGTACTGCTTTGTCCTGGATGGTGTAAAGCTTCTTGAATGTTGTTGGAACCGTGCTCATCCAGGCAAGTGGGGAGTATTCCATCACAGTCCTGACGTGTGCCTTGTAGATTGTGGACAAGCTTTGGACAGTCATAAGGCTTAGCCTCTTACCTGCTGTTGTAGCCACTGTTAATGGTAACCACCACCCACCGCCCCGCCCCCTCCCCGGTATCGTGTGGTTCAAGAGTCCTACATGGAAGATGAGGATGGCAGATTTCCTTCTCTGAATACATTAGTGAACAGATGGGTGTTTTGAATAATCAACGATGGTTTGATGGTCATCATTAGACTCTTAATTCCAGATGTTTATTGAATTCAAACCTGAGTTTTGGATTAAAAGTGTAGCAATAATACTACTAAGACACACACACGCATACACACACGCACACACACTCACCCACTCCCCCAGCTTCCCGCCTCCCCCAGTTGTTAGGATACTAAGACTCAATTGGAATGGCACCCAAGAAAGTAACACCTTCATGAGAAAAATTAGGGAAAAAAATTGTGACAGAGTTGGGGGAAAAGACAGCATTATACCTGGGCAGAAAGAGGCGTTAGAAAATGTGACATGTTTGCTCATGGCCTTCTATCTCTTGGATCATGTGGGTCATTGAAGCATATGAGGTTAAGGGGTAAGGGGTAACTTTATAGAAGTTTATAAAATCATGAGGGGCATAGATAAGGTGAATAGCAAGGGTATTTTTCCTATGATGGGGATCAAAACTAGGGGACATATTTTTAAGGTGAAAGGAGAAAATTTTAAAAAGAACATGAGGGGTAATGTTTTTTCACACAGACATTCAGGTGTAGAATGAACTGCCAGAGGAAGTGGTGGATGCAGGTACAGCTGCCACATTTAAAAAATATTTGGATAAATACATAACTAGGAAAGATTTGAAGGGATATGGGCCAAACACAGGCAAGTGGGAGTAGTTAGTTTGGGAACATAGTTAGCATGGACTAATTGGACCAAAGGGTCAGTTTCCATGCTGTATGACTCTATGATACATAATAGTTACTTCTTATGAGTCTAAGGAGAATTCAGTGGAGGAGACAGGGATCTTGATCCAGAGTTGATAGGCAATGAGATCCTCACTGCCTCTTTGAGAGATATCACATGTCATTTGTGCACGAAACAAGACAGTGGTGAGACTTACCCAGGATCAAGAAGCCCAGAGGCAGAAGTCTAACTGGGCAGCTCAACTGAACGATACCACCACTAGCACTAGATCAGGGGGATAACTGTAAGAACAGGCAGAGTGGATCTCACCAGACCACCTCCTTTCTAATGATGAGGTCCTCAATCAGGAACCAAGTGCCTTTGAACAAGCAACCTTCCTTCCCTCACAATTCCAACAGAATACAAGTGATACCCCCACTACCACTGGTTAATAATAGCAGCAGTAGGATGAAGTCCTCATAAGGGCATTACTGCCCTCTTAGGTGATGGGGCAGGAAGACCATCCCATTGATGCACAGCTTTAACCAGTGCATACAGTCCTCATCCATCAAGCTCCCAGCTTAATTAAAGATGATTGAGATTTAGCTGGTGCCAACAGAAAATGGCAAGACTAGTGTCTTCCCATCTCAATGCACTGGGATTGATGTCCTGATCACCATGAGCTTTATGATGTCTCAGCTGCTATTTCTAAGTCTTGGATTGAAGCAGTTCACACCCCAGGGACAGCCAGTTCCCTGAGCAGTCGGCTGCATGTGCCTGAAACTCCCCCTCCATATCCTTCTGATATCCCTTACTAGAAATAGAGAATGCCTGTCAATTGCTGGTTCCCATGTCAAAAGGCCAGTGGGGTCAATGAAAATGTCTGGGATTGGAACTCATATTTGATCCTGAGATCAGATTCCTGAAGCTCACAGGACATTTCAGCCCTTTTTTCTAATCCCCTCCAAAGATTCTCTTGTCACAGATACCATCTCAATCCTGGAAACTTGCTTAATATTAGACAATGTGTCTGCATACTCCTTTGCCTTTTCAATCCAGAGCTGAACATTAAATTCCATATTCTTCTAATTCAATTACAAACTTGACTCGTTTCTCTCCATTTCTCACCTACATTAAAGCCAATATTCCCTCTAAATGTGTTTAGGAAAGCACAGGTAATTTTAGTATTTTGCTGTTCCACAGATATAGTCATTCAAAGGGCTGACCTGTGAACGGTGCATGCAGGGACTCTCAGGTCTGTCCAAGGCCATACGATGGTACAGCTGGGGGAAATACTCATTGAAGTCCCTGTCTGTAACTTTGTACAGGCAGATTTCTCTACACTTAGAAGATTCTCAGGCATTGATCAACGTTGGTGTTCTGGCCTTGACGGTGATGAAGGTCCAGCCCAACATGAGCAATTTTCAATGAAATGGTCAAATAATGGGCCACTTACAATTGTATTGACATTTTGCAATATTGCAGACAGGTCGTCCAATGATATAGATATTCCCCCCAACCCTAGAGAAGTAGCTCTGTTAATACAGAGACTGTGAAGGTGCTCCAAATAGAGGCATCCTATGAATACTTCTGAACCTACCCATAAGACAATTAGTGATTATAGCTATGCCTCTTTAATCCCTAAGGCTTTAGAATAAAGAGCCACTGAAGGCTCCTCTGCATTGCTTTCAGGAGAACACCTTCACTCACCTGTCAGGTCTTAGCCGTCGCTCAACTACTGAAGGACAGACCCCAACAACAATTTACAACAAATTGAGCTTCTAATTGCATACATAGAGCTGGCAGGTAGGCAGCCGGTGTGATCTTGCCTCTACTCAGGGGTGGAAACAGAATAGGATAGTTTCCTATTGCGGGCTTCTCTTAAATTGCTCCCAGTCAGGACTTAAGACTGCATCCAAGCGACTGTGAAGACTCCAATCTGTGGGTCAGTTGTCCCCGTTCCTATGCTGCTTCATATTGTATTACTGAATACTGACCAAATATTGACTAGGAGGCATAGTAAAGTTCTAGGGATAGGGAAATTTACATGACAAACACAAAGCTGGTTATGATTGTTGGAAGCCAATCAGTGAAAGCCAATCATCACAATACTATCGAAATTCCTCAGAGCAAATCAATGTTTAAGTTTTAAACAATGTCAGACTTGAGGTTATCCAGGGACACCGTACATTGTCCACCTCCATTCCTAACTCCTGTTAATACAATAGATCTTGCCAGTCCACAAGAGAATCTGGTCCCAGCTGCTTGATTTAATAACCACCCACTGCATTGTGGCTTCACTATTTTTAAATGTTATTGGCACACCTCTGGAGTGAGACTTGAACCTCACCTTTTGACTCAGAGTTAGAGATACTTAGCACAGTCCTACAGAGCCCTGGATATTTGAAATCAATCTCTTCAGTAATACTACGACACACCTCTGAAACAAGTGGGGCTTTAACACAGCCTGGAGAAAGTGAGGACTGCTGATGCTGGAGATCAGAGCTTAAAAATGTGTTGCTGGAAAAGCGCAGCAGGTCAGGCAGCATCAAAGGAATAGGAAAATTGATATTTCGGGCATAAGGTTCCTGAAGAAGGGCTTAGGCCCGAAACATCAATTCTCCTGTTCCTTTGATGCTGCCTAACCTGCTGCACTTTTCCAGCAACACATTTTTAAGCTTTAACACAGCCTGCCTAGCTCAGAGACAGGGACTCTACCAACGCACCACAACAGATTGATTGGCTTCATTATGTCTTGTGTACAATACAACGGCACAATTCACTAGGTATAGTCCAACAGCAGCTCCCAGCCCTGTGAGTGCACACATCAAGACATTAGCAAAAAAAACATGGAAGCAGCATAAAGTCCAAATTCCCCTCCAAGACTCATACCACTCTGATTTGTATTCATATTCCTGTTCCTTCACCACTGCTGTATCAAAATCATACAATTCTGGATCCAATATTACAATACAAAATCTATTATGACTGCATCTGCCGCAGTGAATGACAATCCTCTTTTCTGGGCAATTAAAAATTGTCAAATAATGATTTTAAACAAATAAAGGCTTGTCAATGTCATCTGCATCTCAACAACAAGTGTTCAAAAAGATTACATTTTGTGAAGAAAAATTACTCTTGGTGTTACCTTGGTTTTGGCATTAACATTGGAACCGTGCTGCAGGAGGAAATTGACCATCTTAACATTTCCATAGTGACAAGCCACAATCAGTGGAGTGTAGCCAACCTGAAAAAGGAAAGTATTAGTCAGAATGCAGCTACAGGGATTCTGAAATATAAAATTACAGGAAATTAAAAGGGAAAAGGATGAACCATTTTCAATCAGCATACTATAATTCTAATAACTTATAATGGGAACAAAGAGGTAGTAGGCTAATTAAATAGATACTGGATTAGTGGTGCTGGAAGAGCACAGCAGTTCAGGCAGCATCCAAGTAACTTCGAAATCGACGTTTCGGGCAAAAGCCCTTCATCAGGAATAAATAGATACTTTGATTCTGCCTTTGCCACAGAGAACACAAGTAATGTCCCAAAAATATTGGGGAACACAGGGTCGAGAGAGAGGGAGGAACTGAAGGAAATCAGAAACTCAGGAAAATGGTTTTTGTGAAATTGTTAGGATTACAGGCTGATAAATACCTAGGGCCTGATCATTTATATCCCAGAGTTCTTAAAAATGTAGCCCTAGAAATAATGGATGCACTTGTGCATAACTTTTAAGATTCTATAGAGTCTGGGACATTTCCTACAGATTGAAAGTTTGCTAATGTAACCCAACAATTTTTTTTAAAAAAGGAGTTAGGAAGAAAACAAATACTGCTAGACTGGTTAGCCTCACATCAAGAGTGGAAAAGATGCTACAGTCGATTATAGAAGATTAAAAAGCACAGCAGTTGGAAACAATGACAAGATTAGACAGAGTCAGCATGGATTTATGAAAGGAAAATTATATTTGATAAATTTAGTGGGATTTTCCAAGATATAACTTCTGGAGTTGATAAGGAAGACCCAGTAAATGCAGTTTACTTGGACTTGCAGAAGGCATTTGAAAAAGGTCCTGCATAAGAGATTAGTATTAAAGTGCATAGGATTGGAGAGTATACTAATATGATACAAAACTGATAGACAAAAGAACAAATGATAATAAATGAGTCTTTTTGCTGAGTAGCAAGCAGTAGGGTATTTAAGAGATCAGTGCTTGGACCCAGTTATTCACAATATATATTAATTATTTAGATGAGGGAAATAAATAATAATATCCCCATGTTTGCAGATGACACAAAGTTGGGGGTGGGTGGGGAGGGGACAGGGTGAGCTGTGAGGAGGATGCAGAGCTATTTCAGTGTGATTTGGTCAAGTTGAGTGAGTGGGAAAATACAGGTGAGGTATAATGAGGATAAATGTGATCTTATACACTTTAATAGCAAAAACAGAAAAGTAGATTATTATCTGAATGGTGATAGGTTAGGAAAGGGGAAGGTACAATGAGACCTGGGTATCATTTTATACCAGTTTCTGAAAGTAAGCAGGCTGGAGCAGCAGGTGATAAAGAAGCCCTTCGTAGGGAGAAGTTTCAAGTACAGGAGCACTGATTCATTGGTGAAACTACACCTGGAATATCATGTGCAGTTTTGTTCTAGCTATGAAGGGAGTGCAATAAAGATTTACCAGACTGATTTCTAGGATGGCAGGACTGACATATGAAGTGAGGCTGGACTATTTTTGGAAATATTGAGGAAGACAAGGATGGAGCATAGCAATGACATTCTCATTCCACTAACAGCCAAAACTCTCACAGAAAGAATTATAACTTGAATGTGGCACCAGAATGTGACAGACACATTAGGACCTTGCTCCCAGTATTCAGAAAAATTGTGGCCAAAGACAGAGAATAAGAAACTAGGCTATATCAGGCTATATAAAATGTATATTATACATGTTCAGAAGTTCGCTACCATTACTGATACCTATAGCATATTTAAAACATTATGAAGAGCTGTGAAAACAAACAATGATAAAACAAATTAAGAAGATAAATTCTGTGCTATAGTACCTTAGTCTGTGCATCAAGATTTGCACCTCGTTTTACCAGAATTTCTGCAACATTGACCTTATCCTCCTGAGCTGCCAAATGCAGTGCTGACAATCCACTCTAAGAATAGACACATGAAAGAAATGTCATGATTAGTTTACTTAAAAAGAAAGAGACCACTTTATTTAAAAAAAAACTGACTCTTAGGATTCCTTTATAAGCTTCATGATTTATTATTCCAGTTCTGATCCCATCACAAAATTTTCTAAAGCTATCTCTGCTGTTTTGCTTACTTTCTGCATATCACATAGAAGTCCCATACCTTTAATCATCGCTACATCCATTGAAAGCATTATTCAGGTCATCCTCCAGGGCAGCTGAGAACAACATTTTCTCACATTTACCATAGGAATCTGTACTGTTCAAAACAACATACTGCAGGCACTTCTCCATTAGGAGTTCACTATAGACAGATGAATAGTGGATGTGATACAGGAAGAAAAACGTAGACAAGTGAGGAAAGAAATATACAACTACGAGGATCAGAGTAATGGTACTGATTTTTTTTACAGGACAGGACTTACAGACTAAATGGGTTAGTCTGGTAGTAGTTAGAGGAGACTTGGTAATGTCCTTAGAACTTATGGACATGGAGTGTCACCTCCAATGATGGCATAACTTGTTTAACTATGACGACTGCTTTGAGGCAGCTGAATTGACAGGCTTCACTCTGTAATGGTGGGAACATTGCAAAAGAGGGTGCAGCCCAGAAGCAGGTAAGTATAACATGACTGAGGTGGAGAGTGGATACAGCACGATTTGCTGTGTCAAAGAGGAGATTGATTGGGAATGAGGAGAAATCAAAGGCAGAGATGAGCATCTGAGGAAGATCGGCATGGATCAAAGACAGATATCAATAAAATAGTATGGCAAAAATTGTAGTAGTGTGGTTGATGATCAAGAATACCTATAATTTCTGCACAGGCTAATAACTTTGTTTTGGTTTTGGGGGATACACTCCTTTTTGACTTGGCCCACAAGCTGTGCTGAAATAAAGAAATCACAATTTTTTCAAGAAGTAATCTATGTTTTCCTTTAAAAATTCAGTAACAGACAACTAAAATACTCAGGCCTCAGATTTTACTAAAAAGTGCCAAACTGGTTTTCCACTGCAGCTTGCAATTTAGCAGATCAAAAAATCTGTCAGTTCTGGCACCTATCATTCTCGACCAAAAGCAGCAGATGGACACATTATGGGTGGTAGCCGATCGTGCGTGAAGCTGGGAACAGTGCCTGGAATAACTAGACCAACACTAACTAGCCTAAGAAGAATATGACAGTGAACAAAAACTCTCTGTTCACAATGGTAACACAATCAGGGGTTGCAGGGACGAATGAGTGAATTTCAAAATTTTGGCATGGTAGGCTGATGTTTTGAAACTATTGCAACAGAAAGTTGCTCACCTTTTGGTTTTATCTTCCAGGTGATGAGGAGTACAGTAAGTCAGATGATTCATTCCTATAAATACTCCTCTAATTAAGCACACAATCCAGTTATTGACTTAACAGAAGGTCAGAAGTTTAATCTTTCAGCCACAGTACTTTCATTAAGATTTACAGGATATGCCCCTGAAGAATATGCACTTTGTACTTAATTTGCATTTTAATAATCTTTAAGCTGACTAGAAAAAGCTGAAAAGGTTTGGAGTCAGAATGGAATAATTTAATCAAATGTTAAGAAAAGACAAATTGATTGATTTTAACAACACAACCAACCTACTTTACTGTTTATTCACACTCAAAAGCTTCTAAAGAGTGAATTCAAAAACAAAGAAGTTACACATGAGCGCTCATTTTTATTCTGAAAATTTAACTCCTCAGAGCTTGAAATTTCAATGGATTCTTCATGCCAGATATTGAGGGCAACCTCCAAGTCAAACTGTTCCAGTTGTTTTGAATTTTCTCATGCAAGACAAATTACAGCAATAAACTTGTCCAAAGGCATTCCATTAAGTGTCAGCTGTACATCTTTCTAAAATCATTATGGTTTTCATAAATATGTATTACAAACCAATGTTTTAATTTTAAAAAAAAACCTGAAGCTATAAATTTGGGGTACTGCAGTCCCAATGGAAGCATAAGGCTGAATATCTTGACTGGTATTATCTCTTGGGATTCAGATAATAGACTGCTGGTTTCACCAGTTGTCAATGGTCTGGCTATTGAAGGGAGAGATAAGTGCCCAAGGGATGATGTAAAGTGGACCTGCTCAATCACCTCACCTACAAGGTCAGTCAAGGACTTGCTGGTAGCAAGAATGTAATAACTACTTAAACTTCTTGCTATTATATATCTTAAAAGGTATAAGTGAGTGCCACAGATAGATTTTTACTCTTTATTTTCTGCATCATTTTTCATTATGGGACCAAAAATGTGATCAATGCCACGTGTCCAGCTGAACAAACAACACACAATGATGTGAAATCTAGAAACAGGGATATTTTTGTGGAATACATCGCCTAATAAAATAAAGACAAGGATTTGAATATTGGGTGCTAGGTGGTGGGAGAATGCTCCCTTGGAAAGTCCTTGACACCAAAATCTAATGGTCATTTTTCCCAGAATTTCATGTCCAAATCCCTTCAAACAGCTTTCCAGCCACCAGAATACCAAAACTGCTTTGTTTTAATCAAAATCACAAAGGGCTTCTTATATGACTGTGACAATGGTAAATTTTCCCTCCTTATCCCCTTCAACCTGTTTCTAGCCTCAGACAGAGTTAATCACATCACGGCCCTGCAAGGCCTTTCACTGTTACACAGCACAGTGGGACTACTCTCACCTGCTTCCATTCTTACTTATTGAATGGTAGCCAGGGAATCAACTGCAATGGCTTCCCTTCCTATACCCCTCCTGTTACCTTTGATATCCCCCAAGGTATTTCCTTGCCACACCCTATTTCTTATCAAGGTATTACCATTTAACTATGTAGTCCAGGAAAATTAAACAGCATCACTTCCACACACATGCTGACATAGACTCTGTGTCAGCACCACTTTCCTCAATGACTGTTCTGTTGCCTGATGGTTTGAATGACATCCACTGCTGGATGAACAGAAATTTACTTCAAATAAATACTGTGAATACCAAAGTTCTTATCTTCAGTCCTTAGCCATCAATTCCTTGCCACTCCGTAACAATTAACTGAAGCTGAACCAGATTATTTGCAATCTTGTGTCATTCTTGACCCTGAGATGAGCTTCTAACCACATACTTACAACATTACCATGACAGCCTATTTCCATCCCTTTAACATTGCCCAAATCTTCCCCAACCTCAGGTTATCTGCTGCTGTACACTTTATCCATGGTCTTGTTTCCTCTAGATTAGATGATCCCAATGGACACCTAACCATAATGCTGGAAGATATAAGAACAGAATTAGGCCATTTGGACCATCGCATCTGCTTCACCATTTGATTGTTTCTCAATCCCATTCTCTGCTTTCTCCCTGTAACCTTTGATCTCCTAACTCATCAAGAACCTAGTTATCTCTGTCTTAAGTACACTTAATGACCTGACCTCCACAGCTTTCTGTAGCTGAGTTCCACAAATAAACCACCCTCTCGATGAAGAAACTCCTCCTCGTCTCAGTTCTAAAGGGTCATCCATTCATTCTGAGGCTGTGCCCTTGTGTTTAATCTCTCCTACCAGTGGAAACAACTTTTCCTCATCCACTCTAGCCAGGCTTCTCAGCATTCTGTAACTTTTGTCAGTATTCAATGAAATTCCCCCTCACCTTTCCAAATTCTATTGAGTACAGACCCAAAGGCCTCAAACACTCTTCATATGACAAGCTCATCATCATTCTTGTAAACCTCCTTTGGACCCTCTCCAATGGCTGCACATCCTTCCCAGAGGACTCAAAACCACTCTCAATATTCCAAACATGGTCTGACTAGAGCCTTATACAATCTGAGCAGTACATTTCCACTCTCTTCTAGACCTCTTTAAATGAATGTTATCATTGCATTCACTTTCCCAACTACCAACTGAACCTACGTGTTAACCTTAAGAGAATCCTGAACTAGGACTCCCAAGTCCCTTTGTGCTTCAGATTTCCAAAGCCTTTCCCAATTTAAAAAATAGTCTATGCATCTACTCTTCCAACCAAAGTATATAACTTCACACTTTCCCACATTAGATAACGTCTGCACTTCTTTGCCCACTGTTGAAACCTGAGTCCTTCTGCAGCCTTCCTGCCTCTTCAACACCACTTGCCCTTTCACCTATCTTTGCGTCATCTGCAAACTTAGCAACAATGCCACCAGTTCTTTCATCCAGACCACTAATGTATAACGTGGTGGTCCCAACATGACCAATGAGGAGCTCCACTAGTTACCAGCTGCCATCCTCAAAAAGACTCCTTTATTCCCACTCTCTGCCTTCTGCCAGTCAGCCAATCTGTTGTCCATGCCAGTACCTTGCCCTAACTTGTCTTATTTAGTAGCCTCTTGTGAGGCACCTTGTCAGAGACCTTCTTGAAATCTAAATAGATCATGTCCACTGGCTTTCCGTTGTCTAAATTGTTCATTAACTCCAGAAAGAATTCTGACAGATTTTTCAGGCATTACCTCCCATTGACAAAACCCTATTTTATCAAGCACTTTCAAGTAATCTGCAATCTCATCCTGAATAATGGACTCTAAAATTTTACCAATGACTGAGATCAGGCTAACTAAATTATAATTTCCTGTCTTCTGCCTCTCTCCATTCTTAAACAGGAGTTTTACATTCGTCATTTTCCAGCCTTCTGACTTCTGAACGATCACTATTAGTGTCTCCATAATCTTCCTCAGCTATCTCCTTCAGAACTCTGGGGTGCATCTGGTACATGTGATTTGTCTATTTTCAGATCTTTCCGTTTCCATGGAACAAAGAACAGTACAGCAAAGGAAAAGGTCCTTCAGCCCACCAAGTCTGTGCCGACATCTGGTGCCTTTCTAATCTAAAACCTTATGCTTCCACGTGGTCCATACTCCTCTATTCCCTGCCTATGCATGTATCTGTCAAGATGCCTATTAAATGTTGCTATTATACCTGCTTCCACCACCTTCTATGGCAATGCATTCCAGGCACGTACCACCCTCTGTGGAAAAAAAACTTACCTCCCACATCTTCAGATTTTTTCGATTTTACCTTAAACCTATGTCCCCTAGTAACTGGCATTTCAACTCTGGTGGAAAAACAGACTCCGACTATCTATTCAGTCTACATCTCAAAATTTTGTAAACCTCTATCAGTTTGCCGCTCAGACTCTAATATTCAGGATTGTCCAATCTCATAGCTAACTTCCTTCAAACTAAGCAACATCCTGGTAAACCATTTCTGTACCGTCGCCAAAGCCTCCACATCTTTCTGGCAGTGTGGTGACCAGAACTGTAAGCAATATTCCAAATGTGGCCAAACTAAAGTTCTATACAGCTGCAACATGACTTGCAGCACCTTCTTTTTAGGGATGGTCACTACATTCACCTCTGTCCCTTGACTATCTTGAAGTTCTGGTGTGCTACTGGTGTCTTCCACTGTGAGGATTGATTCAAAGTACATATTCAGTTCCTCTGTGATGTCTTTGTTCCCCATAACTACTTCTCCAGCCTCATTTTCCAGCAGTTCAATGTCCACTCTTCTAAAAGCTCTTGCAATATTCTCATATTACAAGTTAGCTTACCCTCATACTTCATCTTTTCTCCCCCTTTATTTCTTTTTTAGTTGTCCCTTGCTGTTTTTAAGGCTTTCCAATGCTCTGACTTCCCACTGACCTTCATCATTCTGTCTACGTTTTCCTTTGCTTTTATGATATTTCTGACTTCCCTTATCAGTCATGATTATTTCACCCTCACCTTAGCAGGTTTCTTATGAGTTTCTGCTATGCCTCCTGTGAAATCCCTGCCATTGCTGCTCTACTGTCTTCCCTGCTAGGCTCCCCTTCCAATTAACTCTGGCCTGCTCCTCCCTCATGCCTTTGTAGTTACCTTTACTCAATTGGAAGACCATTACATCTGATTCCAGCTTCTCCCTCTCAAACTACAGGGTAAATTCTGTCATATTATGGTCAATGCTCCCAAGGGTTCATTCACCTCACACTCCCTAATCAAGTATGCCTCATTACATGTCACCAAATCCAGAGTTGTCTGTTCCTGGAGAGCTCTACAACAAGATGCTCTAAAAAAAGTGATCCATCATCAATTATAAACCTGAGGCCTTCTCCAAATTTATTGTCCATATCTTATCTCACAGCAAAGAAGCAATGTATCCCTCAATTGTAAGCAAGGTGATGGGAAGGACAAATAATTGGGTGAGTTGGTACCAGAGGGACCATGGCTGAGAGGGTCCATTTTCAGATAAGAATGGTGGTGGCCAAGGGTAACATTCCTGCAAGATTCCTTTCCTACTGCTTTTGACCTTTCAATTTCCCTAAAACCTTTGATCAAACCTTGGCTTGGTGTCAAATGTCTTTTGGTAGTGCTCTTAAGTAGTAGCAGGACATATTTGATGACAATCATAACACTGTAAATGTACAAGTTATCGTTGTTGGCAGCAGCAATGGAAGAGCAATCAACACCTAGTTACCCTGCAATGGCAATTATTTGTGTATACAATAATGTGAAACACAACACTAATGTACAGTGATGGGCTACATGCAATTGTCCTTTCTTGAAAGGGCAAGGCACTTCACTAACACATTCAAATCACGAATTCCCATGATGTAATTCCAAGCCCAACTTAAAATTCTCTTTTGCTACATGAATTTCTCAGGACTCAGAAAACACGTGATGAAAAGGAGGTCTGAGTTGCCAGCTACACAAGTTGAGTGTCTTTTACAACAGGAGAAAGTGCGGACTGAAGATGCCGGAGATCAGAGAGTCAAAATGGTGCTGGAAAAGCATAACCAGTCAGGCAGCACCCGAGGAGCAGGAGAGTCGACGCTTTGAACATAAGGACTGCACCAGGAGTGCTTTTAGAACACTTATTGAGGCCCAAGAATACTGGGAGTGCTCATGCCCAGTCATTCAAGGAAGCCATTAGACTTGTCCTGTCAATTTCGATTGCTGCTGCCATTATCAGTGTCCTCTCCCCAGGCCTGAGAGACCCAATATTCAGTCTTCCCACCTTCCCAGTGCTGGGCAATGTCCCCACAGGGTTCTTGTTACAATCCCTATGTAGGAGCAGGTCAGGTTGTCAATGTTGCTAGCTGCCAGATGGAAAACAGGTAAAAAAACGATCACAAAAACCTGCCATTAAATTTGGTATGACCTCAACAACTCAGTCTTATCAGCACCTTCATTTCCTTTTGGACCAGCCTAGAAAAATCAAGGTCTGAGAGGAGGATTTTGTTTTCCTTTGAGCTTCTGAAACTAGCATTGGGCTCAACTGGAGATCAGAGTTCTGCATTCTGTATCAGTTACCACCTGACATTCTCCAGATGGGCTAGTTAATGGTTAATGGCTCACCATCCGTTCATGTCAGAACAGGATTTCAAAGTCTTAAGGGCAATCAGAGGCCCTCCAGTTTGAGAGCAGTACAGTGTTAGCAGTAGATAAGTAAAGATGCCACAAAACAGGACAATCTAATCTGTTAAATCCATGAAATTTGGAAAGGTTTTGATGTATGTCTGGAGTGTTACATCTCAGTTCAGCTACCAGAAGATTGCATCCAGGCTGCTAAATATCTCCCATTGTGAGGTCTAGTTAGCAGCATTATTTTGAATGCCCTCAACTCCTTACTCAGATAAGGTCTTAAAAACCTCTCACAAAGTGTCTGAACTCTCCAGTCTACACTGTGGTTAGGAGCCAATTTTTAATAAACTTGCAGACTTAATGAGCTTTCTGCACAGTGTACAAATGTGCAACAGATGAATTACTTCTTCATGCATTTCATGCATGGCTGATAATAGAGAACAAAACGCTTTGCCCAACTCGAGGATCGACAAAATTTCAAACAGTGAACATTGCTATAATCAAATCCTCTGAGTTCATACACAGGAAGACAAAATCTGCTCTTTAATTTCATTTTACAAAATGATGCTCTATCAGAAAATGTACACAAAAATGCAAAGGTGTATGTTAAACAATGGGTAAATAAATATTCTGAAATTGAAGGCACAAAGTATCTGGCAGTTCAGCTACTGTACTCAGCATCAAACACTGTTTCCTTCACACTAGCAAACAGAAACAGAATGGTAAATGTCTCTGACACAATAATGTTTTGCAGTTACCTTTGTGGCCACACCAACATTGGCATTTTTATCCATCAAGCGTGAAACCATTTCCACATGTCCCTCCTGCGATGCCAGGTGGAGGGGTGTCACTCCCTGCTTTGTTAGTGCATTAGTCTGAGCTCCGTATTCCAATAAGGTGGTGGCAATTTCCATTTGGTTCTTTTTGGCAGCAATGTGCAGAGGCGTATAGCCATTCTGGAAAAGCATGAATTATAGACCACAGGCAGTTAGCCTTTGCCGTGTTATGATAAATGCTATCATACTATTAGCTTAATTGGTTGATTAACATGTAACTCTTAATTTAGTGGTTCCTAGTTTCAGTATCACTGATCCAAATATATCTATAATGTTTTAACCAGATTTTCTAAAGTAAAATATCTTGACCAGTTCCATTCGCACATACTTTTCAAAGTATTCGTGCTAAAAACCAAACAGTATTAGACATTTAGTTACATTATTAAAGTATGAATGTTTGATGTGGCACCTCCCATTCCACTATGACCTATAGTCACAGGCAATTATGTAACCATTTAAGTATCGCATTTTTAGGTCCTTTGAAAAATCTTCTCAGCTATCCATCGTCATTGAATTTGTTCTACCATTTAGTTTTATACTTCAGTTGAAAAAAAAATGTTCTCGTTCCCGATAGCCTAGGTAACATTCTTGGCAATTACAGGAAAGCATCAAAAATGTGGCTTCAGGTTAAGGTCATAACAAAAATCATTCTGCATAAATGGTAATTTCTTGTTAATTTCAGAGTATGAAGAGAAAAAAGGTTTGATGAAATTAAGGCTGAATAAAAGTTAGTATATAAGAACATTAGAAATAGGAGCAAAGAATAGAACAGATAGTACCTTTAAACCTTGTCTGACATTCTAAATGCTCTCCTGCCTCAATTCTATTTCCCTGCCCACTCACCATTTCGACTGAAGCCCTGAAATACCAGAGGCTCAATTTTCCCATTCCAACATGGTAAGGGTGTTGAAATGTGAAGTCTGTCAAGCAATCTTTAGAAAATGGCTTATGGGAACGGAATTCAGCTTTCCCAACGTGCCATTCCCATGACCAGCATTGTTCTGCAATGCGAGGTGACAGGTAGGCTGTGAGCGCATAACATACTGATACTGCCACCACCATTGCTAAGTGGGAATTTCAGACACTTCACTTCTCCAGGAACAAGGATAGCTTTGAAAGGGGAGGTATTTCACCCCAACACAGAAATGTTGTGAACAATGTGGGAGTCATCATTTGGATTCAGGAACTATACAAAACACAAGTGGAAGGAGTGCTGCCAGCTTCAAGTTTAATAAAGAAGTTTGCTTCATAAATCGTACATGTTTTAGGGACTAACAGTAAGGTCTTGATGTCAGCAAGAAAGTGACCATTAAACAATAGGTTCATCTGGTTGTTACCTCAGACATCCAGAAAGCTATGAAGGCAATGTGCAGTACAGCAAAGTGAAAGCAAAATGTTTTCAGGTTAATTTGAGTACACCATCTACTGCATAACATTTTATTCTGTACTGTATAATAGTAAATTCCAGAAATGATAGTATTAAATGGGTCCAGAGCTTTGATTATTTTCTCTATGATGTTCAGGAGGATATCTGTTTGGTTGAGACAAAACCTTAGACAGAGATTCAATTTTTGGCTGGATCTATATCAGTCTTCAAAAGCTTTAAAGTATGAAGCTTGAGAGGATTAGTTGACACAGTTGTTCAATGGAATCTCATAATAAATGCATGCCTGAATACCAAACTCAACAGTATATTCTGCTTTGCTTGTTTATTGATACTAATGTCAATGTTGGTTGGAACTTGATTATTTTGGCATAATTGTGAGCTGTTAGGAGAATAATAGCTTTGTTTGAAGTGGATATTAAAGTACGCTTAAGAGCATTACATGGCTGGTGAGTTCTGTTTAAGGTGGGTAATGGGTGAGTGCATTGGTGGTGGTTTAAGCAGGACTAAGAAGGCGTAGGCGGATGAAGTTTACAGGGCCTCAAACCTACCTCCAAAACTGGACTGGTGTCTCTACAAACTGTGGAAGACTTCTTAACTTGGCTGCTTTGGCATTGGTCTGCCTCTTTAAAGGCCTTAGATGTGCTGCCAGAGTTGGCAGGCCTCACTCCAGCCCATTCTTACCTCCCAGACTTGAAAATGCAATCAGCTAGCAGGTGGGACTGTGACTTCAGAAAATCTCCCAATCCCTGGAATCCTACCCTCAAGATAAAAATCAAATCTCAACCGCTGAGTTATCTCAGCCATAAATACAAGCAATGAATTATCATCCACAGATCTCCTAGATAGAGGATTCCAAAAGATTCTTAATCATCTGAACAAAGAAAGTTTTTGTCATTGCAATCCAAAATTATTGGCATTTTGTCTTGAGATTGAGCTCCTGTGCTTTAATTTCCAAGCAGTGAAGTAATCTTTAAGTATCAACCCCAATAAAGTCCTTCATAATCTCATATGTTAGAATGAGGTTACCGCTCACTCAATACAGCTCAACATAGTCATAGAGTCATAGAGATGTACAGTATGGAAACAGACCCTTCAGTCCAACCTGTCCATGTCGACCAGATATCCCAACCCAATCTAGTCCCACCTGCCAGCACCTGCCCATATCCGTCCAAATCCTTCCTATTCATATACCCATCCAAATGCCTCTTAAATGTTGCAATTGTCCCATAACATCTCACCATAAGACAACAAACACCCTCCTGCCATGTACTAAGGTAGTGAATCTTCACTGAACTCATTTGAATATAGGTATATCTTTGCTTCAACATAGAGATGAAAACTGCACACACTACTCCTGGTGTGATCTTACCATCTCCTTCACAGAATCACAGAACCATAGGAACCTACAGTGCAGAAGCAGGCCTTTCGGTCCATCAAGTCTGCACCTACACTTCAAAGACCGCCCCACCCAGACCCAGGTCCATTCTGTATCCCTGTAACCCTACCTTTATGCAACTAATCCACCTCCGCTACACATCTCTGAACACCACGGACAATTTTAGCATGGTCAACACACTTATTCTGTACACCTTTGGACTTATACTACATATTTTTGTACTTCAATCCTCTTGTAGTCAAGGCCAACATTTGCCTTCATAACTGCTTGCTGTGCCTGCATGCTAAGTTTCCATGTCCTTGGCACACAGTTAGCTAAATCTCCAGAATATCAACATTTAGAAGTTGTAATAACTAATGGTTCTGAATGGGTTAATTTTGGGACACTGCAGTAAACTCCGCCCATTGGGATGATGCAAACAGTCTCAAGTGGAGAAATTGATCTTGAAGGCAACAGAATATATATATATCGATATAAATCATCTAGATATAGGTCTATATGCATATCCCAAGACTCTTAGTAACCATGTCTAACTAACTACTCTAACTTTTACCTAAACTAAACAGCATGAGCTGCAAGGGACACACAGAGCAAAGTGATCCCACAACCAACAAATCAGATCTAAGTTCAGCAGTCCTTCCACGTCCAGTCACGAATGGTGGAGCACAATTAAACAACTCACTGGGGGAGAAGCTGCACAAATATCCTCATCCTCAATGATGGAACAGCTCAACACGTAGTAGAAAAAAATCAGGTTAAAGCATTCACAACAATCTTCATCCAGAGATGGATGACTCATTGCTGTCTCCTCAAGTGGTCGCCAGCAGTAGAGATACCAGTCTTCAGCCAATTCAATCCGCTCCACATAATATCAAGAATGGTTGAAGGCACTGAATACTACAAAGGCTTTGGGCCCTGACAATATTCTGGTAATAGCACTGAAAACTTGAGCTTCAGAATTTACCACTTGCCTAGCCACAGTCTTCCAGTACAATTATAATACTGCATCTATCCAACAAGGTGGAAAATTGTCCATGTATGGTCTGAAAACAAAAAGCAGGACAAACCCAACCAAGCGAATTACCATCCCATTAACTCTCTGTCATCAGTAAAGTGATGGAAAGTATCATCAACAGTGCTATCAAGAAATACAAGGGTTTTTACAAATACATTAAGGACAAAAGGGTAACTAGGGAGAGAATAGGATCCCTCAAAGACCAGAAAGGCGGCCTTTATGTGGAGCCGCAGGAGATGAGGCAGATACTAAACGAGTATTTTGCATCAGTATATATTGTGGAAATGGATGTAGAAGATATAGAATGTAGGGAAATAGATGGTGACATCTTGAAAAATGTCCATATTACAGAAGAGGAAGTGCTGGATGTCTTGAAATGCATAAAAGAGGACAAATCGCCAGGATCGGATCAGGTGTACCTTCGAACTCGGTGGGAAGCTAGGGAAGTGATTGCTGGGCCTCTTACTGAGATATTTGGATCATTGATAGTCACAGGTGAGGTGCTAGAAGACTGGAGGTTGGCTGACGCGGTGCCACTGTTTAAGAAAGATGGTAAGAACCTGACTCGGTGGTGGGCAAGTTGTTGGAGGGAATCCTGAGGGACAGGATGTACATGTATTTGGAAAGGCAAGGACTGGTTAGGGATAGTCAACATGGCTTTGTGCATGGGAAATCAGGTCACACAAACTTGATCGAGTTTTTTGAAGTAACAAAGAGCATTGAAGAGGGCAGAGTGGTAGATGTGACCTATATGGACTTCAGTAAGGCGTTTGACAAGGTTCCCCATGGGAGACTGGTTAACAAGGATAGATCTCATGGAATATAGGGAGAACTAGCCACTTGGATACAGAACTGGCTCAAAGGTAGTAGACAGAGGGTGGTGGTGGAGGGTTGTTTTTCAGACTGGAGGCCTGTGACCAGTGGAGTGCCACAAGGATTGGTGCTGGGTGCACTACTTTTCATCATTTATATAAATAATTTGGATGTGAGCATAAAAGAGGTACAGCTAGTAAGTTTACTGATGACACCAAAATTGGAGGTGTAGTGGACAGTGAAGAGGGTTACCTCAGATTACAACGGGACCTTGATCAGATGGGCCAATGGGCTGAGAAGTGGCAGATGGAGTTTAATTTAGATAAATGGGAGGTGCTACATTTTGGGAAAGCAAATCTTAGCAGGACTTATACGCTTAATGGTAAGGTCCTAGAGAGTGTTGCTGAACAAAGAGACCTTGGAGTGCAGGTTCTTGGCTCCTTGAAAGTAGAGTTGCAGGTAGATAGGATAGTATAGAAGGTGTTTGGTATGCTTGTATTGAGTATTGAGTACAGGAGTTGGGAGGTCATGTTGCAGCTGTCCAGGACATTGGTTAGGTCACATTTGGAAGTTTGTGCCCAATTCTGGTTTCCTTCCTAGCGGAAAGATGTTGTGAAACCTGAAAGGGTTCATAAAAGATTTACAAGGATGTTGCCAGAGTTAGAGGTTTTGGGCTATAGGGAGAGGCTGAACAGGCTGGGGCTGGTATCCCTGGAGCGTCGACGACTGAGGGGTAACCTTATAGAGGTTTACAAAATCATGAGGGGCATGGATAGGATAAATAGATTAAATCTTTTCCCTGGGCTCGGGGAGTCCAGAACTATAGGGCATAGGTTTAGGGTGAGAGGGGAAAGATATAAAAGAGACCTAAGAGGCAACTTTTTCACACAGAGAGTGGTATGTGTATGGAATGAGCTGCCAGAGGAAGTGGTGGAGGCTAGTACAATTGCAACATTTAAAAGACATCTGGATGGGTATATGAATAGGAAGGGTTTGGAGGGATATGGGCCAGGTGCTGGCACGTGGGACTAGATTGGGTTGGGATATCTGGTCAGTATTGACAGGTTGAACCGAAGAGTCTGTTTCCACGCTGTACATCTCTATGACTCTATGACCTACTCAGCAATGAGGTTCTCAGTGATGCCTAGTTTGAGTTTCGCCAGGGCCCCTTAGCTCCTGACCTCATTACAGTCTTGGCTCCAACATGGACAATAGTGCTGAATTCCAGGTGAGGTGAGAGTGACAACCCTTGATATCGCAGTGAGTCGGTTAGTTCAACTGGCTGAATGGATGGTTTGAGATGCAGAATGACACTGACAGCACAGGTTCAATTCCTGTACTAGTTGAGGTCATTAGGAAGATTCCACCTTCTCAACCTCACCCCTCATTGGAGGCATGGTGACCCTCAGGGTAAACTCACTACAGGTATTCCTCTATAATGAGTGGGTAGTCCTCTGGGGCAATAGTGACTTTGTCAGTAAGGTAAATGGGTACAGAAAAATACATTGAACTGAATGGTGTATCTGGTTAAGAGGCTTATTGGCCTTCTAATGCTCCTACTGGGGAGGCAATAGCCGAACAATATAATCCTGAGACCCAGGTAATGTTCAAATCCAGCTATGATAGACTGTGGAATTTGAATTCAATAATAATAATCAAGAGTTTAATGAGGATGTGGTTGATCCTATCTGGTGCACTGATGCCCTTTAGGCAAAAAGATCTGTTGTCCTTACCTGGTCTGGCCTACAAGTAATTCCAGGCCGACTGTAACGTAGTTGACTTTAACTGTCGTCTAGGAAATTAGGGATGGATAAAAATGCTGGCCTAGCCAGTGATACCCACACGCATGAATGATTAAGGAAATAACAATTTCTGTTTATCAGGTAATGAAATCTGTTGCATTGATAGGAATGCTGCTCTGGCTTCTGTCATATAACTTGACAGTACAGAAACACGGTTTAATCGCGGGATGACCAGGGCATATGGTTTTAGAGGTTAAGTAGGGAGTTAAATAGGGGTTAGAAATTTCCATCTCGCCTCTTCAGTTTTCATGGACTTTTTCATATGGTATGTACTACGCCACACACCCCCAAAATATTTTTAAGCAGGTAGCCCAGACCGTAACTTTGCTATTTAGTTTAGCTACGTATATAGTGGATATTCCTGCAGTAAATTAGTTGGTTCGACTGCCAAGTTTCAAACAAACAGAATTTATTTACAAAATGATGGAATAAAACACAAAGAACAGAAAATAGAATACCAGATAACTTATCCTATCTAAACCTGACTTCATGATGCTGCTCCGAAAATCCTTCCAACAATCCCGATACACATATCCCTTAGCACAAAGAATAAAAATGACACAAACAGCTTACAGTTTGCAAAGTCAGAAGGACAGAAGTAGAGAGAGAAGACCCTGCAGCCTTTCCCACACACACCTACCACTGAACTCACTAAAAGTTCTGAACTGAATAAAAAGAACTCTAATCTAAACGAAGGCTAGCTACGCACACTGCCCGTTGATTATTCCAGTTTTTTAATACATGAAAGTCTTGGGCTGGAGGTATTATCTGTTATGAGTAAACAAAGGGCCTCAATAAATCAGTCAAACCTCGGACATGATGGAACCTTGGGTCGTTAGATCTTTTCTGGAAAAACTCAAGGGCATAGTAACCTTGTAAAAAGAACCAGTGTTAAGCCACATAAAGGCATTAATGTGTGCGAAAGGTTAAACTTAAATTTGTTAATAAGGGCTCTGCATAATACAATTGTCAGTTACATTACTGGTAAACAGAAAAAAAAATCAAATCATCTACAACATTTTGTTTTCAGATTATTGACAGAATTATTAACTGGTAACAATTAATACCTTGGCAGTGGCATGGGGAGAGGCACTTTTCTCCAGCAACAGCAGCGCCACTTTCTGGTTGTCATAGTGAGCAGCAACATGGAGTGGGGTTAGGCCATTCTGTAAGAATTTGACTTTGTTAGTAAGTGCTGGTGCTGTTCATAAAGGAAGATTTGTTAGCAAACCACAAATAGCTTCTGTAAACAGTTTCTTATCTGCACAAATACATCAACCAAAAGATGGAAAAAAGAAAGGAGTTAATGCAGATCCTGCAGCATTGACTTACCATCTAAAATAGATGGTTTCTAAACACAATGACAAACCGCAAAGCTTCCGTTACATTCCATCAGTCAGCAGAATTTCACTACGTGAATTATAATTCAGTAAATTGTAAAGGTATTCTTCATAATTGGAATGAACAAAGATCAAAATCTTATCACTGCATGAATTTTTGCAAAAACAACTTTTGCTCCGTTCTACAACAAAAACACACAATCTGAATACTTTCGGGGCTCTAACACTGAGGTAGAATGACTACACACAGCATCAAGTGTCCATTTCCTAGACAAAAAAAACATCACAAGAGGCATTGCTACTGTTCAGGTCCATTCATCCTCCTCTCAAGTCAGGGTCAGCACAAAAGATATTGTTGCAAGCACTTCTCAGGAATGTTCTTCTCACACTCAGAATAAGTCATTTGTGTGAAAATCTCCCAAAGGAGGGGATGTTATTGAAGGGGTAGGGTGGGGTGGGGAGCCCTGCACAGTCTGTGCTGCATGGAAATAGTAATTAGATGAAGTGCAAAGATTTAGCCTTTTAAATATTCCATTGCTAAACATTGTCCATTCTGGCTGTTAACTGATAAATCTTCAACAGATGTTTAGAAGAAAATAACTTATAACAGGAGGCTCTATCTTCACCCTGAAAGTCCAAAGTAAATTTACTTTGCATTCCTCCCATAAATGCAAACAGATGATAGGTCAATAACTGTGATGTATTTGAGATATGATCATTTCCTCTACTACCCTGAAAACACACAGCCAAGTGTTTCAGGTCTGCAGAGGGGACAGGAGGATAAATGTTAATTTGTTTTTTATTCCTACCATGAAACAATCTCTCACTTGATGGCAGGAATAAGAAAACCTCATCTCATCAGAGCAGAAGCAGAAGGCTTTTTGAGATATAAAAGCCTTCTGTGAAACAGCTCCTCAAAATTGGAAAAAGCTGTTGTTTTTGTACAATTGGAAATAGACAGAAGCAGACAGAATATTAGAGGAGCACATTAGCAAAAAAGTAACATGAATCAGACCCATTTCTGTTCATGCAGCAATTCAATATGGTTTAGGTTCAGGACAGAAGTGCTTTAGGTTTAGAAAGGATCATCTTCAGAGTGAGCATGGGTGAGGAAAAGGATTATGCAGGTAATATTTTAACATGCAAAACAGACAATTAGGTCAAGCTACTGGAAAATTAGCTTCAATTGAAATGACTTTTTTCAGCATTTTATCAAATGAAATATCAATTTTTCCTTCAGTGGCCTAAAAGACCAGATTTTGTCATAAATTTTGGAATCCATGAGTAATGTTTTAAGAATAGACCAATGTAATTATGAATTTTCTAATTAGAAACTGCAAATTTATTTTCAAAGTTCAAAATTTTAGACGGCCAGAATTGTGTTAGTTTCATCTTCCCATAGTAGACAAAACTAAAATCATATGTGTATTTCCAGCCTGAACTTTTAGAAGTTCATTAGTAACTTGCCTTGCCAGCAGAGTCTGGAGAAGCAGAGCGTTGCAGAAGGAGCTTTGCCACATCTAGGCTCCCGTACTTAGCTGCGACATGTAGTGGGGTAAATCCCTTCTGCATTAGGGGACAGAGGAAACAACTGCTACTTAGTTAACAGGCATGCTTAGAATACAGCATAAATGAGGAACAGGGAAACAATAATACCGTTTTATAGCAGTGAAAAACATAGTCACATGTACACAATGGTAAGATATTGTTAGTTTTACTGTACATGATGATTTTTCTTTGTGAAATTTAAGAACAACTAATCTTGCAAAATCTTAGTAATAGAATATATATTTTTGGAGTGAAGATGGCTTGCTACTGTAACTATGTGAAATAAAGAGGAGACAATGGATGCAGTTTCTATATAACTATGTATCCTGGCAACTAGGTAGTTTCTTTTTCCTCCACTTCGTTCACATTTGTTTGCCTTTAAGACATATGTATTCATTTTAACATTGAATATTTTATTTATGTGGCAGAAATGGAAAATGTCACAGCCAGTGTCTAGACTTGATAAATATTACCACTTAAGAGGCTGGCCATAACTCATTCATGATTTTATCCCTTTGCACTAGATGGTCAGTGTCAGTTCTAGAGAAATTTCTCATCTTGCATCATTTCTCTATCACAAAAACTATTCTTCTAAAATCAATGCATTGAAAGTCTGCCAGGTGGCTATGGACATACACTGAATGCTGTAATATCTTTCTGAAGGTTCAATATAGCTCATGTGAGAGGTTTGCCTGACATCAGGGGCAGAAAGACCGACAAGGTCACTTATCAATGAAGAACTGAACTAAAGCTCATCATTCTGAATTATTTAGTGAGAAGTGCAGGAATTCAAGTTGAAATGAGATAATTTTTGAAAAATCTAGGATTTACAAGGACATGCTTTGGAGAATAAATTGAAGAGGAGCAAGTTAATCGCATGTGACTGTGAAAGTAAATGGTTTAGCAATTTGTCTGAATCAATTACTTTGCTCTTATTACACAAATGACCAATTGTCTTCAATATTGTGCTTATGACATATCTGCCCATACAAATCAGAAATGAATACACCCGCATATTCTTCTAGTTTTTTTCTTTCATTTTCTATTCTTGTTATTCATTCCCTTCTGTTTCTCAGGAAATAATTTGTGAAGCTCTACTCCTGACATGGAGCCTTGATAGGACAGAGCACTGAACAGAGGTAGGGTAGGGATGATAATGAAACTTCCTATCTAGTGATACCCAATACTAGGAACAGTAGCTTGTTATGTTAGCCATGCTGCTTTCTCAATTGGCCATGTGTGTTTTTATCATGAGTGTGGTTTATTTTGTGCAGAATTTGATGTAGTATTATCTTACAGCTGGCCATGATGTACATTTGCCTACTAAGAAAAAAAATACAAGTTTCATAAGATTAATTTGTTACTAGATATTTCCTATCCTTGTACCATATACATCATTTGTGTTTGGCTTATCGGTTCCAGCATTTGTATGCAACTTTTACACATTTAAGACGACCAGTTTTAGTCAGAAAAACCTGTAGAGATTAGTACATACTTTCAACACCAAATCTATCCTCACTTAGTACAAAACATGAAGTTTACAATTAAATTATGAAAACAATTTTTCAAAATAACAACAGAGCTAATAATATTCACCATTATTTGTGGATAACGGGTAAAACAACTTCAGAGCAGCAAATGCACAGTTGAATCTAAATATCAAAATGTGATGACTGAAGTATGCCACTCTGCAATTAGCTTTGCAAGCATCTTTGTTATAGAGTCTCCTTTATTAGGAGCATACTATGTTTGTCCATTAATTGCCTATTAAATTTGCCACAGCAAATTCTGGACCATTATGTTGTTTGCTAATTGATGCTATTTTTAAAACAATTCTCTCTGATTTGAGCACAGGCTTATAGTCAGGTGTTTCAGAAGAATCTAAAACAGGTAATCACAGTAATGGAAGAAGCAGCAATCACATATTATTCTTTCTCCGTGCTATATATGTAACATTGGTAATGGGGCTGCATCCATTCTACAAAGGACACGCATCAAGTACTCTTCTGTGTTGAAATGGATCAATACAGTTATTTCAAATTTTACACGTCCTGACCTTCAGAGAAAACAGTATTAATTCCATTTTTGTGTTTGTCAGCCAAAGATTTAGTATTAGTATTGTGTTAGCATTGTTGCCAGCTTCTACCTCTGAAAATTAACTGAACCAAGAGAGTAAAGAAAGCCATTTTTTCCTCCGTGTTAGAAATGCACACACAACGCTATTGGCACTCAGTACAACTGGAGACAGGCCAGCTGCAGAAAGCTACCTTGAAATTGGCAACATGTTTAGATACTCAGCATGGTGGTAGGAAAAGTCACACTGGGCTGCAGGTGTTCTTTTGAGACTGAGGGAAGTGTTGGATCTTTCTTAATTTAGAATATCTAAATTAACTTTCAACTTTAACTCACCTTGGAGATTAAATTGAAAGACATTTCTTTGAGATACAGTGTTGGTTTGAAAGTTGGAAGGAACCAGCAAAATATCTCTGACAATTCAGGACAGCAGACAGCAGTGACTCAGGAGCATTCTGGGAGAAGTCAACTCAGTCACCACGACTGAACAGCAGATCGTGGAAGAACCTGGTGTCAAGCAACAGTATGCCCCAAACTAACCAGTTAGTAGAAGCAATCAATTCATAAAAGAAGCAATTAGGAATCATGGATGGAGAGGTAAGCAGACTACTGCTACATAAAAATCTGTGAGTTTTCTTTGTTTTCGAGCAATACCTGGCAAATTAATGAGGAAGATTTCCCAATTTTTTTGAGGACATAAATTATGATAGGATTGGGGGACATTACTCAGAGAAAGATTTAACAACATGCAAAATGGAAACATGGTCAATTCCTTGGCAGTAAAACACAAATAATGATATCCAGAAAATATACTAAGAGAATTTCTGCTTACCTCGAATTGGTTAAGTCAGGACAATTGTCCAATAAAGAAATTCAAAGCTGGAAATAGGACTTAACATATAGGGGTTTGAGCATGTAACCAAAGAGCTATTAAAGCACTGATTTATCTCTCTGTTAAACAGCTGCTTGTTTGAATTATGTTACAATTCAAAATTTGTTCAATATTCTCCCCATACCATCGAACATATTAATCCTTACCTTTGTAGCTAATGAATGTGTAGCACCTGCCTCAAGCAAAATGGAAGCCACATCTTCCTGCCCCTCCCTGGCAGAAATGTGTAGTGGAGTGTAACCATTTGTGGTGCAGGCATCTGGAAAAGCCATATGCTGCAACAGCAGTTGCACAATCTCAGTTTTACCCAACCTTGAGGCAATGTGTAAAGGCGTCTGATCCTCCTGGGAGAATAAAATGGAACAAATACAAGACATCCCTTATTCATTACAGTTCTGCCTGCAGGACTCGTAGCAGGACAACACAATCTCCAGAATTGTCTAAAAATTGAAAAACAATTTAACAAAATAAAATCATTTTTGTGATTGAATAGAAATAGTATTTTCAACAAGCTGGACTTATTTTAATTAGATATGTCAGAACAGTGACTACATTTGTTACTTATAGACAACGATTCTGAATGAGCTCAGCCTGTGGTCTGTATTATTGAGTTACAAATGAGTATTTGCAACTGAAGCTATGTATATTATGTTTACATATATATATATATATATATACACACACACACAATATATATGCATGCACACACACACACTTTGATTTAATTCTTAAACCCAACTTCCATTCAATTCAGTGGAATCATCAATAAATCACACTCCAAAAATATATTTGCAGCCCAATCTGCACATTAAAGTGGAAGCCGATCAATTTCAAATAGGTGTCCTGTCATAAGCTCAAAACATTCCTGACTTTGGAAATGAACCAGGAAACTTCAGGGATGCCTTACAGCAGCTACTTTTATCTATCACCCTATCTTGACTTCTGTTAGGTTCACAAAGTTCAAATCTGATGTTCAGTCATCATTGCTCTATGCAGAAGAATCGTGTCAGATCTTGGGCGCCGTGTGGGTGGCACAGCGGTTAGCACTGCTGCCTCACAGCGCCTGAGACCCGGGTTCAATTCCCGCCTCAGGCGACTGACTGTGTGGAGTTTGCACGTTCTCCCAGTGTCTGCATGGGTTTCCTCCGGGTGATCCGGTTTCCTCCCACAGTCCAAAGATGTGCAGGTCAGGTGAATTGGCCATGCTAAATTGCCCGTAGTGTTAGGTAAGGTGTAGATGTAGGGATATGGGTGGGTTACGCTTCGGCGGGTCAGTGTGGACTTGGGCCGAAGGGCCTGTTTCCACACTGTAAGTAATCTAATCTAATCTTCTAGTGCCTTTTACTGATTCACTTTGATCAACAATGACTAGCTACAGTCACACTCCAGACACTGTATAAAGGGTGACATGGTAAAGGAAAGAAAGTCAATATGGAAATTCAACTGAAAGAAATATAAATTTCAGAAGATAATTCATATTGACAACAACTGTCCCCCTTCTCTGTAAGATAACTTCAAATGAATCCATAAAATAATATGTTTGGAGCTGAATGTGGATAATTAACTCAGTTTCAAGTAATTGCCAAATATAACCAATACCCTTTTGTTCAAAAGATGTCTTCTTCATGTTAACTGTTGATTACTCAGTGTGCTTTTTTAAGTCAATTTCATATTGAGCTGTCTACTGAAATTGAACTGGCTTTGGATTTGTTACTTTAGCCTTGACACTCACTCAACAATCTTTAGCCACTGTTTAGCGGCATATTGATTACTGAGCAATTTAGTGTGTAAGATTGAACTCCTGCCCGTACTCAATACCATTCATGGAAATTACAAAGAAATTCTAATCAATAACAAAAATGCAACAATTTGGGGGGAGTTTGTTTTTCCTTCACCTAAACCCCCTACTTTGGTTGTGAAATCTGTCCCAAAGAATTATTTCAGCAACTTTATGTTTTACAATGCTAATTCACCTTTATTAATGACTGAAAAAAAACCACAAAATATATGCCACATGCATAACAACTTGTGTTGCAACGTATGAGAGTAAACTTGTTGATGGTATCAAAAAGTGGTTGAAAGAAAAGTCTGGTATTGCTCCTTCCTTAATTGTATTCTTTACTGATAAGTTCTTGCTGTTGTTTCTTAATGCCATGGCTCCTAAAATAAAATTTTGTCAATGAACATCAATGCTACAGTTAGGGACTTAAGGGAATAGAAGGAAGATCAGGTTTGGTGGTTTAACGTCTTCTCTAATTGACTGCAATGTCATGTTTCAGCTTTTCCAATAAAAATTGAAAGAGCTTAGAACTTGTAATCTCTACATGACAAATACAGACATCTAAACTGAGAGGAAATTGCTTTGTGGTGGAACAAACAAAGGTTAGTTTATCTGATTGCACAGCCCTAACACATAAAAGTATGCACTGGTGGACATTTTTGTACAACAATTTGTTTTGTTTAAAAAAAAGCTTTGGTCAGTATCAACATCTGAAGTGGCAATAATAATAAACACAATCTTACAGTATGGTTTTATGACACCTACTCTAGCTTTGGCATCCACAAGGGCCCCATTGCGCAGTAGGCAGCGCACGACTTCCACCTGTCCAGCTCTTGCAGCCATGTGCAAAGCAGTTTCTCCACGCTGAAGAAAGAAAAACAGTTAATAAGCAAGCTGGAGAGAATCATTACCATTGTAGACGCAACAGAGAGGTCCATCTCCATTGTAGTCAAGATTAAACCATCAAAGGCAGAAAAATACAGCTGATTTGTTTGTAAAATCACTTCTAATAGTGAGATGCATTTTCCAGATTCTATCCCAAAAAATAAGGTCGAGAATAATATTTTATGGGAATCCAGTGGACAAACTGAGATGTCTCTGAAATCTAAAGGTATTCAATTCAAATAGTTTGTGTCTTTTAACTTTGTGTGCACAAATCGGGGAGACTAAACATTGTATAACAGTATTAGCCAATGCCCATTGACTGTAATCAAGGCATCCCACTGTCTTCACTCTTCCTGCTCATTTATATAGTAACATAAGAATTAGAAGTGAGAGTAGGCAATTCAAACCCACCCCATCATTTAACATCAGCTTGGCTGATCTTATCCTGGTCTCAACTCTATGTTCCCACCTGCTCCCAATAGCCCTTCATCTTGCTTTTCATTAGAAACATACCGATTTCTTTTTTGAATCTGTTGATTGATTGTGCCTTCACTGCACTCTGGGGCAACCAGTTCCACAGATTCACAACCCTCAGAGAAGTAGTTTCTCCTCATATTAGTTTTGAACCGACCTCCTCCCACTCAATATCTATGACCTCTTATTCGACATAATCCCACAAGGGAGAACATCTGTTCAACGTCCACCTTATCAATCCTCTTTAGTATTTTATATAACGCAATCAGATCCCCTCTTATTCTTCTGAACTCCAGCAAGTACAAGCCCAAGCTATTCAACCGCTTCTCGTACAACAGTCATTTCATTCCTGGAATCAGCTTGGTGAACCTCCTCTGAACTGCCTCCAGTTCCACCACATCCTTCCTGAAGTAAGATGACAAAAATTGTACGTAATACACCAGGTGTGGTCTCACCAATGCCTTACATAATTGTAACAACACTTCTTTACTTTTACAATCCATTTAAGTGACACCCATATCTTACTAGTGGCTAACTCCACTACTGATCAATAGGTGAAATAGGAATAGAAGCAGCAACCACCTAAAGCTAACATACATGCTTTAAAGCTGATCTATGTCTCCTAAAAGGGAGCTCATTGGGATTGAAATAGGTTGTGAGAGTTGTAGATGAAAACAAATTCAATCTGAGAAAGAGCAAAAAATGTTACAACAGGAAAAATTGCAAGTCCGACTGAGAGAAGTAGAAAGGAGAAGAGATGCCCTACATCTACAGGAGTTGGGGCAGAGGCCTTCAAGTGAAACAGAAAAAGGCAGTGGGAGAAATGGTCATATAAAGGTAAGTGCTCCAAGGATCAAGAAGCAAAAACTTCAATGATCTCATAAGAATGGTTGAGTTCAGTGAAATGTTCCCATCAGCACCAGGCTTTATCCAATGATCAGAGTTTACACATCACTCAGCTACTTAGCCATGTCAGCTATACCAGCCAAACAGATTTCACCAGAGTCACTGTCCTGCAAGTCAAAGATGTAAATCAAAGTGGTCTACAACCAGACATACAGAACCTAACCAAAGGAAACAGACATTCTTACCCATGGAGGAGACAGTGCTGACCAATAAATGGACAGCATTAATGAGACAGTGATCAGTAACAGGGTAAAATAAACATTAAAAATCCCTATGTCTAGCCTTCCTTCCTGTATCCTACTACATCTTCATTCCACCGTCCCATACAATCTGCAAATGGTGGAAGAGCTTTTGTGGTGTAATGGCAGTGTTCCTATCTTTAGCCCAGAATAGCTTGAGCTCCACCTGTTCCAAAGGTAATGTCATAACATCCCTGAATAGATTGATTAAAAAGTACCTTGAGTACCAATTTAAAAATATGCACACCACTTACTTTCTCCTCCCCATTTCACAATTTTATCCATTTACCTTCTCCCTTTCAGATAGAAAAGGAGTACAGCATGTCCAAGAAGTGGAAGAACAGTACGAGAGAAAGTTAATGAAGATGTATCATCACTCACTCTCAAGACATACAGCTATCAACTCAGATAGTGATGCTGCCAAAATGTACAAAGCTACATTGGAGAAGATGTGCGTGCCTGTTGAAACAACGTACACGGGGAAGCTTCAGCTAGGATAGAGTATAAGAACTACAGCAGCCAGGTCACTTAAGGTGACATTGTACACAAGGATTCCAATACAAACTTTGATGATACAATTCCGGGAGAATGCTGATGGGAATGCAAAGCAGAAGACTTTGAGGAGATTTCCAGTAAACTTAGAGCCACTGTCAAGAAATATAGGGGAGTCCAACACTAACTTGGCACAAGGGTTTGTAGACAGCTTCCACTAGTGCTGGTCAATGATTCCACTTGTGGACCTAACCACAATACAATATTTAATAGCTGATGTTATCATTTCCATTGCTGAATATGCAGCAACACTCAGCATCTGAGCACTACACTATAGGTTAAGCTGCTATCATAAAATAACAGAATGGCACATTATAAGATCAGATTGCTGCCATCATGTCTGTTGATTACAATATGGTGTCACAGCAATCTGTCCACCAACAGATTACTAGGTTGCTGACATGGCTATACCCCTCCTTTTCTCCCACTCCCAAATAATACTCTGTCTTTCAACATGCCAGGACACCGCATTGTTTTTGATCTCCTGCTCTGCTCTTTGTGATACTTAGGTATTGCCTGAGGAGCTTCTGTAGGATTCTCTTTAAGTCAAGTTTGGTATGATAACTCTACAACCATACATCAATAAACCTTCCACTGTTGTCAAGTGTTGCTTTTACTCTCGATTACTCTTCAACACTTGGTCAACTGGATTACATTTTTTGAGCCTTGCAGACAGTTATCTCATCTATGTGAGCTCCTGACTAGATTTTTAAGATGCATGAATTTATCAAAGTGTGCCTCCAGCCACTAGAAATACATTGACTGTTGCCATAGAATAAGACTCTACTTGTTCCACAGACATAAAGTCTTCATATATTTGGTTTTAGGTGCTTTTGAAAGGGGATGCACTGTTAATAGTACCTTATCTGGAACATTGATCGTTCCATATTTATATGTCATCAACGTAAGCCTGAAGTATTGCATGCGTGAAGTATGAGTTTTTTTTTTAATCACAGTAACATTTCCAAAGCTTCTAGTCCATCTCAATGGAATTTCAGTCCCAGGAGATTGTGTGTGAATTTTCAACATTCCCACCCAAATGCTCATGATTTTATTCTCTGATTATGTACCTCAGTTCAACCATCATAGCTCTAAATCTAAAATTGAGCAGTTTTCGTATCAATCTCTCAATTTTCACTTGAAGGAGGATGGCTCCAAGTACAATGGTCAAGAAAGTTGTGGCTACAATAGTGAATAAGTTTGGATTGTATACAACATGCTTACAATATCAGTAAGGTTTTCACGAAGATCTGTTGCTCAAGTTGTGAATGAGATAGGTAGTTTGCTGGGCAAGCTGTTGGGTTTGTCACAAAGCTGGTCCTTTTTTTTCTATAAGCTGTTCCCTTTCTTAAGGAGACTGTGTCATTGAGTTTTTCAGAGGAGTCATAAAACACTCCAGTCTCCGAAACAGCTGGGTTTGGTACAGATATAAAAGGGTATTGGAGGCCTTTTTGTTTATATGTAAACAGATGAAACTTTAGGCCACTGCTTTTATGTTTTTAGAAGTGACCTGTATAAGTCATTGGGGCGTGGCCAACTTTCTAACTGAGCAGGTCAGTTCAGAACTTAGTTAGGACTTCAGCTGTGGGGCTGTGTGGAAACAGGCTGAGAGACTCTCTCTTTTCTGCCCTTCTAACTTTGACCTATAAGCCTTTGATTAATTTTTATTGTGTTTAAAGGGATTGCTTATTGGGACTGTTGTGCATATTTGAAACAGTATAATTAAGTCTAGATAGAGCTAGTTCTGTCGATGTTCTTTATTCAGTTCTTTGATCTCCTGCTCTGCTCTTTGTGATACACAAGTATTGCCTATAATCTTGTGAATAAATTTTTGTCTGTTTTAAAACCTGGCAATAAACTTAGCTAACATACTCTGGGTAACTTTCACTGTACACGTACCAAAATAAATTGCAAAGTTATGGTCTGGGCTGCCTGCTTAAGAATGTGGTCTAGCCTAGTCCATAACAGGTTATCGTGTAGATGTTTTGTTACCATGCTGGGTACCATCATCAGAGTGACTTCCGTTAAGTGCTCTTGTTCCATACCCCTAGGTTTTTATGTGGCGCGGTCTGATGAGGTGAGTATCACTTCCGCTAATTCTCTGTAGCGGTTTGTACACTGAGTCTATGTGTTTGCTAATGGCCTTTTTGGTTGAAAACCAGGTTTCCGAGAACTCTCTCGCATGTCTCTGATTGGCCTGTCCTAAGATAGTAACTTTGTCATTAGTAGGATTGATTGTCCTGTTGGTCTGTGTATATGGAGGTGAGGGACAGTGGATCATGTTGTTTAGTAGCCAGTTGGGTTCATGATGTTGGATGGCAAGTTCCCTACCTGTTTGTAGGATGTAGTGCTTGTTGCAGTGCAACAGATTTTATATATACATTGGTCCTGCACGTTGTGGGCATTTTGACATCAGTCAAAAGCAGCTTCTCCTTAATCTTTGTAAAAGCTTAAGTCTGACATCAATACCATTGCAGGCCTTTTTTAAAAAGCTCTCTTATGGGTTCAGTAAGACCAACTATGTTGGGAATTAGCTTTCTCATGTGATATTATAAACTTCAGAATTTTAATAGTTACTCATGGAATGAATGAATCAACAAAAGACAAATGGTTACAGACAGAAGGAAGCATCAATAACTCTGTATGGAATCAGCTAATAAAGACAAGGAAAAACTTAAACAGGAATTGAAAGGCATTCGTCATGCCTGTGTGTTGATGTTACATAAAGAAAACTGCTTTGACACTTGCTTTGATGCTTTTTTTGCCACGATGGACAAGGATGGCTCTGCAGAAAAATTGTAAAGAGTTAATCATAGGAAAGCTGTGTCTTCGATAAAACAGTCAAGACCAAATGTAAGAAACAAAAAAGTTACTTTTGGTAAGGAAGCAAGCTACAGTCTCAAGGACTCCAGGAAAATAATCAATATTTTGGAAGAAAGAACTTTAAAAAAATCAATAATATAGTATCCTCAACCTGAAGGACAAAGATCTGTATAAGAACTGAACACCAGAACTTCCCCTTTAGCAGAACTTCAAAGAACAACACTGCACAAGATTGAACCGTGGACACCTCTAGAGACAAACACTGTTGGTGTAATCTTGGCCAAGTTCCACCATTAATTGGGTTGTGAAGTTTAACTTGCTTACTTGAGGGATCTCATTTGGATGTTACATGCTGTAAAGTTTAAATCATTGTTTCAATGCTTGCTTTTCTGTGAGATTTCTTTATAAGTAGATGAAATAAAGGTAACTTGTGTGTGATTTATCCACTTCATTCATTATGGTTAACTAGTGCTGTAGTGCTGAAAATTCACTAATGGCTCGTGTTACTAGGATCCACTGCGATGCCTTCCCTTGGATAATGTACCATATAAACATGAGTGTCATTCCAGAGAATTGACATTTCTCGTTTATTCACAGTACTGCAATTTTCTGGCCTTCTTACACGTCCATGACCTTCACATCATATCCTTTTCATTTTATCACATAATGTTGTATCATTTGGTTCCCTGCTTTCATTCCAGGATTCCAGACATGCATTTTGGAAAATCTCTGATGCACAAGAAATCTCAATGGTAGACTGTCGAAGCAATAGTGCTGAAATGACATAATAAATGTAGTCAGAAATCTTGACTCTTGATGGAAGGACATCTGCCAGAGCCCCCTCACTGCAGAGAGGTTTGTGAAGAATTGTGGAGATCTCCATTTGTATTGGAAGCAGTTACTAACCCTAACCATTCCTGTGTTTATATTGTCACTGATGATTTTGACTCCATTCTCAATCAAGATTTTTCCATCAAAGGATGACAAACGTTCCAGGAAGTGGATAAGCAGATGGGGTTGGTATCTTCTTGGAGAGTAATGTGATGTAACTTGTCTAAACCTTCAACAATTCTTACTGAACTTTTCAGTTATTTTTATTCTAAAGTAATCTATCCACTTTAAGAGACCTAGATAAAATGCATTTATACCTAACAATGATGCATATTTAACTGTTCCAGATATTCTGGTGACCAAATAGATGTTATAGCAGCATGGAATTTGAAATTGGTAATTCCTTTGAAAAAAAGCCTCTTAAAGTCAAAGAATTCAGAGGGTTCTGATTAATCAAGCTCAATTGTTATCCAGAAAAAGTTAGAAGATTAAAAGCCTGTTCTAACTCATGGATAACTATGAAACTGAACTTTGAAAGAACGGCTCTGCATCTACCGACCCACACACCCTTTCTCATTTCCTCACTGCCCCCACCACCCCACAAAAATTTCCTAAATTCCTGTCCTTGGATTCAACAATACCCAGCCTGACCTGGCACCCATAGCAATATGAAAGCTACTCCTCTACCTCCAATCCCTGACTGGACATGACATCTCACCCACCAACCAAACAAACAATTAGATTAGATTAGATTAGATTACTTACAGTGTGGAAACAGGCCCTTCGGCCCAACAAGTCCACACCGCCCCGCCGAAGCGTAACCCACCCATACCCCTACATCTACATCTACCCCTTACCTAACACTACGGGCAATTTAGCATGGCCAATTCACCTGACCTGCACATCTTTGGAGTGTGGGAGGAAACCGGAGCACCCGGAGGAAACCCACGCAGACACAGGGAGAACGTGCAAACTCCACACAGTCAGTCGCCTGAGGCGGGAATTGAACCCAGGTCTCTGGCGCTGTGAGGCAGCAGTGCTAACCACTGTGACACCATGCCGCCCTCTCTGGCGCTGTGAGGCAGCAGTGCTAACCACTGTGCCACCATGCCGCCCTCTCTGGCGCTGTGAGGCAGCAGTGCTAACCACTGTGACACCATGCCGCCCTCTCTGGCGCTGTGAGGCAGCAGTGCTAACCACTGTGCCACCATGCCGCCCTCTCTGGCGCTGTGAGGCAGCAGTGCTAACCACTGTGCCACCATGCCGCCCTCTCTGGCGCTGTGAGGCAGCAGTGCTAACCACTGTGACACCATGCCGCCCTCTCTGGCGCTGTGAGGCAGCAGTGCTAACCACTGTGCCACCATGCCGCCCTCTCTGGCGCTGTGAGGCAGCAGTGCTAACCACTGTGCCACCATGCCGCCCTCTCTGGCGCTGTGAGGCAGCAGTGCTAACCACTGTGCCACCATGCCGCCCTCTCTGGCGCTGTGAGGCAGCAGTGCTAACCACTGTGCCACCATGCCGCCCTCTCTGGCGCTGTGAGGCAGCAGTGCTAACCACTGTGACACCATGCCGCCCTCTCTGGCGCTGTGAGGCAGCAGTGCTAACCACTGTGACACCATGCCGCCCTCTCTGGCGCTGTGAGGCAGCAGTGCTAACCACTGTGACACCATGCCGCCCTCTCTGGCGCTGTGAGGCAGCAGTGCTAACCACTGTGACACCATGCCGCCCTCTCTGGCGCTGTGAGGCAGCAGTGCTAACCACTGTGACACCATGCCGCCCTCTCTGGCGCTGTGAGGCAGCAGTGCTAACCACTGTGACACCATGCCGCCCTCTCTGGCGCTGTGAGGCAGCAGTGCTAACCACTGTGCCACCATGCCGCCCTCTCTGGCGCTGTGAGGCAGCAGTGCTAACCACTGTGCCACCATGCCGCCCTCTCTGGCGCTGTGAGGCAGCAGTGCTAACCACTGTGACACCATGCCGCCCTCTCTGGCGCTGTGAGGCAGCAGTGCTAACCACTGTGACACCATGCCGCCCTCTCTTCCATCCTTCTGGCCCTGACAGCACCTGCATGACCTGGCATCTTCCATGACGATTCCATTCAATCTTGCTGGACCCAACATTCCACCACAATCCAATCTGACAAACTTTCCCAAATCCAACAAACTTCACCAACCTGATATAATACACTGCCCAGCATGACATCTTGCTTATGGTTAAAGCAAATGGCTTGGTGTGACTTAACATCTTTCATTTTCTATACTCACTACAAATGGTGAGATTTCTTTTTAACCAAGTATTTGATTTTGTAAAGACAAAAGGTGGGCGGCACAGTGGTTAGCATTGCTGCCTCACAGCACCAGAGACCCAGGTTCAATTCCCGCCTCAGGCGACTGACTGTGTGGAGTTTGCACATTCTCCCTGTGTCTGCGTGGGTTTCCTCCAGGTGTTCCGGTTTCCTCCCATAATCCAAAAATGTACAGGTTAGGTGAATTGGCCATGCTAAATTCCCCGTAGTGTTAGGTGAAGGGGTAAATGTAGGAGAATGGATCTGGATGGGTTACGCTTCGACGGATCGGTGTGGACTTGTTGGGCCGAAGGGCCTGTTTCCACACTGGAAGTAATCTAATCTAATCTAATCTTAGAGGTAAGGAAATTACCACATTCTGTGGGATTCACGTGACTCGATAACCATAGTAAAAATGGAGCCGTGCATGTTAGTACTGCAGTCCCCTCCCCAAATTTGTTGAAATGCTCAGTTTTTTAGTCATGCTGTGCAGGTGCCGATGTTGGACTGGGGTGGACAAAGTCAGAAGTCACACGACATCAGATTATAGTTCAACAGGTTAACTTGAAATCACATGCTTTCTGAGCACTGCTCCTGTGTCAGATGAAGAATTTACCTGGTGAAGGAGTAGCGCTCCAAAGACTTAGGATTTAAAATAAACCTGTTGGACTAAAACCTGGTATTGTGTGACCTCTGACAGTTCTTCAGTAATAAAGAAGTCATTCATATTTCAGGATGATGCCATTCATTTGCGGGAGCTTCATATGACAACAAAATACTGGCCCAGTGGTCCTGGTCTTCTGCAATTAACCTTTTTTTCGTATAATTATTGAGCTTTTTCTTCTCCATGCATGCATTTTCAATAGAAATAGAATACGCAAACCAGTATAGAAGCAAGTAAACTGTATTCATTATTTTTCCAGTGATTCTGGTTCTGGGCCAAATTTTTAGTCTTCACAGAAATGTGCTATTTTAAGTTCCCTTTCCTGTTTCAATATTTTAAAATATGTATTCAGAGCCAATTGTGTGTTTCTCATTTGTAGCTTTCATTAAGTAAAATAAGAAACTCTTTGTTGCTGGATCGTTATATATTAAAATACTCTAGTAAGTTAGCTCTGGTTAGTTTGAACACACGTCAATTACATTGGCTTTTCAAGATTTACAGACTCACCACATTCAATGTGGACAAAGAATAAAATACAGCCTGTAAAGTATTTCTAACACAGTGATTTTTCTTTATCTATCTTTTACAACCATATTGTGGACCTGCTGAGAAAGGATAGTCTAGTGTTTCTGAGTGTAAAACCAGATTAATGCAGTGAAGTCTGTTCATAATATCTGCACGGCTCTAAATGGCAATATTTGTAAGCAACATCCTGTTGCGTATGAATAAGCAAAACTAATTTATCTGGAAGCCAAATCATTGATGATTGGATTTTTGAGTGAATTTGATCCATATGGAAATTGTGAAAGTCATCCTCTAAGTCTGGTGAAAGTCTGGGTGGCACGGTGGCACAGTGGCTAGCACTGCTGCCTCACAGCGCCAGAGACCCGGGTTCACTTCCTGCATCAGGCGACTGACTGTGTGGAGTTTGCACATTCTCCCCGTGTCTGCGTGGGTTTCCTCCGGGTGCTCCAGTTTCCTCCCAGAGTCCAAAGATGTGCAGGTCAGGTGAATTGGCCATGCTAAATTGCCCATAGTGTTAGGTAAGGGGTAGATGTAGGGGTATGGGTGGGTTGCGCTTCGGCGGGTCGATGTGGACTTGTTGGGCTGAAGGGCCTGTTTCCAAACTGTAAGTAATCTAATCTAAGGTGTGAAGATAAACCTTTGCTACTCCTTTAATACTAATTATTTATCAATGAGCGCACACAAAGGAATGCATTTCACCCTATTTATCAGATGGTATACACAAGCTCTCATTGTTTCCAATGGAGAATAAAATAATAGACTTCTAAGTGATGCAATATGAAGAAATTTAAACAAACACAGATCTTTCATAACGTACTTTCTTTTGATGAAGGCTTGCCATACTTACAATGTTAGAAACATCTGGAGACGCTCCATTCTGCAGCAAAAGGAGTACTATATTCAAGTGACCCATGAAGGCAGCCACATGTATAGGTGTAAGGCCAGACTGTGAAACAAAGCAATTACATTTTACTCCTCTGCAGGGGCTGCAAATTATTTTAAACTGATGCAACAGAGGCCGTGAATAGGTATTAAAATTTCCTTCTACCTCTGTTATGGCTTGTATTGAGGCCCCGTATTTCACAAGAAGTTCCATCACTTTAACACGGTTTTTCTTACATGCAATATGCAGTGGAGTAAAGCCATTCTGTATAAAAAAACACAACCAGATTAGCATTCACATCAAGCATGCACACAAAGTGGTCAATCCAAGATCATGCATGCAATGCTCATGTTAATTCAGTCAGGATCCCATATCTAGGGTTGTGTTTAAACTAAACCTATTGGCCAGAGATTTTGTAGGTGTAGAATTAGTTACAGTCAGACAGTTCATAGTTCGACATGGGACCAGGCAGCATGGACAATTAGAGCCAGGGGAAAGATCTGCACACATCTGCTTCTCCACATTCAGTCACCTCCAATTCATGCCAAATGTCAAATGTATCAATGGTATAGACAGGAACAATTCTTGAAATATGTCAACCCTCTCTCCTCACCATTTTTTACAGTCAGGGTTAACACTGCAATGAAGTCACCCACCATGTGGTGTCAAGCACAAATAGAGTAAGGTTGTCTTCAAGGGCATCTAAAATTGCTTGCCTTTGGAATAGTCTGTAACCTGCCACTATAATAACTTAATCACCTTTGTAAGGAGGAACCTGCCGCTAGTTTTATTAATCCTTTTGCCAGTTAAGGTCAAGATAGGAATGATTTTTCCTCCCAAAGCATGTCTGACTTCTAATAAAGTCTCCCTATGTAACCCTCCACAATTGCATTCCCCCACTAACTGCAGTGCATGCTGTTTCTTCATAATCACTCTCGATCATAACTGACAGTTGGAGCCTGACCATATTGATTAAAAATGACGTTCCTACAATTCAGTAGCTCTCTGTTCAGGAACACAATGCACACAGTAGAAGCAAATTGTATATGACAAATGGGAAAACTTAATGCAGCAGAATGCATGTAAATATAAAAACAATTTATCAGGTTGACTGTTAAATCGTAGGGGGAATTGTAATAAAAGTATTCATACACATGCAGAATTCTTTACTACATTTTTTATTTTTTAAATTAATTACTCCCTGAAGAAATATACAATCTGGTAAATGTGTATTATACTAATGTTTTGAAGGAATCATCAGAGCAGTTGTCACAAGTTACCCAGTGCAGAGAGATTGACTGGGAATGGTTACAATAATCTCTTCGATTATCTTAGATCAGGGAAGAATTCTCCAAAGTTGTCACTAAATTGAATTCAGGTAATTTTTTCCCTTGGGTTTGTGTGTGAAGAAGGAACAGCTGATGTCCATTTGGTTTCATCATGTCTGAATGTAATGTAGTTAATGAATCAGATAATCTGTTTCCTTCTTTTATTTAATAGGTTTGTAATATTGAGTTATCAACATTCCGTAAATCTAAACTCTAACAGATTGACAGTAGGAATGAAAACAAAATGTGCTGTAAATATTCAACAGGTTTGGTAACATCTATGGAAAGAGAAATAGAGTTAACATTTTGCATCAACGATCTCTCACCAAAAGTGTTCTGATGTTAGGGTTAACTCTTCTCTCTCCACGGAGCTGCCCGAGTTGCCGAGTATTTCTGATTTCCAACATTTGCAGTATTTTGCTTTTCATAGAGGCATGATGACCACCAACATGCTATTATGCAATTTCTGAAGACTAACATTATCGCCAGATATAAATGTAATAATTTTAGCTTAAGAAAAGTTATCAGTTACTATTTTATATGGGATTACCAGCCTGCAAAGTGCTCACTTGATTTTTCTGTAGCATTGATTTGCAACGGTTGTGTATTAAGAAAGGGTCATGTAACTCAGAAATGCACATGATCGATAAACACTTCTCACTGAACATACTTCGTGATTTTCAGTCAGATGTTATTGCACGGCCAATTAAATTATTCACATTAACTGACTATCTGAATAGCCTTGTTGAACAGACCAAATTAAAAATACATCTGTTTCATAGAATTCTTTCATTTCTCGATTTTACCAGTCGCTCAATTACAACCTTTATAACAGGAAGCTATTCTTTCACGTTTACGTTTTACTATATAATCCACCATACACAACTCTAAAACACTTCACAACCAGTTTTGACATGCAGTCACTGCTGCATGCAATAAACTGTGTAATTTGTAAAAATACCACTGTGGTGGCAGATTCAATTCCAAACACACTCAAGGTATGCTTATGGATGAAGGAAAAGTCAATACATATTTTTAAATTGCATTTGTTCTCAGTTGCAATAGACAGTCTGACATTCAGATATAGCTGGCTCAGTAGTCAGTGAACATAAAACAGATAAGGAATGAGTCGTATAGTAACTTAGATCCCTAGGAGGTTGGTACTAATAAAAGGCATTACCTTTAACTTTGCAGCCATAGTGATATTTATATCTGTTGGATAATTATGTTTATATTGATTTGGATTTATGAATTTTCAAAGGAGATGGAATTTCTCATGTGGTGTCTGAGTTACTGAACGGTCATATTATCATTGGCAGTATACCATTCATAACTGGAGTGTTTTGGAGAATTTTCCTGGTTCAGACTCAATTTCTTTTTGGAATGGTCTCTTTTTGAAACATATGCCACACATTATTCATACTTTCACAGCCTTAATTATTTCTTGTGAACAATATAGCAGCTAACTTGCATGCAGGGATGTCCCACAAGTATCAACTATATGAATAATCAGTTACATTGTGATGATCTCATTTGAGGTTGGATTTTGGCTAGTACACTGGGATAACTTTAGCTGAGAAAAAGTGCCATTGGATCTTCAACATTCACTTGAACAGGAACCTGACCTAAGCTGACGAGCAATTAACAATTATGCTTTGCCAGCACAGTTGCTCAATAATACAACTGCTTATTCGTGAAAATGGATAACTGCAAAAAGAATGAATTCAGATTTAACAGACACATCTGTAACTTAATAGATTTTCAGAAAATATGAATTTAATGCTAACTTCACACACAATATACTTGATGTATGTAATATTTAACATACAATTTTATTCCTTTAATCCCACTTGTTATTGTGTTAATTTAACCAGAATATTGCCTGTAAATATCTGCTTTGCATTTGCACTTACCAACTCTGTGAAAATCAAAATAAACCACAATTTTAGCTGCAACTGAAGAGATGGGGAAAATTGTTAACATCAAAAAGAAGAAAAACCAAAGCTAAAACTCCATGCTTGACAAATTAATATAATTATATGATATGTTAGTGTTTTGATGGGCTGCAACACAAGATCAATTTTGTGTATGCGAATTCAGTTTGACATGTGCAGTCTAATGGAAGGACCATTTAGCAGCTTTGTACTTCCTTTTAGAATGAAAGGAAAGTCAGGCAAAACTAGCCCTGGCAAGTTTTTCTAGTGGCCATTTATAAATTAGCATTAAGTAAGCCTTTAAAACAGATAGCAGAATGTTCTTGGTTGAACTAAAAGAAGGCAAGGGGAGATCAAGAGAAAACTCAGTAAGATAAGCACATCTTTTGGTGTATCAGTTTTCAGTTACATTGTGCAATTTTTAAGTTAACATGAAATAGGTAATAACTTTTGATCATAACCGTTTGGATAGCACAAATAACAACAATGGTGCAACTCTGTAGTCACCTTCCAACCTTTTGATGACATCTCATGAATAGTTCAATACTATAATCCATTTATCTTATGCTAGAATTGCACTCACCAGTGCCCGAGCATTAGGATTTGCTCTCTTATCGAGTAGTAGTTTGGTAGCCCTGTAGTGCCCACAATGAGCAGCAACATGCAAAGCAGTGAGATAATCGAGAGTTACATCATCAACAGGTGCCTTATGCTGCAGTAGATGCTTGACACATTCCACATGATCTCCCTGTGCAGCCATGTGGAGAGGGGACAAACCATTCTGTTTGAACAAGGAGAAAGAAGGCATTAGAAAAGATTATTATTTATCAATCTTTCACTCAAATTTGGGATAGATTTTGTTTGGGGTGGAAATATTGAAGGATCCTAATCATGCACCCTAACTTTGAGGGAAGGTTTTCTTTGGCACAAGTAGCAGCTCCAAATTCAAAAGCCATAGTTTCTCCAGGGTTTCTGCTAATTATCTGTAAAGTGATGGAGATAAATCAGCACAATTTATGCAATAGTTCTAATCATCCACAAGAACTACGGCTGGAGAATATCTAGAGAAATGACAAAGCAAACTGTTTCTTGTATAGGAGTTGGTAGTTCATGTTGTGGCTGTGCAGGACACTGGTTAGGCCATTTTTGGAATACTGCATTCAATTCTGGTTTCCCTGTTATAGGAAAGATGTTGTGAAACTTGAAAGGGTTCAGAAAAGATTTACAAGATGTTGCCAGGGTTGGATGGTTTGAGCTAAAGGGAGAGCCTGAATAGGCTGAGTCTGTTTTCCCTGGAGCATCAGAGGCTGAGGGGTGATCATATAGAGGTTTATAAAATTATGAGGGGCATAAATAAGATAAACAGACAAAGTCATTTCCCCGAGGGGTGAGTCTAAAACTAGAGTGCATAGGTTTAAGGTGAAAGGGGAAAGGTATAAAAGGGATAAAAGGGCAACTTTTTCACACAGTGGTGCAAGTATGGAATGAGCTGTCAGAGGAAGTGGTGGAGGCTGGTACAATTACAATGTTTAAAAGGCACCTGGATTGGTATATGAGGAAGAAGGGTTTAGAGGGATATTAGCCAAATGCTGGCAAATGGGACTAGATTAAGTTAGGATACTTGGTTGGCATGAACGCGTTGAACCGAAAGGTCTGTTTCTGTGCCGTATGGTTCTATGACCCTTTGATTAGTGAAAGTTGCAGTGGCAGATTAGAAGAATCCCACAGATCGCACCAGTGCTCATCCAAAAGAGTGCAATGTTAAATTCTGGAACAAAGTGACTGAATATATTGGTAGAAATTATATTTTGATTTAAAATAAAATTTGGTTGTAGATTCACACTGAGAAGCAGCTGTGTTGGAGTTAGACCATTAAGAAGTCACATGTGACTATTTACAAATTGACCTCTCTTCTTTTATGAATTCAATTATTAAGCAGTGTCAGGCTATACAATCAATGGTAAAATTATTCAATTTGTTAATTAGTAAAGACCAGGAAAGTGTTGCAAGAATTTCGTGGACATTACTCAATTAATTATTTACTCTGTCTACCGAAGTAATACGTTGCTTTTTAAAAGGAACAGAATTGCTCCCTTCCAAGGGTATATTACCATGTCATGTGACATCTATAACTGACAGCAAGGGTCAATCAAGAGCAAAAGACTTATTTGATTTCATTCGCCGCTCTGTTCCTGAGATGCAGAAGCAAACTACTTTACTGAACCATTAAAATCAAATAATTAACATTAGATTAGAGATTGAATCATGGACATTTTAAGTTGGTACTTTTTTAGTTCCAACTCACATGACGGTCTCGCTAAGAACCCTAGCTTATAATTTTTAAACACCAAATTAAAGTGAACCTGTACGTTGGATATTACAACACCATAATTCTTCCTTCAGTGGCTCAGGAAATTTAACATATCCATAAGGAGCGAAAAGGTGTGGCACAGCAGGTCAGGTAGCATCAGAGGAGCAGAAGAATCGATGTAAGCCCTTCATCAAGCATGTGGGGGTTTGGAAAGGGGGCTGAGAGATATATAGGAGGGAGTTTGGTGCTGATGGCAAGGTAGTTTGGAAGGCGATAGGTGGATACAGGTGGGAGGGTGATGACAATAGTTCAGAGCAGAGGGTGGAGCAGATAGGTGGCAAAGATGATGGACAGGTAGGACAGTTCAAGAGGGCAGTGCTGTGCTTTTCCAGTGCCACGCTTTTCAACTCTGATCTCCAGCATCTGCCATCCTCACTTTCCATTAGGATCTTCACCAACTTTTATAGATGAATAATTGAAAGCATTCTGTCTGGTGCATAATGGCCTGATATGGCAACTGCTCTGCTCAGGATTGTAGGAAATTACAGAGGGTGGTGTGCACAACCCAGGCCATCATGGGAGTCAACCTTCCACCCACGGACTCCATTTACATGGCTCATTGCAGCAGTCAGGCTGCCAACATCATCAAAGACCCTTCACACCCCAGTAATGCTCTCCTACAACCTCTTTTATCAGGTGGAAGATGCAGAAGCCTCAGCACATGCACCAATAGGTTCTGGGACAGCTTCTTCCCAGCCATCATTAAACTATGGAGTAGACCCTCTAGTCTCAAGTAATGCTGGTCTTGCTACCATTGATCGCTCTTGTATGTCCTGCGCAATATTACCTGTATGCCTCTGTCTAAATCTTTTGTTCTACACATCCTTACTTAGGATAATTTTCTCTGTAATTCTGTACACGTGACAATAAATAAGTCAAACAGTTTCTGTAGCATGAACGTTTTTTTGCTGCAAAAGGACATCAAAATAACACTTCTCCTCTAAAAGTCACTTTGATGACCACCACAGCATGGAATACATTATTTCCTAGACTTTAAGGCTAGTCACATGAACTACAATGCTATGTTTCTCCACATTCTTAAATTCATATGATATGCAGAGTTTTTTAAAAATAAGAGATATTTATAATTATACTCTACCTTTCTCAAGTTGTTTTTGGGTGGGAGAAGTGTTCAAGGGATTGTGGTGGATTAACAATATGCTGAGGGCATCCAATGCACTTAACATTAACATCAAACATTCCTAGTTCAAACACATCATCCAGACTTCACTAAATAATTAATTCTGTAGGCATATAATTAAATTGCACACTATGCAATATTGACCACTCATTCTACCTTTGTCCTGGCGAGCATTGGTGCTCCCCTTTCAAGCAGAATTTCTACAGCTCCATCATGTCCACTCCTTGCTGCACAGTGAAGTGGAGTCAATCCATCCTGATGTAAAAGATCAGCACAGTTAAAACACAGACCACAAAGTAACAAGCTCAAATTCTACTTATTTCTAAGGAATTTGCAACCCAGAAAAACTTATTGAGTTGATTAAATTGCTAATATTTGTTAATTTAAAAATGAAATCCCACTTAGATTTTATATCTTGAGGCAAATAAAAATTCACTTCCAAAAATTTTGAATAAGCACCTTTCAAGGTAGCCAATTTCAAGCTGCTTCCTATTTCTATAAATAATCAGCAGCTCTGTTAAGGTTCAACTCATGACATTGATCAGCAGAACAATTCAAAGAACATAAGATTTAGAAGATGGAGAATACCATATTATAATTGAGCCTGCTCTGATATCAATACAAGGAAGGACAGCTTGAAAATATTGGCAATCAAAATACAAGGAGAAGATTTAGAATAAATCCATCAGGTTAGCATGAAACCGTCGGGCGATAATGAAATTTAGGTCTTTTTTTTAAAAAGGTTTGGACTCTATTGCACTACAGCTTTAAGTTATATTTCACCTAATGTACACATTAAACAATAGAAAGTACTTCCTCTGAAAGTAAACAGCAACAATCCAGTTGAGTCGGAAGAGACATGTCAAACTAAGAGTGCTATAGTAAAGAATCTATTGGAAACTAACTTGTTTCTTAAGTTTCACTACTTGAAAAATGGCAACAATCATTCTCTTCCTCTTGGAGTGTTGGAACACAATTCAGCAGCATTGGCTGGAGTATGTTGAATGTTAACATTTAAAGAGGAAGATGTTAGATTGAACAACAATATTATTAGTGCTGGTTAAAAGCAATAATTTAGGATAGGATGAAACTTAAAACAATTAAGTTGATGATATGTTAGTTTTCAGTTAAAGAAAGTTTACTGCTTATATGTACTTTGATGATGAAAATAGTGGCACAACTGCTGTAGGATAAGGTGTTTAAGGTGAGCATTTTCTGGGTACAGGCATAACAATGAAAGCAACAAATAATTACGGTAAATAGCAAAGAATAAAACAAACATTCAGCTGAAGTAACACTGAAGAGTCTTGACTTGAAAGGGAACAAACTACCATTTTATTGGTTTTCAGTTCCTTACCATAGCTAAAATATACCCATTTCTGAATGCAAGTACCTGTAGTGTATAATAAATCAATATTGTACCAATCCTTGGATCAACAAATTGTTTAATTACTGTTTAAATAATGTTACTATAAAATTGTCTCCAAACATTATTCATAATCAGTCTAGTTTTCACTCAGTTGAATAGTAGAATGTAAGATAAGTTCCTATCAATAGAATCTTAAACACTGGCTGCATTACAGAAAGTTAAATATGAAGTCATATGATATCAAGTTTTGAAACTGAGGGAAAATTTGCCCATTTTATTACTACGAATATATTTTGAATATTCACATTTCTCCCACTACAGTTATAGAATGGAATAGAAGATCAGCTAGAGTGGAAAAAAGTCAGGATCTGTTTAGAACATCCCTCAAAATAACTTTACAAAGAAAGAGATATCCCACAGATACAAGAAGGAGCAATTTTAATCTAACCTATTCAACTGGAACCTTATATGAATGATAGTTTTACATCCCATTTCAGTCAATTAACAGAATATTAGATGACCATAAAATCAGTATTGTAACTTAACTTGCAGATTTTTAATCGAGCAAAATAGATCAATTTACCCCCTTCTATATATATTCTAAAATTCTCAAGGACTAAATGGTTTTTACCATTTAAATTTCCTCTGAAGGACATGTCTGATACTTCCAATAAAATACATGTAGATTTATGGTACTGCCTGCCTGTTAGTTTTCTCAACTCTTCTCACTGTATGTCAAGACTCCAGCAGCAGTAATGGAAAGCAGACCCTATTAGTGTACTCCTGAGTACCTCAAGTTAGAGAACACCTTGTAAACAGTTAATAGCTCATGAAAGCAATGAGGCTAATGTCAAAATGGGTGCTGAATACGGTATGGGTATGAATTAAGTGACAGAGATAAACAGTGGATATTTTTCCCTCTGTTTCTATTGCAATTTTTCACTTTGAGATTTTACTTTCCATTGTTAGCCTGTCGCACAGGATAGCTGGCACCTCCAAAAGATGAGAAATGTATGAAATTTGAGGGGAGTAGGAAGCGCCAGTTGTCTTCCCTTTTAAATGCACAGCACTAGCATGCGACAGCAAACCTACCTCATTAATGCCCTACAAACCCATAGCCATAGCAAACACATGGAATGCAGATAAAGCAAGAAAAAGAGACACCAACAATATCAAACAAAATCACAGAAGCAACATGTACACAAAGGATATATGTAAACCACAAATCATGTTAAAATAGCCCTAATGTACAGATAGGATCGGTGAATAATGAATACATATATTAAGTACAAATCAAGGTGATAAAGTAAGAAAGTGCCTTCACATCACAGGGTTGTTCATTTATTTTTGGATTCTGTTAAATGATTAATAAAAACCCAGTACGTATGCACATTTTTAAACAAAAATTAAATAGCAAAATGCTGTGAGTCCTTGTCCGTTTATTGTGCTGACATACCACAATGCAAGCCACTCCTGAGGTGAGTAATTTGCTTGCACTCAATGGAATGTAAATCAGGGTGATCAACAAATGATAACTTAATCAAACCTATTTGAATAAAATTAATTCTAAAGATGGCAATCATATATTCCCAATGCAGCTAGCCACATTGAAGGTCATCAATTTAGGTCAATTTCATTTCTGCTTTTCCTAGATTCACATACCAGAAAATAAAGAGGAGAAAAAAAGATACCTCTCCTTCAGTAACCTCCAGCAGATCGTTTAAGGACAGACTGCATAGAATGGGAAATCAATTCAGCTTCGATAAAATTTAGCAGTGGTGTGCTGAAACAGGCACTAGGCCGTTGTTTAATATCACTGAATATTTAATACCCATTTTAATTGGGCACATCAAGCAAGCAGAAGTCACTGACAGCCCAATAGATAAACTTCCATCAGGGATTGGGAACTGGATGCACCTCCCACCTTTTACACCTAATAATTAAAGGGGATGCATATTAATTGCTCGTGACAAGTGTCTAAACTCACTAACAAACAGGAAGAAGAAAAAAGATTGTATATTAGAATTATTTACTTTCTAGATTAATTTTCTATAAATTTTCTAATGTGATGGCTTTTTCAAATTGCATATTGTTTAATAGAATTACACGCAGTTCTAATATGATTTTCATTCAACAGTGGGTTTTTTTCCCCCACAGTGCACAGCATATTGAACAGAACATTCATTTGGTCAATATAAAGATGCACTGACCTGTAGCTACATTTACTCTAATCTAGCTCCAGTGAATTTGTTCTTATGTTAAAAAGAAATAGCTGTTCACAAACTCTCAATATGGACTATTCTGCAACATTGACATTGCATAAACTGGTGAAGCAAGATGTAATAAGGGGAAGCAAATCTGCAACAAGTAACAAAAACTCACCCGTGTCTTGGCATCTATCTGAGCGCCTCGATCTAGAAGCAGTTTCACCATATTGGTATTTCCTCGTTTGGAAGCTACATGTAATGGAGTGATTCCATTCTGGATTGGGAAAGGTTGAAGGAATACACAGGCATACAGAGACAGAAATTAAAAAGTAAGCATTGCATTTAAATGCAATATGTTCCATTTCAATTACATAAAGGTTTTCTTTAAGTGAAAAATGATAATTTTAGGAATATGGAAAAAATTAAGTCCAACAAATAATTTTTGCTGAATGTTTTCAGCAATTATTGACACAAATGACAATTGTAATTAATGTATGTAAACCTCATTAATTAAACCATTCATTTCCCACTGAATTATGTTGGGTTCTTTTTCAACCTTTATAATAATCTGATACTGAATGAGATTTATTGATGTAAAAACTTTTGGCACTTTACAATTTTTAACATACAAATTGTCAGATATGCTTCGTTTGCAATTAATTAATTGTACAGATCGAACAACGGGACTTAGTTGTCTGAGGAGAAAGTCTCCAAACTTTTGCACTCAAATTACTATTACTGTTAACTTCTTTGGGAAAGAATCTAAATACCATTTTAAAACAAAATATTGTTCTTACTGTTCATTTTAATTCATTTTAGATATTTAATTCTACATATGTAATATTTTTAAATATTTCTTCAAGCTGATAACAAAATACACGTACAGGTACCTGCATTTCAAATCTTTAGACTTGCAATCAATAGTTATTCATAAGTCGTTCAGGATGTTATCCTAAAATTACTGCAGAGTCCTCCTTAGTATAGACCTGTTATTTCAATGTCAATGATCCAGCAAAAATGTAGATAATAAAAGTGACTCACTTTCATTAGCTGTTATATTCTAAATTAGTCTTTTGAGCCTTAATTTCTCAAACACTTCTCTTGGCTAAATGAGTGCCATGTTATATTTTCATGTTTTAAGCTTTGGATGCACTTAAGACTTGATGACATTTTATGTCCATGTTTTATCACCAGATTACAGTATTGGGGGAAAAAAAAAGCTACAGGTTATGTTATCAAGTCATGTTTGTTCCTTTCTGTTCCTTAGCAAATCTTAATTATCAGCAGTTTTGTCATGATTAGACTGGTTCTTAGCCTTGTTCCCACAGAGGATTTGAGCTGATGATACTTGATTGCAAATAGGTTAATAGATCAAATGTTAGAATTACATTTATCATTCCTGCTGTTGTATAATTTCATGAGATCTTTCACTGTCAATTCAGATTGCCTAATGACTTCTGTCAAATGTGCCTATTTAAAAACTGAAGTTGTGTTAATAACATTGCATTCATTGGCAATGATTTGAACATGATGTTGTGATTCTGTTCGCCGAGCTGGGAATTTGTGTTGCAGACGTTTCGTCCTGTGTCTAGGTGACATCCTCAGTGCTTGGGAGCCTCCTGTGAAGTGCTTCTGTGATGTTTCCTCCGGCATTTATAGTGGTTTGTCTCTGCCGCTTCCGGTTGTCAGTTCCAGCTGTCCACTGCAGCGGACAGCTGGAGCTGACAACCGGAAGCGGCAGAGACAAACCACTATAAATGCCGGAGGAAACATCACAGAAGCACTTCACAGGAGGCTCCCAAACACTGAGGATGTCACCTAGACACAGGACGAAACGTCTGCAACACAAATTCCCAGCTTGGCGAACAGAACCACAACAACGAGCACCTGAGCTACAAATCTTCTCACAAATTTTGAATTTGAACACAACCTATGACCCTTTCAGACTAAAAATGTCATTATTTCGCAACTGGAGAAGATTAGATTAGTATGGAAACAGGCCCTTCATCCCAGCAAGTCCACATTGACCTTCTGAAGAGTAACCCACGCAGGTCCATTCCCCTACCCTATACTTACCCCTGACTAATGTAATTAACACTATGGGCAATTTAGCATGGCCAATTCACCTGGCCTACAATCTTTGGATTGTGGGAGGAAACCCACGCAGACACAGGGAGAATGTGTAAACTCCACACAGGCTGTCGCCCAAAGTGGGAATCAAACCCAGTTCCCTGGCACCGTGAGGCAGCAGTGCTAACCACTGAACCACCATGCCATCCTTAAGCTTTAATGTAACTTTTTTTTTGGTCTGGGATGCTTTGCATTGTGCAGAGGTTTGGGTAAATTACATGGTACTCACTATAAGCACTCTTCTCTGTCACATCAAAAAATTAGTACCAATTATGTATTGTAGTTTTTTTAAAAAATAGAATCCCCACAGTAACCCCTCAAAGAACAGCCCCACCCCCTACCCTGCATTTCCTATGGCTAATCCATCTAGCCTGCATAATCCCTGGACACGGCGGGCAATTTAGTACAGCCAATCCATCTCACTTGCACATCTTCAGACTGTGGGAGGAAACTGGTGCATCCGGAGGAAACCAGTACAGACATGGGGAGAACGTGCAAACTCCACATAGAGATTCGCCAGAGGTGGCATCAAACCTGGGTCCCTGGCCCTACGAGGCAGCAGTGCAAACCACTGAGCCACCTTACTGCCCAGCAACTGATTTGGTGAGGAATCAAAGATTCTATATTTGTATATTTCGTCAACATTTAAAGCAAGTTGGGCAAATTATAACTAATATCCTGAATGATTTTGAGAACAAATGTGACATTGCATGATCATTGTTCATATTTCTCTAGGAAATATGTCAGTCATGAATCTTTTGCAACCAATTTTATAGAAACGCTTTAATATTAATGTACAATCACAATTCCTTTGCATGCTATTGTTACTATTGTTGTTAACTCCTGTCCAGTCCACTGGAGCTGCCGAAAGCAATATTGATTCCTTGGGGCCATACCTCTTTCTCTGAGGATCCCAGACATCTCACTTTTTCTGACTGTTCATATTTGTGTCATCTTCTGGCCAAATATTGCCAGTAACATGTAAAATGAAGCTTGAACATTCTCAACTTGCATTTTGCCACAGTCGCTCAGTGCTTAGCACTGCAACCTCACAGCGCCAGGGACACGGCTTCAATTCCGACCTCAGGCTACTGTCTGTGGGGAGTTTGCACATTCATCCATGTCTGCATGGGTTTCCTCCGGGTGCTCCGGTTTCCTCCCACAATGGAGAAAGTGAGGACTGCAGATGCTGGAGATCAGAGCTGAAAATGTATTGATGCTGCCTGACCTGCTGCGCTTTTCCAGCAACACATTTTCAGCTCTTTCCTCCCACAATCCAAAGATGTGCAGGTTAGATGAATCGGCCATGCTAACTTGCCCATAGTGTTCAGGATTGTGTAGGTTAGGTGCATTAATAAAGGGCAAATATAGGATAATGGGTAGGGGAATGGGTCTGGGTGGGTTAGTCTTCAGAGGGTTCGTGTGGACTTGTTGGGGTGAAGGGCCTGTTTCCACACTGTAGGGATTTCTAAGGATTCTATGGATATATATGTGATGCCCACGAGTCATGATTTTACAATCTAACCATCTTTTTTGAACTCAAAGTACAACCATTCAAAGATTTCTAAAGTAATGGTTTGTCATATTTATCAAAGGAACTGTGATAAATGAATTATTTGAATCTTTCATAATCAAACAATGTCTAATAGCTTTCCTAAGCTAGACAGACCTCATCTCTACATGAATCAGTGAACATGACATGAGACACTATTGATCATTATAATTTCTGTGTATTCCCTAATCTCCACGATGAATCTGCTGAAAATTTTAATGATCTTTCAAGTTTGCAAAAGTTCTGAGAGTTTTTTTGGATGCTTCCCTTTCAGGTTTCATACAACTACTTGCGATCCTCTCTCTATTTAGGAGTTTTAATACTGATAAGTTTTCTAATAGGAATTGATCCAGAATAATGACTATAGTAAGGAGTTGGTATCTTCCTTTCTTTTATGATAAATTTGACACAGGTCTAGCAGCTGTGTTTCCATTTTCAGGTTTGAAATCCTCACAAAGGTCAAAAGCTGTTATCATTTTACTATCAGGTCGAATCATTCAGTGAGTTTCAAAGTTTGATGCTGCATTTCTCTTTGTCAATGCTCTTATACTATACAATTAATGATATACTGTTGGAGCTGTAGTAGTAGCCAAGGGAAGCCAAACAATTTCTATCTCTAATAAGAGGTAATAAATGACTTGGATTTTGATTCATTCAGGATCAGTGATGAAAAACCAGACTTGATAAACATTTTATTTTTGAAATATTTTGTCGTGCTCAATTTTTGAAATTTCATCTTCTTTCAAAAACTTACTTATGGTAATTGATTCCAAGCATATTTGTAGTTTGCCATTCCTTATGTCAATATTTCCCAGTGAAATCGCTCATTCTGTTGGCTCATCCCAGTTGTTGTTGCTATGCTATCAAATTTTGTTTTTCTCACAATGCAAATGGTAGATTTCTAAATGGATTGACTGGGGAGGAGACTTGGTTATCAGTTTAGCATTCCTCTGACAGCAACTCAACATTTTCAAATGGATCCTTAGTCTTTTTAAAATTTTATTGGATTGATTTTTTTTAGATCAGATCTAAAATTGGTTGGGTTGTTTCTTGCATTTATCTAGAAGGCAGCTTGTATATGATGCTTCTGCAGGTGACATTTTCAGCAAACCTTTATCACTATATGTTTGCCATTTTTTTAAATCCTTGATCTCCTTTAATTTAGATCTATGTTGTAGTATCTTTCAACCTCACTCAGATGAAACGGATATTTGTGCTCCTGCATCCATAGGAATTTGTATTACTAATTGGTCGCTAGTAATGGTGGAAGCCAATATCTATTATTAACTTGATTTGCAGATACAACATGCATGTAAAATTCTTTGCATTTTTTTCTTCAGAAAAAAGTTGATTTTCTTCAGTTCTGTGATCTAAAAGTTTGTTTACATAGTAGCTATTTTTGTCATAATTATGCAAGTCTAGACAATGGCTGCACTATTATTCCATGGGATTATGTTATGAACTGCTTCATCTAACGCTGAACTTTTTCTCTTTCTTCTAAATTTGACAGATCACATGTCAGATTTCTTATTTTAATACTCTTTAATCGTTTACCTAAAAATTCTTTGTTATGGTGCAATTTACCTTAGGTAAAAGGTAAAGTCACCATAGCCCCACAAATGAGAGATAATTAGTGGTGAATTTTAACCTGAGGGTCACCATGCCTCAGGTGAGAGGTAAGGTTGGGAAGGAGGGATTTTCCTGGTATCTTTGTCCAGTGCAGGAATTGAATCCATGCGGTTGGCTCATTTTGCTTTGCAAATGAATCATCCAATCACTGAGCTTACCAACCTCCACAGTTTTTATTACTGCATAACTCTTTGGCACAATACTGGTCAATAGCAACTACCATGTCTAGGAATGTGAAAGGAAGATATGTTTGTCATGTCACATCACATTTACTTTTGGGGTGGCACGGTGGCTCAGTGGTTAGCACTGCTGCCTCACAGCACCAGGGTCCCAGGTTCAATTCCAGCCTCAGGCAACTGTCTGTGTGGAGTTTGCACATTCTCCGTGTCTGTGTGGGTTTCCTCCTGGTGCTCCGGTTTCCAATATGCAGGTCAGGTGAATTGGCCATTCTAAATTAGCCATAACGTTAGGTGCATTAGTCAGACGGGAATGGTTCTGGGTGGGTCACTCTTTGGAGGGTCAATGTGGACTTATTGGGCCAAAGGGCCTGTTTTCACACTGTAGGGAATCTAACCACTGAGTATCATTTTTTATCTGGTTAGAGATCAACAAAAAAAGTAATTTGGTTCAATTTGTTGACCTTTTTGCAATTTAAGTTCTGGAATGAAGGTCTCAACTGCCTATTGTCCACAGCTGATCATTATAATTGCAGAGGTCAAGTTTTGGATTGATTGAGTGATGTTGTGCAAAGGAATTACATTAAAGATTATGTTACAATACACCATTCATAGACATGCAAGTAATTACCCACTCTGATAGTGGAGGTCCATTGACTTGTACCTGCTACTTTAGCATTCACTCAATAATTCAAATGGAAACAGTGGACTAAGGGCTAAAATTCATGCTGTCTGGTCAAATGTATTAGGATAATGTAATAAGAAATAATGCTGCATTACCACCGATGTACTGAATCAACATTTTTACCAAATGTAATGAGGTGCAACACACCAAGTCATCAATGGCTTACAGTAAAACATTTGTTTTAGTGACAGGCAGATTGATGGGCTCTCATGCTGGGAAATGCACATGCTCAAGTCAAAATGAAAAGCCCTGCAGATACCATTGGCCAATTAGAATAACAAGCCACAGATATCAGAAATTTCCTCTTCTGAAACATTGCTATCCAGGGTAGAGGGGTACAATTATCAAATAAAACTTAGCTCCTTTGATAGATGCAGTGCATGGAACCAATATGCATTCTATCATGCTTTCCCATCATAACTGTACAATAGTACAGAGACAGAAAACTGCATAGTTATCAGTAGCAAAAATAAATAAATCAAAACCAAATTTTGAAAAAAATATACTTACCCGTGCTGTGAAATCTACAGCAGCTCCTCGATTTAATAGCAAAGTGGCTACATTCACATTTCCATAGTGGGCAGCAATATGCAGAGGAGTAAAGCCACTCTGTGAATAGGAGGGAAACACATTGAAAATGCAAACCTGACAAGTGTATCAAGCTTAACTGCTCAAGCTTCTGATACTCTGAACTCCACTAAGACCCTTGTTCACCCAAAAGATTAATCTTCCTATGCAATTCTACATCAAAAAGCGAACTCAGAATTTACTGTTGGAATCAAAACAACATCACGACTGGAAAGGATAATACCCTAACTTTTTTTTCTTGCAGAATTATATTTGGTCACTTCTCTGTTTGTTAGCTGCACCCTGTGGCTACATTTGAACTAGGTAACAAAGCCTGGTGAGTTGCAATATGGCAGTGGAGTGATTCCAGACCACACAAAAGTATACTTTGGCCAAGTGCCTCTAATCTGTGGAAGACACACTTCCACAGTCAGAATAAACTTTCCATAAGTTTGCCACTATGCAAGTGAATAGAATAGCAAGATAGATTCATACAGCAGGTGAGAGAGTTAATTTATCACTATTGTCAATATACTATTAAATGGGTTTCTGATTAGAAAATTATTTAATGTCGACAACTTTATCTCTCATTTGATGTTTAACTGAATGGTGAGGCAGATTTTGTTAGATATTAGGGAATGGGAATATGGTAAGCTCATGCCTAAGTCTGGTTGCCTACAGATGCAAGATCAAATTATTGACATATTAACTTATTGCTCAATAATAATTCATGACCCACACGGAGTGCATTGAATTCATGGATATAAGTTTGGAGAACAGCACATAAGCAGCTACTGGCACACCCTTTTTTAAACACACGCTTTTTTGGAGCATGAAAAGGAAGGAGGCTTGTGCCTGGCAAGGCCCAGTGATTGATATTGCAGAATTGTCCTGATGTGAAGTTAGGACACCCAATGTATCTGAGAAAGATTATTTCAGTCTTCACAGCTGTTTCATTGAGCAACTGCAGCATTGTCTAGAGTGGAGTCATTCAGATCAGCCTTAATTTGAGCCAATTATTTTGCCTGAAATGAAATTTTGCGTACATGCTCCCAAAGTCACTTTGGGTGACAAAGTGCATGTCAGGTCCCAGGTTTCAGTGCCCTGTAATAGTAAATAGACACAGACAATAGATATCAACGCTGTGTGATAATATCTGTGCTCTTGGGTGAACAATTGTGACATAAACAATACAAGTATATTGAGGGATAATAAACACAGTGATTTACTAGAAAGTAATGCAGTTAGTAACATTCAAAAAGGACCAACTAAAAGGGGCTGTTGGGGCACAGTTGTACTGTCTCTGACTCTCAACCAGGAGGCCTGGTTTCAAGTCCCACCTGCTCCACAGTTATGAAATAATACATTTGATTAGGTGTATCAGAAAATATGTAGAAAAAAAATCACTAATCCTAAAAGCTGTAAATTCCAGAGTAACTTACTCTCATTAATAATGTGGCAGTTCTAGGGTTTAAATCCAGGACATTAGATGCCCAATTTACTTTATGCAGACAAAAGGAGCACACCTGTTCTTTCCCTATCATTTTGGGATTTTGTTTTAAAGCTATTATGCCTGCAAAACTGACTAAAGCAAATAGGGTACACTCTTTACCCACATAAGGTCACATTCAATATTCTCTGAAAGGTCCATGCATACCAATTGGCATGTGGATGCGTTGATTCCCAGTTCCAGAGGTTTCTGTCATGCACAGACGTCAGAGTTTGGCTCAGCAGCACAAACAATTGGAGCACGCCTTGGTCAAGTCATGCTATTCAAATATGTACAGTGCTGAGCCACTTGAAGTAGTTGAACCATTAGCACTAAAGGGACAATAAATCTGCCAAACCATCTTCAGGTCATTAACATTGGGGTGTATTTAAATTGATCAGACCAAAGTGTGAAGTTGTGATACTATTTATTGGAATGTAAACACATTTCTGAAGAAGTTGTGCAAGTGCCTTCCACAACGTCAATAGGAGGAATCAGTAGAACCTCTGAGAAAAGAATTCAAACAGTAAGAAGAAGAAATGGTTTCAACTCAAGAGTTTGCTTAGCCTTCATAATAAGTAAACATACTCAAAAAAATTATAAAAGCATCAAAAGAAAATAATCTAATTATCAGAAATTAACAACAGAAAATCCTTTCATTTGGAGGATTTGGAAATATAACATCAATGTTAAGGATAATCTCCAAAATATAAACATGAAAACAAGAACATCTAAATATATACCTCTGTGGTCCTATTCACCATCATCTGGGTCAGCATTAATAAGAAGCAGAGAAATAATTGTAAGGGGGAAGAAAAATTAAAAATTTAAGATGGAAAGATTGAAACAAAGAACTGTCTAAAATGACATACAGGACTTTTTGTAATGGAAAACTGCAAAGCTAACAATTTGGATTTACTTAGTACTTCTAACAAAGTAAGGTACAGTCCTCAACACCATTAGATTTATTTTCTCGAGCCATGGTGTATGCAAAATGCAGATCATCAGCAACATGCCTTAAGACCCAATTCACTATATTGGCACAGTATTGTAAGAATACAAAACATCATCTCCTCAATTGACCCTTTATACTATACATTTTTTGATTAATCTACCAAACCTCTAAATTCTTCTGAATCAGAGACTGGGCCATAGATCAATTTCAAAATAATAAGTATTATCAATTATTTCATTGACATATGAAGAAAGTTGCGCAAATTCCAGGATTTTAGCCGAACTGTGCAAGCCACAATTGACCTTTGAGAGTTGCATGCCACACCTAACATCCTCACAGCACCAAAAAGACAAACAATAATGTTTCAGAATATTCGATCATTTTTATCTGTACTTGCATTACTTTATCCTGTTCTTAATCATGTACATCTTTTTAGAAGAAGCAGGAGGATGCCATATGCCCTGACAAACAGGAAACAAACAGTAGGAATAAACAGGTCTGAGTGGCAGGTAATGACTAATGGAGTATTGCAGGGATCAGTGCTTGGTCTCCAGCTATTCTGAATTGTAATAAATTAATTATTTAGATGAGGGAACTAAATGTCATTTCTCCAAGTCTGCATATGACACAAAGGATGGGAGGGTGAGCTGTGAGGAGGATGCAGAGATGTGTCAGCGTGATTTTGATAGGCTGAGTGAGTGGGCAATGCACAGCACATGTAGGATAATGTTAATAAATGTGAAGCTATCCACTTTGGTGCCAGAAACAGATTATTATTTGAATGACAGTAGATTGGGAAAGTAGGAATTGCAATGAGACCTCTGGGTGTCGCTACAAGTAAGCATAGAGGCACAGCAGGTTGTGCAGGTGGCAAATGGTATACTCGCCTTTGCTGCGAGAGGATTGGGGAACAGAAGCAAGACTGTCTTGCTGAAATTGTACAGGATCTTGGCGAGACCACACCTGGCATATTGCATGCAGTTTTGGTGTCCTTATCTGAGAAAAGATGTCCTGGCTACAGAGGGAGTGTAAACGAAGGCTTACCAAACTGGAATGGCAGGACTGACGTATAAAAAGAGATTGGATTGGTTGGGACTGAAGCAGAGGGGCTATGGTCTAGAAACCTGTAAGATTCTAGAACCAGATTGGGAATATCCTTCCTGCATTTACCCTATGACCAGGGAGTTCAGAACCAAAGGATAAGTTAGGCTGTTTAAGATTGATAGGAGGAGAATTTTTTTCACTTTGGAGTGGTGAACCTGTGGACATTCTCTGTCACAGAAAATGGTTGAGCCAAAACATTGAATGTTTTAAAGAAATACATGGTTCTTAATTCTAAAGCTACGAAAGATTATGGAGAAAAAGTGGAAACAGGAGTACTGAGTTGGGTGATCAGCCATGATCATATTGAATTGCACAGCAGTCATGGAAGGGCCAAATGCCCTACTTCTGCTCATACTTTCTACGTCTCTAAGATAGGAGCTGCAGTTTCTAATTGCTAGTTTTACGTGATTGCTAAATGAAGAAGTGTTAAGTGAGATGGAATAGAGGCTAGAATACAATGATTCCATAAATTTATTTTAGTTCCAAGGAGTATTACAATTGTTTATCCAACACCAAAAAAAATGTTTCCAAAGTTAGAGTGTTTGGCAGGTTAATGTGCGTAGGACAAAATAATCAATTATTCAAGTATGTTTCACGATACAATTCTGTCATGGCCTATCTGCATCTTAACTTCATTCACTTGCTTTGACCAAATGCCTTAATACGCTTGGCTAGCAAAAACCTATTTATGTCAGATTTAATATTATTAATGGATCTGGCATCTCTGTAATTTACACTAAAAATACACACTAAAGAGGAATTCCTGTAATTTATCATGAGAATTGTCAAATTCTGAATTTAAGGTTGTCTCTTTTTGTCGTTGGCTTGTGTATTAGTCAGAAAATGTATCCTCTGTTTTCCCTACCAAGTCCTGAAACCTTGCAACAAATCATCCCTTAACCATGTTCCAGGGAATTGTAGAAGACTCATTTATCTTTCTTTTAAATTCAGTCATGGAATGTAATATCTCTGGCTGGGCCAGCACTCATTGCCCATCTGTAGTTGCTGTTGGGAAGGTAGTCGTGAGCCTCCTTCAACCACTCAATGCTATTTGGAAGGGAGCCCCAGGATTTTGATCCAGCAACACTGAAGGAACAATGAAATATTTCAGAGCCAGGATAATGAGTTGATTGTAGAGGAACTTGCAGATAGTGTGTTCCCATGTATCTGCTGCTCTTATCCTTCTAGATGGTAGTGGCTGTGGATTTGCAAGATGCAGTCTAAGAAGACTTAGTGATTTTTTTCCATAATTTAAGGCATGTAGTCATTGTAATGGGCTTCACTCTGAGGGAAACACAACAGTACTAACATCCATGAGTGAATTCCTTGTCTCATGCTGTAACCTGGATGGGGAAATTGGAAAACTAGCAGAAAATCAATGCTTCGAGCTTTGAAATGCTACCTGTAGAGGATGTTTTCTAACTCTCAGCAGGTGACTGAGAAAACCTGTGCAGAGCTTTCAGACCAAAGTCAGGACACTGGGTACCAAGTTCTAAATACCAAAAACAAGTAAACTTCCTACCAGTGTCTTTCAATCTTTTACCTAGCCACCAGGTAGACCATTTATCTGTAAGTTATTTTAAAAAATCAGGAAAGTTCACTGGACCTGTACATCACCCCATTAGACTACAGCAAAATCAATCACATCTTCTGCAAGATTAGACAGGAATATTTTGTTAGAAAGCCACTAGCATGGTTCACATGGAAATCTGCTCCACCACTGGTGGACTGCACACACATGCGCTGCTAAGACCATTGGGCAAAGTGCACTTATGAACCTACAAGAAAGGACAGAATTGTGCGGAGTGCCACATATCCTCACATTCAACCCTGACTAAAAAGATCACTGGGGTGGGGGAGGTTGATGGCTGGCGAAATGATGGCCATCAGAGGGCCTTTTTCTCAGCTCTTACCATCGGCCTATGCAGGGACATCGGCCAGGCTGGCCACGTGATCTCAACATACCTCACTGCATAAATGCCAACAGCAAAAGGATGAGTCCCTTAATTTGGTCGATGAACAAGACTCAATTATTCGTTTGGCAAGTGGGCCACACTACATCACCTCCATCACTGATGTGATTGTAGTGGGGCCATAGGAGGGTGGGTCTGCAGTGGGCGGGACATATGCGAGAGTTATTGCGCTCGTCACCTTCAAATGCACTGATGGGTAAGTGTTTAATTCAGACCAGATGTATACAATATGAGAAAAAAAATGCATAAAGCACACATTATTCAGTCTTCATGCTATCACAGGAAAACCACATGGCCAAGGGAAGAAGTGGAAACATCACATACGGGCAAAGACGGGATAAATAAATTTCTAACTGAATAAAAGAATGCAGTCCATCAAATCAGGACATGCATGCAACAGAACATGCAAATGTCAGTCTGGTCCAATCCAACTTAGTTTGACCAAGACAGCTTATTTGATTAACAGCTCATTTCTCTTGGTCCCTTCCTATGTATTTGGGCTTTTAACTGACTAACGTATTTTGTCACTTGGTGGACAATGTCATGCAGTGAGCAAACATGACTTATATGCAAAAAAGGAAAAATCGAAAGTAAAGAAGGTAAATCCAAACATTATAGATTCCATGTGCATAGGTGTCTCGTCTGAAGACATTGAAGTCTTAATCACCCCACATAAACATAGCGAGTTACATGAACAATGGAGAAAGCAGGATGCAGTGTAGCAAAAAGTTAAAAGTTACATCTATTAATGATCAGTATGTAAGTGAATTACTGAAAGGTCAAATACAAAGAAAGCAAGTTTAGATGCAGTTGAGTATTTATATTAATCGAAATTCGTTCAAACAAATGCAATTTCTTTAATATTTAATATTACAACTTTTATACATTAACATGCATTATTTAAATAAAATACCCAGTAAAAAACAGAATAGGGAACTTATCTCACTGCATGGATGATCTCAGCAACGAACTGTTTTTAATCCTTTCTTACATTGAATCTTCTTTATTCTAATTCTTTATTAAATATTCTCCATTAACTTTAGCAGTGCATGAGGATGCAACATAGATAACTATGGGTAGCATGTTGTCAAGATGCCCCGATAAGAATACACTGCACAGTAGATGGCAGTAATGGCAAAAGCTATGACTAACATGTTGATTAATGATTAGTCACGGTATAAAGCTACAAAGTTTCTTGGAGAAGCATTGTTAATTGAAAACAGTATTCTAAGTGATTACGCCATGGATATCCCATATGAAAAGGGCTTTACGAAGTTCTGATATCCTTCAAATTTAGACATAATTAGTCTTCTTTCCAAACACCAATAAACAATTCACCAGCTATAAATACCTAGATTGTTGGGACAGTAATTCCACTCTTCATAAATTTTCAGTTTTTATGCACTTTTAAAGGGAAAATATTGTCTCCCTTTCTCATTGATTAAGTGTGATGTGACTCAGCACAGAACATCCTCCACATGCAGCGTTCCCAATTTCTGATTGCACACTAGGGAATTGCTAAATTGGAGTGGATATTTTCCACATAAGAGGAAATTTGGCAGTGAGCTTTTTAATAACCAATCCATTTAAAAGGCTATTGAAAATAATTGATGAAAACGCAGGAACCGACCTTTTGTCCAATCTGAGTAGCAAACATATGGGGTCATAAATAAAACAAAACAATTTGTTCTGCATCTTGCAAATTTTATGTCCATGTACATCAGAGAACAAATACAAACATTTTGAAAACGCAAAAGATCAGAATTAAAAAAACAGTCAAAGGAAATTTCAAAAACACAATTTTCACTGATATACCTTTGTAAATAATATTAGGAGATACAAATGCATCTTTTCCAGTTTTATAAACAGCCAAATACAATGCACAGATTTCCTTACCTTGGACTGTACATCAGCATTGTGATCATTCTGGAGTAACAATGCCGCAGATTTGGTATCATCTTTCCTGGCAGCAATGTGCAGGGCTGGGAGCCGCACCTTCCCCTTGGTGTCATTCTCCAGTAAGATGGCAACGACTTGGTTGTGGCCCTGTTGCAATGCAACAGCAAGGGGGGTGAACCCATCCTGACAATGCAGAAAATAGAACTTTACTTCAACAGAATATTGCTTGGATTTGTTACTTGAAAATCAGATGATATTTTTAAGTAGCCAGGACAGTAAGCCCAAATAACTGTCAATTATAGCAATTTGGGCACACTGACTGATTCATTGACTGGGTCCATATAAATAGGGAACAGATGGGATTGGTGTTTGGAAGTAGATGTAAGACTGAGCCCTCTGGATATTAAAAGAAAGACTATTCTCAGGACTCAATAATAGACTTTGTACCTGTGAGCCAGGAGATCCAGGTTCACGTTTCTGCCCCAGAGGTATATAATAATATCTCTGACCAAGCTGATTAGGAAAATATCTATAAGGCTGAGTAGTTAACGAACTCTATCCAAAAAGGAAGGTGGCTTCAACCTTAGTTGACAATGACAACTTGCTCTTTGAAGCTCCATTAACTTAACAAATGTCCCAAAATGCTTCACCAGTGGAGAAACAAGAATATTAAGACAATTGATTTGTGTTTGCAGTAGATTTCTGCTAATTCTCTTAATGCTTTCAAACTGAAGAGATTCCAAAGTAGTGTTATCTCTCCCAATGATGGAGTGGTGAAGGAAGGGAGAATGTCTGGGATGAATGGATCAGAAGACAGCTGGTTAGTAGGGCTTGGATAAGCTTTTACAAAGGCTGGTAAGAGGATTTTGAAGTTAGTGTCATCCCAGAATAAGTTTAATAATTCACCCTCCACTGCTTTTTTTTGGGTGGGGGGGGAATCTATAGATTAACAATCCTTAAAGACAAAAATAATCATGTCAATCCTAGATGGAGACTTCTATCTCTTACATCGAACCTGCTCTATAATAGGAAACATCTGCTGCTGCATATCCAAACTCAGAAGGCCATTCAGGATGTTGTACATTTCAATAAGATCACCTCTCATGTTTGGAAGTTCCAGTGAGTCATGGGCCAACCTGTTCAACCTTCCCTCATCTGAAGAATAAGTTGTGCTAGATCCCCTAGACTGCTGTTAATGCAAACTTTCAAAGAATATCAGAATTCGATTCATTACTGCAGGTGCAGTTTCATTACTCTGTACAGTTGCAGTTAAAATTTCATGACCTTTACTTTCCATTCCCTTTCCAATTTTGTGTTAACCTTTACGTTGCACAGGATGTAGGCCAGAAATTTCAGACACGGGTCTATGTGCAGTGGGAATTTTGGAGGCAAGAAAAGAAAGAATTTCAGAAGTAAAACCTGAAGCAACAAAGGCATAAATATTTCTGTAGTTCAACAGAGAGCAAAATCAAGCAAATCGATTCTGAAGAAGGGTCAATGGACCTGAAACGTTAACTCTGCTTTCTCTACACAGATGCTGCCAGACCTGCAGACTTTCTCCAGCAATTTATGTTTTTGTTTCTGATTTTGTTTTTTGAAGCAAAATCAAACAAGTTGTATGTCAGTTAGCTAGTCTGCTACCACTGCCAAAGTTGACTTTTACCCTTGTTTATTATATTATGGTCTTACCTGAAACAACTAAGATTTGCCTATTTGGAATATTCAGATTGGTGAGTTTACCAGGTCTATATGTAAATGGGTTTATTTGGTGGGTAATGCCAGACACACACACAGGCTCCTGGGGTGCATAGAAAACTGGAGCACTGGACTGATATGGCATGGGAGAAATAAAAGCAATGGGCTATCGATGGCAATGAGAGGGTAGACCTGGGGATGACACAAGGAGGAGATGAGATGATGTAATTTGTTAAGTGTAGCAAAAGGTTAAAGGAAGTTATATGGTTCGATGTATTAATAGCAGTTAACTCGGACACAATTTCAAAACTGTTGCAAAAAAAGACAAATTTTGTTGAAGGTATTTAAGCCTGTCACATGTAAACTTAACCAAAGTTGTCTTTTAACAGTCAATCAGAATTAATGGGTACATTCTCCATGACAACTTCATATCGGAGTCCACTTGCCAACCAATCAACACTCTCCTTGCAGGCAGTATAATTGTTAGTTTGTCCTTGAAATTGGATTCTTGCAAACCACCCTGATGGGTGTAAGATGAAAAGCTTCAAGAAAATATGACTTGCGTATGCAACAAGATAGTAGTTCGGAAGTTGTTTTCTTTGAAGACAGATGTTGGCATTATAAGACAGATTTCAAGGAAATTGTGTGTTCACTACTCAAATATTATTGAGTTACCACATGTAAACCTGCTTTTTAAATTTCAGAGAAAGCAGTTCCCAATTATTCCTCTACGTCCCACAAGAACACAAGGCAAAACACTTGACAAAATTTGTATTAATATTCCTTCTCCTTTTTTGCCCCATAGATATCATTACATGGCTGCTTCCAAAGGAGAATGGTTTTATTTTATTAAAGTCTTAATTGCAATGGTGTTACTTTAATGAGGGATATGTAGTTATGTCCATAATTTGACCACACATGTTTTGCAGGTATGTGCTAGTGCTATGCTAAGATACTAATTACAGCTACTCCTTTCACCATGAAAACGTTTAACACATTTATTCGTGTGCCATTATCTCTGTTTCAAGTGAAATGTACACAATTTATCAATTACTTTTTCAGAATTGCTTTTTCTAATGTCAACATCTCATTAAATCCACTGTAATCAATTCACTGGCACTTTGTTTTAGTGGCAACCAAAACTGCATACAGTTCTCCATCTCTGGTCCAAACTGACTTTATACAGATATATTTATCCATTACATCTCAGTGTTTATGCTCTTACATCATGTCATAAAACTCACGTATCAGTCTTCCTGGTCTTTGCCATTTGAAATGCAACTTATAACATCTTATGAGCCTGGTGTTCCTAAATTATTGATAAAGCCGAATTTATTTCTTGAATAATAAGGCTTGTCACATGTAAATCTTCCCTTCAATTCAGGAGAAAACATTTCCTAATTAGATTTTCATATCCCTAACTATAAGCAAGTCACAAAATCAGTTTCTTGGACAAAGGTTTATATTTATGTTCCTAGGCATCAATTGATTCATCAATATCTCACAGTCTTCCCCAAAGTTTGATTCCTTTTTACCAAAATATATTATCCTACATTTACTGATATGGATTTTGGTTTGTCAGGTTTTTTTTGCTTATTTCTCCACCTTATCTCTTTTTTCAAAGTCTACCTTCAGAAGCTTTATCCTTTTCCTAATTTCATAACTGCTTTTTTTTTATCATTTTATTACAATTTTTGAACCTGCATGCCTTCATCTGCAACACTATTTTCAAGACCTAGAACAGAAACTCACCACTCAAAGTCTACTTCATCCTTGAAGCAAGGGATAGCTGCTGCCACCAATTACCTTGTTTCTAACCTCTTCATTTATTCATAGCATCATTAAAATTCAAGTAGCCACAGTTTAAAAAAAAATTTTTTAATGCATAAGTTCCTTTTTAAAGTTATCCTTTTGTACATCTATATGTCAATTTCCTTTTTCATCTCATCATAGCTTATCCGTATTCCATCTTTCTAAAATTGACCATTTTGAAATGTGTTGCATCTGTCCATTAGGCCCTTATGGAAATTACTCTCTAGATACTACTTTGTAACATTTCATCTTCATGACACTCTGATGTGTAAATGCATTTAATATACAGCCAGGATTCCTGCTTCTAATTGCTATCCTATGGCTGGGATAGAATGTGCTCATGTCAAAATTAGATGATGACAGTACTAAGTTAGGTTGCATTGAAGTCAGAACTAATGAAACACGTTGATTTACAGTTGAGGTTCAGATATGAAAAATAGCTATTTGGGTTAAATAGTAGCAGGCAGCCAACAATCACAAAACTGTTCCCAAGTGTGAACCAATACTCTCAGGAGACAAAACAATGGAGAAGAAAATAATTTAAGAATTCTTTCTGCCCGGAGGCTCTTTAAGCTTTCATGGGCTGTTTGCAATGAATAATGATCAACTCAGTTGACCATTTCAAAGAACATCTGAAGACAATTTCAGAACACAATGGATCAAGTGCCAGTTCTTTTGTTTTATAATATAGGTTACAGTTATAAAATGTGGTAGGTTTATGCTTCCTCTTTTACAAGATAAAAATCTGTGTAAAGTACTAAATTGTTATATTGCAGTAATTAAGGTATAAAGCCAGAGGGCTGCTCATTGTGGGGTCCCCCAAGTTGTCACTTTTACAGTCTTTCAATTTTCGCTTGGAAATCAGTCTGCTGATAGGATCATTTGCTTTCCCAGGGATTGCCTGAGCACTAATCGCAGCAGAATATGAACTCCGATCTATGATCATTCATTTGTTCACACACTAACTTGATCACTGTTGCCCAATATAATTCCACCACACCTCTACCATATGACAACAGCCCACAAATTGGTCAAAACCACTCACTCATCACTCCACATTCATCTGTTCTACCCACCTACTGCTGCCTTCTCCCTCTGCTCCCCACTTGCTGCAACCATCCTGAGCAAGCTTCACCAGCAGACATCAAGGAGTGGAAAATTTGTGAAGTCACAACAAGTTTCTTTTGACAAACACTATCTGTTGAATGGTAGGCTTTGACCTCCCACGGCAAGAGGGGTCCCAGGTAAAGAGTTTCGGGGCTAGCAGGACCTCTGATAACTAACCTTCATTGCTGGGACCTTGGTACAACCCCTTATGCACTTGTCGAGTCATAAGTAACGGTGAACATTACTGAGTGTGGCTCCTCTTCAATTTAAACAATGGACTAATCATTGTCAACTCACAAATGAGCAGACTATCGCTTTGCTTCAAGGATTTGCAGTCATTAAACAATGAAGTCATCGATAAACTAAATTAAAATACAGCCAAATATGCTGTTAAATACAACTGTCACTTTTACAGAATCATATAGCCCCTACAGTGCAGAAGGAGACCATTTGACCTATTGAGTCTACACTGACCCTCCGAAGAACGTCCAACCCAGACCCACCCCCACAACCCCATATTTCCCATGGCTAACCCACTAGGAAAACCACGCAGACACAAGAAGAATGTGCAGACTCCACACAGTCACCTGAGGCTGGAATCAAACCCTGGCGTCTGACACTGTGAGGCAGCAATACTAACCACTGAGCCATCATGCCGCCCATCATCATGTGTCAATATCTTTAAAATATTACATCTGTATTTTCTAAACATGTTAAGGGTTCAAAAGTAAGCACTAAGTACTTTCTAAACCAATTTGATGCCTCATTAGACTTTGGCTCCATTTATCAAACCCAAGTGGTGAGGGATTGCCTCCTCGATGGGTCCCATCTGTAATAATTTTCTCTGGAGTTAGGACAAGCCCTGACTCTGTCTCGACAGCGAAATTTGAAGCTAACATATTAGAGTGGTAATATAGGAGCTTACAATGCTTGAAATATAGATCCACCACACTACGGAGTCCTCATCACTGGCTAAATACTGTGGGGAAGTATTGAAACCTTTCTGCTGAAGGAAAATTTGTACATTACCTATCATGCAATTTCAGTGGCATAAATCATGTAGACCTAATGTTCTCAGTTAAAACTCAAAATGTTCGAAATAATAAAAGAGGAAGAGGTGAAGAGGCAAAGATTCCATTGGAAAATGTAATTTGAAAAAAAATGTAATTTGAAAAAAATGTAACATTCCAGGATGCCTAACTACACACCTTCATCTAGATCACATTTTCATCAAAACAATTTTTTTGTCATGCAACTAAAAATATTTGAACAAAAGGTATGTTGCGTGCTTGTTCTGCATTGATTGAATACTGTACACATTCCTACATAAGCCTCAAAAATAAAGACTTGGATTTACAGACCAATGTTTCACAGCACTTAACATCCTAAAGCTCTTTAGAGTCAATGAACACAAGATGTTATCCTGACGTCCCATCAGCCCTTAAGTGGTTGTAAAAGATCCCATGGCAGTATGTTCTGAGGAAGGGTCACTGGACTCAAAAGGTTAACTTTAATTTCTCTTCACAAATGCTGCCAAAACTGCTGAGGTTTCCCAGCAACTTCTGTTTTGTTTCTGATTTACAGCATTCACAGTTCTTTCGGTTTTCATTAAGAGCCAATGATGTTCTTTTGAAGTCCAATCATATTTGGAATGTAGAAAAATCAGCAGGCAATCTACATTTAGCAAGCTCTCTCAAGGTGATGATGACTAGATAATCCGTCTCTGTGGTGTTGATGGAGGAATAAATATGGGCCAGGATGCCAGGGATAACTCCTCAGCCCTTCTTCAAAATAGTGTAATGGGATCTTTTACAACCACTTAATAGCTGATGGGATGTCAGGTTAACATCTTGTGTGAAAAACAGCATCTCCCATTACCATAGCATTTCTTCTGCATTGCACTGGAGTGTCTGTTTCATTTCTGCGCTCAGGTAGGACTTGAACCCGCAACCTATTACCTCACAGCAAAGCTGTGACACAGCTGAACCTTGGTGAAAATAAAAGGGAGCAGGGAAAATGCAGGGAAGCTGAATTAATTGGATAGCTTTTTCAGGACAACAGTGCAATCATAATGGTAAAATGATTTTCCTCAGCAATGTAAAATTGTATAATTCAGTTGAAAAAATAATTGCAATGTCATTCTCAGTGCCTCTAGTACGAAATCCCTTCTCCTCTGGTTAAAAGAAACAATTGGATGCCAAAATACTAAGAGGACTACCTCTGATAAAAAGAAAAGCAAAGTTAATTCTCAATGGCAGTCTCTGTGCATCTTGCCTTTGGGACTGCTACAACTTGGCTGAAGTGATGAGAGTTAATGAACGTATGCCTCATGTAAGTGTGTCAAACTGAATTCTGCCCACTAATTGTGAACTCAGCTGGGTGAATGCTTCATTAATTTCTAGATCAGAACTTCAGCTCTTTGTAAATGCCCTTGAAGATTTCAAATGCAAATCAAGTGCACTATGGGAGAAACTGACAGTAATGCCTTGAGACTTGAATGCAATTTTGTGGTTGTCTCGAACATCTCACACCTGCCATTTTATTAAAATTCACTGTGCCATGAACTCTCAGGTTTTATTTCTTGCATCGAGTCTCTGGCTGCAACCCACAAACTGTAAAAACAGCCTGAAAACAACAGTGAACGTGACAAAACCAGATCAAATAACAGGAGAAGACAAAGGGCAATGAGCTCACTGCAACCAATTTTTAAACAGTCTTGTGGCTCCGCAAGGGCATTTATGAGTCAAAAACCGTCCATCAGTTGCTTTTGCAAAGAAATTTGCTCTGTAACAGTGATAACTCTTGAATTTTTATGCATTTTCTACATCCCTGCAGGAAGGAGGAAATGACAATGTTTTGAGAAAAGCTGGAAGGCTTCCCTTGAATATAGAAGACTAAGCACTTACTAAAGTGTTTACTCTGCTGAAAGAATTCTCATGACCTTAAAATATTGATGGGTAGCTATGGAGAAGCTAACCTTATTGGTGGAGGAATAAAAATGAGAGACATGGCCTTAAAATTACAGCTAGGCATTTAAAAATGGAACAATGCTTTCATACAAAGAGAAGCGCGTTCCCTTGGTGCCTGTGTTGTACGCACTTTCAGCTGTACTAATGCTCCTACACCAGTGATTTTTCCGACTATTTCCCATTTTAATGCTTGGAAATTGCAGTGACTCAAGATTGGGGAGGTAGGGAGAGAGATGGAGAATTTTAGGAATATAGTAGGTGGTTGGAGTTGTGAGAGTGGGAATTGGAGGAAGAGAGCAAGGGGGCCAATGGATTCACCCATTCATTTTACAGGCCTTGATGAAGTCTAAATTGGAGCCTCAGAAATCACTGTCCTTAGGACATGCCAACTGACATTTAGAAGCAAAAAATATTGTGCACACAGACCTTAGGCCTGATCACAGAACTATCCCATTACGGTTTCCCCTCCACATTTAACAATATTGCCTCAGGGACCAAAGTATTAATAAAGAAAAACCTCTCTCCATTGGAAATCAACTGGACTGGGACTAGGTTTTTTTATGTAAAAATATTTATTAGCAAATAATTTTAACTTTACAAACATTTAAAATTATTGAAAAAAGTCAATAACAAATATCAGTATAATAAAAAGAAAAAAATACAAATTACAATACAACTACTATCTACTAACTACTAAACTACCCTATAATACAAAGCAATACCTAACACTGTGCAAAGCAACACCAAACAAAAAGAAAGAAAAGCAAAATAAAAAACAAAAAAAAAGAACAGCTATGCTCGACGCAAAGCTCCCAAAGGAACGGGAATATTGTATAAACACCAATATTAACTCGGGAGACCCCCTCCTCCAGGGCCCAGGGCTTGACAAATCTAATCATCCTGGTTAAACAAATGCCCTAGTTAAGATAACTGACAAATCTATATCCAAATTACTCAAGTAGGGCTGCCATGTCTTATAAAAATTGTCTGTTGTGGTGCACCGTGCCTGTAAAAATGTCCAAGCGAATGTGCTCCATAATTAATTTCTGCCATCCCAGCAAGCCTGGTGGGTTCTCAGACACCCAATTCATCAGAATATTCTTCCGTGCACAGTACGCAAGAATATTAAATAGTTTCTTCCCATGCCCGTCTAAAGATGGTAAACTTGGTAGACCTAAGAGAAGAGATATCGGGTCTACTTTAACTTCAGTCCTCAATACTCTCCCTGTCTCTCCCGCCACAGCACTCCAATAAACACGGAGTCTGTGGCATGTCCAGAAGCAATGGGTAAGAGTACCTACACTTATTTTACATTTGGGGCACACTGAAGATGCCCCTTTTTTAAACTTCGCCAGAAGATCTGGTGCCAGATGAGCCCTGTGCAGCACCTTTAACTGCATAGCGCATGTCCTAATACAGATTGAGATCCTTTGAGTGTTCTCCCATACGTTCTCCCATGTTTCAGAAGGGATCTCCACTCCCAGCTCTTGCTCCCAGACCTCACATAACCGATTAATATCCTGCCACCTAGCAGGCTATAGAGGGCTCTAATCGAAAGGCTGCTTGTGGAACGTAGCAACAATCTCTCTGTATCGGGCTTATAGGGCTTAGTGAGAAGCATAGTCTTCTTCTGGATAGTCGATATGGTCTCACAAGGCCCACACCTCTCGCTCCAGCACCTGGACTCAACTTGATGAGGCCTCCAATGCAGCTTCCGAGGCCTTAGTTCGACCCCCCACCTCCTCCAGCCTCTCCCCGAGGCCCTGGATCTCCTGCTCATGCTTCTGCAGCATGGATGCGATAGGTTGGACCTGGGCACGAACCTCCCCACAGGTCTCCTCAATCGCAGCCACAACTTCCAAGGTAAGTCTCTCCATTGCCGCAGCCAATTCCTGAGAGTCTTTTAGGTTCCCCGGGGGGGTTCTGGAGAGGCTGCTTTTGCTGCAGTCTCTGGTGTGCCTGGTGCTGCAGGGGAGTGTCCTCCCTGCTGCTGTTTGCTTGTTCCTTTTCCCTTTGGCATCCTTCCCACTCCCAAATATTAAAAAGTATGTGTTCTGTAAGGTTTTAAACTAATAATTCCACCATATAAGTTGGCCAGGGATGGCCAAAAAACACCAGTATGCCTTGGCTGTTAGGCAGAGCTGTCCACAGCAGTTCTACAGAATCGCCACCATCTTGCCGAGTCCCGGGACTAGTTTTAGACACACCATCAAATGTTTTTAGAACATAATGTTTGTAAGGTGTATCAAGGTGAATTGATTCCGATCAGAAAAAAAAAAGAGTAGAAATTTCCTCCAACTAATGTTGGAAAGAGTAGTCATTGGGCTCAAATTTTCCCCATCCCAGTATCAGGAATGACAATTGGGTGGTCAGTGAAATGATGGGGAGCCATGTGAGGATGCTTCCCAGCAGTGGACTAGGAGATAAGTCAACTTCCTGCTCCATGGGGCACTTTACACAGCGACTGGCATTTCACTAATGGTCGTAAACACTACCATTTATACTTGCCAGCAGCCCATGGACCAAGAAAGCTGGAGACACGCTGTTTGGGTTGGCAGCATTGAAAGCTCAATTGCCATCCTTATATCAATGATCAATTGACACACAGCTGGCCAACTAGGTGATCACATGGTCTAAAATTGTGGAGTTAATCCTGCTGCCTAAAAGCTTGTTCCACAACCCATTTTTGAGTTCCCAAACCTGCAGTAAATTTCACTCCAAGGTGTTCGTCGCCATTACAAATTCTATTCCCTAGCTACTGACCCCAGTCCTCTCCCTGATGCTGAACTGAATTATTCATAACTTTATCAGGATCTGTGGAGTTTAATGTTGGTTGCCTGAGGGGAGGGATTACAATTACAGATTTAAAGGACATCAAGACAGTACCTGAAGAGGGAGAATTCTTAACGATACTACCCAACATGGGACTAGGAAATTTGTATTTTTTTTTCAAACTTGTGATAAATACAGATATTTCGGTATCTAACTCTTGAATTCAGCTTTAATCCCATTCAAAAGGAAGTCTTCATCACTTACAGATTTCTGTATGTCATGAAGTAAATTAGCATCTGCAGTTACCCACTGATAACCCTATTTATAGACTGATAAATCATTGTATAGAATGAAAAGCCAATGGGGATTTTCCCAATAAATATGTATATGTTTTCCATTACTATCATTAAGTGAATATTTAATCTGTTAGAATTTTAAGCATTATATGTAAACTACTTTTCTCAGATAGAGAAAAATATATTTGATCAATAAATAAGGCGCACTGCCCATTGTTGTCCTTTGTAGAAAACCATTTTCCAGTTTGGTAGATAGAATGTACAGATGAAATAGGTATTGTTTTCTTAGGACAGTGCAAATTGAAAATTATATAATAATGTGCTTCAATGGAATTCATTTTATCTCAGTATCTGTTGAAAACGACAAAGGGACTTGTTAGAAAAATTAACAATGTCACCTTATCATCATGACAAAGCTTTGAATACAAGGTCTCACAATTTTCCAATTGAAGAGCAAGAGTTAAATAACATCTGAAAGATGAGTGAACACAGCCTTTGGTGCCCTGCAAAGTCAGAGATTCATCCCCTTATCGCCACAACACAGTTCGAGACCTTGATGTTGAGACTTTTTCAGTCATGTCAAGTCAGTTCTTTAGCTAAGTAGTCCCTTTCTCTCATTACCAGAATTATATTCCACCTTCAATTTCATCTCTTATCTGCTCTCCATCCATTTTTGGCAAGTGCCATCATGATATCTGAAACATTAATTCTTCTATTCGGCTCAAACCTTCCTCAACTTGCAGCACTCTGTTCTTTCAGGCCCAACTCTCATATTATCAATAAATATGCTGACAAAGGTACTACTGTTCTTGTTTGGCATACAGACTTCTGAAGTCTAAACATTAACTGTCCAACACCTCCAGCTACCTTGAATCCTGGTCCAAAACATGAATAATAAGCCATCACATATCAGATTCTTAGTGACCTCATTTCCTCCGGATAGCCTCTATCTGTAGCCACTCATCTCAGTTCCCGAACACCTCAGCCTGCATACACTTCCTTCCTGAGACCCACAAAGAGTTGTGTCCTGAAAGGCCCTTTATTTCAGTCCATTCTCACCCCAAGGAACTTACTTCTCCTTATCTCAATGTTGTCTCTTATCTTCAATTTCCTCATATTTCCAGTCACCAAATTTATGATACTTTCTACCATTTGAACAGCTGACAATTTCCCATCTGAGCCGTAGCTATTGCTACGAGGGGCCAAATGGCCTCCTTCAACTCATGATTTGTACGTTCATGAGTGCACTGGTCCACATTCACAACTACCCTCTCCTGCCTGATTAAATCTTCTTCTCTCATTGAGCAATTACTCATGTGGCTTCATTCATTTTGTTTTTATATTTCAAGGGATAACTGAAAAATATTTTGCTTCCAATCTTTGCCCTCATCCATTTTTCAGAATTTATTTTACAATCTGTAACCTTCTCCACATGTCAATTTTGATGGTATTAGGCAAGAACTTTCAAAAGCTGATTGGGGCAGATGTTCACAGGTAAAGGGACGGCTGGAAAATGGGAAGCTTTCAGAATTGAGATCATGAGAATCCAGAGAAAGTCTATTCCTGTTAGGATGAAAGGAAAGGCTAGTAGGTATAGAGAATGCTGGGTGACTAAAGAAATTGAGGGTTTGGTTAAGAAAAAGAAGGAAGCATATGTATTGACTGGATAGATCGAGTGAATCCTTAGAAGAGAAAAAGAATTAAGGAGTATACTTAAGAGGGAAATCAGGAGGGCAAAAAGGGGACATGAGATAGCTTTGACAAACAGAATTAAGAAGAATCCAAAGAGTTTTTACAAATACATTATGGAAGCAAGGGTAACGAGGGAGAGAATAGGGTCCCTCAAAGATCAGCAAGGCAGCCTTTGTGTGGAGCAGCAGAAAATGGGGCAGATACTAAATGAGTATTTTGCATCAGTATTAACTGTGTAAAAAGATATGGAAGATATTGACTGTAGGGAAATAGAACATAGAAAAATACAGCGCAGTACAGGCCCTTCGGCCCTCGATGTTGCGCCGACCAAAGCCTACCTAACCTACACTAGCCCAGTAACATCCATATGCTTGTCCAATGCCCGCTTAAATGACCATAAAGAGGGAGAGTCCACCACTGCTACTGGCAGGGTATTCCATGAACTCTCAACCTGCTGAGTAAAAAATCTACCCCTAACATCTGTCCTATACCTACCATCCCTTAATTTAAAGCTGTGTCCCCTAGTAACAGCTGACACCATACGCAGAAAAAGGTTCTCACTGTCAACCATATCTAAACCCCTAATAGATGGTGACATCTTGTAAAATGTCCATATTACAGAGGAGGAAGTGTTGGATGTCTTGAAACGGTTAAAGGTGGATAAATCCCCAGTACCTGATCAGGGGTACCCTAGAACTCTGTTGGAAGCTAGAGAAGTGATTGCTGGGCCTCTTGCTGAAATATTTGTATCATCGATAGTCACAGGTGAGGTGCCAGAACACTGGAGGTTGGCAAACGTGGTGCCACTGTTTAAGAAGGGTAGTAAGGACAAGCTAGGGAACTATAGACCAGTGAGCCTGAAGTCGGCGGTGGGCAAGTTGTTGGAGGGAATCCTGAGGGACGGGATGTACATGTATTTGGAAAGGCAAGGACTGATTAGGGATAGTCAACATGGCTTTATGCGTCGGAAATCATCTCTCACAAATTTGATTGAGATTTTGATGAAGTAGCAAAGAGGATTGATGATGGCAGAGCAGTAGATGTGATCTATATGGACTTCAGTAAGGCGTTCGACAAGGTTCCCCATGGGAGACTGATTAGCAAGGTTAGATCTCATGGAATACAGGGAAAACTAGCCATTTGGATACAGAACTGGCTCAAAGGTAGAAGACAGAGGGTGGTGATGGAGGGCTGTTTTTCAGACTGGAGGCCTGTGACCAGTGGAGTGCCACAAGGATCGGTGCTGGGTCCACTTCTTTTTGTCATTTACATAAATGATTTGGATGCGAGCAAAAGAGGTACAGTTAGTAAGTTTGCAGATGACACCAAAATTGGAGGTGTTGTGGACAGCGAAGAGGGTTACCTCAGATTATAACAGGATCTGGACCAGATGGGCCAATGGGCTGAGAAGTGGCAGATGGAGTTTAATTCAGATAAATGCAAGGTGCTGCATTTTGGGAAAGCAAATCTTAGCAGGGCTTACACACTTAATGGTAAGGTCCTAGGGAGTGTTGCTGAACAAAGAGACCTTGGAGTGCAGGTTCATAACTCCTTGAAAGTGGAGTCGCAGGTAGATAGGATAGTGAAGAAGGTGTTATGTATGCTTTCCTTTATTGGTCAGAGTATTGAGTACAGGAGTTGGGAGGTCATGTTGTGGCTGTACAGGACATTGATTAGGCCACTGTTGGAATATTGCGTGCAATTCTGGTCTCCTTCCTATCGGAAAAATGTTGTGAAACTAGAAAGGGTTCAGAAAAGATTTACAAGGATGTTGCCAGGGTTGGAGGATTTGAGCTATAGGGAGAGGCTGAACAGGCTGGGGCTGTTTTCCCTGGAGCATCGGAGGCTGAGGGGTGACCTTATAGAGGTTTACAAAATTATGAGGGGCATGGATAGGGTAAATAGGCAAAGTCTTTCCCCTTGGGTCAGGGAGTCTAGAACTAGAGGGCATAGGTTTAGGGTGAGAGGGGAAAGATGTGAAAGAGACCTAAGGGGCAATTTTTTCACACAGATGGCGGTACGGAATGAGCTGCCGGAGGAAGTGGTGAGGCTGGTACAATTGCAACATTTAAGAGGCATCTGGATGGGTATACGAATAGGAAGGGTTTGGAGGGATATGAGCTGGGTGCTGGCAGGTGGGACTAGATTGGGTTGGGATATCTGGTCGGCATGGACAGGTTGGACCGAAGGGTTGGTTTCCAAGCTGTACATCTCTATTACTCTGTGACTCCACGTGCAGTATTCAGTGACTAACTGTTCGGTGTTTGATTCTGTGTGTCTGTTGACTGTTTTCTCTGTGCTGTTAGTCAAGCCTGTGTGAAGTGACTGAGAAAGAGAAACGGAACTGAAATGTAGAGTCTGGGACCAGATAGATACTTCAGAAGCACTGTAAATACAACACCTGCACTCAAAAAGAAAGTGATGTGTGTGATCACTATTGTTTTCCATTGCATAGAACAACATGGACTATCTTTAAATCTTCCCTTCCTTTCCTTGACTTCTCCAGCTGTGTTTCTGAGATGGGATGTCAACTGACATTGATTATCAATCCAGTGACTCACACAACAACTTTGATTTTCCTCTCATCGTATTTCCTAAACTTCTACATGGCAATCAGCTTGATGTCTGTTGCTATGAAGGTGGTAGAATTGATCATTAAAAAGTTTATAGCTGAGCACGTTAAAAACTCCAAGAAACTTGGAAGAGTCAGCCTGGTTTCATGAAAGGGAAAGGGGAAAATTGTTGCTGTTATTTAAAGAAGTGATACATTTTGTGGATAAAAGTGTGTTTGTAAGCATAATGTACTTAGATTTCCAAAAGGCGTTTGACCATGATCCCTCTATTATGATTCCAGCTGATGGTAATGCAATTCACATCCTAGAGTGAGACCTGACCTAATAGAGCATGTGTTTCACTATTTGTTTACAGTAATGAACATAAAAGGATATTGTCCATTTTTAACAGAAAGAGCATAAAAGATTATTAAATAAAAAACAAAGGATGTCATACCATATAATAATTATTTGAAGCAATATTATAAAAAACAGCAGAAATAAATATACATATGAACATACAAATTAGGAAAAGTATTGCCATTTGGCAAAACAACAATTTCAATATATTAATTAAATAATATTCAATAACATCTTGGCTGATCTTTGTGTTTCAATTTCCACATTCTCATCCTCTGCAATAATCTTTGATATCCTTGTCTAACAAGGATCTCTTTACCTTCTTCTATTGGAAAGATGCTGTGAAACTTGAAAGGGTTCAGAAAAGATTTACAAGGATGTTGCCAGGGTTGGAGGGTTTGAGCTATCGGGAGAAGTTAAATAGGCTGGGGCCATTTTCTCTGGAGCATCGGAAGCTGAGGAGTGACCTTATAGAGGTTTATAATATCATGAGGGGCATAGATAGGGTAAATAAACAAGGTCTTTTCCCTGCGGTGGAGGAGTCCAGAACTAGAAAGCATAGGTTTAGGGCGAGAGGGGAAAGATTTAAAAGACACCTAAGGAGCAATTTTTTCACGCAGAGGATGGTGCATGTAAAAAATGAGTTGCCATAGGAAGTTGTGGAGGCTGGTACAATTACCACATTTAAAGTCACTTGGATGGGTATGTGAACAGGAAGGGTTTATGGGTCAAATGCTGGCAAATAGGCCGAGATTAATTTAGAATATTCGGTCAGCGTGGACAAGTTGGACTCAAGAGTCTGTTTCTGTGTTGCACATCTCTATGACCTCTAAAGTGTTCAATGATCCACCTCCACAATCTTCTGAGGCAGGAAGTTTCAAGGTCACACAATTTTCTTCAAGAAAAATAGTGCTTATACATCTAAACTTGCCCACAAGAGGAAATATCATTTCTACATGTACCTTGTCAAGACCATAAAGGACCATTTATATATTTCAGTCAAGTCACCTCTCATTCTTCTCAATACCAGTGAGAACAGACCAATCTGCAAAACTCTCATACTCTCACACAAGAGCGCACTCATTCCAGGTATCAATCGAGAAACCTCTACTGATTCAATGCACTGATATCCTTCCTTAAATAAGAAAATCTAAACAACACACAGTATTTGAGCTTGGTCTTGCCAATGCCCTGTATAACTGAAGCTTAACATCCTTACTTTTACATTAAATTTCTGTCCTAAGGACAGTATTCCCGACCCTACTTAATTAATTGCTTTACTGGTATATCAACCTTTAGTGATTCATATAATAGATCCCTCTGTATAACAGAATTCAGCAAATGTTCTCTATAGAAGTAGCAATTTGTTTTTTATTGTTTCTGCCAAAGCGAAGACTTTCACACTCTCCCTCATTGTACTCTGTCTGCAAGTTTTACCTTTTAGATTAGATTAGATTAGATTACTTACAGTGTGGAAACAGCCCCTTCGGCCCAACAAGTCCACACCGCCCCGCCGAAGCGTAACCCACCCATACCCCTACATCTACATCTACCCCTTACCTAACACTACGGGCAATTTAGCATGGCCAATTCACCTGACCTGCACATCTTTGGAGTGTGGGAGGAAACCGGAGCACCCGGAGGAAACCCACGCAGACACGGGGAGAATGTGCAAACTCCACACAGTCGGTCGCCTGAGGCGGGAATTGAACCCGGAGACCCGGGTTCAATTCCCGCCTCAGGCGACTGACTGTGTGGAGTTTGCACATTCTCCCCGTGTCTGCGTGGGTTTCCTCCGGGTGCTCCGGTTTCCTCCCACAGTCCAAAGATGTGCAGGTCAGGTGAATTGGCCATGCTAAATTGCCCGTAGTGTTAGGTAAGGGGTAGATGTAGATGTAGGGGTATGGGTGGGTTACGCTTCGGCGGGGCGGTGTGGACTTGTTGGGCCGAAGGGCCTGTTTCCACATTGTAAGTAATCTAATCTAATCTAATCTCTGGCGCTGTGAGGCAGCAGTGCTAACCACTGTGCCACCGTGCCGCCCTCAAACCCATCCACATAGTTCTTCAACCTCATCGTGTGCTCTTCATAACTCAACTTATCTATTTTTGTGTCACCTGAAAAATTAGCTACCATGCCTTTGCTCCCCTCATTGAAGTCATTGATACAAATTGTGAAAAGTTGTGGCCTCAGTACAGATCCTGTAGGTCACATCGTGCCAATTTGAAAAAGATCCATTTACACATGGCCTCTATTTTCATTCAGTCAGTCAATCTTCTACAACGCATACACTACTACATTTGATGTGGCACCTTGTCAAATGCCTTTTGGAAATCTAAGTTGGTTGTGAATGCACTCCCTCTTATCTATAGTACATTGCACTCCCTCAAGAGAACTCCAATACATTAGTTAAACACAATCCTCCCCTACAAAACTGACTTCATATGCTTGCTCTTCCAGATTACCTTGACAATGTTAAAGCACCCAGCTCGAAAATCCTTACTGGTAATATCTAACACCTCTGCCATGAAAATACCAAGCTAATTAGCCTATAGTATCTGGTTTTCTGCCTTCCCCCTACCTCTTCAAATAGAGAAGTTATACCTCCTATTTTCCAAGTTGATAGAATCTTTCCAGACTCTAGAAAATTTTCAACATTTAACAATACATCTACTACCTTAGTAGCAACCACATTTGAGACCCAAGGATGAAATCAATGAGGACATGGGGATTTGTTAGCCAGCAGCTCCAACAGTTTGCTCAGCACCACTTCCGAATGATTATGATTTCATTAGGTTCTTATCCTATTCCCTTCTCCTGATTTTTGGCTATTACTGGGAATGGTTCACGTTCCCTATGTAGTGAAGAGAGAGCATATTGTTCACTTCATCTATCACGTTCTTATTATCTACCATTAAATCCCTATTCTCACTACCTAGACAACCAACTCTCTCTTTAATTACTTTTTTAAAAGCCTCTAAAAATCATTGCTATCCATTTTCACATTGCTAGCTAATTTTCTCTCATGTTTAGTCCTAGAATCTCAATTATTTACTCTCTGTATTAATGACTTGGAGGAAGAGACAGAGTATAATGTCTCCACATTTATTAATGATACAAAAATAGGCAAGAGGGTATGTTCTAATGAGGATATTAACAATCTGAATGGAGACTATTCAGTAAGTGGTTGAGTAATGGGGGAAAAAAACTGGCTGACAGAGTTGAATACAACAAAGTGAGAGTTCATGTACTTTGGTAGGACGAATCAAAAGGCAGACTACTAATTAAATGATTGAAGACTTCAGAAAGATGTGTGTGTCATTGTGAAAGAAAAACAAACAGGTTAGCATGCAAGTGGAGCCAGCAATTGAATTTTGGGCATTCATTGGCTTGGGAGTTGGAGTTTTAAAACAGGGAAATCATCTTTCAACAGTGTAATGTGTTGGTGAGGCTGCATCGAGTGAATGTGTAAGTTTGGTCTCTGCATTTAAGGAAGGATACAATGGCATTAGAGGTAATTCAACAGAAATTCACTTGGTTGATTCCTAACACCAACATCTCCCAGAATACATCCAGACAGAATCAACCTCAGGGTGTCAGCTCCCGTTCCTGTCATGGAATTCCCCATATCTACCTGATCCTGAACTCCAGGTTTTAGATTTCAGGTATTGTTTGCAGTGCCAGCAGTGCCCACAGGTCCAAGTGGTGCTACTGGGACTATAGAAAAGGCCAGCAGCTCTCCAAGGTGGGATTTCGATTCAAGTGAAGAACGGATATTTTGCATGCAGACAATTAACCTTCCCCTTTAGACTCTTTGGGTGGTCAGATGGGAAACTCCTCCAGTTGTTAAATTTGCACCTTATGCACTTTCAAATGTTCACAATCTTGTACATTCTGACCTTCCTAATGAAACAGCACCCCCTGAAATTCTACGCAGCTGACACCTTTCCCCACTGATTCTGCAAGTGGCCTCCGAAACCATGCAGCAGTTCAAATCTTTATGTGTAATGTAAGATCTAAATATTTAACATGTATTATTGACATTTTTCTAATGTGCGAAGGTTCAAAAACAAACATCAATTGCTCACTAATTAGCAAACTAAATAAGGAGAAAGAGAAGGCCTCTTTTATACAAACAATGTTCCCATTTAACATTTACCGAAAGTGCACATCATGACTAAATGTTCTAATACTGAGGTTATTTACCATTTATCCAACTGATTGATAGGAAGCCTAGAGCATGTTTGTCTACCTTTGTATCTTATTAAAATTCTAACCCACATTAATTCACCATAACCTCAGGGCAAGTACAGATGGTGCCTGCAGGTTCCAGTCTCGAGGGTATCTGTAACAGAATCAGGATTTTACAGAACAGAAGGAACCAAATTAGCCAATTTCACCAGCAGTATCTTTTTGAAGCATCAACTCACAAAGTCCCATTTCCCTGCACTTTCTCCATACCCTTTTGAACATACTTTTTTCTCTTAAGATATAATTGATTTGAGAGAATTGTGAATTCACATTCAAAACAGTTCCAAGCAATACATTCCATGTCTTAGGAACCTTTGTGCAAAATATTCTCTGAATCTCAGCTTTCATTGTGATGAGGATGTGCTAAATTTATGCCATATAATGCACAATTTGTTGGATTTATTTTGTCAAAGTTTTCTGGACTGTTTTTCCTTTGCATCAGGTCTAACTTTAAGCTTCTGTGATCTAGCAAAATGGGCTCCACTTTCTCACAGCTCATATAAGGTAGTAAACCTCCTTCCTACCTTCCCCGGTTCCAAGCTCTGCCCGTACCTTTGATAGGGAAAACCAGAACATCCATCCTTAAATGCACCAAATTACCTGGATATCCTTTGTTTTTGAGCATTCGCACATTAGAAAAATACAAGTTAAATATTTAGATCTTACGTTATCTATAGAGGTTTGAATTGCTGCACTGTTTCAGAGGCCACTTGCAGATTCACTGGAGAAAGACCTCAGCTGCTCAGACTTTTAGGTGTGCTGTTTCATTAGGAAAAGAAGGGGATTGACAGTAAAATGAAAACATTCCATTTCCTTTCATTTATGAAGTCGGATCAAAATCTCCGCCCTTCTCCCATTAAATTTAATATTATACAATAACTTGTTATCCACAGTTTCTGGTTTTTGTGCCTTGAGAGAATCTACAGCTTGTGCAAATTATGTCAAATTTCTTTAAAGATTATCTATTGCTTATATACTCCATGCTTAGTTCAGTTAAGTTATGCATTTTGGTTAATGCAGGGGATGTGAATTTTTTAAGCACAATTGAGGCCTTCTCTTTTTCTTATGTTTACTTTGTTGATGCATGATTATGACTTTCTAATATTTAAGCATTACAGCAATTGCAATACCTTAAAGACTTAGACATTAGCCCACAGCAAACATTAACCTGTCTATCTTGCTACGTGAAAATGAGATTAAATAACTAATAGGTTCAGTGGTCCAAGAGGACTGACCACAAGTCACATTTGGGAAAACACTGTCAATTTTTCATATAAATGACTGGTACTCTCAACTGAAATTTACATGAAATGATTTATTTCATTGAACAAAGCTCATTAAATTTCATACCCTGAAGGGTTTTAGGGGCTGCTTTATGTGAGATAATTGAACTCTTGCCTTCATAAATTAAATTTCTCTTTTCACAAAACACGAGGAAATGAATGATAAGAAAAACAGTTTATTTTTCTATTTCAGTTTTTCTCTTCTGCTCTTAGTCATGTTTCCTATTAAAAAGAGATAAAATGTTTAACATGTGTCTAAGAAACAGCTCAAAGCTCTTCACCAGAACCACCAATTACTAGAGTAGTAACTATTGTTATCAATGTTCATTTATAATATACTTGTAAAACAGAAAGGGTGCGGAAAATATGGGAATGATTACAGGAAAGAGGGGATTAAATTTCATTGACAAAAACATTGCGGATGCTGGAAATCAGGACAAAAACAGAAATTGCTGAATAAGCTTATCATGTCTGGCAACATCTGTAGGGAAATACCAGAGTTAACATTTCATGCCCAGTGACACTTTTTCAAAACTGATGGTAGCTCGGAAAAGGATTGTATTTACGCAGAAATTACATGAATATATTGACAATGCTGAGACTTTTCTCCTTGGAGAAGAAATGTTTTGACATTCATTTAAAATCACGTGGATTTCAACAGAATAAAGAGAAATTGTTCCCACTGGCAAACAGATAAAGAACCAGTGGATGAAGAATTAAAAAGTGTTTAGTAAACTACTGAAACTGACATGAGGGGAAAAAAAAACTTTGTGTCACGCATCAATTCATCAAAATCTGGATAGTACTGTCTGAAAGGTTGGTGCTAATAGATTCAGTTTTGGCTTTTAAAAGTGAATTGGATAGACACCAGAAGGGAAATTTTCAAAGGGCTATATGGAAAGGGCATCAATAAATCAAGGAACACCATTAATTTCATTATTATTTTGACAGAAAATTCTATAGACATTCAAGTTAACATTTTTGTGAACCATTATAATAAAAGCCATCAATGACTAGGTGGAAGGCTTCCAAAATTTTATTTTCATATTGGTAACAGTCTAATGGTCATTTCTTACTCTGCCATTAAGCGTCAGTGCAGAAGACTATACCTCAGTGGCTGTGCTCTGGTTAGCTCCAATCTCCAGAAGGAATCTCACAACCTCAATATGATTTTCCTGCGCAGCCATGTAGAGTGGAGTGAATCCATTCTGAAAAATAAATTGAAATTATTAAAGCATTTAGAATTAAATACCAGTCAACAAGAAATATATGCCTGAATACGTCAGCATTATCACTGAATGATGCAAACCATGGCAGAAAATGTTCAAAAGTGTATCTACTTAAAAAGCATGGACAGTTTACAGAAATTTTTTTTCGGAGTATTTATCTCATCTGCTTACCTTTGACTTTTTTAAAATAAACACACTAGCTTAGATGTTTCAATTTGTTTGTAATACAGGTGTGATTTTAAAGTTGACCTCAACATGAGCTGAAAATCCTGGCTCAATGGTCTGGAAGAGCTGGCTAATCTGTTACCAATTATCTAGGAAATGTGGCTACAGTCGAATATAATTTATTTGATCTTTGCTCCTCTGTAACAAAGTGCAGAAGATTAATTGGATGTAACACAAAGAAATGTGGGCAGGGAGAAATGCATATTCCAGGTAGAGGAACAGAAATGACAGCCTTACTTGGGAGTAATAAAAAAACTTGAAAGCTGATAAGAACACAATATTGGTATTTCAAACCCCTGCAATATCATATCACCCCTTCACATTTTTTTTCTGAAATCAATTGTAGTTAGCTAATTCTGCAGTTGTTTTCCCTCCTGGAAATCAGACAATTGAGAGTTGTATTACTGAAAGAAAATGAGAAGTTGCATTAAATTAAAATGGTGTCTCTCACAGCATAACCTTTCTCCTTGCAAAACCATCACATTCTAATCTAAGGAACTGATCTCTAAGTTGTAATCAACCTGAAGTAGGATATCAAAATGCATTTCCAATTAGCAATTAGTTACTGGAGTGAATTGCTGTTATCTAACAAGACTTCATCATATCCGTGATTATTCAAAATGCAATAACCAAATTCTCAAGTCTCTTAAACTGAGTTAGTTAACTGGGCTGTTTAGAATGGTCACAATGCTGGAAGGATACACTATAAATTTAATATGTGACATATTTTGTCAAAGCTATGCAACAAAGACATTTCAAAAAAGAAAACCGGTAACCAGAAAGAAAATTTATTTGCTTTTTCTTAAAAACAGAGTAGAAGTTTCATTCAGTATTGAACAAAAAACATAACAGCTATTATAACAATGATCAAATCTGGTAAAACCTCTAATCGTCAAGGTGAGATGAGTCATAAGACCCAGTGTTAGACGAGCTAGGCTGTCTTTGGGGTACCTTTCTTCCTCTTGTGTTTATTGAAGGGCAAACTTTGGAGATTTTATTGTCTATTTAGATTGAGAAGCAGAATCTCAAGAGGATTTCTGCACTATTTGGCATAATTAAATTATACATTAATTTTATGGTTAGTATTACAATAATGTTAAAATGAATAGCACATTAAAATTAGCAATAATATTACATTATCCCATCAGTATGTAGTAATAGCCAATAGGACATTGTGTGCATTCAATCGACATGTAACATTAAGGCTGTAAGGAGGACTCCCCCCCCCCCCCCCCCCCACCCCACTCCCCAGCATCAAGCTCCTCCAGGAAGCAGAAACCCATACTATGTGGGAAACAATCATTCTCACGTGCGCTTCTCCTGAACTTAGTCAACTAGTATCCAGAGGGAGATTTACTAGCCAATTAAGGATAATGGAGCTGAACCTGGAAAACCCAAAACAAGGGAGTAGAAGCAGGATCCCAAGACAAGAAAGATATGACAATGGTTTTGAAACCTAAAAAAAACTTTTGAAAAAGCCTTTTGCAACAGGGTCACCAATACTCCTCCACAGGTGATCTGCAGCTACAGCTGAATCCAGGTAGACAGGCAGGGAACATCTCTAAACCTGGCGGGAATAAGAGGTCTTGGTCTGATGTCATACTGCCACCTCCAAGTAGCTTTACTGCACCACACTGCCTGCAGGCACATGAAGGCCTGCAGGAAAAGATCTTCAAGGGCTTCACCTGGCAACCCACTTCTTATCGGTTGAAAGTCCTGCCATTGCTGCCATCCTGCTTCTGGGAAAATTGTCCAGGAATGGAATGGAGCCAGGAAACTGGCTCACTGATCGGTAGCATGAATTTCTGCATCCAACCAAATCCTTGTCCATCCCATCAGCAGCCTACATTCTCTGTTTTGCTTCACACAGATACTACTATCTGAACAACTGAATGCCTCTAGTAGTTGGAGCATTTTATTTTTATCACCTAACAATACAGTGAAATAGCACTGATTCAGTCTGAAGTTGGGAGAATCTCCTCAGAGTCAGTTGCCTAAAGATCTAAGTGCCAATATTTATTAAACAGTGTGGAGGAGGTACATATACTGTCCACTGAAGAACAATATATTGTGCTCTGACTGGGGGATTATTCATAAGCTTTTGAGTTCCAATTTGCTGATAAACAACTTTTCATATTTCCAAATCTCAAACTAACAGCATTGCACCTCTACTACCTCCAGCACCCCACCCACACAGCACCAATTTCCATTCTTGTACTTGTGCTTGTATTTACCTCAGTATGCTTGAAGGGAGTACAATTATGAACCAGAAATATTTTCATCCACAATTTGAGTACAATCTATACTGCAATATTGGACAAGTACAGCAGATAACCGAAAACTAAAAAAAAAAGCAAACCTCACCATGACTGGGTCATCCTTGGACACAGAGGATCATGCATTGATTCCTGGCTATATTGTCAATAGACACCTAGATTTGGTCAGATGCCTCTTATATGCAAAGAGGAAATACAATGGGCAAGAAGAATAAGGAGAAAGGTAGGAGTGAATCATCAGAAATCTTCTTTCCTGTTTCACTCTTCATAGAATCCCTACAGTGTACAAGTAGGCTATTTGGCCCATCAGGTCCATATCGACCCTCTGAAGAGCATCCCACCCAGACCCACCACCATGCCCTATCCCTGTAAACTTGCATTTCCCATGGGAATCCATGTAACCTGCATACCCCTGGACACTTTGGGCAATTTAGCATGGCCAATCCACTCAACCGGCATATCTTTGGACTGTGGGAGGAAACTGGAGCACCCAGAGGAAACCGGAGCACCCAGAGGAAACCCGTGCAGGCATGAAGAGGATGTGTAAATTCCACACACACAGTTGCCTGAGGCTGAAATTGAACCTGGGGCCCTGGTGCTGTAAGGCAGCAGCGTTAACCACTGAGCCACCATGCCACCCTAATTAATTGCCTTGAACGCTATTTGATAATATCTATGTCTTGTTCTGCAATATCAGAGTTGTCGCCACATCACGTGGTCACCACATAGTAAGAATTAGATTAGATCAGGTTAGATTCCCTACAGTGTGGAAACAGGCCCTTCGGCCCAACAAATCCACACTGACCCTCTGGATAATGACAGATCCATGACATCCTGTTTCTAAGAGGGGCAAGGAGTCAAAATCAAGCCACAATGAAAGTCAGGTTTGTGTTTTAATACCTGAACACAAAGGAGAAGGTTATTTTCATACTCTCTAAGGCGGACAGACCAAAGACAAGTGCTGTTACGCCAAGCCAGGGGGAAAAAATATTTTTGGGTTAATCAACAAATGGAATGCTGGTGAGGATGGAACCCCTGTTCCTAGCAACAAAGCTTGCATTGGAAAATTGAAGACCAAGGAACCCAGTGTGTGCCTTGCCTATGCAAATCCATATAAATATGGATTCGGAAGTCTGAGTGAAGGAAACTTTGTTTTAAAAGGCACTGGAAGTTTCAACTTGGTGAAACAGAGAGGAGAGCTCACTGAATTAGCAGGTGTTTGGGGCATTAGATAGAAGGCTAGACATCTGCTGAGAATGTGCCATAACTGTACAATGTAGTGTGAGCCTTTTCAATTTGGTTATAAGTCACTGGGGATAGCTTTGCTGTAGTGCGTTGCTGACTGAGTAGTTTGAATTGATACTATTATGCCTTTATTAGAGTAAAAATTCTTAAAACTGATTTTGTTTGGTCTAATAACATTAGTCATAAAATATATGGCAGAACCTTATAGGAACCTGAAAGATGTGGGATGTGGTAAAATTTGTGGCAGAATCATGAGATGTCTGGCGAGGTCTCTCCCAACATTGGGGGCAGTTCTTTACATGTGCAGTCAAGTGCTTTTCCGCATGTGATGTTTCTCGATGGGACAAATACAAGCAACCAGTCTCCAGTGCCCATTGGGGACAGTGTAGTTGCATCTTGGAGAGGGTATTAGAAAGAATGAAGCCAAGGAGACATAAGCGTGTGGTGTGGTTGTTAAACTAAGGTGAGACAATCATGTTGTACGTGTGAGGGATCAGCAGTAGTGCCAGATATGTACTGTGAGCAGCAAGGGTTAGTGCCTGCTGTGCCTTGAAGCTGCCGGTGAGGGGTAATACCAATGCTTGACTAGGTACATGGTAGTCTTTTATAGATGTTGTGGATGCAAGGTCTTTGGGTGGCTATCTGCTGGGCACAGTTGTCCTGAGAAAGGAGCTTGGCAAAATGGGGATCAAAGGAGATGAAAGGGGTGTCTAGGGCAGAGCAGATAGTAAAATAAGGAGAGTTTGATAAGGTGCAGCAAGGCATTTTCCTGTGTTTCACTGCAAAAAAACCTCCAAAGGTCTCAACTCAATTAGCACTTAAAAAAATACAAGGTTCAGCCAATGTGTCTACTTTCATTGTACCTATAATGAAGGAAACAGCAAATCCCTGCTAGTCAACAACAAAATGTATTTGCTATATCAATTGGTCCAACTTAACAAAAAAAATTTAAGAAGAAATTTTATAAAGTATCCTAATTATCAAATTGTTAATTGGATAAAACAGACGTTAAAAGAGGATGTCATTAATATGAAATTCATACATGCAAAATGCAATGGCAACCCTACTACATTCACTAGGGCAGAGGCTGATCTCTTTATTAACATGGCGGAGGCTAACACCTATATCAGCAGCGTACATTACAGAAGCCTAATTTTCATCACAGATTTTGTCTGTGGTTCAGCTTACTCCTCCAAATCTGGACCCTAAAAGGGTACCTCCAAACCATTCCTGCAAGCCACCATAATCCACCTGCCAACTGACAGACAAGTGCACAGTGGCCCCCAGTCCTGGGAAACCCATGCTTAGCCCTGTCTTTGGTAGGAATAGCACATGCTCCATTGTGAGGCCTTTCAGGTATATTCCTCCAGGTTTAGAGTAGGTACTGACTGAAAGGATTGTTGATTTTTGCCCCAACTTTGGAAAATATGGACTAACAGATTTTATTCTGTCTGATTTATAAGGTTGCCATGATAATATCTTTAAGAAATTCTTTAAAATGTGCTTACTTTCTTTTCATATTACATTTATAATTTGTTTTGTAATTGGTGAGTGCATTGCCGTTATAACTGTAGGTGGTGCGCTAAACATCAAACCCCACCTTTCCCAAGTCATCACAAATGTCAAAATGCGATGAAACTACTGAAGGGCTGAACCGAATTTACCTGTCTAATTTAGGTTAAAAGAATATTCACAACCGTTTTTTAAAATCATTTGACAAGAAAATAACTATTTATTGTAACCAAACAGTTTTTATCTAATAGCAAAAAAGTACACCAGATGAATTGTTAATCTACAACTGTACAACTTAAACAAGAACAGTGAAAGGACAGGATTTCTAACTTATGTGACCTGAACTTTACCCCTTTTTAAAAAAAACTTACACATGTACAAAGGAAAATACAAACAACAAATATTATGAGTTAGAGGGGAAAGATGAACACAGTCCTTTATTGGCAATCTAAAATCACAAACTAGACGGACTGGTTCCACAGTCCTTTTCCTTTCTTCGCTTTAGTTCACTGATTGTTTGGTTGGACCAAGGGGCTTTACTATTTTTGTTTCTCTCTGCAACTCTTTTGACAGAGAGGGCAATTTATCAGAGCAAAGAAAAAGAGAGAGATGCTGATGCTTCTACCTTTTTCTGTTATTATTCTCTATCTCCACCCAACGCGGGTCAGTGTTAAACTATAGTTGGCCACCAGTCAGAAGTTGATACTTTGGTGAGCTTTCCTGAACCCATCACTGGTGCCATTTGAAAAACCATTCAACTGACTGTCTGGGCAGAATTACTCTGAACAGGGGCTATCAATTTGTCTGGATCTCTCCCCTCTGCTGTGATATCCATTGTGTAAGCAACTTACAGTGTGCTCCAGCAACTTGCTTTTAAAACTGGAAACACATTCTAACACGGTTTCCTTGGTTTAAAGCAGTATCTTTTCCCCCACTGTCCAAGAAATTATACGTAGTCATTGCATTTTGATAAAAATGCACATTGAAACTTAGAAATAATACTTTCCAAGTCATAAAACGGGAGTGTTTAACAAAAATAAAATTCATTTTGAAATAAAAGCCTTTTAGTTACAAGCTGGTACATTAATTAAAAAGAGGAATTGCGTGACCAGCATTGAGGACAAATTATACAACGATGATGGAGTTATTAATTAATCATTGAGATAAATTTTTACTACCAGTCTGTAACAAGACTAAAGTAATAGCAACTGCCCACAGAATTATAGAATCTCTTCAGTTCAGAAGCAGGCCATTGGATCCACATTGACCCTCCAAAGAACATTCCACCCTGACCCATCCCTCCTAACTTCTCTGTCTCAATGTCAACAAAACTAAAGAACTGATCATTGACTTCAAAAAGAAAGGAGGAGAACATAACCCCATCTACATCCACAACAGTGAGATTGATAGGATAGAGAGCATCAGGTTCTTCTGAGTGACGACAACCAAAAAACCTGTCCTGGATTTCCCACGTAGATGCAACAGTCAAGGAGGCACAATAATGCCCTTTCTTTCTCAAGTGGTTCAGGAGATTTGGCATGCACATTAGGACCCTCACCTACATCTGCAGGTGCACCATTGAAAGGATACTGTCCGGGTGCATAATGGCCTGATATGGCAACTGTTCTGCCCAGAACTGTAAGAAACTACAGAAGGTTATGTGCACAGCCCAGACCATCATGGGAGCCAACCTTCCATCCATGGATTCCATTTACACAACTCACTGCCAACATCAAAGACCAAGCCCACCCCGGTAATGATCTCTGACAACCTCTTTCGTCTTGGATGTAGGTTTGCTCGCTGAGCTGAAAGGTTCATTTCCAGACGTTTCGTTACCTTATTAGGTAACATCTTCAGTGGGCCTCATGTAAAGCAATGCTGAAAATTCCTGCTATTTATATGTTTGGGTTTCTTTGGGTTGGTGATGTCATTTCCTGTGGTGAAGTTATTTCCTGTGAAGTCACTTCCTGTTCCTTTTCTCAGGGGGTGGTAGATGGGGTCTAACTCGATGTGTTTGTTGATAGAGTTCCGGTTAGACTACCATGCTTCTCGGAATTCTCGTGCTTGTCTTGGTTTGCCTTGTCCTAGGATGGATGTATTGTCCCAGCTGAAGTGGTGTTCAAAGTTTGTGAGAAGATTTGTAGCTCAGGTGCTCATTGTTGTGGTTCTGTTCGCCGAGCTGGGAATTTGTGTTGTAGACGTTTCGTCCCCTGTCTAGGTGACATCCTCAGTGCTTGGGAGCCTCCTGTGAAGCGCTTCTGTGATCTTTCCTCCAGCATTTGTAGTGGTTTGAATCTGCCGGAGGAAAGATCACAGAAGCGCTTCACAGGAGGCTCCCAAGCACTGAGGATGTCACCTAGACAGGGGACGAAACGTCTACAACACAAATTCCCAGCTCGGTGAATAGAACCACAACATGAAGTGATGTCCTTCCTCATCCGTATGTGAGGATACTAGTGAGCGAGGGTCATGTCTTTTTGTGGCTAGTTGGTGTTCATGTTAGCATCATGGTAGCCCACAAACTCACCAACACACTAAAACAGCAGCTAATGAACTTGAGAGACGCTATACAGACAATGAACAAAACTAATGTCATTTACAAAAAAACATGCAAGGATTGTAACAAACACTACATTGGACAAACAGGTATCCTGATGGCTAATTTTCTGCCTGTTTGTCCAATGTAGTGTTTGTGACAATCCTTGCATTTTTTTTGTAAATGACATTAGTTTTGTTCATTGTCTGTATAGCGTCTCTCAAGTTCATTAGCTGCTGTTTTAGTGTGTTGGTGAGTTTGTGGGCTACCATGATGCTAACATGAACACCAACTAGCCACAAAAAGACATGACCCTCTCTCACTAGTATCCTCACATACAGATGAGGAAGGACACCACTTCGACTGGGACAACACATCCATTCTCAGACAAGCCAAACAAAGACATACACGAGAATTCCTAGAAGCATGACATTCCAACCGGAACTCTATCAACAAACACATCGAGTTAGACCCCATCTACCACCCCCTGAGAAAAGGAACAGGAAGTGACTTCACCACAGGAAATAACATCACCACAGGAAATAATATCACCAACCCAAAGAAACCCAAACATATAAATAGAAAGCAGGAATTTTCAGCATTGCTTTACATGAGGCCCACTGAAGATGTTACCTAGTAAGGTAACGAAACAGCTGGAAATGAACCTTTCAGCCCAGTGAGCAAACCTACATCCAAAACCTCAAACTGAGCTACAAATCTTCTCAAAACCTCTTTAGTCAAGCACAAGATATAGAGGCCTGAACATACGTACCAGCAGGTTCAGGACAACTTCTTCCTAGACATTTTTAGACTGAAGAATGGACTCTCTTGTCTCAAATAATGCTGATCTGGTCTAGCACACGCCCTATGTAATGTAACCTTTATGCCTCTGTTTAAGTCTTTTCGATCTGTACATCTTTACTTAATGTGATTTTCTTGTACAATATTAACCCCACATTTCCCATGGCCAATCCAACAGCCTGCAAATCTTTAGACAGGAAGGAAAATGAAGCATTTGGAGGAAACCCACGCAGAGACGGGGAGAATATGCAAACTCCACACAGACAGTCACCTCAGGCTGGAATCGAATCCAGATCCCTGGTGCTGTGAGACAGCAAAGCTAACCACTGAGCTATTGTGCCACCCATGGTGGAAAACTTTGGGAATACAAACCCAAAGTCACCTGTTAATCCCAAGTGTGTTTCAATTGCTGCAGGTCAAGCTTCAAATTGTTAATATGCTTGTATCTCAAAATAATATTTTAACAGAAATAGACTTAATTTGCAATTCAATATATCAATATTAACATGTTGCATTGTTTTTCCAGGAAGCTTGCTTTAAAGGTTAACCAATAACTTTGAGAAATATTAAGCTGAATGGGCTTGGAAGCAGGAGGGGTAGTGACACACAGGAATTAGTATTTAAGAGGGCAGCCTAAAGGTTTATTATTAGTGTCAGGATCCTCACTGAGGCAGTCACTCATTAGACAGCTAACTAAGGGCCATTTCCCAGCTTCAGCAGCATTTTACCAGTGGTTGCAGACAACAATATCATGTGGGTAAATTTGGTGGTGTGCCAATATGTTCCTGTGGGATTGTAGGCAGTTCTCCTTTATGGCTGCTCCATGGTTAATGACCTGCTGATAGAAGGTGTAAACACCTCTCCCCTCAATCACCAAGAGGCCACAGGATTGTACAGAGAACCCATCCCATTTTCGAGGGAACCTCAGTATACTGCTACCCTCTCCACTTTCCTGTAGCTTCTGCGGTAGCCACTTACTTTGTTGGTGCCCAGGAGATGTTTCAATGAACTAATAAAATAGGGAAATCACAGCATTATGTTTTTTTTAAAGAATAACACATGGGTGATGCTTTGAAGAAAGAATAAATTGAAACATTAGCTCATGCAGTACTAATGCCTTAGTGCAGGGGATGCATACAAATTACATCACTGTGATCTGCAGCAATATTAGATCTATGGAATACAAGGAGAACTAGCCATTTGGATAGAGAACTGGCTCAAAGGTAGAAGACAGAGGGTGGTGGTGGAGGGTTGTTTTTCAGACTGGAGGCCTGTGACCATTGGAGTGCCACAAGGATCGGTGCTGGGTCCTCTACTTTTTGTCATTTACATAAATGATTTGGATGCGAGCATAAGAGGTACAGTTAGTAAGTTTGCAGATGACACCAAAATTGGTGGTGTTGTGGACAGTGAAGAGGGTTACCTCAGATTACAACAGGATCTTGACCAGATGGGCCAATGGGCTGAGAAGTGGCAGATGGAGTTTAATTCAGATAAATGTGAGGTGCTGCATTTTGGGAAAGCAAATCTTAGCAGGACTTATACACTTAATGGTAAGGTCCTAGGGAGTGTTGCTGAACAAAGAGACCTTGGAGTGCAGGTTCATAGCTCCTTGAAAGTGGAGTCGCAGGTAGATAGGATAGTGAAGAAAGCGTTTGGTATACTTTCCTTTATTGGTCAGAGTATTGAGTACAGGAGTTGGGAGGTCATGTTGCAGCTGTACAGGACATTGGTTAGGCCACTATTGGAATATTGCGTGCAATTCTGGTCTCCTTCCTATTGGAAAGATGTTGTGAAACTTGAAAGGGTTGAGTAAAGATTTACAAGGATGTTGCCAGGGTTGGAGCATTTGAGCTACAGGGAGTCCAGAACTAGAGGGCATAGGTTTAGGGTGAGAGGGGAAAGATATAAAAGAGACCTAAGGGGCAACATTTTCATGCAGAGGGTGGTACGTGTATGGAATGAGCTGCAGAGGATGTGGTGGAGGCTGGTACAATTGCAACATTTAAGAGGCATTTGGATGGGTATATGAATAGGAAGGGTTTGGAGGGATATGGGCCAGGTGCTGGCAGGTGGGACTAGATTGGATTGGGATATCTGGTCGGCATGGAAAGGTTGGACCGAAGGGTCTGTTTCCATGCTGTACATCTCTAAGACTCTAATTGTTACTTGCACAAGAAAGAACATGAACATAAAACAATATGTTATAATTTAATGCTGAAAAAGTGTTCTTTGTAAATAGTCCTTGTGGACCCCTGAAATATTGAATTACAAAAATTGAAATCAGGTCTCATCAAATGAAGTCCCAGTTCCAAAGCAGAATATTTTCCATAAGTAGAATATGCTCTGCTCGTCAAACACAAAAGTTCATCACTGATTGGTATAAATGCACAGATTATGAGCAGGAGTAGGCCATTCTATCCATTGAGCCTAATCCACGATTTAGAAATGTCTTGGGTGATCTGATTGAGGCCACCACTTCTCATTCTCACTTATGCCCAATAACCTTTAACTGTCTTGTTAGTTAAGAATCTACTTCTACCTTATAATAAACACAATGAATTAGCCTCCACCATTCTCTGGGGAAGACAGCTCCAAAGACCCACCACCCTCTGAAAGAAAACATGTCTCCTTATCTGTTTCTTGAATGTGTGATTACTTATTTTTAAACTATGTCCTCCAATTCTAATCCAACCCACAAGAGGAAACATCCTTGTAAAGTGCACTGACCAGTCCCCTCGGATTTTACATACTTTTCAGCTAGATCACTTTTCATTCTTCTAAACTCCAATGGGTACAGTTCCAACCAATTCATCCTTTCCTCCCCTCAGCCCAGGTATCAGTTGGTGAACCTTACCCGAAATGCTTCTAACACACTTGTAGGTTTTCTTTTAAATCAGGAGACCAAAATTGTATGTAATACTCCATGTAGTCTGATCATGTGGTACACTTGTAGAAAAATATCCCTACATTTATATTTCAATGCACTTGCAATAAATGGCAACCATCCCGGTGTCTTCCAAATAACCTGCTTTACCTTCATACTAGATTCTTGTAATTCATATACCAGGGTACCCAGATCTCTCTGCACCTGTGAATTTTGCAATCTCACTCTACTTGAAATAATGCGCTGTTTTTCTAATCTTCCTGCCAAAGTGAACAAGTTCACAGTTTACTATGTTAAGCTTTCTTGAAGTGTTTTCTTAATTATGCTTAATAACAGTAAACCCTCTCAAGGTAAATATTATGTGAACATGTGCTATTTTCCAGATGCAATGTTGGGCTATTACAGCTGCACAGTCACCCAAAAGTTTTGGCTGTTTGTCCAAGATAAGTGAAAGCCAAGGTTTCATCCAGACACTGCCAGCTGCATTTAAGGGTGGCAAGGTTTGAATAGTCTCTAAGACGACATGACCACTGAATTAGGCCATTCAATGTAAAGACCACTGGCCAAGCATTGAAGCAACTTTTAACTACTGCTTTCCTATTTCTTACCTATAAGATGGGCAATGCTTTGGACACCATAAACTGACTGATACAATTGAAATGCATTCAGCAGTGAGTAGCCGAACTAGTGGTTCTTAAAAGGCCAGCCTGGTGGCCACTTCATAAGAACAACATTGTTCATAGGAACAACGTTTCACAGGATCTTACGCATAGTGTGCTGATCTGCTTATTTTCTCAGTCTTTGGGAAGCAGGTGAGTTAATCACCCATTTACTGATCTGATAGTACATTTCATCAGACAGACACTAGATGCTCATGAGCCAGACGATTTGCATACTTTTCAACTAGTACTTTGTCTGATTTTCAATCATGGAATGGAAGGCCCACAATTAATAACCATCCCATACATTATATTATTCAATAGTCATGGTTTTGGAATGCTTGAACTGATAATGAGGGAGCAATCGAAGGAGATGCATTGTAATAATTAGATGCAGTGTAGCAAGATAATCAGAAACAAATTTCTAATTTCAAAGAAGATTGGATTGAACAATGAAATAGCAAATTCCATTATTGCTGTAAATCAGTGTGCTCTTTGATGAGAAGCACATTGACTTTTTAAGACACAAAATGAATAAGTAAACTGAAGAAATGCATATTCCAATGTCCCAAAAACCTGCTGCTGTAATTAATTATGGGGACAGGTCCCCATAATTGTGGTCCGAGTGTGGTCCAGAATGAGTGCATAATATTTGTTGAGTGGCTTTATTGGAAGCTAATGCTGAGATTATTTGTCGCAGGAAACAATTTTCAGATCAGAAACAGCAAGGACCCCACTGGTCCATTCCTGCTTTCCGGCCAGCATGGACGAGTTGGGTGAAGGGGTCTGTTTCTGTCCTGTAAATCTCTATGACTCTTCAACTCTAAGAGAAAATCTGAGGTGTGTTTATAGAGTGGCCACTAACAGGGCCTTTAATAACCACTGGTTGAACTGCTAACTGTAATTCAGGCAAAGTAAGCTGGTCAATTGTAAGGCAAGATGGCAGCAGACAAAGACGCACCAGCTGGAGCTCCTCTGCTCTGCCAGTCCCTTTTCTTTATTTTTCTTTCTTTTCCTCTTTCTTTTTTACTACGTTCTGTGTGTTTTTTTCAACTAATGCCTTGGATTTACCCAGAGATGAATGGAGGAGCTGGTGAGCCCCAGAGGTGGAGCAGAGGCCAGCGTGGGGAGGGGAGTTCCCGGAGCAGAGGCCAGTGCGGGGAGGGGAGTTCCCGGAGCAGAGGCCAGTGCGGGGAGGGGAGTTCCCGGAGCAGAGGCCAGTGCGGGGAGGGGAGGTCCCGGAGCAGAGGCCAGTGCTGGGAGGGGAGGTCTCGGAGTAGAGGCCAGTGCAGGGAGGGGAGGTCTCGGAGTAGAGGCCAGTGCTGGGAGGGGAGGTCTCGGAGTAGAGGCCAGTGCTGGGAGGGGAGGTCCCGGAGCAGAGGCCAGTGCGGGGAAGGGAGATCCCGGAGCAGAGGCCAGTGCGGGGAGGGGAGGTCTCGGAGTAGAGGCCAGTGCGGGGAGGGGAGTTCCCGGAGCAGAGGCCAGTGCTGGGAGGGGAGGTCCCGGAGCAGAGGCCAGTGCGGGGAGGGGAGGTCTCGGAGTAGAGGCCAGTGCGGGGAGGGGAGTTCCCGGAGCAGAGGCCAGTGCTGGGAGGGGAGGTCCCGGAGCAGAGGCCAGTGCTGGGAGGGGAGGTCCCGGAGCAGAGGCCAGTGCGGGGAGGGGAGGTCTCGGAGTAGAGGCCAGTGCTGGGAGGGGAGTTCCCGGAGCAGAGGCCAGTGCTGGGAGGGGAGGTCCCGGAGCAGAGGCCAGTGCGGGGAAGGGAGATCCCGGAGCAGAGGCCAGTGCGGGGAGGGGAGGTCTCGGAGTAGAGGCCAGTGCTGGGAGGGGAGTTCCCGGAGCAGAGGCCAGTGCGGGGAAGGGAGATCCCGGAGCAGAGGCCAGTGCGGGGAGGGGAGGTCTCGGAGTAGAGGCCAGTGCGGGGAGGGGAGGTCTCGGAGTAGAGGCCAGTGCGGGGAAGGGAGATCCCGGAGCAGAGGCCAGTGCGGGGAAGGGAGATCCCGGAGCAGAGGCCAGTGCGGGGAAGGGAGTTCCCGGAGCAGAGGCCAGTGCGGGGAAGGGAGATCCCGGAGCAGAGGCCAGTGCGGGGAAGGGAGATCCCGGAGCAGAGGCCAGTGCTGGGAGGGGAGTTCCCGGAGCAGAGGCCAGTGCTGGGAGGGGAGTTCCCGGAGCAGAGGCCAGTGCGGGGAAGGGAGATCCCGGAGCAGAGGCCAGTGCTGGGAGGGGAGGTCCCGGAGCAGAGGCCAGTGCAGGGAGGGGAGGTCCCGGAGCAGAGGCCAGTGCGGGGAGGGGAGTTCCCGGAGCAGAGGCCAGTGCGGGGAAGGGAGATCCCGGAGCAGAGGCCAGTGCGGGGAGGGGAGTTCCCGGAGCAGAGGCCAGTGCGGGGAAGGGAGATCCCGGAGCAGAGGCCAGTGCGGGCAGGGGTCGTCCTGGAGCAGAGGCCAGTGCGGGCAGGGGTCGTCCAGGAGCAGAGGCCAGCATGGGGAGAGGAGTTCCCGGAACAGAGGCCTGCACAGGGAGGGGAGTTCCTGGGGAAAAAAAACTTACCTTGGAACAGATGAGAGTCAGTATGGAGCGGACTGGAGGTTGTGTGTAGAGAGGATGGTTTTTGGACTGGGGTCTGGTGCAGCCAGTCAGACCACATCTGGAAGCCCCTGCGCTAAACTACTGCAATGTAATGTTTATCTGTAATTTAGTTATCTAACTGTAACATCCATCCTTTTAACTATTTCTTATTTCTAACTTGTTCTGTGAATTACTGTAAAGCGAAACAATCGCTTTTCTTTTTTATTCCTCTTTTTGTAACTAAGGTTTACACGATAAGAAGCGACATTGCAAAACTTTTCACTGTACTTGAGTACACGTGACAATAAAGGATATTCTAATTCAATAATAGTCAGGCTCCTCATAGGACATTCCTTTAAGAATTGTTTGCTGTATAGATGAGAACCAAGTGGGCTATAGTTGAAAATTGCCAGTGTTCTGAATCAGGAAAAGAAATAAATTCACCAACCTAGCTTATTGGGCCAGACTTTCCGAGGAGTGACTATAATAGTAAGATTGAAAAAGTAGGAGCAGAATGGCAATGTTAAGAAACAGCTGTGCGCATTTCTTGCGGGTGATTCCAATTACAAATCCTGCAGAAATGCAGACCTTCAGGTCCTGAGGGAAGAGGTTTTGGGCCCCGGGAGAAAAAGATTGTCGGGTCCTGGGAAGAGAGGTGGCCAATATTGGGACCCAAGCAGGGAGCTGGCTGGGAGTGTTGTCGGATGCCAAGGGAGAGGTGGAGGAGGTGTTGTCAGATTCCGAAGGGAAAGAGGAGAGTGTCAGGTCTTGGTGACAGGAGACAATGTTGTGGGTGGGGTTTGGGTGAGTGTTATCAGGTAAGGGCCCAGAGTTGCAAGAGTTTGGGGGAGGTGCAGTATGATAGAAGGTGGGTTTAGTTATGTGATCAGTTTAATAGTTACCCAAACATCAGACTAGGACTTTAATTGTCTGCTGTTTCCTGGGTAACTATTTATGTAATTGCAGGAGAATTTGCCAAATTCTCATATTTAAATGGACGCTTTCAGAGGGTTCCAGGCAGAGGGGCATGGCCCTGAAGAATCTTCAATTCCTGTGAGTCTGCTTGGTTGTACGCATTCTACAGGGTCCCAATGCACTATTCTCACCTACGCTGCAGAAAGGATAATCTGGTCATCAGGAAATTCAGCCTATTGTTTTGAAACACAAGCCTTAAGTGTAGGAATGTTTAGATTATTCAATGCATACCACTTTTCTGCACGCGGAACATAAGAACAGTCAGAGGAATGTGGCGTAACACTCAATGGTACCTTGATGGATTTCATAACATTCATTAGTTTGTTACACTCTTCAGTTAGGCACAGAAACTTTCAGCAGCAGTGACAGGCATCACTGCATTCTCATCTTGCCTTTCAACATAAAAAGAGAAGGAAATGGTAAGGAACATATAAGTAAGAGAGATTCTCGGACTGGATGTCTGCTACCAAGGCAGGGAGCTCGAGTCGGGTATTTCTCAAGTTGGAAAATCTCCACAGGAGATGTATGTACAGCTTCCTTGGAAGCAACTTCTGATGTATTCTGGAGAACTTACAAAAAATAAATTGTCCACCAGATGGTGTGAATTGCATATCAGCTCTTTGCCCCGAGAATGAGTTTTTGATGCCACACCACGACCAAAATGGCAACAGGCCAAAGCAGGGGACCAGTGCTCCTGCAGTCTGTATTTGACAGAGGCAATGTTAGGACATTGTCATGTCAAGCTGTAAGTACAGAAACAAAGTGTGCTCCTTATGCCCATCTGGGTATAATAAGAGCAGGGAACTGGCTTTTTGGGTGGCACAGTGGCTAACACTGCTGCCTCACAACACCAGGGACCTGAATTCAATTCCACCCTCTGCTGACAGTCTGTGTGAAGTTTGCATGTTTTCTGTGTCAGCCTGGGTTTCCTCCAAGTGCTCCAGTTTCCTCTCTCAGTCCAAACATGTGCAAGTTAGATGGATTGGTCATGTTACATTGCCCATTATGTCCAGGGATATACAGACTAGGTAGATTAGCCATGGGAAATGCAGCATTTCAGGGATAGGGTAGAGAAGATGGGTCTGTGTGGACATGATGGGCCAAATGGCCTGCTTCCACACTGTAGGGATTCTATGGTTCTAGTCTATGACTTGTGAATCATGAAATATAGTTACCTGTATATGGAAAACTGTAATCGGGTAAACAGTACTGAATAAAGCCTCCATCACTAAAATTGAACAGACTAACAGCAATACATCCTGAAAAACAAAGCTATTACTAATTCAACAGGTCATAAATTTTAAATAAGCTCACTTAATGCAAGAGGCAGCTAAGTGGTGCTCAGAAAATCATAGCACTAAAATTTTATAGAGACAGTTTAACTCTTTCTGGATTGATAGTTCATGTACAGGTTTTAAAATTTACAGAAGATGCAAATTCCTTTCAGGATTGAGCATCCAGACCAGCTGAACTTTACCTGTAATCTAGCAACAAAAATATAAACCAAATGCAACCTACAAGTAAATTAGATATGCACACAGATTTATATTAAATAGGCAACCAATCTACTATTCATAATTTGTTGAATTTGTGCAGCAAATGATATGGGTTATTACTCAAGGCATGCTTTGTTTCATTAGCAAACTTGCTGGAGGCCTTCTCAGTAATGATGCTCATGAAAGCTGTAGTTCTGACACAGCTGCTGGCTGTACAGGATTCCCACTCACCACAGTGACAGGGTGATGCAAGAGCAAGATGCAAAAAGCAACACATTAAAGCACAGTCATTGTTTGGGTACAAGTCTTGCGGCAACTCTATCTTGTGAGTCTTTGGTAGAAAGGTTTCAGACATAATAAAGAAACAAAGATAACAAAAATAACATAACTGAACTAAAGAGGAGAGACAAAAACAGAAATTGCTGGAGGAGCTCAGCAGGTCCGGCAGCATCTGTAAAGAGAAAAACAGATAACATTAAAAGTCAGGTGACCCTTCTCCACAGATGCTGCCAGATCTGAGTTCCTCCAGCAATTTATGTTTTTGATTCATATTTCCAGCATCCACAGTTCTTGTATTATTAAAGATGGGAAATATTGGTTTGGATTTTCAATGTGTTTGCTGACGTAGGAGACCTTTAAAATAGTAGGGTGGGAGTCAGTTCTGGAAACCCCGGCCTTATTCATATTTCTAGTGAGTTTAGCCATTGGTTGATTAAGGATATGGGCAGCCCTCCCACATGCAGTTCTGCAATAATGCAAGTTTCGTTAACGCGAATTCGTTGTAATGCGAATGATGAATTGAGGACACTGTTTCTAAAGCGTGTGTTGACTGCAACACAATTACATCGGCAACACTTGAAGTGTGATTTTTCTATAACACAGGGTTGTACACGAATGCAACCATTGCGTTATAGAAGAACCACCTGTATCCCTGTCATTGCTGGTTCCATTGTGGGCTGAGCAGTCCAAAACCGTGCCTGTCTCCACCTTGCAACTACCCATCCCCTCCACCGCCCAACCCCTAACCGCTGTTATTTCTGTACATTTAGGCTTCTTAAAGAATATATGGCTCACAGCCTCTCAAACGAGAGATGAATCATGGGAAAACCATAGTTGCAAGTGTGAAAGAAATTAAATGGTTTTGAAATTTCCTCACTGAAAAGATTTTTTTTAAATACAAAAGAAAACATCCATTCTCTGATTTTCAATTGTTAGAGACACTAGCACCCTAACGTGGATGTGTTTCACTGCAGTGTTTGGCATAGCATGCTGTCTTGCAAAAGTAAATTGACCACTATGTTTAACAGCATGGTATAAGTGGTGACATGCATTAAAGTCCTTTCATTGGGAAAAATTCTAGTGAATACTTAAAACTTAAGGAAACACAGAGAAAGTGAAGATCTAATATGATTTAAATGTCCACAGCTCTTTGAAAGTGAAATAAGCCTTCAGCAGTTGTCAGTTTGAGAAAAGCAACATAAATCTGTCACTTGAATGTTAATGTGTTGAAGCACAATGTTTTAAATATAGGCTAACAGGCAACTGGGTGTCACTGAAAAATAAAGGCATTGTTTTTGCAATATCAACAGATTCTACTGTCTAAGAAATGAAATTGCTTGATTTGACATTTGTAGCCATTATGAATGCTTGGGTGAGATTCAAAAGGTACATAATATTTATCTCAGGAGGCGGCTGCATGGAGATTTGAATTGATAGTTTCAAGATGTGAAAAAGGGATTAGCTGACATTGATGTGGTCAGTGACATAAATGTCTGTTTGCTTAAAAAAAGTGCGATGGGAAGGTGCCTGTGTTTGACTGGCATGGACAAAGTTAAAAATTACGCAACACCAGGTTATAGCCCAACAGGTTTATTTGGAAGTACAAGCTTTCGGAGTGCTGCTCCTTCGTCAGCTACCTGATGGAGGAAGAGCACTCTGAAAGCCAGTACTTCCAAATAAATCTGTTGGACTATAACCTGGTATTGTGTGATTTTTAACTTTAAAGAAAGACTGAGCACTGGTTCACTAACATTCTTTAGGGGAGGAAACTGTCATCCTTAGCTGCTCTGGACTACATGTGACTCCAGACCACAGCAATGTGGTTGACTCTGAACAGTAATGGACTGGTAATAAATGCTGGCCTAGCCAGTGACACCCTCATCCCATGAATGAATTAAAAATAAACTTGAGGGAATTTAACTTTGTTTTGGAATGGCCTTTCTTTGAACCCATTTTTCTCTCAATATGGTGTATTTAATTAGATTGTTACATTTAAAAACAAATCATTTCTTTTTCAAAATGGAGGATAAATAATAAAGCATAGAAACGGCAAAAGAGTTCTGAATGCTACATGTTACAGGAGTTCTGAAGTGGCATGGAAGTGAAACAGGGTGTGAGTTAAGCGTGAAGGTTGAATCTGACTATCATTATGAATATATCCCAGGAAACTGAGGCAGGTTGTCTAGCCTGTTCCTTACTCCATTATATCCCACCTCAATAACGCATGTGGGACTTTCTAAGTTGAGGTAGGTCAGCTGAGGCAGAAAATTTCCTGACTCAACCTGCCCATTTCATCAGCAAAATTTGACCTACATGCTTAACTGAAGTTTATGTTTGGATAACGTCACCTCATACCAATCTAAACAGAACCAATAAGTTCAGTTTCACCGCCAATTATTCATGTTTAAGCACATGACATCAAAAGGTCTGCATTTAATTTTGAATGATTCTCACCATCCTTTCGTGCTGATCACTGACACATAAATCGAAGAACTGGGATTAGAAAAGGCAATTATTGTGCAAGTTAATCTACATTGTGGGATTTTCAGTCAATTTTGCACCATCATAGGGTCTATAATTTTCACAAACACTCACTATTGTGACAATTTGTGATCACTCAGTCAAATTACGCTAGAAGGATCAAAGTCCCAGGCTAATACATTTTTTTGCAGTATTGATACACAGATTAAAATGTTATATCAAGAAATATAATTTCACAGAGAAAAATTTAAGTAGTATAAACTCCAGTGGTGGCTCCTCTTGGAAGGTGGACTGTATTCTAGACTCATACTAGAATGATCATTAAGTGGTTAATGCCAGCAGTGTAAGGTGTGTGTGTGTGTGTGTGTGTGTGTGTGTGGTGGGGGGGGGTGGGGGGGGGGGGAAAGAGAGAGAGAGAGAGAGAGAGAGTCAGAGAGAGAGAGAGAGAAAAAAAGAGTGTGTGTTTTTGTGTGTGTGTGTTTCTGTGTGTGTGTGTGAGAGAGACAGAAAGGTCGAGGTGGTAAGAGATGCAGGTGAAAGAAGTGGCACTAACAACACATTAGTTGGATAAGAAATTTGATGAAGTCTGCAACTGTCCACATTATCAAGGAACGGATGATTTTTAATGATGCCACTTGCGTCCCACTTGCACTTCTGAGCAGACCTGATCCTTGATTCAGCCAGGCATCCATGTATACTCAGACACAGACCGATCTGGACTGAGGAATTTCAATGTTCTTGGGTCAAAATCCTCTGACACTTACGGACATATTTGGGAGCTGTGCCTGCCCCAGGCCACATGTTAATTTGAGTGAGAAAGATTCCAAACAGAGATCTGACATTCCTAAGCCTGAGAAAACCTTGTGCAGTCAGACCTCAGGCAACTGACATCTCAGATGCATCTTGAAGCTTCCACGTATACTGCACAGATGCTAACCAGTAGACAGTTCCCTTTACTCAATGCATACTTTGGACACTTGCAAGTCAATTGCTTCTTCGCGGTGACTGGAATATAATCATTTGAGGCTTTTAAGCTGGTACAAATCAATATGGCAGCTATGCACCGTACTTCCTTTCCAATTTTACCCAACTATCTGATATCCGCATGGGTTTGGCTGTGCAGTTTTGAATAGTTTCACATATGCATTGCTTTTTTTAATTTCATTTCTTTCCATCTTCCGTGGATGCTGGGAGAATTGCCAACATTACAGCCTTGTTCAAAAAGCTTGTAAGCATAACCTCAACAATGACACGTTAGTTAATTTAACTTTTTAATGAGGAAACTTTCAGAAATCATTATTCAGGATATAATTAATAGTCACCGAGGAGAAAGGTGGGTTGATTAGGAACAGTCATCACAGATTTCCAAATAGGAAATTGTGTATAACCAACTTGGAGTTTTCTGAAGAGGTAACAGAAAGGGTAGATGAGGATATTGCTTACAACACAGTATACTCAGGTTTCCAGGAAGCATTTGAGAGAGTCGTTCACAACAGACTTGAAATGAATGATGTCGGTGATGGTATATTAGGGACAGTAGCAATGTGAATACAAAATTGGCTGAATGACAGAAAACAGAAAGAGTTTTGGCCAATGGATTATTTTTGGGCTGGAAGAAGGTTTGTAGTGGAGTTTCTCAGGGAACCTTGCTTTTCCTCATGTACATTAGTAATATGGATCTTGGTATGCTGGGAACAATTTCCAAGACTGCAGACAACATTAAACTTGGAAGATTTGCAAGCTGGGTGGAGGATAGTTTGGAACTCAAAAGAACATGACTTTTGTCAAAACAGAGAGATTTGAGGTGATGCACTTTGGCCAGAAGAACACAAAGAGAATAAAAAATAATAGAATTCTGAAGGGGGTGCAGGAGCACAGAGACCTGACGTATATGTGCACTGATCTGATAAGAATTTATAAAATGAAATTGGATAAATACTTCAAAAGAAACTATAAGTGCAACAAGAAGGAAAGCAAATGAGTAATTGGGCAAAACAAAAACAGAAATTACTGGAAAACTCAGCAACACTGGCAGAGAGAAAGCAGAGATAATGTGACCCTTTTTCAGAACTACCATTGTTTTGTCTCCAAATGCAGTCCTGATTTATCATTGTCTGTTACTTTTAATCTTCACTTCAGTCCCGCTCTGACTTCTCTGTCCTTGGCCTCCTGCCCTATTTTAATAATAATCAACAGAAGCTCAAATAACAATTACTCATCTTTTGATTAGACACTTTACAATTTCCTGTGCTCAACATAGAGGTAAGTAATTTCAATTCATATCCTGTATCTATTTTTGAGACAGCAGCTGTTGACAAGAATACCAACATTTCTCATTTCCGCTTGCTCCAGATTCATCTTTTGTTTCCCTACTTATTCCATTACACACCTTTTTATTTTGCTGTTATACTGTTTGGTAGTTATTCCCTATCACCTTTCACCTTATCTTGGATCTTCCTTTTGTCCTTTCCAGCCACCTCCCTGCCTTCTGTCTCCACCACCCTTTCTCTGTTTTGATACTTGCTTAAAATTCTTTATATCTCTAAAGACTTCTTCACTTTGAATGTGCTTGCACATGGAGGTGTGAATTGGATCATGAACTTGACGCTGGGTTCTTTCAGTTAGCAATGTTAAAAAAAAGTGGACTGAAGCCAGATGCAAGAGTCCTGACCCTATTTCTAACCGATCAAACTTTTGCCAGTAGAGGATCATTAGGGAAACTATAATTTCATGACTGACATATTTTAGCTATAATCACACAATAAAAACATGTATTGTTGAAATCATAACCATACTTTTAATATTTTTCTCATTCCTGATTTAGAACTGAGAGTTGAAGTTGAGAATTTAATTTTGAAAAGTGGCTTTTTTTTAAAAAAACAGAGAAACAAAAGACTAGCTGTTGGAAACTGGCTTGGAAAGACTTTGCAGTTAAATTACTCAAAGAACACTAGATTATTCAGCACCAAGATGTTGTTATGCTCAGGGGACTGGCAGTTGATTGGATGCTGAATTGGCCAATCAAGGAGGGTCAGTGATAGCCAGCCAATTAAAGCAAATGTTGAAAAGGGTAGAGAAAAAAAAAGTGAACTGGCTGTGATTGGGTTTTGGACACAAGGCAATTTGCTTTGGAAGCTATTGGACTGGGCTGGGATTTTGGTTTTGCTCTCTATAGTTTTGGATTTGTATGTATCACAGCGCAGATGCCTAGTATTCTGTTTGATTCAGTGGGGTACTACGAAGATATAGGAGCATTGGAATACAAGCAAGGCTACATAATCCCTCAAACCTGTTTCATCATTCAATGAGGTTAAGGCTGATTTGCAACCTAACTTTAGATACCTGCCTATGTCCCACATCCCTGAATTCTGTCGGTTAACAAAAATCTATCAATTTCAGATTTTATATTATAACTGACTTTGAATCAATTCATGTTCACAGAAGTTTAGTCCAAATGTCCACTATGGTTTGCATCTAACAGTGTTTCCTAATTTTTGAAAGGCATAACTCTTACCCCTTTTATTCTCATCTTCTGCATATAAATACCAGTAGTTAATTTATTGTTTTGATAGTTTCTATAAACCTTGTTGATATTTTCATGATCTATCTTCCTGGATGTCCATTCTGAACCCTATCCTGTTTCTAGTTTTTCATCATTTGGAAAGTAACACTGTTATCTCAAATTTTCCTGTACTAAAATCCATTTGCAACAGTTATGCCCTTCATTTAATCTATTGATATCTCCTCATAATTGTATACTTGCATCTATATTTACCTCCAGTTACAAAGTCACATTATCTTTATATTAGGTCCAGACTTAGATACGTGGATTTCTCTGTCATCATCCAAGTCATTAATAAGTATGTTGAAGTGTTGAGTCTCCAACATGGATCCTTGCAGGAAACCACAAGTTACACTTTGAAAGAGAGAGGATACTTTCATTTTGAGGCAATGTGCTTGACTCTTAACTGCCTTCTAGGCAATTACGGCTGTGCATTAAATGCGGGCCCAGCCTGTGATGTCCTACATTCCATGGATAAATAAAAATCTCTTCACATAGTTTAAAAGTATCAAACTTAAAATATCCTCAATAGCTGACCACCATTGTGAACTATCCTGAACAGGAAGGATTGTTTCCCCCACCACATGATGTAGGGCTTATGCCTGAAATGTCCTGCTCCTCGGATGCTGCATGACCTGCTGTACTTTGAGCAACACACTCTCAACTCTGATCTCCAGCATTTGCAGACCACACTGTCATCCACTGACTAGAGACAAGTGGCCAATTAAGGTAAATAATTGTTCTATTGATAGTGATTTTATGACCGACTAGGATTTTAAGCCTTAGAATAACTACCCTGCCAGATGATGAGTTCACCATCTTCCTCACTCAGAGGCTTCATGTGGAGCTGAACCACAGCTAAGATACTGAAGTGTTCATCCCTGTGTCCTGTGACTGACATGTAACAAAGCATTTTCACTTCTTCCATTTGCAACCTCAACATTGCAACCTCTGATTGGGCAGACAGCTCAGGGAAACAAGCTGCTGTTTTTGCTTGGCTAACCATACCGGTACTGACCTTGTAACTGTTCACTGCTGGTAAAATGGCCTCAGTGGTCATTTTCCCTGTAGGCTCAGGAACTGCTTTATGTCCCAGCTTTAGAACCCATGGTATTCAGCTAAATTCAGGCCAATATCTTTCTGAATATTAGGTTCAAATGAAACATCACATAATAATAAGCTATGCAATTAGACAGTAAAGTGTACAGTGCATATTGTAAATTGACTCTTTGCTTAATCACAATTTAGTTGGACATTCTGCACAAATATTTTTGGAATTTGTTGATATTTCAGGGAATTGCAATCCTTGGAGCCTCATTGTGGGTGTGTTTTTTAAATCATTTGTCCATTTAAATTACAATTTGACAATCTTGCTGTTAAAGTGGCCAACACTTGGGAATTCACTCCTGTAATTATTTGGCCATTAAGAGTCACAAAAGTGTTACTTATTTACAAACTAGAATTTAATTCAATTAAACACTTAGGAGTGTTCTCTCAATAAGGTAGGATTTTGTCATAATTTTGGTGAAAAAAAATTACAAGACTTGCAAAATATTTAAATGAAACATTATAGCTTGGGCAATTACATCACTGGAGTCTTCATGAGAGGTTCATATGGCAATAATTTTCTTTCCCACAAAGAAAAACAGGCTAAGATCATCAACAATGAAGTGTCTCGTTAGTGATATAAAATCTAAGCATTGGTCTACATCTTACTTTTATCTAAAAGTTTCATATCTGCCTCACTATGTTTCATGAAACACTTTAAGCAAGAGAAATTAAGTTCTGAATGTTCAGTAATCTTTTACAGCAGGAAGGCAATTTGACTTGCACAGAAAAATATTGCATAAATGATACTAAAATATTTGGGCTAAGCAAATGATCTCAGGACAAAGGACAAGGCACAGTCAAAGGGAGTTCAAATTGGCAGGTTGGCACAAAGCTGCTGTAACTCTAATGCTGTTCCACACTCTCATCATCATTAATGTGATATCACCAAATTAAATCCATTACGCACCTTTTAATACTTCTACACAACAACCAGTAGAATTCTGAGTGATGAAACAATATTGAATATTCTGGATAAACCTTTAATTTGTCAATTTGTTTTGCCTAACTTTAATGCATTATGAAGTTTTTTAAATTCATTAGAACTTTGACCCAAGATTCAAACTGATCCCAAACATTGGAGTTTCTGACTCAACTTGAAAACAAAAAAGATCTATCAACCAGGTTTATTCAATTAAGTCAAAACCTAAATCAATGATTAGATTAGATTAGATTAGATTACTTACAGTGTGGAAACAGGCCCTTCGGCCCAACAAGTCCACACCGCCCCGCCGAAGCGCAACCCACCCATACCCCTACATCTACTCCTTACCTAACACTACGGGCAATTTAGCATGGCCAATTCACCTGACCTGCACATCTTTGGACTGTGGGAGGAAACCGGAGCACCCGGAGGAAACCCACGCAGACACGGGGAGAACGTGCAAACTCCACACAGTCAGTCGCCTGAGGCGGGAATTGAACCCGGGTCTCTGGCGCTGTGAGGCAGCAGTGCTAACCACTGTGCCACCGTGCAATATGCAATACTGAGCAATGCACTTTATTTGTAATATGATAATACAAACAATTACCCCTTTATATAGCTGGAAATACACACAAAAATGTAAAGAGGAAAAATTGACTTTTCTCAGCAGAGACTCTCTGGGGAAAAGTACTTTTCCCCAAGACTGTGCAAAGTGATATTTCTTTCCCTAACCTTTCCTTTAGTACTATTTGTAAGCATGGTAATTTCATGTCCGCCCATTACATCAAACTGACCCTTGCAAGCAAGCCAGGACTGCTTAGTGTAACCCTTCTTAAGTGTGAAGGGTCTATAAGATCACCTCTTAATGAACTCAGCTTCACTTACTAAACAAAAACTCATCACATCTCTCACCATAAGTTAATCGCTTACCCTAAGGGACAAAGAAGTGAATCTATGCTGCAAATTTCCCATTGCTTTTCTATCCTTTCTGTAATGAGGTGTTCTAAAACAGACACAATTCTACAAATGTAGCCTAAGGTCTTCTACAAATTCAAACTGGCCCTTTAAAGCTACAGTGCTTGTAATGTGATCTTTACTTTTCCTTTCTTTTCAAGATTGAAAACCATTTTTATATCACTATAATAAGTAAAGCTAGAGTATGGTGTATATTTCTGATCACCAAACTGTAAGGAATTTCACTAGGAAGGGCACACAAATGCTGCTGGGTGAATTTTAGCTATGAAAAGCGATTGGATAGATAGTTGTTTTCTTTTGCCTGTTGGGAAAACTAACTGGGATCTGCAAACTTATAAAAGGGCCAAGATACAGTGGTCAGGAATGATGTAAAATTGATGTTGTACAAATGTAAAGAATCAAGCAACTTTGATTGAAAGCAATTGCCGGAATGAACAGAATGATGTTATGGAATCTTTTCACCCAGAGGGTCATGAGGGTCTGAAAAACATTTCGTGATAAAGATGCAGAAACTTTTAATGCATTTAAAATAGATTTGGACATGCACTTAAAGTATAGTTACTTCCAGAGGTATGGACACATAGCAGAAGTATTTGAATAAGCTTGCTAACATTCTTTGATTGACAAGGGCTGAGTGGCTTCATACTGTGTTATAAATATTCCATATTTCCAATTTAAAAGTGCAGCATATTTAATGCTCCAAAGTTCTGTTCTGGCAGAAATTTTAACCCCTGTCATCCTACAGTGTTATCTGGAAGCTTTGATTCTATCTGGGTGACAACTCAACCCAAAGACTAGGAAAAAAATAAATTGAGTACAAAAGGTAAAAAAAAAGGAAACATCTTGAACTGCACAGATACCAATAACTAAAACAGCTTCTTCCTCATCAGAAAGATTTAATATTATTGATAGAGCAGTTTCTGCTTTCAGGAAAGGATGTAATCCTTCAGAAAAAAAAAATAGCCTAATCAAGCAGAGTCAGTATAGCTGAATAATTCATGACAAATTTATTAGAATACTTGGAGTAAATTACAAGTAGGATAAATAAAAGGAAACTATTCATTGTAATATATTTGGCTTTCCAAGACAGTATATGATAAGGTACCGCACATAAGGCTGCTAAATAAAATAACAGATTATGCTGGGCACAAATGGAGGTTTGGCTAACTAATAGAAGACAGAGATTTTGGATAAAAGGAACTACTTCAGGGTGGTAAAGTGTAAATATGGAAGTGCCAGAGGGACCAGTGCAGGGACCATAACTATTTACAATATATACACAAATATTAATAATTTAGATAAGAAAAGTATTGCCATGGTTACACATGACACAAAAATAGGTGAGGCGGCCAGTTGTGGGCATAACATATGAAAAGTCAGCAGAGATATAAAAAGGATAATTGAATGGGGAGAAACTGAGCAGTTAGAATATTGTGTGCAAAACTGGGAGGTTATGCCTTTTGGTAGGAACAAAAGAAGAGGTGAAAATTATTTAAATAGGCAAAGACTGCAGAAGATGATGATTTTGGGGTCCTCATGCATACATCACAAAAAGTTAGCCTACAAGTTCAGCAGTTAATAGGGAAAGCAAATGGAATGTTGGCCTCTCTTCCAAAGGGGATGAAGTAAAAAGAATTAAGAATATCTTGCTAAAACTATACAAGATACTGGTCAGGAATATTTAGATTACTGTGAACACTTTGGAGTACTATTATATAAAGGAGAGATATCCTGGCATTGGAGGCAATGCAAAGAAGATTCACTTGCTGATCCCAGACCTTGAGTGGAAATTCCTGTGAAGAGAGGTTAAGTAAGTTGGACCTGGACTCACTGAAATTAAGAAGTATGGGAGATAACATTATTGAAACATATAAAAGACTATCAAAGAATTTGACAAGGTAGGTGCTGAGAGATTGTTTCCCCTTGTGGAAGAGTCTAGGACCAGAGGCCACAAACTCAGTCAGGGGTGGGTTATTTAAAACAGATAAGCAGAGCAATTTCTTCTCTCAGAAGGTAGTGAATCTGTGCAATACTTTACTGCAGAAAGTTGTAGAGGCTAGGTTTTTAATTAAAGTCAAGACTGAGCTTGTAGGGGAAAGGTAAGCAGGGGCATGGAGGTTTATTAGGTCAGTCATCTCATTGAATGGCCGAGCAGATTCAATGGGACAAATGGCTTCTTGCTGCCCCAACATCTTATGCTTTCATAAGGGTCAACAGAGTAATAATACCTCCATAGGTTTTCAAGATTTATGTCAAGATTTGTAGCTCGAATGCCCGTTGTTGTAGTTGTGAGCATGTTCGCCGAGCTGGCAAGTTGATTTGCAGACATTACATCCCCTGACTCGGTGACTCCAGGAGGCTCCAAAACACTGAAGATGTCACCTAGACAGGAGACGAAACGTCTACAGATCAACTTGCTAGCTCGGCGAACATGCTCACAACTATGACAACCTCAATAGATTTGTCTGTACTTTCATAGAAATTTGACCTTACAACAATCTGACTAAACTTAGGGCTGCAGTCAGCAGCAATATCAACTTCAGACAAATGTAACCAAGATTCTCAATTCATACCTTATTTTACTAAAGGAAGGAATATATGGATATTAAAATAGTAACATGTTCCAAAGGCATCAGGATACTAAGGCTGGTTGTTTTCAAGAGCAGGACACCACTTTGGTAAGGGAGTTGAAACAAACACTAGGAACAGCTTCAAGGAAGAGTAAAATTATTGATTTTCACTTAAAATGCTTTCTCACAAACTTTGCCTTTAAGCTACTGAACAACCCAAAAGCCTTTGTGCAGCCACTATATAAGGTAACCTTTCAGTTTACCATGCTTGGGTGCACAAACAGTTTAAAGAGACTGCACACTAAATAAGACATCTGCACATGACAACAAAAGTTAAATGAAATTTCCCGCTTGTATTAAACTAACACACTTTGTCTAAAGGTGCAGCCCTCTTGTGGCACAGTGCTAGTGTCCCTACCTGGACTGGAAGGTGCTGTGCGACAATCAGAGAATCCACACTTCTGTGGAAGTGAGGGAGCAGAGCTCACTTACACAAAAATCATGTTTAATCGGGCCTTGATTGCAAAATGTCCAGGTTCCTAGTTTAGCACATAGAGGCAGGGTGAAGTTAGGGTTATCAGCAACTTCAATTCTGTTCTAAAAGGTCTTCCCTTTACTCTAAGGCTATGCCCTTGGGTCCTAGTCTCTCCCACCAATGGAAACATCTTCTCAATATCCACTCTGTCCAGGCCATTCAGTATTCTAGGAGAAAGTGAGGACTGCAGATGCTGGAGATCAGAGTCGAGAGTGTGGTGCTGGAAAAGCACAGCAGGTCAGGCAGCATCTGAGGAGCAGGAGAATCAATGCTTCAGGTATAAGCCTTTGATGAGGAATTCCTGGTGTTGGGCTTATGCCCAAAACATCAATGCTCCTGCTCCTCGGGTACATTCAGTATTATATGTGTTTCAATTAGATCTCCTTTCATCCTTCTCAACTCCATAGAGTTTAAACCCAGAGTCCTCAAATGTTCTTTTTTGTTAGCACAGCACCCTTTTAGAGCCTGTTTTCACATGTTTTGGTCAAATAACCCCAAAGTTCTTTCATTTCTTAATGCAGATATAAGTTATAAAAGTTACTAGTATCAAAATCAAGTCAATTAATATCTCCACAGCTTACCTCCCACAGGTACTATATAAACATTTTAGTATTATGAACTTTCCAGAACTTATGAGTCCATGACCGCTCATTTTTCAGTGCTTCATATATGTAAACTCTGTGGTTAATAACAACGGTATCTTGTGGGATACCATCACATCTAAGCCTACACCTTATTTCATCCAATAATTACACAGCGGTAAATTGTACAGAGGAGAAAAGAAGAATATAGATTTAGCCACATTAACAAAGTACTCATCTACTCTCCTTTATTGATCTTGCAGTTATCACCAAATCAAGTGTTTGTTTTACCTTGCTAAAAGTGACCCCAAATTGAATGTGCTTCTTTTAAATAATCCAGTTTTCAACAGGTATCCAGTTATGCTGCTTTAAAATAATTGATGGAAATAAACAACTGTCTTCAATGAGAGTAACTTTAGCAAACTTTCTGATGGAATCTGCTCAAGATGGAAACACTGTGCCGACCATGGCCTAGTTTGACCCACAACAGCTGCAGCAATGCTAATCCGTCAACGAGTCTGCATATGTCGTTGTGGAATTTATGTCAATTTCCTTGTTGTACCGAAACAACCATTAAGGAGCAACAGAACTGCAGGGAAACATCTGAAATAGCGATTTATGCTGTTTTCCTTGAATTCCAATAGTTATCTCCAGCAGACTGGGAGGAACTGCCATCAAGTTGCAGAGCTGTGACTTCATATAATTACCTGAGAGACTCTTAGGTGCTTCTAATGTAACAGTGTCCCAAACAGACTTCACAGAAAAAACTGACACAGAGCCAAGAGGTGTGATAATTTTTGAATTGAAAGCAATAGAGAAAAAAGTTGCAATTATTTTGCTGGACTGCACAAAATTATTAAACAAATACAGATTTCAAAGGATTGTAAGAGTTTTCTATTATTTTTAAAGGGATCCACTGTAATTTTCTTGGATAACATGAAATGTTAAGCCATGTGATCTGGTGACTCTTGACGTGGACGTAGGATCAACATAAAGAAATATGGCCAAACACAAAGGAGAACAACAACAGAGGATACTCCATAGTGATTGATACAACTGAGTGGCTTGCTGGGCCATTTCGAAGGGCAACTGAGAGTCAACCACATTGCCGTGCATCTTGAATTAAATGTAGGCCAGACCACAAGGACAGCAGATTTCCTTTCCTGAAGGACATTAATGAACCAAATGAGAGAAAACTCAAATGCAGACACAAAGAGAAAGCAGACCATATAGAGAAAGGAACAGACACAATTTTTTTGAGAAGCAATGAATAATTCTTAGGAAGATTTTCTTTTTGGCAGGAAAGGAGGTAGAAGCTTTTGAACTAAACCAAAATGATCTAAATCTGGAAAGCTTTGTAAATAGCTCAGGGATACTAATTAGATGAGTATTTCTCAGAAGTGGAAAACAGCGAACTGGGGTGTTTTGGCTGGGCAGATTGAAAGCTACATCATTCAGAATGCTCTGAGGATAGAGGGTTTATATAAGTCTGTCTTGCTAATAATCACACCCACATAACTCAAATGTGAACACCATTGTTAGATAGGAGTCACAACCAATGAATAAAGTATATTATGGAACTGGGGAAGACGGTGATGTTAATGCTTGTGGTTGCATGAGCTATAACACTGCTGTATAGACCATTTAAAGTTAGACTTATTATTTTATATATCATTTGCAATTGTGTGTAATTTGGGTTGGCTCTAACTTGACTTAATAACATCAAAAGCTACAAGTGGAAAATAATTTTATTTTAATTTTGAGAATTGGTTATTTTGGTTTATGGCTTCCCCATGATGATCACAAAACAAGATACTAAGTTGGTCACAGATGTAAATTTAAAGGAGCATTTTAAAAGGTGGAGAATGAATTGGGTGACATGAAGAGCTTTGGGAATGGAATTCCACAACTTAGGACCAAGACTGCTGAAAGCACAGTTGCATGAAATCAGGGAAACACGAGAGACCAGAATTGAAGTAGCATAGTGTCTTAGATAGATTCAGGACTGGAAGAGGTGATAGAAGTAAAGCAGGGTGCAGTGGAAAGATTTGAAAACAAGAACAATAATCTTAAAATCGAGATTTTGCTGGGGTAGAATCCAATCTAGGTCAATAAGCCATGGTTTGATAGTTGAATAGGAGTTTTGGGTGTCAGGACATAAGTTTTGGATGAGTGAAAGATATTGGAGAAGATAACCTAGGAGGCCAACTAGTAAAGATTTGAGTACTTGAATTTGGAACTAAGAATAACTTGGATGAAGGTTTCAACAACACATTGGTTGAGGAAAGATCCAGATAGATGATATTATGGAAATGAAAGTAGGCCTAGTAATGAGAGGATATAGAATCAAATGGCTCAGTTCACAAAGAAATATCACATACAGAACGAAAGTCACCCTGGACTGTACAACACCATAACCATTTGATGCTTTCACTTATGCTATGAGTAATCATTACCAATAGCTATTTATATTTTTAAAACCTATATTGGATCATATAGTGGGCGGCACAGTGGCACCGCTGCCTCACAGCGCCAGAGACCCAGGTTCAATTCCCACCTCAGGCGACTGACTGTGTGGAGTTTGCACACTCTCCCAGTGTCTGCATGGGTTTCCTTCGGGTGCTCCGGTTTCCTCCCATAGTCCAAAAATGTGCAGGTTAGGTGAATTGGCCATGCTAAATTGCCCTTAGTATTAGGTGAAGGGGTAAATGTAGGGGAATGGGTCTGGGTGGGTTGCGCTTCGGCGGGTCGGTGTGGACTTGTTGGGCCAAAGGGTCGGTTTCCACACTGTAAGTAATCTAAATATATGTAAAAGCAAAAAGCTAAGTCCATTGATTTATTTCAATACTGTGGTAAAGACAAGCGTATTAATAAAACACACACTGACCCTCTTTCTGTCTCTCACACACACACACAAACACACACACACACACACACACACACACACACACCCTCTTTCTGTCTCTCTCACACACACACCCTCTTTCTGTCTCTCACACACACACCCCCTCTTTCTGTCTCTCACACACACACATACAAGCATATTAATTAAGACAAGAGCACACGATTTACACCATGAGATATCATGGTACAAATATTAACCATTTCATTTGCTCAGAAAATTTGCTGTAAGTTCATTTAATGAATAGTTAAATAGCTCTGCTAAAGTAGCTCACTGGAAATTTTGAAAAAAACATTCTAATCTGAGCATTTGCATGGAAATTTTACATCGTTTCTAAACTTGAATTTAGTATGATTTTACTTATACTACACAAAATACCAATTCCTTTTTCATATGTCAATTTGTAGAAATTACTGAGTATATAGAAAAACAGCTAACTGCAGACTGGTCACTTGTACATATATACCACTTCTTGCTTTCAGAACTACTAAATAGGTCAGCTTTTCATCAGGTGTCTCTCACTAAAGTGTAGTAAAGGAAATGTAATCATATTTTATGAATCTCTTCAAAATGTAACTTTATATGGCAATATTATATTTGAAAATGTTCACTCAAAATTTGATTGCCACCCTCCTGCATATCTATAGTTGGTCCTACAGAATGTTTGTTTTTGCAAAAGAAATCACAGCTCATTTTAACCCTAATCAATAAGGTATATTTCAATTAATAAGTTTAAACTAAAAACACAATTATCATTGAATCAGAGACGAAACTGAAATCACGAATTACTTCAAGAATCCACATGTACCCTAGCTAGTTAAGTAGTTTTAGCGAGTTTTGAGAAGGTTTGTAGCTCCGGTTGAAGTTCTAGATGTAGGTTTGCTCGCTGAGCTGGAAGGTTCATTTCCAGATGTTTCATCACCATACTACGTAACATCTTCAGTGAGCCTCCAGATGAAGCACTGGTACAGTCTGCTTTCTATTTATGTGTTTGGGTTGCCTTGGATTGGTGATGTCATCAACCCAAGGAAACCCAAACACATAAATAGAAAGTGGGCTATACCACCAGTGCTTCATCCAGAGGCTCACTGAAGATGTGACCTAGAATGGTGATGCAACATCTGAAAATGATACTTTCAGTTCAGTGAGCAAACCTACATCCAGTTAAATGGTTTATTGGACATCATAACCAATTACAATTAACTTGCTATTCACAATAAACATGTGGAGACAGATTAGAGTTGAATAAATAGAATTGTTATTTTAAATACTTAAAAACAATGTGACTAATTTTCACTTTCACATAATTTCCTGAGGATCAGATTGATATTGCTCTGTAATTTACTTGCTTAAGGTTACTCTCAAACAGACTCCCCTCACTCACAATTATGTAACTGGCTCCACAAAAAACAAATTCTAATACTTACATTTAAAACCTCACTGATACCTTCAACTAAAGTATTAGCCCAAGTATGCACAATACATATTGATCCAAACTGAAATGGCCATCATAATTCTGATGTTTTGCATGTCAAAACTGGATTTGGGCTTTCAGTGGCAGAGCTCTTAAAATGGCACTTTCCTGTTCTTTCTAGCTAATGGGGTGATAAGGCTACCAATTCAATTCTGACTCAAGCACCATTTCATTAGCATATGGCATAGAAAGTGAAAAATAGCTCAAGTGCATTTTGACGAGTTTATTAAAGCAATGTTGTTATGGAACAAATGCACTTCCATGGTCCAGGAACTTTGTGAGCATTAATTACAGGTATTCCCCAGTTACCTTTGCATCAGAACCAACCACTATCTGTAGACATCTAGTCCCTATGCTCTGGAATGTGCTCTCTAATCCTCTCTGCCTCTTTTCTCCTCTCTCTTCCATAAATGGATCTTTAAAATCTACTTCTTGAATTCCAGTACTGACACGAATTATAACATGTCCTTACATGGTTTGAGTCAAATTTTACCTAATATCACTCCTAAGAAGCACTTTGGGCTGATTTATGATGTTAAAGATGCTATGTAAATATAAGTTGTCAGATATAATACAGACCAAAGGATAAAAGTCTGCCCCAAAAATGTACCTTAACTTTAAACTCAAAGAATAGTCCTTGCAGCAAATCCATATCCCACTGTATTCCAGGTGACAAAAACTTGCTACATGGTGACAGGCGCTCTAACCAGTTGAATTGGTTCACTACTGGCTGTACAAAGAATCATGATTTTGAAGCTCTTTATTAAACCTTTCATTAATCGTCTCTACACGACAAAGAACATTCCCAGATTCTAGTTTTTCCACATAACTGAATTTCCTTATCTCTGATACAATTCTGATAATTTTTCTTTCTACCTTTTCCAATTCTCCTAAGGTGTGGTCTTTAGAATTGGACACAAAATACTTAACAATTTGCAAACTTGGGAAAGTTTGTGGAGCTATACAAATGGTGAGCTGATGAAACAGAAGACTAACCCAATATCTGACAGATTAAAGTGTTTTGCTCGCAGGGAGATGGGGCAGAGTGTGAATCACACAGGGAAGAAAATCCAAACTCAGCACAACCATTTGAATTAATGTTGAGTTTCAAACAGAACTTCTGCAGCTATTGCAAGGGCATAAATCCACACTGGATTGACAAATTTGTGGAGTAGATAAAAACACTCTTGAAGGGTGAATAATATCCATCATGATATCATTTTAAAATCCCACCACCAACCTGACCACTTTAAACATAAAAAAGTTTAAGTAGTCAGGAGTTAAAAATCTCCTGGATTGCTTTGATTGGCAGGCCACCTGATGTAGGTTAGAAAGGAATAACATCATCTCATCCTGCTGTTTTAATAGAGTTCCAAGTTATGGCATAATATCCCTTGAGGTAATGTGACCAGAATCTCAAAAGCTACAATTGTCTTAGCAGGGTTTTCTGAATTGCCAGTGCGATTGACAGAATGAAGAAGCTATTACAACATTCACCACCTTTGATGTAGGGTTTGAATACAAATGTGTTGATTTTTATTAGAGATTAAACATCTTAAGAGATTTCAAGACTTTGAAAGGATTTCACAAACAGATGGTTATTTTAGTACTGAGTGTGGATGAGTAGGCGTGTATTAGATTGTTATTAGTTTTCTTTTCATTTATACATGGCTCGAGGTCTTTCCAAATTGGGTGAATGACTATAGAAGTGGCATGTGGATTTAAAGAGGCATAGACTTGGCTGGGAGTGGGACATGTGTTGCCATGGAGGATATAAATGCTGTGTAAGCATTGGGGGGGATGGGGCTGTGGGGTTGCGAGTGGTGGGAGCTAGAAAGCCTAACTGCTGCAAACTCAACTGGGATAATATCCTAGAGATCCAAAGCAGGTCTTTTAACCAACCGATCTCAGCCAATTTGGATCTGCTTCTGGAGTCAGTAGTAGGTGGCTTAAAAGGGGTCACTGGAAGCCTTTCAGGAACGGTGAGATTTTACCTCTTTTAAAAAAAAAATTGGAGGCTGAATGGAGTATCAATTTCCCTCCTGAGCTCACAAAACTCTACTAGCTGCTAGTTTCAATCCTCCATTCCATGTAGCTCTATGGAAAAGGCAGCTAATTTGCCACTGCAGCAATCCAACATAGTTTGCTGACAACACTAAATGAGCCCAAGACAAGGTGCAGGTCTCATGACTATGATATTGAGCAGATGCTGTGGTGTCACTACGGGCCATTTCTTGGTTTATAACAATGTGTTGTTCTACGTTACTGTGGAAACAGAATCTGTAAACATTTCCTCAAGTCTATCTTCATCAATTTTATTTGTCCAAATGACGTAAAGGTTCAAGAACCCATTATTATTGTTGGACCTTTCTCATTGGGAAGGAATATAAGGCATGGTCTATCGGGGAGGTGCGGGGTTAATCTCGTACACCAGCTGTCTGCATGGTGGTGAAAGCTAAAATCGACCCTTCAGAATCACATTACACTCTGCATTGCAGCTGCTATTAAGTGCTGAAGAATTATGAAGTGCAAGATAAATTCTGCTAAATTTCTTGAGTAACTAACCATTGCTGATGCTTGAGAAAATTATACAGTTGCATACAATACAATACAATACAATACATATATTTGCATAGCCTGGGGGAGCTGGAATGCAATAAAATTCAACATGTAACAATGAACACTGAAAACACAAAACTTGAAACGGATATAAAATCACATACTATTATTTTGTTTCTTCCCCACAGTTTAAAATGTCCTCTCAAGTGCGCATTAAATGGATAACAGTGTGTGTGACAAGAGCGGCAATTTGTAAATTATAAATCATACTCCAAACTCAGAACCTTTATAAACAATTTGTAAATATGTTGATTAGAAATTTCCCCACCCTGGCGTTGGCAGGAAAGGTGATAAGATCAGAAAGTAATTGTATAGGTTGGTGCTGGAGGGAGATACTTCCTCCTTCTCATCACCTCTCACCAATTAAATGCTGGACTACAGGGACTCACTGGAGATGTTCTTAAATTGCCAGCATTTAAGGCTCTTAAGTATCTCAACTCACCACCAGTCCAATTACCTGCATCTCCAGCAGACAAGAAAAGTGCCTGGTTTCCTGGCTGGAAAATCAGGCCTACTTGTCTGCTTGGTTATCAGGGTTGGGGGCATTTGGGAATCAGTCTTCCACATCCTCAGAGCAAATGGAGGCCTGAATTGGAGGAAAGGCCAAGTCTCTGAAAACCACCCCCCCTGCCATTGCTTCCAACTCCCCTGACCTGTTTTTCCACATGACCTGCTACTGAGAAGCAAAAAAAAAAGTCACTTACCTCCCTCTGCTGAGCTGGCAACTTCTGAAATGAGGAGACTCCATTGTGAAGGCCTGTAATTGGCCAACCAGTTTGCAAGTCAGCTCTTAGAACGCTGATTGGTGGGTTTTCTCAGTGCCGTGGGCAAAGTCAGTCTCCACCAAACTCCCCACTCCCATATCGCCTATGATTTTCCAATTTGCAGGCACAATTATCAAAATGATAGCACAGAAGTACTAAACATTCTCTATGGATATCTGAAAACCATTCTCTTTGAAAATTTTTCAAAGACCTTGAATATTGAAATACTGTTATAATCCCTTTGCTTAATGTTACAAAGATAAGTCAGTCAAAATAGAAGGTTCAAAACAGGTATATATGTTCACATATTGATAAAAGGCAAACAGATACCAGGAGCAGAGCTAATATCAGAAAGGATGACACTGCTTGACAGAAGGCAATTTGTGTGATGCCTATTTTAGATCAAGTGTAGAGTTATGCCGATTCTGACATGACTTTCAGCTACTTGCCTGGGACTGCGAATTGATATTGGCTCCCTGTTTCACTAGAGTTCTCACCACCTCAGTTTGTCCAGCCAGAGATGCGATGTGAAGGGCTGAGTTTCCTTTCTGGAAAGAGAGGCAAAATAATTAGAAAGGATATTAGAAAACCCATGGCAAACCTCCACCTTCAGGAGAGATAGGCAAAGAGAGAAACTCAAGAAAAAGAATGTATCTTCCTCAAAGAATATTTTTTGAGGAAAGGTCTTACTAATATTTAGGTTCAGTAAAATTCATTATTAAAGGATTGTGTTTCTTTGAGTAGAAAACCTTGAGATGGCCAAATCTTGGATACTGGCCCACAGTTGCAAATAATAGCAAGCAGCTGCTCAATATGTTAATATTGTTTATTGCACAACCATAACAAACATGAGCATGACTCAATCATTCCACTCTTTTGAGCATGCTCTGTAATTCAAGAAGATTATGGCTGGTTTATTGCATCAGTGAAATCTTTATTATGATTTCCATATTCCTCAATTCTCTGAAAATACAAAAATCTCTTGATCTCAGTCTTGAATATATTCAAAGATTGAGCATAAGAGGTCCTGAGGTAGAAATTTACAAAACATCTATTACTTTTTTGACGAACAAATGTTTCCTCATCTCAGCTCCCTTTACTCAGAGACTGTGAATCCTGGATCTACACTCCCCCCAGCCAGAAGTAATATTCTTCCACCATCAAATCTGTCAGGCCACTTAAGAATTTCCATCTGAGCAGAGAGAAAGCCAGCACAGATTTGTATAGGGCAAGTCATGTCTGATGAATTTGATTGCACTTTTTGAGGATGTGACTAAAACAGTAGCCAGAGTAAAATAAGAGTATATTAGTTATATGAACTTCCAGACGGACTTTAATAAAATCTACTGTTAGAGACTGTTTTTTGCATGCTAAAGCTGAAATTTAAGGCTAACTATTAACCTGGTTAGGTAATTGGCTGCACGTCAGCAGAGAATGATTAGAGATAATGGCTATGTTCTATAATTAGCAGAATCTGACGTGAAGTTTGCAGCAAGGATCTGTGTTGGTACCTCAACTACCCACTGTCTTTATTGATGACTTAAATGGAGAGGTAGAATGCCAAGAATGTTTAGGTTTAAGCTTGAAGGAAAGATTACATGAACCGTAGTTTTATTCTGCAGGATTCAACAAGCTCACAGAGATTTCATCAAAGTTTTCAAGGTATTAAAGGCGAAGGTATAAGGTATGTCGAATGAAATGATTTTCACACTTGGAGAGCTTAGGACAGGAGGAGGGGCAGAACCTCAAAACTGAGATCAAACTTTTCTGATCTATTCCACTATTTTTAACGAAAACCACAACTTCAAATTTTCCTCAAATGCTTTGGAATTTAGCCATTCCTGAACTATCTCAACGCAATTCCATTCCTCCATCAGTTTCAGGCCCCATTTACCACTGGAGCTGTTTAGTTCACTAGGGCTCTAGTCCCAGCCCTATTTGAATGGAGCCCATCTCAGTGGAACAGCTCACTCTTTCCCAGTACTAGTGCTAGTGCTCCATGAATCTTAGATAACTGCAGATGCTGGAAACCAGATTCTGGATTAATGGTGCTGGAAGAGTACAGCAGTTCAGGCAGTTTCAACTCCCTCTCCCACACTGCTGAGGACATAGGGGCCCTGGGCCTCCTTCACCGCTGCTCCCTTACCATCAGATGCCTGGAGGAAGAACACCTCATCTTCCGCCTCAGAACACTTCAACCCCGGGCATCAATGTGGACTTCACCAGTTTCCTCGTTTCCCCTTCCCCCACCTCACCCCAGTTCCAAATTTCCATCTCAGCACTGTCCCCATGACTTGTCCTACCTGCCTATCTTCTTTTCCACCTATCCATTCCACCCTCCCCCTGGCCTATCACCTTCATCCCCTCCCCCACTCACCTATTGTACTCTATGTTACTTTCTCCCCACCCCTACCCTCCTCTCACTTATCTCTCCACTCTTCAGGGTCTCTGCCTATATTCCTGAAGGGCTTTTGCCCAAAACGTCGATTTTACTACTCCTCGGATGCTGCCTGAACTGCTGTGCTCTTCCAGCACTACTAATCCAACATCTGGACTTAAGTTGACAGATGCATAATAGGACCTTGCAATGTACCTAAAGTACTAAAATTGCTTACGAAGCTTAAGCTTCCAATAAACCCCCCTTGCCTGAAACCCTCAGTGAAACTCTCAGACATTGAGACCAGTGTAGACTCAAGAGACTTACCTGAACACCTATCCTGGAAATATTCCATTGATTAATGCTTGATCTAACTCAGTAATTAAACTGTTTAACTGAACCAACACCACAATAAACTGCACAATCACATCTCTGACCTGTGCCAACTACATCATTGTTCAACCCACCCAACAGAATATCCTTCCACTCATCCGCTCAACCATGACATACCTTGTTACAGTCACTGTTCCTTCAGCTTTGCTGAGCAAAAATCTTGGAATTCAATATTGAAGACTCACATCAGAGCTACTCTGCAAGACTGTCTGAAAGAAGTAACTTCGAATTATAGCCAGGAATTGGAAATAAAATGTGGTTTGTCAGCACAGGTAATTTTTTTTTTCTTTTTTAATAAAGGTATAAACTGTATTCCTTACTACACTGTCATATTAACCCACTGTATTCTTTATTCTTATCTTATACCTTTTAGACCAAAAAGAACCTACCTATCTCAGTCTTAAATATACTCAATGACCAGGCCTCCACAGCCTTCTGTGGCAATGAGTATTTGGAATTGTCTCCAAAGGATTCTTCTGAAAAGGAGGCGAAAGCAGAGTTCTTGATTTTTTTTTAGAAACGAGAAGTAAATAGATCCATATGAAGTAAGGAGTTGAAAGGTTATCAGAAATAGCTAAGTGTGCAGATTTGAGGTTACAGTCAGATTAAGCTAGGAGAGCTGAATGGGCTACTCCCACTCCTGATTCATATATTCTAACAATTTCACCTTCTCACCTTTCAGACCACCCTTACTTTATTGTTCTTCATTCAATATTCTTTCCCAGAGTACTGCCACTCTCCTTTTTATCATTTAATTCTGTACATAACCTAAACCTGACCCAAATTTGAATAGTTCTCCAATATCATGACCAAATTTATCACTGTTCTCTCAAGCTCTTGGAAAGCATACAAGGGAAAACTTCTCACCTTTTAGACAATCCACCTTTCACCACTAACAGTCATATTTTGTTGCCACTATTCTGGTTCGTCAGTGTTCTAAATTATTATCTTGTATTCCCCTAAACTCTAAGTAGCTGTCCCAAATACTTTTTCTCTGAGAAACCCTCTGAGTTGAGATCAAGAATCATTGCATATACTTTTAGCCTTCTCAGGAATGACATCATTTATCCACAATCTTTCCTTTTTTCATCATATCAGGCCAAGCTTATGAACATCTGATAACTAGTTCTTGATTTGTTTTAACCATTCCTTCTGGCTTGTTAAGTTTGCATTACACTTGTTTTTTTCATTTTGGTTTCTCCAACATTTTCAGAGAAAAGGATTTTGATTGATTAACCCTTTCCAATGCTCTGTTTACTTTGATAATTAGCTTCAGCAGAAACTCTGCTTTCGGAAGCTAAGATATTAATGGATTGGTGCACGAAGCCTCAAAAGCAGGAAACACAACTTCACACGATGTAGTCAAAGTGCCATAGAGAACATATGCTATGTCCGACTGGCTGACCTCAGGATCTCCGTTTTATTCTGACTACAGGAGTGTGGAGTTCCTATGCAATAGCAGTCTTTAAAAATAAGGACACTATTTAAAGCAAGTATTTTGTTCAGTGGATTTGAAATCAGATATTACCTTTGTCGATGAATCAACAACTGCACCTCTCTCCAATAATTCCTGCACAAGATCCACATGCCCTTCTTTTGCTGCCAGATGCAATGCATTGAGGCCATTCTGTAACAGTAAAATAGATATACCATTATATAATGTATTTCATTAGAAAAATGTACATTTATACAATTACTTGTATTCAAATGAATTAATATGATGAATGGTATATACACTGAATCCTTCTGTTAAATTTTGCATATTATCATTTATGAAAATATACAACTTTTCTGGTTCATCTGCAACCTAAACAAAAGTAATTGACAAATGCTTTTCATCGACTCCATTCAGACATCCCTTTTGAATTGTATTCTGTTTAACTTGGGTCTTTACTTCAGTATCTCAGCTGTAGAGAAAATTTGAAAGCAGAACTCTCTAAAACACTATGTAAAATATATGTTAATAAATGCAAGGAAACATTAAACTTCAAGTATTTATATCTAGACAGACACATTAAAAGAAAAAATATAGCAGTCAAAATAACTTGACTGGAACTGACTACACTATCACTTGAATCTCTGGACTTCAAAATACAACCTGCATTACCTTTTAGTTTAACTTTTCAAAAATCTTTGTAAAGAGTTTTGAAATGGGAGTTTGTTCATCTTAACGTAGCTTTTTAAAAGAAATGAAATTGGAAGTGGATCTCTTTAATGATTGGATGACAAGCAGTTGATCCATTTAAAATATATTAAAACAGTTAGTAAATAAAATCAGGGCAACTGATACAAAATGTAAATCCCTCATTCTGCATTCAAGAAACTCAAGCCATACATACATTGCCTAATTGCAGCAACAAGGTATAGCCAATTTGAAAACAAAATTGATATTTGGGTATACCAAAAAAGCAAGCATCTATTGTTCGTCCCTAGTTGAGAATGTGGTGGCATTCTCGAGCTGCTGCAGTCTGTTTGACTAAAATATGCCATCATGCTTTTAGGTACAGTAGATATGTTTAAGTCAGGAATCTGAGATCCATAGAATTGGATGCACCTGCTACCGCAGTCATTCTAGAGACAGAGGTCTGGGATTCTTTTGGAGAAACCTTTGCAAAGTGCTACAGGAAAATCCAGTAGATTATACAGACAGCAGCCACAGTATGCCAGTGAGAGTGCAACAAATCCAAAGATGGTGGACATAGACCACTCATATAGTTTATTCTGAATAGTATCAAGCCTCCTAACTAAATGGGTGGGGTTGAAATAATAATCATGTGATGAGCGTTCCTTCAGATTTGTGATATGGATCATGCAGTTGCTGGACAGGACACAAGGTGAGACATTCAAACAGAATACCCAGTCTCTGACCTATTCTTAAAGCATTTATATGGTTGCACAGATCAGTTATTAGCGATTAGTGATCACAACCTGCCCAACCCATGAATCCACTCCCAGGTGGTTGACACTGGGAAACTTGTGGATGTAATATTCGTGAATATCAAAGAGAGGTGATCAATGCCTTCGGCCAAATCTTCCAGACTTTGAAAATTTTCAGGTATGATGACTAGCTCTGGATGCTGAGCCCTTTCACAACAGTGATGGAAGTTCAGCTGCAATCTTGTGTGAGCCGGTCATTGATGCTGCCCCCTGTGGAACTTCCGAACAATTAAAGACTCAAATGGGTTCTAGAAGCATGCAGTGCAAAGAGCGAGGCCCATTACTTGGTGACTGGCAAAACTCAACCATAACTGAGAAGTAGCAGGAGCAGTGGGTACACATTGGAGGTGCCATTATTATCAGGGAAGTTGCTAGCACACAATCAGTCTGAGCACTGAGTGACTACTCTGGACAGGGTCCTTAAATTATGGAAAATATTTATTATGGTAATTCGTCAGCCTTTTTGTTTGGCAGTGACATTAAAAGGCCTTATAATCTGATGCAGTACACTATGCTGCTGTTGCCTGTGCAGTGGGATGGCTGACACAGTCCAGGTCTGTGTAATACTGGAAACACTGCCTTGTGCTGCAGAGATTGCTGAAAATTAATCCCTTAACTACCTTAATTAGGTATATTGTAAGTTTGGGTTTCTGGTTTTTGAGTTAGTGACCTGAGTTTTCTGTATGTCTCAAATTTTAATTAATAACTTCCAAATATTTTTGTAGCCATGGTTATTTCTTTTATAACAGTTTATTTGGGGCCTAGTTTTAGAATAAATCAGTTTGTGTGCACCATTCATGATTTATTTGTTTATCATGCGTTGTTTTTTATTCCAATAAAGTAAATAATGGAGCCTTATGGTTTTGGAGGATTCTGGAACTTTTTAAGAAGTATTAGGGGAACACCCATTGCTTGGAGAGGGATATTTTTGGGTTTATTTTTACATTGAGCTTTCGACAGTCCAGAGAAAATATTGGAATAGGAATGATGTATAGACTATTGCTCCTGAGAAGGTGAGAATATTTGGTAAACTGGGCGAGCTAATAATAGCCCCAGACAAAAATTGTTGAGATAAAACCATAAAGAGATTACTTAAAGTGGAGTACATTGAAGCTCAGGTGAATAATAGTTTCACAAGGAAGCTATTTGCAGCTGCAGCCTAAAAGTTGAAGTCACAAGTAACTCAAACCTACCAAGAGATTCTGATATGAGCATTATGAGTGGTGGTTTGGGTCTTGTACCAGAGGTGTACTTGCCTACTATACAAAAGTGGTTTTATTTCTTTTCAATTTATATAGCAATGTTTTGTGATTATACTTTTGCTTTGTGTTTAAAATTTTTGAATTGGTATTCAAAACTTGGTTGTTTGGTTTATTTTGTTTTATTTTCATTTGTTTTATTACTAAACTTTAGTTTCAATGTTAAAGCAAAATCTGCAGCATTGCACATTTATGTTTCGGGAAGAAATATTTTATTAAGACCTAAACAAATCAAAATGTGATCTATCAAATCTATTACTTGACTTCTCATAATAACATGTGCTGGAATCATTGGCATAACACTACTGATGTGTTGGCTGCTATCACCAGCTTCAGGTTATCTCTGGGAAAAGTGAACAGAGGTTAGAACTCCTCAGTAAATCAACTTTTCCCTAATTTTCTTGAGCCTGACAACCTGTATTCTCATCCTAAGGGACCTGGGAAAATGACATTGTTGGTGAAGCTGTTCAATGCTGGAAGTGCAAATTTTACTTGACATTTATCAGAAAAATCTGAATGCTGCCCATCAAGTCTCCAATGGGGTGTTGTCAATTTGGTGTCTTCACATTTTTGCTGTTCTTAATTATTTCTAGAAGTTAGTTTATACTCTTGGATATGTATCTAAGGAAAACTATGCAAATTCGAATTTTTGAAGTAAGAAATGTTCTTGATAAATCATAACATTTCTTTGCATCCACATGGTAAAATTTAGTAATAGTTAAGTTTGTCAGCTAATATACAGGAGGTTCTCCTGCAACAGAGCATAACATTGCTCTAAAACAGACTGGACATATTAAAGGAAACTGCCTACTATCAGGAGGGTCATATGTATTAACCCTCTGAATTACATTACATTACATTAACCCTCTGAAGATTGAGTCTGCAGCTTACAGCAGAGAATGTGGGAGAGTCCACAAGACAGAAACAAAAGAGGTCAGCACCACATAGAGCTCACAAGACACATGACACTCTCATATAATATTGCAACTACTAAACAACCTGTTCCCACTTCAGCAAACAAGAAAATGTTTGCAAATTGAAATAGATTTGCATTACTAGATTCAGAAGTTGAGATCTGTTTTTACATGTGCCTTGTCCACACTAGTTTACTGACTCACAATCTTTCAACATAAATGTTCTGAACTGATGCACCTGCGTAGTAATTCATTAGTGGCCTAATCTGATGGTGAATACAGTGATTCAAACCTTCTTTATTGTTCCTGAACCTGAAAGTGTATAAAGGTAAAAATCACACACAACATCAGGTTATTGTCCAACAGGTTTATTTAGAAGCACTAACTTTTGGAGCACTACTCCTTCATCAGGTAATTGTGGGACAGACTATAACCTGGATTATAACCTGGTGTTGTATGACTTTTAACTTTGTCCACCCCAGTTCAACACTGGCTCCTCTGCACCATAGCCTCAAAATGCAAGACTTACGATATTAAAATATAAAATATCTAAATCAATATAAACAAGTTGCATACAACAAAATTCATTTATGTTCTATTGTTTCTGCCATGGAAGTGATGCACTATTTCAAATGTAATTTTAATAGCAGTGAAGGTTCACAAGTTATTTAATGATAAGATGAACTACAATGTAACATTCCTAAATGTGACAATACAGTGAGGGCAACCAAAGGTTGCTAATGAACAATTGTGCTAAATTTTGCATTAGGCAGGAGGAGTTGACTGTGAAATGTCAGCATTCGTCCTTACTACTCCTTTGACTGCAACTTCAGGATGCTAGGCACATGCAAATAAGAGTGAAAATGCACAAAATTTAACTTAATTATGGATAAGGAGAAAGTGACGACTGCAGATGCTGGAGATCAGAGTCAAAAAGTGTCGTGCTGGAAAAGCACAGCTGGTCAGGCAGCAGCCAAGGCGCAGGAGAGTCTACATTTTAATCTTGCATTTGTATTGGTACAGACTGTACTGTTCAACCCCACTGCACATCTGCTCCACTTCAGTGAGAATTTTAATTCTACTGCTCCTACCTCTTCACTGGAAACCCCTTAAAAAAGTCACACTTTGTTCATCAGGCATAACTGGGTTTTTAGTGGTAGTGTAATTAATCAACTTTGATAAGCAGAAGTTTTACTGCGAAAAATTTTTAGAATCTCACAATTCTGTTAAATGATCACTGGATAATTTACTGCAAGGTTATTCTAAATTAAAAATTAAATAAAAATCTTTTCGACAATTATTTGGTTTCTACTTTTTGCCCATTATGTGCATTTGTGTGTGCGCGCGTGCACGTGGAGGGGGTGCACTTGTCTGCTTTGACATAACTCCAGTTACACACTGGGAACAGAGCCCTGTAATCAGTTGCAGCACCATTATATAGTGACAGAGTGGAAGTTCTCAAAATAAAGATCCCAGAAATACTTCACAAAACTTATTTACTTCATGGCAAATGGTAAGCACCCTTACTTCAACACAGACTACAAAATCCTACCCAATAAAACATGGACGGGGATGGGAGTGGTAGGAGAGTGGATGGTGAAATATAAAGAGATTAATGTTTGTAAATTTCCTCAGAACTTTAGAAACAGTAGAAACACACTTTTATGCAGATATAAAAATTGTATTTCCATGACAGACCAGCAAAATTCTGATTTTCCTAAGATGTTTTTACTCAAGTCATAGGAATTTTCAATAAAGAATCACAGTTTTCAAAAATGCTAATAACTATACATACCTGATTGGATGTGTTGATATCTATCCCTCCTTTGAGGTATTCAAGCACTTTGTCCAGATTCCCTGCTCTGGCAGCACGGAGGAAGCTTGCATTGCTGTCAGACTGTAAAAGAGAAATACTATCAATTTGCATACATTTTAATCCACTAATGGAATAAAAATTGTAAACAGGAATTCCAAACAGTCAGCAGTAAGTATTAATTTCCATAAAACCAAAGCAGTACGTAACTTTCACTGAAAACCAAGGTAAGTCCATTACACTGCTGGCCTAAAGCTGGTTATATTAAACTTTTTTAAAAAATAATTAATTCCTTAATGTTTTAAAACCAATAATCATTTTTGAAATAGATCAATGGAATTCTCCGTTTATGGGATAGGCACTTAACTATTCCATACAGCAGAACGTGAGGACTGCAGATGCTGGAGATCAGAGCTGAAAAATGTGTTGCTGGAAAAGCGCAGCAGGTCAGGCAGCATCCAAGGAACAGGAGAATCGACCTGAAGAAGGTCTTATGCCCGAAACGTTGATTCTCCTGCTCCTTGGATGCTGCCTGACCTGCTGCGCTTTTCCAGCAACACATTTTTCAACCATTCTATACAGCCCACTTTGGACTGGAAGAAATGTTTCTGTATTAAAAAGAAGTCACGTCAGTCTGACTATAATGAAGCCTCTCCAAATTATGTGTCCTTCAAACAGTACTATTGAAATTATCCAAAATCATAATACTGCAATGGGAGAATGAGTAAGAAACGTAAAACTAATGGCCTGATTGAATAGCTTGTTGGCAACCCAGAATAATCAAATACTTACAGCATTAACTATTTTAAAAATTTAGTTATTTTCCCTCAAGTCACTTTAAACCTGAAAAGGAAAACATTAGGGGTTGCTGGGTTTCATGAACCCAACTGTGATTCTCTGTGAGACAGTAAACACAAGAAAAATGTTGCACAGAGACTTCATGATAACCCATCCATTTTTTTCTTTATACGCTGATATGTTTCCTGCAAGTATCCAAAAATACATGGTTTAATTACATATCTCTAAAATGTTTAACATATATTTTCATGTAATCATAGGTCTAATTCTGTGCTCAGGGCTAAATTGGATACTGCCCAAAATGTGAGCTTAGGCTTCATGATGTGCAATTATCCCACGGTAGTGCAATGTGATACCAGTAAAATATCGATTTTGTGACTTCTCAAGTATTGTAATGAACAGTCACCATTAAATGCATTGTTCTGCAGCTACAGGCATCAGCAGGTAGCCTAAATCATGAGGGGGAAGTACAACTTAATCACTAGTTAGCATTACTTAAAGCCAGCCTGCATCTCCTAAGTAGAGGAACATAGTGACTAGAAAAGGTGGTAGATGTTCTTGTATTGGTCACTCTGAAGTGGAAAAATGTTTAAGAACATCATGATCTGGAAGCCGTCGTGCTTAAAGTAGGTCAGGCAAAACACTGAATGCCTTGGTGAAGGAGGTGGAAAGAGTAGGGCTACACTGCAGCAGGCTAGGAGGCCCTGAGAAAACATTAAAGGAGAAAGTGAGACAAGATGGTCATCATAGTGTCAATGCCAAAGTGAAATGCTGAGGACTCAGACGCAGTCCTGCAAAAAGCTAAATATATCAAGTAGTGATCATAATTTTGTAAGATTTAAAGTAATTATGAAGGTCAAAGATGAATCATAAAGATCCTGAATTGAAGGAAGACAATTTCAATAAGACAAGACAAGATCTGGCCAAAGTAGACTGGGAGCAAATACTTGCTGTAAAATCCAGGTAGTGCAATGGGAGACATTTAAAGGGATAAAAGTAAGCGTTAAGGGCTAACATGTTCTTGTAAAAGTGGAGGGTGGGACCAACAAGTCCAGATAATCCTGGGTGTCAAGGAATGTACTGGATAAGGAAAAAAATAAGTTATGGTATATACAAAAGGCACATTCTCCCTGTGTCTGCTTGGGTTTCCTCTGGGTGCTCCAGTTTCCTCCCACAGTGCAAAGGTGTGCAGGTCAGGTGAATTGGCCATGCTAAATTGTCTGTAGTGTTAGCTGCATTAGTCAGAGGGAAATGGGTCTGGGGGGGTTACTCTTCAGAGGGTTGGTGTGGACTGGTTGGGCCAAAAGGCCTGTTTCCATACTGTAGGGAATCTAATCTAATTCCTTCTATAGCCTCTGATTTTAACGGGTATTGTGTTCTGCAAGGACAATTCTCAGAAGTATATACAAAAGGCTTAAAACAGCAGATGCCCTACAGTATAGAAAGCACATGGGTTGATTGAAAGAGAAATTATGAGAGAAATGGGGACATGAGAATGCACTGGCAGGTAAAACACTTTCAAAAGACATTCTGAGAGTATATTAGGGGCAAGAGAATAATCAGGGAAAGATTAGGGCTTGTTGGGGACCAACATGGTCAATCCACGTGTGGGGCAGGAAGACATAGCTGAGGTTTTAAGTGAGATACTCTGCATCGGAGTTCACTGTCACAAAGGATGACACAGGTGTAAAAATCAGGAAGGGGGACTATGATATTCTTGAATGAGTTTTATCAGGCTTGAAAGCACAAACCCAGAGGAGATATAGCCCAGGTTGCTGTAGGGAGTTATGGAAGGAGATTGCAGGGGCTCTGACAGTATTTTTCACATTACCTGTGGCCACAGGAGAGGTGCCAGCTGACTAGAGGTTCTAGTATCCAATAAGGGTCGTAGGGATAAACTAGGGAACAACAGGCCATTTAGTGTAGGATCTATGATAGGGAAACTATTAGAAAAATTTCTGGAGGGTCAGAATTATTTCCACTTGGAGAAGGAAGGATTAATCAGGATAGCCAACATCACTTTGTAAGGGAGAGATCATGCTGAATAAATTTGATCGACTTTTTCAAAGAAGTGACTGGGTGTGTAGATGAGCATAAATGCAATTGAAGCAGTTTTCATGGATTTCAGTAAGCCTTTTGACAGGATCTTGAATGGCAGATTAGTTAAGAAGCAAAGAGTCCATGGGATCCAGGGCAATGTGGCAAATTGCTTCCAAAATTAGTTCAGTGGCAAAAGCAGACAGTGATGTTTGAAGTTTGTGTGACTGGAACCTGTGACTTTTAGAATAGCACAGGCTTTAGCTCTAGGTCCCTTGCTGCTTGTGTCGAATGTCAGTGGGTTGTCAGACAGGTTGGGAGAGTGGTCCAGGAAATGGCTGATGGAATTTAACGTGAGCAAGTGCGAGGTCTTGCACTTTGGCAAAAAGAATATAGGAATGGACTACTTTCTAAATGGTGAGAAACTTAATAAAGCCAAAGCACAAAGGGATCTGGGAGTGCTAGTCGAGGATTCTCTAAAGGTAAACATGCAGGTTGAGTCTGTGATTAAGAAAGCGAATGCAATGTTGTCTCTTATCTCAAGAGGGTTGGAATATAAAAGCAGAGATGTACTACTAAGACTTTATAAAGCTCTGGTTAGGCCCCATTTGGAGTACTGTGTCCAGTTTTGGTCCCCACACCTCAGGAAGGACATACTGGCACTGGAACGTGTCCAGCGGAGATTCACACGGATGATCCCTGGAATGACAGGTCTAGCATATGAGGAACGGCTGAGGATACTGGGATTGTATTCGTTGGAGTTTAGAAGATTAAGGGGAGATCTAATAGAGACGTACAAAATAATACATGGCTTTGAAAAGGTGGATGCTAGAAAATTGTTTCTGTTAGGCGAGGAGACTAGGACCCATGGACACAGCCTTAGAATTAGAGGGGGTCATTTCAGAACGGAAATGCGGAGACATTTCTTCAGCCAGAGAGTGGTGGGCCTGTGGAATTCATTGCCACGGAGTGCAGTGGAAGCCGGGACACTAAATGTCTTCAAGGCCGAGATTGATAGGTTCTTGTTGTCTAGAGGAATTAAGGGCTACGGGAGAACGCTGGCAAGTGGAGCTGAAATGCGCATCAGCCATGATTGAATGGCGGAGTGGACTCGATGGGCCGAATGGCCTTACTTCCACTCCTATGTCTTATGGTCTTATGGTCTTATGGTATGATGAGTAAGCTTGCAGATGATATGAAAATTGGTTAACTAAGTGGCATCAGACTACAAGACAATATAGACTAGCTGGTCAGATGGATTAAACGGTGACAAATGGAACTTAATCTTGAAAAGGTGAAAGGTTGATAGTGCTGTGAAGGCAGCATACGGTGTGTTAGGTTTCATTGGTAGAGGGATTGAGTTCCGGAACCGCAGTATCATGCTGCACCTATACAAAACGCTGGTGCGGCCACACTTGGAATATTGTACACAGTTCTGGTCACCCCATTACAAGAAGGATGTGGAAGCATTGGAAAAGGTGCAGAGGAGATTTACCAGGATGTTGCCTGGTCTGGAGGGAAGGTCTTATGAGGAAAGGCTGAGAGACTTGGGTCTGTTCTTATTGGAAAGGTGGCATCTAAGGGGGGGATTTGATAGAGACATACAAGATGATCAGAGGATTAGATAGGGTAGACAGTGAAATATCTTTTCCTAGGATGATGACATCAGCTTGTACGAGAGGGCATAACTACAAATTGAGGGGTGATAGATTTAAGACAGATGTCAGAGGCAGGTTCTTTACGCAGAGAGTGGTAAGGGCGTGGAATGCCCTATCTGCTAATGTAGTCAACTCAGCCACATTAGGGAGATTTAAACAATCCTTAGACAAGCACATGGATGATTTAGGGATAGTGTAGGAGGACGAACTGAGAATAGTTCACAGGTCGGCGCAACATCGAGGGCCGAAGGGCCTGTTCTGCGCTATATTGTTCGATGTTCTATGTAATATACATTTGGGAGGACTAACAAGGGAGTACACATCAAATGTTGGGACCTGAGGAAGTACAGAGGATCAGAGGGACGGTTTAGTGCATGCCAATAAACCCTTGAAGGCAGCAGAACAGGTAGATATGGTGGTATAAAGGATAGTGGTCTTTGTTAGGTCATAGCATTACATACAACAAAGAGGCTATGATGGAGCTGTATATGGTAATATTATTTAGACCACAGCCAGAGTACTGTGTGCTGTTCTGGCTGTCATGCTACAAGAATGATGTGATTGCACTATACAGGGTGCAGAGAGATTACCCAAGATGTTGCCTGGGCTAGAGAGACTCAGCTATGAAGAAAGACAAGACAAATGTTTCCCTTACAGCAGCAAACGAGGGATCTGATTGAGGTGTACAAAGTTCTGTGAAGCATAAACAGGGAGAAATATTCCCCTCAGTAGAGGGGTCAATACCAAGGGGCATAGTTTTAGACGTAAGGAGGACATCTAGAGGGGATTTGCAGAAAAGTCATCACCTCAATCTTTTCAACCAGGGCTGAGCATATTTGGAACTCACTGCCTGAAAAGGATATTTAAGAATGATATAGGTGAACATTTCAAACACCATAGCTTACAAGGGTACGTGCCAAGTGCTGGAAAATTGAATTAGAATCGATTGATGCTTGATGACCAATGCACACATGATGGACCAAATATCTTCTTTCTGCGCTATTAAAAACTGACTCAATGATCAAGGTCAGTTAATATATCTTGATTATACTCTCATACCAAAGCACAGAGTGGAATACCTTCCACTTTTGATATAAGGCAAAGTTTGCATGGAACACATGCAAAGTGAAGTGCGTGCTATCAATAACACTCTAAGTTGGAATTCCTACAAACCTACAGAATGAGTTTGCTCATTCCATCACCTCGATCTGGTAATGGTATTACATAAATTCAGAGCTGAAAATCTGTTGCTGGAAAAGCGCAGCAGGTCAGGCAGCATCCAAGGAACAGGAGAATCGACGTTTCGGGCATCAGCCCTTCTCAGCTCCTTTTAAGTAAAGCTGAGTAACCTTCCTAAACAACGGTGAAAAGATGCAAGATGTGGCAAATATACTAAGCTGCTGGCTAGAAAGGGCTTGTTTCTTCAACTTTCATGGCCACAATTAACTTTCTCTGCTCTTTAATTGCAGCTATTGCTTCAGTAGACCTCAGTGACAACTGTTCTTACTGAAGTCCTGCCTTATCCCACACAGTCCTCGCGGAGGCACTCCTGTTCTATGCCCTTCTCCCCCTCTTTCAGTCCTTTCCCTCTTTCAGTAGTGGGTCCTGTTCTGTGTCCTCTAATCAACCTCCAAGTCACACTGCAGCTTAAAAAACATGCCTTTTTACACACAAGACTAGCAGCAACTCAACAAAGGACAGGACAGCCCAGGAACAGGCTCCTAGGTGCATCAAGCCTGACATGACATTTTTCTAAACCTAAAATCTCTGGATTGCAACTTTAGCCATGAACTAATTGGCACAGGGTCAATAAGATTAAGCAGGTAAATGTGTTGCTCAAAGGTTGGTGTGGGAGAAACGGGTTTGAATTCATGGGATATTGGCACCAGTACTGGGGAAGAAGGGATCTATTCCAATGGGAAAGTCTTCATCTGAACCATGCTGGGACCAGAGTCCTAGTAAATCGCATAACTAGGGCTGTAGACAGGGCTTTAAACTAAATGGGGGAAAAAGGTGGGGGGGGGGGCTGCATTCAGTTATGGGGGAAATTAGAACACCTGATTTAAAAGGATGAGGTAAGAGTGCAGAACTCAGGAGATGTTATTAAAATGTCTAGCACAGACACAAATAGGACAGAATGTATGGAAAGGGTTAGCTATGAAACTTCAAGCACACTGCACAAACTAATAACAATGAGAAGAGGGATGGCTAATACAGGACTGAAGGTATTATATCTGAATGCAATATAAAGTATCAGGTAAATGAGCTTGTGGTGCAAATCGAAATTGGCAAATAAAAGATTGGTGGGCATCATAGATATGTGGCTGCAAGGGGATCAGGATTGGGAGCTGAATATTCAAGGATACACATCGTATTGAAAAGATAGGCAGGTGGGCAGAGTGGGTGGGGTTGCCTTATTAGTAAGAAATTAAATTTTAAAGAGTAGGGTTAGATGGTGTAGAATCTGTGTGGGTAGAATTGAGGAACTGTAAAAGTAAAAGTTGGAGCTATGTTCAGGCCTCCAAACAGTAATCAGGAGCTGGTGTGCAAGATACACCAGGAGACAAAAAAAATGTAGGAAAGGCAAGGTTACAATGGTCATGGGGGATTTTAATATGCAGGGTGGACTGGGAAAATCAGGTTGGTAGTGGATTGCAAAAGAATGGAATTTGTGGAATGTCTATAAGATGGTTTTTTGGAGCAACCTGTGGAGGACTCCACTAGGGAACAGGTAATACTGGATTTAGTGCTGCACAATGAGGCAGACTTGATGAGGGAGCTTAATGTGAAGGAGCCCTTAGGAGCCAGTGAGCATAATATGATTAAATTTACTCTGCAATTTGCGAAGGAGAAGATAAAATCAGAGGTAACATAATTACAGCTGAATAAAGGCAACTACAGAGCCATAAGAGAGGAGTTGGATAGAATTCACTGGGAGAGGAGCTTAGCAGGAAAGCCAGTGGGACAGCAATGGCAGGAGTTTCTGGAAGTAATTCAGGAGACACAGCAGAGATTCATCCTGAGGAAAAAGAAGCATGATACAGGGAGGATGAGGCAACCATGGCAGACTAAGGAAGGCAGGGATAGCACAAAACAAAAGGGAAAGCATAAAAAGTGAAGGGCAGTGGGAAACCAGAGGATTGGGAAGCTTACAAAGACCAAAAGAAGCAACAAAATAAAAGGGGAGAGAGAAGATTAATTATGAGGGTAAGCTAGCCAGTAATATAATGGAAGATTGTAAAAGTTTCTTTCAATATGTAAAAGAAAAAGAGAGGCAAAGGTAAACACTGGGCCGCTGGTCAATGACGCTGGAGAGATAATAGTCGGGAACAAAGAAATGGCTGAGTAATGAAATAATTACTTCATGTCGGTCTTCATGGTGAAAGACATGAGTAATATCCCAAAATTTCACCAAGGAGAAAATGCTAGAAAAACTGAATGGCCTGAAAGCAGATAAATGACTTGGACAGATGGACTACACCCCAGAGTTCTCAGGAAGATAGCTGAAGAGATAGTGGAGCTGTTAGTGATGATCTTTCAGGAATCACTAGAGTCAGGGAGGTCCCAGAGGATTGGACAATCACTAATGTGACATCCCTATTTAAAAAGGGAGTAAGGCAAAAGACAAAAATTTACATACCGATTAGCCTAACTTCTGTCATGGAGAAGATCCTGGAGTGATGGTTGAGATTTCTGAATACTTGGAAAAATAGGGCAAAGTCAGCATGGTTTCATCACTTTTTATGCTTTCCCTTTTGTTTTGTGCTATCCCTGACTTCCTTAGTCTGCCACGGTTGCCTCATCCTCCCTGTACCAGGCTTCTTTTTCCTCAGGATGAATCTCTGCTGTGTCTCCTGAATTACTTCCAGAAACTCCTGCCATTGCTGTCCCACTGGCTTTCCTGCTAAGCTCCTCTCCCGGTGAATTCTATCCAACTACTCTCTCATGGCTCTGTAGTTGCCTTTATTCAGCTGTAATTATGTTACCTCTGATTTTATCTTCTCCTTCGCAAATTGCAGAGTAAATTTAATGGCTAACAAATCTGCTAGAATTCTTTGAGAAAGTAACCAGCAGGTTAGACCAAAGAGAGCCAACAATGTTAACACCTAGACTTCAAGAAGGCCTTTGACAAAGTGCCACACACAAGGCAACTGAGTAAGATAAGGACCTATGATGTTAGAGGCAAGGTGCTAGCATGGATAGAAGCCTGGGTGCCTGGCAGAAAGCAGAGTGGGGATAAAAGGGTCTTTCTCACCATGGCAGCACAAGTGGAGTTCCGCAAGGCTCAGCGTTGGGACAACTTTTCACTTTATACATTAACGATCTAGATAAAGGAGCTGAGGGCATTCTGGCTAAGTTTGCAGACAATACGAAGATAGATAGAGGGACAGATAGCATTGAGGAGGTGGGGAGACTGCACAAGGATTTCGACAGGTTAGGAGAGTGGGCAAAGTAGTGGCAGATGGAGCTCAACATGAGAAAAAGTGTGAGGTCATGCATTTTGGTAGGAAGAATGGAGGCATGGACTATTTTCTAAATGGGGAGAAAATTCAAAAGTCTGAAGTGCCAAGGGACTTGGGAGTTCTAGGATTCTCTCAAGGTAAAGTTGCAGGTTGAGTCAGTAGATAGGAAGGAAAACACAATAATAGTGTTTACTTTGAGAGGACTTGAATATTAATGCAGGGTGTACTTCTGAGGTTCTATAAGGCCTTTGTCAGACCACATTTGGTGTATTGTGCACAGTTTTGGGCCCCATATCTCAGGAAGGGCGTACTGGCCCTGGAGCATGTTCAAAAGGAGGTTCACAAGAATGGTTCCAGGAATGAAAAGTTTAATATATAAGGAACATTTGAGGATTCTGGGTCTATACTCGAAGGAGTTTAGAAGGATGAGTGGGGGATCTAGTTGAAACTTTACAGAATACTGAATGGCCTGAACAAAGTGGATGTGGGAAGATGTTTACATTGCCAGGAGGAGACGAGGACCTGAGGGCACAGCCTTAGAATAAAGGGAAGTCCTTTTAAAACAAAGATAAGGAGAAACCTCTTCAGCCAGACAGTGGTGAATCTATGGAATTCATGGCCACAGAAGGCTGTGAAGGCCAGGCCACTGAGTATATTTAAGACTGAGATCAACAGGTTCTTGATTGCCAAGGGGATGAAGGATTAGCGGGAGCAAGCGGGAGAATGGGCTTGAGAAACTTATCAGCCATGATTGAATGGTGGAGCAGACTCGATGGGCTGAATGGCCTAATTTCTGCTCCTATGTCTTATGCCTCTACATGGTCCATAATAATTCTATTTTCTGCCTCTTCATGTATCTGTAAAGATGCCTCTTCAAACATTGCTTCTGTATTTGCATCACCATCTCTACTGGCAGCACAATCCAGGCACTTACCAGCCTCTGTGTAAAAACCTTCCTCTCACACCTCCTTTAAAACCTTCCCCCTTTTACCTTAAGCCCATTTGCTCTACTAATTGATATTTCAAACCTGGGGAAAAAAAATAACTTCAACTATCCATTCTATCTATGCATCTCATAATTCTACCAGGTGGCCCCTCAGCCTCTCTCATTCAAGCAGAAACAAACCAAATTTGTCCCCATCTCTCCTCATAACGAATACCCTCCAAATCAGGCAATATTCAGGTAAACCTTTTCTGTACCCTCTCCAAAATCCCCACATCCTCTGGTAGTGTGATGACCAGAACAGTACGCAATATTCCAAATGCGGCCTCACTAAAGTTCTATGCAGCTACAATGTGACTTGCCAAGTTTTATACTCTATGCCCCAAATGATGAAGGCAAGCATACCATATGCCTTCAACCCCCTCAGCAGCTGCTTCACAACTGTCAGACTTTAGCAAAGTAAAGGATCCCAGAAGGCACTGACTTGTACTTACAATCAGCCAACTAATCTATGTTATAGTCTGACCAGAATATTATAGAATTCTTATAAAATTAGTAGGCATAGTCTGAGGCTATTTAGTTGAAGCCTGTTTCTCTTCTCACTGGAAAGCAAACAATCCCTAATGTCAAGGTCACCTGTTTCAGGAATGCTGACATTCCTCAGTCAGTAGGGTTGCATCTTGTAATCTCTTATCCATACAAATGCCTAGTAAAAATTAACAAATGGATCCCAGCATGAAGTGAAGTAAAATGCTTGAGTTAAAATAATGGAAATTTGATCCCTGAATGTCTGCATTCATTGGTTAGAAAGATCAAAACAAGTAATTGACGTAAGGTAGACAAGTGGATCCTACAGAGAAAGTTTAGCAATGAGCGCTCAGAAGTAGGGGCAGTCCTGTTAGGCAGCTGCCTTTTATGAAGGAGCACCAGGGAAGGTCAGGATGGAGGATGACTGCAAGAAGAGCTTCCTAACAATGACAACTGAGCAGAAGGCTGCTGTAGCAAGCTGCAGAGACCCACACTTGCAAGGTGCCATCTCTACGTTTGCCCTCTGGGATCAATAAGTTGCTATCAGCTGTCATGGGTTTAATGCACTTCCTACCTATTTAACCATCATATCTAAAATGTTGATTTTTAATAAAACACATTAAAACAAACCAAGTTCTCAACCAGCTATTTTGGGTAATCTGTGACCCCCAACCCAAAACCTTACAGCTGTAAGTAGTTTCTGATCCCTTTACGAGTGATGATAGGAAGTTTCCCTCCTGCCACTGAACACTTCCCTGACATAGCTGGAGTGTGGAGTTCCAAATGGTAATACTGGTGTCAAACCAATGTTACACACTAATTGTTATCACTATTTGCCTACTGTGCATACTTCCATAGTGGGTGTCCATGACACGTGAGCTAATGCCTTTGCGTATATGGTGTGTATTGTGATTCACACTAGATGCCATAAGTACCATTTATACTTTCCAAGGACACTTATAATGTCCAAAGAATGTGATGGCTCTGAATTTTGAAAACAAATTGTAATATATCGATGCATCTTAATTTTTAATTGCTTCTAAATTTTTATTGACCATAATCATTATACTCAGATAAACATTTCCTTGTCCCACAATTCAATGAATTTTTAAAAAATGGTTAGTGGAATTTCTAAAAATGAGAAGTAGGAACTTGTTTCCATTCTGTCTAGCTACATGGCTTCTTGCCTTAAGTAAAATTGCCACCACCATTTTTTGAAATTATTATGAGACATCAGTGAAACTCTCATTATCACAGATATTTGGGCCAAACTTTACTTTTCCTGACCACTAATTATTTGATTGGCAAGGTGACTGATTGGAATTTTAACTTGCTCCCAATACCTTCCCCAAAGTTCCCTTTTCCATTGCCACTTCCAAGTTCTCTCGAACAATTAGAGTCACGGAGTCATACAGATGTACAGCACAGAAACAGACCCTTCAGTCCAACACATCCATGCCGACCAGATATTCCAACCCAATCAAGCCACACTTGCCAGCACTCAGACATATCCCTCTAAACCTTTCCTATTCATAAACCCATCCAGATGCCTTTTAAAATGTTGCAATCATACTAGCCTCCACCACTTCCTCTGGCAGCTAATTCCATACACACACCACCCTCTGCATGAAAAAGTTGTCCCTTAGGTCTCTTTTGTGTCTTTCCCCTCTCACCCTAAACCTATGCCCTCTAGTACTGGACTACCCCACCCCAGGAAAAGACTTTGTCTATTTACCCTATCCATGCCCCTCATGATTTTACAAACCTCTACAAGGTCACCCCTCAGCCTCCGACGCTCCAGGCAAAACAGCCTTAGTCTATTCAACCTCTCCTGTAGCTTAAATCCTTCAACCCTGCCAACATCCTTGTAAATCTTTTCTCAACCCTTTGAAGTTTCACAACATCTTTCCGATAGGAAAGAGACCAGAACTGCACGCAATATTCCAAAACTACAGGCCTAACCAATGTCCTGTACAGTCGCAACATGACCTACCAACTCCTGTACTCAATACTCTGACCAATAAAGGAAAGCATACCAAACACCTTCTTCACTATCCTATCTACCTGCGACTCCACTTTCAAGGAGCTATGAACTTGCACTCCAAGGTCTCTTTTTTCAGCAACACTCCCGAAAACCTCACCATTAAGTGTATAAGTCCTGCTAAAATTCGCTTTCCCAAAATGCAGCACCTCGCATTTATCTAAATTAAACGCCACTTCTCAGCCCATTAGCCCATTAGCCCATCATGTAATCTGAGGTAACCTTCTTCGTTGTCCATTACACCTTCAATTTTGGTGTCATCTGCAAATGTACTAACTATACCTTTTATGCTCACATCGAAATCATTTATGTAAATGATGAAAAGTAGAGGGCCCAGCACCGATCCTTGTTGCACTCCACTGGTCACAGGCCTCCAGTCTGAAAAACAACCCTCCACCACCACCCTCTGTCTTCTACCTTTGAGCCAGTTCTGTTTCCAAATGGCTAGTTCTCTCTTTATTCCGTGAGATCTAACTTTTCTAACCAATCTCCCATGCCTTACTGAAGTCCATATAGATCACATCAATCCTCTTTGTTATTTCTTCAAAAAACTCAATCAAGTTTGTGAGACATGATTTCCCACGCACTAAGCCATGTTAACTATCCCTAATCAGTCCATGTCTTCCCAAATACATGTACATCCTGTCCTTCAGGATTCCCTTCAACAACTTGCCCACCACCAATGTCAGGCTCACTGGGCTATAGTTCCCTGGCTTGTCCCTACTACAGTTCGTAAAGAGTGGCACCAAGTTAGCCAACCTGCTGTCTTCCGGCACCTCACTTGTGACTATCGATGATACAATTTTCTCAGCAAGAGGCCCAGCAATCACTTCTCTAGCTTTCCAAACAGTTTCAGGATACACCTGGGGATTTATTCACTTTTATGCGTTTCAAGACATCCAGCACTTCCTCCTCTGTAATATAGACATTTTTCAAGATGTCACCATCTATTTTACTACATTCTATACCTTCTATGTCCCTTTCCACAGTAAATACTGATGCAAAATACTTGTTTAGTATCTCCCCCTTCTTCTACTTGATATGCAACCTTCCAGCATATAGATTGCCTTAAAGTCTCTTTTACCAGCACTGGGGTATGTTAAGATGCAGCACGAGTTGACTTGCTGCCTAATTTTTACTCTCAAGCAACTGTCATCGGTGAGTACCATCTTCTCATTCACACCCCGGAGGCAATGCCAATATAAAAGGTTCTTCCTTGTAACCACCAGCAGCCAGTTATTGAATAAGATTTAGCAATGGCTGGATTAGCGCATAGTGTATGAAGGAATCTGTGCTGACTGAAAGAAAATACAATTGATTAACTTCTCAATCTTCAGAATACACTGAAGCACGTTCTATAGTTCATAGTTCATAGAATCTCTCAAGGTGGAAGCAGGCCATTTGGCCCATCAAGTCCTCAACAACCCTCTAAAAAGTGTCCACCCTGACGCACTCTCCTACCCCTTTAACCCTGATTTCCCATGGCTATCCCACCTAGCCTGCATATCCCTGGACACTATGGAAATTTAGCATGGCCAATCCATCTAACCTGCAATCTTTGGACTGTGGGAGACCAGAGCACCTGGAGGAAACCCACAGAAACACATGAAGGGTAAAATCAAACCCAGGTCCCTGCTGCCATGAGACAGCAGTGGTAATGACTGAGCCACCATGCCAACATGGCATCAAGTAGGGTGAGCATATGCATCATTCCCTCAGAACCACACATGTATCAAAGATTTTGGTACAAAATGTGAACAGTTAATCATACTCAGATGCAGTATGAACGTTTAAATGTTATTAGTCAATGCAGTCACTTTGTCTTAAAATTAGTAATTGCGTTGAATTCTATCACCAGGAATATCAATAAGAAAAAAGGTTACAATTTTGATTTAAGTTGTAGTATATTTCAAACACTGAACATCAAAAATCCTGCCCATTAAATTCTACGAATGAATCAGCTCAAAGAAATGCTGCACTGCAGTCCCACACTTCAGATGTTGTATTCACATCTTCAATGCATATCTCCTATATTCATTTAATACTAAAACAGATATGTATTTAGACAGTGTTTGCTTAGGACAGTGCCACAATCTGCCTTTTTTTCCTCCAGCCATTCCTTTTAAATCAAACTTCAAAACAAAAGTTCAGAATGCTGCAGTACACCTAAAGAAACACATTCGTCTGCATAAATACGTAATGCTAGATGCCCTACAGCTCCTGTTAGTCAATCACAGCTCCAGCATTATATATAATGTGATGACACACAGACACCCTCAACAATCTGCATTGACAGAGGCGTGGTCACATTTATAACAAGGATATCAGAAAATTTCCTCTTCTGTTGGATTTCTATATATTGCCTAACTATGTTCAGTCAAATAAGAATTAATATTTAAACTAATGCTGGGTATTGAATGTAACTACATTGCCATCCATGGTGTTTCATCAAGCTAGTCGAGCTGACGCTGCTGTATTTTACAGCATTGCGCATGGAGTATTCATGTGACTAACAGCAGTGTCGATCACTCTGCAGCAATGTAAAACCTGGTTTTATTCATCCCAGTCTGTGAACACTGCAGCCTCAAAAAGGTTGTTCTCTTCAGTGGAACCTCCTGAACTGAACTAACTTTTAACATTCAAAATGTTATTGCATATTATATGAAAAAAAGCAGCATATATTTGAACATTTTCTCAGTTTGTCAGACTACAAGCATAACATATACCATCTACATTTACACACAAAATCAGCCTAATAATTGGCAGACTTCTTGCTTCTACAGCGGTGATTAGCATTACTACAGGCAATGCAGTGACTGAGAATCCAACCTAAAAACAACCATGGATGAATTAACTTTGTACATCATTAGAATCCTACTTAACCAGGAGCATTGAAGCCCTGCACAATAATATCCTTTATAATATTGCTGTTATATTGTAGAAAGTCAGTGTCAACTTTAAGCTGCGTCTAACCACCGTGCTGAGCTTATACTGCTAGCTCTACATTCCTCACTAGTCAGGGAGAGAGAGTATTAACATGCATGTGGAGAGCTACATTCACGGTTATCGGTTAACTATTACACTTTTGATGATGATTAAGATGTAAAACAGCAGTTTGCAGCCACTCCTAATTTTAAATTTTGTGGCTGCAACTGCCACTTTACACTGTTACAACCGTCAAGTGTAATTTTTAATTGATGATAATGAATGTAGCTGTCTATATGCATGTCAATAATCGTTTTCTCCCCCCAAATGCCCTTGTCAAGTTCCAAATGTCCTAAAAGCTTGTCAATTTCTAACAGCTCACTTTCCACTGGTGCAAAACTCCAACTTCTATTTTATACACATACTCAGAAGTTCAACTGGGCAAGGACAAGTCATTTCCCATTTATTCCCATTCCCAGGGCTTTTCGATGGCAGCAATTGGGGCAGCAAGGTGGCTCAGTGATTAGCACTGCTACTCACAGCACCAGGGTCCCAGGTTCAATTCCAGCCTCAGACAACTGTGTGTGGAGTTTGCACATTCTCCCCATGTCTGCGTGGGTTTCCGCCGGGTGCTCCGGTTTCCTCCCACAGTCGAAAAATGTGCGGGTTAGGTGAATTGGCCATGCTAAATTGCCCAAAGTGTTAGGTGCATTAGTGAGAGGGAAATGGGACTGGGTGGGTTACTCTCCAGAGGGTCAGTGTGGATTTTTTGGGCTGAAGGGCCTGTTTCCACACTGTAGGGAATCTAATCTAATCTAAACCAGATTTGTCGGAGAAATGCACCAGGATTTGGGTTGAAACCTGAAGCTCATTTATCCCAATGTTCTGAATCCTTAACAAGAATAATATTCAATGGATCTTCTGTTGGTATTCCAACTACCCCCAGTTCAAGAGGAGACATCAGAAGAAGCTCTTACGCTTCTTAAATAAATTGTCACAAATTCCACTTGACCGTACAGTACTCCCTCATTGCAGTGCTGGAATACAATTCTAGATGTAAAGACAAAAGCCGTAAGACACTTGCAGAGAGAAATGCCCATTTCTTACATGAGTAGATAATTGTTACTATCCTTCTAAAGGAAGCTATAACAGCAGATTTGATAAACTAGGTTAATATTTTAGTAATCAAAATGTTAGTTTGTTTTTAAACAAAATATTATTATATCCTATTTTCACTGATTTAAGGCAATACCCCCTATGAGACTCCTTTGTTGTGCATGGTTAATTTCCTATATTGCACGGTCCCTTTAAGATTGACGAATGCATCTTGAAGGGATCAAATTCCTGATTGCTGCTTGGCTGCACCAATACAACTTCGAGCCAGCATGTCCGAAAGATGCTTTTGACCATTTCTGTAAGCCTAGATACATCTCTTCCCGGTAATTCAGAGTCAGCTGGGGAGCCATATGCATGACCTTCCCATTTGTTACCCTGCCCAGCAGCCATCTCTTCACTTCCATAGTATCTTGAAATCAGAACATGTTAATAAAACCCAGGAGTTAGGTGCATCATAGGCATCTAATTTTTACTCACACCACCAAATACGAGGTAAATTTGGGATTGCTGTGTTTGCAGCCATACAACTGTTCCCTATGCCTTTCTTTGAGCATCCATATGGCCTCTGCCATTGTCGAAATGAAAGGATATAGTTCTCCTGCTCAAGTCAGCAGGCCCTGAGGAAAGGACTTTGTCATCCAATTCAGTCATGCCTCTTCAATAAAAATCTAGCCTCTGTTCATATTTCTTCATGATATCACAACCGAGACCAGACAAATATACAGTATACAGTAATGCTCTGCCAGTTTTCAATGCATAGCCAGGCTTTTATGGACTAGCTTTATTTATCATGAAAGGTCAGAGTGAAATTTCCCAGATGTTTTTCTCCCTGCCTGGGTCCTGTGTAGTTATTTGTTTCTCCTAGGAGGCTGCCAGTGAGAAGACTACATTGGGAAACATCATGCTAAAAGCATGAAGACTCCACGAGACAGAGTCCGTGAGTAAGCTAGACTTTCCTTCCACATCATTTTATCTTTCTATATTTAAATAAATCAAAATTATTAACAATCACGTATTGGATGAATTACAATACAGGAGGGTAAGGGCTCCCTGACATAGAACATTCATGCTACCACCGAGTTCCTAGTGAAGAACTAACTCAAATGTAATTTTGGCCTTTATTGCAAGAGGAATAGAGCATAAAGTAGGAGGTGTTGCTGCAACCATACAAGGCATTTGTGAGACCGCACCTTCAGTACTGCATACAATTTTTGTCCCCTTACTTGAGGAAACATGTAGTTGTATTGGAGGTTCACTAGATGGAATACAGAAATGAGGGATTTGTACTATGAAGAGAGACAGGGTAACTTCAGCCTGAATCCTCTGGAATTTAAGAGAATGAGAGGAGATCTAATCAGAGGTGTACAAGATTCCAAAGGGAGTGACAAACTAGACATAGAAAGGATGTTTCTTCTTGTGGGGCAAGCTAGAACATGAGGTCATAGTTTTTGCATAAGGGATAATAGATTTAAAGCAGAGGAGGAGAAATTACTTCTGTCCAAGTGCTGTGAATCTTGTGGAATTCACAACCCCAGAGTGCACAGAAATGGTGGGACATTGAGTAAATAAAAGGTGGAGATAAACAGATTTTTAATTACTAATGGGTTGATGGGTTATAGAGAGCAGGCAGGAAAGTGGAGTTGATCAGACATGATTGTATTTAATGACAGAGCAGGTTCGAGGGACTGAACCAGCTACTCCACTCCTAATTCTCATGTTCTTATAAATGGCAGATTTCCAAGTTCAACTCTCATTCTGTGCCCATTTCATTGATTCCATCCAGGTAAGTAGTTGTGGTCCTACAGCTGGTCTTAGCACCCGTGGATGAGGAAATGTCAGCCATGGCTCCTACTTCTTATTGCTACACATGTCTACATCAGACACTGTGCCAGAACTGCATTGGGTTTGATCAAGGCTCCCACCACAGTGAAAAAGGCTCATTATCTACCTTTATTTATGAAGGTTGGTAATGTATAAAAGGTTACTAGAGCAAGTACATCCATATAGGAGGAGGATTCTTCAACTTGAGGAGTTATGAGACTTGGAGAAAAGTCTATTTTTGTGGACGGGAAAATATCCCTTTGTTTGAAAATTATTTTGTATTCTGAAATGGTGCAATTGGACCTCCTTACAAACAAACTTGTTCAAAGGAAATGTTCATTTGATTGGAGAATAGCATAGGGCTGAAAATATTTTTGAAAAATTGAAAAACACATCGAACTGGATAATCAAATTACAGTTGTCTCAGAATCTATAGTTTTGAACAGATCCTGGTGAAGACTCCAGGCACGCTTAACGGAGTGCATTATACAATTGAAAATGACAGAGAAACGAAGGTAAGGAAAGCAGGGATTGTGTATAGGGCAATATAAGACTACTATGGATTCAGTTTTATCAAAGCTAACGTGACCATTTAAAGGGATTGGAAAATGGACTCTCTCTGAACTCTGCACCAAAGGTATTCTGTTGTTTACATCAACCGTATCTGGAAACAAAGTGCAATATGGCTACTCAGGAAAATAACTGCACACCAATCCATCGAGTGGGCAGTGAGAGATCCTGAGCCCCAGTTATGCAACATAGGAAACATTGTGAGATTGCAGCTTGGAGCTGTGCAAGGCGTAGTTCTGTTATATTGGCTTTTTAAAGTGAAAATGTACCATTATATTTGAAGTATAATTTGCCCGTTGCTGCCTAAATTATGTTGATTTCAGCTGATATGTTATAGCAAAAATTTTAAGGGTGCAATCTTGTTCATTGGCTTTCTTTCAGTTGGTGTCATGGGAATTCTATTCTTTTTAAAAGTTATGGATCTTTAAGGAAATTGTAAAACATATTTTTTTCTATCATGATTTCCAAAAAGTGTTAGGAAATGTCTCTAATGTTGCTGACTTGGCTGTTGATAAGCCGTACCTTGCTATCTCATGAACTGCTCAATAAAGCTTGTGCAAAATGAAACAATTTCACTTCAGCTGGGTCAATGTGACCTTTCAAGCTAAAGTGTCATAGATTTTATGTCACAATGCACTGTCACAACAGTCTGATCTACACAATATAGCTGGTCACATTTCCCGACAACTTAAAATACCATAATATGATAATCAGTCACAAGACTGCTCCTTTCTTTAGTTCGTTCAGATTCTGTCTGCTAAATGAGTGGCAGAAAACAGAATGATCTACAAATCCTCCTTCAACCTGCAAAATACAAATTTGTTAACCTGTTAAAAAAGTAGTTAAAGTAATGAATAGTAAATGTCTAGTCCACTACTGTAGCAAAAATGCATGAAATTATCAAATGTTTTAACACAGTAGAATGACCTAATATTGGGCAAGGTCCCAAAGAAGCATACTCAGTCTATTGAAAATAGTGCGGAAAATATCACTGTTTAAGTTACCTGTTTAAATCTCATACTAGCCTCTCCTGATGATATTTTTCCTCAATTTCCTGCACTCCTCACTTTCTCCTTATGATATGTCAATGTCAGTTGACTTTATCAGGGCAAATTTATATCTCTGAACAAATTATTCCTGGGTACTACAGACAATATAGTTTCATTACAGGTTGAAGCAATAAATTTCATTTGAACATTCTGAAAATGAAAATCTTGTGGAAAAGACAGAACTTAGAATGATGTATAAACTTTTGGGCCCGCTGCCCCAGGAAAATGTTTGACATATCCTCAAGGACTGTCAAGGTACACTGGTTTAGGCAGCCTGCCTTAGCTCTCTGGGGCTGTCCTGGTTGTTTGATTATTAAGCCCTCTAAGTCCTCATCCTAGCTTTGCCCTGTCAATGCCAACACATGTTTTCGATCCACCCCCAGTGATCACTCATACCATTACAACAGTGGTATGTGGAGGAGTCACTGGCTGCGGATTCAAAGTGGGGGTTGGCATGATTTCACATGGAGGAGCGAAGTGGAGTGGATGGCTGTTTTGAATGTGCATGGAGGGAAAGCTAAGGGACCCATATTTAACCACACAGCAATGGCAAAATCCCACAAAATCAAGGTTGGCCTATTTTACAAACCTGCCTTTGTACACGGCTGCTCCTCTGGCCACTTCTGATCTGCTTTGAAGGACACCCACCTGCCCAGAATAAAATCATATTGTTCGGCACATGTTCTCCAAAAATGGGTACATCAATGCAGAAAATGTCTTGACATCCATTAACTGCCTCGAAAGATCCAGTCCACTTTTTTGGTTAAGACAGACCCCTGACCCGAGTCTGGATAGGCTTGGTAGTAAACTTTCAGCAGACTCCCACTGAGTTTCCCAATTCCATCTGGGACTCTGCCTTTGATTAAGGTACTAAATCACTGCAACTTCAGGTGCCTGCCAAAATTTAAAGAAGCCAAATCTAGTGTATTTAAAATTAAATTTAGTTTAAAAATTATGTAAACTTATGGCGTGGAGTAGGAGAGGAGACGGCGATGGCCTATAGGTTAAATAAATTACCACTTGCTTTTAAATTAATGGCATAATGGGGTGTTTAACCTCTCCACTGCAAAGCAACAATAGATACCAGAAATGCACCAAATTCTGTCTACCAGTTCCATCAATGGTCAACTGAGCTAATCATAAATGAGTTTGAAGGATTGCAACTAATTTAACTATTTATGAATTAATTTCAGCATGACTTTCTCCAATCTTATTCCCTTGCTGTGTCACTGGCTGTTCTCCAGTTGACTCAGACCAGTTATTCCGTTTGATCCTCAGCCACTTTGCCGCTCTTATTTACTCTAATCTGCCCTCAGGCAATTTGTATCCAGTTATTGCCATTTCATGGCAAAAATGAGAATTTATTTTTAAAGTATCATGGTCTATTAATCAGATTGTAAGGAATTCAAGCATGTGTTGGTTTGTGAAACTGCAGGTGTATGAAAGAAACTGGAACAAAGGAGAGGCTGAGGATAGTTTGGGGGAGAAGTACAAAAGGGAACAAATCCTGTCCCAGATTGGAATGGTGATTGCAATTGCAATGATATATTAAAGGAAAATGTAAAGTTGTTATAGTCTTACCAGGCCATAGTGGTGCTCGCTCATTAGAGAGACAACTCATGTTTAACCTGAGGCCTGCCATGCCTCAGGCAAGTGGAGAGATTGAGAAGGCACATCCTTCGTTGCAACCTCAGCTGCAGTTGGGGCATGGAACCCACACTGTTGACATCACTCTGCTTCACAAACCAGCTAACTGACCCCCGGTGATACTAGGGGAGAAAGTGAGGACTGCAGATGCTGGAGATCAGAGCTGAAAATGTGTTGCTGGAAAAGCGCAGCAGGTCGGGCAGCATCCAAGGAACAGGAGAATCGACGTTTCGGGCATCAGCCCTTCTTCAGGAATGAGGAAAGTGTGTCCAGCAGGCTAAGATAAAAGGTAGGGAGGAGGGACTTGGGGGAGGGGCGTTGGGAATGCAATAGGTGGAGGGAGGTCAAGGTGAGGGTGATAGGCTGGAGTGGGGTGGGGGCGGAGAGGTCAGGAAGAAGATTGCAGGTTAGGAAGGCGGTGCTGAGTTCGAGGGATTTGACTGAGACAAGGTGGGGGGAGGGGAAATGAGGAAACTGGAGAAATCGGAGTTCATCCCTTGATGTTGGAGGGTTCCTAGGTGGAAGATGAGGCGCTCTTCCTCCAATCGTCGTGTTGCCATGGTCTGGCAATGGAGGAGTCCAAGGACCTGCATGTCTTTGGTGGAGTGGGAGGGGGGAGTTAAAGTGTTGGGCTACGGGGTGGTTGGGTTGGTTGGTCTGGGTGTCCCAGAGGTGTTCTCTGAAACGTTCCACAAGTAGGTGGCCTGTCTCTCCAATATAGAGGAGGCCACATCGGGTGCAGTGGATGCAGTAAATGATGTGTGTGGAGGTGCAGGTGAATTTGTGGCGGATATGGAAGTGTCCCTGATCATGTGTGTGGAGGTGCAGATGAAGGGACACTTCCATATCCGCCACAAATTCACCTGCACCTCCACACACATCATCTATTGCATCCGCTGCACCCGATGTGGCCTCCTTTATATTGGGGAGACAGGCCACCTACTTGCGGAACGTTTCAGAGAACACCTCTGGGACACCCAGACCAACCAACCCAACCACCCCGTAGCCCAACACTTTAACTCCCCCTCCCACTCCACCAAGGGCATGCAGGTCCTTGGACTCCTCCATCGCCAGACCATGGCAACACGACAGTTGGAGGAAGAGCGCCTCATCTTCCGTCTGGGAACCCTCCAACCACAAGGGATGAACTCAGATTTCTCTAGTTTCCTCATTTCCCCTCCCCCCACCTTGTCTCAGTCAAATCCCTCGAACTCAGCACCGCCTTCCTAACCTGCAATCTTCTTCCTGACCTCTCCGCCCCCACCCCACTCCAGTCTATCACCCTCACCTTGACCTCCCTCCACCTGTCGCATTCCCAACGCCCCTCCCCCAAGTCCCTGCTCCCTACCTTTTATCTTAGCCTGCTGGACATACTTTCCTCATTCCTGAAGAAGGGCTGATGCCCGAAACGTCGATTCTCCTGTTCCTTGGATGCTGCCTGACCTGCTGCGCTTTTCCAGCAACACATTTTCAACCCCGGTGATACTAGGCCGATATCCCCAAGTAGGGGATATCATGATAGAATTGGAAGAGTTTGGAGGTAATACATGACAAGGAGGAACTGTTGCAAGAGTACTCAGGTTGTGAGTTTTAAGGGAGGCAACAGGATAAGAATTAGGGGATGATATGCAACAATGGCTAAAATAGCAGGTAGGGGAATAATGGTCAGCTAAGATAGCTGTCAAAGCCAAGAAAAAGAAAATGCAGCTGGAACAAGAGGGATGCCAGAGGACATGCAGCTCATTCAAAATTGGTTAAGGAAGAAATACCAAAACAACACAAAATGATCTGTCTGTGTGGTAGCTTCACATATTTCAATGTACATTTAATTCCATCCCATGTAAAATCACACATCCAACCATCTGAAACAAGACATCAAAGAATGAAGCAGAAAAGAGGGAAAGAGAATCACAAAACAAGGCCAAGAAAGATATCAGCAGAGGTTGAAAACTATCTTGTACCTATTTGATTAAGCTGTCCCTTTCTACCAAGCCTGATATCTGAGATTTAATTTTGCATTGTCCAAATCAGATCAATAACTAATTAGGATTGACAAGACAAATGGGCTTGACTTGTCCCATACTTTGACTTCCTGCACATCTATGAGTCACAGAATTATACAGCACAGAAACAACTCGTGTATCCCGACCAGATATTCTAAATTAATCTCATCCCATTTTCCAGCATTTGGCCCATGTCCATCTAAATTCTTCCTATTCATGTATCCACCCATAGGCCCTTTAAATATAGTTATTATACCAGTCTCCTCCAGCTCCTCGGTTAGCTCATTCCATATACGAACTACCCTTTACATGAACAAGTTACCCCTTCTTTCCCTTTTTAAATCTTTTCCAGCTTCCCTAAATCTATGCCCTCTAGTTTTAGACCCCCATACCCTGGGGAAAAGACCTTGGCTATTCACCCTATCCATGCCCCTCATGATTTTAGCCCCAGCCTATTCAGGGGTTTGGTGAAGGAAAAGAAGGAAGCATATGTCAGGTATAGACAGGATAGATCAAGTGAATCCTTACGAGTATAAAGGCAGGAGGAGTATACTTAAGAGGGACATTAGGAGGGCAAAAGGGGGACATGAGATAGCTTTGGCAAATAGAGTTGAGGAGGATCCAAAAGGATTTTTAAGGACAAAAGAGTAACTAGAGAGAGAATAGTGCCCCTCAAAGATCACAAGCCAGCCTTGGTGTGGAGATGCTAAACGAGTATTTGGCATCAATGTTTACTGCGGCAAAGGACATAAAATACAATAGAATGTAGGGAAATAGATGGTGACATCTTGAAAAAATGTTCATATTACAGAGGAGAAAGTGCTGGATGTCTTGAAACACATAAGAGGGGATAAATCCCCCGGACCTGAATGCTGTGGGAAGCTAGGAAGGTGATTGCTGGGCCTCTTGCTGAGATAGTTGCATCATTGATAGTCACAGGTGAGGTGCCAGAAGACTGGAGATTGGCTAACATTATGCCACTGTTTAAGAAAGGTGGTAAGGACAAGTCAGGGAACTATAGACCAGTGAGCCTGAAGTCAGTGGTGGGCAGGTTGTTGGAGGGAACCCTGAGGGACAGGATGTACATGTATTTGGAAAGACACAGGCTGATTAGGGATAGTCAACATGGCTTTGTACATGGAAAATCATGTCTCACAAACTTGATTGAGTTTTTTGAAGTAACAAAGAGGGCAGAACGGTAGATGTGACCTATATGGACTTCAGTAAGGTGTTCGACAAAGTTCCCCATGGAAGACTGGTTAGCAAGGTTAGATCTCATGGAATACTGGGAGAACTAGCCATTTGGATACAGATCTGGCTCAAAGGTAGAAGACAGAGGGTGATGGTGGAGGGTTGCTTTTCAGACTGGAGGCCTGTGACCAGTGGAGTGCCACAAGAATTGGTGCTGGGTCCTCTACTTTTGGTCATTTGTATAGATGATTTGGATGTGAGCATAAGATGTACAGTTAGTAAGTTTATAGACAACACCAAAATTGGAGGTGTGATGGACAGCGAAAAAGGTTACCTCAGATTACAATGGGATCTTGATCAGATGGGCCAATGAGTTGAGCAGTTGCAGATGGAGTTTAATTTAGATAAATGTAAGGTGCTGCATTTTGGAATAGCAAATCAGAGCAGGACTTAATGGTAAGATTCTACAGAGTGTTGCTGAACAGAGAGACCTTGGAGTGCAGGTTTATAGTTCCTTGAAAGTAGAGTCACAGGTAAATAGGATAGTGAAGGCGGCATTTGGTATGCTTTCCTTAATTAGTCGGAGCATTGAGTATAGGAGTTGGGAGGTCATGTTGCAGCTGTACAGGACATTGGTTAGGCCACTTTTGGAAAATTCTGTACAATTCTGGTCTCCCTCCTATCAGGAGGGTGTTTTGAAACTTGGAAAGGCTTAAAAAAGATTTACAAGGATGTTGCCAGAGTTGCAGAGTTTGAACTACAGGGAGGGGCTGAATAGGTTGAGGCTGTATTCCCTGGAATGTCACAGGCTGAGGTGTGACCTTATAGAGGTTTATAAAATCATGAGAGGCATGGATAGGATAAATAGACAAGGTCTTTTTTCCTGGTGTGGGGGAGTCCAGAACTAGAGGGCATAGGTTCAGGTTGAAGGAGGAAATATTTAAAAAGGGCCTCAGGGGCAACTTGTTCACACAGAGGGTGGTGTGTGTATGGAATGAGCTGCCAGAAGTGGTGGAAGCTGGTACAATTACAACATTTAAAAGGCATCTGGATGGGCATATGAATAGGAGGAGATTAGAGGGATATGGGCCAAGTGCTGGCAAATGTGACTCGATTAGGTTACAATATCTGGTTGGCGTGGACGAGTTGGACTAAAGGGTCTGTTTCCATGCTGTACATCTCTGTGATTCTCTGACTCTAATACCCCTTTATAATGTTATTCTAATCTACACTGTCCAAAATGTTGCCGAACTTCGTACCATCAGCAAATCTGGATATATAACTTTTCATGCCATTAGTCAAATCATAAGTAAAATTTGTGAATAATTGATGCCCCAACATGGATCCTTGTGGGACATCACTGGTCACATCCTGCCAATTTGAGCACCTACAAATTACCACTACTCTTGTCACCTGCTTCTCAACTAAATTGTCCAGTCATGTCAGTAACGTACTCTGACTTCCATGGGCTCTCACCTCAGTTCACAGTCTCTTATGTCAAACGTTACCAAATGCCTTCTCGAAGCCCACATAAACACCATCCATTAACAGTTCACATTACTACCTCAGTCACCACTTCAAAAAATTCAATGAGGTTTGTCATACTTGACCTATTGTCATGAATCCATACTGACTTTCCCTGATTAAGGAAATTTTCAAAGTGTTCAGTTACCTCATCCTTGATTATAGATCACCAACAAATTCCTATCACAGATTTTAGGCCAACTGGTCTGTAATTCCCTGGTCATCCTCTGTCACTCTTCTTAAAAGCAGAGTGTCATGTACAACTTAGCAATACAGAAGTATAACAACTACACCTAGGGAACTCTGAAAGATTATATTTAGCGTATTTACAATGTGCTTCTCACTTTAACATTCTCAGATGGAAACTGTCAGGTCCCAGGAATTTGTCACTCTTTAATTGCATGATTACCAATGTTTTACTTCCATTAATTTTATTCACTACCTGTTCCCAATCCATTATTAATTTCTTCAGAACTTCTGAAAAGCTGTATTCCTTCTCCACTGCAGGTATGGAGGTCAAATAATTGTTCAATATGTCTGCTGTTTCCCCATAGTCACTGACAATATCCCCACTTTCAGTCTTCAGTGGGCTAACATCCTTTACACTTTCAAATGCTACATGGAACTTGATCATGTTGTGATCACTATTTGATAAATGTTCATGCAGAGTTATCAATTAAATCTGGCTCATTACCAATTATTAATTCCAATATTACCTGTTACATCTCAGACATTTCGCTGTAGAAAATATCCTGGATACATTCCAGAATTTCTTTATCTTTCTTCAAGTCTGTTTGCAGATTGGAGCCAGGGAGCATCTAACTATGCAGACAGTAAAATTAAACCCCTTTATGGGTTTTTTTTAATGTCAATGAGTGGCATTGAGTAAAATTGGGAGCCTCAAGCATCCATCATTCTTAACACGTGTCTACCAGAGCCACAATTGTAAGATGGTCATAGGCTGTTCTGTCAAATTGTTCCCCTTCCACAATTACAACTTGGCAGCTGTGAGCATCTTTCATTTTATAAAAGAGAGATAGACAGACAGAGCCTCCATCTTTAAGCACCCTCACTTTCACCCACCAATCAGCTGCTCCTATCTCTGCCTCTCCCAATCTATGTTAAAGTCAAAAGGCTCTCTCTACGAACTCATAGGTGTTTCCTGTCAGACGTCCAAGAGAGGATTCACACTCAAAGGCCATCTAATGTTTGAGTAATTCCTTTGGTTTGAAATGCTGATGACTGCTCATTTAGAGTAGATTATTCTGCCATACGACATGGTGCCTGGAGAATCATTTATTATATCATTACAGCCGACCTACCCTCCATTACCAAATGTTAACATCATTCCACGTATCTAAAATTCTCCATGTGGCATCAATGGCGTGGCGTGTGATCATAGTATGACTTCTAGACATGTCTCAGAAGATGGAAATTTTTCATATTTTTCAGTATACCATTAGCATATTAGGCAGCAAATGTTAGCCCTGCACTGATAAGTAGAATTCCTGGCTTGTTACTAATATTAAAATGTAGTATCACACTAATTTACAATTGCCATCTCTGCTTATGGTGACTCGGGATTCAGGATTTGAAATACTGAAGGAGGAAGTTTCAGGGACGGTCAGAGCAACAAATGCAGAACTGGCCAAGAATTGCCCACTGCCCGTCACAATTTATAAACAGTCTGGTTGGGAGTTGGAGCCAGTGAGTGTCTATCTGTGGACAAGCAGTACAATTAATCCCTTAAATGGGTTTTTTGATGCCAATATGCAGATACCAAAATAGGAGCTTCCTGCATCCACCCTTTTAACACCTATCTGTCAGGGCTACAATTGCATGACAGCCCCAGGCTGCTCTATCAAAGGGTTCCCCTTCCAAAATGACAACATGGTAGCTGTGACCTCCTTTCAATTTTTAAAATAAGGAAAGAGACAGCCAGAGAGAGATTCACCACCTTGAAGCACTTTCCTTTTCACCTGTCAATATCAACCTCTCCTACAAAAATTGCTGGAAAAGTTCAGCAGCTCTGGCAGCATCTGTGGGGAGGAATCAGAGTTAACATTGCCCGTTCAGTGATGCTTCTTGATAAAATCTTCTTCAGCTGTTCCGACATCTGACAGTCAGCAGGGCTCACAGTGGCCTTGGACCTGCCCCTCCATCTGTAATTGTGTTCTTAAAAGACTTTATTGCACAAGTATTCTGCAACAACACTCACAGCAATTCAGAGGATGCAGTCCTTTATATGTTATATAACTCTTGCATTTTTGACCATTGGAAAGAATTTCAAGATTATTTTGTTTAGAATGATGCTCTTAAACTGAGCACATAAAAGATTACAACCCAGTCTACCAAGCAGAAGCCCTGGGTCAAAGATGAGATTAATAATCTCACTTGAAAGGTAATCAATTAGTGAATTTTATTCTCAATAATTCAGAACATTTGGTGCAGATGAGAAGTTGGTTCAGATACATAATTCTTAAAATTTGCATCACAGTTGATAGGGTGGTTAAGAAGGCATTTAGCATGCTTGCCTTCATTTCTCAGACCTTTGAGTTCGGTGTTTGTATGGGACATATGTGAAGCCTCCTCTGGAGTACTGTCTACAGTTCTCGTCACCCTGCTATAGAAAGGATAAAATTAAATTGGTGAGTATTCAGAAAACATTTACCAGAATGTTGCCAGGAATGGAGGGTTTCAGATATAAAAATAGACTGGAAAGACCAGGACTTTTTTCACTGGAGCATGCGAAGTTGAGGAGTGACCTTATTGAAGTTTATAAAATCACAAGAGACACAAATAAGCTGAATAGCAAGAATCTTTTCCATAGGGTGGGGAGTTCAAAACTCAGAGGCATATTTTTAAAGTGAGAGGAGAAAGATTTAGAAAGGACATGAGGAGCAATTTGTTTTTACTTTTACACAGAGAATGGTTCATGTGTGGAATGAACTGCTTGAGAAAGTGGTAGATGCAATAAAAAAACATTTGGATATAAGTTTATGAATAAGAAGTTTTGTAGGATATGGGCCAAGCATAGGCAGGTGGAATTAGTTTAGTTTGGAACATTGTCGACATTGACTGGTTGGACAGAAGGGTCTGTTTCTGTGCTGTCAGACTCTATGTCATGGCTGAGTTGACTGTGATTTTGACTATACTTTCCGGTTTGCCCTCCCACCCCACCCTACAACCTTTGGATCCCTATTACATCAAAAACCTAAAATGTACCAAATGATTGAGCTCCCACTTTTTTTGTGTGTGGAAGATAATTCCAAGTATTAAAAACCTTCAGTGGAATAAAATTTCTCTGTTGCCATCATAAAGAGATCTCTTCTATGTAAACTGTGCCTCAGAAAGGGAAGCATCCTCTCAGCATGTACCCTGCCAAACAATCTCAAAATTTTATATTTTAATCAGGTCACATCTGAGAAAATACATCAAGACTCCCACAAAGATATTTAAGTGAGGTAGAAGGGGATAAGCTGAAAATGTGTTGCTGGAAAAGCGCAGCAGGTCAGGCAGCATCCAAGGAGCAGGATGCTGCCTGACCTGCTGTGCTTTTTCAGCAACACATTTTCAGCTCTGATCTCCAGCATCTGCAGTCCTCACTTTCTCCTAGTAGAAGGGGATAAATCAAACATGGTTACCCAGAGAAGTTAGAGAGAGTATCAAATTGGGGGGGAAAAAAAAGTGCAAAAATAGTAGCAAGCTGGATGATTAAGCATTTTTAAAAGCTAATGAAAGATGATTAAAAAAATGATAAAGAGGGAGAAAATAAACTGAGGGAAAACCAGCAAGCAATATAAAACGGTTCAGCAAGACCTTCTTTACATACATAAAAAAGGAAGAGAGTGTGGCCATAGTGAACATAGCCACGTAGAAAACAAGGCTGGGGAAATAACAGTGGGGAACCAGGAAATGGAAGAGGAGTTGAATAAATATTCTGTATCAGTCTACACAACAGCTTTAGACTAACATTACACTAATAACATTTTAAAAAAACTATATAATCAAGGGGCTAGAGAATGAGAGGAAATCACACTGTCACAAAAGAAAAAATACGAGAGAAACTAATAAGGCTGAACACCGGTAATCTGATGTGTTAGATCCTAGTATTTTAAAGGAAGGAGCTACAGAGAAAATGGATGCAGTGGTAGTAATTTTCCTAGAATCATGATATTGTGAAAAGGTCTAGAGGATTGGCAACAGTCAAAGTAACAAGAGACAAATCACAGTTAACTATCATTAGCCTATTTTCTACCATTTGGAAAAGTTTACAGTCTGTTATTAAAAAAGACTGCAATAGTACAGCATTTACAAGTATGTAACATAAACAAGCAGAGTCAGCACAGCTTGATGAAGGAGAAATCATTACCCACAAATGTTATTAGAATTCTTTGAGAAGATATCAAGATAGATAGAAAGAAGGGAAACCAGTAAACATAATACATTTGGATTTCCAAAAGGCATTTCATCAGTTACCACACAAAGGATACTTAATAAGATGAGTCCATGCTTTTGAGGGTAGTATATTAACATAGATTGTGCATTAGCTAACTAATAGAAGACAGCTGAGATTAAGGGATCATTTTTCAGGATGGTAATCCATAAGCAGTGGAGTGCCACAGTGATCCATTCTGGGGCCACAATGATTTATGGTATGTATTCATGACTTGAATGATCCAAACATTGGTGGAAGACACGAGGTGATCGTGACGACACAGAGTCAAGAGAGGACTTTAGTGTAAGGGGGCAAAAACTTGGAAGATGGAAGAAATTTGTGGGAGAATGTGAGGTTTTGCATTTTAGCATGAATAGAGGAACTGAATATTATTTAAATGGAGAAAGACTCCACTACAAAAGAGAGATTTGGGAATCCTCTCCCTATAGCTCAAATCCTCCACACTGGCAATATCTTTGTAAATCTTTTCTGAACCCTTTCAAGTTTCACAACATCTTTGCGATAGGAAGGAGGCGAGAATTGCATGCAATATTCCAACAGTGGCCTAACCAACGTCCTGTACAGCCACAACATGACCTCCCTAGGCCTGTACTCAATACTCAAACTCTGGGTCTCCTCCTGCATGAATCACAAAAAAAGTTAGTTTCCAAATTTAGCAGGTAATAATGAAGGGAAATGGAATGTTGACCTTTGTTTCAAAGGGATTGGAATATAAAATATGGAAGTTTTGTTAAAACTCTACAAGGCACTAAATTAGACAACAGCTGAAATAGTGTGAACAATGTTGGTCATTTGTCTCAGGAGATATATACATTCTCATTGAAGGTAGTCCAGTGAAGATTCACTAGATTGCTTCTGAATATGGAAGGATTCTCTTGAGGAGAGATTACGTGGGTTGGGTTTGTTCTCATTGGAGTTTAGAAGATATTCACAGGTGACCTTACTGAAATATAAAGATTCAGAGGGGATTTGCCAGGGAGAGTTGTTTCCTCTTGTGGGAGAGTCTAGGACCAGAGGGCATCATGTCAGACTAAGGAGTGATCCGTTTGAGAGAGAGAGGAGTAGGAATTTGTTCCCTCAGATGGTAGTGACGTTTTTGGAAATACTGCAGAGGGTTGCCAAGGCTGGGTTATTAAGCACATTCAAGACCGAAATAGACAGACTGTTAAACTGTAAGGGAATCAAGGGTTATGGGGATAAAACAAGAAAGTGGAGTTGAAGCTAATCAGATCAGCCATGATCTCAATGAATGGCAAAGCAGACTCAAATGGCTGACTTTTGCTCCTGTACCTCCTGACATTTTTCTAAATAGCAACGTATATAGATACAGGTCAAGAAGCAACTTGTTCAGGCATGTTACAAACACACCTTCTATGGGATCTGAACCCAGAGGTTACCATTGCACAACAAGACACGCAGTTAATCTTCTATGCAGGATATTATTGAACATATTTTGGAAACCCAAAAGTACAACATCTACTGGTTCCACACAGTTGTTACATCCCCAAAAAAAGTCAAATAAATTTATCAAATTCCCTTTCGCAAGATCATGTTGACTTTACCTGTTTGTATTATGATTTTCTAAATGTCCTGCCACTATGTACTTCATAAGGAATTCTAGTATTTCCCAATGATTTACAAGATAAAAGTATTATGCATTTGCATTCAGTGGAGATTAAAAACATGGCATAGGCTTTGCTGTTGGAATGATGATACAATTGTCAATATTTCCGACTGCTAATTGAAACTGACAAACAAACTCTGGCATCTGCAGAAATTCAGTGAAAACAGAATGTTAGTGTCAATGATTATCTATTCATCTATCGCCTGCTCTTTTGAAGTCCTAAGACATAAAACATTACAAGTCTCTTGAACTGACGTGTCCAGTTTTAAGTTCTAATCTCACTGTAAAAGGCAGCAACAAAGTTTAGGTCTTGCTAAATGGGTTGCAACTAGAATTTTAACAGCACGTTATATCATACTTCTGGAAAAACTTACTAGACCTTATCAATTTATTTCATATTTGTGATAGGTCAAAAATTTCCATTACCATCAAACATTTTATAGCGATTTAAAGAAATTTTAAAAATACTTAATATTTCAGCTTGAACCTTAATTCTATGCGCATATCCAATTTATATATTTCCTCTCTCAAAGAAAAGGTAATCCATTTATTCTATGTCCTGGTTTGCTGCTGAGTGAATTTTTCATTGATACTGATTGCATAATGTCACTGCTACTAGACACCAAGAGTAAGATTTTCTATTTTATGTTGGGCCCTCAAACCCGGTTACACTCTCTTCCACCATCTTCCATTGGGCAGAAAATATAAAAGTTTGAATACACATATGAATATATTCAAGAACAGCTTCTTTCCAGATGTTATCAGATATTTGAATGGACCTCTCAAATGTTAATTCTGATCTCTCTCTCTATTAACCTTCTCTCTGCAGCTGGATCACTGTATTCTGTACTGTGTTCTGTTACTTTAATGCACTTTGTATGGCATGATCTGCCTGTATTGCAAACAAAATCACACTTTTCACTGTACCTTGGTATATCTGACAACAATAAAATCAATCAATGTCAGGATCAAATGCAGGTCCCGATGCTGCACTGTGTTGGGAGCCATCATCAAATATTGTTTCACCTGGAAAGGTTTTATTGGTAGACAGAAGGTGGGCTGCACTGTCTAATTTGGGAAGGCAGGTGGGGTCTTGAAGCTGGAGGTCCAATAGAAGACCCACAGAAGGAGCTGTAGCTTGGCAATTCAGATAAGGAAAGGAGAGGGCACATCCAGCGCAAGGTGAAACTAGTTACTAAATCACCATTGTGGAGAGGACATTCCTCAGAGGGTGACCTGAGTCTATGGATGGGCAATGCAGATGGTCAAGCATTTCAGCAACTGACCAGTAGATTGGCCATGGTTTCTTTTAGTTAAACATTCTAGGGAGGACAATGGAGATATCCCAACATTGAATATAAGTTGCATTAAACAGGAATAAGAAATAATGTTCTACAGGCTTCTACAGTACCATGTGGATTTCAAAACAAAAACAAAGTCAGCTTGTCCTTTAAGTCCAAAATGTTGGTTTTTCTAAATAAGTGAATGATATTTTTGTTCCCTCATTTATATCTTCCATAAATCTTAACCAGGCTTAAATGATCTTTTTGAGGTCATTGCTTGAGAAGCTACATGATGACTCTTCCATACTTGCAGGTTGAAAATAGGCCATCTCTGTAGCCTCTTGCAAAGCCTGGCCAATAGGAACAATAAATTGGAAGTTCGGGCGGTGTAATTCAATGATATATTGAAATTCAGGAGATTCATTTTTGAAATATCCTCATAATGTCAGAAATAATTAGGATTATGCTATCCATTATAAAAGCTTCAAAGCTGAAAAAGCTAACATTTCCAACCTGTACCTAGAATGACATGGGTACTTTCATCAAGAAAGGCTTGATTGAGCATATAGCCAAGACAATGCTTCCCTGAACTTTGCTGTTGCTTTTGCTCCTTTGAAAAATGCACTTTAGGTCTAAAAGAAATTTATTTTCTTCCCAATTGCATCTGATCTCATTATGGAATTCTGACTATTTCCAGTTAGTAATTGGGATGGTTGTAAGGCTCTCGCATGATTAACATTGTGACTATGTGACTCGAATCTTATAAGAATGTGGCTAACACTTAACTGGCCTCTGAAGTGGTCTCGGAAGCTCATTAGTTTTATTCAATTAGGGATGAGTAATAAATGACAACGAGTTTCCAAGAATTATTTTTAAAATGTGCCTGTATCTATATACATTAAGGTTGTCATATTTCAAATTACAACAACTAGTAAGTCTGTATAAAGTCTTCCCAAAGAGCTCTTTTCTGAACATTGTGAACTTTTAAAGAACTGTTTCAAGTCTGTACCACCAATACTACAATAACATGCCCTACTGTTTTATGGGTTTCTGTTCTGAAATATTTATAAGGGAGAAATTACATTAAAAACCATGGGATGCATTTTTCATCCATTTGTGCCACAAAGAGTTGTTACAGCTGAAATTAACTGATGTTTGTACATTGTTGCAGCTATATAACAGAATAGATTTTAAAAGAAAGAGATAGATGATGAACTGAACGTGCATAAAGCTTTAAACTGGCTATTTCAAAGGAAAGGGTTCCTAAGAAGAGTCCTTGGACTTGAAAGGTTAACTCTGTTCTTCTGTTCACAAATATAGCCCGCCCTGCAGAGTTACTGCAAAACTTTTTCAAAGCACTGATAGAAATGAACAATGGCAAAGATTCGAGGTAAAGTTAACTGGTTCTACAAAGCAACATCCAGATATCTCCATTGTATCACACACTAATGGAAAAAAACTCAATGACTGCTAAGTTCAACAGTCTGTGCATTTCGAGCCATTAATGTCATTAACTGGTTTAGTTGCTACATCTATTTGAATTTTTGATGTTTTTATTACTTGATTTCATAATTTAAAAAGAATTTTTCACATGTTGAATGAATAAAAATAATATAAAAATGCAAATATTAGATGAACTGAGATAAAGACATCCAGGGAACAAAGTTAGTGAAGAAAATTGAACTACAGTATTGATCATTTTCTACTTAGGAAGTTAGCTGAGTGTTAATATAACTAATTATCTCTTTTGCATAAATAATCGATTGTTCAGTTAGGTTCCTGCAATAACCATTAAAACTGTAACACAGCTAAACTTCTACACTTACAAGCAAAACTGCCATATGTAGAAAATAAACATGAAACATGTTTTGTATCTTGGTTAATATGGCTTTGTTAAAACAGGATATATGCAAAGATGGGTGATTTATTTTACTACTGCACATAACTTTGTTCAGATTTGCTGTAAAAGATAGATTAGGGATTATTTTAGCTTTATTGTCACATGTACTCTTATGAAAACAATGAATAGACTACAAATCACCACGTACTGGTGTCACCGTAGGTACAAATGTACCTAGGTACAGATTCTTAAGTACAAACTCGAAAAATAAAGAAAAAATGTTAAGCATTACAGATTTTTGCGCCATCTTCGGTACAAAAGTTCAAAATCATAGGAATAAACTAGAAAAATAAGAAACAAAAAGTTCAGAAGAACAGTCCATCCAACCCAGTCTGTGCCAGGCCTCGCCTCCAGACTACGCTGAGCTTCACAGAGGTTTGAGTCTGGAGTTCCAGGAATCTGCTCTTGATTCCCCTCAAGTCCAACAGCCTGCGCAGAGGCCACTTCCAAATTCCGTAGACACAGCATCAAACGATGAAACTTCAAAGTTTTCTCTTTACGAGTTATTTTGTTCATATTTAGAAAGTGCACATAACAATTAGATATATGACACAGAAACAGGCTATTCTGCCCAACCAGTCTATGTCATCCCATGAGCTTCCTCCCATCTTTCCTCATCTATATCTATTATTGTTACATCAATTCTCTTCTTTTTCTAAAAACAGAAAGATGCCATAGTTTTACCATAGGGCTGCCTTGCACTCATGAAAGAGGTGGGTGGTGGTAGCTCAACCTGAGAGTCACCACACCTCAGAGAAGAGGTTGAGAAACTGAGTCTTTCATGGTAATCTCATTCGGTGCTGGAATTGAATCCATGGTGTTGGTAACATTCTGTATCACAAACCAACCATCCTGTCAAATGAGCCAACCAACCCTCGTCCTTCTTACTCAACGCTTGTCCAGTTTAAATGCATCTATACTATTCATTACATGTAGCGCATTGCACATTCATACCACTCTTTTAATCAAGTATTTTGCTCAAGTCTTGGACTTCTTGGCGAATATCATAATGGCTTCTCATTATGGTCTGCCCAATATGTAGAACATCTGATCATTTTAATTGGTGGGAGTAGGCCACTCAATCTCTTGAACCAATTCTTGTCATTCAATAAAGCTGTGGCTGCTCTGATTACTCTACATTCCTGCCAACCATGATAACCTTTCACCCCCTTGCTCATCAAGAATTTTCCGACATTCAACTTCAGGAGAGTCAAAGTGTGGAATCTTACAGGGGTCTAAGTGATGTGAGCTCAAGTAGATTTCCTACTGTGTGGAATGGGTATTGTGCTTCACAGCGACAAATTACCAATTATGGATATTAGACCTTGTTAAAAGTTTTGTTAATTGGCCAACGCAACTCAATAACATTCAGCTTTTTATCTTACAAAGCCCACCAAACAAGCTGTTGAATAATGTTGACATGTTCACACTGGCTATGATCGACCTGCCATGTGGCTTGGCACTGATCTAACACTCAGGGCTTGATCTACTCGTACCAGCCATATGCAGTCTTGTTCATGACAATCACATTTAGTATGTACTTATCCCTCATGACACTTTTATGATCCAATTGCATGCTGCTTAGGAAACAATATTACTTTGCATGACATAGCAGTAATTAGCATTGAAAGGCTGCAGCACAGATACTGTGCAAATAGGGACAGGCACACAGCTCAACAGTTTGAACCAGGCTCCCCAATTTGTACCCACCTCCATGCTCCCACATCCCTGCCCTGCTTTGCAATGCCATTTGGTGCATTGGTGCTTCACCTAGAGCCAAAACCTATCTGTACTGCCTTATTAACAATGCTCTGTCGCACACACAGAGACAGGCTACTTGTCATTTTGTCAGGAAGGACCTGTCCAGATGGTATGGAAATGGGGGCAGAAACACAAGGTGATGAACAGCATAACAAAATGTCAATGTAACTTCTACAACATGTGCCAGCTGCCAGCAGAAGCAGTGTGGGTTTGGGGAGGGAGGTGTCAATGGCAGTGACCATCACTGGATCTTCACAGAGGAATCATGGGGGAGCAGGGTGGGCACCATTAAGGTCTGACACTAGAGTTCAGGGAGCAGAGTTGACAGTTGGAGATGAAATTCAATGTGGTAACTCTCCACATGCAGGAGGCTATTTGGAAATGGACTTTCAGGATACAGCGAGGTAAAAAGGGGACATGGAAGCTTGGGGTGGAGGCTGGGTTACATATCGACTAGGCAGGCATAGTGCTGAGCGGTCCACTGCAAATTGCAGTCCTGTCCATCATTCAGATTTAGCCCAGTGGCCCTGAGGCAGAAGGCCTGATTTCAAGTCCCACCCTGTTCAGAGGTGTATAAAACTATTTCAGTCAGATGAACCAAAATTCAGTCGAACAAATTTTAGAAGCTGCAAGGCAGTGAAAATTTACTTGGCTGTAATCAAGAGATAATAGGATACAAGGGGTTAAAGATAAAATCTGCAAATCAAAGGCAGAATAAAAGAAAACAGCTACCACTGGCAGAAGGCAGCATATGTTAGATCAATCAGGCTTTCTAAGGATTTCCATGGCATCAGATATTAGACACTATTATCCAATGACACTCTAAGGCAGGAAGGCTCCAACCGGAAAAGATTTAGTTACAATGTTGTTAACTGCTTGTCTATTAAAAATATAATCAGATATGAGTGAATAATCATCAGCTCTTTCTGCATTATAAACTGGTAATTTCAAACTGTACAAATTATCTTCGAAGATCTTGGGGTCAGATATTTTTCATGGAGTCAGGAGACATCCCAACTTATCAGACCCACCTTGACTAAAAATGCCACATTATGAAAAAACTTTCTCTCAGTGGTGAGGTGGGCATAGCAAGTACATTTAATAAGCTGGTAATGAAGACATTGGGTCCACTTAATTTTTTTGCAAAAACAAACTGGTGATCACATAAAGGTAACAACATGCATTACATCCCTGATCATTCACACTAGAATGCCAGAGATTTAGACCTCAATTTTCATTGATCATTATGAAATAGCAGTGGAGGTTTGAACTCACAAGGTCTGCCCCCCAAACACAGCACCTACAAATTTTCTCCAGGGAAGGGGCAGGTTAGGGGGAAATTGGTGTGAGCTCCAATTTGCATTTCTGTGGTTCACAAAGGCAACTGTAAAATCTGAAGTGCAGCTGCCTCAACTTGATCTGATTTTTCTAAATGAGATGTCCAAAACATGGCCTGTGCACTTTTGACCCGGAAGGAGTCCTTTGAGAAACATGAAGCACCTTTTATGACATGGTCTTGGGGGTCCTTTCTAAGCAAAATGCTGCCCTTTGGGTTGGTTATAAGTACACGTAAGTAAAAAGTACTTTAAAACTGTCAAAGGCAGCTGTCAAGTTGTGAAGGCATTGAAAGTCCCTGCCCTTTAAATACGACAGAAAAATGGTCTGGAGTGTTGAAAAAAAACACTGCTTACTATTTTACTCTTTTTGACATAAGTTTGAGGAATATCATCACAGGGTTAGTGCTGCATGATCAATTTTGCAACCTTTCATTATTAGGGGCATTTCATTTCATAATTTGATAGCTCCAAGTGATCATAAACTGTTAAATTGGACAATCAATTCCAATGGTTGTTTCTCATAATAGATTAAACAAAGTTAAATCTATTGAATTTCTTGTTTTTTTTAATTGAAACACAAGAACAAGGGTCACAAGGTCTGTTCTAGTGAATATTGAATGAATTGGCTTGGTAAGGTGCAAGGAAGAATGACAGTGGGTGAGCGTTCAGCTCATTCCTCAGCACCAGCTGAATTAAGTTGGAATAGTAGCTATAAAGGGCAACGTAAGTGGGCAAAGGACATCAGTTGGCATTATGGTTATGAGGGCCTATGGATTGGATACTGGGCTGAGATTGACATGGAGTGTATGAGGCACCTTGGGGAAGAGGATGGAGGATATGAGATGGCATGGAGGAGGATATTTGGAGTGAGTGGGGAGTTAAGGGTTGGAGAGCTATTTTTGTTTTATTGTCTTCATTTTACAGAATCACAGAATAATATTTACAGTGCAAAAGGAGACCACCATCTTTCCAAATGGGTATTTCATTTAATGCAGTTCTCTTTCATTAATGCCAGAACCTCACACACTGTTCCCTTTCAAATAACTGTCTAAATCCCTTTTTGAAAGCAAGTAGTGGATTCCAGACCCTAACTCTTCAGTGCATGAGAATGTTTTTTTCTCACATTGCTTTTTTGCCTTTTGACAATTATTTTAAACCTGACCCCCGTGTTCTCGATCTCGATGTGTGGGAACAGTTTCTCCCTATCAACCTGCTTCCAATTTACTCTGACCAGAATCTTCATGACTTGAGGAAAAGCAGTCTCTGTGAATATGGAGACTGAGCTCATGCTGCTGGTTTTATTCTTAATGACACACTTGTCCAACTCTGTTAACCAGTCCCATTTAAATGGCAGTGCACCAAGGTAGTCCCACCATTCAACGTCTGGACCTGGAAGACTCCTCATTCCTGGAGTATTTCTTACTGGTTCAGGTTTGCAGACCCAGAAATTGTTTGAATTCTGCACCTTTGGCAACCAAACTTCAGGCTGCAGAAGCTTTAATTGAGAAATAAGGAGTGTTTTTTTCAAACGAAAACCAGAACTTATTGCGCTCTCTCAATTTAGTTTGCAAGATTTCATGCTTGACCTTATCAGCTTTTAGCGAATTGCAAGACAATCGTAATGTCAAGAGTTGATCCTCGATTCCAACTTCCTGAGACTAAATGCATCCAGTGGTGCTATGATTCTATATTTTACTTTTCTGTGTATGTGTGACTTTCTAACTGATTATTTGTACTTGTAGGGATGGGGATTCTGATAGAGCACTTGGAGCAGAATTTGGTTTGGGGTAGTGATGGGTGTTTGGGAGGTGGGGGAGTAGTTAATTGCAGCCAACTAGAAAAGGGAGACAATAATGGGTTTGCTACTCTCCCAGCTGTCTGGACCTCCCACCAGTTTCATGATCAGCAACTTCCTCTTCCCTACTCTCACGCACACCTGCAGACCCACCCTACCCTCTCCCATGATCACCAGCACCTCCTACCAGAGTCAGGGTGTCCTCATCTTACTTCATGCTATTATCACTCTGCCAAAGTACACAAAGAGACACCCATTGAGCTCTGCACACATCCCTGATTCCGTCCCAGAACATCTCTGACCAATAGCAAAAAAAAACTGACCACTTGAGGACCTCGATTCGGAAGAGCTCACTCTGTGGTCTTCTAAGATTCTAAACCGGTCAGGACAGGCTGTTTTGCTGTACGAAGTCCACCCATTTTACCTGCAAACCCAAAAGCAGGCTCCCATAAAACACTGCTCAATACGTGCAGATGGTAGGCAGGACTGTGTCTCAGAGATACAGAATATTTTCTAACAATCCTGAGAAATGCGCTGTCAGTTATAAGCATGAAGTATTATTCTCTTAAGTACCATCTTCCTGACCTTGTTGCTGCCACATCTATTGTTCCTTCAAGTTACTCAACACATCACACAAACAACATTTCACCTCAAGGTTGAAGTAAGCCATATAATATGACATAGATCATTTATAATTAGATGCATGTTACCTCTGAAGTATCACTGCACATTCAAAAAGATGAATGTTTACCTAACACCAGCATAGTTTGTCCCTGTAATGATCTGTATTGTGTAAATATGTTCAGCATTTTGAAAGCCACAGGAGTTCTCATTTTTTTGGGTAACCAGTAACTTATATGAATACAAATAGAATTAAAGTGTCCTTCCCTAATCCCCAACCTCATTAACAGAAATAAAAGTGTTTAACTATTAATATATACTGAGCTGATAAATCTAGCAAAGCTGCAAAACCATCAAAGTGTATTTGATGGTATAATAAAAATCCTTTAATTGTTAACTAGGATTATGTTTGGTTGTGCTTGTTTTAAAAATGGCAGTTATACATTTAAAGTATTGTGCAAAGGAAGCAATTAAGAAAAGTGGAAGGAATTTACTTTGAATGAGACAAATTTCTATGTTTCAGATATTGGTATCCGCACTGCACATAAGCCAAAAGTAATCTAATCTCATCCAGTACCAAATAATGACCAAAATTGTGAGGTGTTAAGTTTGTTACCTCTTTACAGTAGGGTTGAAGTTGTTATTTTCAAAATATGGTGAGCAAAGATTGATTAAGATGATGTCAAAAGAAACAGCCACAATGCAAATATTTGTATTGTTACAGTGCTAACAAAGAGAATGCAAGGAGAGTGAGGCAGGATGGAAAATTAATGTCAGAAACCAGGAAACAGGCGAGTGCTCCAATGATTTGGCCAGTGTGCAAGGAGCTCCAGAAAGAGGAGAAAATCAATAGAGTGACACAAATTAGAAAATACATTAGATTTTAACAGAGATTGCATGTATGGTGATAGTTTGTTATTAAAATGTACAAATTATAACTTGAGTTTATAGAAATCTAAGCATTTCTAGTTTAAGGCTTATGATGCATTTAGTTACATATTACATGTCACAGTTCACTGATTATCATTTTGTAATTGAACCACCACTAAACCTACAATTTGACTAATTGAACTGTTGAGAAATTACAAGCACTCTCCACCAGGGCCAGTGCAACAATACTGGGAAAAAAGGGGAGGGTACTAAATCAAATTGGAAATGTTAAGGGAAATAATGTACCTGAGCTTCCATAGCACCCATCTCTCTAAAGGCTTTCACCACACTGATAGAGACCCTGTACTTGAATATATAATTTTTTTATAAACCATCTCAGATTATATTTTATTCAAATACCATTCAGCTTTAGGAGAATGCCTACAGTATACAAATGACAAAAACAAAACTTAGTTTAAATTTTATTTTGTTTTATTGCACAATAAAAAAGTTGATTTTTAAATTATTTATATTTTAACTCTCCAAATGACAGGGAAAGCATCTTGTTATACATTCTGCTTTTTTTAAACTGAACTGGCAATTATGTAACCTGAATATGGCTTACTTTGATCTGCGAACTGATATCCCAGGTTTTCTATTGGATTGAAGGTGACCAGACAATTAGTGACATCAATTTATTGTCACTATCTGTGGCACTTCAGTCAGGTACAGAAATTTATCCCTCACGAAATTCAGCAACAAGTTAAAACACAAAATCAAGACCTGGCACCTTCATATCATTGTCAAATTTCAAGCACCATGATCCACCTAGCTTCGCAAGGGAAGTGAACTGAAAAGGGTAAGTAACTTTGGTCTCACTTGTGATTTCACAGCCAATCTCTGCTTGTGTTCCCTAATGTATTAATTATGCTAAAAAATCAAAACTGATATGCTCTGACTCAAATTGCAAACTACATCCCACAAATGTGGTACTGTTTGACAGCATGGGCGAGGTTAGAGTGGTGCTAGAAAAGCACAGCAGTTCAGGCAGCATCAGAGGAGCTGTAAAATCGACGTTTCGGGCAAAAGCCCTTCATCAGGAATACAGGCAAAGAGCCTGAAGGGTGGAGAGATAAGTGAGACGAGGGTGCAACTATGCTACTTATATTAACTATATAGACTACTGCCCGAGTTCCATTTGCAGGATTAGAACCTTGAAAAAAATATATATTTTTAAAAATAATAATATTCTTATATCATACAATCAAATCAGAAAAATCAAACATGAAACTAATCAGCATTGTTAAGTGCTGTAATTTACAAGGATTCTTCCAAGGGAGAAATTTCCCAGAAAACTTAGATAACACAGTCATCAACTTTCAACAGCTGAATAAACATTTGGTTAAAATAAAAAGGTGGGCTAAAAAAGATAAATCTAGATGCAGATGATCAAAGATGAGCTGCAACACAATTGTTTATAGGCCATTAGGACCATGGGAATATCATTATAATGAACACAGCTGGTCAAGGATATGATGTTACTCACTCCACTTATCTTTATGGTTAAGAAACTAATGATTGATGTTCTCAGGAGACTAAATGTCTCTAATAAAATCAACAGTAAATCTAATTAAAATATGAAAACAGAGGGCTTTTCTTTAAATAAAGGAAGATGGTCTTTCTTCGTTCCTTGCTTCCTGAAGTTCTTGCTAAGAATCCAAACCATTCTTCAATCTTCCTTCATTGGTGTCAATGCTGTATGTCATTCCCATTCCCTCTAAAGCACTGATTTGTCCAGCTGTGTCTTCTTATTGCAAAGAGTATATCCCACAAACGTGGTACTGTTTGACAGCAGCTATGCTACATATATCAACTATTTACAGTACTGCCTGAGCTACCATATGCAGAATAGCCACCTTGGCTACAGTAAATGTTTTGCAAATACATCCCACTTATTCACCTCCACAAATGTCTTGCAGAGGTCAATCAATGAACAGGGAGACCCAACATCCAGTTCCCTACTCAGAAATTAAAGCCACTTTGAGTAAAATATCATTTTCATTCAATATTCAAAGCACCTCTGAATTTCCTGTCAAGACTCTGTAGAGCGCTCCACTGTACAAACTAAAATCCTAAATGCATATATTTGAAAACTCCAGGGGGTGTCCTTCCGGCAGCAGCCAGTGCCTTCTCAACAGCACTGCTGATGGGAGCTCTCATTGGACAGAACTTCTGCCCTGGGGCTCTGATTCCAGAGAATCGTGTGCCAGTATTCTTGTGATTGGCTGAGGTGCAGAAGGCCTTCCCAGGAAGATGCACCAGGGATGTCTGACCATGTCTTTAGCTGGCAAACGAGAAATTAAAGCCACATTAAAGCTCCATTCACTGTTTTTGTCTTTCTATCTTAAATTTGCAGCACACTAAATAACTAAACACTTATTTTTCAATACCTCAAGTACACTTAAATTAGTTTAGTTTTTCTGTTGATGTGCTTTCATTCTAACCAAATTTCCAGTAATGAAAATGGAAATGCTATCTCATTGCACAGTATTAACTGTCGTCCTAAACTACAGGGGAAAAAAAACAAGAAATAGAAATAGAAATAGCTTGACCATGTTTTATGCCTAGTGACATTGAAGTATGAAAAACTAAACTAGCTATGCCTGGGATTAAAAAGATTGCGCACTCCATGGGTATTTATACATGCGATGGTGTCATTAATGATGACAAGGTGCTGACCCAGAATGAAGGTATCAAGAAGTTGTTCTGAATTGGTGTTGCAGCAAAGTGTGGAGGAATTTGCTGACAATTAATTCAACTAGATCAAAGTATTCCTGCTTTTCGTGTAAACAATGGGCATAATCTTTTGTGATTATCACACCCTCATTTAATTGGAAACATTTCTGCTTGTGAAACATTTTCTTAAATTTCCATCCGATTGGCCACCCAAATCCTGAGCAGGTCAGTTCTCATGCAAGCCTTCAAATGTGCATGATTTGGAGGTGCCAGTGTTGGACTGGAGTGGACAAAGTTAAAAAATCACATAGCACAGGCAGCATTCCTTAGAGTTCCTATTATCATTTGCCATCCCATACACTGGGCCAATCCTATTGTTATATGAAGGTTTTTATTGCTGCCTTATTGTTTTATTTCCATCTAATTGTAGCACAATTTCCTTTCTGCACAGTTCTGTTTGCAATTTGTGTCTTTTTAAAATGCAGGAAAGCAAGAATATCTTCCTTATTGTAAGCTAGCACATTTGTTCATGGGTTAAAAACGAACTCAGCCATATTGGTTTCATTGAACTTAAAATAGTCATTAGTTGTACCTTAATATTATCACTATAGTGATGCAAAGCAGATGCACAGAATAAAAGTATCGTGCAAGTCACAATTCAGAATTGTACAGAATGCACTGGAGTTAAAAAAAGATCTCTCCACCTGATTATTTCACAATGATTACTGAATCCATTGGATCTCTTGCAAAAATTTTAAACTTCACTTTTAAAGTGTTCATTGTTAGGGGGCTTGTGGGCTAAAATTTCAGTACACAAATATCTAAGCATTCATGCATTGAGCTTCCTACCACCTACCACCCACCAACCTCCATATACATCATATCATCCGTCGTCATTTCCGCCACCTCCAAACGGACCCCACCACCAGGGATAGATTTCCCTCCCCTCCCCTATCAGCATTCCGAAAAGATCACTCCCTCCGTGACTCCCTCATCAGGTCCACACCCCCCAACAACCCAACCTCCACTCCCGGCACCTTCCCCTGCAACCGCAAGAAATGCAAAACTTGCGCCCACACCTCCCCTCTTACTTCCCTCCAAGGCCCCAAGGGATCCTTCCATATCCGCCACAAATTCACCTGCACCTCCACACACATCATTTACTGCATCCGCTGCACCCGATGTGGCCTCCTCTATATTGGGGAGACAGGCCACCTACTTGTCGAATGTTTCAGAGAACACCTCTGGGACACCCGGACCAACCAATCTAACCACCCCGTAGCTCAACACTTCAACTCCCCCTCCCACTCCACCAAGGACATGCAGGGCCTTGGACTCCTCCATCGCCAGACCATAGCAACATGACGACTGGAGGAAGAGCGCCTCATCTTCCGCCTAGGAGCCCTCCAACCACAAGGGATGAACTCACATTTCTCCAGTTTCCTCATTTCACCTCCCCCCAACTTGTCTCAGCCCCAACCCTCGAACTCAGCACCACCTTCCTAACCTGCAATCTTCTTCCTGACCTCTCCGCCCCCACCCGCACTCCGGCCTATCACCCTCACCTTAACCTCCTTCCACCTATCGCATTTCAAATACCCCTCGCCCAAGTCCCTCCTCCCTATCTTTTATCTTAGCCTGCTGGACACACTTTCCTCATTCCTGAAGAAGGGCTCGTGCCCGAAACGTCGATTCTCCTGCTCCTTGGATGCTGCCTGACCTACTGCGCTTTTCCAGCAACACTTTTTCAGCTCTGATCTCCAGCACCTGCAGTCCTCACTTTCCCCATAGACTTCCAAAAGCAAAATTCCACTACAGGAACCTCTAAGAGTTAGTGAGACTTTTGTAGCTCACAGTATTTACTGGTATCTGGGTGAATTGCTGTCAAATTTAAAGAAATTGTCCAGCAAATATGTGCTTGACCACAGTTTGCTGATTAATTTATTCTTGCCTCATGTTGATTTTGGCAAACAAGACAGAGATTGTGTGTGATTTTAATGCTTCTTTTAAACTTGGCGAAGTAAAATTTGCATTTGATTTTTTATATCCATAGCATCTTGTCGATTTTACTTGATTCGAAGTTTGAAAATCCCAAATCCTCGCATCAACTTTAAAAAAAAAGTTACTAATCCCTGACTAGACACAGTGTCCGGTCTGGGCTGGGATTGTCCCCAGGTTTTCATCAATTAAATGTAATAAAAAACCTTTGCACAAGCTTATTTCCTTGTTTATTCTTTTTCTAGTCAGTTTAAGCCCCAGAAACACCGAATGGTTTGATGAATTCTAACTACACCTGAATTCCATTCTGAGCGCGTATTACCTTTCCACATAAAAGGGAAAATATTTTACTAATTCACAAATTCTGGTACATGATACAACATCAATATCATGAAATATCATCATCACACAATACATGGTTGAAATTAAACCAGAAATGTAGTCGTAGTAATTTGAGACTTCCACCAAGAGCCACTGTTAGAGTTATTATAGACAGGTTTACAAATTCTGTCTTGGCTAAAACGTTCTGCAAAATCTATAATTCTAATATCTCTATGACTTGAAGGTAAGAGACAGTCCTTCACTCTAGTGTTCTAACACAGACTTTTCTTCCAGGGTGCTGGGTCCACTACTTTTCAGCATTTATATTAATGATTTGAATGTGACCATAAGGAGGTGTAGATAGTAAGTTTGCACATGACACCAAAATTGGAGGTGTAGTGGACAGCGAAGAAGGTTACCTCAGATTACAATGGGCTGAGATTTAGATAAATGTGAGGTGGTGCATTTTGGGAAAGCAAATCTTAGCAGGACTAATACACTGAATGGGAAGGTCCTGGGGAGTGTTGCTGAACAAAGAGACCCTGGAGTGCAAATTCATAGCTCCTTGAAAGTGGAATTGCAGGTAGATAGGATAATAAAGGAGATGTTTGATACGCTTTCCTTTATTGGTCAGAGTATTGAGTACAGGAGTTGGGAGGTCAATTGACTGCTCAACTATATATATTCCACGATCTACTCTTCACAATCAGCCCTTAGAAACTGATGCATATATCTTTTAACCTTTCTCTTTTTTAGACTAACTTCTCATTTCTAACCTGCATACGTTTATATTGTCTCAGTATTTCTTAGGTTTAGTAACTAATAAACTCTCTGTCTTGTTATCTCAAAGTTTGGTTAAACTGGCTCCCTTTAAAATGCAAATTTATTTAGTTGCAGAAAGGTATCCACAAGGGTGGGTACCCTTAATAAATTAACCTTGTTGTAAACAATGGGTGGGTGGCTGAATAAGGAAAAGGAGCCATTTGATTCTTTCTCTTCCCTTGAAACCCCATTTTCTGGGGCTAGTTTGTCATAGGCAAGGCCTGCAACTACAAGTAAGTTGAGATTATGTAAAATGTTAGATATTGCCATCATTGCTGCTGCTCAATGAATTGAAGTGTGGCTTTTGGTGGAACAATAATGATCCTTTAAGAATCCCCGAAGCACCACACTTTTCCCCAGATTGTAAAATGACAACCTGCCATGGAGTCACATTTCTCATTTGGAAAAAAAAAGTGAAATAATAATTCTAAGTTAAATATTAATTCTGCCAAGATTTCAACTAAATATTACATTTGATAAGGGCATATTAGAAAGGGATACTGGGATTTTATTATTTTTGAGTTATTGCAGAAGATGTTCATTCTTACAATCATGATGTATTCTTAAGCTTACACTTAATTAAAACAAGTGAGTTACTCAGCAAGGCTCTGCCATGCAGACATGAAAATATAATAAAGCAATTTTACAATTTGCACACAGTAATGTTTTTGAAGATTAGTGTAATGGTTATGTATTGTACAAAGTAAACTTTGAGACAAAAAAAATTCCAATCAAACTGATATACTGTTCACTCCTCCATCTGTTGGTTGCCCAAATCAATATTTCTATTTTTAACAAGTGACATTCAGTTCACAAGATCCAGCTGTCACAACAGCTTAAAGTCAGTGGGACTGGCCGTCCTTGATTTATGCACTTGCTTTTTTCCAATCATTTAATAAACACAATGGTCTGCCAAAATAACAAATGTATTTTTTTCTTTTTTGTAAAGATTTATTTGGAAATGTACACAATATAACATCTTCACTATTCATCAACGATCAACCAACACCTCTGCCTAACAACCAGATTCCAAACCACTTGCAGTAAAACAAAGCTCAGCAGCATCCAAAACAAATTAAGTTAATAGTACAGGAAGTTTCCATTTTTAATGTTTATAAGAACCAATAATAATAATTACAGAATTAATTATATTGTATCTACAAAATGAGAAATCATAACTCTATAATCACTATAGATGTAACAGCAAAATTAGGTATGTTTAGCTTCCTAAACACAGATACAGCAACGTTTGCTGCAATAACTTGCTTGCAAGGATTCTCAAAGAGTGAAGTGTAATTTATTCTTTATAACATAATACTATATAGCAGGGTCATTATTTAAGTATGATAACTTCAATTTCATTCATTCAAGACTCACCAGTGCCTCAGGTTCTTTGCTTATATCAGAGTAATAATCAGGATATGTGTCTATGTTCTGCCATTCCGTATGCCTCTGAATACCCTTGCTTGAATGACAAGAATGGCAAAGTGGTGCATTGCCCATAGTAGTTCCCTGTCAACAGTTACCCGTGTGAAAGACCCTAGCCACGGCTTCTTCAAACAAATGCAGGTAGTCCAGATGGTCACCACCACTCTGCTGCCCTAAGCCACTCCTCACACTCACTGCAAGCCACCCAACTCTGAAAGAATGAGAGCTAGAAACGCCACACATTTGGCAGCAAAGTCCAACCATTCCCAATTCAGGCACTGCTTGGCTATTTTTACACCCACCAAACAAGCTAAATATGTAAATGTTTGCCTAAATAATAAAGTACAGTGCTACTCTTTATATAACACTAAAATGATATAACTGGAGTTTCTTAAGTGAAAGTAAAACTTTGTCGTACATTTCCCCTTCAGTCTTGTTGCATCACAGTCATGCAGCATCCTAATTAATATACAGCAGACTTTACATAGCACTGACGTGCCTGAATAGCTTTCAGTGTTGTATTTCCAAGTACTTTGTTAACCCACTGAGCACTTTGAAGAAATCTATGTCAGTTGAAAAGTTAGGTAAAGGGCCATTTCTTACAGCACTTTTTTTGCAGTTTTTTTTTTAAATAAGTAAAATTATATTGAGGTCCTTATTTCAGATCAATTGTGTCATGACATGGACATTTGCCCTTTCTTTGTAAGACTACAGTGTGAACTTCCATACCCTTACAAAATTTATAAATTTAGTCCTGTTTTATCTTAGTGCAACACCTTCACAATACTGGCCTCAAAATGTCAATAAAATCATTTTACAAGGGTTGCAAACAAGTGGACATGCAGCAATTAATTGCTTTTTGAATTCATACTAAGTGATTTAAAACAATTCCTACAAAAGTCAGCACATAGTGCAGCATAAACTTTCCTGGTATCAAGTAGGGTAGCCTTGGAAATAGGGTAAACCCACAAACACTGAAAAAGTAACAACATTTCTCTTGATGCATCATTTTAGAAGAATAAAATGGGTAATACTAAAGTAAGGCAACAGAAAAAAAGACTTTACCATCTCAAATTAGGATTTTCACTTTTAAGCCAGCCTACTGCAGCTGTTTGAACTTTGCATGTTGGTCATTGGTAAAATAGATCAGATTTTATGGGCAAAATTATCATTGCCAATTGCTTAGGAATGATGTCATGTTTCATAAACCCACATGTAATAGTCAAGAGTATCATGTGTCAATAAATGTACTTTCCCATCTTTACCACTGTTGGCTTTACAAATCAAAGACTTAGTTATGTAGTATGTTTTCTGATGTCTCAAAAATATCTAAAACGTGCCTTGTACACAGTGAACTGAATTTCTTTGATGCAAAAGGGATCCCAACAGCATGCTGGAGAGCTGAGGCAATCTCACACTGACTGACTGCAGGGTCACTAGCTAAATTTACCTTCATCAGGCAACTCATTAGATGCAGCAGGCTGGAGCCTTCTTTAAAGATGGCCACCACCACCCCCTCCCTCCCCCCAGGAAATAACAGCAAATGGAATGGCTAGCTGTTCAACACCACCACTGGCAACATGGCAACAGAACACACTGCACCTGGAAGAACAGGTGGAAGCAAATTGCCCTCCCATTCAACAGCAGAATGTGGTTGCTAACAGGAGTGGTGAGGTTTTGCTGCTCAGGTGACCTTCTGCTGCTGGAGGTCTCTTCAGAGTACCTTAAGAGTGCCTGAATATAAAAAGGCACACTCACACAAAGCCCATTGGGAGGCCACCAGAAATGATTGCCTGTCTCCCCTTGGAGTGGACGACCCACCCATACCTGAAAAATGTCAGTGGGAAGAGGCAGTCACTGAAATGGTTCAGCTGACCTCTACCCATCCTCTGCCTTCCTAACACCAGAAAAATGACATTGTGGTGTAAAGATGTCAGAAATTCCACCTCTCGTCAAACTTTGCCATTCTATTGGCCGTGCAAACTGCCAGCCTGTACTTTCAGGGCTGGCAAAATCCAGCCTAATTACTCCACGTTCACCTAAAAATGTCCACCGGTATGTGGGCAAATGCAAAACTACTTTTCCTCCAACAGGATCATGTAACAATCAATGAGGATGAATATTAATCTAGTTTTCATGAATTCATTAGCCACAGACTTTTTGAATATTATGTGATTAAAATCTACCCAAATAACTGCACCAGGCAGACAAGACTCAATTTTGCAACTCATCTGAAGGACAGGAACTCTGATAACGTAGCATTTCCTCAGTTGTCAATTTGTCTTACGTGGTCTGTCCCAGAAATTTTAATCACTAACATTGTTCTCTTCACAACACGAAAATAAAATGTATAACACATGTGACATACACAATCCCTATATTGTACTCTGTACTTCAGATGCTACTGCTGATAAATGTGCTGCATGACCAATCCACTTGTTACAACTAAGGTGTAACTCATACAATTTATTCACGCAATAACAAATCATCAATAGGAAGACAGATGCTCACCAGCATAAGGACTACCACCTACCTTGATCTTAAATAAAAATGTTGTTCATTGGAAGTACCACACTGATAGAAGCTGCAATTGCTATTGCAATAATGTACTCTGTTATAATAGTGTACAATTATTGATAAATAAAGCTTACCCTGAAAACATGAAGGGAATCCAGAACTGAAGAAATTTGTATATTAACAAAACCGCACAATAGCTTATAAAACAAATTTATACAATATGATCATTAAAACTGACCAAACCTTCAAGAACATAGTTTGCAAATAAATAAGAATACATTGATTAGATTAGATTAGATTACTTACAGTGTGGAAACAGGCCCTTCAGCCCAACAAGTCCACACCGCCCCGCCGAAGCGCAACCCACACCATACCCCTACATTTACCCCTTACCTAACACTATGGGCAATTTAGCATGGCCAATTCACCTGACCTGCACATCTTTGGACTGTAGGAGGAAACCGGAGCACCCGGAGGAAACCCACGCAGACACGGGGAGAATGTGCAAACTCCACACAGTCAGTCACCGGAGGCAGGAATTGAACCCGGGTCTCTGGCGCTGTGAGGCAGCAGTGCTAACCACTGTGCCACCGTGCCGCCCTCTTCTAATAACATTAAGTAAATTGAGTTCATTTCAAAACAGTATTAAAACAAGGCACCTGGTTTCCTCTGTTCTTAGTGTGTTTATAGTTACTTGGTAATTAGATGCTTTTGTCACTGTGGCTGCATAGTCCTTAAAAATAATTTCTTTTTAGTAAAATGGAACTGGTTTAAGGATGTTGGCAGTCCAAATTCCAGGCATGCGAGTTCATCCTTTTGCAACTGGAAATGCATCTCCTGATAACTTGGTTTTGATCTGATTCAAAAATAATGGAATGTAAACTAGACAATTATTTGATAATGACAAAGTTATGTGTGGCAAAAAGGTGACAAGAAATTAAAATCCTTTTGGTCTTGCATTCATCAGGACGAGGATTCATACAGTAAACTTGATAAATGTGATTCCAATTTTTATATCAGGAGAAGAGATGTTAATTGGTTGGGCCATGATGAGGTACAGCAGTAACAGCTGTCAATCGTATTTCTCAGACCACGTACACTCTGGTTGGGCAATGTCTTGTTGCCATAGGAATGCAGCAGAGATTGGAAGTCTCCATGACAACTTCCTCCCTTTTTTTCTCATGGGTGACATTTATTAAATAATCCATACTGTGCTAAGAATCGCACCAAAGGCAAGTTTAAAATTATCATTTGACTCACAGTGTGCTGCAATTGAATGTGCTGGATGCCATAGGTTAAGGTGTGGGACTTTGGAGATAAATAAAATTCAAACAAATATTTCACCTTTTTTCAATTTGGAAGAAACAGTGTCATGGAGACTGCAGTCTTTGCCACATTCTCAACACGCTGACCATCAGAGTCTACCTCTGTCTATCTGAAAACAAGGATCAACCATTAATCTTTCTTGCTGCATCTCCATATCAATGATGGCCCAAACAATCAGCGCCCTATTCTTAGACAGTATAATTTTGTGTCCATCTTTTAAGTCTTGTATCCTTATCCTGATGAGTGCAAGATGGAAATTCTTTGACTTATTATCTCTTTTTGGCAATGTTTAAACATGTGAATTACTGGAAGAGGATTGAATACTGTTATATTCAGTTCACATGAAATACTGAACAGGAGGTGTATATTTCAAGGTTTACCCATAACTTATGCAGCTGCTGGATTCACTGTGGATAAAGTTAACCTGTATAGTGGATGTCTAATGATAAGATTCTCAAGCATCCCACTTTAACAACAGTCTATCAGATTAGGAGATCATTATCCTGAGTTCTGCTGCTTGTGACTTGGGAAAAACAAACCTTGGATGCACAATTTGCAGCATGCATAATACCCTGGCAAATGAGGCTTGTTTCTGGGTCCTGCTGGTTGCCCAAGTATTGGGACTCCAGCTGTGAAGGGTACATCATTAAAGATGAAAAAAGGAATCTGCAGTCGGTGAAGAAAAGCGGTTGGAAAGGAACACAAACTTGGGAAAGGAAAGAAAATGGAAATTGTAGAGTGGGACACTATGTTGCATACGGAATTTTGTTCTGGGGGGGCGGCCAGGGAAAGCAAGTTTGGCATATCTGTTGAGAAATTACCCTTACTTCTGCGATGTTGAGCTTCACGATTGGGATATGGAAGTCAGTCAATCAAATATGGCTCTGTTTTGATTAAATATGTAACATGCTGTAGATTGTAAAAGACATAAGCCTGTATGAAAACTTGAATTAGAACTTAATAATCTCATTTTTTAATTGAATCCTTGATGTTTTTCATCATCAGTTCTGTAGGAACATCACAGAAGTAGTTTATGTGTAAATTGTACTTGACAATATTAAGGCATTCAATTTAGTTAAGCGGGGAGATGGAAAGCCGTGAAGTGAGTAAAATACCAGGAACCAAACTTGATGAGTGAGCACAGACATTTTTTGCAAATGGTGAACATTGAAGTTTTGGGTGATTTCAATGCAAATAACAGCTTTAACTTTACTCTTTTTAAATTTTCTCGATAATTAGTATTACATCTGTTTTCATGATTGGCAGGCCTCCACTGACTTTTTAAATGGTTGATTTTTCTGTTTTCCCATTAGAGAATAGTTCTTCTATATTTACTGTATATCGGTGTAGAATTTTTTCCATATTATTATTAATTTTGTTTTCATACACTACAACAGATTTTAGAATCAGTAACCTCCTTCACCTTATTATGCATCATTTGACGATCATCAACAGCTTCATATTGTTCTCTTATTAACTTTGTTTTGCAACATTAGCTTCGATTTGTCTATATCAATTGTACTTTCTAATAAAATTATAAATCAGATCACAAATGCATGGAAACCACAATGGCATTAGATGAATTTCGATGCATCATTCCACAATAAAATGCAAAATTCTGGCTTAATTCCAGATTATCTTTGTAAAGATATTTATAGCTCTGTGTAAAATACCAGATGCAACAAAGTGTTCAGTTCACAGAACAATCAGTCATGAGTCACATAATCAAACTCCCCCTAAGATCATCATGGTGAGAGTATCAGGGCACAAAATAAAAGTAGACCAGAGATACCAGAACAATATAGATCAATCGAACCAAAAGGAGCAATAAATGGATGTAAGTTTGCGCGCTGACCTGGAAGGTTCATGTTCAGAGATTACATCACCATACTAGATAACATCTTCAGGGAGCCTCCAGATGAAGCACTGCTGATGATTCCTGCTTTCTATTTATATGGTTGGGTTGAGATGTCATTTCCTGTGGTGATGCTATTTCCTGTTCTTTTTCTCAAGGGGTGGTAAATCAGGTCCAAGTCAATGTGTTTGTTGATAGAGTTCCAGTTGGAATGCCATGCTTCTCAGAATTTTTATGCATGTCTACCTTTAGCTTGTCCGAGGATAGATGTGTTGTCCCAGTCGAAGTGATGTCCTTCTTCATCTGTATGTAAGGATATTAATAAGGATACTAGCCACTCTCTCCTACATCAAAAGGCATCTCAGAAATGACTGCCAGACTACTCAGACCCCTTGGCATCATGGCAGCCCACAAACCCATCACACACTAAAACAGCAGCTAATGAACTTGAAAGACCCTATCCAGACAACAAGCAAAACTAATGTCATTTACCAAGTATCGGGCAAGGACTGAAACAAACACTACATTGGACAAACAGGCAGTAAACTAGCCACCAGGATACATGAACATCAACTAGCCACAAAATGACATGACCCTCTCTCACTAATATCCTTACATATAGATGAGGAAGGACACCACTTCGATTGGGTCAACACATCCATCCTAGGACGAGCCAAACAGAGACACACACGAGAATTCCTAGAAGCATAGCATTCCAACCGGAACTCCAACAACCACATTAATTGGACCTGATTTACCAACCCCTGAGAAAAAGAACAGGAAATGACATCACCAACCCAAAGAAACCCAAACATCTAAATAGAAAGCAGGAATCATTAGCAATGCTTCGCTGGAGACTCACTGAAGATGGTACTTAGTATGGTGACAAAACATCTGAACATGAACCTTCCAGTTAAGCGAGCAAACCTACATCTAGAACCCCAACCTGAGCTACAAATCTTCTCAAAACTTGCTAGGAGCAATAAATGAAATATGTATGTTCGGAACCACACTGGAAATAGAAGTATAAGTCCAAAAAGATGTACCTCAATGTTTTTTAGGTTTTTAGATTAGATTAGATTAGATTAGATTACTTACAGTGTGGAAACAGGCCCTTCGGCCCAACAAGTCCACACCGCCCCGCCGAAGCGCAACCCACCCATACCCCTACATCTACCCCTTACCTAACACTACGGACACTTTAGCATGGCCAATTCACCTGCCCTGCACATCTTTGGACTGTGGGAGGAAACCGGAGCACCCGGAGGAAACCCACGCAGACACGGGGAGAATGTGCAAACTCTACACAGTCAGTCGCCTGAGGCGGGAATTGAACATGGGTCTCTGGCGCTGTGAGGCAGCAGTGCTAACCACTGTGCCACCGTGCTGCCCACAAATTATATTAGGTTATAGAAGACATTTTACAGAGAGAAGCACGAGCAATGGTATGCATAACTTGGATACAGAAGGCAAAGATTTAAGACTGGATCATCCGCTGCAGTTAGAATAAATAATGAATACAGTTAATGGATAGCTATAAAGAGTGTGAGACAAGGTTATGTTCTGTCTCCAGACATTTTCATTCTTTCAGTAGTGCATATAACAAATAATTTGAGATTTGCAAATACCACAGTATTTATAGTAGCTACAGATGAAAACCTACAAAGGTAATTGTAACAAACTATAGCCAACATGGATTACCATTACTTTGCAACAAAACATTGTGCACAGTAATATCATAGTAAACGATTACAGTTAGTTGCTTAACATGGAACTAAATTAAATAAAACAAGTAGAATAATTTTCTTAGGGTTGCCCAATAGCATATAGGAAAAGTGATCAGGACATCAGGAAGTGCATGTCACTTGAAAATCAAACCTTCACAAAAATGTCAGACATATTCAGAAATAAAACCACCTCTATGAAAAGCAGAAGAAAAACTTATAAAATGCTGTATTTTACCAATTTTATTGTATATGATTTGGAGGTGCTGGTGTTGGACTGGGGTGGACAAAGTTAAAAATCAGGTTATAGTTCAACCTGTTTAGAAGCACTAGCTTTCAAAAAACTGCTTCTTCATTACGAAGTAGCAGCGCTTCGAAAGCGAGTGCTTCTAAAAAAAAATCTGTTAGACTATAACCTGGTGTTGTGTGATTTTTAACTTTATTATTGTATATGGTTGCAAAACTTCAAAACAAATGAAATAATGGAAGATAAAAGCAACTGAGATGTGGCTTCTTAAAAAGATGAGGAGGATTAATTGGACAATACATGACTAATGAAGTTTGTGAAAACAGTCACAACAATATGACCACCAGAAGACCAATGTAATTCTTCGGGCATGTAGTTGGTGGGAGAAATTAGATGATCTGGTCATAAGTGTTAAAATTGAGGGTAGGAGAGCAAGAGGAAGACAAAGGAGGAAATATACTGGCAGTTTAAGAAGTAGTACAAGTGTAAGGCTTAAGAATAGCATCAAGCTGTTGGTGGCTATCAAGATCAGTGAAAAGATAAGAGCCTGATTACCAGCACTGTGAAACTTGGCACCTGCTGAAGAATTGCTTTAGAACCAGGCCTTTACCTGCATAATCATGTGCTACTGGCTTCACAAAACCTAGGAGGTTGATAGATGAAGCTCTTGCAATTTTTGGGTTAATGGTCCATGTGGCCATGTTGTTGGATCAATTAAGACATTGAGAGAATTTCAATGTTCTTTCTGGATAGAAGCTGACACACAGCTCAAAGACAGCAGAAATAATCAGCTGGAACTAAGCAAAATCAGTTTCGGAAAACAGAAGTAAACGAACAATCAAAGCTAGTAAATCAGTGTTTGAAAGGAATAGTTGATTTTTCTGAAGTACCAAACTAAGGCAGTCTTTTAAGAAAAGTAATGACTTGGGATATTGACCAAAAAGAAAGATATGCCTTTAATTTAGAGTCCAGTTAGAAATGAATGTGATCTTAGAGAATGGTCATAGGATTAAGAAACTGCAGTTCACATGCAAGTGTTACATGTACTAATTTAGAAAAGATGATTTCACCTGTCGTTTTTTATTTCAGAAATTTACCATACTGAAGCTAATCTGTACATTGGTAATAACTAAAGTCTATTGTTCCATTTTAACTCTGTGCAACTTCATAGAGTCATAGAGATGTACAGCATGGAAACAGACCCTTCAGTCCATCCCATCCATGCCGACTAGATATCCCAACCCGAGATATCCCAACCCAATCTAGTCCCACCTGCCAGCACCCGGCCCATATCCCTCCAAACCCCACCCATCCAGATGCCTTTTTAATGTTGCAATTGTACCAGCCTTCACCACTTCCTCTAGCAGCTCATTCCATACACGTACCACCCTTTGTGTGAAAAAGTTGCCCCTTAGGTCTTCTATATATCTTTCCCTCTCACCTTAAACCTATGCCCTCTAAATCTGGACTCTCCCACTCCAGGGAAAAGACTTTTGTCTATTTATCCTATCCATGCCCCTCATAATTTTGTAAACCTCTATAAGGTCACCCCTCAGCCTCTGACGCTCCAGGGAAAACAGTCCCAGCCTGTTCAGATTCTCCCTTTGGCTCAAATCCTCCAACCCTGGCAACATCCTTGTAAATCTTTTCTGAACCCTTTCAAGTATCACAACACGGGCGACATGGTGGCACAGTGGTTAGCACTGCTGCCTCACAGCGCCAGAGACTTGGGTTCAATTCCCGCCTCAGACAACTGTCTGTGTGGAGTTTGCACATTCTCCCAGTGTCTGCGTGGGTTTCCTCCAGGTGCTCCGGTTTCCTCCCACAATCCAAAAATGTGCAGGTTAGGTGAATTAGCCATGCCAAATTGCCCATAGTGTTAGGTGAAGGGGTAAATGTAGGGGAATGGGTCTGGGTGGGTTATTCATTGGAAAGTCGGTATGGAGTAGTTGGGCCAAAGGGCCTGTTTCCACACGAAGTAATCTAATCTAAAAAAAACATCTTTCTCTGATAGGAAGGAGACAAGAACCGCACACAATATTCCAACAGTGGCATAACCAATGTCCTGTACAGCCATAACATGACCTCCCAACTCCTGTATTCAATACGCTGACCAATAAAAGAAAGCATACCAAACGCCCTCTTCACTATCCTATCTACCTGCAACTCCACTTTCAAGGAATTATGATCCTGCACTCCAAGGTCTCTCTGTTCAGCAACACTCCCTAGGACCTTCCCATTAAGGGTACAAGTCCTGTTGAGATTTGCTTTCCCAAAATGCAGCACCTCGCATTTATCTGAGTTAAACTCCATCTGCCACTTCTCGGCCCATTTGCCCATCTGATCAATATCCTGTTGTAATCTGAGGTAACCTTCTTCGCTGTCCACTACACCTCCAATTTTGGTGTCATCTGCAAACTTAATAACTGTACCTCTTATGCTCACATCCAAATCATTTATGTAAATGACAAAAAGTAAAGGACCCAGCACTGAGCCTTGTGGCACTTCACTGGTCACAGGCCTCCAGCCTGAAAAACAACCCTCCACCACCACCCTCTGTCTTCTACCTTTGAGTCAATTCTGTATCCAAATGGCTAGTTCTCCCTTTATTCCATGAGAACTAACCTTGCTAACCAGTATCCCATGGGAAACCTTGTCGAACACCTTACTGAAGTCCATATAGATCACATCTACCGCTCTGTCCTCATCAATCCTCTTTGTTACATCTTCAAATAAACTCTGTCTGTACCTCGGACTAGAGAGTAGCCTAACAAAATTGATTTCTTGGAACCCTTGGAACTTCTAGAGTCATAGAGAGTCACAGAGTCATACAACATGGAAGCAGATCCTTTAGTCCAACTCATCCACGCTGACCATTTTCCCAAATTAAACTAGTCCCACTTGCCTGCATTTGGCCCATATCCCTCCAAACCTTTCCCATTCATGTACTTATCTAAATGTCTTTTAAATGTTGTGACTGTACCTGAATAATCACTTCATCTAGCAGTTCATTCCACTTACCAACTCTGTGTAAAAGCCTTTCTAAAACTTTCCCCTCTTACCTTAAAAATATGCCCCTGGTTTTGAACACCCCTACCCTAGGGAAAAGACCCTTGCTATTCACCTTATCTGTGTCCCTAATGATTTCATAAATCTCTATAAAGTCATCCCTCAACCTCCTTTGCTCCAATAAAAAAGGTCTTGGCCTACTTTTATAACTGGCCTACTTTTATAACTGAGATCCTTCATTCCTGGCAACATCCTGATAATTCATTTCTGAATACTTTCTAATTTAATAATATCCTTCCTATTGCAAGGCAACAAGCAGTAAAACCTTTATTGACCAATGTCAACTAAACTTGATGAACTGCTGTTCCATTGTATTGTTCAAGTCTGTAGTGGCTAGTACAGTTTGTGCCCAAATCTTTATTCCTTCTTGGCCACAAATGCCAAATGGAGGTCAGGCACTTGCTTTTAAACAAGGTTGTAAATAAACTCAGGCTTTTTGGAAAACTTATGTACAGCTCTAACTCTTTAGCTTCAGAATGTCCCTGTCGAAGTGTGATAGTTATCACCTGGTTACCATTTACGTATGTATTGTGTACAATTATGGGGAGGCTAAGAGAATGGGAAATCACAGAGACAAGATGTGAGGAAAAACATATAATACTGAAATATCAAATGTCATGCTTTATAAATTGCATATGGCTCCCTTTTATCTGAATATACTATGGTTGTTAAAACAGCAAATGTATCTCTGTCAAATCACATTGGACCTTGATTGAGCAAAAACTGACACACACTTGCAAAATGAGTTAGGGTGGACTTCACTTCTGACATTGAAATCTATCATTTTTGTAATTGTGCTCAGTTCATTTGCACATACGCAATCATCGGATTGAAGAGCAGAAGTAGGCCATCTGGTCTCTTGAGCCTGATCCACATTCAGAAAGATCATGCCTAATCTGACTGTGGTCTTAGCTTCACTTTCCTATTTGCACTCTATAACCCATAACTCCTTTGTCTATCAAAAACCTAATTCAACCTGGAATAAGTCTAGAGACCAAGCATCTACTATCTTCTGGAGAAGAGAATTCCACACTCCAGCAAAGAAAAGGTCTTAAGTGCAAGAGGAACTCATTTGGCAAAAGTAAGTGAGGCATTCTCATGATAGACAAACTGGTAGGTAAGCAACTGGTGCTTCCCATTGTTTAAATTCGTATCAAGAGTAGATATTAAATGACAGACTCTCATTTTCAAAAGTGATTTAAATCATTATTTTTCTGAGGTGGTAAGTGTGGAATTTATGTGATCTTTAACTGAAATTTTATTGACATTTGTAGAAATGGTTGAGATCTCTTTCTGCTGAGCAAATAAATTAATTGTCCATTCAACTGGTAATACTAGAGTCTTGATACCAATGTTATTCAGACTAGCTGAAGCTTAAGGATAGAGGAAGGTTTTAAGGAAAATAATTTAAATAAACTGGAAGCCAATGGTAGTCATCTCCCCTTCCCCAAACCAAAACTAATGCAGCGCAGCAGTCCTGCCCAGTGGTTGGAAACATCGGTTCTTTTTTAAGAAAAGAAAATGAATTTATTTTAAAAGTGCCTTTATGACATGGACAACAGAATAGAAACACAAAGAACTACAATTCACATGAATGACTCTGTTAATTCTAGCTCATCAACCAGAACTATCTAAATAACATTCTAATAATTCCAGAATGAAAGTACATTAGTTGCTGACTAGCATACCAATATCACATTGCTCATTTCATTCCAAGGACAAATGCTTTACTCTGCTGGAGAGGAATTTTAAGGAATAGTTATCAATGGTCCATTTTATGGTGTACATCTTTGTAACTGAGTGAGAGGACCATGGAGAGAGATTTGACAGCCAGTGGTCTATATGCTTTCTTAGCTACAGTTAATACATGACCTGAATGAAATTAAGTATTAAATTGTAATTCACTAAACAAAATTTCATAATCTGCTCATTTATATTTTGAAATTTACACATACCAGTTCAGTCATTTATTTGATCTCATTTCTTAAATTAGCAAGCCTATCAAAATTCTAATTCTGTCATTGCATACACCAAAATTTCCCACTGTTCTATTTAATGTGTCGTGTGCTTTACAAAAGACACAAACCACAATATGAAAGACCATTCTGTCATGTACTTTGCACCTTCTTCTTAATCACTTCTGTGAAGTGAACAGAATAGTTATGAGAGGTTCTGAAAATTCAGAATCTGTATTTAACAATGAATTGAGGAATTGAAAACTGAACATTGGAATAGTTTTCACAATCATGTCAAGAACAAATCAACCTTATTATTAAACTTCAGCCCAGCCTGTTCCATTAACAGAGTTCATTGTTACCAGTGTGGCCAGTAGTTTCTCGATACTGGAATAATTTAACCAACACTAAGGAACATGGAAAAAGCATTCACTATTTAGATTTACATATTACACAGTCAAACACAATTGTGGAAAATTGCCTCCTCTAAAGATCTTGGATAAAAACATTCACTGTTTGGAAGTTTTTATACCTAAAGACCCAGACATTTAGAGTCACAGAGAGCCCATGGTCCAGTCGGACTATGGAATTTTACTTTTACGATGGCATATTCAAAACGGCAGATGAAACAGGATCTCAGGTCCTGTCCCCTTTTCTAATAGTGAAAATAATTTATACTGGGATAGAGTGACACGGTGGTTAGCACTGCTATCTCACAGTGCCAGGAACCCAGGTTTAATTCCAGCCCCAGGTGACTGTGTGGAGTTTGCACATTCTTCCCATGTCTGCATGGGTTTCCTCCCACAATCTAAAGATGTAAAGGTTAGGAGGATTGGCCATGCTAAATTACCCACATTAATTTAATCAATACTAAGGAACATGGAAAAAGCATTCACTACTTAGATTTACATATTACACACACATAAACGAAAAGATGGAAATTTGCCTCCTCTAAAGATTTTATCCCCGATCCAACCCTTCAACGTGGCACCGTGCTCTTGAACAGTGCTACCTGTCCATCTTCTTTCCTACCTATCCACTTCACCCTTCACTCCAACCGATCACCACCACCACCCCCCTCCATCCACTTATTGCATTCCTAGCTACCTTTCCCCAGCCCCTTGGGTATCCCCCAAATTCCTGATGAAGAGATTATGCTCGAAATGTCAACTCTCTACTCTGCCTGACTGGCTGTGCTTTTCCAGCACCACACTTTTCGACTTGAAGTTACCCATAGTATTCAGGGATAAGCAGGTTGGGTGCCTGGCCATGGGAAATGCAGGGTTGCACAGGAGTCTGGGTGGGCTGTTCTTCAGAGGATCAGTGTTGACTTGTTGGACTGAATGGTTTGTTTCCACACTGTAGGAATTCTATGGAATTAGACTCTGGATTCTATGGAACAGTGAAATGATTCCCACTTGTGGGAAACCCAAACTCACTGCTGAATTCAAACATACACCTCATCTTTGCTGACGTAAGATCATTATCTCAAAGTGTGACAATTGTGAATTTTTAAAGTATAAATAAATGCTCTTTAAGTCTGTCAAGTTCCCAAACTGTCACGATATGTCAAGGAATTGAATGAACTTTCACAGTTAGGAGTATTTTTTATATCGAGATCTGTAATAGATATTTAATCTATATGTTAAGATTAGCATAACTAGGAGCTGTTGTGCATACTGGATGAGTAAACATGGAAAGTTTAAAGAAAAAGGGATGGTGGGTATGAGGTCATGAAATTGGCTAACTTGGCATAATAGCTAAATATAGTCATGGGGAGAGCTAGAGCTTCAACTGGCATGAGTTGGCAGTAGGTATGGAATTTTTAACATGTTTAGGTTTGGCAGGTGACCAGGAGTACATGAGGGCTGAGGACTACTGAACCTAAATTTTTAGAAAACAACTGGGAAAAAAATTCCAGAATACAGCACTTTTTTTCCACCCAAGGCCAGGGTTTCCAAATTGCAATTGCACCAAATGTCTCGTTTAAACTGAAACATTCCTGTTAAGATAAGTAAAAATTGTATTATTTCCAAAACATGTAATATGCAATGATCCTTCCTTCCTATTCCATATCCTTTAACTTATTTTTCCCAATGCAAAGTGATACAGTTCAGATGAACTCGTGTTACAGTTTTATTTTGCTCTAATTCAGAAAAACTTCAGTTGAGTGTTAAAGCTGCTACCTCAAATATATTTGCTTACTTAGCACATTCAATATTTTGTTCACCAAGTTCCAGTTACGTACGAAAAAGAAGTGGTTGAGTGCAGTACCATAACATTACAAACTTTGAAACATTTGTAGATCTTCCAAATAAAACACATTATAGCAGTCTCCAATTTGAACACTGATATTATCAACTGCACTTAAATTTTTACATTGTTCCTTTAGTTGCTCTTAAAAGGGAACTTTTTTTCCCTGCTTCCTTTGAGGAGGAAGACATGTTCGATCGAGTCATTTTAATCTTCATCACTTGGATGGAAAACCAATGGGATTGAAAACCTGGTTATCCCGTTTTTCCCAATGACTGGAGTCTCCAGGACTGGAAATCACAGTTGAAAGATACAGGGTTGGTCATTTATGACTGAAAGGAGGAGAAATTTCTTCACCTTGAGAATGGTAAGACTGAGTTCTCTGCCACAGAAAGCAACTGAGGCCAAACATTGAATCTAAGTTTCTGCCCTTAGTTTTCTCAGACATAACATTACATTGCTGCGCAACCTTCTGTCACCACTTAATTTGCTGTCTTTTGTGGTTTCAACCAAATAAATGTTTGCCAAGCACTTTATGGGAATGGTAACCCTATAAATGTGCGGTATTCATTGTGGATTCAAAGACATTAGCATTTGCTTGCCTTATTAAAGCCTATTAATTCTACTCATTCATTCCTAAGGGTTTAACTTCCACTTGTCCCAGAGGCGTGCTATAACATGTCTGAACAGGTTGATTAAATAACTATATGATGTCATGAAATATATCTCAATCAAAATACTGCAGCTTATCAGCATTAAATGCATTGTTATAATGCTACAAAGTGAGAAAGAGCTGTAACTTAGCTTTGCAGACTTTGGAGACCAATTAGTGTTTAACTGAAGTAGTTACTTTCAACAGTGAGTCTTGGAACAAAGATCAACAGGTTTTTTTTTAATGGGAGGTTCAGAGCCAAAAACCATGATCCATACAGCGTATTTCCAAAATCTCCAATAAACTTTTGCAGCAGAAATATTCGACAGTTTTGCTTTCCATAACTGAGAAGCATGAAGCAACCTGTAACATCCTTACTGTATCCCACCCTTTCACATAGTTTTTTTTTTAGATTAGATTACTTCCAGTGTGGAAACAGGCCCTTCGGCCCAACAAGTCCACACCGACCTGCCGAAGCGCAACCCACCCAGACCCATTCCCCTACATTTACCCCTTCACCTAACACTATGGGCAACTTAGCATGGCCAATTCACCTAACCTGCACATTTTTTGGACTGTAGGAAGAAACCGGAGCACCTGGAGGAAACCCACGCAGACACAGGGAGAATGTGCAAACTCCATACAGAGAGTCGCCTGAGGCGGGAATTGAACCCAGGACTCTGGCGCTGTGAGGCAGCAGTGCTAACCACTGTGCCACCGTGCCACCCCATAGGTGATCAGCAATTCTGCACAGGGCAGCAGTTTTCCCAGAGCTAAGCAATAAAGCCGCTCTAATCCCAGAGGATAATAAGGCTGCTTGACTGGTGGTTTAACCCCAGCGTCAGTATGCCTAATGCGAGGGGAGTGGTTGAGAATATTGGGCCTTCAAAGTAACCTCAGTCATGCAGAAATCAAACTTTGACTGCTGGCATCTCACTACATTGCAAATCAGCTGTCCAACCAATTGAGCTAACCAATCAATCAGTCAGTCACTGAATAAAATATCTCCACCACTGGGGCTCTCGACTGTGATTTATGACCAAACTCTGTAGTTTCTTCTCTTGGTTCCTCATTACTACTTTCAAGAATCCACAGCAAAAATGACATTAAATTTAACCATTACAATTTAACCTTATCTCTTTACAAATTTATCTTCTGCCGTGTCCTATATTTGCCTGTACTGAAGCCATATACATAGTGTGTATTGTAGTTGTAATGGGCATTGACTATACTTAGATCATGGAATTTAACATGTTGCAAAAATATTACAGCATTTGGACAATGTAAATCTTTCAAATTATGACCTGATGTATTTACAACAGCCACATAATATTAATATCATACAAAGCAGTTACCTGGAACAACACAGCTGTCAGGAAAGGATAGACTTAAATCTGAAAATAGTGCTCTGCTTTTCCAATAACTGGAATAAGTGACATCTCAGAAATACCCCAGTTAATTTCAGCATCAAGATTATAGATTGGATTTCACTTACTGTCGTAGGTGAATTGTTGTCATTCTACAGATCTTAAAACAGCTGCCAGCATAACCAATTTGGCCAAAACATTTTAATATAAATTCTATAAACTCTGACCAAAAATCACTCCAGGTTGTCACTGAGCCTGAGGAGATACTCCAAATATAAAACTCTTTGGAACAAACACAGATTGATCTGATCAATAAAATCTACCACTCATTAGTAGGTTCGGAGATTAATTATTAAGACTATTAGTTTTTGTCACAAATTATCATCAACTATATGTTCCAAATACTTAAAATAATCAGATCAGGAGGTTTCAAGTTTCAAGTACAATTTCTCGCAGTTTCATGCGGGATATTGTCCAGTAATATATTGTATAAATTGTGGTGTAAAGATCTGTGGTCTCAAATACTTTCAGTTACAGGAAAATCAGCGAGGCTTTTCAATCTGAAGTTTTAGCATTTAACTCATATTGGAAGTTGAAATCATTTGAGTTAATTTTCTGATGAGTTTTATCATTCAGATGTACATTTCAATCACTCATTTTGCTTATTCCATTTATTTCAGTGACATGCAGAAGCAAATAAGTGCAATTAAGGCTAGGCTGACCAACCTGACAGTGATATGTTACAGTTCATTCAAGGAGTCCAAGTTGCTGTTGTGCAATGCACATTTTACATTCATTCAGAAATGTGGAGCTATGGATAATGGTGGTAGAGAATCCAACATTCTTCCCATCACATGGACTAGCCAGGAATCTCCCATTCTTACTGCCCAGCTTTTGGATGTGTTGTAAAGATTTGCAAATCTATACTTAACCTGCTTAGCAGTGTTATAAACATATGCTCCTTGACCATCTTATCCTGAGGTGGGACATCAACACAGACTTCTACCCACTTCAAAAGGGATGTGTAAAATTATAATGATATATCACCATTTTCAACACATTTTACTGTACTTCATTTGGCACATTGTGTAAACATGTCAGGACTGGACAATCAGATAGTGAAATGCCTTAAATTCCTGTCCAACTATTTTCTATCCCCACTTTAGATCGACTAATTCGAAGCTGGACTTCTGGGAAAAAAATATTTAAATGATCCCAAGACCAAAAAAAGCCAAGAACACATTGTTAAGGTGTATGAAAGTTCTATCACATCATAAATGCATCTCAATTCCTATGTGTTTTGATCATTTCCTCATCAACCACTTTCTGTGGCAGAGAATTCCACATACTCACTACTGTCTTGGTGAAAAAAGAAATTTCTTCTCATACTTCATAATAAAATCACACACTTGATGTAAGAATTGGGTGGTCGGTAGGGAGAGTTCATTGATGGAATAACAGCTGTTGTTTTATCTATGCTCCCTTATATATTCAGTTCCCACATACAAACATAAAGGCCACCATTATCAGAAAATTATAAAGCAGTTTGACTCATTTTCTGATTCAGAATAAACAGGAACCTTGGACTGAAGCTGAATGCTGCAAGCACAAGGCCCATTCCAAATAGAAAGCCTACAACTGGAGTAATTCTGGGACATGGTCTAAGTGAATAACAGGAATTGAGGGGCAACTTGCAAGCAATGGTTTCTTGGTAGGACCTGGGGAGGAAGTAGCTGAGCAGGAGAGGAGAGTGTTCAGGCCAGAGATAGTCCTCAGTGTTGAGGTCAGAGGCAGTCCTCAGTGTTGTAGCACCAGGAGGAAAGTTCCTGTTCAGCTCATTTCCACACAAAGCAAATTAAAGAAAATGAAAACTTCACCACTTGTTTAGTAGACGCCAGAGGTCTAGTTAGAAAACAGAAGACCTGGAGATCACCGAAAATTTCTCAGCTAATGAGGACATGCATATTTTTTGTATTAGTACAAATTGTATTATTGCAATACAGGAGCATAGGAACATAAGTAGACCATTCTGCAAATTATGCCTGCACTACCATTAGTACTATCATTGCTGATCACTCACTTCAATATAATTTTTCTCCACACTGTCACAAATTCCCTCACATCATTGGTATTGAGATCTGCTCCATTATATCTTTAACTATGAATGGCTGCAACATACATTAACTAACTCATCTATTTTTTACCATCAGCAATTATTAAAAACCAGCATGTACAATCTCATCTGAAAGGAGTTCTGTCCCAATTTTGTTAATCCAGTTTTTGATAATCATACTTATATACAATGTGAGAAAAAGAAATAATCCAGTTGGTACAACACAAATTTTGACAGGCACCAAGGCACCATTTATAAAAACAAAATTGAGATTCACTGGAATGTAAGTAAGAAGAAGTCTGTTTCAATAGTTAATTAGCTTCTAGAAATGAATTATACATCTACAGTTACATAATGCATGTTGAGATCTCTCTGGACGGTTCAGTCAGCAGTTAATATCAGGTCTACTCTATCCATTTTATGAGCTTAATTATTTTGGAAACAGAATTAGAAATTATATTTCTACATAATTTATCATTTATTACAAATAAGTTTTGTCAAATCTGATTAAACACCCAGTACTATTTTCACATAAAAGACAAGAGTCCTTCTTTGATAGCTAAAAACTGAAACATTTCCTCAAAATTTCAATGGGTATTATGTTCACTAGACGACCCTTGCACAAGCACAGGCATGGAAAATTGAAACTACTCCAGCCTCCTTAATACTAATGCTCAAGTTTCATTTATCCCAAGGGTGTGATGATACTCTGAAGCTATTTACAAACTTCATTAGTTTATGTAAAAGTGCTCTGGTGCTTTGCTTTCTAACTGTGCTGTTCTGTCAAAGTGGGATAAAGCTTCATGCCTATCATTCCCCACCTTCGTTCACAATCTCAGCTGTGCCATTCTTGGCAGGTACTGAGCAAAGGGCAACCACTTCCCAGAGTACTCAGATGTCTCTACTACAACTGGTGGTACAGCTCTCTCTCATTGGACCTTTTCTCTCAGCTAACGTATCAAGTGGTACAATGACATTCACAGAAGGAGAAAGGAAAAGTAATATACAATAAAAATATCAAAAGTTAATGCAATTGTAAATAGTGCAGCAGCCTCAAACAACTGCCATCGTTTTCAAATTTCTTAGCTGACTGCCATTAAGAGACAGGATCTTTGGTTTTCAAGCCAGACATTCCTTATAGTATTGCTCATTCGCACATAATTTGAAATACAGCAAACTGGCAAATTTTCATCCTTTTCTTTCAGTAAATGTGTAGCATTAATTATTTCTATTGCTTCTGTTATTGGTAAGGCTGGTTAATCATTAACCAATACTCAAATTGGTCATGGGATGTCTTAAAAAACTTAAGTCGGCAAACTAAAATCAAAAATCATCTCAGTGTTCCAATATTGTTCTACATGGTCACATAACAGTTTATGCAGATAACAGCTGTTCGACAGTGTTAGTTATACTTGGATATTTACTTTTTCTCGTCAATAATTTCCCTCTTAGGCAGCAGACTACATATTTCTCTGAATTAATTTTATTTCATTTCTTCCAATTTGAGCAAGATGCAAGAAATTCCACGCCAATCTGGCTTATGACAACATCAAGAGATGAAATTAATTTATGTTGCATACTTTCTCATGTGCAGAAAGGGAACAATAAGTATTTCACTGGATTCTGTAATGCACACAAATGGCAGGAGTAGAATTCACCAGAAAGAGGATATTAGGCATTCCTGGCAGTTGTTCAAAAAATGCATTAGCTCCCTAGCACATGTTAACAAAAGCCTAGCCCTGGTTTCATGACCCAATTCTGAAATTCAGCAGCATTAAACAAAACACACTGTTCACGCTGTCCTTGTCATAATTTAAAAACAAAATAGTTTGGAACATCACAATGTAATGAAACGTATTTAATAGATACTTTATAACATGTGGTGCAATAATATCCTGATATCACATCTGAAACAACCATAGTAATTAAGTCATAATTTGCTAGTTGTGATTATGGTAATAGTAGGGCAAAATTTGATACATCCGAAAAATGGGACTCACCATTCTCTTTAATGGGTGATATTCAAGGATAACAAATAAATTGGAATAATGGAGAGAGCTAAATTGGAGTCAAATCATGTACAAAAAGAACTTCAGTTGTTATGATCAGGCATGCACTACCTTAAAAGAGAGGGGGAAATAGATTCAATGGCAACATTCAATCAAATTGGATGCACATCGGAATGAAAAATACAACAGAACTATGGGGGTGGATTAGAAGACGGGATAGCTCTACCAAAGGTGATACTGGTGCCATAGACATCTTCTGTCCTCTATTAATCTCTGATACGATCGCTGCATAGTGTACTATCCTATGGTATAGTCACACAGTCTTCCTCACATTTCATTACATTTCACATTTTTACACTGTCTGCCAAATTTAATGCAATATTCTATTTCTACCTAATTATCCACTTTCTAATGAATTCTACTCAAGCTGTTTGGGTGAATTACAGATCGCAGGGAAATACTTTTCTGTGGTAAGACTTGGTCAAATATATGTATATCGAAAGGAACAATGGTCCCTGCAACCTAGAGATGTAAACACAGACAACATATGACACAATGCTAGATTTTCCAAGAAGTGGCAATCACAATCACATTTTCACTCCACCGTGACTTTTTAGGTTAAGAAAGAAGTCTACATTTCTGGCAGGAGGATCCAAATCATGAATCTGCAGAAATATAAAGCATACCTTAAGTCCAACCATGTCCCCTTATCTCAGTAGTAGTTGCCACATTCTGTGAATGAAATGTCTATTGGCAAAGTTAGCCACTTTGACAGCATCTCTGAAATGGTAAATGGGATAGGTGACAGATGAGTAGAGTTCTAGGTAGTTGAGTCTGGGGCATGAGATGAGATGGATGCCAGGAAGTGACTGAATAGTGTGGTAGTTGAGATGGGTGGCGGGTCGTCATGGCTGGTTGGTGTCAGGTGCCTGGTATACGTCGGATTTGGCACAGGGTGAATGGGACTGTCAGCCCCAGTAGCTGGGCTAGGGGAACATCAAGTCCTATCGGGGGAGGAGAGTGGTGCCTACCAAGAGAGAAGGATGTTATCAAGACTTGGAGTAAGGAGGGGCTGATTGGATTTTGGTGATTCTAGGGGTTTGGGCAGGATGGGTGTTGGTTGGGGTATGGAGTCTTGTGGTGAGAGACTGTGTTGGATCAGAGTCCAGGGATGCGAAGGATCTGGAAAAGTTACCGATTTGCAGTGTGTGTTTTGGGGGGCATAAGTTGGGTTGTCAGCTTAATAGTTACCCAACATTTAGACTGGGTTTTTAATTGTTGAACGTTTCCTGAATGATTTACTTAAGTGCAGTTGAACCTTCCAGATTTTTTCACTTTAAATGGATATGTTTGGAGGGTTCCAGGTACAGAGAAATTGATCATCAAAATCACCAAATTCCAAGGCAAGTCCCTAGTGCACAGTACATCAGAGATGTAATAAGGCACTGACACACAGCACTCAGTTACGGTACAGAAAAGATTATCTGGCCATTGGAAAATCTGATTCATTGTGTCTTCTCACCTTTAGCCAGCTTCCTGGCTGTCAAATGCTTGACAGCCACACACCAGATGGTAATGGTTGAGATACAGTATTGCCACTAATCCTATTTTGTATACTTTGTCTGAAGGCCTGTTTAGCTTACAGTGACTGTAGATAAAGCACTAGTGGATCTGGATCTTCTACCACATCCAACACCTGCCCACCGAGGAAAAGCTGCAAGTATGCCATATTGATTTAGGCCATTCCTATCATGAGCAAAAAGAGTGGTGGAGACAGTTTGAGGCCCTTAAATGACAATTGTGCCAAGGGCGGGCAGGTCAATAGCCCTAACGGTGGACAGGTTGCCTGCATCCCCATGGAATCCCTCCCTTAAAATGGTAAATAGGGCTGTACAGGTGGAAATGTGTGCTGCATTTTGTAAGCCTCCTGTCTTCAAGAGAATCTCACCTTCAGCTAATTAATTTCCTGCCAACTGCAAACTGGCCACACAATGACAGTTTTTCTCATAGGCGGGCTTCGAAATTAAGTTTTAGCTGGAAGGAAGATGGGGAATATAAAGCCCTATAAAACCTAGCCCATTTTTTTTGAGTCATCTGAATATTTTCCACAATTTGCTTCATTTTCTTTAGAATTATTAGTTCTAGAAGTGTCATAACCATTTTTAAAGCCCATTTTAGATTTAATTACTTTTTACATATCAGGACTTCCAGCTTTAGCTACAGTTTTGTGTGGGTCATGGTGCATGTAGTTTGTGCCTAAACAGGTTGAAACTTTGCGATTGTGCATCTTACCTGCCAATTCTCCTTGTACATTTATTTAGGCAAGTTCTCCTTTCATGTCATGGAAATGATTTATTTTAAAGTCATTATTTACTGTTAGCTGTACCCTGTCCTTTCAGTTTTTACACTGAACATAATTGGGTTATACTCACAGCTTGAGATTTCATTGCTCCTTATCTTACTACTTAGTCTATTTTATTGTTGATAACAAAATCCATATTAACCCTTAGGAGTGACAAGGTGAAAAACATAACTCATCTACAAAGCACTCATGAACCTATCAATCATGGAAAACTGACACTGCATGTCAATCAGATTTCTTTTACCCAATATATCTGTTGAAGTTAAGTCATCCCTTTTCTGCATTTTCTCTAATCTTGCTATGAATCCTTTTCTAAAAATATGCCAGGGCAAAACCAATATATTACGAACTGCCCGCAGAGTAGCAGTTCGATTCAAACTTCTTAATTTTGACCAAATACTTGAAACCTTTTTGCAATCCATAGGTTTTATATAGAGGAGCAAATTACAGGAGATGCTGGAATCTGTACTGGAAACAAAGAGTGCTGGAAATCTCAGCCAGTCAGGCAACATTCATGGAGAAAAAGTTAACGTTTCGAGTTTAGAGGACTCTTCCTCAGAGCTGCTGTGAACAGTGGAGGAGGCAGCACTTATTTTGGTGGGAGGTGCTTGGGGAGAAAGGATGTGAGAATGGCAGAACAATGGCACATCCAACTGCCAAACTAGCAAGAACAGACTGGAGTGGGAGGAGGGGAGAGGGGTCATGGTGACAGAGAATGTAACAAGTAAAGCTAAAAGAAAGGGAAGGAATGGGAGTAGGTTCACAAATGGAAGGTGTTGAACTCAATATTAAACCCAGAAGGTTGTAAAGTAAAGTAGAGTCTGAAGGTGAGATGTTGCTCCTCCAGTTTTCACTGTGATCTGCCATAGTATTGTAGCATGCCAAGGGCATACACATGGGTGTACAAGCAGGACACTGTTAAAATGACCAGCGATGGGAAGGCCAGGGGTCCTGCTTGCACATGGACTGGACATGTTCTGAAAACTAGGAGAAGAAGGGCTCATGCCAGAAACGTTGATTCTCCTGCTCCTTGGATGCTGCCTGACCTGATGCACTTTTCCAACAACACATTTTTCAGCTATGTTCTGAAAACTGACACTTCCCTTCCTTTCCTTGACTTCTTTGTCTTCTTATCCAGGAATAAACCGTCCACTACCACCACTACAAAACCAATAACTTCAACAGCTACCCTTCACTACAGCTCTCACACCTCATGTCCTGCAAGGATTCCATCACATTCTCCTAATTCCTTCACCTACATCTTATCTGTTCAAATGATGCCACCTTTCAAAACAGCACTTCTGACATGGCTTCCTTGTTCCATAACTGTGGTTTCCCATCCACTGTGGTTTACACGGCCCTCACCCACATCCGATCCATCACCTGTGCTTCTGCTCTTGCCCCTTCCCATCACTCACAACAGCGTGACCTGGTTCCCCTTGTCCCCACTTTTCATTCCACCAGCCTCTGTATTCAAAGGATTATTTTCCACCATCTACAGACAACTCCAGCACACCACTACCAAGCACGTCTTCTCCTCACACCTGCTGTCTGCATTTCACAGGGACCATTCCCTGCAGAACATCTTAGTCCAGTCCTTGACCACCAACACCAGCCCCTCTTCTCACAACATTTTCCCATGTAACTGTAGAAAGTGCAATACCTGCCTATTTACATCCTCCCTGCTCAGTATCCAAGAGCCTAAACAGTCTTTCCAGGTGAAGCAACATTTCACCTCCACCAATCTTGTGTGTTGTACTCGCCGCATCCAATGTGGCTGACTCAACATTGAAGAAACCAAACATAGACTGAGTGACAACTTTGTAGAACACCTCCAGTCCATGTGCAAGCAGGACCCTGACCTACCCGTAGCTGGTCATTTTAACACCGCGTCCTGCTCGCATGCCCGTGTGTATCTCCTTAGCATGCTGCAATGCTCCATGGAATCACAACAAAAATTGGAGGAGCAACATCTCATCTTCAGAATACACACTTTACAACCTCCTGGGCTCAATGTTGAATTCAACACCTTCAGATTGTGACCCCACTCCCATTCCTTCCTTTTCTTGTGGCTTTATTTGTTACATTCTCTGTCACCGTGCCCACTCTCCCTTCCTTCCACTCCAGTGGTGCTGTCTGTTCTTTCCAATCTGACAGACACAACATTGGTTTGTCATTCTCACTTTCCGAACACTTAATGTGAATAATCAACCTTTCTCCACTACCCCCCCCCATCCCCCACAAATTGCATAAATGCTAGCCGCTCCACACTTCACATCAGCTCTGATGAAGAGTCATCTAGACTCAAAACGTTAGCCTGCTCTCTCTCCATGGATACTGTTCTATATTGAGCCTTTAACTAAATGCATATCTCCTTTTCCCACTAGTACATTCTTCTGAATATTTTGTAACCAGGCTTATTTATCTCCCAGTCCTCTCCTGGCCTAAGAATCCTAATATCGGAAATCCCATGAGTGTTCTGTTGGTTTCAATTGCAAAACCGATAGACAAGCCAATGGAACATCATGGAATTTCTGATATCAGAGTTCTTAGGAGAAGCAGTAATGCAGAGACTTGAGCAACAGCTCTGTCAACCATCCAACTCAAACTTTGGGTCCACTACGTGGATGACATCTTCGTCATCACTAAATGAAACAAATTAGAGGAAACCTTCAAGACCATCAAAATATCCTTACTGGCATAAAATTCACAAAAGAGGAGGAAAACAACAACAAACTGCCATTCCTAGATGTCACAGTAGAGCAAACAGCCAACGGAGAACTTCAAACCAGCATCTTTGAAAAACAACACATATGGACCAAATATTGAACTATAGAAGCAATCATCCCAACACCCACAAATGAAGCTGCATTAGAACATTATTTCAACAAGCCACCACACACTGCATTACAGAGGAGCTACAAAGAGGGGGGAAAATCACCTATATAGTGGAGTCAAAAAGAGAGAGAGTACCCAATGAATGTAGTCTGCTGATTTCTCAGCAACAAACCCAAACAAGCAGACAAAATGCATCCAGAAACCCTAGCCACTCTCCCCTACATCAAAGACATCTTGGAAATGACTATTCAGACCTCTTGGGCATCATGGTAGTCCACAAACCCACCAACACACTAAAACAGCAGCTAATTAACTTAAAAGACCTATCAAGACAACAAGCAAAATGAACGTCATTTATAAAATACCTTGCAAGAACTGTAACAAACACTAAACTGGACAAACAGGCAGAAAACTAACCATAAAAAGACATGACCTACTCTCACTGGTATCCTCACATATGGATGAGGAACAACATCAGTTCGACTGGGACAACACATCCATCCTCGGACAAACCAAACAGAGACATGCACGAGAATTCCTTGAAGCATGGCATTCCAACCAGAACTCTTGGAGATGATGATAATGATGATCACATATAATTTCCGTCTTTGACCTTGTATGTGATACAGTTAATGAATTTGGGGCATGTTGTCAGAGGAATCTTAGTGAATTACTGTTATGCATCCCATACATACTGCAACCTTGATGTAATGGTGGCATTGAAATTGAATGTTTAGTCAAGTGGGTGAAGTAATGATGAACCCTCCTGGATAAGGTGAATTTATTGATTGCTGTTGCAGCCATATCAATCAAGCAAGCAGATTAAGCACCTCATATCTGTCTTAAAGGTAATGCAAAGAATTTAATGAATTGTATCAATTTGTTATATTAATAAATAGAACATTTTCAAAAGCAAGTTTTGAGAAGATTTGTAGCACAGGTTGAGGTTCTGGATGTAAGTTTGTTTGTTGAGCTGGAAGGTTCATTTTCAGATGTTTTATCACCATACTAGTTAACATCATCAGTGAGCCTCCAGTGAAGCATTGGTGTTATGATCCACTTTCTATTCATGTATTTAGGTTTCCTTGGGTTGGTGGTGTCATTTCCTGTTCTTTTTCCCCCACAGTGTGGTAAATGGGGTCGAAGTCGATGTGTTTGTTGATCTATCACCACATTACTACAGGAAACGATGCACGACAGCAATTCACTAAGATTTTTTTGACAACATGTAGTTAATGAATATGGCACATCACAAAGATGATCAAAGACAGAAATAACATGTGATCATCATCTCCAAGTTCCTCTCCAAGTCACATCTCAACTTGACTTTTATCAAAATCTTGGAAATCTCGATCAAACAACACCGAGAGTGCCTTTGACACAAGAACAGAAACTCTACAAGAAGGTGATCTATGGCAACCTTCTCTCAGGATGGCCAATAAATGGCAGCTTTGCCAATGATATTAACCTCCCAAGACTGAATAACAAGCATCTATGTTGATATCAAAAGATTCGTTGTGAGCAAAGGATTTCCAAAATAACAGTTTGAATGTTAAATAAGCAACGTATATTTATCTGCAGCTTTAATGTAAGAAAACATCCCAAGGCAACTAAAATCATCATCAAGCTAGATCTGGCATCAGCTGAAGGAGTAGATATCAAGTAACGTAAGTAAAACTTACAAGAGGAAAATTGCAAGTGAAAAATTCTTTGAAAAGAGGTTTGTCCAAGCAATTGTTCAGCTTTACTACAGTACAGAATATAAAAGCAGGAAAGTAGCACAAAAAGAACCTGATAGTTTTACTTACTTTTCGAAAAACCTTCTTGGCAAATAATGGCATTATCATCCATTAAACTGTAGCTACATGTCGCATGAGCTGCAAGATATTATAGTTGCAGACATTGTTCCTTCAGTTACTGAGCTGAGAACAATTTGATCAGATCAAGAACTGCTTGGTGTCAGTTAGCAATTGTTTTACTCCTTAAGTATCATTTATGAAGATGCTACTTTTGCTGTTGCTTCCTACTTTGATTCCTTTATCTAAGTTCTAAAGTATGCAAAGAAAATAAAAACAACGGACAAAAGAAAATACTGAAGAACTATCAATTTGTGCAAGAAAAATGATAATGAATTTCTTACTGCTCTTTTTTGAACTACATATGGAATGCATTAAGACATTCTACAGAGTGCCTCATCAAAGGAATGGACTAATAACAAAATACAGAACAACTGACCAAGAATTTGCCCTATTCCAATGCAAAGAAATCCAACTCTGGTGTTCGTCTGGTATCAATCTCACTCAGAAGTGGAAGATACGACACATGTTGTATACATCTGTATTAACTTAAATTTTCAAAGATACTATTTTCAGTGTGATACTATGTGTTCCATATCAACAAAATGTGTTACCACAAGATACAATTAGTTCTAATTTATCAATATTCTTTAAGGCTTTGAGGAATGTATTATTTAGAAATCCAGAAAATCTATCCATGAATGTGAACCACTGCACATAAACTTAATAACTCATGAGTTTGTCTGGGCCAGGCACCAAACTCAAAAAAATAAGTGAAATTGGCATTTGGATGCATATATCAGATTTTAAAAATCTTAGTCTGTATCCATTTGGAGGACAACCTGGACAACATCCAGGTCTGTGAAAATAAGTGACAAGTAATGTTGCACCACACAAGTACACCATGAAATGAATATCTCCAATTACGAAGAATCTAAACACAGCCCTTTGCTATTCAATGGAATTACCATAATTGGCTGCCATACTGTGAACATCCTGGATGTTACCATTGACCATAAACTGAACTGGACCCACCACCTGAATACATGGCTGCAACAGCAGGTCAGAAGCTAGGACTTTTGTGCTGAGTAACTCCTCTTTAGACTCCCCAAACGATGTCCACCATTTACAATGCACAGGTCAGAAGTTTGATGGCATATTCTCTACTTGCCTTCATCAGAACTGCTCCAGCAACATTTAAGTAACTCACCATCATCCAGAACAAAGCAGTCTTGTTTGACTGGTGCCCTAACATTTTTTTTTGCACCCTATCCATCACTCCTACACTGTTGCACATTGGCAACATTGTATACCATTTAAAAATGACTCATCAAGGGTCCTTTAACCACCTTCCAAATTCATGTTTACTACCCAAAACTACAAGGACAGCAAAACTATGAGAACACCATCCCTTGCTAGTTCCCCTGCAAGAACAGACCCATCTGATCTGGAATTATATTGTCATTTTGTCATTCCTTTAATTCACTGTGTCAAAATCCTGAACACCCTTCCAAAAAACACTATTGATGTACTTACACCAAATGGACTGCAATGATTCACACTCACCAGCACTTTTTCAAGGGCAATTAGGATTAGGCAAAAAGTTTTGGCCTTGCCAGTACATCCCACGAAAGAATAACAAAAAACACTGCGCAAAACTGCTATCTCTTTTAAGCCTTAGAGGGGAATCACTTTTTTTGTTCAGAGCCAGCCAATGACAACACTATTGAATGCAGTCTTCAGCTCTTCAGAATTACTGAGTTATGTTCAAACAGTTCAATAATACTTCCATTTTAATTCTTTTGAAAGTGCATCATGTGACACTGCAGCCAGTCTCACTCTGATTGGTGTATTTAAGCTTTGGTGTTGCTTTCAGATTCAGACTGTATCTATCTAACGTCTTTTTAACCTAACAGTTATAGACTTATAATAAAGTGTAAAATAAAATATAGCAGTTCTTTCAAGGATTCTTTCACCCATGTTGAATGTAGCCAATACTATAGCAACCCATCAATACGGAGTTACTTTAGGGTAATTGCTAAAAAGATGCTGGAGATTAACCTTCAGAAGACCCTTATAATTTTCCATCCCATATTCCTAACATTATAAGTAATATTATGAGTAATATTATCAACTCAATATTGATGAGATATCTAATATAACTCACCACACAAGCTTGCTATAAAATAAACACCACCAATCTTAAATTTTAAACTTAGGCAACTGCGAGGTATGAACAGGAAGAAGGCTGAGATAGATTGAGAAATTAAATTAAATAAAAATAGCCATTAACCTTTGCAAACATTCAAGTATATAATTCACAATTCCCCATGAGTATATATCCCTCTAAGAAATAAAAATACCAGCTAGAAAGTGGTACTGTCCATAGAAACCTAGACAAGTTAAGAACTTAAAATGAAGAGGTTTATAATGTTGTTAAAGAGTAGTGAAGTATGATGGTGGGTGAGTTTTAAAATCAGCAAAAGAGACCAAGAAATTGATAAAGCAGAAAATAGAACAAGAGTAGACAAGCAAGAAGTATTAAAACAAGTTGTAAGAGGTTTACCAGTATGTGAAAGAGATTAGCAAAAGTAAATATGGGCTCCTTAGAGGCAGACAGAAGATAAAAAATTTAATGGGATATTAAAAAATGACTGAGATGTTGAACAAATATTTTTGCCTGTCTAGACAGTAGAAAACACAAAGAACATGCTAGAAATTGTCAGGTTAATATGAGTGAGGAACTTAACATAATTCTTTCAAATATAGGAAAGCATTCGAGAAATTTCGGGGATTAAAAGCCAACAAATTTCTTGGACTTAAATGACCTGAACCACAGAGTTGTAAAAGATTTGGCTTCAGGGATAATGGATGTATGCATTTTGAACTTGCAGAAATTTCTAAATTCTAAATGGTCCCTGGAATTCGGAAGGTTGCAATTCATATAGACTATTCAACAATGAAGACAGAGAGAGGAGAAAGGAAACCAAGCAGTTAGCTGAGCGTCAGCAATAGGAAAAATATTTGAATATTAAGAATATGGTCACAGTGGAGTTGAGAAATCACAAAATATGGTCAATGTCTACTGTTTTGGTTTCCTTACCTGAGGGATAGAAGGTACATCTTATGCAGATTGTTTGAAAGGCTTGAGCTTGTATTATCTAGAGTTTATAGTAATGGGAGGTGGTCCAAATGAAACAAAATTTAGGGGTAGGGGGAGGGAGGGGAGGGGGAGTTTACAGGGTAGATGCTGAGAGATCCTTTTCACTGCTTGGAAAATCTAGAACTAGGAAAGATGGTTGCTTGCATTATGACAAGGGATCGAGCATTTAGGACCAAGAAAAAATTTTTCCACACTCGGAGGGTTTTAAATCTTTGGAATTATTGACCCCAGAGGTATTCTGTCAAGAAGAATATTCAAAGCTAAAACTGATGGGATTTTAGATACTAAGGGATATCGGGGTTAGTAAATGAGTTGGGAAAATGGAGCAGATGTAAAGGTTTAAGCATGACTTTATTAAATGGTGGAGTAGGAAAGACAAACCTTAAATTAGAATATGTTAAATTTTGTTTTATTTTGTTGAGTAGTGAAATGTAGTCAAGTTAATAAGAACGACCAAAAGATTCAGCTCACTTTGCTTTCTAATCTCACTCGTATTCAGCTTAGCAGTTTGGTAACTCCCATCAGGGGATTTATGCTCCAATTTTCACATATAATGTAAGTTGACTATGGAACACACTCAGGCACTTTCTTTTGTATGTCCCCTTTCCATGATGGTGCATATCATTCAGTATCACCAGCTTATCCCAGCATTTGCACTTTTCAGCATTTTCACAACAAAGTACCTTCCAGAATATCCTAACTATAAAGTGAGGTTTTCAAGAAAAAAAATTTACAAAAGCAAAACCGCAATTTGTGGATATAGGATGGATATTGTTGAACTAAGTAATAAAGATATGTTAGTGCACTAAACACATTAAAACAAGGCAAAATATCAGTATTTAAATTAACAATTAATGACACGATAACCCTCTTCTGCTTTTTAGGGAATCTAGAGATGTGACTAAATGAGCACAAAGCCAAGAGGACAGAGTTTCTCTTGGAATTTTGGAAATTTCTTGAAATTTAAGTGCTCTCTTATTGCCTTTGGAGACTGTCTCAGTCTGAGCAGTGTTTATGCATCAGTCTACCAGCCCATGTTTAGCATACTAATGAAAGGCACACTTTGGCAGTGTTGAATATTAATAAATCTCTTGTGATATAATCAGGTTCTCAGTGTTTTGAAGCCTGACATAAACTGTCTCATGGTGCTGCTGGCGTTTTTTTTTATTCATTTTAAAAGTGTCTTACCTGAAAAACATTTAACATGGAATCGTTAAGGAAAGCATTAAAATGTACATATCTGTTCATAAACAATATTCCAGATCTGCATTGTCATTGTCCATAATTAAACTAATCAGTTTAAACAATCAAAATATCAGACTTAAAATTGTACCAACTTTAAATGAGGTATGTATTTATAAAGATCTATGAATATACCAAAATAACAATACCCTAGTGTAATAAATACAGTCTTTGAGAATGCCAAAAAATAATAGCTGGGTAACAAAACATGAAATCCAACTGCATGGCTTCCATTATAGGTTATAATAAACATAATTTACTTTTAAATTTTCAAGTGTGCACGTTTTAAATAATTGTGTGTTTTGGAATTGAAATATATTCTTAGGCACCCAATCAGATAGGGCTCTGGTAACCATATGATGAAATTCTATTTGTCTATTTTTAAACGATAAAAGCCTTTAAATATACATAATGCTTTTAGACTTAAAAGATCATATCATCACTAAACTGAATTCAAGAATGGTAGTAATTAAGTTCATGAAAAGTCCAAGGCAAACCTAATATGAAGAGGTTATCAAAAATGCAGGAGTAAAACCAGACGTTTTTAAAATTATTTTTACTTTTGATTCTCCTTTATTTTTAAATTGATAGTCAAGCATTAAGATTCAATTTAGTTCCAAACTTCTGTTCTGCTTCACTAGACCTAGCCATCAAAAGATTCACCTAATCAAATATTGGAAATTCTTGGCTTCACTAAGTACATGGCAGCTGAAGTCAGGACTGCAACGCGTGAGGAAAAACATGAGCATGAATCAATATGCACCACAGCCAAACAAGCTTCATGCCAAATGGATTGGGAACTATCATTCCTCATTCAGCTAACTAGTAGCAGCTTTGAGAGTAGAGACATCAGTTGCTTCAGCCAGGGATATTCATAAACTTAAGCCTAGTCAGACACTGCAATGTCACACCCTTCCTCCAGTGCACTATACAAAAGCAGAGATTGCAGAGATCTTAGCCTTACCTAGTGAGATGAAATAACTAAAGTAATTCATAAAATAACAACAAATGAACCTCCTTTCTAAAGTCCTTCCATCACAACTAATGAAAGTTTTGATTCATCTTTATCCAAAGGCATTTTAAGTAATCAACAGTGACAGTGCTTAAAAAAGGCTTTTTTTTGTGGAGGGATGTATTACTTTGGGAATCCAACTCATCTATTCACAAGTTATGTTATTATGTTAATGGCTTAAACAATACTCTTTGGTTACGCTTTTCGGAATCCATGCTAACATCTCCTTAACTAATTTGGTGTTAAATTTTGTTCTATAATGTTCTTGTGAATGTCCCATATGTTTCAATATATTAAATGCACTGTAGAAATATAAGTTTTCATTGTTGGTGTTGGTTCACACCTGTTTCCTTTGCTTGAAACATTCTTCACTATTCCATCAGGCTCCTAAATGAAAGCAAATACTGTCCGAGTTTGAAAAGACTTAAACTTTATTGGGTTAATAAACCCTGTTGGTGGTACAGGTACATGATTTGAATCTTCCTTGTCAAGAGTCAATTAAAAACACCTTCCTCAATGTGAAATGAAGAACTTTATGGTATTTACCATCGACTGGTAATACACTGAATCTGTAACACTCCCAAAATAACGAACTGATCAAAATTAAAATTAATATAATAAGCAAAAATTGGATAGAATCTGTTAAGCATGAGCCATTGGAGAGAAACAACTTCTGGTATTATTTTCAGATTACTGAGAACAGGTAGGACAATTAGCCAAAAGGCCTCTTTATGTGTTTGAAACTTTGTATTTGTATCCCCTATGGAAGCTGACGCAATTCCAGAGTCTGATCTTCATTCCCTAGCAAGCACTAGGAGTGCCAGTCCAACAGAATTTACCCCTTAATACTGATGGACCATACACTTTAACATGTGGATTACAAAGTATGGCAAGTAAAATTAGCTTGCCCTGTAAGTAGCTCATTTGGTGCTATTATGTTGGTAGCATATACATTCACCAATCTATAAACCAAAACCAGGATTTGTGGAGCAGCATTAATGTTGTGTGAAGTACCTTAATGCCCAAACAGATTCTTCTCATATACTGTTAAGTAAATGTTACATCTAGTTCCAACGTAGCCCTCCAAAATATTTAGGAAATCCTGAGTAAACCATCCTTTAGTCAGGAGTTAAGTTTTTAATTATTATCCAGTTCAATTTAAATGTTAATATATCATATACAACCTATTAACAAGCCCAATTTAGACTTGAATCAAGAACATACAAAAATATGAAAAAGAGATGGAATAAATCATTTGGTCCTTCAATTCTACTTTGTTGGGTAATGTATGACCTTCTACCTCACCTCTACTTTTGTCCATGATTCACATATCCTTAGTGCCAAAATCCATCAGCTTCTGTCTTGAATATACTCAATAACTCATATCCACAGTTCTTTAGGATAGAGAATTCCAAGGATTCACTTCTTCTCAGAAGTAAATGACCAACCTTTTATCCACACACTATGACCCTACATTCTCCAGCCAGAGGAAACAATCTGAATGTTCAGCTTGCTAATAATTTCAACTGCTCTCATTCTTCTAACTTCCAAGTAATATAGACAGTCTACTCAGTACCTCCTTATGGAGATAATCCCCTCCATCCCAGAAACAAAAGTACTTGCTAGCTTGTTTCACAATCTGTCTGGAACATTTTTCAAAAATGTATTTAGGGGAAGGAATGTCTCTGCCTCCGCCATGATGGTGAGACACACACTTGTCACACAGTCCATGTGGTGTAGGCACACCTACTGTGTTGTTAGAAAGGAAGTTTCAGAATTTTGACCAGCAACGGCGAAGGAACTATAACGTGGTTCCAAGTCAGGATCGTGTTCCTTGAAGGATAGCTACAGGTTGTGATGGTCCAGTGCGTATCTGCTAAGCTTGTTCTTCTAGGTGCTAGAGGCATGGGTATGCCTCTGATGGTGCTGGCAAAAGGTGTCATAGTGAGTTGCTGCATTGCATCTTGCAATGGTACTTACTACTGCCACTGTGCTCTGGTCAAGTGGGTTAATTTTAAAGAAGTGATTTGGAATATGAATTCTTTGCCTGGATAAGCATCAAGATTGTTAAGTGTTGGTGGAGGTGCACACGCACAGAAAAGTGAAGCATTTTACATTATATTCCTGATTTGTCTAATTTGCTGATACAGCAACCGCATTTATACATCTGGGCAAAAACATTTTCTGGACAAAAATAACTCTTAGAATGTTGTTGATGTGGGACTCAGCAATGATAATGTCATTGAATATCAAAGGGTTGGGCTATTTACAGTTTTTCCGGTTGAGGATGATTACAGCCTGGCATTTCTGTGATCCAAATGGTACTTGCCACTTATCAGGCCAAGCCTGAATATTGTTCAGATCATGCTTCACATATGTTCAGACTACTTCAGTCTCTAAGGAACTGGAAATTGTACTGAAGACAGTTGGATCCAGTACAGTAGCCTGAGCAACTTCCACAATAATGTCTCATAGTGAGATACTTGGCAGTCAACAACCACATTTCATTTGGTGGTGCAATGGAGGCTGAGTCATTGAAAATGTTCAAATTGCATTGAACAGATTTTTTGATTGACAAGAGGGTCATAGCTCATCAGGGCAAGGCAGGAAGAGGTTCAAGGTCAATAAGATCTTATTGAATGTTGGATCAAGCTGATGTTCCAAATGGCTCACTCCTATTTCTACTTCTTGTGATCTTGGAAATGACACTAAGACTTACTCATATAAGATGTGAGCAACATCTATGCCACTTCTCTTTCTAACTTTGCGCACTCCCCTATAGAGCATATCTTGCCTCCACATCGTGGATATCCCAAACAGCCTAGACGATACTGTAAGACCAAGGTGTGGAGAATCAAAATGTTAAATCAGAGTTCTTCAAATGTGGTATCTTTAAGAGTAACAAAATGCAAGAATAGAGTCCGCTGTTCCAGAATTTGTGGGCGGCACGGTGGCACAGTGGTTAGGACTGCTTCCTCAAGCGCCAGAGACCGGGGTCAATTCCTGGCGTCAATTTGCACATTCTCCCCGTGTCTGCGTGGGTTTTCTCCGGGTGCTCCGGTTTCCTCTCAGTCCAAAAATGTGCAGGTTAGGTGAATTGGCTATGCTAAATTGCCCGTAGTGTTAGGTGCTAGTGTTAGTGTTAGTAAATGTAGGGGAATGGGTGTAGATGGGTGCGCTTCGGCGGGTTGGTGTGGACTTGTTGGGCCGAAGGGCCTGTTTCCACGCTGTAAGTAATCTAATCTAATCTAATCTAATTTAAATAACTTTTATGACCAAGTGTGGGTGTAACAAATGGCTAGAGATATTCGTTTACAACTGACCACAAACTGTGTCCGAGAGTTGGTTTTTTTTTAAATTAACTGGTGAATAATCCATAAAAGTTATTAAATTCTTTTATAACTGTTCCAGAAAATCATGCATAATGCAGCTTACCAGTCACCTACTTCTGCATCTGCTGCCCTCTCACAATGAGGGAGGCCGAATTAGCAAACTGCAGCAATGTACACAGTGTGCAGAATTGGTAGATGTGGCTGAGAGGGGAAAAATATGCATGAGAATGCCTCAAGAGGAAAGGTGTTCTCCAGGTGTGCTCTGAAAATGTTTTTAAAAAGAAAGCTCAGAGCTATTAGGACCACCAGCCATGGGAATGATTATGGTTACAGCCGTACCACTTAGTGGTTGAAAGGACACTCCTCTGGTCTTTCAACTGGCTGCCAGGAGGTTGCCTCCATGTAGCCTATGGGCTCGTATCCATTCGCAGGCACCTGTCCAATGCTAGGCAAGATCAGTTGGCATAGCTTAATGACACTTGATCAGCACTTAAATTGAAGACATTGGCTGTCTGCCTCAGTAGATTGGGCCGCCAGTTTTCTTGGCAGCCTAACTCTGGGAGAGTCCCCCGATGCAGGAAACTGTCCCAATGGATTGTCACGCCACTTTGCCAAGAGGTCAGGAAATCACGCGCAACATTTCGGGTTGATGACTGTTCATCAGAACTGCTCAAAAATTTCAGCTTTGATCAAAACCTGAGACCTTACCACTGTTTCTCTTTTCACATGCACAGTCTTCCCATCATTTTTGCTTTTGTTTTACCAAACCAATACATAATTTACCTGTACTGCGGAACATCAACAGGAAACCAAATTTCTAATAGCAAGTTGGAACAGCCTTTCTTTCCATTTTCTTCAAATTCATTCCTTCTCTTGTTCCCTATTATTTCCTCCCAATCTACATTACCATGTTGTTCATCATTGAAACATCACAGCAAAATCCCAGACATGTTCAATTTCAAGCTGGTTATCATTGAAAATAATCATGTGGGGGAATGATCCCCATAGTACCTCATCAGCATCTGAATGGCATCTGCCAGTTAAGTGCAAGGTTTTTATCAAAAAGAACCTGAGCATTTCTAATCTTTGTACTGTAGTTTTGTGATTAAATATGCATTCACGTATGGCAGCTACAAAAAAGTTAGCATAATTTTCATTTCCCTTGTCTTCACCCCGAAAGAAGATTTTAATGTGACTATTTATGTTCTTGTAAATAACAAAACGATTTGCATTATCACCTACTTCATGATGCATAACACATGACTTGCTCAAATACCGTGGACTGCAAGCCAGACAATTGACACAAACTGGTAATATTATAAATCTATTTCAACAACTAATGGAGTCAGAAGAAAGTGAAATGACTGGTTTACTAATTATTGACAGAAGGAATGTTATGGGGGGCCAGATTTTGTAGGAGAAATAACAATGAGGCTAATTGTGCTGTCTGTTAGTTACATAGAAATCAGACAATCACTCTCAGTGACCACACATCCCCAATAAGATGCAAAAATTCAGAAGTTGCTGTTTGAGAGACACTGTCCTTTCACAGTGAGTGGTAATGGTATCTCACCACGGACTCATCGTTTACATATATTGACTATTCTGTGGGTGTCCCACATGTGGGTGCTTTTTGGTTAGACAGTTGTCTGATAAGAACTTCCAATGCAAAAGCCTGTGGAAAGAAAATTTATGAGCACGTGTGGGTGTAACAAATGGCTAGAGATATTCATTTACCACTGACCACAAACTGTGTCCCAGAGAGTTTGTTTTTTTTAATTAATTGGTGAATAATCCATTAAAGTTATTAAATTCTTTAACTGATTGAGAACCAGAATGTCACTACAACAGAGCATCACAATGGATTGACCTAGATTTTTTCTGATTACCACCAGCACTAAAATAAATCTAATCTATTTTAAATGGGTTACTGTCTGAGTTAAAATAACACTGATCGGAAAATTTAGTCTTATACCTATGGTTTCAAATCAGAAAAGCAGACCTGAAAATCTGAATGGATTTTTGTATTTAGCAAAGCTGAAGAGAAAGATCTTTGTGAAGTAAATTGGAAGTTCCTTTATTAGAGTCACAGAGATGTACAGCATGGAAACAGATACTTTGGTCCAACCTGTCCACGTCGACCAGATATCCCAACCCAATCTAGTCCCATCTGCCAGCACCCGGCCCATATCCCTCCAAACCCTTCCTATTCATACACCCATCCAATTGCCTCTTAAATGTCGCAATTGTACCAGCCTCCACCACATCCTCTGGCAGTTCATTCCATACACGTAATACCCTCTGCGTGAAAAAGTTGCCCCTTAAGGTCTCTTTTCTATCTTTCCCTCTCACCCTAAAACTATGCCCTCTAGTTCTGGACTCCCCAACGAAAATACTTCGCCTATTTACCCCCTATCTATGCCCCTCATAATTTTGTAGACCTCTACAAAGGTCACCCCTCTGCCTCCGACGCTCCAGGGAAAACAGCCCTAGCCTTTTCAGCTTCTCCCAATAGCTCAAATCCTCCAATCGTGGCAACATTCTTTAAATCTTCTTTGAACCCCTTCAAGTTTCACAACATCTTTCCGAAAAGAAGGAAACCAGAATTGTACGCAATATTCCAACAGTGACCTAACCAATGTCCTGTACAGCCGCAACATGACCTCTCAACTCCTGTACTCAATACTCTGACCAATAAAAAGAGAGAATACCAAACACCTTCTTCACTACCCTATCTATCAGCGACTCCACTTACAAGGAGCTATAAACCTGCATTCCAAGGTCTCTTTGTTCAGCAATGTTTGAGGACCTTACCATTAAGTCCTGCTAAGATTTGCTTTCCCAAAATGCAGCACCTTGCATTTATCAGGGTTAAACTCCATCTGCCACTTCTCGGCCCATTGGCCCATCTGATCAAGATCCTGTTGATCATTAAGCCATGCCTAATTGTCAACAGGATCCTAGACAAGTTTCCCACTTTCACCTGACCCCAAAGTTAATGTCATTCGCCCTTGGTCCCCTCCCAAAGGCCACTTAAATAAGTCAAAAATTTTGTCGTAGCACAAGTCTCAGCCAACTACAGACCTCTTTATTTTTGGTTTGAGGAGGATTGAATTGGATTGGGAGATCTTCACAGGGCAAACAATTTTAAAATGCCCCAAAATCTTTTGTTCAGGTCTGAGAATTCCAGTAGGCTCATGGCCCTTCTGGGAAAGTTGAAAATCCAATTGGGCCACAAACACAGGAAATAAGGTCCTCGGACCAATCCTCCAAAATCCTGGAATCTGTTCACTCTGGCTGTGATTGCTCTTCTGTGTGGAGGTCCTTGTGATCTTGGCAGGTTGCACTCCTGGGACCAAAATTCTGCTGGACAATCAGCCTGTGAGGTATCACTCAAGGGCATGACCTTTCGTCAATTGATAGAAGGGTTGATGTCCATCCTTCAATCTATTTATACCATATCACAGCATGTTATTGCAGAAGGGAAGGCTTTTTTAAAGAAAAAATAAGCTGGTGTGTTCAGATCCAATTTTTCTTTTGTGGAACAAGCAGTATGACATCCATGAAATTAAAATCAAGTAGGTTACACGGTGGCTCAGTGGTTAGTACTGCTGCCTCACAGCACTGGGGACACAGGTTTGATTCTCGCCTCGGGTTACTCCTTGGAGGGTTGGTGGAACTATTGGGCCTAATGGCCTGTTTCCACAACTAGGGATTCTATGATTCTATGAAAAGTGGAAAACTCATTCACTAGGATGTATAGGATGGCAGATTTTCCTTCTTGCCATCCAAACAGTTACGGCTGCTGTTTGTTAAATATTCCAATAAGTATTAATCGACTGGCGATAGAACTTCCATCCCTCACATAGGAAGAACTTCCACTTGACAGAACTGACAAACAATTTGATGGACTGGCAGATCTCTGATTGCATTAACAATGGGAAGCAGCAACACACAAGTCTATACTTTGGGCCTATACTCAATGGAGTTTAGAAGGGTGAGGAAGGATCTCATTGAAACTTACAGAATATGGACAGCTTGGATGTAGGACATGTTTCCACTAGTAGAAAAGCTTATTACCCGAGGACACAGCCTCAGAGTGAAGGGGTGACCTTTTAAAACTGAGAGGACGCAGAATTTCTTCAGTCAGAAGGTGGTGAATCTGTGGAACTCACTGGCCAAGTCAGAGTGTATTTAAGACATAGATAGGTTTTTGATTAGTAAAGTGATCAACGATTACAGGAAGTAGGCAGGAGAATAGAGTTGAGAAATATTTCAGCCATGCTGGAGCAGACTTGAAGGTCTGAATGTCCTAATTCTGCTCCTATACCTTACAGTCCAAGTCTGGATTCAAATTTCCAGGAGTCCAGGACCAAATTAGAGTGCAGATCACAGGATAGTGAGGGCAAGCTAGTCAGGTCAAGGGGAGGGAAGCATCTGCAGGGCACAGGTCTTAAGGGGGTTGACACAAGGCCCTTGATGTGGACAACATCCCCAAATCTCACTTTCAGCCTGTGACTTGAAACACAATCATTTTTTTAGACTTCATTCCTGCTGCTGCACACCTCCCACCAGGTTGAAAGTTGAGGCAAGGCATGAAATGTCACTTCAATGGTCATTAATTACACACGAGGACTTTATAGTTGGAGTTTTATAGCTGTGTGTGTGAGAGAGAGACTGTGTGTGTGTGTGTGTGTGTGTGTGTGTGTGTGTGCGTGTGTGTGTGTGAGAGAGAGAGAGAGAGAGAGACTGTGTGAGAGAGAGAGACTGTGTGTGTGAGATTTGTCCTGATTAAAGTTATGGAACTTTATAGCTGGGCAGTCTCAGTTATGCCTGTCCCACAACATTTCAGGGAGGCGACAGCAGGTGGGAGCTCAGTGGGTTGGTAACCCAAGGAATTTTACAGAATGCCATCACAATTCTGTGCTGAAAGCCAATGGAAAGAATCATTCACCTATAATAAAATCTTGCCATTTTCATTTCCTTAACTTTATCCAAATTAAATTTAGATAGACACTGTGAAACTCTCTCAATATTTTGGGTTTAATGTTAGTTGTAGTACAATCAATCAATCAGGGGGTAACTGCGGCCCACAGACTTCATGGGTGGCCATCCTGACAGCTACACGAGGCAAGGAGAAGTTTGAAAGTTTTCAGTCTGTCTTTCACAACAGTTTATTTACATTTCGTACTCTACAAACTCCAGTCTGCTCTCTCCCTTTCCAAACCAACAGCTGTTACTGGGATAAATCAGCCCTTTTCCATTTCTAAACTTAAAAACCATGAAATCATCCAATTAACTAATAACAAAATAACAAATTATAAACACCATCCACCAGGGGAAAGCCAGTCTTTTTAATATATGGAAAATCAGCCCTTAAATATATGTACCACTAAACATCAGCTACTGTTATCTCCGGGACATGTTCTGGTTCATTCTTAAAAGGGCCATGATTTAGAACATCGTTGGGTCTTCCCCATTTTCATGGAAGTTCCAGGTTATGGCATGGGATCAAAAATACTCCAGATGGAATGTGAAGTCAAAAAGTTTTTAAAATTCCCAAATAAATTCATTTTTTCCCCAAAGTTTCATGCACTTTTCCACAGTCAATCCTACTTACATTTTGATGCAATTGTCTGCAATGTGCTCGCAAAGAACATGGTCCTCACTTACCAGACACAATGCAGGACCAGAAGCACAACCTTGGTCATTCAGCTGCATTGGTGCTATTTACATACCTGTATTCTAACTGGTTACGCACCTCGTCTGCTCATAGTTAGGGAATCGGATCTAGTTCTAGCTTCAGGGGATTTTTCACTCAAAAGTATGAATCATGATTGGGAAATCATTCATTGTCTTTTCATGATGGACACTCTGTAAAGCAATGTACTCCCTTAATAATGTCTTTTTGGCAGCCTGTATGAAGTCTTCTGTTGTTGAATGATATCTGTAATCACAACTGCACTGAATTTCAAGAGCAGTTATCTTGACCACCTATTGTATTTTCAGTGAGAATTACAAAGTTACATTTTGGATTCTATGACCTGGTGTTCAGTAGTGGATGTGAAATGCATTAGGTACTTAGAATACCCTGTCATTTTAAGTAGGATGCAGTCGTGATGCCATGTTCACATTAATGTCCTCTTTAAACCATCAATATGAAAAGTGGTTAATAATCTCAAACCAGCATGCACAATAAAAAGGGTCCTCTGACTGTGCATCACAGCCAGAAACAGCGAAGGTCAATTATTAGCTGCAATAGAATTGCAATATTGGACAGATAGAGAAACAGGACTATTAATGAGATCAACCAGGAATGCAAACAGAATCAGAATGAAATCAGTTAGCAAGGTGAATCAAATGTATTTTAAACTGAACCAGAAATTACCAATTTAACATCAGCTAAACTAGGTCATATATGCATTTAGTTTAGTAGTGAAACAATGTCAGTAGTTTGAAACTTCATTTAAAAAATCTTGCAAAAAAGATAAGTTCAGAAATAAAGATAACATTTGGAAAAATAATATCTAGAAATACAACAGCTGACCTACAATCAGCACAACCAGATTATTCAATTAAAATTAAGACTTGTTCTTAATTTTTCTGTAAAATTCTTCTATCCTAGCAACACCTATACTTTATGATAAAACCTTCCTCAATATCAATGCATTGAACTTTGTAATCAACTTTAATGTTAAGATTTTATTTGTGATGCTCATCCACCTGTTATCTTCTGAGAATGCTCTGACATAACAAAATTATTTTCCCTACAAGTTTTGAGGCATTGTTTTTTCATCTCAAAATACTGTTTTATTCGAAATTCATTTAAACTGACCCATTGTGAATCCCTTTACAACTGAGAGATTGTGTTACAGCTTTGAATCACTTGTGGTGTATGAAATTTCAGTAATATTAAAACATTGATTTTCAGATTTGGGATTGGTTTGACTAACGTTCTCTTTTTGTGCAGGCAGGGGTTTACATGCAATTTAACAGCGGATTCTTATGATATACTTGTGTAAAAATCATGCTCACATTTACAATTAATGATCATCATGCATTCATTGCTAGTAATCTAAAATATCATACAATACAGTCAAGTAATTTGAGGGTGCAAATGCTGGAGTCTTTTGCATAGGATGCAATTAAATCAACCATATATTCTTCTGTTCGATCTTTATATTATTGCCTTTAGTAATGGGGGAAGCAAGCACAAATTATGCATTTCTGTCTGTAAAATTCATTATTTTACTGGATAATTAACTAACAGACAGCATGTTTATTGTATCTATGCCAGTTGGAGTGCATGACTATCACAAGTGCTCGACAATCCTGAATATAATCTAGTTGTGAAATGTAAGGGTGAAACCAGCATATTGCAACACAGGCACATAACCACACTTGTTCTCAGAGCTCAGTACACCCCTGAGAGAGATCCAAGTGGCTGGGATTCTCATCCAGAGACCATCTGCTTTGGAAATTAAGGCTGTCAGCATTTAGTACCATGGATGCTGTAACTAAATCTGATTTGAGCTTTTTATCTGGGAAAAATAACAGTAGCATCCACAGTGTGTGTTAAGTGGGAAAGCTTGCAATATGAATGTTCTACAGCAACAGTATACAGTCAAAGAACATCTGAAAGTAAATTTGAATTGAAATTTTGTGAAAGTATTGCATGCTTCATGCACACAAACATAAAGAAACTAGATGGATTCTAATGATGTCTAAAATGAATAATTAACAGTAGCAGCAACTGACAATAAACATCCCATTTGCAAAATGGCGGTACACAAAATGGATCAATCTTTTTGAATTCTTATTTCTGTGGACTTTACGCAAATAGGTCAGAATAAAGAAACATTTCTACAACTACTCAAAATAAGGTCCTCATCTGAGAACTAATCAACTAATGTCCGACAGAACCGTGTCTTTATGCTTGGAATTCAAACCAGAACCAGTCTGCATAGGCTTTACATTAGCTAAAAGCAATGGAGTTGGTTTTAGCATGGCGATTAAGCTTGTGGTTAATACAGCAGCGACCATCTCAAAATAACCATTTGCAAACTTAGTGTCCTGTGATTGTTGTATTTTCTTTTATTTAGTTCGCAGGTATGGGCATCACTAGCTGGCTAACACTCACTGTCCGTCTCTAAATGCCCTGGAGAAGGTGGCAGTGAATTGCTTTCTTGACCTGATGCAGTCTACATGATATAGGTACATAGTATTGTCAGGGAGAGAATTCCAGGATTTTTGACAGAGTAACAATGAAGGAACAGCAATATCACACACCAAGGCAGATGGTGTCTGATTTGCAGGAGAACTATCAGGTGACAACTCTTGTCCTTGTAGCTGGTAAAGGTTGTAGATTTAGAAGATGCTGTCAGAAGAACATTGATGAGTTGCTGTAATACATCCTATAAATGGTAGAAATTTCTGCCACTGTTCATCAGTGGAGAAGGGAATTAATATTGTACTAATGGATGGAGTTGCAATTAATCAGATTAATTTGCACTGATGGTGTCAGGTTTCCTGAGTACTATTGAAATTGCACTCAGCCAGACAAGTGGACAGTCTTCTATTGCACTTCTGACTGGTGCCTAAAATATAGTATAAATGATGGGATAAATTGACATCCAGTTTGCAATGATTTGGTTGGGCATAGTAAGCATGAATTGTGAAGGGAAAATAGTTTTTGACAAACTTGGAATTTTATAAACTGGAGAATCAGGAAGTGAGTCACTAGCCACGGAATTCCCAGCCTGCTGCCAATTCTAGAGAGACCTATTCCATTGTGCAAAATAAACTGTGGGCTTTTTCTTACACACAAATCAAGACGCTTCATGAGGAGATATTCAATTGCCTTACTGGGAGAAAACTGGTCAAAGAATACATGTTGCACTCTGCTACTGAAACAGAGAAAAGGAGAAATTGATTAGGATTTTTTATTGTGTAACCCACCTCCAAATCACTGATATAAGTTGTACACAATTGGAACTAAAATATTTGCAGTACCCCTCCTTCAATGTTCATAAAATCCCTTGGTCATTGCAGACTAAAAAATAGGAGTGGCGTGGCAATCCAATGAAGACAGCCACTCAAAATGTCAGCCAATGCCATCTATTTTGTGACAAAAAAAAACTGAGAAACCACTTCCCTTCTGTGCAATATTATATAATTCTGTTTTTTTTTAAGATGATTGATGGCTGAGATTAATGAGGCAACAAAGTATGCACCAGCACAGAGACGGAAACAATGGTTAATATAGGCTACCTTCCCAATCCTCTGTGGAAGATGACTACTTGGAGGAAAGACCTGTAAAAAGCAAAAATCAAAGCAAAAAATGGTGAAGTCAATCACTTAAATTATTTCCTGAATAGTACAGAGCTCAGAATATCCTGGCAATACTAAGCTCTGAAGTCAGGAATTTCCCCTGACGAACAGAACTTTAGTGCAAAGTATGTTATCACCAATTTTTGGCTGAAATAATTATGGCCAATCAAGAATGGCCCCAAGGAAATTCCAAGCATATATTCTTGTTCCACTCACAGGAGTGATAACGTATGAAAAGTGAGCCGACAATGGGAAGTTGAGCATGACATTTTTCATCATTAACATAAACGTTGTAAGATGACCTTTATGCAGTAATGATGGGATATGTCACTGTATTTCTCTGAGCTTGCATGAGTCACAAAAAGTAGGTGCAGCACATCATCAAGGCAGCTAATGGGATGCTATTCTGTATTACAAGAGAAATTAAACATGAAGAAGGTGGTTCTTCCTCAGTTAGACAGTCATTGGTGAGACCACATCTCAAATAGCATGTGCAGCTTTCTTATGCTTATTTAACGAAAGATGTAAATGCTTTGGGGCAGTTCAGGGAAGGTTTACTAAATTGTTACATGGAATGAACAGAAACACTGATGAACAATGGATGCTAGAAGTCTGAAACACAAACAGAAATTGCTGGGAGTTAATGCTTCAGGTCCAGTGACCCTTTTTCTGAAGGTCATTGGACTTGAAATGTTAACTTGGCTTTGTCTCCACAGATTCTGCCAAAACTGCTGAGTTTCTCCAGCAATTCCTGGAATGAACAGGTTGTTTTATGAGGAAAGGTTGGATAGGATCCTTGTTTCAAAAGAGTGAGACATAGTTTGATTGAGCTGTCTAAGATCCTGAATACTGGATTAGTGGTGCTGGAAGAGCACAGCAGTTCAGGCAGCATCCAACGAGCAGCGAAATCAACGTTTCGGGCAAAAGCCCGAATCTTTTGCCCGAAACGTTGATTTCGCTGCTCGTTGGATGCTGCCTGAACTGCTGTGCTCTTCCAGCACCACTAATCCAGTGTTTGATTTTCAGCATCTGCAGTCATTGTTTTTGCCTTTAAGATCCTGAATAGTCTTAACAAGATTTATGTGGAAAGGACGTTTCCTTTTGAGGGTGCGTCTAGACTAGGGGTTCACACTTTTAAAATTAGAAGTCACCCTTTGTAGACAGAACTGGATAGAATGTTCTTCTCTCTGAGGATTAACAGACTTCGAAACACTAATCCTCAGAAGATGAGAGAGAAGCGGAGTTCTTCAAAGTTATTAAAGCCAGAGTTGGTAGAGTTTTGATAGGCAAAGGAATCAAAGGCTATTGAGAGGGTGGGGGTTGGGGGGATGGTAGTGGGAGCTCAGAAATGAAAGTCACCCAGATGAGCCTTGATCTTATCAAATAGCTTATCTAGCTTGGCTACTCCAGTTCCCCACTTCCTGTTTTCATGAAGCAGCTGAGATGGGACTAGGACATTGCCCTGAGATACTCATGGTCAGAGCTAGGAATACCTCCATCCAAAGGCTAAAACAATCAAACACTGTAAAAGCAAAGTTCTTTCTTTTAGATTTCTCTCATCTTGGCTTTCATGTGGTCTACTAGCCTTCAATTCTAAGTTGTGCCATTAGCTATAACTGCTTTTTAGTGATCAGTTCTCTCCTACTCTATTTAAAAACTGCAAGGCTTGGTTCTTTACTTAGATTTCTCAGTTTTGAAAATATGTAATTAAAAGCCCAAATTGCACTGTTGTCAGACTATATTGTCCAAATTCAAGCCATGTTCAGTTTTTCAAGCTCTAATTTCCTTTCAATTGCATTCATGGTTTCATGCATTTATTTTAATAAAAAGAGATACTTTTACAATGTGGATAACATAGCCAAAGTATCTTTCTGGTAGCTCATACCTCTGTTTGCTGACCACACTGGCTCCTGTGTAAGTAATGCCTTGATTTTAACACTGCCTTGTTTGTAAACCTCACTTTGTCTCCCCACTCACCCCTTCTCGTAATCTTTTTGAACCATACACATCACTGAGATCGTTGTGTTCCTTTAATTCTGGCCTCTTGAGCACCCCAATTTTAGTCACTCTGTCATTGTTAGTTGTGCTTTCAACTGCCTAGGCTCTAAGTTCTGGAATTAGCTCACTAACTTTCTCTGCCTTGCTATTTCTCTTCCCTCTTTAAGCCACTCATTAAAAGGTACCGTTTTGGCCAAAATTTTGGTCATCTTCCTTAATATTTCCTCATGTGATGCAGTATTTTTTATTTTATAATGCTTTAGTGGGGGCCTAGGGATGTTTTATTGCATTAAGTTGTTGATGTTCCTCACGTCCAGGTTGTTCCACAAAAACGTACGTTTCTTTAAAGCGAATTCGCTATAACACCGATGACAAATTGGGGAAGCTATTTCTAAAGCACGAACTTGTAAAGCATGTATTGGTTATAACGTGATTCCGGCCCCATTAATTTAAACCGTGCTGCTATTGTGCGATTTTCCTGTAACACGGGGTTGCACAGAACCGATCTACCACGGTATAGCAGAACCGACTGTAAAAAGTAGTAAATGTTCTGAAAAGCGAAGTAAAGATAAGTCTAAAGGTGTTCCATTGATTTCAGGTAACTCACTTCTGAAATATACATGGATATCCAGATCTTGCATTTCTACCGTCATTTTCACATTACACAGCAGTGATCAGTTACCGAGTCATGGTCTAAAGGTAAGACAGCTGTCCACAAAAGACAGGTTCCCAAAATAGGATCCCACAACAAACAGAAAAGTAAAGGCACCTTAACGTAATATGGCAGACGACACATCCTGTAACTCTCTCTATTAAACAAAGGGACCTTATGCACAGTGTCTACAATATGCTCCCAAAGAGATTATGCCTGGACTTTCATAACCCATCAAAAACTGATTAACGAGTGTCAGACTCAACAGCAGTAGAGTCTCCTAATGGAATACAAATGAGTTTTAAGACAGACAGTGAGTTATAATATCTGTGAGAGACGCATCTGTTACCTCAGTTAAACATGCTGCTGCAATATTTACTCCAGGCGATCCCAAACTCAAGGCAATCCAAATTAATTGTTTTTAAATTTCAATGGGATGCCTATCAATTTTGCAATAGCAGGTGCAGGAACACATACTAAGATATTTGAAGTACTTTTACATTAGATTTTAAAATAAGTAATAATAAAGAACATTTCAAAACTTGATGTTTAAAATTAAGGCCAGGTCCGTGATTTTGTAGCTGGCTGTCATTATTTACCATAATCTAAATAATAAAATTACAGAAGGATGCTTATTTGTTTTATTCCTATTACATTCACAGCAACAACTTAATACAAGGTGGTAATTTTGAGTTCATGGTGTGCTGTGAGATTGGACAACGGGTTTTCATCGTGCTTTTTAGCAACAAAGAAATATTGGCATTTATATAGCAGCTTTCATGACCTCCAGATGTCCCAAATGCTTTATAGCTAATGAAGTTGTTTTTAAGTATAACAATTTTGTTTTCAAAAATATATTTGATTCAGAATTTTTTTATATACTTACATAGAACCAAACTGTTTTAGGGACTATTCAGCAGCATACCAAGAAACAAACAAACATTGGCATTTGACTATCCAGCAAACAAACCCATTAAATTTCTTACTTATACAAGGTTACATTTACTTATATTTGAGGCATCAAGGGAGTGTCTGATACCTCAATGGACCCCCATTTAACTTCAGCTGAAAGACTTTAGATAGTGGTCTTTCCCCACTGCACTTTGGCAGCCGCTGCCCCAAGCTTTATTGTGTCCCTCAGCACGTAGTCCTGGACCTATTGCCCTGTTGCAATGTAGGAAACATTACAGCTAATGGCTGCGGAACAAGCTCCTACAGACAACAATGTGGTATTGATTAGATAATCTGTACTTGTGACGGTGACTGAAGCATAAATATTGGCCAGGAGATCATGGCCTCAGCTCTTTGAAATAATGCCATGGGATCTTTCACGCCTACTTGAGAGTAATTGATTCAACATATCATTTATGAAGCAGCATCCCGAGCAGTGCAGCACTCTTTTGGTCCTACACTGGACTGTCAGCACAGACTGTTGTACTCAAGCCCTGACTCAACCACACAATCTCCTGATTCAGAGGTGAGAATCTTACCAATAGAGCCAGAACAAACACGTCAGTGCTGAAACAATTCTGCATAATCAGTAATGCAGAAAAGAGTGGGGAATATTAGGATGTCAGAAACTTCACAGATATAGTTCAGTGGCCAAACTGTAAGATAAATTTTTTTGAACCAAAATCAGTGAGCAGTGTATGAATCACAAAAAGGAATGCTTTGAATGTATATTTCATATTAAAATGTGTAGCTAGGTTTCTAAGCACAGTGTTAAAAATAGACTTCAACTAATGATTCCTTTAGGGAAACTATTGTTTCTGCATTGTCAAATGTGTAGTCAGGGAGTCTGCTTGAAGCCCCAGAAGGCGTTGAACAATAACAAACAACATTGCGCATCTTTAGAAAGACAGAGTGACTTCTTCTTTGCACCTCATGCAATTACTTCATGTTTGAAGCAACATGAATAGCTTTAATGTGCTACTCTAGTGAAGTGGGAGATGGCATGGGGCAAGGTGACACTAAGCACATGGACAGACAAAATGGCCGCTGAGCCATAAGTTGGCCACTTGACATACAAGTTGGCCACTGGACCACAATATGGAGAGAGACAGAGCAACGCAGACACTGCCTGGGACCACCAGAATGCCAGGACAATGCACTCACAAGCTGCTTGATTAGTTTAAGGTGGGTGGAGGAGAGAACACACATGAGTAGCGTACAATACCCACCGAAGTGTCTGGGTCCAGCCAACGCCTTTGATAGAAATGCTAACTGTTTGATACGGACTCAATATAGAGTGCTAATAGCCAAGGCTGTAGTAATCATCCTTCTCAGGAAGAGCGATTAGCTTTCATTACTACAGCAATGGACTTAGCGCAGACATTGAAACTGACAATGTCTGTGCTGAAACTGACAACGACTGCATTGAAATTAACAAAAGTTGCGCTGGAACTAATAACGACTGTATCAAAACTATCAACGATTCTACAATGTTACAACAAACAAACTATGTTACAGGGACAATAACCTCATTACTGACCTATTATATCACAAAATGCATAAAAGTATCTTGACATGTGCTCTGGTTGAGAGAAGAATCGCAGCTGATCACTGTGCTGTTGGTGTCTCTCTCTCCCCGGAGCTCCTGTATTTCCTTGTACAATAAACATTCTGACTCTGAGGCTGGTGATTTTCCCCACAACACTAGGTTAAGTTTATTGTACAAGTTAATGGTACTGAAAGAGTTAATACCGAAGTGACATGAGTTCCAACAAACTTGATGATATCACAATCTTTGGGTGACAGTGAATTCTTCATTAGCCTTCATAGGGAGAAGCTGTACACTGTATAACTCCTGAAAGTCTTTATTAATTAAACCCTGACGAGAAATGTAAATTGTACCCGCTATCATGCAATAAATTACCTTATTCCGCAAAACAAGTGCCTCTTCTGTTTAGTCTCTCAATGGTCTATCTTCCATCACTGATAATTATACTGGACTTGGACACAGTATAGACTAAGCAGGACTAGTGGGAGCCAAGTACCTCAAACAACCTTTAGCTTGTGATGCAGACAAGCGAACGAGGCAGAAACCACAAGCTGCCAACTGGGCAATCAGAAGAAATATCACAAAGCTCATAGAAATTTGATTTTGTCATGACAGCTGATTTATGCAGAGAATAAAAGGTATTAGAAAGTAGGCCATTAATTACATATTGCAAATGAACATTCTCCATTCTCTTTCAGTTTTGAAAAGGCAAAGTTAAACATGAGAAATAGGGTACAGGACTGCAGCATGGTGTGTAACACCAACTCATATTCAAGTCAGAAATTAGGAAAGGTCCATTGAATAATATTAAATCACAAAATTTGAAGGCAGCAAAAAGTAAAACTCAGTTTTGAGGACTTGAGCAAGAATGATAAAAAGTAGGAAACTGCAGATTGAAAATTAAGACTCAATACAAAGTGGCTGGATCAAGGAAACAAGACAGGAAGGGGTGATTTTAATTTAAACTGCCTGGCAGGGAGTAGACCCGGTTGGCTTTGCTGTCTATTTTGCTCCCACCAGGTTTGCTGCTCACTGATTTGTGAATAACCCCACTCCCATTCAGCATGAGCTTAAATTCCACAGCAATAATAGCTGTATTCGTATCAATAACATTAAAGCAGGAAACCTTTTCCTTCATTTCAATGTCAGAGGTCAAACAACACCAGGTTAAAGTCCAACAGGTTAATTTGAAATCACAAGCTTTCAAAGCGCTGTTCGTCACTTCACCTGAAGGAGCAATGCTTCAAAAGCTTGTGATTTAAAATAAACCCATTGGCCTATAACCTGGTGTCATGTGACTTCTGATCTTGCCCATCACCGGCACCTCAACACCATGGCTTCGTTTCAATTGACTTGAGTCAATAGCCAAGACTGTGAGAACAAACAGACCATCGGCAAGGTGGCTGGGTTGGCACAGATGGTGCTTGTAGGCTGGATGAGGGCTGGAGGCCCTAATATTAACAACATAGACTGATGTGCCATAGAATGGAGAGGAGCCTTCTATGGCCTATAGAGTCCATAAACTACGTTTTGGGGTTAGTGGCTCCAATTTCAGCTTGTGCCTGTCTGCTGAATCAAAGATTTCACCATTCAGAGCAGTTTTTCCCAAATCTGGAATTCTTAAGCCCTGGAAAATCTCGACCTGACTCAGTTCAGGATTATGTATGCGTTGGGATTCTCACAGTTGGGGACAGAGATGAGGCATGGAAGGGAGGGGAGGGTCAGGATGGAAATGCAGGGTGGAGGAAGTCAGGGAAGACTTCCAGGTAGGATAGACAATATCCTAGAAACCCAGGAGGAGCAATTCCACTTCAGGACATTCCAGATGGCCTTTTATTTCAAGGACCATAATTTCCCTTCCCACGTGATCAACAATGCTCTCCAGCGCATCTCCTCCACTTCCTGCACCTCCAACCTTGAATTCCACCCCTCCAACTGCAACAAGGACAGAACCCCGCTAATCCTCACCTTCCACCCTGCTAATCTCCAGATACAGCATATTATCATCTGCCATTTCCACCACCGACAATCAGACCCACCACCAGAGATGTATTTACCCCCCATCCCTCTATGCGTTCCACAGAGACAATTCCCTCCATAACTCCTTTGTTAGGTCGACACTCCACCAACAACTCACCCTCCACTTCCAGCACCTTTCCCTTGCTGCCATAGGAGGTGCGAAACCTGCAACTACATCTCTCCCTCACCTTCATCCAAACACCTCATCTATTGTGTCCGTTGAGCTCAATGTCGTATCCTCTACAGTGGTGAGACAGGACACCAACTCCTACAAAATTTCAGGGAATATCTCTGGGACACATGCATCAAACAATCCCAGTGGCCAATCACTTCAACTCCCTCTCCCAGTCTACCAAGGACACGCAAGTCATGGGCCTCCTCCACTGCCAAATCCAAGCCACCTGATGACTGGAGGAAGAACGCCTCACCTTCCGTCCTGGGACCCTTCAACCACATGATATCAATGTCGACTTAACCAGTTTCCTTATCTAGCCTCCCCCCCCAATCTCATCTCAGATCTGACCCGCCAACTTGGCACTGTCCTACCTGTCCATCTTCATCCCCACCAGTCCACTCGGCCCTCCCCTCTGACCTATCACTATCAACCTCCACCTGCATCTACCTATCACCTTCCCAGCTACCTTCCCCCCAACTTTCCTATTTCTCTCTCAGCCAGTCCCCTGCAACCAAACACTCCTGATGAAGGGCTTATGCCTGAATGTCAATTCTCCTGCACCTCGGATGCTGTCTGACCTGCGTGCTTTTCCCATGCCACACTTTTTGACTCTGAACTCCAGCATCTGAAATCCTCACTTTCTCCTAGACCCTATAGAAAGGGACACCAAAAATTGAAACAAGTCCCTTGGGTAAGGTATTCACTTCTTGTCACCCGGGGTTTGAATACGGTCATTCCAGGCTTCCCCATGCAAGTAAACTCCTCATTCCAGTCTCCAAGTTATGGCTCTGCAGAAAGCAGCACTTAAGTGACCAATAATTAGCCATTTAAAGATCTCAGGTTGGAAGAGGGTATCCTATGTACTGTACTGAATGGAATTCCCAATATTGGAACCACGTGCTATCCCCATTGGACTGACAGAGCGACCAGAAATGTCTTCTTAATCATTCCTACAGGAAGTTCATATCTGATGTCCTACTATGGCCATTTCCAGGTTTCTGACTCAGAACTGAGAACATGTCGGAAATGCAGCAAATCTTAAAATTTTCAGCTCATAGTATCAAAGTGCAGAATACTACAGCATTTGGGATAATTTTTCACCTTAAGCCTTGCAAGTGCAGAATTTAATGTGCCAGGAATGTGAAGCACTCTACTGGAAGCTCGAAAGGAGAGCATTTAGTTTTCATCTTCATGCTCACTGCAACAGGAATATGTTAGGAATGTTAAAACTTCATTATTCCAGCTTTATACAAATCAGATATGCTCCCAAGATAGCTCTTTAATACTATTAACAAACTATTGTTTCCATCATCATGTCAAAGCACTCTGATAAAGAGAACCATTCTCTGAAGTTATATTTCTAATCATTAGTTGCTCAACTTTCTAACAGTATAAATAATGAATAAATGTGCCTTCTGTGCCAGACTGATGGTATTTTGGATAGCACCCACCATTGTAACACTGTTGACCACAGGGAAATGATAATTTGAGGTTGGGTATTTCCCCACAGACACATTAAGAAACAGTGAAGTTAACTTTCTGAGCACTTCTGCACAGTAGTACATTGGTGAAGGTTTGAAAACAGCTTGCCCTCTCAGTGAGAACAAGAGGTGTGGGATGCAGGAGAGAGTAGAGGAAATTAGAAAGCTTCCATATGGTCTGAAGCAGCAGCAAAACAAAAGCTATTATAATGAACAACATAGGTCATACTTCTAAATGTGGATCAAGGTTATAGAGATGTTTTAGAAATGTTTTACAGTAACTGCAGAATGTAAAATAAATTTATAATAGTGTGCCAATTCAGTATCTGCAGTTATACAAACTTAGTTATTTTCCTTAACATCTATTTCAGTATTGCATTTGTTGCCACTACTTAATCAGTAATCTCTGCATCAACTGAAATCACTGGTCACTCAGTTGAAATTGACATCTGCTGTAGATTACTGAGGAAAAGAATGTATTAAGCAAGTGATTATACTTGAAAGTAGCTTAAAGTGCAGATGCTCTGATTGTAGCAGATCCAACTGAGACTGAAGCCAACTATATTTTTCACCATCCAATCAAATACCGATTTGCATTTTACAAAACCTAACAGAACACCATCAAATCAGAGAAGTTTAAAAAAAATGTTTGAATCGTACGATGAAGTGTTGAGCAAAGACAAAGCTGTGGCTGTGAAATTTATGGCAATAATTCTGAGTTTGGTTAAAAAAAAAGGACAATCAGGCACTAGTGAATCTCAGCCAGTTTTCCACTTCTCATAAATGCCATTTCCGTTCAAGTTAAATCAGACAAACCAGGGACACCTGGGTTTTATTCTGTTGGTTTCGTCCCTCACAATTTCCGGCAGCAAAGCCTTGTGAACTCTGCTTCATAGCTCTCAAATTGCTTCCAAAACTGTTTCTAAATAAATCTCAAGCAGCAACCCAAATGGAACCCAAATTCACAAAGAGTAATTTCTTACAAATGAATATATTGTCGGCAAGTTTTCATCATCCTTGATGAAGCAAATTGGAAATAATGATATTTTGAGTTAAGACAGCAGATGACTGACCAAGTTAAGGTCCAAGATACTAGCCTCTGCATTCTTCAGCATTCCTAAATTGGCTGAAAGACCTGAAATTAAGGATGGCCAATAACGGGGTAATGCATATTCTGCAAATCTCAAATATTTGAGTTTTTATTATGCACTGTGTTTACATATTTCAAGCAGCTAACTCAAGATCCTACAAAAGTGTTATTTGAACCCATTTCTTAGCCCCACAATGATGCAGATATAATCATGTAAATAAAATATGTATGTACAAAAGGATTTTCAATGTTATCAGTGGACAGTTGTAGAAGGGCAAATATAGTACTGGAGCAATGGACATAATATCTATTCATTTCACTATCATTGAAAATATGAGTAAGCAACTATTAGAAGCAAATCAATAGAATCCCCATTAACTTTTGGACTCAGGTTGTTGAATTGCATTTATGTGGAGATACTCCTTTTAGGAAGAGTGCGCAGTTTACAATCTAATGTTATGCCATCATCTAATTTCCAGAGTAGCTGATTTAAATGGCTTACAGCTCTGAAACAAAGAGTGTGGTTTTCCGAGTTGTATTTCCCTTGTATTTTGTTACAGATTACAAATTAACTTGCAGTCATCCTACGGTCAGTGATCATACATCAAAAGCAGAAATAGCAGCATGTACCATACAAATTTGCAGTGGCACTTGATACATTCAATTCTTACCAATCAGAATGAACATGAAGATGCTTTATGGTGCAATTCTGACCATTCCATTCAGAAGGAAGCGTGGACAATAAGGCTGCACTCTTTGAATGAAGGCATTCAATCACTGAAGTATTGTTTATTCAAGCTTGTAGCCACTTAGTTCATAAACGTGGCCTTTTGTATTTGATTGCCCATCTTTTTACTTACAGATGGTTAAAGCTTTGACTAAAGTTTGTGCATATTTGGTGAAGTATGCTGAGATGGAATCACAGAATTTTACAGAACAGAAGGAGGCCATTTGAACCATCACGGATCTTGATCAGATGGCCAATGGGCTGAGAAGTGGCAGATGGAGTTTAATTCAGATAAATGCGAGGTGCTGCATTTTGGGAAAGCAAATCTTAGCAGTACTTATACACTTCATGGTAAGGTCCTAGGGAGTGTTGCTGAACAAAGAGACCTTGGAGGCAGGTTCATAGCTCCTTGAAAGTGGAGTCACAGGTAGATAAGATAGTGAAGAAAGCGTTTGGTATACTTTCCTTTATTGGTCAGAGTATTGAGTACAGGAGTTGGGAGGTCACGTTGCAGCTGCACAGGACATGGTTATGCCACTGTTGGAATACTGTGTGCAATTCTGGTCTCTTTCTGATCAGAAAGATGTTGTGAAACTTGAGGGGCATGGATAGGGTAAATAGACAAAGTCTTTTCCATGAGGTCAAGGAGTCCAGAAGTAGAGGGCACAGGTTTAGGGTGAGAGGGGAAAGATACCTAAGGGGCAACTTTGTCATACAGAGGGTGGTACGTGTGTGGAATGAGCTGCCACAGGAAGTGGTGGAGGCTGGTACAATTGTAACCTTGAAAAGGCTGGGTATATGAATAGGAAGGGTTTGGAGGGATATGGGCTGGGTGCTGGCAGGTGGGACTAGATTAGGTTAGGATATCTGGTCAGCATGGACGGGTTGGATCGAAGGGTCTGTTTCTGTGCTGTACATCTCAATGACTCTATCTGTGCCAACTCCTGAAAGAGCTATCCAGCTATTCCAACTCTTCATTTCTATCTCCCAAATCCCTCTAACCTCATACTTTCAAATGTACATCTAGCTCTCTTTTGTAACCTCCAAATGGAATCTACCTCCACCACTCTACCAGGCAACATATTCCAAATCCTAACAACTCTGAGTAAAGAACTTCCTCATTTCATTCTGAAAATCTTGAAATTGTGACCCCTGATTACTGATATACCAATTAGTGGAAATAAAATATTCTTCTTTACCCTGTCAAAATTGTTCTTAATTTTGAACATCTTAATAAGGTTGTCTCTTAACCTTCTCTGGACCAAGGAAAATAAGCCCAAACATGCTAACCTTTATTTGTATCTAAAATCCTTCATTCCTGATACCATTCTCGTAAATCTCCTTTGAACTGTCTCCAGGGCTTAACATCCTTTCTTAAATAAGTTACCCAGAACTGAACACAATATTCTAAATTGGTCTGACCAATGATTTATAGAGATGTATTATCACTACTTTGCCTTTATACTCTATGCTCTATTTATAAACCCAAGGATCCTATGAAAGCTTTTGACAAAGTTCCACATCGTAGACTGGTTAACAAGGTTATATCACATGGAATATAAGGAGAACTAGCCATTTGGATACAGAACTGGCTCAAAGATGGGGTACAGACAGCGATGGTGGAGGGGTGCTTTTCAGACTGGAGCCTGTGCTGTGGAGCAGTGTGCTACAAGGATCAATGCTGGGTCCATGACTTTTTGTCATTTACAGAAGTGATTTGGATGTGAAGATCGGAGGTATTGTTAGTAAGTTTGCAGCTGACACCAAAATTGGTGGTATAGTGGACAACTAAGGTGGTTACCTCAGAGTACAATGGGATCTTGATCAGATGGGGTGATGAGCCAAGGATTGGCTGATGAGAGTTTAATTCAGATAAATGTGACGTGCTGCAGCTTGGAAAGGCAAATTAAAGCAGGACTTATACACTTAATGTTAAGCTCCTGTGGCATGTTGCTGAACAAAGAGACCTTAGAGTTCAGGTTCATAGTTCCTTGAGTGTGGAGTAGCAGGTAGACAGGATCATGAAAAAGACATTTGGTACACTTGCTTTTATTGGTCAGATGTTGAAACTTGAAATGGTTCAGAAAAGATTTACAAGGATGTTGCTGGGGTTGATAAGTTTGAGATACTGGGAAAGGGCAAATAGACTGGGGCTATTTTCCCTGGAGATTCGGAGGCTGAGGGGTGATCTTATAGAGATTTATAAGATCACGAGAGACCTGTGGCCGGTTTGTCATCCCCAAAGGTGAGTGAGTTGGGTTCCCCATCAGTGCCAGATTGAGCAACTCAACAGTGGGAAGAAATAGTTGTATAAGGGCTTACCCTTACTATCTATCTGCCTCCCCCCTCTCTCTCACCAACACCTCAGAATCCCAGCTTTCATCTTGTGAACCATCTCCCTCCACATGACTTATCTGTGGCCTGGTTCACACTGCAGTCCGAAAATTCTAGGAAGAATTTTTCCTGCAAAAGCCACCATATCGCCTGTAGTGTTGCTGACCCTGTCCTATTCACTGGGACTTGATTCCAGGCAGAGGATTGCTGTGACCTTACCATGTCTGACTTGCTTGTGGTTTGACAAAAAGAGGCAATGTGGTCTCTCACCATTTCTCTCCAATCAGCAGGCAAGAATACCTTAGTAAACTTCCACTCAAAATGTCCAAAAACAAGAGTGCACAAGCTTTTCATGCCCTGCATATGGATCTGCACCTCTCCAAAGTTAAATGGGAGGGTGGGGGGGGGGTGGCGTTTCAGCCAGTAACCAACTGAGTTCCATGTGAAAAAAAAGTATATGGTCAGGTCAAATATAATGGTGAGAAAATTTCCTTATTTCCTTTAGAGAGCAACACCCTACTTTAATTGTGACCCACTATTACTCAAGGATATATTTTTTTTCAGGCAAAAATTGTCAAAGGAACATTGTTTAACCATTTGGCAGGTTCTGACAATTTTGAAAAGATGGTTCATTCAAATAATTAATCTGTAATTTTATATAAATTCCTTGGACAATAGCATCTCTGCTTATACATAGATTTAGATATAATTCACTTGCTTTGAATTATTTCTAACTTAAGGAAAACACAAATGGTTTCCATGTAAAAGGATCCACAAACCCTATTCCTCATGTTAAGATGGTTAACAAGTCTTCAACAATATTTCTTACATGCCTGTTTCATTTTCAGAAGATCAACTATAAATTATGATAAATTGTTTTCAGATATTTTACAAGTTCATGCAATGCACCTTTTCTACAAATGTTGAGGCCATCAGAAAAATATTTACTGATTTGAATTTAATCTATTGCTATTAACTAACAAATGGTCAATAAAAATATTCTTTCCCTCCACTGAAACTCTGGTAGAGAAGGAAGACATTCTCAATATTAGACAAAAGTAGATTTCAAAAGGTTCCCAGCAGTCCTTTAAGTGTTAAATGCAGTTTGATGATTTACACAAAAAAGGAGAAGATTTGTAGTTCCGCAACATGCTTCTATTTTGCTTCCTTATAATTTTACATCCAAAAGGTAATTTCTTTTGGTCGGATTTTACTTCAAAGTGCTGACCTTTCATAGCTTATTTTGCAAAACCACCAGGACTGCCTTCACAAATTACCTGAGGCAGCTAACTAATGGAGTCAATGCATTTTAATCCCATTGTTAAAAATAAAGCCTTTATCAATGGAATGTTTGAGCTATACAAATGTATAGCCAAGTCTAGCAGAACAATTTCTTTTTGTCAGTCAGGCTGCTTTCTTGAACTGCTGCAGTCCTTGGGAAACAGGGACATCCACAATGCTATTAGGAAATGAGTTCCAGAATTTGACCCAGGAACAGTGAAGGAATGTAATATAGTTCAAAATCAAGATTCAAACTTAAGAGTGGTGTTCCTATGCATCTGCTGCCCTTGTCCTTCTCGGTGGTAGAAGTCATGAATTTGAAAGGCCCCAACTCTCATTGGAGATACAAAACATTGAGATAGATTTTATGAAGAGGTAGTGCCCCTACTTCTGGGCCAGAAGTTTCAGGTTGAAGTCTCTCCTGCCTGAAATTGTGTAATACATGTCCAAAGAGGTTGATTACAAAAAGTATAAAACTACAATTGGAAAGTGGTTTCATTACAAGCTTTTCAGTTATGCTTTCCATTGTAATGTGATTATTAATGACAGAATAGACAATACAAAGTGATTTCAGACCTCAACATACCTGAGGAAGACGGCCTCCTAACTCACCATAATGTTGGGCTGGGTCTGAAGGTCACCTGCTATATTTAAAAGTCTCCTTGCTTCAAATACATTAGGAGGGACCATAAAATTCAGTCCACTGTTACCAGAGTATAAAACATTTCAGGACACAAAATTATGGGAGACCTTTGTCTTTTCGGGAAACTACAAGTTAAAACTAACATTTAGATCTCAAATTCCAAGAGGAAAGAAAATGCACTCAACCATACTGGGTTTGGACAGACACCTATTATCACAGCTCTATGGATTCAGACACACACCAACCACTACAGATTCTGGGATCCAGAAATATCACCACTCTTTAATAGAAGTAAACATTCAAGTTCAAACAGTTACTAGATGAGGGACCCGAGTGCACCAATAGCTCATTATATATTCACTTACACTCTTAGGCACTGTGGACTCTTTCAATAAGCAATATCTAACCATTTAACAAGCATCAAACACAATAAGGGTATCTCTCTTACATGGAAAATGTATCATCATTGACTTAAATTAATTTGTTAATTTCATGGACAGGTTGACCAACCACGCATACAACAGAACTATCAAAACAATGAATTATTACAAAACAATTGAATAAAACATTCTGCATTGGAATTGTTCCTGGCCTTAATAATCTTCTAAACAGTAATGATTAATAAAAACACACTGATCTTGAAACCATTCTGGGTAATACTAAGTATTTTCAAAGGAGACACTAGATTTGAAATGAGTGAAATTTCAATATTTCTCCTCCAAGTGCATTTAATTCATAAATAATTTTACCATAAAAGGAAATGTTTCTGAATCTGTAATATATTGTCAGAAATTGGATGATCGGGCAAATCTTCAGCTCCTAATGAAGTAAACAGGTTTTTATTGGGAAAGCAATCATATTTTTCCTTCTTAAATTTTGAAGTTTTTTTTGACCAGTTTGAATGGAACTCTAATTTCTGCTGAGACCTTAAAAAGGCAATGTTTTTGGGGGGACCCTGGGCTTTCCCCTGGATATGCCCCACTGATCTGATGGGCAAAAGAGCCACCCAGAGGCCTGAGCTAAAACTTGAAGGGATAGTCTAAACAAGTGCTGCACCAAGTTCCTCTCTGGTTTTATGAATCGAAACTGGAGAGGTTTATATCTACTAGAATTAATTTTGATTGACATTGTAACTTTTCTCTAAGGCCTATTGTGACAAAGAACCCCTACCTCTCCCAAATCCAAAAGAAAACCCTTTCTGATGTCAGGTCCTTTGACCTTTGCTTGGAATAGAATGCAGAACTCACCTTAATTCTAGAGGATCCTCCAGCAATCTTTAGTATAGAATTTTTACAGTTTTAGACAACGTCTCCTTTAGAATTATTTGTAGGCACTGATTGCTTTACATACAGTGGCGCTATTTGGCAACAAACACAAGTACTGGAAGGACCAACGGATGCACCAAACTCACTTTCAGCTTCTTGTACAATCTCATATACAGAAAAAAATTTATAACCTGTTGATTGGACTGAATCAATCAATATTTTGCAAATTAAACAAAACATTATTCTGAGCGCAGAGAATGTAATGCTTAACCAGGCCTCATTTTGAATTCATTATAAAAATAAATTCAAATAACTTTTTAATTTAAAAAAACACTTTGGCATTACCCAATGTGACAAGTATCGAGAACCTTCTCAATCAGCTCTACATTAAAATGCATTTACTTTAGTTTAAAAATGACTATCAATAAACATTCACTTTGATTGAAAGAGGTACTGCAGAAAATCCAAGCAACTCCAGGCAGCCTGCTATTGCCTGTTTATAACATTGCCCAAAATCCATGACATTTTTCACAGCAACCAAATTAACATAATCCTAAATCCTGCTGTCTTTGAATATTAGAAAAATAAACCATTCAAGATTTCCAATTACAGCAAAGCCCAATAGGTATTCCTAAAACAGTGTTTGATCCCTACTGCAGAAAAGCCTTCGCACTGCCTTATGAAACTGCAGCACCTCAGTCACTTCTGGATGGTTCAGTACAGCTCTGCTTAAATGATGCCAGTGGCTGGAATCAACAACAACAAATCCACTTGTTAAGAGATGTAGTTAGTTTAGTCATCACCATACAAATGGTTAAAATAATCCTTTTTTATAAAACGTCTGCTACCACATTGCCTCTATACATTGCAGTTTGCACAATCTCTCAGCACAGCACCAGCAGCTGGACAGTTTATTGCAGGTTCTGTTTGCTGCAAAAAGGCATTGCTAGGTCGTATCTCTGTATATGCTGGTGATGGAGGAATCACACACACATACACATTTTCAAATGCAGAAATAAGCACGCATCACAAGCACATATGAAAACAAATCACTGCTGCAGTCTGCATCACAATCAACAGTAAAGGGAGGGTTTTTAATCGAGTTAATTAAATCTGGTTGTGTATCCTACAGTAGAAAGCCTATTGATAGATCCTTGATTGAGAACAGGTTTATAAATTTAGTGGTATTCTGACAGGGCTGGCAAGGTACCACAATGCAGCGAATCTATAATCATTGCTGAGTAGAGTCACGTATAGCAAGTGTCTTAAAACAGTAGTACTATATTTTTTGGTAAGGTGGCATACCTTACGTTTACGGCTTAACCGTTCACTGCTTCTCCTCGATTGCCTCTTCCTCTCTTTTTCTTTTTCCTTCTCTTTCTCTTCGTGATCAAGGTCCCGGGCTTTTTTAAGGTGAGCTGCAGCGTGAGCCATGCCAGAAGGGAAATGCCAAAACCCCGTTTAAGAATTCGAGTCCCCCTCAACCACAAATTTGAATGACTTGTTACCAAGGACAGTGCAAAGAGGAAGGAATCAAGAACAGCAATCCACCTGGAAAGGTCACCTCTCCAAAAAAAAATCTTGCTGTGCCCTTAATTCAAAATGCAATTCAGTTCCACAGCCACATCTTCCCTAAGAATGTGAAGCTAGTTTGAGACCTGCTCTCCTCTGAGCTGCAATAGGTAAAAAGCAAACAGACTACGAACATATCATTGAGCACATAATGTTAGAGCAGGGCCTTCTGGGACCCTGGGACTGGCTCTGTCCCCCCGACTAAAGCAGGCAGGACCCATATTAATGGAAATGAGGGGGGTGGTGGAAGATGGGGAAAATCCTTCCAGCTTAAGCTACACCTCACGACGTGCTGAGAAATGGTGCAGTCTGCTTTAATGACTGGTGCAGCTACTGCTGTCTGTGCTGAAGCATTGGATATTTATCTTCCTATTTAAAGCTGGTATATTCATCAAAATGGGTTTCTGCAATTTTGTCAGCAACTATATTTTATATGTAATAGTTTAATAGGAGGGGATTTTAGTAATATTATTGCTTCTGACATTTTATCTTTATACTCTGCATATGATTTTTGTGTTCAAAATCGAAGATAAGCATTTAACTAAAGGTGACTTCGGAATCTTCTTGAATAATAAAGCACTTTACTCAAGCCTCCAGTTACCAGAATAGCCACCTAAGTAATTATGGATGTCACCATTCCAGTTATTTCTTTCCACTATCAAGCAATTACTTAAAGTTCATCGAAGACAAGTGTTTAACTGGAAGGTATGTAAACATTTACAGACACAAAATTCAGTCAAGCTTTGTTCAATAAAGCCAGCAACCACAGGCCATCAATAATAGTCTTTATGGCAGGAGGAAACAGATCTCCAAATTATCAGTGTAAGTGCTCACCACAAGCATTTGAATGCCAAACATTGTGGCATGCCGGTGAAAACCCACAAGGTTGGTTAAACAACACTCAAAATTCAATGTAATGTGAAAAATCTATCTTTAAAACATGTAATTAAAATAGTAATCTTTAACTTCATGCAGATTCTTTTTTAAAATGGCAGTTAAATACTCTTTAGGCTTAACAAACACCCTTTTCAGCAAATCACCATATTTTACCACACATCTGAGTCCACTTCACCATCAATTTGTGGATTGACTTCTTAAATTCCTCCGTTCCTGACCTCTCTCTTCCCCACAAACTGCAGCTGATTCAAAATTCAGTGACAATCTTGTCTCCTGTGATTCTCAAAGAGGGTCTGCAAACCAGGCGTGGTCCAAAACAGACAACACTGATAGGCAAAGCTGCAGCTAAGGTCACATGAGAAAACAAGGCCTTCGACCCTGCCACTCACAGTACGACATAACCAGTTTGGCTCCCAGTTGCACATCACAAATCATCATGAAAACACACAACCACCTTGGGTAATAAGCAAGGTTTATACTCCAGTTGACTTTGTTTTATGAATACTGATGTAAGCTAAGTGTTAGTTTCTCAAAAGATTGTAATGATTTTGTAACAAATAGTAAACCATTTAAAGTAAATGTACCCACCTGTAGTAATCACATTTCTAATATGAGTATCAAATAGTTCTGTTTCTGCCACATTTATTTTAAAAACATGCAAATAAAATTTATTACTTTTAATAGAGAAAAGCAACAAAGTAGTTGTTGTTAATTAGTTTGGAGAAGTTCTTTCATAATAGCAGCTGAATGTGGGATCAATGTGGGATAGTAGATCTATGTGATCTACTATCTGCCTACATGAACTCAATGAATCACTGCTATTGTTAATTAGATCACATTCTTTTCTTTTGCCAATACTTGCTATGTTTCATCACCTAATGTTGATTGATAATAAGTGCACTTGCAAGACACCATTTTAAGCTATCTAGTCTTTTGTATTTTTGTTTCCCTGATTCTTATGGTCACTAGTTTGGTACAATTCACTGTCACCAATTTGGCACAATTTACAAAAAAAAATTAAAAGGGAGGCATAAGGCTTTCACTCACCAAGTGAAGACCTGGCCAGATCTCCATGTCACCCCTTTTAGGGAAGTCTCAACATAAACCTTCCAATGCCAGTTCAATGAAGGCACAAAATGTAAACTCTCCAGCTCCACGGATGCTGCCTGACAGCTGTGTTTTTCCAGCACCACATGTCTTGACACTAACTCACCAGTAACAGCAGGATGAAGCAGAATGGACATTAATTATCCCCTGAAGAAACTCAAATGGCTGGGTGGGAAGGTAGTCGATGAATTTTCCATCACGAAGTGAACAGAGCTGATGTTGAGAGGGTATAGAAGACTGCAATCAACACCCTCTCACCTCATTCATTGCCAACTATCATTAATTTAAGCCTTAAATTCCAGCCCAAAACTTTTCAATTCTAACTCTGGATCAGTTGTTGGCTGGTAAATTTGAGGTCAACCCAAAATTCGCCCCCTGCAGCAAAAATCCTCGCTGCAGCAGCATGACTCCTAGGCCACACAGCCAAGTTCCTGCCCATTCAGGCCAGTAAATGGTTATGATTGAGTTCAAACTCTCACAACCTGGAAGTCACCATCCTCAGCAGTTACTTCTCTCAGATCAAAATCCACAGCCTTTTGAACTGTTGCTTTTTACTACTTAACTCTTGACTTTATCACATCTCCAAAATGAATGAAACAAATGCAGAGAATGCTGCAGAAACTCAGTCGGTCTGACGGCTTCTTTAGAGACGGCTTCTTTAGAGTTAACATTGAGTCCAGTCTGACTCTTCTTCAGACTCTTATTAGAGTTCTGAAGAAGAGCCATTCTCGACTGGAAACATTAACTGTTTCTCTCTCCACAGATGTCACCAGATCAGAGTTTTCCCAGCATTCAGGGTTTGTTTTAGGATGTGCAGTATTTTGCATTCTTCCCCGAAATGAATGATCTGTCCATGCAGGATGGTATACAGTAGACACACATCATCAATTTCCTTACCATCAAAATACTGGACTGGATTTTATATGCTGAGAGTCAGATTCTCATGATATCAGTGTAAACTTTGGGGTTGCTTCCAGTTCCTCTAAGCCAATTCATCCCACTTTAATTTTCAGGTAATGCTCTTTTAAATAGTTTGGGGAGAGACATCCATACATTCTGCCTCATAAAACTGTGGCCAAACAGTCGCCAACAGCTCCGCACACTGACAGCGCCAGTCGGTGCAATGGCCAATGCCAGTACTGCAAGTAGGGGAGGAGGTGGTGTTCAGCAATAGACATAGTGATAAATGATTAATTCAGAGTTCTGATTACACATTGGGTAGAATTGCTTACCCATTTATGTTAATGGTCTGGCTGATAATAGGTGATTAATTATCCACTGCCATCCAGACCTATCTTTGCTGGTCACACTTCTCAGGAGGCTACAGGTGGGCATTTCACCAAACAGAAATTCACAGGCATTACGTCTGCTCCTTTCTCATGAGCATAAGCAACAACAAAGCTCCCCATTATCAGTGTTAACCCAACAAGTTTATTTCTTATCATATTGAAATAATTTCCTTGTATCTGGTACTTTTACAATTTATTTCTCCCTTTATATTTTGAGTCCCTGTGTTTTTTTAGGAGTAACTATTGTGGCGTATAATTGAAAACCAGCATTGTACAAGCAAGATGTTGGAAAGGGAAAATCTTCTACTGGAATCACATCTCAGTAACACAAATCTGTCAGAGAGGGAGTGCTACTTTTCAGACGCTCAGAGTCTTGAAAACTTCTATCCAAATGGTCGGTTAGTGACTGCACCACTTAAGCAAAATGGTACTCATTTCAACACTGGTCAATGATGGCGTTATAATCTCTTGACTTATGTTCAACAGTTTTATCCAAATCACCTGATTTTGTTGAATGTAACACTGCATTCATTGAGCACACAAAGTTTTCAATTATTATTTAAACATAAATTATGTAATGCATATCAGTCATAGGCTTCTGTGGCACAGGAGGCCTGGGATAAGTCCCACCTGCTCCAGACTCTAAATCATAACATGCCCAACAGATTGATTAAAAGGTATCCATCATGGACATCATGATAATTTTGTCTTTCTAGGTGATTTGTTTTATGCTTTAATGGGGTGTCAGCATCACTGGCAAGGGTCACATGTTACCCTTCACTAATTGCCCTTGAGATAGTGGTGGTCAGTTTCTTTCTCAAACCATTGCAACCCATCTGTTGTAGAGGCATTCACAGTGCTGTTCTGAAGGGAGTTCCACAATTTTAATTATTCAGTGAAAGTGAAGGAATGATATTATTGTTTCAAATCAGGATAGTCTGTGTCTTGGAGGTTTCCTTGTGACTGCATGTACCTGCTCTGCCCTTGTCCTTTCATGTGGTAGAGATTATAGATTTGGAAGACACTGACAAAGATGCCTTGGTGAGTTGGTGCTGTGCATCTTGTATATTACCACCATTGTACATCAGTGCTGGAAGCAGTGCATGTTTGAGACACTCAGGGATAGGGTGATTGCCAAGTAGGTTGTTCTGTTCTGGATGGTATTAAAGGTTTTGAGCATTGCCTTCATCCAGGCAAGTGGGGAGTTTTCCTTCACAATCCTGAATTGTGCCTTGTGGATGATGGACAAGCTTTAGGGAGTCAGGTAGTAAGTTGTTCACAACAGAATGCCAGCATCTGATCTGCTTTTGTAGCCATAGTGTTTATTTTGCTGGGCGATTTCAATTTTTGGCTAATGGCAATCACCAGGATGTTGATAATGCAGAAAGTCAGCAATGGTCATGTTGGAGATGAACATTGACTGGCACTTATGAGTCGTAAATATCACCTGCTACTTGTCTGCCTAAACCTGAATATTATCTGGGTCTTGCTGTACAAGGACCGCTTCACTACCTGAGAAGTTACAGATGGTGCTGGACATTGTGCAACCAATTACAAATATTCCCATTTCTGCCCTTGTAAGGGAGGGAGGATCATTGATGAAATAATTGAATATAGTTCAGCGTAAAAGTTCCCCTGTGGAAATATCCTGGGACTAAGGTGATTGGACTCAAATAACCATAACCTGTGTACTAGGTATGAATCCAACCAGTGCAGAATTATCTGCAATTCCCATTTACTTAAGTTTCAAAAAGCTCCTTGATGCTATAGAGTGTCAAATATCATCTTGATATCAAGGGCAGTCACACTTGCCTCATTGCAGGAGTTCAACTTTTTTGTCCATGTTCGGACCAAGACAGCAATGCATCAACATAGAACATAGAACATTACAGCGCAGTACAGGCCCTTCGGCCCTCGATGTTGCGCCGATCAAAGCCCACCTAACCTACACTAACCCACTATCCTCCATATACCTATCCAATGCCCGCTTAAATACCCATAAGTGATCCTCACTATCATTGTTTACAGCATCAGTCCATCACTTTGCTGATGTTTGAGAGGAGGCTGATGGAGTTGTAATTGGCCAGATTGGATCTGTCCTGCTTTTTCTATGCAGAACATATCTGTACAGTTTTCCACGTTGCTGGGGAGGTGCCAGTAGTGTTGCTGGAATTGTTTGGCTAGAGATGCAACTAATTCTGGAGCACAAGTTTTCAGTACTATTTGTGGGAAGTGGTCAGATTTCATTCTTTTTGTAGTATCCAGTGGTTTCTTGCTATCATGTGGAGTGAAACGAATTGTCTAAAGATTGGCACCTGTGATATTAGGAAAGTCAGGAAAAGGTTGAAATGGATCACCTATTCAGTACTTCTGGTTGACGATTGTTGCAAATGCCTTGGGTTTTGCACTTATGTGCTGGGCTCCCTATCATTGAGGATGGGGAAATTTCTGGAGCCTTCATTAGTTTAATTGTCCAGAAAAATTCAGGACTGAATGTGGCAGGGGCACACAAGCTTCATCATGCAAAAAACAGAAATTGCTAGAAAAGCTCAGCAGGTCTGGCAGCATGTCTTTGGTTGTGAGATTGCTCGATTCTTCAATGGACAAAACCAAACAATCTCACAATCGAAGGACATGGATGTTGCTGTTTGACATACAAGTAGTCCTAGTTTCAACAAGATAACGCCTTATTTGTCGAGATGTTTGGTGCTGCTGCTAGCATAGCCTCCTGCATTTTTCATTCTTACCAAGGTTGATAACTTGGCTTGATGGTAATGTTGAATAACCAACGTTAAAAGGCCAAGCGCTTTTACACTGTGGAGCAGTACATTACAAGGACTGTGGGGTAATCATTTCTGCATTTACTGTCATGGACAGATGCACGTGTGACAAGTAAATTAGAGAGAACAAGGTGTAATAAATTTTCCTACCATCTGGGTGGCATGGTGGCTCAGTGGTTAGCACTGTTGCCTCACAGCGCCAGGGTCCCAGGTTCGATTCCAGCCTCGGGCGACTGTCTGTGTGGAGTTTGCCCATTCTCCCCGTGTCTGCGTGGGTTTCCTCCGGGTGCTCCGGTTTCCTCCCACACTCCAAAGATGTGCAGGTCAGGTGAATTGGCCATGCTACATTGCCCGTAGTGTTAGGTTAGGGGTATGGGTGGGTTGTGCTTCTGTGGGTCGGTGTGGACTTGTTGGCCCGAAGGGCCTGTTTCCACACTGTAAGTAATCTAAAACCCTGTTCTAGCTATTGTTTTTGGTGATGTGCCCCTATCCAGAGTACCTCTGGTGCCCTTCCCAACTGCAATGCCTCCTCCAAACGCTGCTCAACAAAAAAACAGTGCTAATTCATCAGCTGAAGTACAGCAGTATGTGGTAGTCAGTAGGAGGTTTCCTTGTCCACATTTGATTTGACACCATGGGACTTCACTGGGTCTAATATCAATGTTGATGACTCCAAGGGCAACTTCTTGCTGACTGTACACTACTGTGCCACCATCATCTCAACTACCCATGGATTATGATGACCAGAATTTTATCTAAAAGATTTGAACATGGCTATTAGTTGGTGCTTCATTTGTCTGTGGAACAACTCTTCCAATTTTGAAACAAAACCCCTCCAGATGATGGTTGGATGTGTCCATCATTTCCAGTGTCGAAATCAGCTCTCAAGTGATCTGTCAGTTTTATGCCATTTTCACATTTCTTCAGTGCTATCATAATCCTTTACCATGCTTATACTGAATTACATATCATTATTTTGATGAGATTCCAAATTTATCCCACTCATTTTATGAGCTCTGCAAACATCCTGGCTGTAATACTGATGACTTATGGTATTTAAATGGCCACACCCCTAGGCAGGTCCAGAATCAACAGTGGCATCCACCTAATGCTATGGAATTTTACCCAGGAATGTCTCAGAATCATAATTGCAAAAAAAGGCCATTCAGTCAATAGGTCTATGCCAGCTCTCCCTGGAACAGGCGATTTGTTCCAATCTCCCACTTCATCTCATCACCTAATAATACTACTTTCCTCAAGTGACCATTAGTCATTAATCACGAGTCACTGGCTTTCAAAATTGTGTGTACTGGACAGACTTGATGAGAAAAGCTGTTCCTGCTCATAAAAAGAAAAAGAATAAGAGGACATAGATTTAAAATGATGTGCAAATGAAATAAGGGTCAGGTGAGAAAATACTTTTTCACACAGCAAGTAGTTAGGGTAGGGAATGCACTACCTAGAACTGTGATGGAGGCAGGATAAATTGAGGCATTTGAGAGGCCACTGGATGATTATTTGGATAGAAGTGGTATGCAGAGATAAGGATGAAAGGTAATGGCTTGGCAGTAGATAATAAAACCAGTGGAGGTACGATGGCCAAATGGCATCCTTCTGCACTGTAACAATTCTGTGAAGAGTTCTTGTTGAAGCCCAAGATTTGTTAACTTCTCATTCAATATGCCCAGCCACCTTCACAGATCTAAGTGCATGAACTCACAAGTACCTTGGTCCCTGCACACTCTTCCAGCTATGCTTTGTTTTGTCTATACAGACTCTCCCTACCACTTCTGCTAAAATGCATCATCTTACACACAGTTGCTGTATTAAATTCCACCTGCCACTTGTCTACCCATTCTGCCAGTCTCTCTACATCCTGACTACAAAGCGTGGCTGCATAGAGCCTATATTTTTTCCACCAGCATTGGGACCACATATGGTCTAAAGTGGCATCTGCTCTGCGCATGCACACCATTTGACGAGGACACTTTGGTTCTGGGAGACTGTACCAGAAGTGTATACAGTGGAAAAAAACTGTGATATCTGCCAACATAATATGTTGAAAAGACCATTTTCAAATTCAATATTCCAGCTCGCACCTTCTCTTAAGCAGGTGCAGATGAATGTGCCTGGATGAATGTCCTACCAGTTTATTTAAGGTGTGCATCAACTACTTTGATGTTAAGAAATTTGTTGATAAATTTCTACAGGCTGTACCTGAGTATATTGAATTGTTTGGTAGTTTGTAATGTTGATGTTGCTGAAGTCTATTAATATGGACATTGACCTAACTTCAAGGATTTTTAAGCAAAACACTTGCAGCTAGATATGGCTGCAATGGTTTGCATTCCTTTGGACCACTGCGTGATAGGAAGATTGAGTAGAGGCAACACAGAGGAGGATGAGATATTCAAAGGGGGAAGTGTGTGTGTGTGTTTGGGGGGAGGGGGGGGGGGGGGTGGAGAGGAGGGAAGAGTAGGATTGGCCACATTGAGCGCTTGGGAAGCAATTCTCTAATCTCAACCTGAGCATGTACAGCATTTCTGGTCCACTAAGGAGGTGCTCACAAAATCTTGCCATCTCTCATCAGCAGATCTGAAACCTTAGAATAGGTTAAGAAAGGTACTACCAGTGGCTGAGAGGTCAATCTTTGCAATGGGCTCCTTTCAGATTGGAGTAAGTGATTCCAATAGCAAATTGCAGTTGGCTGTCCATTGCTGGGTGACTGAGTTTTTATATGAATACTTTGGAATATATAGGCTTCTCTGTTTCCAGAGAGAATCAGGTAGTGTCCGTGTCTCCATGGCTTTGCCTGAAAAGATTCTCCACTGGTATAGATTCCATTCACCACACACCAGAGCTTTGCATGCACCAAATTAAGAGATGGACTGCAACTACAAAGCGTTCTAGTACTTTGAAGTTGTTTTTAATTCATTCATGGGATATGGGCGTCGCTGGCTGGGCCAGTATTAATTGCCCATCCTGAATTACCCTTGAGAAGGTGCAGTGTGAATATTACTTGCCATTTTTCAAGCCCAGATATTGTCCAAATCTTGCTACATTTGGGCATGGACTGCTTAAAGATCTGAGGAGTGATGAATGCTGCTGAACATTGTATAATCATCGGTGAACATCTCCATATCTGATCTTATGAATGTGGGAAGATCATTGATGAGGCAGAGTTGGGTCTAGACCACTATTCCGAGAAACTACTCGTGGCAGTTTGGGAGTCCCTGCCTCTGAGCCAGAAGATCTGGGCTCAAGTTTCACCTGCTCCAAAGTGTGTAACAGCACTTCTGCACAGGTTCATTAGAAAATTCTACTTTGAAAAACTCCTGCAGAGATGTCCTAGAGCTGAGATGACTGATCTTCAACAATAATCACAATCCTTTGTGCCTGGTATGACTCCACCAGTGGAGGGTTTTCACCCCTATCCCACACATTCTTTTCACACCAACTCCTGGTTTACAAGGGTCCCTTCAAGGCCACGTTTGACCAAGTATGACCATGCTATTAAGGGCAGTCATTCTTACCTCGCCTCCGGATTTCAGCTCTTCTAGCTAAGCTGGTATGTGACTGTATGCAGTTAAATGTAAAATGTAGCAATAGGAGTACGCCATTTGGGCCTTCAAGCCAGCTCTGATATTCAATTGTACCAAAGCTGATTTTACATTCCTTACGCCCACTTTCCTATCTTTTCCCTTGATTCCCCTATTGATCAAGAATTTATCTATTGCAGCCTTAAAATATACATGAAGACTCTGGCCCCACAGCTCACTGTGGCACTAAGTTTCAAAATCTCAACCCTCAGAGAAGAAATTCCTCCTCATCTGAGTCTTAAATTGGCACCGCTTCATTCTAAGATGATGCCCTCTGGTCCAAGACTCTCCCATATGCAGGAAAACATTCTCTCAGCACTTACACTGCCAAGCCCCTCAAAAAGTGTGTGTTTCAAAAAGATCACCTCTTATTCTTCTACATTTTAATGAGTGCAGTCCTAACCTGTTTAACCTTTGCTCAAAAGACAATCCTTCCATAACAGGGATCATCCTCATTATTTTATTGGAGACATTTCAGAGAAAATTCATATCTTTTCTTAAATAAAGGGATGAAAACTGCTCACACAGTGCTCCAGATGTGGTCTCACCAGCATCTCGCACAGTTGCAGTATGAGTTCCCTACTCTTATACTTCAACCCCATTGAAATAACATTCCATTAGCCTTCCTGATTACCTGCTGCACCTTTCCCAGTAGCAGTCATGATAGGCTTACTCTACACCAGTCCACTGTATTGTTAGAATTTGGGGCACTGAGTGAGCTGGTGGTTGCTGGACAACAAGGCTATCCACTGTCTATCTGGTTTGATTTTGATGCACAACCTGGGCCGAAATACACAAAAGGAGAGCCAAACTGCACACACAATGGCATCAAGCAATTCTTTCCAGTTCCTCAGCAAGACACTTGTTGCTGGGACTGCATTATAAAGTACTCTCTGAAGTAGGCGCTACGTTGCATTATGATGTGCTGCATTCTGCTCAACTTCTCAATCTTGAAAGTGCAGCCCTTCCCACCAGATATTGGAGAAGTAGGAGGCAGCACCTGACAGAAACTGGGCTGTTTATGATTGGCTCATCAGATATTAGAGCCAGTGAATGCATCTCCAACTCCTCATTCAACAACAACTCCACTCCTCACTTTCTCACCATTATCGATCATCACAGTGTCCTCCTGGTCAAAATGATGAAATAAAAACTGCTACAACAATTTTATCAAACAAAACATCAACTATTCCAATTCATCATCTTTGTGTATTCCCTTAGTGCCAGTCTCTGTGTAACATTGCCTGGCTTAGAGTTCCTCTGCAGTGGCTCCGTGGCTGTGACATGGCTGGTGGAAGATTACTGACCTCTAATATGGGAGACTGCAGAGGCCCCCATTATCTTATGGGAAGGAACAGTCTAAACTGAGCGCTACTGACAGATAGGAAACAAAACTCTGTCATCCTGACAGCACCACTGCCATTTACTAGGGAAGGGTCTCAGAGTTCCTGGTAATCTCTTGGAGCACGGAGTGCTGTGGGGGGAGTAATGTAAAATCCTATCAGTCCACTTTCAGATTGACATTGGCAGCCGTGATGGCAGCAGTCTTAACATGCATGCACAGCCTCCATGCTTCAGTCTGAGTTTCCACTGTAGCACTCAGACGGTAACTTCAATTGCAGCACAAACACCAGTCATTAGATTCAATGCATGCTTGGAATGATGTGGGCCAATTTTTGTGAAAAGAACTCTACAAGGTCAGTGCCAGACCCTTCTATGCTTTTTGAACAGAACTGCAGACTTTCTGGCAGCTTGTCCATCCAATCCACAGACCCAGGTAATGTATGGGACATGGGGACTAGGTTCGAATCCTGACATGGCATATGTGGAACAAGAACTCAATAAAAAAAAGACTCTAATGATGACCAAGAAGTCATTGTTAATTGTTGAAAAAACCATCTGATTTGCTAAGATCCTTTAAGGAAGGTAACTGCCACCCTTAGTGAGTCTGGATATGACACTGGACCAACAACAAGGTGGCTGATCCTTAACTGCTCTCTGGGCAGTTAGGTATACACTATAAATTCTGGCACACTTACACCATAAATGATTTTTTATTAAGATTGGTTGTGGGTAGCATTCATTGCCTCTTTTCCATGGCTAAGTTTGTATTCAGCTATCCTTGGAGAAGTATGAGGTGTCCACCACCACCCTCGAAGCTTTGAAAGAGGTGTGGAAACCACAAGGACAGAAGTGCATTCTCACCCCCTTCAACGTTATTTTGATTTAGTTCCTTCCATTGTCTCACCACCATTTTTGCTTTTTCTTTGTTATTGATACACTGCCTCTGAAGAGCAGTGTTGGATTTTTGTTTAATTAGCTAGTTGGGTGATTAGTTAGTTTATAATTTTTTTTTAAAAAAGAACTGTCTTTATTATTTCCTCACCATGGTTCATCTGTGCCTGGGTGTGCTTGGAGAGGAAGTATATGGTATCCACCAACATCCTTGAAACTCTTGGTTGGTTAACTTAGTTGGCTGGACAGCTAGTTGGAAGGCAGAGTGATGGCAGCAGCATGGGTTCAATTCCCACACCAGCTGAGATAACCATGCAAGACATTCCTTCTCAACTTCACCACTCGCCCGAGGCATGGTGACCTTCAGGCCAGCAATCAGCGCTCTCTCTCTCTCTCTCTCTCTCTCTCTCTCTCTGATGACAGTGCTGGGTTCTATTATTTTCTCCAGTATTGACATTTTGATCTAGTTCTCCCTCCCTTGCCTTCCCTCTTTTGTTTTGATTTTTTGATCCTATAAATACTACCCCTGGTGGACAGCCTCTGATACCCAATGATTGATACTTATGATAATTTGGTGATTGTGTGCTTCCCCAATGGGAAGTTGACTTCAAAATAGGGAAAAGCTTCAGATGAAAAGCTAGAAACTGGTGTTTGTATTAAACTATACATTTATGTGAAACCCTTGTAGATCTATGAACTTCTTTTAATGTCTGATAAACACATGGATAACAGTCTGTGACCAAAAATCACAGATTATAAGCATAAAAAAAGTTAATGAGTTGTAGAGTATCTGAGGCTATACCTAACGATCGAAGTGACAACTTGCTGAATCAATTACTTGTATGATTTTAAAATAAGGCAAAGAGCAAAAAAAGGTGGATTTGCTTCAATTTGATTTAAAATGCTTTGAAGGACAGTGACTCAGCGGACCATAGTATTTAAAATGAATTAACGGATGAGTATAAAAGTGGATAAATCCCCAGCACCTGATGAGGTGCACCCTAGAACTCTGTGGGAACCTAGGGAAGTGATTGCTGGGCCTCTTGCTGAGATATGTGTATCATCAATAGTCACAGGTGAGATGCCGGAAGACTGGAGGTTGGCAAACATGGTGCCACTGTTTAAGAAAGGTGGTAAGGACAAGCCAGGGAACTATAGACCAGTGAGCCTGACGTCAGTGGTGGGCAAGTTGTTGGATGGAATTCTGAGGGACAGGATGTACATATATTTGGAAAGGCAAGGACTGATTAGGGATAGTCAACATGTGAATTCTGAAGTTACTTAAGTAGCCACTAAATGCACAACATGAAACATGTGTCAAAAGTCTGTAGCTGAAATTAAACTGTAAGAGAGCCAGCTACCAATCAAACAAAACCAAAGCAGCATTGAAACTGTAGTGTGCAACCTTGAATTCCTGGCTGTCAGAATTACTGGGAAATGAAATGTAATAACAGAGAGAATTGAAATTTTTCTGCTCTCAACGACAAAACTATGAACTAGCTACAGAATAAAACATTTGAACAAATAAGAGTAGTAATCCCACTATCAATGTTGTGAAGAGAGTGCTAAAAAGCTGTACTGCACCCTAGATCTCACCGAAAAGCAGAAAAGTCAACCAGGAAAATTTTGAAGGTCTCAATGTGACAATTGAACTCTATGCAATGTTACTTATGAATGAAATATGTTCAACATCAGAGTTCAGGAAAGAGGGAAAATATTGTTCAGTATGTGATGACATTGACATATCTAGCTGAATCTTGGAAGTTTGAACAACTTGAAGATGATCTCATTAGAGATAGCATTGTCTTAGGCATATCAAGTCCCATGTAGGATCTACATTAATCATTGAATCCCTACAGTAGGGGAATAGGCTCTTCAGCCTAACAAGTCCACACCAACCCTCCAAAGAGGGATCCTAAACTACCAGGAACATGCATACTTTAATCTTCATGACCTTATTTTTTCCTATTTTGTTGCGCAATCTGTTTTTGTTCTTTTTAATACCTACACCTTTATTCCTGATGAAGGGCTTTTGCCCGAAATGTCGATTTCGAAGCTCCTTGGATGCTGCCTGAACTGCTATGCTCTTCCAGCACCACTAATCCAGAATCTGGTTTCCAGCATCTGCAGTCATTGTTTTTACCTACACTATTCACCACTTACTTAGCTAATACAAGTCAAATACTTGCTGGCCTCCATTAACTTGCACTTCTAATTACCCCACTGGCCCAGTTGCAAGAAACTCAGTTTTCACCCCAAAAGCACAGCTTTAGTGGGAACCTCATCCTAGAATTCCAGAAACAAACATGTACTCTGCTGTACTTTTGGGCACAGCATTTTAGTAATGCAACATATTGCATCATAGACTCTACTGGGAGGCTGTATTTTTTCCAACAGAATGCTTTGACTGATAATCACCCATGAACAAGTCACTTTCTTTTCCTCTCAAGATCAATAATCTTCACTGTCAGACAGTCCACAACAGAAAGCATAAAGGCAAAAGGTATATTCAGTGGGACTAATCAGACCATAGTATTTAAAATGAATTAAGGGATGAGGGAGTATAATGTACAAAAGTGGATAAATTCCCAGGACCTGATCAGGTGCACCCTAGACTTCTGTGGGAACCTAGAGAAGTATTTGCTGTGACTCTTGCTGAGATATTTTTATCATCGATAGTACAGGTGAGGTGCCAGAAGACTGGAGGTTGGCAAACATGGTGCCACTGTTTAAGAAAGGTGGTAAGGACAAGCCAGGGAACTATAGACCGGTGAGCCTGATGTCAGGGGTGGGCAAGTTGTTGGATGGAATTCTGAGGGACAGGATGTACATGTATTTGGAAAGGCAAGGACTGATTAGGGATAGTCAATGTGGCTTTGTGCGTGGGAAATCATGTCTCACAAACTTGAGTGAGCTTTTTGAAGAAGTAACAAAGAGCATTGATGAGGGCACAGTGTTAGACATGAATTATATGGACTTCAGTAAGGCGTTCGACAAGATTCCCCATGGGAGACTGGTTGGCAAGGTTAGATCTCACGAAATACAGGGAGAACTAGCCATTTGGATACAGAACTGGCTCAAATGTAGAAGACAGAGGGTGGTGATGGAGGGTTGTTGTTCAGACTGGAGGCCTGTGACCAGTGGAGTGCCACAAGGATTGGTGCTGGGTCCACTTCTTTTCGTCATTTACATAAATGATTTTGATGTGAGCAAAAGAGGTATAGTTAGTACAGAGGCAGATGACACCAAAATTGAAGGTATAGTGGACAGCAAAAAAGGTTACCTCAAATTACAACGGGATCTTGTTCAGATGGGTCAATGAGCTGAGAAGTGGCAGATGGAGTTTAACTCAGATAAATGCGAGGTGCTGCATTTTGGGAAAGCAAATGCTTTCTTTTGCAGGACTTTTACACTTAATGGGAAGGTCCTAGGGAGTGTTGCTGAACAGAGACCTTGGAGTGTAGGTTCATAGCTCCTTGGAAGTGGAGTTGCAGGTAGATAGGATAATGAAGGAGGCATTTGGTATGCTTTCTTTTATTGATCAGTGTATAGAATACAGGATTTGGGAGGTCATGTTGCGGCTGTTCAGGTCATTGGTTAGACCATTCTTGTAATATTGCATGCAATTCTGGTCTCCTTCCTATCGGAAAGATGTTGTGAAACTTGAAAGGGCTTAGAAAAGATTTACAAAGATGTTACGAGGGTTGGAGGATTTGAGCTTTGGGAGAGGTTGAATAGGCTATAGCTGTTTACCCTGGAGCATCGGAGGCTGAGGGGTGACCTTATAGAGGTTTATAAAATCATGAGGGGCATGGATAGGGTAAATAGACAAGGTCTTTTCCCTGGGGTGGGGTAGTCCAGAATGAGAGGGCATAGGTTTAGGGTGAGAGGGGAAAGACATAAAAGAGACCTAAGGGGCAACTTTTTCATACAAAGGGAGGCACATGTGTGGAATGAGCTGCCAGAGGAATTAGTGGAGGCTAGAACAATTGCAACATTTGAAAGGCATCTGGATGGGTATATGAATAGGAAGGGTTTGGAGGGATATGGGCTGGGTCCTGGCAGGTGGGGCTAGATTGGGTTGGGATATCTAGTCGGCATGGACAAGTTGAACCAAAGTGTCTGTTTCTGTGCTGTACCTCTCTATGACTGTATAAGTATTTGACCTACTGAAATTGCTATGTGAAGAATGAAACAATTTATTTCAAAGTATACCACAGCATTCCCACTGCTCCCTACCTACCTACCCCCTTAGCCCTTAGTTTCACAACACCACTGACACGTATAGAAACTGGGCAATGGGCATGCATGTGGTAAATAATTTTTACCAGGGCTTCTCACAAAAGGAGCAACAATCCACCTCAAAATGGTCAAATGAAATTTTTAAAAAACTCTTGCCCAGTTACCAGTTGGCAGTGATGCAGCCTTTCATTCTGTCACCTCAAACTGAGGAATGTAACTGAATAGATTCAGCATGCGTAATTGTGTGATCAATTTTTTTTTAAAATCTAGTGGTTATTATTCAGAACATTAGTTGATCTAAGGTGAAAGGAATTCTGTGAAGAAATTAGAATGCTGTATTTGCACACTGCAGAAATGTCCCCTGCTGTATTACACAGTAAATGTCTTTTACCATTCTGTTCATATGATCTCCTTTGGCATTGCTAAAGACTAAGCCTGAGGTCTTGAGCACATTTAGAGTGTTTGAGTGGTCATCCTGGTCTCTTGTTACAAAACAAATGTACAGGTATTCTCTCAGAAAATAACTTTTTAAACAAGTCCTTCAGTTGTGCTTTTTAAATATATGTTTTTGAAAAAAAAATACAGGTTGTCAGATTGGTGCACCTTTTTGGCTCCAGGTAAGCACCGGACAGAAAAGGAATGGAGTGAAATTGGTCTTTGGTCGTGGCACAAATAAATTGGCAGCTTATTTTGCACTTTATCCAATTATTTTCAATGCTATTAAGGGAAAAATCAAATCAGACAGAGTATAAATAGGATGCTAATTCACTGTTCATTTCATGCTAACACCCAAGATCAACTTCACTTCCAAAGTGCTGCTCTTTTTCTTTAATAATCTATCTATACTTTGGTGTGTGACTACACTCAGAAAAGATATAAAAATAGAAAGAAGAAAATGAATTTTTAAAACCAGGTAATCTTCTTCCTGACCTCTCTGCCCCCACCCCAACAGAACAGAACTCCAAAAGTAGAAAATTTAAAAACATGTAACACAGAGTTCCATGTGGTTAAAATTACACAGTGCAAAATGAGATGCTAAATTGTGGGGAATCATACTGAAGTTAGTGAAGGTAACATGAACCTTATACTTTAAAGAAGCAAGCCTCAGGTATAGTGACATGTTTAATGTTGAGACCCTGGCAGCAGTTGGATTCACGATGCACTTACTTGCAGTTTAAATTATATGACCATTTACAGATTGTAGAGGATATTTTAAACTATAAAATGTCATGATAATTTCCTAATTGGAAATTACATAGAATCTTTTTTGCTGGCACTGAGATTTTCCTTCATTATCAATCAGAGAGGCAGGATTTTCAGCAATGTGATATGACCTTGGAAATTCAAATTTGATGCTTTCACTTATATGGATTAATCTTTGTAAAGACATTACTGCCTTTCCAAATTGGAAAAAAGAAAGTGTGGCATTGATGGGATATAATCTTCGAGGAGAAAGTGAGGACTGCAGATGCTGGAGATCAGAGCTGAAAATGTGTTGCTGGAAAAGCACAGCAGGTCAGGCAGCATCCAAGGAACAGGAAGATCGACGTTTCAGGCATAAGCCCTTCTTCAGGAATGAGGAAAGTGTGTCCAGCAGGCTAAGATAAAAGGTAGGGAGGAGGGACTTGGAGGAGGGGCGTTGGAAATGCGATAGGTGGAGGGAGGTCAAGGTGAGGGTGATAGGCCGGAGTGGGGTGGGGGCAGAGAGGTCAGGAAGAAGATTGCAGGTTAGGAAGGCGGTGCTGAGTTCGAGGGATTTGACTGAGACAAGGTGGGGGGAGGGGAAATGAGGAAACTGGAGAAATCTGAGTTCATCCCTTGTGGTTGGAGGGTTCCTAGGCGGAAGATAAGGCGCTCTTCCTCCAACCGTTGTGTTGCTATGGTGGAGTGGGAGGGGGAGTTGAAGTGTTGAGTTACGGGGTGGTTGGGTTGGTTGGTCCGGGTGTCCCAGAGGTGTTCTCTGAAACGTTCCGCAAGTAGGCGGCCTGTCTCCCCAATATAGAGGAGGCCACATCGGGTGCAGCGGATGCAATAGATGATGTGTGTGGAGGTGCAGGTGAATTTGTGACGGATATGGAAGTATCCCTTGGGGCCTTGGAGGGAAGTAAGGGGGGAGGTGTGGGCGCAAGTTTTGCATTTCTTGCGGTTGCAGGGGAAAGTGCCGGGAGTGGAGGTTGGGTTGGTGGGGGGTGTGGACCTGACAAGGGAGTCACGGAGAGAGTGGTCTTTTCAGAACGCTGATAGGGGAGGGAAGGAAAATATATCCCTGGTGGTGGGGTCCGTTTGGAGGTGACGGAAATGACGGTGGATGATACGCTGTACATGGACGTTGGTGGGGTGGTAGGTGAGGACCAGTGGGGTTCTGTGGTTCTGTCCTGGTGGCGGTTGGAGGGGCGGGGCTCAAGGGCAGAGGAGCGGGAAGTGGAAGAGATGCAGTGGAGGGCATCGTCGACCACGTCTGGGGGGAAATTGCGGTCCTTGAAGAAGGATGCCTACTGGGTTGTACGGTTTTGGAACTGGTCTTCCTGGGAGCAGATGCTGCGGAGACGAAGGAATTGGGAATATGGGATGGTATTTTTACAGGGGGGGGAAGGTTGGGAGGAGGTGTAGTCTAGGTAGCTGTGGGAGTCAGTCGGTTATATGATGGGATATACGCAAGTTAATCAGAATGTGCAATCAAATTTATCACTTTTTGCTGTGTTTATAGGTTTATGTACATGAAATGGATGGATTTGGGCTGGCTAAAAATATTTCAGAAAATAAGTTCAGGTTTCACTTTAATTAGACCAAAGGCTGATCTGTGGCTGGATTTAAAAAAAATGGCAGCTGATATTTATGATGAAATGTACTTAAGTGAGTGAGTGAGATGGAGTTTAATCTCCATTCAAATGCAAATCGACTACTAATATTGTGAAACATTCCTACTTCATTTAGTTAAAGTGACTACCAGTAGTTTCTTCCAATAAAACAACAGGCAGAGGTTCAGAATCGAGGAGCCCAAACACCAGAGCCAGGAATCGGCCACCTTTTTGTTAAAGCCAGGATGGAAGCCCAGGCCAGGAATAGCTTATTTGCCAATGCTAGGTGGGGTATAGGGAAAGTGCGTTTTTGCTAAGGCAGCTGTCTGCCCACCAGATCTGGGACTTTTGGGTCAGTGAAAAGTGGGAGACTACAAACGGGTAATGGACACAAGAGATCCACATGGAGACCATAGAGAGTCAGGGTGGCCACAATAGACCTGACGAAACATCGAGTCTATAAAAAAGGTGATGTGAGATGTCAAGACCGCAAGGATGCAATAGGGAAATGGAGATACCTAAATATGGCAGGGAGTTGGGATGCCCCCAAGGGAGCTGGGAGGATAGCCAGGGCCTGACCCAACAGGGAGGCTATTGGTTGCAATGGAAGTGGGTGAGAGGTAGAGTCTTGGCATGTGTGATAGAGAGAGGAAGACTGCAATGAAGACAGACATGTTTTTAAACCTGTCAACAAAGGAATACTGCTCACGAGGAATTATGAAAGTGTGAATGACTGAAATAAAGAAGTAGCTATAAATGCATGGTTTTTTTATAGCTTAGGGCTATATATGTTCAGGAGCCACTACATGGGGAAGATTGTAACGTACACTACCATAATCATACTGTATCATCTGTTAGATTTAAATCTGAGATTAAACTCAGAATTGCAGTTGAAGTATCAACCAGCTGAACAACCAGCAAGAGACCTATGCTGTCTCTTGTAACAAATTCCTATCCTATCTTCTGCAAGTCAGGTAGTTCCAAGGGCATCAATAGGCTTCTTCTGGAATTAGGTACCTGGGACTAAACCAAATGCTGCTGGCCAATCTAAATCTGTGACTGTTCTGTACATCCTATGACATTGCTACTTTCTGTAACTGTCTCTGTTTCACCAGGAAAGTCAACTCTCTCCATCCCACCAGGATGCTCTTTGTGTTATGCAATTCTTCTATGAATGATTGCAAACAGTCTCCTACCACCACCACATTCCTCTGCCTGGCTGAACTTGATCTCACATTGAACAAACTCTCTTTTAACTCCACACCCTTCCTCCAAGTAAAAGGTGATGTTATGAAAGCTTTTTTTAAAGCAAAATTTCTGGAACAATACTTGTCCCTGACCTACTTAGATCTCTGCTCCACCTCTTTTTTTGGTACTCAACCTAAGACTGTATTGGTGCTGTTTTCTAAACCCAGTTTGAACTCGAAAATTTCAATTTTCCTTCCTTAAATTCTGTCTCAATATCTTGGGAGAGCCCATCAACCCAATATTCACAAAACTCCCTTAGCTATCTTAAGAACATTTCCACACTTCTTGTAAATACTATCTTCCATTATTCCAATGTCATCCTCTTGGTCACCTCTTCTTTGATAATGTAACCTTATGAATTAGCATTTCAACAGATCGTTCTTAATCTTCAAACACAGATACACCATCATACCCCTCTCCCACTACATTTGAAAAAGCCCTCAGCTGGGCCAGATCAATTTCTTGTACTTCTATTCTCACCCCTTCCCTTCCATCCAAGGGTTGGGTTCCACTGTTCTCACGCTGCTATTTCCTCAACCTATCTTGATGCTAACACCAACCTCATTTTCTCATTCTGTTCCCCTTTCAGTAGCCTGAATGGGCCATTCCATCCTTGAAATCCTGGCACACAGAAACATTTTCACTAAGGACTCCTAGCCTCCCCTTGGTATCTTTCCATTCGAAAGTAGATAGTGAAGAAGAATGCCACAGACAGTAGGCACTATGAATGGTGCCAGGACATCAAACACTCACCTGTGTGATGGGCAGAGTATAGAACAGCTAGGTACTTAGGGAGGTGGTTTCCCTTCCAGGTGCAGTTCAATTTAAAACTAACACTACAAAGAAATGTGCAATGCACTCAAAGGCAAAATGGGGAAGCCTATAATCTTTGTGAAATTGTATGTTTGCCTTGTATGTTTCTCTCTAACCAAAGAGAATGAGATGTGCTCAGCTCTCTTTGCACACAGAGCCTAAATAGAATCCCCAATGTAACACTGAATGATAAACTAGGAGACTGTAAATATCACCTGCTCCAGTTTACAAGGAACAAGATTACAGAAAGGGTCATGGGCACAGTCACCTTCACAACTGTTGGCAATGTGATGCTTGCCCTGCTTTGTGGTTGCATGTCCTTACTGAATCAGCAATGTTGCACTCACTGCTTCTCATTAAATTTGTCATAGAACTGGTCCATGTTGACTCTGCAAGATTATGAGAGAGGAACTCTCACTCTTTCCTGTGCCCTCAAGCAACTTCTCTACCTCTACTGTCACCTCTGTTCATTCTTCAGGTCATGTTGCAAACAAAGAACTATATACTGTTGCAATTAGGTCAGGTAGCAAGTTTGTGCACAATTCTTTTAAGTCAGGAACAAATGTCCTAACAACTGCTGCACCATTCACTGTGGATTTTAAATGTGAAAATTTTCAAACGCTTTTACATTCTCAACACTCAACAGCATTCAATCAGCAACTTACTTGAGAATAATTAATACTTTATTTAAATAGTACTGCTGAGGGAGTAGGGTTCCTGCCCTGCTGTTAAATGCAGAATAGGTTTGTACATTGCAATTGTACACTAGAAAGATACCTATATCAAAGTAGTACTTAACCACTTACTTATTTATGGTGAAGACTTTAAATCTAAAGTTCTTTATCATCAACTCAGACTGGTCAAAGTAATTGTTTGTTATATTTTACCATAACTCCTCATCCTGAATGCCTGAGATCTGCTCTTAATTGTTTCTTAATGAAATCAGCACAAGTTGCATTTTGTAACAAAATCCCCATCATCCTTGAGATCATTTTATGAAGCTCTTTTAAATCTGCCTCTGTAACTATTCAAACGTAAAGATTCACAAAACTGAACACAGAATTCCAACTGATGTTTCCACCATAACCTGTACATCTTTTGTAGCACGTCTCTTTCAACTCAATTTGGCAATTTTATAATGCCTAGGATTAACTCCAAACTTGGGTCATTTCAGATCTTGTCAAAGGTTAAAATGCAATAAATCTGAAACAGGAACAAAACCCTCCTTGAATCCACTACATTCAATTTTAATGAAGCCGACCAACCAAAGCCAAGGAGGCCAAGTAGTTGTTTTTTTTATACATTGCAATGAGGGTGTATTTCATTTTAAGTCTAATTTAACCAGGGCAGCTTGCTTTATCAAGCCTTGGATAACTTGGTGGTTCAAGAAGGTGAGAAGAATTAAATTCATGGGAGAAATGCTTCCATGAGCCACAGCATGCAACCTTATGAACATCACCCTGCTTCCTCAACTCAACCATCAGGCACTACAATCACCATTGCATTCCCCACCCTACATGACAGATCTCCCCCACACCTCCACTGGAATCTTCCCCTACAACCAGGGTCTTGAGAATCACTGTTAGATCCCTTCCCCACACTCCCTCTGCAATTACCCACACCACCTCGGTTCAAATACTTGCTTCCATATGCTTCACCCCAAAGAACTTCCTCCCTGTCAACAAGAACTTTATTGCTAGTGACCCAATTTAAGGGAGACCCACAGAAAAATTCTGTAGCATGCTCAGGAAACCCAGAACACCAGCTTCACTTACTGGCCACATCCCTACACATCCTTCACCTCCCCCAGCTAAAATACAAGTCCATATCATTTAACAGAGTTATTGAATTATTTTATTTTTAAATATTTAAACTTTTATATTTCACACAATTGACTCACCTTCGCACCTGAATAAGAATGAGAATACACCTGAAACTCTGTGGGAAGTAAAATTCAACTTTGATGGGATCACTAAAAGAAACAGTAATGGGATAACCACACTTTCTACACACCACACATGTTCCCTTGTATTAACTACAAGTTTTAAAGGCTGCCCTTAATACCAGCATTCAGATCTTGACACAATGAGAAAATCTGTTCTCAATGCTGACCCTCTTCCATTTAAACTATCTAGTTCAGAAAACCATTTCTGTTTTAGTCCCTTAGGCAACTTCCTATTGACACATTCCCTGTAACATATCTTATCAAATACCTTTTGAAAAGTGGGCGGCACAGTGGCGTAGTGGTTAGCACTGCTGCCTCACAGCACCAGAGACCCGGGTTCAATTCCCGCCTCAGGCGACTGACTGTGTGGAGTTTGCACCTTCTCCCCGTGTCTGCGTGGGTTTCCTCCGGGTGCTCCAGTTTCCTCCCACAGTGCAAAGATTTGCAGGTCAGGTGAATTGGCCATGCTAAATTGCCCGTAGTGTTAGGTAAGGGGTAGATGTAGATGTAGGGGTAGGGGTATGGGTGGGTTACGCTTCGGCGGGGCAGTGTGGACTTGTTGGGCCGAAGGGCCTGTTTCCACACTGTAAGTAATCTAATCTAATCTAATCAAAACCCATGTACATACATTTGCTGAATTTTTTCATCAATTCATCCTGCTATTTTCTGGTTGGTGACTGTCAGAACTAACTATTCAGCTCTATTTTCTCTTACTCTCAGTTACAAATGGACTTGGAACAGAAAAGTTTTAAGATAAGCTGGTGCCTTCTGAGATTACAGGATCTTCATTCAGTGCTTGTCTCTAGGCAACAAGCTGTTGAAATACGCCTTTTTAAAACATTTTCTTAAATCTTTCTTAAAATGTCTCCATCAGCAATTAGCTTGAATAGGGATTTCTCTTCCAGTCAGAAAATAAATATTTTGATAAGCTCAATTGAACAACAAAATTTAGAATTTACTACTGACAGTAAGAGTGGGTTAATATTGCCATCCACCTGGCAAACAATTTAAGTGTTCCTCTGCTTTTATAGGCAGGAAAAATTTCTAACCTCTCATTGTTTTAAGGTTTGAAATAAATAGCAGATTGTTCAATACCTTAAGGGGAAAAAGGGATAATCTATGGATGTGAACATTCACCAGAATTCTGTCTGAATGTTGTGTTTCAACATCTCACACCCTAATCCTCTTGAAGTCATTTTGGAAACAAATTGTTTAGGAAAGTAATTAAAACTATTTATTTCCAGCTTCCGGTTTACTCATTTGTACAGGATAGGGACAGATGTGATGGTGAGCCAATATGGAGTGTTTTGAAAAATAGATTATTATCGTCCTTCAACTCTGAAACAGAAATTCCTACTTCAAACCAGAGACTTCCACCTATGACATACAATGACACTCCAGCACAGTGCTTAGGGAATGTTGTACCAGAGATGCCATCCTTCAGTTAAGTCTCTCAACTGAGAAACTTTCTTCTGATAAAAGTAGTGGTTGATTATTTAAGGCTGAGGTAGATAGATTTGTGTTAAGAGAGGCGGGTAAATGGATGCCAGGGATAGGCAAGATTTCAGATTTGAGTTTACAAGTCAGCCATGATCTTAACGAATAGCAGAGTGATCTCAAAAGACTGAATGACCTAATCTTGCTGTTATTCATATGAGATTTTGAAGGAAGGTTTCATCTTCCCTCTTGACTGAATGTAAAAAAGAGCACAAGTTTCCTGATTAATGACTAATGTAGATTGCTAAGTCATCAACACATTGCGGTCCATAGAAGCTTGCTGTTTGCAAATTGATTGCTGCAATTCCTACATTACAATAGTGATCACGCTTTTGAATTCATTAGCTACTAAGCTTTTGGGGACAGCATTTATGAAAAATGTTATATAAATACCACATATTATTTTCCTTTTTAGAATGCACTGCCATTTGTGATTATTATACATTTTGTGTTCTAGTAATATGGTTTGACAAACTGACAAGGTTATCAAGTATTTCCCTATCCATGACTGTCAGCCTACCAGTTGCTCAGCATGTTGACAAGACAAACTTAAGCTGATGATTTCAGAAGGTGAAAGCTCTAAGTGGTAATTCTAGGATTAGGTTTGAAACTAAAATATTTGGATCCTGCAAAGCTGTATTTAAAGCTCCATCGTTTTATTTTCAACTTGAAAGATGGATTGGACTCTGAAATATTGAATAATTAACCAAATGCATCAAAAAACATGTGTTTTAGGCCATACCATCATACCCTTGTAAAATTTCATTAGTGTATATACTCAAAAGAAGAAAATGTAGGATTATGGGTAAAGAGAAGGATTAATTACATAGCTCTTTCAAAGGGCTAACACCAGAATAATGGGGCAAGTGGCCTCCTTCCATGTTACATTATACTACAATTCTATAATCCTTTCAGTTTAAAAATTGACCATGGCTACAAACAGTATTTCTTGTTCACTTTTCCCTGAAATAAGGGATTAGGTATTGAATTTATCTGAATTTTAAAGTAAGACAGGTCCACATACTGCTACATTAACACCTTCATTCCCTTCAGGTTCAGATTCAGGCTGTGTTTTCAGCTTTCCATTTGGCTTGACACAACTAGTCAATATTTCTTTGGTTCCAGATTGGTATATACAATAAGTTTGATTGTAAAATGTGAAGACATTTATATCAATTTTTATAACATTGATATTTCAGCATTACTTTCTGAAAGCAACCAAGAATGTTAAATTGTACAAAAAAAGTCAAAAGAACTGTGGATGCCAGAAATCTGTAACACAGATAGAAATTTCTGAAAAATCTCAGCAGGTCTGGCAGCATCTGTGGATGATGACCTTTCTACACTGTTCTGAGAAAGGATCACTGGACCCAAAACGTTAACTCTGATTTCTCTCCACAGATGCTGCCATATCTGCTAAGATTTTCCAGCAATTTCTGTTTTTTTTGTTAAATTGTACAGCTGTGCTCAAACTTCTGTCAAGTCTGCCTGAAGGTTTGTTGAGCTCAAATAAAATTTAGTCCTTTAAGCTAAATCACTTTGCAGCAGTGCAAAAGAATTTAACGAATCTTTACACCTAAGTGCACAACAACATTGGGGTAAATGTTGCCTATTCCTTCCAAGACGATGGATCATCTTGAATATGTAAATTTACAAGGCAACTTGTTAGTTCAAATACTTTACATAGAACATAGGACAATACAGCACTAGAACATGTCACTCAGCCCACCATGTCTTCACCAACCATGTTGCCATTCTAAAATAATCCCAACTGCCCACATGTGGCCCATAACCTTCTATTTCCTATCCATTCAAGTGTCTACCTAAATGCATCTCAAACATTGCTGTAACATCTGTTTTACCACTTCCTTGGCAGCGTATTTCAGACACATACCACCCTATATGTGAAAGCTTGCCTCGCATATCTTTAAACTTTTCCCCTCTCACCTTAAACCTATGCCTTCTAGCATTTGACATTTCCACTCCAACTAACCATCCTATCCATGCCTCTCATAATTGTATATACTTTTTTCAAGTCACCCCTCAGCCTTCAATGCTCTTGCGAAAACAATTCAAGTTTGTCCAAACTAATATTGCTAATTGCTTCCAATCAAAGCAATATCCTGATAAACCACTTTTGCACATTCTCCAAAGCCTCCACATCCTTCCCACAGTGTGGCAACCATAAATGCACACAATACTCCAAACGTGAACTGAGTAAAATTTTATATATGTACAACATCACTTGCCAACTGTTGTACTCAATGCTCTGACTGAAGGCAAGCAGGTCATAAGTTTTCTTTACCATCTTACCTTCCTTGGAACTTTGACGGTTCAATCTATGGAATAATTATTTGATACTGAACCAGGACCAGGAACACCAAGGATCACTTTCCCTGTTTAGCTTTGTTAATGCAATATATCGTAACCAGACTCTAATTCATGGAACAAGACCCAGATTTGGAAGGCAATGAATAGCCTGTGAAATAAGCTGAGAATCAGAAGAATTTAACAGAAAAGGCACAATGAATATTTTATCCAATGAAGTGAAATTTAATTCAAATAATAAAGAGCCATTTAATGATCAAAGCTTCTGTGCCCACACATTAGCCTGAATTCAGTTTGTAAAAAATACTACTGACAATAAATGACAATTCTATTCTATTCAACCTCAAGCTCAGCACTGCTGAGAGGTCACAGAGAGGATCAATGGAAATTAGTCCCTGAGCCTCAGCAACATTTTTGAATATGAAGTACCTGGAATGATTTATATCCCACTCAAGTTGGAGCCCATCTACTTATTTCTTGCCCAGCAGAATATTAAAAATAAACCAAATAGCTGCACACCCTCATCTACCAAAAATATGACCCCTTTTATGCTGAATAGGATATAGGAGTGCAGTATAAAATTTATTAACTCGTATAAAGAAGGGGAACCAGTTTCAAGTTGGAAACTCTTGTTTAGTGCATTACTGCTGCTTTACCACAAAAGCATCTGCCTCCAATCTCCCCATCCCATATTCCCACCATAGGTCACCTCACTCATCAGTTTATCTTTGGCCATTTTCTCAACCCTCACAGAAAATGGTTAAGTGATCATCATTACTAATTAAATCTTCTTGATTTACATACTCTTCATGTCCAGTGATTTTAAACAAAGAAATTGAAGTTTTCAAAGAAAACAAAACAAAAAACACATCTCTTTAATAATCTAGTGTTCATTTTCCTGCTGGTTCGCTTACAGCAGTACCTCAGGGCTAGAAATTCACATGCTCTGTTTTCTGAGTATATAGACTGCAATCCATGATATTCCCTCATCTATTCAGATCCAGTTGGAGAGGGTGTACCTCCTAAGCCCTACAATACCAGCCTCGTGAGCTTTCAATTCACACCACACTCCCAACACTTTCTTATATCCAGTGTTTACATCTGACATCCAGAAGACTTTAACTTTTGCACACAGACCAACCAATATTGTTAATTTCATAACCAGCTCTTCTTCATCCATGTACCTCAAGCCATTCAGATGGGCACAAAACACAGACATACACAATCACTGACATTCTGCCCTCTGGCACTCCGCTGTCCTGTTGCTCCCTTTCTCCAGCTCTTTGAACTGCTGTAGCTAGGCAAAGAACAGCAACCAGTTAGTTAAATGCAAGAAATCAAAAGGTGAAGGCTGGTTTGAAGAAAGCAGGGGTGGGGTGTAAAGCAAGAGTTCCATAATCCCAACATCAGCAGCTTGCTCATCAGGGTACAATGTGAGTTTGCTGGATATTGAGATGGCACGAAGTAAAACATATGGCCATCCTGAACATTCTCAGTGACATTGAATATGACAGGTCTCATTGCAGCTAGCTCCATGACAAAGATCACCATCATCCCCTCTGCAGAGCTGAAAATATGCAGGCACAGTGACTAGCACTGCTGCCTCACTGCAGCAGGGACCCAGGTTCAATTCTGGCCTCTGGCAACTGTGTGGAGTTTGCACATTTTCCCAATGTCTGCATGGGTTTCCTCTTGGCTCCGGTTTCCTACCACAGTCCAAATATGTGCAGGTCAAGTGAATTGGCCATTCCAAAATTACTCATAGTGTTAGGTACATTAGACAGAAGGAAATGGGTCTGGGTGGGTTACTCTTCGGAGAGTCGGTGTGGACTTGTTGGGCCGAAGGGCCTGTTCTCACAATGTAGGGAATCTAAACTAATCTTTTGCACTGCTGATTCAGTTGTGTGTGCTAGAGTTTGTATCCCTGGTTTAATTTTTAATTCTCGGAGACTCCAAGGCATTCTCTGGTGTCTGACAATGCTAGATCAGTTAGCAATTTGCAGCAAATAAAAAAGAAAACTCCTTTGTATGTGCAAGCAAAAATTACTTTGATCAAAATACAGGAAAATGAAAAGGCAAGGAGTAATTACTTCAAAATAGAATTCAATGGTAACCATTAAGGAAGCAGGAGCAGTGTTCAGCCAGTAGATGTCACCATTGGGCATCAAACAAATGACAATGACTAAGTCAAGCTACACAAGGAACTCTTATATAAAGCAACTGACTTATACCTCAGATTCTTCTTCATGCAATTACCCACAAACTGGTCAGATATACAACTAATAACCCTAAGTTCCCACATCTCTCAATAAGGGATTGTAAACTATGTAGCAAACAAAGTAAACTAGAACACTATAATATATATGAAATTATGTTTTATGACTGATCATAATTAATCACCTCGCATTTCTATAGTTGACTTACCTTACTGATTCTATTGCAAGCAAATATACTTAGAAATTTAATACCTAATTCTACTACCTTGTCATCTGAGGTGAAGATCACCATGTTCCCCAATCAAGAATTATTGGGCATGTGAGTGCTAAGGTGATTTGTACTGGGAAGGTTCTACTGCAAATTTAACAGTTTACCACAAGTGACTTCACATTTGGACAGTTTGCAGGCAGATAATTAAATTTTGTTTAAACGATATATTGTGGTACATTTTCATTCTCTGTGCCATTCAGAATTCCCCAGATAAGATAATGTCCTCAGATGTTTTTCTGACCCTGTTGCAGCTGTCAGTGGGAGTCAGCTCCGGTGTCACCATCATGTGTACCACAAAAAAAACCTTCCCCCTCTGCAGCATCAACTCCCTCCATCCTGATTTCAGACCATCACTACACTCAATTATTCCGGTGTGCTCCTAATTAGCATATTGACCCTCCAGATTCTAAAAAAAAATCAGCTGCTTTCATATTCTGCAACTCATATTCTGATCCATAGCAAATCACAGTTCACCAACACCCTGGGCAGGATTTTCCAAATATAGGGTTTTCTTGAAAAGAATCATAAGGAGATAAATCACTGCTGTTTCCATCAGCCCTTTCACACTAGGTGGACTGATGGGTGTTCTAGAGGGAGTTGTGTCCACGTTCAGCCAATAGTTTTGCATCAGAGACCTGACCATTCAGCAGCTCTGTCATCACCGCACTACCAATGGTAGACTGGGACTACAAGCAGTCCCCAGATTCAAAATCCAGAAGTTCAGGAGCAGAAGCTGTATTTGCTGTGTTGGAATACAACACTTAAAAGACATTTAGAAAGGTACGTGAATAGGAAAGGTTTAGAGGCGATATAGGCCAAACATAGGCAAAAGTGAGGATTGCAGATCTGGAAACCAGAGTCCAAATTAGAGTGGTGCTGGAAAAGCACAGGAAGTCAGGCGGCATCCGTGAAGCAGGAAAATCAACGTTTCAGGCAAAAGCCCCTCATCAGGAATGGAGGCAGGGAGCTTCCAGGGTGGAGAGATAAATTGGGAGGGGGGGGGGGGGGCGCTGCTGGGGAGAAGGCAAGACATTGGACATCCACCAATGTCATTTATTGTATCCGTTGCTCCTGATGCAGTTTCCTCTACATTGGGGAGACTGGACGCCTCCTTGCATAGTGTTTTAGGGAACATCTCCGGGACACCCGCACCAATCAACCCCACTGCCCTGTGGCCCAACATTACAACTCCCCCCTCCCACTCAGCCCAGGACCTGCATGTCCTCGGCCACCGCCATTCCCTCACCACCCGCCTGGAAGAAAAACCCTCATCTTCCACCTCAGAACACTTCAACCCCTAGGCATCAATGTGGACTTCACGAATTTCCTCATTTCTCCTCCCTCCTCTTCCCCCCCCCACCACCTTACCCCAGTTCCAAACTTACAGCTCAGCACCGTTTTCATGACCTGTCCTACCTGCCAATCTCCCTTGCCACCTATTCGCTCCATCCTCGACTCTGACCTATCACCTTCATCCCCACCCCCATTCACCTATTGTACTCTTTGCTACCTTTTCCCCAGTCCCCACCCCAACCCACCCCCCACCACTTCAGCAGTGAATCTCAGGCCCCAGATGGGACGGAGCGATGGTGGGGCAAGATCTTGGGAAGGTTAAGGGTCTTGATGGAGAGGCTGGGTTTGGCTGGGAGGTTGCATCTGCAGGGGACAGACTTGGAGAGGGCACCCAGTGTGGGTTGGGGAACTCGAGGGATGCAAAAAATTTCCAAAACATGGCATGAACAGAGTAACTCTTCCATATCCCCCCAAACTCCAACCACAAGTGGAAGTGGTCCTTAAATGTCAAATGCTCAGCCATTTCAGAGCATTAATTTTGGTTAGGGCTAGTGGGCAGCCCTAATCCATCCCTACCTAAAGTAAAATTGCAGGCAGGGAGGGAGGAGAACGACGGAGGGTGCAAAAGTCAACAGGGGAAGGTAAAATTCCGCCCTTCACATTTAACATTCACATCCTTTGATTTAAACACCTTAAATGATCTCTTTCCTCCCTGACTTTGAAATTTCTTCCTATCAAAGCTTCTCCCACATAATCTACATTCCTCTGACTCTGACTCTGACCCCTTGAACATTTTCCAATCCCTTTGCAACACTGTGCCTTCAGACTACTTGGTCTCCAAATTCACCGATGTCACGGGATTTTCTCCATTTAAAGGTGCTATTTAAATCCTCGCTGTTCTAATAGCAGCATTTCATTGTTCAATATCTATAATGTACAATATTCAACAGAGGCAGAATGCAGGAACTCTGCCAGATGGTTTATGTTCTCGACCAGTGATGTTTTAAACTTAGACTGCTGTGGCAATGTAATGAAAACGACTCATGTAGGTTGTTTGCTCAAATACCTCTTTCTTAGTTCGGAAGCTTGATATTACAATTTCACCAAGCAAATCATGAAAGGTACAATGTGTTTTCTGAGCTCTGAATTGTTTTCTCAATAGCTAATCAAATAATTAAGATGAAAATGATGGAATGAAGAGATTGCTCTAACATGCTGCCTAAACAGCGTTATCTTTAAAATCTGTTTTACTGCATTTTTAAAACTTTACCAATTTCTAAGTAATATCTGTGATGTAATTAGTTTGACTACCATTTGAATTCTGGAAACAAATGGCAGCATTTTGGAATCTGGTTGAAAACAACAGAGTCTAAAACATAGCTGTTTTCAATTGTTTTGATATTTTCTGGCACATTTAACTTAGTCTCATTTTGCTGTACTGAGATCCCTTTGCGTGAGGAGCTGTCGTGATTCAGTGGGTTGTATAGAGCTTGTTCATGTTCTCCAGAGTAAATCCGCAGCACGGCTGCTAGGGGGCAGACGTGACTATATATTGTTCACAGACAGGCGTGGCTCTGTCCCTGAAACACCAAAGCTTCATTATCATCAATAAATTATTTGTTCAAAGCATACTGTTTAAGATAATAATTACATCTTGGTAATCACATATTTCTTTAATTTCCAAATATATTAGGTTACGATACTTTTAATTTTGGCACTTTTTGAGAGAGTGGCTGCGCAGTTGGTGTAGGAGGGAGGGCTTCAGATATGTAGATAATTGGGATGCCTTCTGGGGAAGGTGGGACCTGTACAAGAAGGATGGAAGGGGACCAATGTCCTGGACGGAAGGTTTGCTCGAGTAGTTCGAGAGGGTTTAAACTAGTATGGCAGGGGGTTGGGAACCTGAGCTGTATACCAGAGGTGAGAGTTGATGCAGATGAGGCAATAGCAAGAGGTGGACCAGCTAGTGGGACGGATTTTCCTGGGAAGGAACCAAGGGATCAGTTAAAGTGTGTTTGCTTTAACGCAAGGAGTATCAGGAATAAAAGTGATGAACTTAGAGCATGGATCGGTACCTGGTGCTATGATGTTGTGGCCATAACAGAGACATGGGTTTCTCAGGGGCAGGAATGGTTGCTTGATGTTCCAGGGTTTAGAGCATTTAAAAAGAATGGGGGGGGGGGGGGGGGGAGAAAGAGGAGGGGGTGTAGCACTACTAATCAGAGAGAGTATCACAGCTACAGAAGCTTCCATTGTCGAGGAAGATCTGCCTACCGAGTCAGTATGGGTGGAAATTAGGAACAGCAAGGGAGCAGTCACCTCGTTAAGGGTTTACTACAGGCCCCCCAATAGCAGCAGGGAGATGGAAGAAAGCATAGGTCGGCAGATTTTGGAAAAGTGTGGACGTAGTAGGCTTGTTGTAATGGGTGACTTTAACTTTCCCAACATTGATTGGAACCTCCTTCAAGCAGATGATTTGAATGGAGCTATTTTTGTAAGGTGTGTTCGGGAGGGTTTCCTAACACAGTTTGACAAACTTTTCAGCACATTAGCTTCCTCTATCTCTATCCATTCCAGCATGCACACCTGCTCTTCAAAGGTTTCATTCACTTCAAAGTTTGTTTCTTTCGTAAACAACTCAGTACGTTGACAGGCCGACAAGGGGAGAGGCCATTCTAGACTTGGTGCTCGGAAACGAGCTGGGGCAGGTATCAGATCTTGTGGTGGGACAGTATTTTGGTGATAGTGACCACAACTGCCTCACGTTCTACATAGCTATGGAGAAGGACAGGATTAGGCAAAAATGGGAGGATATTTAATTGAGGAAGAGGAAACTATGATGCGATTAGACATGAGTTAGGAAGCATGGATTGGGAGCAATTGTTCCATGGTAAAGGCACTATAGACATGTGGAGACTGCTTAAGGAACAGTTGTTGCAAGTGATGAATAAATATGTCCCTCTGTGACAGGCAAGAAGTGGTAAGACAAAGGAACCTTGGATGACGGGAGCGGTGGAGCTTCTCGTCAAAAGGAAGAAGGTAGCTTACATAAGGTGGAGGAAGCTAGGGTCAAGTTCAGCTCTAGAGGATTACAGGCAGGCGAGGAAGGAGCTCAAAAATGGTCTGAGGAGAGCCAGGAGGAGGCACGAGAAAGGCTTGGCAGAACAGATTAGGGAGAACACAAAGGCATTTTACACTTACGTGAGGAATAAGAGAATGGTCAAAGAAAGAGTAGGGCCGATCAGGGATAACATAGGGAATTTGTGTGTGGAGCCTGAGGAGGTAGGGGAAGCCCTAAATGAGTTTTTTGCTTCTGTCTTTACGAAAGAAACAAACTTTGTAGTGAATGAAACCTTTGAAGAGCAGGTCTACATGCTGGAATGGATAGAGATAGAGGAAGCTAATGTGCTGAAAAGTTTGTCAAACATTAAGATTGATAAGTTGCCAGGCCAGGACCAGAGTTGTCCTCTGCTGCTTTGGGAAATGAGAAATGCAATTGCTTCACCACTTGTGAAGATCTTTGCATCCTCGCTCTCCACTGGAGTCGTACCTGAGGACTGGAGAGAGGCAAATGTAGTTCCTCTCTTCAAGAAAGGAAATAGGGAAATCCCCGGCAATTACAGACCAGTCAGTCTCACGTCTGTCGTCTGCAAGGTGTTAGAAAGGATTCTGAGGGATAGGATTTATGACCATCTGGAAGAGCATGGCTTGATTAAGTGCAGTCAACACGGCTTTGTGAGGGACAGGTCATGCCTCACAAACCTTATCGAGTGCTTTTGAGGACGTGACTAGAAAAGTTGATGAGGGTCGAGCTGTGGATGTGGTGTATATGGACTACAGCAAGGCATTTGATAAGGTTCCCCCGGTAGGCTCATTTAGAAGGTCAGGAGGAATGGATACAGGGGAACATAGCTGTCTGGATACAGAATTGGCTGGCCAACAGAAGACAGTGAGTGGTAGTAGAAGGAAAATATTCTGCCTGGAAGTCTGTGGTGAGTGGTGTTCCACAGGGCTCTGTCCTTGGGCCTCTACGGTTTGTAATTTTTATTAATGACTTGGATGAGGGATTGAAGGATGGGTCAGCAAGTTTGCAGACGACACAAAGGTTGGAGGTGTCATTGACAGTATAGAGGGCTGTTGTAGGCTGCAGCAGGACATTGACAGGATGCAGAGATGGGCTGAGAGGTGGCAGAAGGAGTTCAACCTGGATAAATGCGAGGTGACGCATTTTGGAAGGTAGAATTTGGAAGCTGAGTACAGGATTAAGGATAGAATTCTTGGCAGTGTGGAGGAACAGAGGAATCTTGAGGTGCAGGTACATAGATCCCTTAAAATGGCCACCCAAGTAGACAGGGTTGTTAAGAAAGTATATGGTGTTTTGGCTTTCATTAACAGGGGGATTGAGTTTAAGAGTCATGAGATCTTGTTGCAGCTCTATAAAACTTTGGTTCGACCGCACTTGGAATACTGCATCCAGTTCTGGTCGCCCTATTATTGGAAAGATGTGGATGCTTTGGAGAGGGTTCAGAGGAGATTTACCAGGATGCTGCCTGGACTGGAGGGCTTATCTTATGAAGAGAGGTTGACTGAGCGCAGACCTTTTTCATTGGAGAAAAGGAGGAGGAGAGGGGACCTAATTGAGGTATACAAGATAATGAGAGGCATAGAGAGAGTCGATAGCTGGAGACTATTTCCCAGGGCAGAAACCGAATAACACGAGGGGTCATAGTTTTAAGCTGGTTGGAGGAAAGTACAGAGGGGATGTCAGAGGTAGGTTCTTTACACAGAGAGTTGTGAGAGCATGGAATGCGTTGCCAGCAGCAGTTGTGGAAACAAGGTCATTGGGGACATTTAAGAGACTGCTGGACCTGCATATGGTCACAGAAATTTGAGGGAGCATACATGAGGATCAGTGGTCGGCACAACATCGTGGGCTGAAGGGCCTGTTCTGTGCTGTACTGTTCTATGTTCTATGTTCTAGTCACCACAGACTTTCCACTATTTATTAGCTAGCTGCCAGGTGGTGAGAGTGCCATGAGGATGATTATAAACATCAGAGGTGTATTTTTGCAAGTTCATTCACATCCAACAGCGACAGATTACCTAGAAGATTCCATTTCCCCATTGATCCTCCTTGTAGTATAAAGAAGTGACTATCAATAGGATTGTGTGACATCACAGAAATTAATGCAAGGTCACATGACATTCAGCACGTTAAAAGACTTGCTCCAACACAGTTGTTCAGGGATCTCTCCCTGCTCAATATTCAATTATGTACATAATGTACACAGCTCTGATTATCAAAACCTGCTTTACGTTCATCTCTAAGCACACTTACGATATGGCGGCAGCAGTGAAACTGAAAAATGTTCCTTAGATCATTGAGAACACCACTTAGTCATATCCAGCAGTAGCTCAAAAACTTAAGATTGAGGTGAGCAGCAGTGGGAGCCATATTTTGACATTAAGCAGACACAAAGATGAACTTATGCAAATGCTGAGAAGGCAAAGGGCATACTGGGTATTTTGGGCACTGCGAGCAGAATTTTCAGGGATGAAGGGCAATACCCCTCAATTTATCTAAACAAAACTTTTCATTTTGTAATTATTGCAATAATTCTCTGTCTATTATGTATTGTGTTTTTCGGGGTTGTCATCAATCTTTTACTATTTATGGTCTAAAGTCCTTTCAGATTTAAAAACATGTATTCAGCCTCTCCCTAATCTCTAACAAAAACAAATTGCTGAAGAAAGTCAGCAGGTCTGGCAGGATCTATGGAGAGAAAGCAGAGTCAACATTTTGGGTCTGGTGACTCTTCTTCAGAACTAGCTAGGAAAAGGTGCTATATTTGCTGAAGATTGAACTCTGGGAGATGGAGCCCAATTGGGCAGTTTGTGCTCTGTTCACTGGAGCAGAGATCAGGGCATCACATAATAGAGTCATAGAGATGTACAGCACGGAAACAGACCATTCCGTCCAGATATCCCAACCCAATCTAGTCCCACCTGCCAGCACCCGGTCTATATCCCTCCAAACCCTTCCGACTCATATACCCATCTAGATGCCTTTTAAATGTTGCAATTGTACTAGCCTCCACCATTTCCTCTGGCAGCCCATTCCCCACACACACACACACACACACACACCACCCTCTGTCCTTTGATATAAAGGCTACCATTCCTGTAGTTTTCATGATTATTTCCTGCAAATGCTCAAGGCAGTTTAAAGACTAACACACCCGAACACCCAAGTGCCTTTGGACATCAGCTGTATTTAGCTCCACACCATCCAGAAAGTGTCCTATTCAATCCATTATCGGTCCAAAATGGATTATCTCACACTTGCTAACACTAAATTCCATCTATCACAGTTTTGCCCATTCACCTGGTCTATCATGGAAATCCCAAGGACTATGAGGTACTTTTTTTTTGAGATGCACTTACATTGTACTGTCGGAAGTAATGGCTCATACATAGCAAGATCCCAGAATACTGAACTGACTCACAAACTCTTAATATTCGCCTGTACCTGTGTTTCTCCTTTGCCACTGTTTACCTATAAATTACCATCTATCCTACTTAACTCTGATCTGCCTGTATTGCTCACAAGACAAAGCTTTTCTCTGTGCCTCGATACACATGACAATAAATTCAAATTCAATTCAATTCAATTCAATTCAATACATTACTGACCAGACATTCAGTCCTTTTCAAATGCTGTTTGAGGGATACCTCTTAGCCAGGGCTCAAGGGAGGGAGCCCCGTGCTCTTCTGTAGAACTGTGCCACTGAACTGTTTAGGCCCATCCAAGGGGAGAAATGGGACCAGTTTAACATCTCAGCTGAAAGATAGCATCCCCTGATTGTACAACACTCTATCAAGCTTGGCAATATCAGCCCTGTCGTTTGTGTTTCAATTTCAACTTAGCAACTGTGAGGAAATTAATTTCAGGTACATTGCTCATTTGTTAAAAGGCTTCAAATAAATGAATAGCTTTAAGAAGCAAATTACTCCATTATGGGTGTCTAAATTTAATTAAAATATATATTTAAAACTAATTCAATGAATTAAAATAACCTGTCAGTGACTCCCAACTTGAGTACATATCTTCACCCAAGCTCCTGTACAATGTTTTCAAGGAGGTTATGAGTTTGCAAACCATTGTCCTGCATCTGAGGGACTTTTGCATCCAAAGTCAACTCATAGTCATAGAGTGATAGTGATGTACAGCTTGGAACAAACCCTTCGGTCCAACATGACCATGCCAATCAGATATCTTAAATTAATCCAGTCTCATTTGCTAGCATTTGGCCCATATCCCTCTTAAACCGCTTCCTATGCATGTACCCATCCTGATGCCTTTTAAAATGTTGCAATTGTACTGGCCTTCACTACTTCCTCGAACAGTTCAACCCATACCCATACCCGTACCACCGCATGAAAAAGTTGCCCCTTATGTCGCTTTTAAATCTTTTCCCTCTCAGCTATGCCCTCTAGTTTGAGACTCCCCCACCTCATGGAAAAGACATTGTCTATTTACCCTATCCACACCCTCATGACTTATAAACCTTTAAGGTCATCCCTTAGACTCCGACACTCCAGGGAAAACAGCTCCAGCCTATTCAGCCTCTCCCTAGAGCTCAAACCCTCCAACCCTGGCAACATCCTTGTAAATCTTTTCTAAACCCTTTCAAGTCTCACAAAATCCTTCTGATAGCAGGGAGACCAGAATTGAATGCAGTATTCCAGAAATGGCCTAATCCATGTACTGTAGAGCTGCAATATGATCTCCCAAATCTTATATTCAATGCACTCAGTACATGGGATGATATTGTTGCTGAATGGGCCAGCTTTTATTGCCCATTTATAATTGTGATCAAAACCATGGTGATGAGCCATCATCTTGAACCACATCAGTGGGGAGAGCAGATAAACATGCACAGTGATGCTAGGAAGAGATTTTCCAAGATGTTTTTCAGACAGAGGCCTGTGACCAGTGGAGTGCCACAAGGATCGGTGCTGGGTCCTCTACTTTGTCATTTACATAAATGATTTGGATGCGAGCATAAGAGTTACAGTTAGCAAGTTTGCAGATGACACCAAAATTGAAGGTGTAGTGGACAGTGAAGAGGGTTACCTCAGATTACAACAGGATCTGGACCAGATGGGCCAATGGGCTGAGAAGTGGCAGATGGAGTTTAACGCAGATAAATGCGAGGTGCTGCATTTTGGGAAAGCAAATCTTAGCAGGACTTATTCACTTAATGATAAGGTTTTAGGGAGTGTTGCTGAACAAAGAGACCTTGGAGTGCAGGTTCATAGCTCCTTGAAAGTGGAGTTGCAGGTAGATAGGATAGTGAAGGCGGCGTTTGGTATGCTTTCTTTTATTGGTCAGAGTATTGAGTAACAGAGTTGGGAGGTCATGTTGCGGCTGTACAGGACATTGGTTAGGCCACTGTTGGAATATTGCGTGCAATCTGGTCTTCTTCCTATCGGAAAGATGTTGTGAAACTTGAATGGGTTCAGAAAAGATTTACAAGGATGTTGCCAGGGTTGGAGGATTTGAGCTATAGGGAGAGGCTGAACAGGCTGGGACTGTTTTCCCTGGAGCGTCGGAGGCTGAGGGATGACCTTATAGAGGTTTACAAAATTATGAAGGGCATGGATAGGTTAAATAGGCAAAGTCTTTTCCCTGGGATCGGGGAGTCCAGAACTAGAGGGCATAGGTTTAGGGTGAGGGGGGAAAGATATAAAAGAGACCTAAGGGGCAACTTTTTCACGCAGAGGGTGGTATGTGTTTGGAATGAGCTGCCAGAGGATGTGGTGGAGGCTGGTACAATTGCAACATTTAAGAAGCATTTGGATGGGTATATGAATAGGAAGGATTTGGAGGGATATGGGCCGGGTGCTGGCAGGTGAGACTAGATTGAGTTGGGATATCTGGTCGGCATGGACAGGTTGTACTGAAGGGTCTGTTTCCATGCTGTACATCTCTATGACTCTATTTTGACCCAACGACAGTCAGGACGATGGGAGACATGGAGGGGAATGAAGCAAGAAGGTGCCAGAGACTGTGAAACCTTCTCAGCATTAGCCAGTAATTCAGTCAAAGAAAAAGCTAAAGGAAAGTCCTTTCACATTAAATGTGATGGGAAATTCTTGCACAGATTATGGATAGTTGCTGTTTAGCATAAGTCAAGCTTTCCTCTCAAAGTCAAACACACAAATTGAACTTTCTGAAAGTATTTACCTCACTACTCGTCTCTCTCTAAATAATTACTCTGAAGATTCTGCAATGCAGCAGTAACTGAAGCCAAGCAGAAACTCCAGAAGGTCTCCTGACTGTTACTCTAGCTCCATATCTCCTTCTTACTTCTTATAAAAAGTCTTACTGGTGTAAAGCACCGCATTGCAGAGAACTCTTGCTTCTTCAATTTAATAGCATTCCAATAACGATCAGCTTCGAGTGGATATTTAATCCTCTGATAACACAGAGAGAGAGAGAGAGAGAGAGAGAGAGAGAGAGAGATGGGAGTTTTGAGTGGAAATCCTCAGAAACAATGTATGATGATACAAGGTATGAGGACTGTATTTCAACCCTGTGGGAGAACTTAAGATTTTTCATGGTCTGAAAGAAAGTATCCAAGTAAAGATCCAAAGCATTTGGTCAATTTTGCAGCACAATATATTAGAAATCTTAGTGTAGAATATTTCTCAGTAATTGACTGGTGATGCAAATTACAGCAAAACCACCAACACCACCAAAATTATTTTGATTGCAATACATTGACAATATTTCTATTCCTCACATTCTCCAAAGCAAATATAGTTAATAGAATACTACACTGAAAATGCTGCAATTAAAACAAATATCTTTATTTATATTTGCAACATGATTAACATAATAATATGATCACAGGAGTAGTGCAAAACAAGTTACAAGACTGAATCACTGACAAAGATATTAAGACAAATAATCGAACATTTGAGGAAAGTAATGTCTCACAAACTTGATTTAAGCTTTGTGAGGAAGCTACCAAAAAGACTGACGAGCAAAACAGTAAACATTGTTTACTTGGACTTTAGTAAAGCCTTCGACAAGGTTCCACATGGTAGACTAATTAGTAAAGTTAGATCACATGGGATTCTGTTGGATACACGACGAGGTTAACAACATGAGACAGAATGGTGGAGGGTTGCTTTTCGGACTGGAGATTTGTCACCAGTGGCGTTCCACAGGGACTGGTTCTGGGTCCTCTTTTGTTTGTCATTTATGTAAAGGTGAGAGGGATAGAATGAGAATATAGAAGGTATGATTACAATGTTGTACAACAAACAAGAGTCGGGCTTATATGCTTAATGGTAGGGTTGTGGGTAGTGTTCTAGAGCAGAGAAACCCAGGGCTTCAGGTACATAATTTTTTGAAGTTTGCGTCATATCTAGACAGGGTAGTCAAAAAGGCATTTAGCATGCTTGGTCTTCATTACTCAGTCCTTTGAGCTCATACCCTCTCATCCAGGCAGCATCCTGGAGAACCTCTTCTGTACCCTCTCCAAAGCCACCACATCCTTCCCGTAATGTGGCGACCAAAATTAAACTCAATACCTAACCAAACTCTTTTAAGCTGCAACATGAGATAAAGGCAAGCATGCCATATGCCATCTTTACTACCCTATTTACTTGCATGGCCACTTTCAGGGAGCTATGAACTTGAACCCCAAGATCCCTCTGTACATTCATGTTGTTCAGTGTCCTGCCATTAACTGTATACTCTTTCTCAATGTTTGATCTCTCAAAGTGCAGCACCTCACACTTAGCCGGATTAAACTCCATCTGCCATTTCCCAGTCTATATCTGCAACTGTATCCCGTTCTATCCTTTGACAAACTTCTACACGATCCACAACTCCACCGATCCTTGTATCGTCTCCAAACCTACTAATCCAACTATATATATATATATATAGTCCCAGTACAGATCCCTGTGCAACACAACTGGTCATGGACCCTCCATGACCATCTTCCATCACTATATTCTGCCTTCTTTGGGCAAGCCAATTCTGAATCTCCGTGGCCAAGTCATAGTGGATCCCATGCATCTTAATCTTCTGGATGATCTTACCATGAGGGAACTTGTCAAAAGTCTTATTAAAATCCAAGTACACAACATCCACTGCTCTACCCTCATCGATCACCTTCATCACCTTCTCGAAAAATTCAATCAGGTTAGTAAGACATGACCTATGCAAAGCTGTCCTGACTATCTCTAATTAGGCCTTGCTTTTCCCAAATGAACATAAATCCTCTTCCTAAGAATTCTCTTCAATAGCTTCCCAACTACAGTTTCCTGGATTCACCTTATTTCTCTTCTTGAGCAGAGGAACAACATTAACTACTGGCCAGGACCTCTCCAGTGGCTAGTGAAGCTACAAAAAATTTAGTCAAAGCCCCAGCAATTTCCTCTGTATTGAGTTCTATTCACCCAGTTATAGGAAAGACACTATTAAACTGGAGAAGGTTCAGAAGAGATTTACCAGGATGTTGCCAGATATGGAAGATTTAAGTTACAAAGAAAGGTTAGATAGGTTGGAACTCGTTTCACTACAGCATAGGAGTTTGAGAGGCGACCTAATAGAAGGTAATAAAATAATGAGTATAGATAGAATTAATGGTAGTTGTTTTTTTCCCTAGGATGGGGGATTTCAAAACTGGGGGATGGGGAGGGGGTGGCACGGCACATTTTTAAGGTGAGAGAAGAGAGATTTAAAAAAGACATGAGAGGCAAATATTTAACTGTTACGACACAGGTTAACCGCCAACCCCCTCCTCCCAAAAAGACTTGCCCTGTGCAGTAATCTTTGAAAATTCAAGAAGCCAAGACCTATTTAAAGTAAAAATTATCAACTTTATTTCTTAAAGTATAACAAATAATTAACAAACAACTATTTACAACTCCTTCCTCTAACCCATCTTTTACTTTCCCTTCTATAAAACTAGTCCAATAAAACCCCCAATTAAGATTTATTGAAAAATTCAAATTTCAAAACCAGCATCGCTGTCGAATCTTCTCTTTATAACTTCCTCTGTAGATTTGCTCTCCAGATCGGTGTTGATGTTTTTCTCTCTGTGCAAACTCCTCCTTTGGACAGATACCTCTCAGAGTTCTGACTACCAGGCTACATCTGGTGGTCTTTTGGCAGTTCTCCCTAACTGTTCAATTTTTCCCCAGTCTTATACCCCCAAAGCTTCATTGGCTTTTAATATTGTCAATATGCTAAATTCAAACTTGATTGGAGTTTGGTGTTTTTTGGGGGGTAGAATTTATGTATTTAAGGAGGATAGCAAGATAAAGGAGAAGAGGTTGAATGAGGGAGTTACATCCATCAATGTTAATGCAAGAAACCAGAAAGATACCTCAGAGGAGGCAGGATTAGTGGAGGCTACAGGGTCGGGAGTAGTGAAGCTTCAGAAGAATGTGAAAACAAGGATAAAATTTTAAACTCAAAATGGTGCTTTATGGCAGTGAGTACAGCGATAGAACATGGAAGACCAGCCGGGTAATGCAGTGGGGAAGTCAAGTCAAAGATAACAAAGTAATGCATGAGGACTTCAGTCAAAGCTGAAATCAGGCAGGGTCGAGTGAAATGACGTTATGAAGATGGAAGGAGGTGGTCTTACTAGTGGCTTTTACAAGTTCATCCCTGGATCAAATATAACACCAAGATTGCAGGCTGGTTCAGTTTCAATTTGTTGCCAGGGAGATAGATGGAGCTAGTTGTGACAGGGTCCAACAAACAATGGCTCTAACAAATTCTTCAATAATGTTTAGAACACAAAGGATGCTTAGAACAGTGGACAGTTTGCTCATGATTAATTTGAATATCGATGACACTCAATCCATTGAGAAGTGGAACATATGTAACTTGAATAGTGCTGAAAATATATGTTGTCAAAGCTTTTCACCTTGTACTCATCAAGACAAATGAAACGTTTCAGCTGCATGTCTGTCCTTTCAGTAATCAAAAATATGACACCAAGCGACTGAGTAAAAATACATTTCATGATAGTGGCTTGAACTCATTTAGAAAATGCACAGAATGCTTTGAAGACTTGAATACAACAAGATAAAATAAGTCCAATCACTGTCTTGTATCTTCACTCTATGACAGACTATAGCCAAATGACAAAATAGTACCGACCAATAGAACTATAGAATCAATTTTTTTTAGATTACTTACAGTGTGGAAACAGGCCCTTTTTACCAGCAAGTCTTTGTGGGTTTAAATAAACAGTATTATTTATTCATGCATTCACCTTGGAAGTCCACATTACTTATACACACACACACACACACACACACGAAAAACAAACAGTTAAACAAGACAGTGAAAAGTCATAAACAAATAGATAATTCCCAATTCATTTTTTTGGCTTTCTTTAGGAAAAGCATGTAGTGTAAGCTCAGTAAAGAAGGGTAGTTTGGATGGATTTAATCACCAGGTTATACATCAGATTATAGCAGGATTTATTTGAGGGGACAGAATATAAGCAGAGCATGCAATTAGTTACGTCATCTTTTTTAACAGTGGATCATATTTCTACAGTATGGTATTTGAAAGGAAACAGATAATGTGGTCTTTAGTGTTCAAAATTGTAGATGTTGTTGCCTTTTCTGTTATTATACCTGTAGGTGTTATTTAAAGCTGAAAATGTGTTGCTGGAAAAGCGCAGCAGGTCAGGCAGCATCCAAGGAGCAGGAGAATCGACATTTCGGGCATGAGCCCGAAGAAGGCGGCTCATGCCCGAAACGTCAATTCTCCTGCTCCTTGGATGCTGCCTGACCTGCTGCGCTTTTCCAGCAACACATTTTCAGCTCTGATCTCCAGCATCTGCAGTCCTCACTTTCCGCTGTTATTTAAAGACTGGCTGGTTTCCCCTTTGATCAGTACCGTTACCATCCACCCAAAAAGATGTGAAATTAGAAGCCATTGCTGGACAATAGAAAATGTAAGGAGACCATTCACACTTTCTTACGATTAACTGGTTTTTCTACAGCTCCTTTGGTAAAATTTGGATTTAGAAACAAGTAGTCTGAAATTTGACTGATGGACAGTTTTGGACAAGTCCACAAACAAAACAAGATGCAAATTCCCCAGATGGATTTTGTTTTAGCTTGTCCATTCAAGGGGCTGCACAATGTTGCTCACTTAATTGGGATCTTTCTAGATACAAGAGGTTGACTCAGCAGAAATTGCAAGGGTCATTTGATCCCCAGAAGCTATATCAACTACCTTTTAATCTCCATTTTGTTTTAAAAGATGGCGACAAATACAGAAAATTTTATAATGAATGCAGTCCATGTTTAAAGTGGGCATAGAAATAGTGAGGAATAGGAACATTGTCGAGCGGTTTTAATCACTGGTCAGGAGAGTTGGGAACAACGAAGTGGGAGTCAACTTTCTATATAGTTTTTGAAGCTCTGTTCCTTTTACACAGAGTATATTTGCTCCTATTAAAACTTCACTTCTATTTTTAAACCTGCACATTCTGCTCTTTTGATCCTAATGCTTTATTCAAAGTCTCATTCCTCTTGCTCCATTTAATATGCCACTCCAGCTGATTGAAAAGTCTATCTAGCCTTTTCATTTTTCTGACACCAATGTGCATGCAAAGTATTACTTTTGCAGACAATAGACTGGAGAGAAAATAATGTTGAAGAGCCAACAAGAAAAAATAAGCAGAAGTGAAAAGTAAGAGCAGAAAAAGAATAAAAGTAAACATGGAAAAGATTAAAGAAGGTGAAATTGAGAAACAAATGCAGAGATAAAGATATAAAGATATAGGAGCTGTAAGTGACAGCAAAAATGAGACAGAAGTAGAATGTGGAAGAGGAAAATGGATAAGAGCAACAATTTATTCTCAAAAAGATGTCGGCTACAGTGAATTTCAGCAGATTTCCAGTGAGATTAACACCTCCTCTGTGAAATTTGCAATTTGAGATTGAATGACAAAACACCATCTGATATCAATATAAAACCTGCAGATTCAGCTGTACCAACTCTACAAAATAAACCAAATATGAGTTGAAGTATGAATCTGCTCATAACTGTTAGACATCTTTAAAATGGAACCATGTTCTATAATCCTAATCAAAAATGTGCATTGCAAATACCATGTTAAGAATATGAACAGAGAGTATTTGGATGGTCCCCTTTTACCTCACTTTTAAATCTGTTTGGAAATTAGATAAGCAGTTGTGCTTTGATTTCTATTCTAAAATCTTGAATGCCTCACTTAAATTACTTTATTCTGTCCTTTATTGGCTTTCCTCATGTTAGAAGAAATATTCCAGCTAAAATAAAAGCAGTCTTGTGGTTTACCCAGGAAGTGACTATCGGCAGGCAATTCATCTTGTCACCATCTGACACGTATAAATGTCAGCAGACTGTAATCTTTGCTTCTTGAGCCTAAGAATATTGAAGCCAACTAGAATAATCCCATTGCTGCTCCAGTTGAGGGAAATTAATCCAGCATGCATGAGAAACGTCTCACCATCTGTTACGAGTTCAAACTCATTGCTTGCACCTCACATGACTCCCATAATTGCTCTGCAAAATTGACTGAATCACTTGGGTCACAAAGTTCAAGCTTTGTTCTCAGCTCAGTTAACTGATTTCAACCAGAATGACAATAGAGATTGTTCCAGTAGGCCTGATACCACTGACATCAGAAGAGCAGTCAGCTGCAATACAAACACTTGTCCATTACTCAGTAACCTGCTCCAAAGCTCATGTGTGACTATCAGATTAAGATTACATTTGACATGATGAAATAACATAAGACCATAAGATATAGGAACAGAATTAGATAATTCGGTCCATCAAGTCTGTAATATCATTTGATCATGGTTTATGTGGTTCCCAACCAATTCTCCTTCACCACACAACTGTTGATCCCCTCATTAATCAAGAACCCATCCAGCACGGTCTTAAATACATTCAGTAACTTGGCCTCCACAGCCTTCCATGGCAACCAGCCTATAGCTGAAGAAGTTCCTCCTCATCTCAGTTCTAAAGGGTTGTGCCTTCTTCTGAAGCTGTGACCTTGGTTCCTGGTCTGTCCTGCTATTGGAAATGTCTCCACATCCACTCTATCCAGGCCTCTCAGTATTCTGCAAGTTTCAATGACATTCCCACCCTATCCTTCTAACACCATTGAGTACAGATCCAGATTTCTCAACTGCTCCTTACATGACAAATCCTTCATCCCTGGAATTTTGATGAGGGAAAACATTACTGTTATCCTTAGACAGGATATTCCAGAAGGATTTTCCAATGAAGCTTTATGGGTGGAACTCAGAAATAAGGGGACTCTGCCTTGACAGAATTGCACTCTAAGCCCTTCCCATTAGTCAACTGGAAACGGACGAGCAAATATGTAAAGAGATCTCAGATAGTTGCGAGAATAGCAGGGTTGCAATAGTAGGGGGATTTTAACTTTCCAAATGTAGACCGAAACTGCTATGGTGTTAAGGGCTTGGATGAGAAGGAATTGGTTAAAGGTGTTCAAGAAAATTTTCTTTATCAATATATAGATGTAACTTCTAGAGAAGGAGCAAAATATGACCTTCTGGTGGGAAATAAAGCAGGTCAAATGACTGAAGTATTCGTGAGGAAGCACATTATGACCAGTGATCATAATTCTATTAGTTTTGAAATAGTTATGGAAAAGGGTAGACCTTGAATAAAAAAAAGAACATAGAATAGTACAAGCCCTTCAGTCCTCGATGTTGTGCTGACATTTTATTCTACTCTAAGATCAAACTAAGCAACATACCCTTCACTTTACTATCATTAATGCGCCTATCCAAGAGTCACTTAAATGTCCCTAATGTATCTGACTCTACTATCATTGCTGGCAGTGCATTCCATGCATCCACTACTCTCTGTGTAAAGAACCTACCTCTGATATCTCCCCTAAACCTTCCTCCATCCACCTTAAAATTATATCCCCTTGTGATAGCCATTTTTGCACTGGGAAAGAGTCTCTGACAATTCACTCTATCAATATCTTTCATCACCTTATACACCTCTATCAAGTCACCTCTCATCCTTCGTTGCTCCAGTGAGAAAAGCCCTAGCTCCCTCAACCTTTCTTCATAAGACATGCCCTCCAGTCCAGGCAGCATCCTGGTAAATCTCTTCTGCACTCTCTCTAAAGCTTTCACATCCTTCCTATAACGAGGTGACCAGAACTGAACACAATATTCCCAGGGTGATCTAACTAGATAGGCTCTATAGAGCTGCAGCATAATCTTACAGCTCTTAAACTCAATCCCCCTGCTAATGAAAGCCAACACACTATAACAGCCTTACAGTCCTATCAATGTGGGTGGCAACTTTGAGGGATTTATGGACCTGGATCCCAAGATTCCTCTGTTCCTCCACATGGCCAAGAATCCTGCCTTTAACTGTATTCAAATTCGACCTTCCAAAATGAATCACTTCACACTTTTTCAGGTTGAACTCTGCCACTTCTCAGGCCAGCTTTGCATCCTGTCAATGTTTGTTGCAACCTATGACAGCCCTCCACCCTATCCACCACTCCATTAACCTTTGTGTCATCGGCAAACCTATTACCCAACCCTTCCACTTCATGGTCTACGTCATTTATAAAAACCACAAACAGCAGAGGTCCAAGAACCAATCCCTACAGAATACCACTGGTCACTGAACTCCCAGCTGAATACTTTCCATCTACTACCACCCTCTGTCTTCTATGGGCCAGCCAATTCTGTATCCGGACAGCCAAATTGCCCCATATCCCATGATTTCTTACTTTCTGAATGAGGAACCTGATCAATAGCCTTGCTAAAATCCATGTACACCACATCCACTGCTGTGCCTTCATCAATAAGTCTTGTCACGTCCTCAAAGAATTCAATAAGCCTTGTGAGGCATGACCTGCCCCTCACAAAGCCATGCTGACTATCTCTAATCAAACTATGGTTTTTCAAGTAATCATAAATCCTGTACCTCTGAATCCTCTCCAATAATTTGCCTACCACAGACGTAAGACTGACTGGTCTATAATTCCCAGGATTATCCCTTTTCCCTTTCTTGAACAGTGGAATAATATTTTCCACCTTCCAATCATCTAGCACTACTCCATTGGACAGTAGGATGCAAAGGTCATCGCCAAAGGTGCAGCAATCTCTTCCCTTGCTTCCTGTTGTAATCTTGGGTATATCCTGTCTGGCCCAAGGAACTTATCTAACCTTGTGTTTTTCAAACCTTTGAGTACATCTTCCTTCTTAACATCAACCTGTTCAGGCATATCAGCCTGTTTCACGCTGTCCTCACAAACGTCAAGGTCCCTCTCATGAGTGAATACTGAAGCAAAGCATTCATTATAGAACATCCCCAAGCTCCCCCAACTCCCTCCCCTATCCCTGATTGGTCCTACCCTCACACTGGCCATTCTCTTGTTCCTCACTTAAGTGTAGAATGCCTTGCAGTTTTCCTTAATCCTACCTGCTAAATATTTTTCATGACCCCTTCTCACTCTCCTAAACCCATTCTTTAGTTCCTTCCTGGCTACCTTGTAACTGTCTATAGCCCTGTCTGATCCTTGCCTCCTCAACCTTAAGTAAGCTTCCTTCTTCCTCTTGACGAGATGTTCCATATTCCTTGTCACTCAAGGTTCCTTCACCCTATCACCCCTGCCTTGCCTCATGGGAAGCTGGGAAGTGCAAACTTATCCAGCACTATCAACAAGTGCTCCATAATTAACAGTCACATTTCTGCTAGCACTTCCCTGAGAACTAAATTCAAATTTTAATGGAGTAAAGCCAATTTTGACAGTATGAGACAGAATTTTTCAAAAGTTGACTGTAGTAGACTGTTCAGAGGTAAAGTGATACCTGGCAAGTGGGAGGCTTTCAAAAGTGAGATAATGAGAGTGCAGAGGCAGTAGAGTTAAGGGTAAGGCTAGCAGTAGTGCGGACCAATGAAGGAATAAACATATCGAGGCACTGGTCAGGAATAAGAAAGGAGCATGTTAGGTATAGACAACTGGGATCAAGTGAATTCAAAGTGTATGGAAGGGTTAGGGACATTCTTCAGAGGAAAATCAGGAGGGCAAAAAGGAGTTTTGAGATGGCCTTGGCAGATAAGGTTAAGGATAATCCAAGTACATTAAGAGCGAAAAAGCAACTTGGGAGAGAATAGGGCCCTGTAAAGATCAGCAAGGTCGTCTATGTGGAATCGACAGGAGATGGGAGAGATATTAAATACATTTATGGTGCCGGTATTTACTGTGAAGGAAGACAGAGGCTAGGGAACTCGGGGAAGTGAATATCGATGTCTTGAAAACAGTATAAGAGGATGTGCTGGATGTCTTAAAAACAAAGGTGGATAAAATCTCTATGACTTGATCAAGTGTATCCTAGGACATTAGGGAAGAAATTGCAGGTACTCTAACAGAGTTTTTATCATCTATGGCCATGGGTGAGGTACCAGGGGACTGGAGGATGGCTAATGTTGTGCCTTTATTAAGAAAGGCTGAAAGGAGAATAGTGAATTACAGCCTGGTGAGTCTGACATCAGTGGTGGCTAAGTTGTTTGAGGGGTTTCTGAGAGATAGGATTTACATGCAGTTGGAAAGGCAAGGACTGATGAGGGATAGTCAGCTTTGTGCTTGGGAAATTGTGTCTCACTAACTTAATAAAGATGTTTGAGGATGTGACCAAGAAAATAGAGGAGGGCAGAATGGTAGACATTGTCTACATGGACTTTAGTAAAGCCTTTGACAAGGTTCCACATGGTAGACTGGTTAGTAAAGTTAGATCACATGAGATTCAGGGAGAGCTTGTCAATGGATAGACAATGGGAGATAGAGGATGGTGGCGGAAGTTGATTTTTGGATTGGAGACCTGTGACCAGTGGTGTTCCGCAGGGATTGGTGCTGGATCCACTGTTGTTTGTCAATTATGTAAACATTTTGGATGGGAATATAAGTGGCATAGTTAGTAAGTTTGTGATGTTATAGTAGATGGTGAAGAAGGTTATTTAGATTACAAATGGACATTGATAAATTGGACCAATGGGCTGGGAAGTGGTAGATGGAGATCAATTTGGATAAATGCAGGGTATTGAATTTTGGTAAGATGAACAAATACAAGACTTGTACAGTTAATGGGAGGGCCCTGGGTAGCTGAACAGAGAGGTCTGGAGATCAGGTACATAGTTATTTGAAAGTTGCATCACAGGTAGACAGAGTGTTAAAAAGATGTTTAGCAGTTTGCCTTCATTGCTCAGACTGTTGTAAATAGGAGTTGGGATGTCATGTTGCGGTTATTCAGGATATTGGTGAGGCTACTTTTGGAATACTATGTACAGTTCTGGTCACCCTGTTATAGGAATTATATTATTAAATTGGACAGTGCTCAGAAAAGATTTACCAGGATGTAGCTGGGACTGGAGGGGTTGAGTTATAAGGAGTGACTGGATAGACCGTGACCTTTTTAATTGGAGCAAAGGAGATTGTGGGGGGTGACCTTATAGAATTTTATAAGGTCATGAGGATCATAAAAAAAGGTGAGTAGCAAAGGTAGTTTCCCTTGGGTGGTTCAAAACTAAACAGCACATATTTAAGGAGGGAAAATATATTTTTAAAAGGGACTTAAGGGGCAACCTTTTCATACAAAGGGTGCTTCATATGTGGAGAACTGCCAGAGGAAGTGGGAGATACAGGTACAGTTCCAACATTTAGAAGACATTAGGGCAGCTACATGAATAGGAAAGGTAGAGAGGGATAAGGGCCAAATGCAGGCAACTGGGAACAGTTTAGTTTGGGAAACTTGGTCAGCACAGATGAGTTGGAACAAAGGGTCTGTTTCTCTGCTGTATGACTCAATGGCCTTACCATTCTTGTAAACCTCCTCTGGACCCTTCAAAAGCCAGCAAATCCTTCATCAGATTCTGGGCCCAAAACTGCTCACAATATTCCAAATTCAGTCTAAGCAGAATTTTATCCATCGTCATCGGAACATCCTTGCTCTTGTACTCTAGCCATCTCAAAATGAATGCCAACATTGCATCGCCTCCCTAGCTGCCAACTTAACCTGTATGATAACCTCAAGAGAATCTTGAACTAGGACTCCTAATGATGTTCATTTATTAAGTTCATTAAGATGATTATTTAAGTAATGTACCAGTGCAGGCAGTACCCTGGAACATAAGCTAAGAATGAGCACCTCCAGATAGGATTGATGAGAAAAAGATTAAGGGTTGAACTTTATTTACATTTTTGCAAAGTGGAAGTCATGTCTAATTGGTGGAATCACTCTCACTGTTTTCCAAACCTGCCCTGTTAATGGTGTACCTGGGGCCCTTGTAGTGTCTCTTGTGTCTGATCTCTGACCTACCTTACCAAGTGCTGTCTCCGCAACAACTCCCAATTCAGCTGATTTCCCAGATTTCACCTGCATCCCAAGGCCTCTTTAAAAGTTCATGGTGCACCCGGAGAAGTATCGTCAGTCTGGAGCTGACTAGTATGGTTCCTTACAGTTGGCCCAGGCATTGCAGTTAGGCAGAAAATAGTGCCCCACTTTGTGAGCAGAATTCTGGAAGTCTTGCTGGATGGAAAAGGGCCAATGAAGAACTTCTTTCTCTCCATGGACCAGCAGGGAAGGCCACAACACTAGACCATGCCACCCAGGTTGACACATCTCAACCAGAGACGTATGCCCAGCTCTTTTCCACTCTGCCAGTGGAAGTTCCACCTCCTACTATTCAATGCCCAACACCCACTCCCATCAAGGCTCATAGTCTACCCCTCTTTCTATTGCATGTAACATGTTTCCCCATTTGCTCTCTCTATTCAGCCTGCATGCCCTGTGTGCTACCTACTCTCTTGCTAAGGCACCTCTGCACCTGCACCCGGATTAGTACTTGTGCCAGCCACTTTCAGCCCTCTTTCTAGGAGGAACAGATCGCAATAGGGCAGAAAGACTAAAGACAGGTGGTGTGCCACCTGACATTCAACTCCTTCTGACCAAAGCATCCTGACTCTGACTGGCCCAGATAGGTATTCAAGGCTACCTTTCAGTCACTGTGCCAGAATCCCAGGTAAAAGCTATTCCCCCTTGACTTGACTGAGGCCTGTTAATAGCCTGGTGCCTGCATTAAACAGCACAACAGGACAGTAATAATTTGAGCCTGGTATGTCCAGCTGAGGGACCAAAGCACAACAAAAGGCCAGTCAGGAAATGCTGAGTGTATCCAAGTAGGTTCAAAGTGAGTGAGAGTGAGGAGAGCAAGCAATGACTCCAGAGATACAGCCTGGTCCAGTCCATGAGCTGGATGCATATCTCCGAGTACAAATTGTCCTTGCAGGATTATTATAACAACAATGGATTAATGGGAGGCATTGGTTTAGTGGTATTAATCTAGATTATTAATCTAGAGACCCAAGTAATCTTCTGTGTTGATGGTGGAATTTGAATTAAATTTTAAAATAGTCTTGAATTGAGTGTCTAAAGATGATCATGAAACCATTGTCAGTTGTTTTAAAAAAAAATCTGACTTACTAATGTCCTTGAGGAAACGATGCTGCCATCTTACCTGGTCTCGCCTACATGCGTCTCCAGAACAACAGCAATGTGGTTGCTACTCAACTGCTCCCTGGGCAATTAGGGATGGGTAATAAATGCTGCTATGAGTGTTTTTAGAGGCTTGCATGTGTCAGATGCCAATGTCTGTGGACATGGAGGGAGTGTGACCGGTGATTGTGGAGAGTGCCCTGAAACAATAGTACCCAACGTTCAGTACGAGGATTGTTTGGAGCAGGTGGTGAGCTGAATCAGCCAAGCTCTACAAGTCCCTGGTGCAGCTGCAAGACCCTGGTGAGACCACACTTGGAATATTGTGTCCAGTTCTGGTCGCCCTACTATAGGAAAGATAGAGGCTTTGGAGAGGGTGCAAAGAAGGTTTACCAGGATGCTGCTTGGACTGGAGGGCTTGCCTTATGAAGAAAGGTTGAATAAGCTCGAACTTTTCTCTCCGGAGAGGAGGAGGAAGAGAGGTGACCTGATCGAGGTGTACAAAATAATGAGAGGAATAGATAGAGTCAATAAACCAGAGACTTTTCCCCAGGGCAGGATTGACTGGTACGAGAAGTCATAGTTTGAAGATATTAGGAGGAAGGTGTAGGGGAGACGTCAGGAGTAAGTTCTTTACCCAGAGAATCGTAAGCGCATGGAATGCATTGCCAGCTGTGGTGATGGAAGCAGAATCATTGGGGACACTTAAGCGACTGCTGGACATGTACACGGAGAGCAGTGAGTTGAGGGGTGCATAGGTTAAATTACTATATTTTACATTAGGATTAAATCTCGGCGCAAACATCGTGGGCCAAAGGGCCTGTACTGTGCTGCACTTTTCTATGTTCTATGTTCTATCTAAGTGCTCATGCCAGTTGCCTTGACTAGTTTGTTGAGAAAATTTGGTCAGCTTAAAATATGAATATTATTGAGACAAGTTGAGCCAACAGGAACTAACAAGCTGTATTCCCTACAACAAGCTGGCAACTTGCTGCTGCCAAGTAAGGAGCTCACCACGCCACTTGTGAGAAACTAAAGGATTGAGAGAGAGAGAGAGAGAGAGAGAGATGATCTTAACTTACTCACTGCACCTGCGGTCTGATTCTGCTGCACATCTTGCCATAGCCCATTTTGCTCAGACCCCTATACGATATAGCCTTAAGAACTTATTCATGTTACGTTTCTAAGCACTGAGCACAGTTATACCAACCCTTCTGGGGCTACTGTCAACAAAAAATTACCAAGTATAAACAACTTGTCCACAAAACATATAATACACATATTCATATCAGTTTTGGGTAGCAAATCAGTTCAAAGTGCAATAAAAGAAGACAAAAGGAGAGACCATGATCATGAAGGTAGTTCTCCTAGGATGAGAGTAGCCAATTGCATTTTGAGCATGTTGGCACCTACCATGACCCTAAATGCAGATACTTGACAGTAAAATATCATTCACCTAAACCCAGTTCAGACATAAATTTAATCCTAAAGGCCTACCTGTTTGCACTACCTTCTTTTGGCAGATCTAATACTTAGATTATATTAGATTAGATTACTTACAGTGTGGAAACAGGCCCTTCAGCCTGTTACAAGTCCACACCAACCCTCTAAAGAGCAACCCACCCAGACCCATTCCCCTAACTAATGCACCTGACACAACGGGCAATGTAGCATGGCCAATTCACCTGACCTGCACATCTTTGGACTGTGGGAGGAAACCAGAGCACCCGGAGGAAACCCACGCAGACATGGTGAGAATGTGAAAACTTCACACAGACAGTTACCCGAGGTGGTAATTGAATCTGGGTTCCTGGCATTGTGAGGCAGCAGTGCTAAAAACTGAGCCACGGTGCTGCACTGTAGGTTTAAGTGATAAAAATTCTCCAGTGCATTAACATCCCAGCACACCTTTTACAAAGCATTTGAAGAATGTACTTCTGTATTACTTTAAAATATAATTATATTTCTGTGATTTGTCTCATTTGTCTGTTACTAATTTGTTGCAAGGTTTCTTCAAACTCCCAAAAATTGGTGCAAACGTCCTTTATGCCTTATTTTTGGAATTTCATCAAAATTTGTAACAAAATTGCAACAGATGAATGTGAGAACATCCATGGTAATTCACTGCTTTGGTCATTGGAAAAGAAAGCTTTACATAATGTCCATTTTTAACAGAACACAACATCTGAATTATGAATAATAACATAGCAAGAAGTTTGGCCACACTTTGCATTTTCTTCCTTCTCTTCACCTTCCCTTTGTAAATCTGTGGCCTACTACAATGCAACATAATTACATTTATGTTTGATAACTTCAGTCATGATTGCTGAATTTCTGGATGTGAGTTTAAATTCAGATCACAACTTGGCAAACAAAGGCTGCAGATTAACCCTCTCGAATCTATATTTTGGACAGATAAGTGAATTTATAGCAAGAGGAAGGACAAACCATAATATTAAGAAAGAATTAGGAGTCCACTTTAAATTATTAAGTTTCTTGGGATATTTTCTGTACAGGTCAAATTATTATCAACTTCTGTATTTTTGGCCTCATGAAAATGGTTACAGTTTAGAGAGTAACAGATTTTGTCAAACTGTAGCTACTTACCCATTTTATTCATAGCAACATTTCTATTATGCCATATCATGTATTTATTTTAATTGTATTTTCATGCAGTATTAGCAGATTTGAAAAAAAATGTTCAAATCTGTATGATTAAGGTTGTTCCTTTAAGGGGATCCTCGATAGGTTTTGCACTCCTTTATGGAATAAAAAGCAAACCTCATGCTAGCTGAGGAGACTCTCCAACTGCTTGTTCTTTTGGGAACCTTTATTTTCATATTTTTAAATTTATCATATTGCATTTAAAACAAATTCAAAAGGTATCAGAGCATGATTAAAGTTAACATTTACTTTTGCTGTTAAGGTTACTGTCCAATTTCCAAGCAACTTATTTTTAGAATGAGGAAAGCTTAAGTATCAACACTATGAGCTAACAAATTAGGGACTCCTACAGCCTGAATTTTTGGAAAGACAGAGAGCCATTACATCATGACAAAAATGGCTATGGAAGCGCAAATCCAGAGATAACTGCTGCCCTAGCTACCATGTTTGCAGGAGGAGATGGGAGTAGGTTCTAATTTACATATCTCTGGTATATGGAGAAAATCACTGATGTTGAAATCCAATTAGCTACTTCAGACTAAACTTGTTCTTATGAGTGTGATTTCCAAAATATGTCTTGTGCATTTTAAACCAAGTAGGGAAAGAACTAAAAATGGCCAAATTCCTCTTGAGAGCTAGGTACTTTTTGGAGAGGTAGGTCCCATTGTGAATATGGCCCTAGGACATCGCTGGGTAAGGTCAAGTACACTTCAGGAGGTGCCTTTTGAGAGGGGGGAAGGTGCGCCTTGGCATTGTTAAAAATAGATATGAAGCTATGTAAAAAAATTAACAAAAGCATTCAGTTATGTTCAATGGATCGATCATGAGAGCTAACAACATAGCTATAAAAAGGAGCTGTCAACAGAGCTTGTAAAAAGGATCTGACAGGACATTTAACTTTGCATTTTATTTAAAGATTTAAAGGGACAGTGTATGAAATGCCATTTTACTCTGTTGACATAAGCCTTATAATTTTTCATTTCAGAATTAATGCTGCATGATTGATTTCACAACAGGCAGCCTTTTATTTCACAGTTTGGATGACAGCTCCCAGTGGCTATAAATTCTTTGAAGTAGCACTTAGAATGCCAAAGCTTGTCTTCATAATGAATTGTGGTATGTTAATTCAGTCTGGATTTTTTGTTTTAATATACGGCAAATTCCTTAGTAAACATTTAAGAAATTTTTGTTGTCTCATTTCAGCATGGGTGCAGAGGGTCAGTCCATGAGGATTCTGGATGAGGTGATGTGATAAATGTAGAGTTAGAGGCGGTGGATAGGAGTCGTAAGTTGGCACGATGTTTCCATTGGGGCTATAAAGATCTATGAGGTTTAGGGACGTTGGATGACTTGGAGGATATGAAGGGTCATGGAGGTGGCAGGAGATATGAGGTGGCATGGGCAGAATGGACAGGGCGAGAATGTTTTTTTCTTTACAGTAGGTTTTTTTTCATATCTTTGACAAATTGCCAGCATACTGATGCAGGCCATTCACCCAGTCTACCTCCCCACCTAGCAGCCTCTACATTCACTCCAGATTCATGAACCATGACTCACCTGGAAGAAAAATGCCAACTTCTGTGGCAGCTTCTTCTGCATTGCATTTGGAGCCAGGGATTATCCCAAATCAGCACACTATTCAGGGACAAGGTATACACCCAACCATCCCCAATCCCTCTCCATTATACCCTTAGACTTCTACTCTATACCTTCAAAGGTTCCAACAAAACTCTCAATAGTTTACAGCGAAGACTAAGTCTATTTTCTCAGGCTGGAGGACTGTCAGCTGTTCTCTTGCAAGGTAAGATTAAGTATCACTGAAGTACCTTACAGTTGCTATTGTTTTCCCTATTAGTATAAATTACGCTGACCCTACAATTAGCAAGAGCGCCCATGGCCCATTGCAAAGTTAAATGGAGCTCTTCTTTGCCTCTCTGATGCAATTACCAGTATTTCCTTGAAACCCGGGAAGGAATTTTTCAAAATAATCAAATTCTTCTGTAGCCAGGATGAAACCTCATACATCGATAAGATGTCTAAACAGGGTGAAAGATAGTGAGTGGACTTCACTTCAGGTCACATTCACTGGTAATCTGTTTGAGACATCTCCATGAGAAACATAGTTAGACCCACACAATAATATACATGTCAAATCAATATCATTATAAAGATGGCAGCTGCTGCAAACAGAAAAGCAACCAAAATATAGCTCACTCCCCAATTCACCCACAACTGAAAATCTTATTAAAAGCAAACACCAACACCAACAAGTAATTATGAGGTCTTAACGCAGGTTCATGTAAAGGTTATATGCCATTTAAGTTTGCCTTCACATTTAACGTCATCTAAATCCCTCTAGCCCCAAGCCATCAATCTCAATTACCCTCACCTCTCTTTGGCACGTACAGATCAATATCTTGTTGCTGCTGTAAATGGGACGAACAAAAATAAGCTTGTGCACATAATTGATGGTGGCTTGCTTTAAAATGAATGATCAAGTGTTGTGACAAACAAATTAAGGTTGGAATTATAGGATCAGAGAACTAACTGATCAGCCTTATAAAAGACAGGCACCAACCCCTAGGAGCAGCTAGCCAATTGAAGACTGGCAATTCAGCAGTCTCAGCATCAGGGAAAATAAATACTTTTTCCCTTCAGAATTTCTCTTGAGGGCTACTTTTTGATTTTCACTGGCTACTATTTTTCATTCTGACTAACTCCTTTATAAGCTGATGTCGATATGTAGTACCATTATCATCATTGTTTGTCTTGACATACAAGGCATTTGAATTCACACAGAAGCAGAATTAAAAGAATTCATGAATTTTCTCAATAATTGACAATCTCATTAAGAGTCATAGAGATGTACAGCATGGAAACAGACCCTTCGGTCCAACCCATCCATGCCGACCAGATACCCCAACTCAATCTAGTCCCATCTGCCAGCACCCAGCCCATATCCCTCCAAACCTTTCCTATTCATATACCCATCCAAATGACTCTTAAATGTTGCAATTGTACCAGCCTCCACCACATCCTCTGGCAGCTCATTCCATTTATGTACCACCCTCTGCGCGAAAAAGTTGTCCCTTAGGTCTCTTCTATATCTTTCCCCTCTCACTCTAAACCTATGCCCTCTAGTTCTGGACTCCCCAGGGAAGAGACTTTGCCTATTTATCCTATCCATGCCCCTCATAATTTTGTAAACCTCTACAAAAAAAAGAAAGCATTAATTTCTTAGGTATCACAGTTTTTCAACTAACAGGAGACTTTAGCATAAGTTAGCAAAAGCATTTTACAAATAAGTGATAAATGCTTCAATAAAACATAAAACTTCACCAAAAATACCTTTCAGAGACTGATCAGATCAAAGCGAATGTGATTCCATTGCATGTTCACAGAGCTGGAACATTTTAGGCAAGCTGTTGCTAACCTTTTAGATGGATCACAGATCTCAATCTTAGATTTACATTTAACAAAGAACAGTGTTCATTACCATAGCATCCACATACAACCTCCCCATAGTGTGGTTCCTGAACATAATCAGTTTGAGATACCACATTCATTAGGAAATAATTAGCCCTCACATCTAAAAGTAGAGTCACCTCCAACTCACTCCCTTCACAGCAGATTCTCAGTTCATCATTCTCACCAACACCTATTCCCTGGCACCCACCCCTTTCTTTGGGTCCCTCATTACCAACCCATCAGCAGTAAACATGGGAAATAACTGGCCTGCAGCTAGAGATGCAGCTTCTAAACAATTCACTGAGGATGGATTGGAGGGGGTGAGATAGTTTTCCGTGGAGTGGAAAAAAATCAAGAAGAAATCCGACATAAGTTTTCAAAATCATGAGGGGTCTGAACATAGTGACAGGGAGAAATGGAACAAGAGCCAAAGGGCACTGTTTTGAAATGATTTGCAAATGAAACAAAAGCAAGATGAGGAAATTTAATCATGGTGAGTACTTAGCATATGAAAAGTACTGCCAGGAACTGCGGTGGAGGCAGATTCAAATGAGGCATTCAAGTGAGCACTGGATTGTTTAAATAAAAGCAATATAGGCTCCCATTTAAGACTAAAATGAGAAGGAATTTCTTTTCTCAGAGTTGGGTGTCTTTGGAACTCCTTGCCACAGACAGCTGTGGGGACAGTGTCCTTGTGTATATTAAGGGCAGAGAGAGATAGATTCTTGATTCTTTGTGGGCGGCACAGTGGTTAGCACTGCTGCCTCACAGCGCCTGAGACCCGGGTTCAATTCCCGCCTCAGGTGACTAACTGTGTGGAGTTTGCACATTCTCCCAGTGTCTGCGTGGGTTTCCTCCAGGTGCTCCGGTTCCCTCCCACCATCCAAAGATGTGCAGGTCAGGTGAATTGGCCATGCTAAATTGCCTGTAGTGTTAGGTAAGGGGTAAATGTAGGGGTATGGGTGGGTTGCACTTCAGTAGGTTGGTGTGGACTTGTGGGACCGAAGGGCCTGTTTCCACACTGTAATGTAACCTAATCTAGATCAGCAGGGGCATCAAGGCTTATGGGGAAAGGGTGGGAAAGTGGATGTGAGTAGTGTCAGATCACCCATGATCCTACTGAATAGCAGGACATGCTTGCGGGGCTAAATGGCCTACTCCTGTTCTCATTTTTTTTTCTGGTCTTAAGGTTTTATTCCATCTATTCAATTCACAAGGGCAACTTTTCTTTGCCCTTCTCACCCCCCCCACCAGTGATTTTTCCCCAGGGATTTGGGCATTTTAAGGGTGGTTTTCACCACCTTCATCACACACTTAGAGCGTTGCTCAGCAATACCACTAGGAGCAGTGGAGACTGCTGAGACTGAACCTGCAAAGGTGAGATGGGTGCTACCTGACCCTCCCCACCCCCAACCATGTCAGTGAAATCAAAGGGAGCAATGGGCCCAGTCAAGTGGTCCCAGCATTGTTAGGCGTTTGGATGGGGATAGATGGTGCCATTGAATAAAGTGGCCATAACCATCCGCAGTCTCCTCAGAGGCCCAGGGAATACACAGATAGGTTGGATTCGCTGAGCCCTCTGGCAGGTTGCCAAGGCCACCTTGCTGCCTCATGTGGTAGAAGGCACACCAACCCCACCTAACCCCTACCTCAGTAAATGCCAGGAGCAGGGAAAGAGATCTGAAATTCACCATGATTGGGTGAGTGAGTCTGGGGTAGCAGGTTGAGTGGGGGTGGGCTGTCCTCTAACTTCCCTGCAGCTGGAAAAATGACATGGCAGTGGGACAATGACTGGCATTCCAGCCCACCTTCCTTCACCAATTTACAGGTCTGGCCCCTCCAGCCCCTAAGCTTTATCAAATGTGAATCGCACAACAGGCTAAAAACACTGGCACCTCCGTTCAAATCCAAATGAAATCAAGTTGGACCAAATTTCTAATGGCAACTGATTCCAGTACAGAACTGTAGCAGTAATTAAATATTAATTGGATACCTTACTCACAAAGGCACCTAGGGTGATGAAGGTGTTGAAATGGAAATCTCAGTAGAGGCTGCTCTTAGGGGTTGTGATAATGGAGCCTTCACCCAGTTATCATTCCCAACCAGACCATCCATCATTCAATGAACAATAGAATTTAACCAAACTATTCAAAGCTGAGTATTGGTTCAATCAGTTAAAGTTCATAAAAGGTACATCGCAACAAATGGAGGTCTTCTGCCAGCATTGTTTTTCAAAAATCCAACTGATTTGAAGTGAAAAATCAATCTCCCGGTGCTGAATTAACAAGAACAGCAAAGTAAATTGGTCAAGGGAGCTCTGCCAACAGAGTCTACCCTTTTCAGAATCTTTTTGATTCTTGCAATGTATTGTTACAGCCTGCTACATGGTTCAGTCTTTGATTCAACTGTTTCTCTATTTATTGCCAAAAACAATAGTACATTGGAGGTTTATTGCTCGTGGATGTTAAATACTATTACCAATGATATATGTAATTATTTAACATACTGAATATCAAAATCCAAACCACAAATAGTTTTGACAGATATTTACACAATGTTCTGGCATGGGAACTTTGCTTTATAACACTTGTAATACACACACAGACATACACGTTAACACTGATTTCATTGTTTTCCTTATAAGTATTAAAATATTGAAAGATCACAGCTGAAATTGTCTGACTCATAAATGTTACACTTCATGAGAAAATATTTTGTGAAAATTGGGCGACACTTTCAAGGCAAAGACATATTACGACCACTTCAACCTCTCGAAAAACAGCTCATGTAAACATACTTACATGCAAAAAGTCTGTAACTGTGATCACACATTAAGGATAATTTGTCTCAAGTCATGGACATACCTCGTAAGAAATCTTGGCAGTAACAATCTTAAAGATTAACTGAAGTGTTTGTGTTCCTTTGCTTGCTTGAAATCGCCATATGTCAGCAATGTCCTTCTAAACATACATTCTTCAAAGACTGTACTGTTTAATTTCAATGTAAAACTTTCAAATCCAATATGCTTCGTCACTATTTAGAAACAGTGGGATATTTGTTGATAACTGCATCATATACCAATCTAGATATCCTCTAAACGTTTTCTGTTGCTTTTGCTGAGAGTCATCTGATCACTTAGTTTAATGCCAAGTTTTATATTACTATATTACATATTATTGATACACAGTGAATAATACAAACCTCACTACAGATCCTTCAAGATTGTATTAATTACTGCCCAATAAACTACCTTATCTAACCTTTATCATTGTTGATTTTTATTGTGCAACCAGTTTTCATTTCAGGAGTTAATTTGCCACCAGTCACTAGCACAGCCTCAGACATACTGAGCAACTTATTGGTAAATCACACTATAGTACTTGTTAATGTAGATGCATGGACAAGATGTATGAAAAGTTGCAGACATTACACTAATTTTCCGATAAGCCACCCACTGTATTCAAGTTTGGAGAAATACTGTCCCTTTTATCATAATGCAAAGCTTGAAGATCCTAATACATGATATTCTATTCATCACAGCGTTAGATGAGATTTGAAATTAAATCCAATGCTAAGTGAAAATCAAAAAAAAACATGTTTTTGAATGACTTTTAATATGCAATATATAAATAAGAATAAAATAGCACCAGTTACTGAACTAGGTAATGTCAAAGTCACAAAATATCCTCTTCATATAGTCAAGATTTTTATTTCTTACACGGATGCACAATACCACTATAGTGCATCATCTGAAGCCATCATAACTGATAGTCAAATTTCCTTCTAGTACTTGATATCATCACTTCTTTTGATTCTCTCTATCGTCACATATTCTAATAGCTGTTTTACTATATTTCTGATATCATTGAAAACCACTTTGACATGGGAACAGAGGAGAAAAATATAGCAATTGTAAAAGATGGATGAATTTTCATCATGGGCAGAACAAGGAGGTCCAATTAGAAGTGAATTTATTTTTGGAATGAGAGAGAAAATATTGATTTGAGTTTCAGAAAATCCATTCCTTCACCCAGATTTCAAGTTCGGTGGTACCAAGGCACAGAGATTGGAAATATAGGTTGACAGTCACTGTGTTTTGGATTGGTGGGGCAAGTGAGCCAAAATTTCTCCAGTAGAGTGCATAATAATCTTATAAAATAAATTGTGGAGCAATCCATACAAAATCAGAGTATAGTATTGCAAGACAGAGATAGCATGATTGTTTTTTCTAAGTTTGGGATATTAAAGTTAAGACCATAATCTGTATAAAATCCAAGGAAACCAAGTCAATGCCTGGTGTGGACAAAGAACATTTGGAACGGAATTTTTCTCGACTGCCTAGCAGCAGGGTAGGATTTTAAATCTGATTGGCAGTAACTCTCAGTGGATGAGACTTCAGGCTGGGGTGGTCTTTATGAAGGTGGCCGCTCTTTGTGGGGTACTCACGTTGCTGGGTGTTGCTGAAAAGCAGATCTTGAGGTTCTTGCCACTTTCCAGCAGCCAGCATGGGTCCTGATGAAGGGTCATGCTCAAAACGTTGACTCTCTTGCTCCTCCAATGCTGCCTGACCTGCTGTGCTTTTTCCAGCGCCACACTTTATCAACTCTGACTCACCAACGTTTGCAATCCTCACTATCTCAGTGAGGCCTATCACCTCAAAGTGCCACCTAGCAGGCAGGGAGGCAGCCAATTAATGACAGGGGATGAGCTTTCCAGGCTGTCAGCCCAAACAAAGGAACAATGTCTCTGTAGCTTGGTCAGCCACTGAGTAAAAACTTCCACTGTTAGGGCAGCTCAGCAAATGTAAAAACACCTCACAACGGAGGTGCCCTCACAGTTCAGTCAAACAGGTAGATCCTGGTGGTTGGACGTGTTGGACTGCTAGCGAGGGCTTCATATTTGGCAGCAACCTATTGAAGACAAAAAGGTCCAATACCCCCCTCCCCAACTCCAAAAATCTGCAGGAAAGCTGCTTGTGTGTAGATGCCGGGCCTTTCCATCTTGGAGACAGGCCACTCCTTTAGTATTTAAATGTTAATGACTGGGAAAGTAGCCGTGAATTAATGGCCCTAATTATTCAAGTTTATTGCCTGCTTTCATTCAGTGGGCAGCTGAGCTGCAACTGGTTGCACTTCTGACAATCCTCCCCACAGGCCCTGTTGAGCCTTTATGAGATAGCTCCTGGTGGCTTTCCCAGCTCTTCTACTTCCGAGTCCATCACCATGGAGTTGGTGAAATTCCGCCCACTAGCTCAGCATCAACTGTACCAAGCAAAGTTTTCTGCCTATTAAGTGAAAGAATGCTTCAAACACTGCATGTTCTTGTTGAAGACTGCATGCTGTACACAGATGCTTTTGTCAAATGTACTTTTATGCTTGAATAAGGACATTGGTTGCCACCAAAAGAAGCCTTTCACCAGATCCGATGGAATGTTAATGCACAACATTCTTTGAAATTGCACTTTCTATCCAGCAGTGTTGCAACACTGGACTGAAAATAAACTTTTCCACTTGCAGTTCTCTCAAAAAGTGACAATGACTTTTTCATTCACCCAGCCCATTTATGACTCCCAAATATCAAAGTCCACTCTGTGATTTACAAATAATTAGGAATTAGTTTCAAACTAATTTAAATAATTTTTTTTATGGACTAAAACTGAAATTAAGTACACTTTCCACAATAGCACATTTGAATCCACACACAAAATAAAGGTTTTTTCTTGCAGCAACACTAAAATTTTGAAACAGTTGCTCAGAATTACAGAGGGTTACAAATTATTTTACCATCATAAAATGGAGGAAAAAATAGTCTCCAGATCACCCAGTTACATTTTATGTAATAGACTAAGCAGCTGTCTAGCATTACATTTCTGCATCACATTATTGTATAAAACTACTAAAATATCTTAATTCGCAATAAATTACTAAAACTGAATTCCCCTCAATGACTCAGTGGGTAATCGGGGCATAGGGTGAGTAGTTCCCAGGTACACAGATTGAGAAACTCTCTGGTTCCACATTCAGTCTGCACTGATCCAAGTTAGAGAGACAGAGAAGGCACAATGACAGCCCTCAGAGTCCATGAAACTGTACCTTAAATGGACAGAATGGATGAATTGAAACAAAATTAACAAATGAGATATAGTAACTCGGCCTTTGCGATCCTCAAATAATTTTAAAACCTTACAGTAATTGTTCTATAAAATCCTGGAAATTCTAGAAGATCCCACAGACAATTCATGAATCCTGCACAATAGATCATTAGGTTTCAATAACACATAAACACTAATTGTATGTAAATGCCTCATATTCTGTCAATGGAACCAAAAATGTATTTTCTGGAAACAGAAGTAAAAACTGAATAAAGAGACTAGTGGAGCCAATGTTGGCTTTTCCAGTGTCCCGCTTGCGACAACATAGAGCAGTGGTTGGAAATTGGAGTTGGCCACTTAACATTGGTTTCAAGGACAGTCTAATTTTCTGATATGGAAGCAATTGCATTCATGCAGAGAATTCCTTTCTGAAGCATGTGAAAGTTTAATTAAAGATGGGGACAGACAGCAAGCCATCTGCTCTGGGCTGAATGTTGAGTCCCAGCAAACCCATGGAAATCAATAAGCAGCATGTTTCAGGCAAGGCAGATAGCATGAAGGTCCAGTGCTTTTTTTTCAAACCCTACAAGTTATTGTTCTTTTTACTGTTGACACTCTCCTTTTAAATAAATACCGACCATAGCTCAAAGGCTGAGTTCTGAAGAAGAGTCGTACTGAACTCAAAACATGGATACTGTTTCTCTCTCCACTGACGCTGCCAGGCATGCTGAGCTTCTCTAGCACTTTCTGCATTTGTTCGTTACTTAACTTTGCCCTAAACTGAATTTATTTGCAGGTGAGAATTTTACTAAAGGCATCCTCGCAGACAATGTTTTTCTTAGTTTATTCATTCATGGGTATTGCTGGCTAGCCAGCATTTATTGCCTTTGTGGTAGTGAGCTGCATTCTTGAACTGCTGCAGTCCATGTGCTGTAAATTGATCAGAATGCCCTTAGGGAGGGAATTTCAGGATTTTGATCCAGCAACAGTGAAGGAATGACAATATATTTCCAAGTCAGAATGATGAACAGCTTGGAGGAAAACTGGTAAGTGGTGGTATGCCCATTGATCTGCTGCCCTTGGCCCTCTTTTAGATAGTACATTGTGCTCCTACTGACTATCAGTGGTGGTGGGAGGGAATGTTTGAGGGTGTGGTGCAAATCAAGCAGGTTTTGTCCTGGATAGTGTGAAGCTTCTCAAGTGTTGTTGGAGCTGCACCCATCCAGTCAAGTGGGCACACTCCTGACTTGGGCCTTGCAGAAAGTGAACAGGCTTTAGAAAAACAGGAGGTAAATTATGTTCCTTCGTATTCTTGCCTTTGACCTGCTCGTGTAGCTGCTATGTTTAAGTGTTGAGTCCAGTTGACTTTCTGGTCAATGGCAACCCCCAGGAAAAGGATAGTAGGAGATTCAGTGATGGTTCACTACCGAGTGTCAAGGAGAAGTCTTTTATTGGAAATGGTCATTGCCTGGCCTTTGTATGGGGGGGGGGGGGGGGGGGGGCATGGGAATGTAACTTGCCACTTGTCAGACCAAGCCTGCATATTCTCCACATCTTATTGCATTTGATCATGGATTGCTTCAGTACCAGAGGTGTTGTAAATGATGCTGAACATTGCACAATTACCAACAAACATCTGAACTTCTGATGTTAGGTGGGTGGGGGTTGTGGGCAAGGTCATTCATGAAGTAGTTGCAGGTGGTTGGGTCTAGGACACTACCCTGAGGGACTCCTGCAGAGATGTCATAGAACTAAGATGACTGACCTCCAACACCACAATCATCTTTGTATGTACCAGGAATGACTCCAGTCACCAAAAGGTTTGGGCCCTGATACACATTGATTCCAGTTTTGCTAGGACTCCTTGATGCCACACTCAGTCAAATATGGCTTTGATGTCAAAGTTTGTTCCTCTCAGCTCACCACTGGAATTCAGCTCATTTGTCGATATTTGAACAAAGGCTGTAGTGAGGTCAGGAGCTGAGTGGCACTGGCAGAACCCAATCTGGGTGTCGCTGAACAGGTTAGACTTAGAGTTATAACTTCAGTACTTGGAGTTGAAGCTCCAGGGTATACTAACAAATGTAACCTCTGACTTGCACCGACCACCTACATCTACAGAGCGGGTCAAAACATCTCATTTCAGCAATATTATTGTCAGGCTAATCTTTATGTAACAGACTGCAACATTGAAATCCCTCTGAAATATGAACATTTCACTCACCATAAAGATGGAAGAATTTCTCCAGCATTTCTGTTTTTGTTTTTTTCAGATAACAAGCATCCATAGTTCTTTGTTTTAATTGAACACTAAATGAGCATTATTTCACTTTGTACATAGCCAATTTTTTTTGTTTGTCCACAACATAACATGCTACATTATTGCACTAAGAAACTAGTTATATGATTACATAACTATGCACTTCTCTTTTTGTGCTACATCGTTCCTTCAATGTCACTAGGTCAAAATCCTGGAACTCCAACTCTAAGGGCATTGTGGGTGTCTCTATGCCAGAGAGACTGCAGCAATTCAAGAAGGAAGTTCACCACCACCTTCTCACCAGCAACAAGGGAAGAGCAATCAATGCTGGTCCGGTGACACCCACATCTGTGAAAAAAAATAGTTTTTAAAAAAAAAACTCCAGAAATTCCACTCTTTCCACGTGGAGATCAATGAGAGATTGTATAACCACATTGAGAACTATCTAAAAGTTTATTGGGTCTATTCAATTAATAGAATTCAGAAATCATCACTTGAGTGTACCAAAATAAGGAGACAGAACTCATGTGATGATTTCCCAATCTTCTATCACGGAGTCACCAAATGTACAATGGAAAACTCATATGATTAACACAAATGACTATTTATGCCTTTTCTTTGGGTTTCTACAGATCATTCCCACAAAGTTATGATAGGAAATTTGAAAACTGAAGGAGAGCTGTACGCCAATTGTTTTGAATTTCAAAACACTTTTACTTCATATAATGTTGGTAAAATGTTCAAAGTTTATATGCACTGTGGTGCATGGATCATTGTGACCATTTAGAGGCATCTCTTAATATATACTTCCTTTTGATGAAATCCCTGTATTCAGTACAAAAATCAACCAACTTCCTGACACAGCAGCAACCTCTGTCATTGAAGAGGAAAAGCAAGTGTGACACTTGTGCAGTAAAACTGACTGATATCAATTAATTCTCCACCAGTTGTTCTTTCCAAATTGGCTGCTGACAGCTATTGGAAATCTATCATGTGTATCCAATGGTTTTGATGTAATCTGGGGATTATTATCTCAGATCTATTGTTTCTAAACAGCTGTAAATAGGTCATTGTTTTAGAGCTTTAAGGCACGTTGCTCTTGTGGAAAAAAACATATGCTGTAGAACTGACAGCTGGGGTTTAAATTTCTCTAATTAACACATTTACTTGCAATTCCTTTGTGTTTTATTTTAAACACAGTCATTAATCTACCACATACTGGTATCTGGGCTCCAGCAAGATGTTTCAATATGTTTTATGAAAGTAAAGATGGATGGGCAAATGAGAAACTGAGTAGGAATTAAAAGTGACAATTGAATGTTTGATAAATAGATAGACAATAGACAATAGGTGCAGGAGTAGGCCACTCTGCCCTTGCAGTCTGCACCACCATTCAATATGAAGATGGCTGATCATCCTTAATCAGTATCCTGTTCCTGCCTTATCTCCATAACCCTTGATTCCACAATCCTTGAGAGCTCTATCCAACTCTTTCTTAAATGAATCCAGAGACTGGGCCTCCACTGCCCTCTGGGGCAAAGCATTCCACACAGCCACCACTCTCTGGGTGAAGAAGTTTCTCCTCATCTCTGTCCTAAATGGTCTACCCCGTATTTTTAAGCGGTGTCCTCTGGTTCGGCACTCACCCATCAGCAGAAACATGTTTCTTGCCTCCAGAGTGTCCAATCCTTTAATAATCTTATATGACTCAATCAGATCCCCTCTCAGTCTTCTAAAGAGATTTATAGAGTCATAGAGATGTGGAGCATGGAAACAGACCCATCAGTTCAGTTTGTCTATGCCAACCAAATATCCTATCCTCATCAAGTCCCTTTTGCCAGCACTTGGCCCATATCCCTCTAAACCCTTCCTATTCATGAACCCACCCAGACACATTTTCAATGTTGTAATTGTACCAGCTTCTACTACTTCTTCTGGCAGCTCATTCCATACACGAACCACCCTGTGTGTGAAAAAGTTACCCTTAAGGTCCCTTTTATATATTTTCCCTCTCACCCAAAATCTATGCCCTCTAGTTCTGGACTCCCCCACTCCAGGAAAAAGACCTTGTCTATTTATCCTATCCATGCCCATGATTTTTATAAACCTCTATAAGGTCACCCTGCAGCCTCCAACATTCCAGGGAAAGCAGCCCTAGCCTATTCAGCCTCTGTATAGCTCAAATCCTCCAACTCTGGTAACTTTCTCCATTTTTTCCTTGTACATCAGGGCAAAATCTTTGACACACTGTTACACAAGGCTGCTACCAGCTGAGAAGGAGTGAAGGTTCTGTTTATAAAACTTGCTTCATTATACAAAGCATATTTCTTGATTAGACCTTTTGCAGTTTTTTTTAGATTAGATTCCCTACAGTGTGGAAACAGGCCCTTCAGCCCAATCAGTCCACACCGACCCTCCGAAGAGTAACCCACACAGACCCACTTCCCCTCTGACTAATGCACCGTACACTATGGTTAATTTAGCATGGCCAATTCACCTAACCTGCAATTTTAACAGGTTAGATCTGTAAACCAAAACTGATGTCAGTCACTTGATTCCGGTCATTCCAACATTTGATTGTGCCCAGCAACAATGTATTTGTCTGACAACTTTCCCATAATGAAAGGAGATTCAGAGCAGCATCATAGAACAAAATATGATACGGATAGATACAACGAACTATCAGGGAAGATAAGAATAGTTTTAAACTGGCCTCTCAGAGTAAATTAATAGTTAGAGGTTTAGGGACAGAATTCCCAATATTAGGCTGTGGCAAGTGAAGGGATAGACAACAACGGTAGGCCCATTAAAATCAGGTGCCCAAAAGACTCAAGTTATCAGAGTGCAGGTAACTTGCCAGGTTGCGAAGTTGCAGATGACTGTAGACATCAGGAGCTTTGAAGCAGTGGGCTGATTTTGAAAGCAAGGATGTGTCATGACCACAGATCAGAACCCCAAAGCATGAACAACTTTTTTAAATTTGAAATTTCAACGTTATTTTTTTTAAAAGGCTATGCAAATATAATTTAAGCAGCTATCTGGAGAGAGGGACCTCACAGATTGGATGTACAGAGAGATGTGAAGTGAACTTCAAAAAACAGCCTGCCAAAGTGGGGATAGAGGCAATTTGAAAGAGACTAGACTGTAATCTTTTGTGATGATGAAGATAATGAAGGACTGACAACCTCCTGCTCAATAACAAGCCAACCCCTGAAGATGATGGCAGAACTACAGACATAGTATGTTTTACCCTTTGAAGAATGCATAGGAAAGGTGTTTAACCATCACCCTTTGACATTCAATGGCATTACCAATGCTGCATGTCCTATTGTCAACATCCTCTGTGTTACTATTGACCAGAAACTGAACTGGATTATTCATATGATAACTGTGGCTGCAACAGCATGTCAGACTCCAACAGTATAACTCACCGCCTGACTCCTCAAAGTCAGTCCACCATTTACAAGGTCTACATCAGGAATAGGATGCAATATTCCATGCTGCCTGCATGAGCGCAATTCCAACAATACTTGAAGTTTGAGGAACAAAATAGCCTGCTTATTTTACACTACGTCCACAATCATTCACTCCCTCCACCATAGATGCTGAGTAGCAACATGCCCGGTCTATAAAATGTGCTGCAAAAACTCACCAGAGTGCTTTAGGCAGCACCTTCCAAATTCACAATTCCTATCATTTAGAAGATCAAGGACAGCAGGTGTATCTGCAAGTTCCCTCCAAGCTACTCACCATTCAACATTGTTGTTCTGCTGGGTTAAAATTCTGCCACTCCTCCCCTAATGGCATTGCAGGTCCAACTATAACAAATGGACAGCAACAATTCAAGAAGGTCATTCACTAGCACCTTCTCAACCATTAAGGATGGGCAACAAATGCTGGCCTAGCCAGCATGCCCACATCTCAAGAACAGATAAAAACCAAACTTGTAAGATTCCAATGTGGTAATGATGCAACAGCTGTCCTAATTGTCATGTGATAAGTGTGTGTGTGTGTGTGTGTGTGTGTGTGTGTGTGTGTGTGTGTGTGTGTGTGTGTGGGGGGGGGAGGAGAGAACAGAATTACACCAATGATTCCTGTCAAAAGAAATATGCAAGTAACAAGTCTTGGCTGAACTTGCCCTCCCAGAACAAATGGTAGAATGGTAAACTCTTTAGAAGAATCATCTGCTATTCGTGATTCCTGATGAAGGGCTTTTGCCTGAAATGTCGATTTTCCTGCTCCTCGGATGCTGCCTGACCAGTTGTGCTTTTCCAGCATCACTCTAACCTTGACACTAATCTCCAGCATCTGCAGTACCCACTTCTGCCTGCCATCTGTGATGGCATGTTCAGGTTGCTCAAATGATGGCAATGTGCTGTATTTGAAGGTCCAGACCAAATCTGTAGCGTTAATCTTCAAGAAAAAAATCTGTGAAAATAGAATTCAAGTGAATTCTTCACAAAGGAGGCCATTGTGGGCACCCATGACAGAAGCATGGCACGATTGGCGGCACAAGCCCCGAATAAGTCACATTCTTGGATGCAACAACTTTCAGCCTCCATATAACTTAGTATAAACCAAACCTGAAACTGACAGGTCCAAATGAATATTATGTTTACTAACAACCAAATTATGGTCTTACTCCCCCTTTGGATTGATTTGCTTTCCTCTGGTCCTCATCCAATAAAGTAACTGCAAAACCTGTTCACATGCCTTTCCTGGTAGATTTCTGACAGCAGAGTGAATTGGAGTGCTTTCTTAGTTTATGTTACAAAATCATATGTATTTTCTGTAAAAACAGTGCAAGGAATTGACACCATGCAGTCATGTTCTTTCAATACCAGGATGGAAAGAAGTGGAATGGAATACGCTCATATAGAGCAGAACTGCTGACATAGTTTAGTTGAGCCAATAGTCTGTTATGTGTTGCTGTGTTCATGTACAATGTGCCACTAAGATTTTGTTTGCACACTAAGCTATTAAGTGTCAACTTAAATGTGTGAGCTTGTTCATAATGGTTCAATGAATAAGTGTAATATGCACTGAGCCACCTAGTTTATGAAAGTCCCAGGTTCCAAGTCTGTTAATCTTAGTTGAGGTGGCAGAAGAACAATAATGATTTTGGTGCTCTTCAGGAGGAACTCAGAAATTCTTATTCCTGATTATCGTCATTGTTGCACAAATATGAACATGAGAGTTAGGTGCAGAAGTAGGCCTTTCAGCTCCCTCGAGACTGCTCAACCATTTACTATGATCTTGACTGATCTGACTGCATCATCAACTCCACATACCCACAATTTGCTAACCAAAACTCCAAGTTTGCCTTACAAATCTTCAAAGATTCTGCTTCCGCTGCTTTTTCAAGAAGTGAGTTCCAAATAGTAATGACGCTCAGAGAAACAATTTCTCCTCATCCATCTTAATGGGCAACCCCTTATTTTTAAAACTCCTTATCCTAGATTCCCTCACAACAGGAAACATCCCTTCCACATCTGCCCTGTCAAGGTTCCTTAGGATATTGTATGTTTTAATCAAGTCATCTCTTACTCTTCTGAACTCCAGAGGATACAAGCCTAACTTGTCTAACCATTCTTCATAAAGCAACATGGCCATTTCAGCTATTAGATGAATGGACCTTCTCTTAATTGCTTCCTATGTATTTATAACCTTCCTTAAATAGGAGACCAATGCTGTACACGGTCATCCAGGTATTGCCTCACAAATGCCCTGGAAAGCTGAAGTATAATCTCTCTACCTTTGTTTCCAGTTTCCTTTGCAACAAACCAAAAGAATGCATCATGTTAGGGAGCAATTGGCTTCAATTGTGATGCTCCTTACAGTTGAAAAGCGTGTCAAAGTCACATGAGAAAAATGAACCTATGGATGTGACTTTGGATGATGGGTACCCAAATCATGTAACACGTTTAAGAAAGGAAGAGGGAAAATTTAGAATTAATGATTTCCTGTCACGCTTTAGAGGAAGTGCTAAATTTCACAAATGTGAAAGCTGACTGTGTAAATTGGCATCCTGACACTCCTCTTTAAAATTGTATTCCAATGAAAACTACATTCACACAGAAGTACTCAAACCATCGAATAAACTTTTTCCCTGTTTCCACAGCAGTTTTGAACAAATATACTGTTACTAAACAAAGATTTAAATCCATTCTCCAGCTGTTTTTAAAGCAACATGCACAAAATTCTTTTTTGCACAATGTGGGATCATTTAGTGAAGGGGAGATGAATTCAGTTTAGCGAATTAAACTTAAGTGTGTGTCATAATTTTTCAAGGAAACACTTAACTGCTTTTACACACACCCTCTTAAAAATCAGAGCTTATGAAGAATTACATGAATAATTAATAAGATTTCAAAAATGCAATAATGCAATAATAAATAGAAACAACAGTCCTGAAACGCAGGGAATTAAATATAGCCACAAAAACAATTTTCTTTCCTTTTATTTACATAAATGTTACAAGGCAAAATAAAAACATTTAATGAGTATTCACACATAATAAGGCTCAACTCAATACACCCATTCACCAACAAACTAAACATACAAATTGCACTCCTACAATTAGCATTCTTCATTTAAATGTTTGACAGCAAAAGTACAAGTACTAATTTGAACAATTTTTTAAAAACCTTTTCCCTTGCAAATTTTGTCTATTATATGCAAGTGGTAACCAGTTCTGTATAAAGCAACGTATGGTCACTTTTTATTCCCACTAACACATCAAGCATTCCCATTGGAACAGTTCCCCTTTGCTTTACAATCGATTGTTACCAGCTTTTGGAACTAAAGTTATGTAGAATTATATCCCAGTTTAAACAAAACAGGCTTCCATTCAATCAGTTTTGATTTGGTTTGAACTCCAGCTCTGCTGCTGAAAATAGTAACAACAAATTTTAATGGATGAAATATCTTGGGATGTTTTCACCAAATTCCAAAATGTGCTACTGGTAGGCAAGCCCTGCATTGATAGTGCACATGAAATTTTATTTTGCATGTTAATTTGTATTAATTGTATGCAGGTGGTAGGCATTACTTAATGATTCACTTCTAAATGCTATAAATAGGAACAACCTAGAACTGGGATTGTTGGATAAAGAGAAATGTTATGTAATAGGCTAATTACATAAACTAATAGCTCAAACATTGTAAAGATTGGCTACAATTCTACACTTCACTGCTGGGTTTTCTACAGTAGAAGAGGATAATGAACACAATGCACTATCATCGTTATGACTACAAGACCACAAGGATGACTTTACAATCATTCGTTAGCAATGTTTTGTAATTTTCTAAACATATCAGTGGATGTGTTTTGATCGTTGGTTATCTCAAAAAGTGTTTATTTTCAGTTCCTAAATCATAAAGTGCCAAATGATCCAACATATTTTAGAACTGATTATTATGCATTCGTTAAGTGATGAGATCATTTTACAGTACTTTCCTCAAAATGTCTCCTGAACTATATGATTCAAGCTGGGATGCAGACCTGCAGGCATTTGGAACACGAATCACATACAACTCTTTTGGTAAAAGTGCAAGGCGAGTGTTGCAGGCTATTATCCTGAACTCTAGCAGAGCTGACTCAAATGGTGTCTTCAATTAATATTCACACATTTGGTATGAGTTATTGATCAATATCAATATCAGCATCAGCGGCAGCAGCAGCAGCAGCAGCAGCCACCACCCTGTCTTTTTTTTTGGCTACCATAGCAGAGAGGAGAAAGTGAGGACTTCAGATGCTGGAGATCAGAGCTGAAAATGCGCAGCAGGTCAGGCAGCATCCAAGGAATAGGAGAATCGACATTTCGGGCATCAGCCCTTCTTCCTGAAGATGCCCGAAACGTTGATTCTCCTGTTCCTTGGATGCTGCCTGACCTGCTGCGATTTTCCAGCAACACATTTTCAGCTACCATAGCAGAGACACAACTACTCACATTTACAAAGTACATTTAACTCTGCAATGTGTCACAAAGCATTCCATTGAAAATTAGAAACAAATTAATACAAAATAAAAAGGACATTAAAGGTTTGGTTAAAGAATTGGATTAGGAAGGCCTTCAAAAGGAAGAGGGAGAGGTTGTGGTTTTATGGAGGATATTCCGGAAGACTGAAACCCTCGATAGAATAGTGTGAGTAGGGGTGTGCATAGTTCATCATTATTCATGGAGCTCTTCATCATTGATAGTAATAGTAATTTGAACAGTACTTCCATTTGACCTAACCAGCTTCTATTTCACAAATCCAATTGAAAAAAATCTCATCATATTCACTTATGTTATCTTATCAGCCTTTCCGACAATGCATAGGAGCACCACATTTATTGAAATGAGATGTACCATATACATCGCTGAACATTGATCCCATGGATTTGCAAATCAGACAGACAAGTAAGGCTGACAAGTACAGAGCTAGTTACAAGCATGATAGATGTACCTAAATTAATCTATAAAAAATCTAGTTGGCTCTATTTCGGTTGTCCTTCTATTAGTTATTTCAACCCATGGTTGAAAGATTAGGAAAACCTCCCCTTATTAAGTCTTTAGGGAGGCATGGTCAAAACTAGAGCAGAATGTTCAAAGATTGAAACATTACAGGATTTCCCATTGTTAAGTAAATGTGAAATTTAAAATACTTTCAACTTGATAAGAATCATAGTCATAGAGATGTACAGCAAGGAAACAGACCCTTTGGTCCAACTCATCCATGCTGACTAGATATCCTAACCTAATCTGGTCCCATTTACCAACACTTGGCCCATATCCTTCTAAACCTTCTTATTCATATGCCCATCTAAATGCCTTTTAAATGTTGTAATTGTCCCAGGTTTCACCGCTTCCTCTGGCAGATCATTTCATACACACACCACCCTCTGTGTGAAAAAGATTCCCCCTAGGTCCCTTTTTATTTTTTTTTCCCCTGTCACCCTCTAGTTCTGGACTCACCCACCCCAGAGAAATGATCTTGTCTATTTAACCTATCCATGTCTCTCATGATTTTATAAAAAGGTCATCCCTCAGCCTCCAAGAGAAAACAGCCCCAGCCTATTCAGCCTCTCCCTACAGCTCAAATCTTCCAACCCTGGCAACATTCTTGTAAATCTTTTCTGAAACCTTTCAAGTTTCACAACACCCTTCCGATAGGAGGGAGACCAGAATCACATACAACATTCCAAAAATGACCTAATTTATTGCTCATCCTTAACTGCCATTGAGCAAGTGGTGGTGAGCTGCCTTCTGAACTGCTGCAGTCCAACATGGATAGGTCCATCTTCAGCACCATTAGGAAGGGAGTTCCAGGACTTGGACACAGTGACAGTGAAGGAATATTTTCCAAATCAGTAAGGTGCGTGGCTGGAAGGAAAATTTCTAGGTGGGGGTGATTTCGATACAACTGCTGCCTTTAACCTTCCAGGCAGTAGACATTGATAGCTTGGATGGTGCTGTTGAAGTAGCTTTAATGGATGGATTTGAGGAGTCAGGAGCTGAGGATATTGCTGCAGGTTTAATCAGATTTCCTGTTGTTAGCCATTATTGTTGTTATTCCCTCTATACGAGCCCAGATGTCGTCATGGAGGCAGTACAACCAAAGCCATCTGATTACCAAGACCACTGTGCAGGCCGTTGGTATTGTGAAAAAGCATATCCAGAGCACTGGCTAGCCAGGTGGTTCCCTCCAATATCCTGTAAGAGTCTTGATCAACATAGCATTTTCCATAACACAGTCCGCCAAAGAGATGTGTACCGTAAGGACAGCGAGGTCCTGGGAAAGACAGCTCACAACGCAAAGTGCAAAAGGAGGAATTGAGAGAGATTTGATAAAGAGGAGCTAACGAAGATGATGCTGAACAGGGAAGGATCCTTGCTGTATGAGGACACAGGTGCCTCCTGCCACCCTCCAGGAAGAGGATCTCCCTCCTCTGACATTTGCTCTGCAGCATGAGATCCAGGTCAAGTGTACTGTAGCAGTTGAAGAAAGTAGCTCAACCCCACCACTACACCACAATGCAACCAAGGATGGGAAATAAATGCTGGTCCAGCCAGTGGTGTCCTTATCTCATAAGTAAATTAAGAAGAACATTGATCAGGGAGGATCGGTCTTGCCACAGATGTTAAGCTCTGGTTTTGCTGTTATATTTTACTTCCCTTTGATGTTGAGGTAATCCTTTGCCACAACCTGAAGATCACTCTCTCAGGACAACCAGCAGCCACAGATGATATCTAAATAAATCTCACACTTCATTTGACTTAACTTCAACAGAACTAAGTGGCTCATAAACGGAGTTGGAAATTTTAGTGTAGTTGGGAGTTTGGTTCCGAATTTACAAGAGTGAGTGAGTGTGATGGATGATAGTTGTAGGAAGGGGGAAAAGTTGCAGATACAGTCGCATACATGGGTTAACTTCAGGAAAGCGAAGAGAGGTAGGCAGGTAGTGCAGGAGTCTTCTGTGGCTATCTCAATTTCAAACAAGTATGCTGTTTTGGAAAATGTAGGTGGTGATGGTTTCTCAAGGGAATGTAGCACGAACAGCCAAGTTTCTGATATCGAGACTGGCTCTAATGCAATGAGGGGCATGTCGGGTTCCAAGAGATTGATTGTGTTTGGTGACTCCCTAGTCCCAGTCACAGGCAGACGTTTCTGTGGCCAGCAGTGAAAAATCAGAATTGTGTGTTGCCTCCCTGGTGTCAAGATCAAGGATGTCTCAGAAAGAGTGCAGAATGTTCTCAAGGGGGATGAGGGCCTGGTAGGAGGTCATTGTACACATTGGAACCAACAATATAGGAAGGGAAAAGGATGAGATAGAAAGTTAGGCAGGAATTTAAAAACGAGGTCCTCGAGGTAATATCTGGACTACTCTTGGAGCTATGAGCTAGTGAGGGTAGGAATAGGAGGATAGAACAGATGAATGCATGGCTGAGGAGCTGGTGTATGGGTGAAGGATTCACATTTTTGGATCAATAGAATCTCTTCTGGTATACAAGTGATCTGTACAAGAAGGACAGATTGCACCGGAATTGGAAGGGATCTAATATACTGGCTGGGAGATTTGCTAAGGGTGGGACCAGGGAGATAGTGAGGAAAGAGATCAATCTGAGACTAGTACAGTTGAACAAAGAAACAAGTCAAACAGTCAGGGCAGGCAGAGACAAAGCAGAGAACAAGATAGGACTGATAAATAAAACTGCATTTATTTCAAAGCAAGAGGCCTAACATGGAAGGCAAGCAAACTCAGGCATGGTTTGGAACATGGGACTGGGATATCATAGCAATTCCAGAAATATGGCTCAGGGATGGAAAGGACTGGCAGCTTAATGTTCCTGGATACAAATGCTACAGGAAGGACAGAAAGGGAGGTGAGAGAGGAGGGGGAGTGGTGTTTTTGATAAGGGATAGTATTACAGCTGCACTGAGGGAGGATATTCCTGGAAATACATCCAGGGAAGTTATTTGGGCGGAACTGAGAAATAAGAAAGGGATCATCACCTTATTGGGATTGTATTATAGACCCCTAATAGGCAGTGGGAAATTAAGAAACAAATTTGTAAGGATATTTCAGTTATCTGTAAGAATAACAGGGTAGTTATGGTAGGGATTTTAACTTTCCAAACATACACAGGAACTGCCATAGTTTTAAGGGTTCAGATGGAGAGGAATTTATTAATTGTATTCAATAAAATTTTCTGATTCAGTATGTGGATGTACTTACGAGAGAAGGTGTAAAACTTGAGAAATATGGGAGGGCAGGTGACTGAGGTGTCCGTGGGGGAGCACTTTGGGGCCAACGACCATAATTCTATTAGTTTTAAAATAGTGATGGAAAAGGATAGACTAGATCTTAAAACCGAAGTTCTAAATTGGAGGAAGGCTAATTTTGACGGTATTAGGCAAGAACTTTCAAAAGCAGATGTTTACAGGCAAATGGATGGCTGGAAAATGGGAAGCCTTCAGAAATGAGATAGAGAGTTCAGAGACAGTAATATTCCTGTTAGGGTGAAAGGAAAGGTTGGTAGGTGTAGGAAATGCTGGATGACTAGAGAAATTGAGCATTTGGTTAAGAAAAAGAAGGAAGCATATGTAAGGTATAGACAGGATAGATTGAGTGAATCCTCAGAAAAGTACAAAGGCAGGAGGAGTATACTTAAGAGGGAAATCAGGAGAGCAAAAAGGCAGCATGAGATAGCTTTGGCAAATAGAATTAAGGCAAATCCAAAGAGTTTTTACAAATACGTTAAGGTAAGAGGGGTAACTAGGGAGAGGATAAGGCCCCTCAAAGATCACCAAGGTGGCCTTTGTGAGGAGCCGCAGGAGATGGAAGAGATACAAAATGAACATGAAAATGAACTCCCTAGTTACCCCTCTTACATTTTGTATCAGTGTTAACTGTGGAGAAGGACATGAAAGCAGTAGAATGTAGGGAAATAGATGGTGACATCTTGAAAAACATCCTTATTAGAGGAGGAAGTGCAAGAAGTCTCGAAATGCATAAAAGTAGATAAATCCCCAGGACCTGATCAGGTGCACCCTAGCATTCTGTGGGAAACTAGAAAAGTGATTGATGGGCCCCTTATTGAGATATTTGTATCATTGATACTCACAGGTGAGGTGCCTGAAGATTGGAGGTTGGCTAACGTGACGCCATTGTTTAAGAAGGGTGGTAAAGACAAGCCAGGGAATACAGACCAGTGAGCCTGACATCAATGGTTGGAAAGAATCCTGGGGAACAGGAGGTACATGTATTTGGAAAGGCAACGACTAATTAGGGATAGTCAACATGGCTTTGTGTGCGGAAAATCATGTCTCACGAACTTGATTGGATTTTTGAAGAAGTAATAAAGAGCATTGATGAGGGTAGAGCGGAAGATGTGATCTCTATGGACTTCAGTAAGGTGTTTGACAAGATTTCCTCATGGGAGACTGGTCAGCAAGGTTAGCTCTCATGGAATACAGGGAGAACTAGCCATTTGGATACAGAACTGGCTCAAAGGTAGAAGACAGAGGGTGGTGGTGGGAAGACTGTTTTTCCAGACTGGAGGCCTGTGACTAATGGAGTGCCACAAGGATTGGTGCTGGGTCCACTACTTTTCGTCATTTATATAAATGCGTTGGATGCGAGCATATGAGGCATAGTTTGTAAGTTTGCAGATAAACCAAAATTGGGGGTGCAGTGGACAGCGAAGAAGGTTATCTCAAGCTACGACAGGATCTTGATTAGATGGTCCAATGGGCTGAGAAGTGGCAGATGGAGTTTAATTAAGATAAATGCGAAGTGCTGCATTTTGGGAAAGCAATTCTTAGCAGGACTTATACACTTAATGGTAAGGTCCTTGAGAGTGTTGCTGAACAAAGAGACCTTGGAGTGCAGGTTTATAGTTCCTTAAAAGTAGAGTCGCAGGTAGATAGGATAGTGAAGGTGGTGTTCGGTATGTTTCCCTTTTGTTGTTCAGAGTATTGAGTACAGGAGTTGGGAGGTCATGTTGCAAGGACATTGGTTTGGTCACATTTGGAATACTGCGTGCAATTCTGCTGTCCTACCTATCAGAAGGATGTTGTGAAACTTGAAAGGGTTGAGAGAACATTTACAAGGATGTTGCCAGGGTTGGAGGATTTGAGCTATAGGGCGAGGGTGAACAGGCTGGGGCTGTTTTCCCTGGAGGGGAGGCTGAGGGGTGACCTTATAGAGGTTTATAAAAGCATGAGGGGCATGGATTGGATATATAGACAAAGTCTTTTCCCTAGGGTGAGGTAGTTCAGAACGAGAGGGCATAGGCTTAGGATGAGAGGGGAAAGATTTAAGAGAGACCGAAGGGGTAACTTTTTTATGCAGTGGGTGGTATGTGTCTGAAATGAGCTGCCAGAGGAAGCGGTGAAGGCTAGTACAATTGCAACATTGAAAAGGCATCTGGATGGGTATATGAAAAGGAAGGGTTTGGGGGAAATGGGCTAGGTGCTGGCAATTCTGACTAGATTAGGATATCTGATTGGCATAGGTGAGTTGGACTGAAGGGTCTATTTCTGTGCTGTACACTTCTATGACTCTAAGTGAAATGCGATGCTGCATTTTCTATTTACCTTCATTTTACTTTTGTCTCCAACTTAGGAGACTGCCATTTTTCTAATACTTTACTAAATTGGTGCTTATTTATATCATCAGATGAATAAACAAGGTTAAACAGGCATGGTAGACATGATGATAAAGCATGTGGAAGATGGCCAAGCACAGGTCCTGGACAACCAGGTTTCCAGTAACTGTCTGGAATTCTCACAACTTCAGCTAGGCTGCACTGCTGAGCTGGAGTTCGAACTGTAAGGCATCAGGTAGAACAGAAGTCTCTTGTACATTTTATCTTAGGAGGCAGTTACACTTTTGTGTTACAGATTACTTAAGATTTGGTTCATGGTCAGGGACAAGAGGGGAGTGACTGCAAATCATGACCGATGTAAGGTTCAAAAATATAGATAGAATTTTTCACTAACTGCGCTTGAGGAGACGGAGTTCAAATGAAAAGGCAGAATCTCAGTGGTAATAATTTCTGGATTGTTAACTCAACTATGAGCCAAATGGTACAGGATCAAACAGATTAGAAAGTTCAACATATGACTGAAAGAGTAATATGGGAAGAAGAGGTTTTGATATACGGCGCACTAGTGTTTGCACTGAAGAAAGAGGGAGATATTCCATTGGTTGAACACCACGTAAACAGTATCCTAGTAAATAGATAACAAGAACTGTGGAGAAGACTTTTGCCTAAAAAGGAAAACAGGAAGATTCAGGTGATGAAGGGAAATTTAGAAATCAAAGCAGGAAACTAGAGACAACAGGGCAGTGCAATGATTTGTCTGCAAAAGACAAGCTGCATATGAGAAGATCAGTTTAATGGTAATATTAAATTAGCAAATACAGTCTGAATGTGGAAAGCCTTCACAGTGAGACATGAACTGGTGGTGTAAATTGAGATAAATGGCTTTTAAGAGATGTTGTTACAAGAAATTGCAAACATTGGAAAATGTTATTTTGTGGAGCTTTTTTGCCTACTTGACCATTCGGTACCGAATTAAACAAGAATTTGCAACAAAAATGATGTAATGATTATATGGACTTTAGTCTTCATGTAGACTGCCCCAAATTAGCAAATATATTAGTAAAAGATGAATATGTAGGATGCTTTCATGATAATTTCCTGGAATAATAAATTGTGGAATGATCTAGGAATAAAACTTTTTTCGTGTAATTATGTAATGAGGCAGAGTTAATTCATAATCAATGTCTGCAAGGAAAGGTGATCAAGATAAATCCACTGATTTCATACAGCATTGAAAGTGACAGACTATACAAGAATGTTAAACTCCATCAGTGTCAGTTACATACATTACACTAAAAAAATATAAGCTTAATGGTTTACTAAAAAAATGAAGGATCAATATTATTAAATAATAATATTTTTAATGAAAAAGTTCATAGTGTGACAAAAAATATTAAGCCAGGAATGAGAAACTAACAAAGAGGACCCAAAAAAAAGGGACAAATTTAAAAAAACAGATGGAGTCTGAACTAACCAGAAGTATAAACAGATTGTAAGAGGATTCATAAGTATACTAAAAGCAGGAAGTAGCTCAAGTAAATATTGATCCCTGAAAGGAAAAAATATGAGAAATTACTATGGGAATTGACGAATTGATTGACATCGAGTAAATATCTTGCGATTTTTTTTTCCCACACTGGAAGCCACAAATTCCAAGCCAGAAATAGAAGGTAATGAGGAACATAAGGTAATTACTATTGACAGGCAAGTAGTTTTGGTAAAACTTAAAGGACTAAAATGCAAAACTCTCATGACCTGATGGTCTACATATTAATACATGGGTAACGATTTTTCAAAATTTCATTCTTGCTAGAATGGTCCCAGTCAATCGTTAGCAAATATGGCACTATAATGCAAGCTCAGTGGGAAAGAAAAAACAAAGAACTACAAACCAATTCATGTGATATCACTCACTGGGATCACGCCAAAAACTAGTGTATGTTAACATTGTATGAACTCAATGTTGAATTACATTGCAACTTCTATAAACGAAGTGATCTTTTGTCCCACGAAACATGCCAATAGAATTTACAATTGGGTATTCTTCACTATTTCAAAAGAGTTTATAAATTTTATGCAATGACGATGATCCAGTAATCTCTTCAGATCATGGTTAATCTTCAAAAATCTTTGAAGATTCTGTTCATATTTTAGCAAAATGGCAAATTCCACCACAGCAGCTGAAATAATCCAAAATATCCTAAAAGAATAAAAAAAACTCTGAATAAAAACCCATAATATTCTAAAATGTCAATTCATCTGAATCGAAATATTATTAGATTCTTCTAAAGGTTTTAGGATCTTAATTTGCAACGTCACCAGAAACTAATCATTTTCTCCTTGGCCCATACCCCACTGGTTTACCAAACTTTGTGAGCGTAAGTCCACTAGTTTTTGAGTTACAGGCCTGAATTTTTACAATGAATGAGAATCTCGCTATTGGTACAAAAATTGCTCTAGAGGCCATCCGAAAATTTGGAAATCCCTCCTCCAAATACACCCCAATATTTCTACAAAGTTGTGAACCGAGGCTAGTTCCTCATTCATGGGAATGGCTGTTTCCATTTCTGAATTTGTATTAGCCAGACGTGGGAAATACAATATGTGCAGATTAAATCTGATAGGAGCAGATCTAAACTTTTGGAGTTGTTTGAATAGATAAGGTATCCCTTTGGAGAGGTAAAGTACCCTTTTGGATATGGTTCTGCGACACCTTCAGAAAAAGTCTGGGCCACGTGGAAGAAGTAAGCTGCCCTATATGAAAGGTCAAGTGTTTGACAGGAAAGGTCAGGTGCCCTTTCAGACAGGTAAATTGTCCTTTCACATTCTAAAGGTAGGCATGCATGTCTATAAAAAGTGCATGGACCTATTGGAACGTTCAATCTAAATTGTCCACACAGCTATCAAAAGAAACTATCAAGCTCGCAAGGTATTTGAAACCTCTTCACCGAAATAATTATGAAAACAAACTGTCTGGAATGTTTAAAACATCACTTCTTACTTTTCACTCTGCCCATTAACAGGAGCCTGAAGTCTATCATTAATGGATTAGTGATTTATGATTTATTTCACAGCCTTCTATATGCATTGGGATGCATGCTATTTCACAGTTTGATTGGCAGCTTAATGTACTTGTGAATTCTTTGAAATGGGGCTATGAATTCCAATACTTGTTTTTTAATAAGGGAATTTTAAAAAAAAATGAGAGTATTTCTGTTCTTTAAAAAAAAACATATTCTTCAATAGATATTAGCTAAGTTTATTTTACCTCATCTCAACATTGCTGAAGGTCTGCACATGGTGTGTACCAGGTGAGATGGCGTATAGGGCATACGGCATGGGCATGAGTTGACTTGGAAATAGGAAATGCCATGGGTTGATAGGGGAAGTGTGTGGAAGATGACAGATGGTTGGTGAAGGGTATTTCCTTTTATTTTGTTGCTTTTTAGAAGACCTTTGACAAAACGCCAATACTTGGAGGCAAAGTCCCTGCCCAAACAAGCTCTGCAACTGGCAGCCTCTGCGCTGTTTCCATGTTTGCCAGGCATGTCTCCCAGAAACCCTGTCCCCACACCCAGAACAAAAATCCAAAGTTCTCATCACTCTTACTTAGGTCAGGTTTGTTGACCCAGGGATTGTTCAGACACTACACTCCCAAAGCAGGAGCGGTAACTCAGGCTACATTGATTGGTTTGTCTGTAATCAATGGGAGCCAAAGATTACCTCTATCCCCTTTAGTGGTCAATTGGTCAATGACAAAGACTTAGCTCTAGGTCACTCCTTGATTTCTGGAGCTTGAAGTGGCTTCATAATAAGAAAATTTCACTGGCATTCAGAACATTTGAGGTAAATTGAAATGATATTTAAAAAGGCAAAGTCAAAAATTAAGAAGGGATGAAACAGTTTAAATAGCTAGACAGTCATTTTTAACTCTAGGAACAGGATGCCATATTTGTTATTCAAAGTGAGGTAGTACTTATAATTATAAATTATATGAAATAGACTTACTTGGTAAGTCTAAATTAGATTTAATTAGGTTAATTAGAAAGTGGACTTCTGCCAGTATTTAAAAAGCTACAAATCTTAACTACATACAAGCCACCATTTATTTACAAAATAGAACCTGTCATTATCTATAGTTATAAATTGGCTAAATTACAGGATAACATTTCTATTTTAATTCAATCATCACAAATTCCTGACATGCAGAGAAAGTGTACTGTGGACAATGTCTTTACTACTTCCTATTTCAGTTTGACACACACTTGATCTAAACATACAATTCCAACGTACTAAACACATTCAGTACACTAAATAGGCAAAACTTTAATCTAAATATAAACTTGTCTTCACTTATATGATTTTAAAAAGCAAGTATATTCCATTGAAATATTTTCATCTGAACATTTTTGAAGGATGGTGAAGCTTGGTTGTGGGCACCATGAGGTCATTCTAAATTGAGCTCCAAACCTGCGCTGGAGGACAGCGTGACATCGTCAGCAATCTGACCACTGACAACCAATTAAAAGGCTACCACTGAGTCTGCTGTCCAATTCAGGGCAGTAAGCTGCCTTTCCACAATGCCATCTCAGAGGTCTGGTAACTCTATGCTCTTGGTAGTGTCACTGAGGGAGCATAGAGTTGAAGGTAATTTTGCTGTGTAAATTGCCAATTTAGTAAATTGTGGTGTTAGGAGTACATATTTGTACTTAGTGACAATGTAGATTAAAACAAAATGATTTTTTAAAAAGTTATTTGGACATTGTATGGATTGAAGAGTTTCTACCAAACAAAGCCAACAATTTAATCCATGCTGCAGTTTATCCGATCTTGCTACAAATCAAATGATCTTGGAAAAGCAGATGAGCAAAGCTTTCAAGGAGAAAATAGATGGGCTTTATTTCATTAATTATTGAAAGACTCTGGCTTTCAGAGGAGGAAGGGTCTGTGTACTCATGGCTGTGTAGCATCTTTTACTGGTGTTTGAGTTTTATTTTATGGACCCACAAGTCAAAACAAAAAAAAAAGACACCCCAGAACCTGAATCCTTTTCTTTTGAAACTTTGTTTCTCAGCAGAAGTTCCTGGGAATCTGATAGAGTTTCCAAATATCTGGTAAAACCCAAAGGACTGGGCTGTGACCAATCCCCAGATGCAATGCTAGGTTGGTAGGTATGTCATGATGTCCAAATTGGTGTGTGTGTGTGTGTGTGTGTGTGTGTGTATATAATTAAAGGTATTTAGTTTTAATTCTGCATCATAGTTTGGACATTAACCAGAGTTCACCATTTGTTCTTATTTTCTAGCTTTCTTCATAATATTGGATTACTAAACTCATTAAAATGAGCCTGCTGGGTGTTTATTTTATCTTGGGAGCATAGTACAATACAGAAGTAATTGGTTATTTGGTAATGTAATTAACAAATTTACACTAATGGTGAGACTGGTGGAGTAGTCACCTCTTGATTATCATCACACTCCTCCTACCACATGTTATAACAATGCTCTCTTTAAGAATGAGCAGAACAAAACAGTATTACATCCCACTAGGGTTGCATGCCCTAAATTAAATTCTGCTATTCCCAGTAGTCACACCAAATGTTAAAGTAATTGTTTTGAAAAGGTATACAGTGTACCCCAATTTACCTGGCTTTAAGACCTAGGTTAATAGTAACTACACACCATTCTCCAGTACTAAACAAGTCTTTTTTATTCGAAGTAATTAGACACGGAAAGATGTTGTGATACTTGAAAGGGTTCAGAAAAGATTTAGAAGGATGTTGCCAGGGTTGGAGGATTTGAGCTATAAGGAGAGGCTGAACAGGCTGGGGCTATTTTTCCTGGAGTGTCAGAAGCTGAGGGGTGACCTTATAGAGGTTTACAAAATTATGAGGGGCATGGATAGGGTAAATAGGCAAAGTCTTTTCCCTGGGGTTGGGGAGTCCAGAACTAGAGGGCATAGGTTTAGGGTGAGAGGGGAAAGATATAAAAGAGACCTACGGGGCAACGTTTTCACACAGAGAGCGGTACGTGTATGGAATGAGCTGCCGGAGGAATGGTGGAGGCTGGTACAATTGTAACATTTAAGAGGCATTTGGTTGGGTATATGAATAAGAAGGGTTTGGAGGGATATGGGCTGGGTGCTGGCAGGTGGTAATAGATTGGGTTGGGATATCTGGTCGACATGGACAGATTAGATTAGATTACTTACAGTGTGGAAACAGGCCCTTCAGCCTAACAAGTCCACACCGAGCGGCTGAAGCGCAACCCACCCATTCCCCTACATTTACCCCTTTACCTAACACTACGGCCAATTCACCTGACCTGCACATCTTTGGACTGTGGGAGGAAACCGGAGCACCCGGAGGAAACCCACGCAGGCACAGGGAGAAACCCACGCAGGCCATAGGTTGGACCAAAGGGTCTGTTTCCATGTTGTACACCTCTATGACATGATGACTCTACGAACTAGAAGTAAAAAAAAACTGCTGGTATATAACACTGCTAACTGAAACATTAATCCCCTCAAAATCTGCAACTCCTACAACACAAAAATATGAAATTAAATTATTGATAAAGGTACAGAAAAGCTGGAAAGTCAGTGCAGTCATCTTTGCTTCTAATTCTGATATTATCCATCTTCAGCTAGCCAGGTCCTGAGTGTTGTTATCTTCCTCTGGTTTGGAAGTAGTACAGAATGACAGTTTTACATGGAAAATGTCTGATTTATCAATTCAAGAGTCACAGCTCACATCAACTGCCGCAGGAAAGGTAACTCATTTTCTTCAAGTTAAACTGACTCTTTTTATTGCAGAGAACAGGCAGCTTCTGGGGAGAACAACAGCATATTTTGTGTGTGCGTACACACGTGCACATCTGAAGCTTGTTTCAGTTTCTAAACTGCTATGTTAGTTGGGAACCAATTAGCTTCACGTGTAAACAACTGCTCAGCTTCTGATCATCTTTCAGAAATTCACAGCTCCAAAAACAAAGTTCACAATTCCTCGCTGTGAAATTATGCAGCCATTTTATTTAAGTTTTCTCTCCTTACCATCCACATTTTTTAAAAGACACAAAATTTAAAAAAAAGTTCTTAAACCAGAGATTGAGACAGCAAATAAATGCTTGTTAACTGTTTATCTATTAGATTATTTGAGTGATTTGGTAGTGGGTTTTCTAAAACAAACAAAGCTATTTTGGGGCTCCTGATGGGGAGAGCCTGTGATTTTTTTTTCTGTGTAGTTTGTCAAATTGATGATTTGCTGTTTTTTACCCCCAAGAAATGGGGTTGGTTAGGGCAGGGGAACAGCAGGCTGGTTTGTGCTTTCTATCAACTTGTCAACCAGAATGGTCTATCAATATGAACAGTCAACAAACCTGCACACACAATTGTTACTGTGTAGGAGGTGGTCATTTGAACCAAAACATCTACATTGTGTTTTTTTTTTGCTAAAAGGAGCATTTTGATTAAATGCAAATATTGTGTTTTGTTTTTGGTCCCCCCATATCTGCAAATTGATCCTATTCAATAATCATCTTCACTGCCTCAACCACAGTGCATTTTATATACTCCCTTCTCACTGTGAGAAGGTTTTATTGAGATCATCTTAGCTTCTTTTGTAGAACACTTAAAACTGTTCTCATTGTTCAGTCATTTTAGAAGCAGGAACAGTTCCTCCCCAACCATTCTGCCCAGATCTTTTATGATTTGAAAACTTCTATCAAATCTAAATAGCGTTCTTCTATCCAGAGGAATCACTTCCAACTTTTCCAATCTATCCTCATAATTAAATGTTCTCAATCCTGGAACCATTGTCATAAGCCTCTCTGCTCTCTTTTCAATTTATTCACATTATATTAAAGCATGACACCCAGAAATGTTAGCAATACTTCAGGTGAAGCCAAACCAATGTCCTCTAAGTGCATCATTGTATTCTTGTACACTTTGCTACTTTAATGAAGCTAGAGAACACTATGCCTTACTTACACCTCTCCTTACCTATCCTGCTACTTTGAATGACATACACACACAGGTGTCTCTTACACACTCTTTGGAATGGCACCCTTTATTTTGTACTGTCTCTCCATGTTTTTTTGCACCTCCCAATTCTGTGCATTTAACTTCATTTGCCCCCTATCTGCCAATTTCACCAACTTATCAATGTCCTTTTGAAGTTCAATTCTGTCCTCCTCATAGTTCATAATTCCGTCCAAGATGGCAGCAGTGAAATGGCATTGTCTGTGCCTGGGTCCTGAGCCCAGGGCTCATCTGTTTCCATGTGTCTTTTTTTCCATTGTTCTTTTCTCTATTTTTCCTTTCTCAGCAGCAACGGTCCCCTTCACAGACAGTCATGAACGGCAGGAGTGGTTCCTTCATGGGAGTGGAGGAGGAGAGAGAAATCAGCACTGGCAGCTTCCTTTACTGAAATGACAGGAAGTGACACGAGCAGCAATGTAAGCTAGAATGAGGCACCGGCTGCTTTGGGAGACACAGAGTGGAGTTTGAGTCCAGCTTGGGGCTTGGCAGCTTCAGCAGCAATTGCACAGCCAAGACTGGCCCAGCACAGACACATGGCGGTGACATCAGTGGAAGCTAGATAATGCCAAAGAATGGCGAACGGCAACAGATTTCTAGCAGTGGCCGCAGCATGGCTCCAGGACATGGCTGGGCCCAAGTACCTGACGGTGGAGGCAATGGCATTCTGGCTGCAGCAGTGTGGGGGGATTTGGGGCACCTCAGTGTTCACAGACTGAGTAATGGGGATGTGTGGTTTATTTTTCTGGCAGCGAGGACTCATGGTGGTGGCAGGGGAGTGATCTAGGTGTTCCTTTTCTTTTGGCTGTTTCTTTTGTTTCTGCTCCTGTTTTTAATCCAGTCTTTTGCACACTTGAGGTGGCGATTTAGTTGACTTTTCACTGTACTCCTGCAATCCTATACTCAAGTACACAAAACAATAAAATCTAAATCTAAAATCAACTTTTATATCAACTGCAAAGTGTAAACTATCACTTGTGCTGAAACTGATCATTCACATTAAATCAGGAAAATCAAGGCTTCCAATACTGACCCATATGAAACTCCAATCTAAAAAATATCCATTTGCAATTACTGTGTTTCCTGTCACTCAACCAATTTTATATCTACATTGTTAGGGTCTCTTTTATTCCATATTTTGTACATTTTTCCCCAAGTCTGTCATGCTGAAAGTCCATGTGCACCACCTCAATAGCCTTGACCTCATCGAACTGTTACGCATTCAAACAACTTGAGTGGCTTAGCTGGACGTGATTTTTCCTATGCTGAGTCTTCTGAATTAGCCCACATTTTTTAATACAACTCTTAATTTTATTCTAAATAATTATGCCCAGAAATTTCCCCACCAGTGAAGTTGAAGTATCAGAGCAACACTGTGTTTGTGACCACTAATTGGTCAGATGACCATTCCCTCATAGCAGAAAAGGCTTAATTTCCTTCTGACATCCTCTCAGGTCTCCTTCCTCCCTGCTTGTCTCCAACTTACTGCTAAATCCCATCACAGGAATTTCTGTTGAAGAGCTCATACCCGAAACCTTGACTCTCCTGCTCCTTGGATGCTGCCTGTCCTGCTGTGCTTTTCCAGCACCACACTCAACTCTGATCTCCAGCACCTGCAGTCCTCACTTTCTAAAGCCCAGCCACAACTCTCTCAGTGATCCAGTATTAGAAAGGGGAAGTAGTACTCTGATATGCTAGTTCTCATATGCTAGTTAAGGATAACGTGGAAATAGTCATTTTGTACAGAACACCATTACATGACATGATGATACTCAACTCCAGCACGCTCATGAGTAAGACCAATGGATATTCCTATGTCACCACAATGGATCTTCACGAGAGCCTTGAGTGGGCTGGTCTTATGCAAAATCTCATCCCACTCAAAGCCTGTAACTAACATTTCAACATGGGATTGAACACAGATACAAATTTATAATAATCATGAGTGGTCAAAAAAAAGTTGATAAAATATATAAAAATATACAAGGGGGCATAGCTTTAAATTAAGGGGGGGTAGATATAGGACTGATGTTAGGGGTAGGTTCTTCACTCAGCAAGTCGTAAGTTCATGGAATGCCCTGCCAGTAGCAGTGGTGGCCTCTCCCTCTTTATGGGTATTTAAGCGGGCATTGGATAGGTATATGGAGGATAGTGGGTTAGTGTAGGTTAGGTGGGCTTTGATCGGCGCAACATCGAGGGCCGAAGGGCCTGTACTGCGCTGTATTCTTCTATGTTCTATGTTCTATATTTCTTCTTTTGACATCCAGTGCATAATAAAGAGGAAACTGGCTTCTCATGTTTGAGAAATGTAGCTTTTTTTCATGAAAGTAAAAAGCAGCTTCAGCATTTTCTGCTGTTCCATTTCAGATTGAATAACCAAATGGGTAATTGTGGTGCTTAGAGATACATAAATTAGAAATCTGTCTCTTCAGTTTATAAGAACTCTGAACAAAGCATGAAATGTTGTAAACAAAGCCTTTCTGCAATTAATAGGATATCTACAATTCAAGCATATAATTTACCTTCTGGTGTAAGGGTGCATACGATTAGGTTCTTTCCAGATGCACTAATGACAACCATCATTAATAATTTAAGGTGACTTTATCTCAGTTTGTGACTCACTTACAGGAATCAATTGTATTCATCAAGTCAGCATCCTGCTTTCAGGCTGGAAATCCAATTGCATATCTTTTGCCATGGACATCATACCAATCAAGCAGATGCTTTGTCCTGGATGGTGTCAAATTGCTAGAATGTTATCGAAGTTGCAGTCATCCAGGCAAATACAGAGTATTCTATCACACTTCTGAATTGTGCTTGTAGGTAGTGGACATACTTTTGGGATTTAGGTGGTGAGTTAAATGCTGTAGGATTCCTGGCCTCTGACCTGCTCTTGTAGTCACAATATTTATATGGCTAGTCCAGTTCACTTTCTGGTCAATGGCAACACCCGCAGGATTTTAGTAGTTGGGGGTTCAGTGATGGCAATGCTATCGAATGTCAGAGGATCATGATTAGAGTCCTTCTTGTTGTAGATTGACATTACCTGGCATTTGTGTGGTATGAATGTTACTTGCCACTTGTCAACTCAAACCTGGACATTATCCAGGCCCTGTTGCATTTGATAAAGGCTGCCTCTGTATCTTGGTTATGTCCCAGTATCCCCGGAGTTGGCACAAAAGTCAAAAGATTTTAAGAAGTATGCAGAATGCCCTGGTTTACTGGTCTTTTAGTCTCAGATTGACAGCATAGACCAGGTTTCTGTAGTTAACAAGAATGACTATTTATAAAAAATAAATCATTATAGCTACAGATGAACAATTATGAACCATTGATATCTAACTCCACTTGTTAAAACGCTAACCCCTTTATATTTCTGCACACATATAAACACGTGTACACATGCACAGGAAAGACAACAAGGAATTTATGGATGAAGGAAAAGATTGGGAGGGCAGTTCAATGGTCCGCTGAGATGGTCCTTCTGGTTTGTTTGGATGTGCTGCTACTGTTGCTTGATGCTCCTTCTGCAGAGGCTTTCACTTGTTTGCAGGAAGTAAAGGATGACTGGTTCACACTTATAAATGCCTTACACTTATCACTTTAAAGTCACAGCCTACAGAAACAGCAAAGGGGAAATAAACTGTGCATCTTCTGGCTTGAGATGCCTTTTACTACAGAACCAAAACAGCTCCTTATCTTCCAGAGGTCAAACTTTCTGCCAAAACATTCACAGCCCAAGCTATTCATCTACCTGGGAGTCAATCACCTAGTTGTTTGCAGACAGAAGGCATTTTGTCATTAATAACCAGTTTGTGGATTGGTAACCAGCTATTTGTTTCCATCCATAGCATTATTCATATAACCTCATGACTCCAGCTCATCTGCAAACTGGGCTTCCACTACTGCTTGAACAAGCTGCATATACAGTTCTTACGAGGGTTCGGTTACTTGCTTTTAAAAAGTGTAGCAATCCTTCAAATGTCTTTCATTTTTATGACAGTCCTTGTCCCATTTCAATCCATGATCAAAATCTCACAAAAATAATAAAAAAAGCTCTTTACAATCCACAGAGTCATGTGTATTTCTGATCTTATGGTGCAGAGAAGGTCATTGATGTGTAACCATCTTCAACTGCTGTAGAGAACATGAACTCCTATATAGATGCCCTCGAGCTGAGATGACTGACCTCCAACAACCACAACCATTTTATTATTTTGGCAGATATGACTCCAACCAATTCCCAGTGACTTTTCCTTGGGATGGAGTCCTGCTTAAACAACAGCTCTTTTCTGACCTTGAAGTAGTCTTCATTGTCATCTCGCAAGAAGAAAATACCATTCTTCTCAGGAACTTTAATGCCATACTCAGTCCTGAATTTGACGTCTGGAAAGGAACCATTGGGATAAACAGTGTGGGGGAAAAGCCAATATACTTGATGGATTAGTGTTCTCAGCATGGTCTCAATATAACTTTTGCTCCATCAGAAGGATAAATACAAAACCACATGGAGGTATCCTACATCAAATTACTGGCACCTCCTGGATTGCCTCACTGATTTAAACAAAGATCTAAATAATCCCTGCATCAACTGAATATTGTGAGCATCTAACAGCCGCTGTACAGATGGGTGATAAAAATCAAACCAGCATCAAGATATCGCAAGAAACAGAAGTCAAACAGGAAGATGATCAATGACTCAACCTTAAAGCAGTCCAACAAAATGCAGAATTGGTTTAACTAAAGTGATGCAGAAATGTGTGTCGTCTTGGAACATAAATGAACAGCCTTCATTGCCTGATAGAACAATCCAAGGTCAAGTCCAGGCTTTAGCATTCCAACAGCTGAAGCCTGGCACCCAAAGACCAATTGGGAGGATAGAGGACCAATGGTGTAAAGAGAAAGCTTGAGGAATCCAACAGGAGGCTGACCATCATGATATATGAAGGCATCTATAGGCAATGGTCAAATCACCCTAAGCTCAAAGGATGTGGTCTCTCTTCTTAAAAATGACAATGCTATCTTGCAACACCAAAAAGAATATTTCTCAACCCCTCACTCATAAATCCACATTTAGAGCTGATGCTATCCAAGACTATCTGCCAGTATCCCAGGGTGAAATCCCAGAAGAATCACCATTAGTGCCAACCACAATTAAACTGATGAAAAATAACAAAGCCTGATAATTTTCTAGCTGAAGTCTTTAATGTTGGTGGGCATTTGCCCATACCAAGACTCCGTGAACTCATCCTTCAGATTCTGGAAGAAACAGAACTCTCCCCGACCCTCAAATTCAGCAATGTGATAACTGTAGCTATCTTCAGGGAGGAAGATAATTACTATGGAAGTGATTAAAATATTTTCATGTTGTGTATAACTGGGCAAATAACAATACATTCATCTGAACTGTCTACTTCCTGTGGCTGATTAAATCCTCCCATAGTGTGGTTTTAGACCTCCCAAGATGGTCTTTGTTACCAGACAGACCAATGGAAACTGTTGAAAACAGCAGAAGCTCATCAGTTTATTCATTGACCTGACCAAAGCATTTGATTCAATAAAGTATGAGGCTCCCAATGGTTAGTGTGTAGGGGAAGATAAAGAAAATGCTTCAAAAGACTTTTCCTTGAAGCATTTGTCCTTGAAGCACAGCAGCATTGGCATTAATAACTGTGTGGAGCTTGATACCAATCCATTAAACTGACAACAACTTGTCCATCAAGCTGTATCATGCCTAGATAATGAGGCAGACTGATGGCAGATAAGGAAAGAAAAGGAAGCAATTCCACAATCTGGACCTCACTCTGTCACAGAACCTCCTGTCCGTGTGCCCGTAGATCTGCAGGTCAAGAAGAGAGACAACGGGTTCAGCTACAGAAAGACTCATGGCAGAAGCTCACAAAAGTATAGATAGCATCCTCAAATCAAGGGATAGCTGAAAATTGGATGTTCTAAAGTTGAAAGTCAATTTTGGCAGGAATATTGTTTACAATTTGATATAATGATGAACAATTCATACAATTTATCCAAACACGATGTAGATTTTTATTTATATAATATGCCTAGATCAGAGGTGGGGAACCTTTTCACATTGGAAGGTCGCATTATGTTAGTTGTAATCTAATAAGGCCGCATCCAAGAAACTTCAATTATATATTCCTCAAAATTCACATTGTTTTTTATTGTGGCAGTCAGTTTGTGAGGATTATTTCGTTGAATTTTCTTTTACTCTCTGGTATTTTAAATACATTCATTTTAAGATTAAAATAAAAGTAATAAAGGACAAAAGAAACATATTAATAAAAAATAAAAGATTTGTTCTGCAAAATTTGGATTTATTCAAAAGGCCACACACAATGGCCTAGAAGGTTCCCCACCCCTGGCCGAGATGAGTGCCAAGCATGCAATTGAAAGACAACCAATTGTGTTGTCAATGATTGAACTCTGACCTTGCTTTTCTATTAAATCACTTGTTACATTAAAAGAAAATACAATCAGCAACAATAACTAAGTAATAGGATTTTTTTTAAAACAGCACTAAATGAAGCAATTCAGTCCATGTGCCTGTGCCAGCTCTTTAAAAGAGCTACTAAGTTTCATTTTAAAAAAACTGTGTGCAGAATCCTATAGTTATGGCAGGTTTGAGAGTTAACGGAAATGTCATAATGTATATCCAATCTCCCACCAGTTTGTAAATGGAGGATGAAGGCTAACAATTGTAATGTAGCCGCCACATTAAACCAAAGTTTATATCGCTAGCTTTGAAAATGAGGTTCAGATCCAAACTATATATACTGAACTTAAATTGACCATTTGACAAACACCAAATGAAATATTATTAATTCATTAACTACAAATCAGCACAGTACAACATTTTTCTATCAACAGATATTTCCAAAATCTTGGATTTAAAACATATTTTTCTGTATCTTTCAGGAAATATTAGAATCAAAATTTTCTGCTCCCGTGGTAATGTTTGCTGTGTAACTGGACCCTTTACATTGTCTGCAGGCCTTTAAAGAGGCAGACAGTAATGCAAATCAAAACTATGTTGGTGACACTGCGAATACTACAAAGAGCTACAAAGAAGTCTTCATTTCACAGCTGATCCTTCCATCAATTCAACTGAATATTTTTTGCCATTAAATTTTTTTTCCCAGTTACTAACAATGAGTGAAACTGAAGTCACTGAAAAAGCAAACCATTGTTAAATTGTCATTACTCCTCTAATTGAATCCGTCTGCTGGTGTCTATGCTTTTGACATTGTGGAAAATTCGAAGGAACACTATTGGGTAAGGCTTCAGATTGCTCGGGTCCTGGTACAATTTTTTGCCTTTATTGCCTCATCTCCATAATTGTCCAGTGCACCATACCATATCCTCTCTCCACTCTCAGCCATTAAAATCCTGACAAACCCAAAGGTCAGCAAGTATCTCCTCCCCCACCCCACCCGAGAAATGGAGGAAAATCCTGCTTCATCTGGGAGAAAATAAAAGCAGCCTTACATTGAATAATTTACTGATCAGAGTTAGAAAAACGAGGATTATTTTTCAAAGTAAAATTAGATGTTGCATTGTGACAGAAATGTATTAGAGAGATGAGCTTCAAGAACCAACTAAGTAGCCTTTTTTCATCCCTGAATTTTTTCTAGAAAAACCAATTGACCAAGCTGTACAGTTTAACACTTCAAGTATTTTTTATCATTAACAATAATATTTTCAGGATGAGAAATGCTGTTTGCCGTGACAAACGCTATTGATAGAGGTTATCAAATTTCAGGTTTATCTGGAGCAATAAGAAATCTAACTCAGCCATTTGTTGTCGATCAGTAGAATCTCAATGCTTAGGTACTTACATTTTCAAATTTCAATTCTATACCTAAAAACAAAAGAGAGACAAAAAGACTTCTGTGTTCTGGTTTGGATATCACTAACAGTGAATGCTCACATCAGCCACAATACCCAGATGTTGGCAGATTAAGGTATTGCCATCTTCTATTTGAAAGAGATGATCAGAAACCAATTCCTATATGAGGCAACTAGATTCTTGTGTTTTATCTAAATACAACACAATGCACCACTACAAAGACGACTGAGAAGTTCCTGAGTACAATGGTGGAGAACACACAAAAATAATTTTCATTCCAATAAGAGTTGAAAAGACAACAAAATGTAATCCAAAACAAATTATGAATAAATGGGATAATTGAATACATCAGCGCAAAATATAGTTGTCCACAGAGTCGGGAATTGTTACAGCATAGAAAGAGGCTCTTCAGCCCATTGTGCCTGTCCCAGTTCTATTATCTAGTACAAACCTCCTGTCTTTTTCCCATATCCCTTCACACCATTTCTATGCAAACAAGCTCTCTTGAATGCCTCAATTGAAACTGTTTCCACCACTTTTTAGGCAGTGCAATACATATGCAAATCTCATCTCAGCCTTCTTCCTTGTTATTTCAAGGACTACAGTGCCAACTTATTAATTCTATGCTCAAAGCTGAAGATTTTCATACCCAGAATTATTCTCGTAAATGGGCTCTGCACTCTGTCTTGTGCACAGACATCTATACTATATTGTGGCACCTATAATTGCACATAATACTTCAGATGAGGTCTAACAAGTGTCGTGCAGAAATTCAACATAACCTCTTGCTCTTGAAGTCTATGACCCATTGATAAAGTTGAGAATACTATGTTTTATTAACTGGCCTCTCCACCCATTCTGCCACCTTCAATGGACTGTGCACACCCAAGTCCCTCTGTTCCTGCATCCCTTTTAGAATTGAACCCCTTATTTTATATTGCCTTTCAATGTTCTTCTGCTACAAGTGCATCACCACACACTTCTCTGCACTGAGCTTCATCTACCATTTTTCTGCCACTCACCAACTTGTCAATGTCCTTTTTGAAAGTTCAACAATGTCTTCCTCACAGTTAAAAATCACAGCTACCTGATGAAGGAGCGGCACGCCAAAAATTAGTACTTCCAAATAAACCAGTTGGACTATCGATGTGATTTTTAATTTTGTCCACCCCAGTCCAACATCAACACCTCCACATCATGGCTTTTTACAGTTACAATTCCTTCAAGTTTAGTATCATCTGCAAACTTTGAAATTATCTCCTCCATGTCAAGATGCAGAGATGCTGGTGTTGGACTGGAGTGGACAAGGTCAAAAGTCACACAACACCAGGTTATAGTCCAACAGGTTTATTTGAAATAACAAGCTTTCGATGATGCCCCTTCACCTGACCAAGTGACATTTCACCTTGTCCTCGACACCAAGATTTGGCTCATTAACATAGATCAGGAAAAGGCAGGCTCCCAATACTGACCTCTGGAAAACTCTATTATAATCCTCCTCCAGCCCAAAAAAAATCCATTCATCATTATTTGTTTTCCTATCATTCAGCCAGTTTCATATCTATGATATTACTCCCTCTTTTCTTCCAAGACCCATACCTTTTCTCGCAAGTCTACCGTGTGACACAGCATCAAACACCTTCGGGAAATCCACATATGCTATATCAGTGTTACTCTTACCAACTCTTCCTGTTACCTCTTCAAAAATTATCAGCTAGTTAGTTAAACACAATTTCCCTTTTAAAAATTTGTGCTGACTCTTCCTAATCAATCCACATAGATAGGGGTGGCATGGCGGCACAGTGGTTAGCACTGCTGCTTCACAGCGCCAGAGACCCAGGTTCAATTCGCGCCTTGGGCAACTGTCTGTGTGGAGTTTGCGCATTCTCCCCGTGTCTGCATGGGTTTCCTCCGGGTGCTCCGGTTTCGTCCCACAGTCCAAAGATGTGCAGGTTAGGTGAATTGGCCGTGCTAAATTGCCTGTAGTATTAAGTGAAGGGGTAAATGTAGAGGAATGGGTCTGGGTGGGTAGCTCTTTGGAGGGACGGTGTGGACTTGTTGGGCCGAAGGGTCTGTTTCCACACTAAGTAAGGAAATATAATATAACACACAGAATGCTGGTGAAATTCAGTTGGTCCAGCAGCATCTGTGGAGAGAGAAACAGAAGTAACTGAATCCAGTATGCCAGGTTTGTAAAGAAGTCATACCAGACTCAAAATATTAACACTCTCTCTCTCTTCTCCACACCTCCCTCTCCCACCCCGATGCAATCAGACATGCCAAAATCTCCAGCATTCTGTGTTTAATTCAGATTTTTAGCATCTGCAGTATTTTGCTTTTATTATAGAAGTAATACGTAACAGAGTTTGTTTTCATTATTAGATCCAATGGCAATATTGTCTCAGTACTTAGTGTAAGTCTGGAGAGCCAATAATAATGCACATTGCTTTTGGAGAAACATAATCTCAACTTTAACAGTACCTCAAGTGGAACACAAAACACCATATTCCTGCTTACATAAAAACAGAAAGTGCTCAAAAAAACTTTAGAGATCCACAAATACTGCCAGACCTGCTGAGTTTTTCCAACATCTACAGTATTTTGCTCTTGTAGTCCTACTTTCTCTGCTTCTCTCATCACTGCTACAACACACATTGTATGCAATACCAACTTTTCCAAAACAACTCAGAGCTATTTTAATAATGGAGGCATTTTGCCATCTGAAACATTTACGAAGAACCCAGCAGATTATTCAAGAGGTTTACATAAATGCAGTAATATGGCAAAAGCCACACATAAAGCATAACATTTGCACTTAACAAGAGCCAATTTGAGAATGAACAATGTCACCACCTTCAAAAGCAAACTATCACATCAGTTTTGATCGTGATCAGCAGTTCATGTTTTAATTTTCTCTTCAATGTTCAATATATTTGGATACTTAAAGTATATTCATATTTTACCCTTCATGTAAAACTAAGGAGAGATACAGATTTCCATTACTGGGAGGAATTGCACATCATAAAATGCAGCAGTAACAATAACACATGACAAAACATGCAAACCAACCCTACAAATGCTAGCCATTATGCCTGAAATGGTTTGGTTATGTGCCATCTCACAAAGTTTTGCCTTTGGGAGATTCAATCCAATCTGTAACATGTACAATAAATAGTAAACCTATTTAGTTAGTAGAAAAAAACAACACGTGACAAAGCACCTTAAGGCTTAAAATCTGACATAACATTTTGCACTTGACTTGATGCTCATCCTCGAAACACCCTAGAGACATCCCAATCTCCTATTCTCTTAACCTGTTCCAAATTGCAATTCATATTTTTATTCAAAACATGAGATAAAACAAAAAAAAGCAAATATTTTCCATTTAGTTAACATTTTACAAATATCTTAAATGGAGATAAATACATGGTCTGTGCCTTTGTCTAATCGAGTGAAGTCATAATTTCTCTTTACAGAACAGTAACTCTACAGTCTGGAATTCCTTTGGGTTATCCAGTAAATGTCATTGAATATTTTACGCTGTTTGGCCTTCAATTCATGATTTTCCATTTAGATCTGGTATGCTTATTTTCCAAAAATGTGAAAGACAAAACTCCTTTTCCCCAGTCACTACCTCCCCAATGTGACCAGCAGTGTGGACCTGCAGAGAGCACATTTCCTCAGTGCTGTTTGATTGCTTTATTTGTTGGAAGTCTCAATATTCACAATAATTTTACATATGAGCGTCAAAGCTACAGGGATGAGCCAGATTTGTATTGGTGATCCCTGGGTGGGGCTGTCTTTATTAACAGCAGAGTAAGAATTAATTAAGATCATCACACTTAATGGTCAAACAGTTATTTTAGTTACAAGAGTAATACTTGACCACTGACTTAGAAAGTAAACATCCGACTGCTTTGTATCACCGTGTTGCTGGATTTCTGGGGGTTCAGAATTGGGAATATGAAACACAGAGACAGAAAGAATTCTGAAGATGGCATAACAGCAAAAATACAATCCTTGTTGATACAACCCTAAAAGTAATTAGTATAAAAATAAACAACTGAAATCTCTATTTTTCTCATGGCATTGTCTACCAAAATAAAAGGAAACAAGTCTGGCTTCAACAAAGCTACAGTAAATTTCTTATGCTTGTCACCACAGATTAAATTCTGGTATTTGAAGGGTTATCACATGGTCACAGTATTAGTGTATTGTTGAGATAATGCCACCTTCTGTCCTTTAATCACGCCATGCATGTGTACATCTTTCTTAAATGGCATAAAAGATATTGACCATGATGTATTTGATAGATAAATTTTGCTCAAGCTCAAACAGCAGCCTGCATGAAAGATATTTTCCTGAAATCTATCAATGCCATCTTTTATTGTTGGCTTCCACAGAGACTATGCAAATTGAGAAAACAGAGTTTTAAAAGGTGCAGTTCTGAAAAATAGTGTGCTGCCTACAAAATAACTGAAGTGTAAACATTGTATTGAATGGCATACAAGATAAATTTTGAGCTGCTGCTGCTAACTTATTTGTTTCTATCATTGCTGGGGAACAGTTGAATGGTAAACAGCTTTAGAATCTCTGACCAATATCCAAGTTTATTTGATGTCTTCTAGGATTAATTTAAGACCCTCCATTGTTTCAATTTGATTTTAAGATGTCAGAATAGTACTGGCTGATTCATCCTTTCATTTTTTTTTGATTTACAACAAAATATATTTATATACAAAGCTGTTTTTTACAAAGAAATCTCATTTAGGAAGACAGCAGTTTTAATCTCTTGCAGTTATTCAAATAAAAACAAATTTCCCAATTCTCCTCCAAAGCATTTTACAATTCACATTATATTGACACACCTAAGTAACATTTCTATTCACCACATACAAAACCAAACTAAGAAATCACTATCACCATCAGAAATACAATTTGATCTAAGTGCAGTGATTTAAGTCAAATTTTCTAAAGCAATTCTGTGATCACTATCAGCTCAATTATCTTATCAACACATTTCTAGTAGCTTCTCTGCTCACAGAATGAAACACACACATATATAATGACGAGCTGAAACGCCTGCCTGGTCTCTAAGGGAGCAGATCACTAGCATCCTTCTCCAAACCGTACTCGTAACAGTAATTTCCAGTCTTACCTTTTTAGGTCTCTTTCGCTTCTGACTGTTGCCATTGCACTTATCTCCAACATCACTTTTCTGGGCTTCATCACTCATTGTTTTCTACTTGTTTTTTTTTGGAAAAACACTACACTCCCATCAAAATCTCTTGTCTGCTCACACCAGACAGACAGAGTGTGTTGTCACTCGCTGGAAGGAGGGGAGGAAGGAGGAGGAGTTGGGTGGGCAAGCATGATGACGTCTCCTTGGAAGCTGTAGTAACAAAGGTTATCTAAAACGTGCTGCTGAACTTTATTTAATGAGTTATAATCAGTCTGGCAATTTAAGCAGAAAGAATTACAGACAAAGAACATTTAGACTACTACATTGCATCTGTCGCTTCCTGCTTGTTAAATGCACCCAGAATAATTCCATTGTTTTTATACTCAGTATGGAGAGCAGCACAACCATTGAATCAGCACAAAAGGAAAATAATGTAGACACTGAAGATCCAAAACAAAAACAGAAAGGGCAAAAGAAACCCGGCAGATCTGGCAGTATCTGCAAAGCGGAAAATACAATTAATGTTTCAAAGAGGTGTTATACTGGTCTTGAAAGACTCAGAAGAATTTTCCACTGCCTCACATGGTTTTAGCAATGGTGAGAAACTTAAGAAAACACAGCAAGAATAATAAGATCAAATTACTGATATCCAAGAAATAGATTTCCTACTTTTCCTTAGGGTTTAAATGGCAAGTCCAGCCTCAGTGCAGAGGGTTAGTCACTGTCAGGCAGATGCTCGGATCTGACCAGAATCTGGGGATCTGTGTCCTTCCAATCTAGGGATTAGGCCATTGTCAGTCCTTGCAGGTCAAGCGCAACCAGTTCAGGGGTTTCAGGTTCACGAGTCAGGGTGCCATGGTGACATTGCTCCAGTGAAACATACCATTCTCAGAGCTGTGCTATGAGGTCAGTGTAAGGCACGTTCAATCACAATGGCGTTGGCAATAAATGACAGGTGTCTTTTCAGAGAGTGCCCATGGGTCCTGGGAAAATTGGAAGTTCAAATAAGGGGATGGGTTTCATTGGACTGGGTCACAGAAAGAATGACTATAATGAAAGGAGACAATTCAAGATAATACATTTGGATCATCGAGAGCACAGGACAGGAGGTTGTGGAGGTGGACAAATCATTTTTTTGGACTACTATACAATGGCAGTTTATGGCCAATAACAGGAAAGCAATTAACAACACGGGCTCAATGGTAAATTAGGAATATTAGAGTGAAATAAAGATGATAAGTGGAAAAGAGTTGGGGGCGGCTGAAAGGTCATCAGGAATAGCAACATATAGAGAGTCTCAGTCGGAACCTGCAGTATTGCCACCTTCACAACAAACTCAACTGCACCATAATGACTCAAAATGACTGCCACCACAGGCAGAGTAAGTTATTCTTTTCCTCTTCAAGACAGAGTATAATTCTATGCATCCAAGATCCTGTTTGGACAATTGTAGTAATCATTATGCACAATTCATAGATTGTATAATATCATCCATCAGCCATCAAATTAGATTTAATTGAAAGATCAATTAAACTTAAAAATATGGCCTTAAACAATCAAGAGCATTGCACACTTTGCATCAAATCACCCTCCATCACATCAATTACACAAAGCATTGTCGACACAAACTTAAAAGTCTTAGCTGGGTTTGTCATTTTCACATCACTTTGCACACTGGAAGGCAATACCTTGGTGCTGCCACACCTACCTACAATGTTTGTGATGTTCAAGTGTGCCTTTTTGGGAGGGATTGTTATTATAGTGGGTACATTCATCCATTGTGGCATTTCTACTTTGGATCCACTACCTACATTTAGATAAGGTTATATGACTCAAAGCTTCATACCAAGGCATGACCTAGCACTGTGTGCTTACTAATAGTCTGTGGGGAGTGTCAGATATGAACAGTATATCAGCTCATGCATCTGACATGAAACCAGTGCTTGGATGGCTTCCTAGTGACTATTACAAATCAGATATAAGCACTGAAGACGACGACATTCAGAACAGTAACCTTCAGCAGCTGCCAAAATGCCTCAATGGTGAGAGGCGGCAGGTAAAGTTTCTACAAAGAGGAGTAGGAGAATGACCAGACTCTGAATCTATCTGTCCTGCTGTCATTATCTACAGCTCTTGGATATACAGTGCAAGTTGAGACAAAATATACACTTGGCCACCATCTCTGAACTGTGACATCTGCTGGGGCAAGTCACACACTTAAAATGAATGGGTGGTCATCTCATCAGTGTGCTGAAGTTACAACAGCACAAATGTTTATGACACTGACTCATTCCAAGAAGCAACTGGGGACCAGTCTTCAACCAACAAATGCACCAGAGTTGTCACCAATTCCATTTTCTTCAGATTACAGCAGTTTATATCCTTCCCCATGATGAGGAAAGTCATCAAGCTCAGGAGTCTTCAACGTAGTTGGCTCCCCCAAGGTGCAGGGTGTTACAAATGGCACCCTTGCTGCTTTGAGAGTGCCCCAAGTGCTCAGCAGCAACCTACAAAAACTTGCTAACTACAAATATTTCCACTCCATCAATGTCCAGTTTACCTCAGAACATCGACTCAAGATTTTGGAGGGGTGTGTTAAATACCCTGGGAACTGCTATGACTGAGTTATTAGTGAACTCTCCAACACCTGCCTCATTCCAAGGTCCTTCGGCCATACAGAAATAGCTGCTGGGAAACAAAGTTTAACTCTTCCAGACATGTCTGATCATACTTCTATGAAATACTAAGACTGATATGGAAAGAAGATGCAACGTTTCCAACAGGGCCACATGGAATATACCATAGGCCTCCTAAGATGAGGTATTGACATCTGGACTGCTCTAGAAGGGACCAAAACGGATGAGCCTTGCTCAACTAAAGCTGACAAATAGGAATCTCCTGTATGCATAGGAATTGGGGAAATGAAAATGAGGATGATGATCAGGAGACTGACCAGTCAGAACATTTAAGGGACCAGGATAGAGCTGTGCATTATCACATGTGACTGGCCATATAGAGAAAAAAAGAATCCGCTCTCTAAAATCTGCTTCAGGCCTTAATGAGGTGGATTGGATATTTCCCCCCCCAACTACGTAACTTGCAGTTACGTGGCAAGTAGCCTTGGTCAATACATTACACATGTGGGGCTAGGTATTTTTGCACTCCTTGAACTTACCCATATTAGTATAAGTACATTTCTTTGTATGATACCATCTTAATGGTTCTCCTCACAGTCTGGGATAAAAACAAGTAGTCAATGAGACAGTGCACTAACATTGCCTGCTGCTACAGTTAGGGTGCTTTTAAGGCTTCAGCCAACATGTGGTATCTGTGTGTTGTGTTTCATGACAGGCAGCAAATAATAAGTAATCCAGCAGAACCACCTTTTTACCTTTCCATCATCAGTTAGCCTTCATGTTTCAGAGTGCATGCAGATAGATAGATGCTCTGAAATGCTTGAGAATCCTTTAAGACAGGGTATAACCCAACAGAAGCAATGCTTCGTATAGCTTCTTTGGTACCCTATAATACGAGAGAGTGTGGAGATGTGAACTTCCCATGGCACAAATCCCAACTTTGAATGTCAGTGCATTCCTTGAAAAGACACAGAATGAAACTTTGCCTCCAAGAATGCATGCTCTCACTTCCACAGGGCCAGCCCTTCCATAAATCCTGAGCATTGCTTTTCACCTGAACATAGTCCACACATTAAACAGCAACATCTCAACTGCAGTCATCAGGGTGAAGGTGCAAGGATCCCTGATTTCTGATGCTTTATGCATTCAAGAAGTTAGTTGTTGTGAAGAATAAACAATGCTTGGCCAATACAAAATTTTCAATCCCTTTTGATATATGAAGGGAATGTTCATCTCCCATATGCGTGTAACTAAACCAGACCTGACTGCTACAAAGAAGCTAGATCTTAAGGGTGTAAGTGAACACACATTTATTTCACCCATGCCACCGGTGTGTCTTCAGGTGGCTTTTACATGAGCCAGCATCATGAATGTTGCAAAGTCAAGTACTTGTCTCTCCTGCCATATAATTGCATGAGCGGAAGAGGCTAGTTATGTAAGTCATAAGCTGAAGAGCCAATGATTATGCAAATGAAAATGGAACTTCAGGAGCAGCTGCCTGAATTGCACTGAAAATCACACCGCCAAAAGATGGGAAAATTCAGCCCGTTAACTCTGTTTTTCTCTCTCAATAGAAACTGCCAGACCTGCTGTGTCTTCTTAATTTTGTATAAAATCAGATTAATAGATCAGTGTATGTTGTCTTTGTTTGCTCCCCCACCCAAATTGGTCCTTTGTTTCTTCATCACCAAAAGGCACTAACTTTCACTGGAGTCCTGGAGAAACTCAGCAGATCTGGCACTATCTGTGAAGAAAGAAATAGCGTTAATGTTTCAAATCCAGTATGATTTTTCAGATAGGATGCTTGTTCAATCCAGTTCTGAAGAGAGTCAACCAGACTCAAAACATTAACTCCGCTTCTCTCTCCGCAGATGCTGCCAGACCTGTTGAGTTTATCCAGCATTCTGTGTTTCTTTCAGCACCACAACACCTGTATTATTGTAATTTTACTCATTGGAGTCCTGTTGAGTAGATTGTATCAGCTATATAGGAGTTAGTCAATTGACAGTACCTCACACATGACTTTCATAAGCTATTGGATCACAGGAACCATCACAGTCAGGTACAAATCAGTATGCATCTCATGTCTCACTCAGGATAGTTTCCACTAGCAGTCAGCTCATGATGGTCAAGAATGAAATCTTACTGACTATGGTCATTTGACTTGGCACAGACATGGGATCAACTGTGTTGGCTCCTTGGTCTGCATCATTCAATGCCACATCAGGCAGTCTGTTTACCTTCTCAAACCTTGAAGCAGTTCACCTGGAGACCGCTCATGACAAAATGTTGTAATTGTACGTCAATCACATCTACATCAGCAAATGTTATTTTTCAGAATAAGATTTAAAAGAATCCTCCAGAAACCATCATCATTTTTATCTTTGAGGTGAAAAATGGTGGAAATGAAATATCCTAAAGAAAACATTGCTTCAAAGTGGAGAGAAGGGAGCTCATGTAGAACACCCGCTCCTGATCCTTGTTCAGTGACTCTGACCAAAAGGTCTGCCTATTCGGTGGGAAGGAATGGGTCAGGTTTGGCTGCAATGTCCCCAAGGATGGAATAGATTGCACTCACTTATTGTCACAGCACACACACACACACACACAAAGTCCACTCGGATCATATGCTGTGAGGTTACTGGCACATGTGCATCAGTTCCTCAGTGCAAGTAACCACTTTCAGGAGAGGGCAAACAAAAGGGAAAAGGGAGACAAAATCAAAAGAAAACATCCAAGCAGTTTGACTGGCTGAAGTCAAGTGAAATAACGTCATCCATTGGAAGGATTCCTACACTTTGGTCTAAGAGGCCGAGGTTCTTGAGTGCTTTTCTGAATGAATAGAAGAGAAATTAGTTTGAGAGTAGCTCTTGTGCTGGGCATTCCTCCACTGGCAGTCTGCCCAAGTAAAATCATCCAGCAGTGGCCGCCTCTCCTTGGCAGTGCCTTTCCAGGTAACTTAATTAAAAGGGGGCCCAATGCCAGGTACAGATGTTTTGGCAATTAGAACATCATTATTACTGACTGGGTGCACGCCGTCCTGTGGCTGAGTTGGTAAAGTTTGTGAATTTTCAATCCATTTCTATTGTTATTTATGATCAGAAATTTAACTCTGTTTTGACTCTGGTTTTATTTGTTTTATTGGATCTAACAAAGCAGCTGAGAAGTACTTCTTGTCTGCTCCAATGAGCACACAGCTGTTGCTGGTAACTCACATACTGAAATCCTTGTTTAATTCTGAGCAGACCAAAAGTACAAATTTCTTTAATTTGGTTTCCAAAGAAAATAAATAATTTGCATTTAACCTACTTAATGACATCTGGCACTCTGTCATTTTTATTGCCGTTCTTCCAAATGGATGGCTTGTTAATTAGTAAAAGTCACCAATGAGACTGCAGTGATGGTCTGTTGAGATTTCCCTTATTCTTCACTGGTTACCCAGGGCTCCACCGTACTGATGCAGCTGGCTGCCTTTAACCAGACTAGGATAATACAAAGCCGCCCTGATGTAAACAATGACTTGACAGAGATGCCACAAAGTGGCAAGGATGCACGTACACACATGGCTCCCAGGTACCTTGTAATTACAGTGTTGTGTCAGATGCTGCATGGCTGTTACTATGGCAACTGGACTCCCTGCTGGAGTCAATCTGACTGAACAGAATCCTGTGGGATTCCAAGACGGCTAAATAGAGAGAGAAAAAAAATCACTGCTCACAAAGAAACTGAGGACCTGATATACAGACACAAGCACATACAAAAATCATCAAATTGTATAATTGCAGTGTTGTAGTTAAATAGATTTCTTCAAGGTTTTAATATTTCCACAAGGACAGCTGGTTGGCTAGCTATAGATCAGGGAAGAACAAGTCAAAACTTGGAAGGCATAAAATCTGTGATATTTGTCAAAGTTCACCATGTCCAGAGACATATGCAAGACCTTAATTTCAATATTGTGCAGCATCCACCCTGAACTGTTCTGATTCTGATGGACTGATATTTAAGATGGCAGTGTTACCCGCAAGCTAGTAAAAATACAGGGAACACATCACACTCCCACAACCCGTGTCAGCAGACCTACAGCCGTTTAACACTCTAGCAGTCTGATTGCTAAGTGTAGCACCACTAAAACCAGAATTCAGTGCTGAGACTACAGGCACGTTCCAAATTCTAGGCATAAGGAGCCCAGGCCCATGTAAGTAAGGAAGATCCTATAGCAGAGTCTGGAGGGAATGCTCATCGGGGTGGGGTGAGAGTAGGGGTTGGGGTGGCAATAGTTAAGAAAGAAGGGAGAAGGAGGTTGGGGGAGCCCCAGTGAAAGAAAGGGGTCCATGAATGAAGGAGCGAGTTTCCCTTTCTTGCCTATGAGCAAACTATCTGGTCAGACTTGCCTTCATTACTGACCTCCACACAAAACCCTCAAAATCATAGCTGTGCAAGAAGCACCCCTTAAGTGTACATTCATTAGGGACTGAATGACATCCATTGCCTAAGCGAGGACGGGCTATCATCATCTTTATCTGTCCCCTGTAATATTTCTAACAAGTCATGGAGGGGCTAGTAGTTTGCAGGAAATGCGCCTGGAGGGACTTTACAAGCCCCCTATTACATGCACTGACCACTAAAATTCTGCCTAATATGAATATTTAAATTGTAGACTAATCTCCATACTAAAGGAAGGCTGTTGTTTGAAATGGGTAGTTGCTTTGGATTTATAGTGGTAGCTCTCTTTCAGAAATGGTATGACCATATCAGTGATGTTAACAGCAAAACAATTGGACATTTATAAAAATCCAGCAGTTTTATTGTCTGTCATTAACCAAAATAACCCAATCTGATAACTATCAGAGCAGCAATAGTTTTTATAGCCAGTATTTCTTTAGTTTCAGAGTCACACTGACTCGAGTACAGCATGACTTGATTTGTCACATTAGTTTCATAAAAATTGGGTGAATATTTTGGAGTTTCCTTCAGTTGTCTTTTTTTTAAAAAAAGCTGCATTAATTTCACCCCACATATATACAACCAGATTATCTATTCATTTTCAAACTCTATTTGGTGAAATACACATAGCAGCTTTGAGAAACAGTTTACAAAGCAAGAAACTTGCTGATGATTAATGATCATCCCTGAATATAACAACTTGTGAAGATAAGTAATTGTTTAGAAAGTGCCATGGGACATTAAACAAAATTGCAGGATACTCAACTATCATTCTTACTTAGTCTGAAGGGAGACATAAGCACGAAAGACCTTTTTTTCCCTCTTGGAGGAGTGCTAGGGATGCAATTCCATTTGCCTTCCTTATAGCTTGCTGCACCTGCATGTTAACCTTCAGTGACACATCAAGTAGGACAAAGGTACCTTAGTGTATTTACAGTTTAGAATCTCTTAACATTTAAGAAATAATCTGTTTCTCCTACCAAAGTGGATAAACTAATTTTTCTAAATTATATTCTACTACCATGTTCATATTCATTCACTAAGCTGGTCTAAATCTTCCTGAAGCTGCTTTACACCTTTCTCACAACACACATTCCCATTTAGCATTGTATCATCTGAAAATTTGGAAATACTACATTTGGTCCAAATCATTGTTACAGATTTTTAACAGCTGGTAACCAAGTACTGATCCTTTGGTACTGAACTAGACACAACCTGCAAAATAATGGTCCAATTATTCCTCCACTCTGTTTTCTGAATATTAACCAATTATCAATCCACGCCAGCACATTATCTCCTACCATGTGATTTAATTTTCTAACCAGCCTCCTGAGCAGGACTTTATCAAAAGCCTTCCACAAATCTACATATTCTGGGTCTTTCACCCCTCCTTCATCAATTTTACAAGTAATATCTTGAAAAAGAACTCCAACAAGTTCAGACATGATTTCTCATTCAAAAACCCATGTTGACTATGCCTAAGCAGATCATTTAATGCCTACAGAGTTAATATCACTTCACATCTCTTGGATAATTTTTGAGGATAATGGGTTGCTCTGTTGGGCTATATAATTCACTTTGTGCTTTTCCCTGCATTTCTAATTCTTTGATTTTAACTCGACGCTCCTTACTCTTCATTATCCACAATCTTGATCTACTGTAGAGGTGCACAACATCATGGCATCTCTAATGTAATAAATTGACTCAAGATACTTCATTGGATTGTTACAAAGCAGAAACTTGACACCTAACCAGTCAAGGCGTTGTAGAGCCAATTGCCAAAACATTGGTCAAATAAATCAATTTGAAGGAAGGGAGGTTTCAAGGCAGAAAAGTTTAAGGGAATTTCAGAACTTAGGGCCTAGGCCAAGGGTTTACACTCAATCTCTGGACTCGTGCGCACACTTTAACAACTCAACTTCCTATCTTTCCCAGTTGAATTACATTAACATGAAAACAAGTCTAAACATAAGTGAATTAAGAAAAGTAAACTTGGGGATAGAAATCTGATAATCCTGGCCAAGAGTCAGTGCTCTGTTCTCTAAGTAGAAGAGTGGGTGACTGCAGGAATGAGTAACTCTCAGGCCTCACCAATGAGAAAGCTAATCAGAACAGACACAAATTAGGTTAAAAATGCTGAATGTGAGCTTCTCATCCAATTAGGAGGCTTACTACTGAAGTCCCACCTCACTTGAAGCTGCTGGTCAATCAGTATTGCTCGAGGCCACGCTATGAAGCTGTGACGGGGGATGAAACAGAGACTGAGTGGAGGTCAGTGGGCTTTAGGGTCATGTGAGAATAAGGTTTGGGAGCGTTAGAACAAGGTCAGGGAGGTGGATTATCAGCCACCAAGCTGTTGCCCCAATGCTTGCCTCAAAATTCTCCCATTTGGAGTGAATACAGTACAATCCCTACCTGATGGGTACATTGCCCTGGTTTTCTTGTTATCGTTCCTGGTGGGATGGCAGGTAATTCAAAGCTGGAGGTGAAGTGAGATGCTTAACTAACTGATAATTGACACATAAGGGTCTCATAGTTAAATAAGAAGTTCAGAATGTTGCTATTGATTTTCTCACCAAGCATTTAATTATTGAGGTGGTGAGAAAGAGATGAGTGTCTATCCACGATCAATTCACCCAATTATTCGCCTTTGTCATGTTAGCGGTCACCTCCAGGAAAGAGAAACTGCATCCATGCTGCATTTTGCAGTTTCAGTAGGTCAGTGTAAAGAACAATGTCATTGTGTTCAAAACAAGCCTGTTCAAATGTTATAGCTACACCACAGTTTTCTGTCTTTGTTTCGATGAACTGGCTTTACCTTTGGAAGTTTATAGTTTATTGCTTTTCATATAGCTGAGATAAGAAATTATTCTGATGGCTGCATAATGCCTATCATAATCATCATCATCAATAGCTGAAACATCAATTTTAATTCTATGCTTAAGATTGTTTTGACAATCACTTTACTGACAACTATAGTTAAACTTCAGTGTAAAATCACAGATAAATCTGTTTCAATTTAATATTCTTTTGATACATAATTCAATGCAGGTATTTTAATTCTTATAAATGCAACATGTACATTTTATCAGAGACACCTGGCAATTTGCGAAGTATTTGATTTAGAAATATTAAATTTCAGATTTGTGGCTCCAAATGGTTTTGTTTTAGGCACTTTAAAAAAAGTTCCAGGCAAAAAACAGTTGCTCATCCTCACCTATTCAGCTGAATGCAGGTCAACAAATAGTGAAGCAAATAAAATCAGATGTTGACGAGGTCAGAATTCGGTGAGTGCACAGATCTTGGAGAGTTATGGGCTTGGAGAAGATTACAGTGGGAACTGGAAGCCATGGAGGAATTCCAAAACATTAAGGTCAAGGAGCTCTTTGACCATGAGACAAAGTCAGTGAGCACAGGGATAATAGGGGAGCCAAACTTGGTATGAGTTACAGCAGTGGACCGCAGATTTTGGCAAAACCCTAAGTTTACTGAATGTAGCATGTAAGAGACTAGCCTGGAGTTAGAAAAAAATCAAACCTAGAAGCTAAAAAGGCAGTAATGAGGGTTTCACCCACAGATGAGGTGAAGCAGAGGGAAAGTCAGACAATGTTACTGATGTTGAAAAATCATCTATGGATCAAATGTGGCAACAAAGTTGCAAACGCTGAATACTGAAACTGATCTTTGTAAAGTTACACTTTGACACTAGAACTATGAAGATCCCTCAAGAAGCCAGAAAGGAATGGCCTGGCTGTGAATGTGTCTCTTGCCTTTTGTCAGACTCAGCCTGGATTTGTCCTGCTCTTGCAGTACGTGACCAACTCGAATATCCAAGAAGTTGCTACTGAATCGGAACATTCTACGTTTACCATGATTTACATTCTGCGGAATTTTAAAAATCCCATGGGTGATTTGGTGTTGGGGAATTTTAAAAAATGAGTTGTGTTTAAAGAGTGTATCCTATTTGCATCTTAAAATTGGTTTCAATGCCCATTTAAAGGCCAAAACCAAGTTGGCAGAATTCAAATAACCAGGGTATGATGTGGAGGCAATGGCCGAGTGGCATTATCACTCGGCTGTTAATCCAGAGACCTGGGTAACATTCTGGGGACCTATGTTTGAACCCTGCCACTGCAGATGGTATCATTTGAACTCAGTAAAATCTGTCCTTCAGGGAAGGAATAGAACATAGAACATAGAACAATACAGCACAGAACAGGCCCTTCGGCCCACGATGTTGTGCCGAACTTCTATCCTAGATTAAGCACCCATCCATGTACCTATCCAAATGCCGCTTAAAGGTCGCCAATGAATCTGACTCTACCACTCCCACGGGCAGCGCATTCCATGCCCCCACCACTCTCTGGGTGAAGAACCCACCCCTGACATCTCCCCTATACCTTCCACCCTTCACCTTAAATTTATGTCCCCTTGTAACACTCTGTTGTACCCGGGGAAAAAGTTTCTGACTGTCTACTCTATCTATTCCTCTGATCATCTTATAAACCTCTATCAAGTCACCCCTCATCCTTCGCCGTTCCAACGAGAAAAGGCCGAGAACTCTCAACCTATCCTCGTACGACCTACTCTCCATTCCAGGCAACATCCTGGTAAATCTTCTCTGCACCCTCTCCAAAGCTTCCACATCTTTCCTAAAGTGAGGCGACCAGAACTGCACACAGTACTCCAAATGTGGCCTAACCAAAGTCCTGTACAGCTGCAACATCACCTCACGACTCTTGAATTCAATCCCTCTGCTAATGAACGATAATACTCCATAGGCCTTCTTACAAACTCTATCCACCTGAGTGGCAACCTTCAAAGATCTATGTACATAGACCCCAAGATCCCTCTGTTCCTCCACCTGACCAAGAACCCTACCATTAACCCTGTATTCCGCATTCTTATTTGTTCTTCCAAAATGGACAACTTCACACTTGGCAGGGTTGAACTCCATCTGCCACTCCTCAGCCCAGCTCTGCATCATATCTAAGTCCCTCTGCAGCCGACAACAGCCCTCCTCACTGTCCACAACTCCACCTATCTTTGTATCATCTGCAAATTTACTGACCCACCCTTCGACTCCCTCATCTAAGTCATTAATAAAAATTACAAACAGCAGAGGACCCAGAACTGATCCCTGCGGAACTCCACTTGTAACTGGGCTCCAGGCTGAATATTTACCATCTACCACCACTCTCTGCCTTCGACCGGTTAGCCAGTTTTCTATCCAATTGGCCAGAATCTGCTATCCTTACATGTGACTCCAGATGCACAACAATATGGTTGACTCTTAACTGCCTTCTGGGTAATTATGGATGATCAATAAATGTCGACTTGGCCAGTGACGCCCTCATCCCATTAATGAATTTTTTAAAAAGAATAAAAAACAAACAGGAAGTTAAATGTTCCAACATAATGTTCAGCATATAATCAATGTCTTACTAGCCCAATTTTTCTAGAAAGTATAGCTTCTGAAACATTTTGTTAAAACCCATTAAATGCAAAGGATACAAAAAAAAGGCACTTTTAAAAGAGAAAAAGTACATTTGCAATTTTCATGGCTTCCATCCAGCAGAAATCATGATGTAGTGAGCTAAAAATGTAAGTGCATTACTTAATGCCATTTTCCCACTCTGAAATCAGCCAAATTAAGGAAAGAAGTGTGCACTCAATTGTAATATGACAATCACAATCATATGGCTGTTGTTTGGGGCAGCAATAGAGATCGTGTGCACATATAACACCACAGTAGAAAGAGTTAAGTGACCCAAAGTTTCCTTGACTGGAATAAAATTTCCTTAACCTGACCACAGCGGGTCTCTGAAAGATAAGCGTCTTTTTAAAAAAAAAAGACCTTTCTGGAGCCAACTGAAGCATGAATGTTTGGATTTATGTTGCATTCTCAGCATTTAACTGCTGGGTTCTTGTCAGCATCAGATCCATTTGGCATACCAGGTGAAAGTCTCATTAACAGTTCCTTGTCAGAGGCTGTTGAGTCCTTATGCAATTTTAACAACTAATCAATTATTGGCAAAGACAACCAATGCTGCAATGCCCAATGAAAGCTGGATAAAAACAATGGCCACATAAAACACAATCAAGTTTCAAATTTTCATCTTCTGAAGGTTTCCTAGGGGAAAGGAGGAGGAATAAATGTACTCCAAATGCTGCAAGGGTATATTGGATACTGGCTCCAGTGTGCACATGTCTTGCAGCCTTCATGGTTACCATTATGCAAAGTCATATCCAAAATATTTGGTGTCTTTCACGTCTGTGCATCAACCGCACTCCATCGCTGCAGGTGTAGACACTCAGCATCAATGGCAAAGCGGGTGAGGGAGACAGAGTGGTGCCAGTGAGCATCTACAGGGCAAGGGGCCACACAAAGAACCTTCAGAAGGTTTCTCTCAGGACACTTGAGGTAACCAGCCCCATCTCTTTTACCTGTCTACACTGCCTAAGCCTTCTGAAGTCCATGCCAGGGAGGGGCAGCCTTCATCCAAGCCCTAGGCCCTCTAGGTGTGAACATCCTTGGGGATGACTTCCCAAGTCTCCTGGACCAACAGGGCTAACTATAGAGCAGGCTCCCTTTATCCCAACAGTGGAAGACAGGACTGCATATGGAGGTAGTGTGTGTGGAAAGAAGAAACAAAAACAAAGAAAAAATTCAGAGAACACATAGGTGGCACGGATGATACATCATTGAACATAATCTTGCACTTTTGTGAATGTAAATGCACTGACATTTTTAAAATGTCACTCTACGGTCCTTGCTGTTGGCAGACCTGGGGAAGGCGCACCTATTTAAGAACTGAGCAGCCTCTTCTGATATCCCAATGACAAAAATAGTTGTATTGACCAAGCACTGCTCATGTTCCAAGTCCCACCTGCTCCAGAGTGGGTGTTGTTACATATATGAACAAGTTCATTAAAAATAATGAGATAGATAACAAAACACTTATTTATCAACAGAAAAGGTAAAGGGCTTCAAAGGACCTTCTAAGGAACCTGTGAGGTCTCTACTATGTACACATCATGGCAACTCCTATGATATCTAGAGCAGACCTTCAAAATCTGGCATCAGTCATCAAAGGTGATTTGACACTGATGGATTAGAAGCCTTTTCCATTGACAAAGTCAGTAACACAGCATTCTCAAAGCAACCGCAGTGCACGGTATAGTAGACTTTACCACGGTATAGCAATGGTGGTGATCTATTCTCTTTGACTTCTGGCCATTTGAACAAAACACATGCAGTGTGTTTGCTTCGTAAGCTGCTGGCACATTTTGTACATGTGACATCAACCTGGAACATCAATGATAGTGCTATCCTTGACTGACCAGTATTCCCAACTGTGACTAGCTGCCTGGCTCTTGCTCTGAACTAAATTGTGATGCACAGCACAGAGAATGGAAGCCCCCAAGAAAGTACAAAGTGAGTGAGTGCTGAGAAATGAAGCCAAGAGACACAGGTTGCATTCTGTATAGATGCTTGTTTGTCCTTGCAACATGGCAAAAGCAGGCAAGTCTTAAATGCCCCTGAGCTCCAAAGTGAAATCTCAAAGGGCTGAAGTAGTGGCAAAGTTGGACTGAGAGCAGGCATAATGATGTGGTGAGGGTGGTGATTGCAAATGGCCACTTGCTTGGATGAGGGGATGCTGTCAATGGAACATAAAAGGGACATTGTGGTGAAGACGGCTTGGTGAAAGCCCTAAAAAGCAAGTTGACAGCCACTGCTGCTGCCAGTTAGCCATTCACTTTCATATCAGGATTTACCATCATCTCGTTTTTCAGAGAAGGTGACCAGGATTGCAGGTGGCATAAATACGCATAAAAATAAAAGGTAGTTGACGCTTTATAGCAAGATTCTGAAGTCACTGTTTAAAGTTTAGAAAGAAAATTAAAATATGTTGTACATGTTGTTGCTCAGGTGGGTCCAGGGAGCAGAAAATTCCATGCACAGTTTATGAAATATTCGCTGACTACAAGTGCAGCTTCTTACTGACACATTATTGAAAAGGGCTCACATCTATCAATTGAGTGGAATGTGAATAACTGGAATGATATATTAGTGATCATAAGAAATTGGACTGAGGGGTCCAATTCAGCCCATGGAGCCTGCTCTGTTATTTTGTGGGACCACAACTTTTCGCATTGGCCCTGCCCCCAAAACCTTCAAATCCCCTGTCAATCATAAACCTGTTCTGTCTAAATCAGCCTATAAGATATTCAATTACCTCTCCCCTCATCTGATGTATGGTGACTGTCAGGTTAAAACACCACCAATCATTTCTCCCTCTCCAATGATCTGCTAATAGGGTAGTCACTTTACCTTTACCTCATTTCCACCGCCCTTTAGAGAGAGGATTCAAAATTCAAATGCTCTCCAACAGAAATGAAAATCTTCATCTCTTTTTTTAAATAGTGCCCTCTACTTCTAGACTCCCCTGTAAGGAGAAACGTTCTCCCAGCCTCCACGCTGTTAAGTCCCTTCAGAACTTTAATGTTTCATAAACACCACATCCAATGAGTATTGGCTCAACCTTTCCTCAGTAGTACAAACCCTTCATCCCTCAAATCAGTCAAGTGAACCTTCTTTGAAGTGTTTCCAATGCAATTTGATCTTGCCTTAATAAAGAGATGAAAACTATGCAATGGACTCCAGTTGCAGGCTCTTTAAGACCCTCTACAACTGTAGCAACACTTTCCTCTTGCAAAGGCCAACATTCCATCTGCCTTTCCAAATCGCTGCCCCTGCAGTCACTTGCTGCACATGTGACACCCAGCCCCCTCATGACTCTGCAGCTTCTCCATTCTATTAGCTCCCTTTGGTAGGGTGTTCCAAGTTCTCACCATACTTCATAGAGATTTCTTTTGAGTTTTTTTTTTAATTTCTTGGTACATGAATATTTTACATTGAAGGCTTCTAGTTATGCCATTCCTCAAAAGAAATACTCTCTCTGCATCCACTTTAAAAAAGTCTAATAATTTTAAATATCTCCAAGTTACCTCTTAGCCTTCTTTTCTCAAATGAAACAAACCTGTGAATTATTTCCAAAAATGTATACCTACACATTTCTAATATCATCCTTATAAATCTTCTCTGAATCCTCTCCAGGTCTTGTACATCCCTCTATAATAGTATCTTGAAATATTTAGAGTATGCCAGGTATATAGTCGAAATAAGTTCAATGAAAGTTTAGAATAACTTTCCTACTTTTCAGTACTACCCCTTGAAATAAAGCATAATGCTTGTTATGTTTTACTTGCAGTCTTGCACAATCATAGAATCCTTTCAATGCAGAAATAGGCCATTCAGCCCATCGACAGACCATCTTGAGGGCATCCCACCTAGTGTCAGCCACCTACTCCATCTCCATAACCACACATTTACCATGGCCAATCCACATAGCCTACATGTCCTTGGACACTACGGAACAGTTCAGCATAGCTAATCTATCCAACCTGCACATCTTTGGACTGTGTGAGGAAACCAGAGCACCCAGTGGAAACCTAACAGACACAGGGAGAATATGCAAGCTCCACACAGACAGTCACCCAATTTTGGAATTGAACCTTCGCCCCTGGTACCATAAGGCAGCAGTGCTAACCGTTGAGTGACCATGCCACCATAATGTTTTGAGATTGGTATATTTGTACTCCTGGATCCATAGAGATGTACAGTATGGAAACAGTCCCTTCGGTCCAACTCATCCATGCCAACTAGATAACCGAACTGAATCTAGTCACATTTGCGAGCACTTGGTGCATATCCCTCTAAACCCTTCCTATTCATATACCCATCCAGATGCCTTTTAAATGTTGTGATAGTACCAGCCTCCACCATTTCGTCTGGCAGCTCGTTGCACACATGCACCTCTCTCTGCATGAAAATGTTGCTCCTTAGGTCTCTTTTAAACTTTCCCCTTTCACCCCAAATCTATGCCCTCTAGTTTTGCACTCCCCACTGCAGGGAAAATACCTTGTCTATTTATCCAATCCATGCCCCTCATGATTTGATACACCTCTACAAGGGCACCCCTCAGCCTCCGACGCTCCAGGGAAAACAGCCCTAGCCTATTCAACCTTTCCCTGTAGCGGAAACCCTCCAACCCTGGAAACATCCTCGTAAATCTTTTCTGAACTCTTTCAAGTTTCACAACATCCTTCCAATAGGAGGGAGAGCAGAATTGCATGCAATATTCCAAAAGTAGCCAAACCAATATCCTGTACAGCTCCAACATGACCTCCCAACTCCTATACTCAATGCTCTGACAAATAAAGGACAGCATACCAAATGCCTTCTTCATTATCCTATCTACCTGCGACTCTTTGATCCACTAACTCATGCAGTTTTGAAACTTAACCATAATAGGCTAGGTTTGCGCTCTTCCCAGAAAAAAACGTCTTTCCTACCATGTGTTGAAAGTAATTTGCCACTCAGCAAGTTTATCAATAATCTCCTGTAATTCCTTGCAGCCCTCTGCAAAATTTTATAAACTGATGTTTTGGATTCCAAAGCACAATTGTACGTATAGAGCATAGAACATAACAGCGCAGTGCAGGCCCTTCGGCCCTCGATGTTGCGCCGCCCTGTCATACTAATTTGAAGCCCATCCCACCTACACTATTCCATGTACGTCCATTTGCCTGTCCAATGACGACTTAAATGCACTTAAACATGGTGAATCTACTACCATTGCAGGCAAAGCATTCCATACCCTCACTACTCTGAGTAAAGAAACTACCTCTGACATCTGTCTTATACCTATCTCCCCTCACTTTAATGTTGTGCCCCTTCGTGTTTGCCATCACCATACTTGGAAAAAGGCTCTCCCTGTTCATCCTATCTAACCCTCTAATTATCTTGTATGTCTCTATTAAGTCACCTCTCAACCTTCTTCTCTCTAATGAGAACAGCCTCAAGGCCCTCAGCCTTTCCTCATAAGAACTTCCTTCCATACCAGGCAACATCCTAGTAATTCTCCTCTGCACCTTTTCCAAAGCGTCCACATCTTTCTTATTATGCAGTGACCAGAACTGTACACAATACTCCAAGTGTGGCCGTACCAGAGCTTTGTACAGCTGCAGCACAACCTCCTGGTTCTGGAACTCAATCCCTCTATTAATAAAGGCCAAAACACTGAATGCCTTCTTAACAACCCTGTCAATCTGGGTGGCAACTTTCAGGGATCTGTGTACGTGGACACCGAGATCTCTCTGCTCATCTGCACTCCCAAGAATCTTACCATTAACCCAGTACTTTGCATTCTGATTACTCCATCCAAAGTGTATCACCTCACACTTGTCCACATTAAACTCCATTTGCCACCTCTCAGCCCAGTTCTGTATCCTATCTATGTCTCTCTGCAACCTACTACATCCTTCATCACTATCGACAACTCCACCGACCTTAGTGTCATCCGCAAATTTACTAACCTACCCTTCCAAGCCCTCATCCAGGTCATTTATAAAAATGACGAGCAGCAGTGGACCCAACACCGACCCTTGCGGTACGCCGCTAGTAACTGGACACCAAGATGAACATGTTCCATCAACTACAACCCTCTGTTTTCTTTCAGCAAGCCAATTACTAATGCAAACTGCAAGGTCTCCCACAATCCCATTCCTCCACATTTTGTATAATAGCCTACTGTGGGGAACCTTATCGAACACCTTGCTGAAATCCATATACACCACATTAACCGGTTTCCTCTCAGCTACCTGTTTGGTCACTTTGTCAAAAAACTCAATAAGATTCGTTAGGCATGACCTACCCTTCACAAAACCGTGCTGACTGTCCCTGATCAGATTATTCTTTTCTAGATGGTTATAAATCCTATCTCTTATAACCTTTTCCAACACTTTACCAACAACTGAAGTGAGACTCACTAGTCTGTGATTACCAGGGTTGTCTCTACTACCCTTTTTGAACAAGGGAACCACATTTGCTATCCTCCAGTCCTCAGGCACTATTCTTATAGACAATGATGATTTGAAGATCAATGCCAAAGGCTTGGCAATCTTTTCCTTACTTCCCAGAGGATGCTAGGATAGATCCCATCCAGCCCAGGGGACTTGTCTATTTTCACACTGTGCAGTATTTCTGATACCTCTCCCTTGTGAACCTCAATCTCTTCTAGTCTAGATGCAAGTATCTTTGTATCTTCCTCACCAACATTTTCATTTTGTACAGTGAAGACTGTCGACAAATATTTATTTAGTGCTTCCCCTATCGCCTCTGACTCCACACACAACTTCCCACTATTATCCTTGATTGGCCCTAATTTAACTCTCGTCATTCTTTTATTCCTGACATACCTATGGAAAGCCTTAGGGTTAACCCTGATCCTATCCGCCAACAACTTCTCATGTCCTCTCCTGGCTCTTCTGAGCTCTCTTTTTAGGTCTTTCCTGACTTCCTTGTAACCCTCAAGCGCCCTAACAGAGTTTTCACATTTTGTCCTAACATAAGACACACCCCACCTCAAATTCTGTGTTCTCTCCCCTTCTTTCTGCTTTTCTCATCTATACCACCTAAAGTGGCCTGTTCAACCCGATGCCATCCATATTATGGAAGCAGCAGCAGCACATCCTGATCAATCAGCTTACTAACAAGCTTAACGGATGTCTCAAATATTTATTAAAATATTGTGAACAGGCAGAATATTTTGAAGCTGCCCAACAAGCACAATATGGGGTTCAGCTCCAGAGTGGACAGGAAGGGGGTTGGCCAAACTTATTTTATTCAACCTGCTGTCAAAAACACTCCATTAGGCATGGAAAAGTGGAGATTAAAATTAGCCGAATGTGTTTAATCAACTACAGCCAGGATAACTATTGAAGCTGCTAGGATTGCTCTGTGCAAGTGACAGAACTTGGAGCTCTACCAGCACTTACACAGTGGAAATTTCATTCCAGTGATGACGTTATGTGGTGGCAGATAGAATTATAGAATGAATGTTCTTTACACATGGGATGCCTGTTCATTTTTGGCATCCTGTGTTGGTGATGAAATGTGCAGGGACTGTTTGAAATTTAAATAATTGAAAGCTTACACAATCAAACATAGCTGGGTTGGTGAGCATCTTTTAAATGTTACATTTAAGTTTTTTAAAAATTCCCTCCACAGCTAAACTGATTGCAAAAAAAACTCATAGGCTTCATTCACATAGACTGTTCAAGGCTAAGAGCTCACCAAAATTAAATTACCCCGAGGATCAGAAAATAATCCAGTGTCGGACATCCGAACTGGAGACCACATGCAACATGATCTATTTGCAGTGGCACAGAAACTTTTTAAGTGCATGGTCAGTGGGCAGTTTTTCCAGAACCTGTCACATAAACTGTACTGCTCTCATCTATAAAGAATGCACAAAAGAAGAATTAGTGTAATTTAGTGTCCAACAACAGTTGTCTGAACATGAGACAATGAGGTCTTGATGCATTAAAGAATTACATTCAGTGATAACAATACAACAAAGCAGAAAATGGTGGAGAGTGAATATCAAACATCATAAAAATCTGCAGGTCAGATCTGTAGAAAATCCACTGGGAAATTGTAAAAGAATCAAAAGGAATGGCATATGAAATGCTTTCAGATTCAATCTGGGGGGTATGGGGAATTTTAAAAATTGTTTCTGCAGATAGCAGGAATCAGCCACCTCAGACGTTTGAGCTATTTTTGTTGTGAGGCTTAGTTACAATAAATTCACTGAGTTACCGGAGGGAAACATGATTGTAAAAGGCAGTCTGTTGTTCTAGAGAGAGGGAAATCCAGTGAAGTGAATGATCCTAAAAAGATTGCAGGAATTCCTTTATGTTTGGAAATACAGTGGTAAAGGCAACATCCATTTTAAAGAGGTGCCAAAATATTGGCACCATCTACAGTAACAACAATTTAATTCAGACTGATTTGAAGAATCAAAAATAACACATCAACAACATGATAAAAAGTGAAACTAGCATTCCCTAATTTGTAGCCTAATGTTATGAAGTTGAAGAAATGTACTGTACTTTTAAGAGAGAGTAAAAGCTGAAAAGCTGGCAAGCACCTATCAGGTAACTGACTCTCAGTCACAGTGTGCTGGAAAATTGAAAGATGTAACATTTTTGTTGTAAATCTAGATACCAGAGTTGTTTTCACAGCATTTCGAATTTAATCAGTTTAAATTATGCCCCAAGATACGAAAACTCAATCGAATTTGAATTTTACTGTTTTGACAACATTGAACCAATTAGACAATCCAATGTTTGTGGTATAAAAAGCAGGCATTTTGGACAGCTAGCCAGAAAGATCACCATCTGCCATTTGAAAGACTGCTATTTTCCACACCCTCTGCTAACGGTACCTTTTTTGTATAAAATACCTTTGCAGCAGAAGACTGAAGATGACCCAGGAAGATCTACAAATAGAGGAAGATCAACACTGGAGATGACTGCCGCTGCCTTGTTTTTAAAACTGAGTTACTGCAAGTTTAATACTGGTGTTATTAGATCAGTATATGGTTATAGAGTGGGAGATAGATAACAAATCTATAAGAGAAAGGATGCTTAGAGTTGTAAACAGTTGTTTAATGCTCATTTTAGAGTTAGAGTTAAAGAATAAAATTGTTATTTTTTCTTTAAATAGTGGAATTTAGGTAGTTCTCTGTCACTCATACTTTAAACAGATTGAGGTGAGATGAGCTTTTCTTGTGATTGGTTTAATTAGAAGAAGGATTTATTGCCATGTTGCAACACTTAGATTCTGGGTAATCCAAGATGGAGGACAGGAAAAATTTGTGTATCGCTGGACATGAGTGCATCTGGGAAAATTAACAAACAGTGAGATTCACAACTAATCTTGGAGGAACTGTTGGGTGAACTTCACAGCACAGAATCCGATAAGTTAATTGTTGCTTTAAGTCAGTCCAAGAGAAAGGCTGCAGTAGTGAGTACAGTGGATTCTTTCTTGATTATATGTTTTTGGCGATAAGTCTCTTGATTAAACTTAAAATATAAGTCATAGCTATTAATTTAACCTGAGGCAGTGTTTGTAGAGGAATAAGACGGTATAATTTTCTGGGTCTGTAGATTGTGAAGGAGCAAAAAATGGCCTTTGCAGTGATATGTACTTCTTGTCAGATGTGGGAGTTTAAAGAGAGTTTAAGGGTTACTGCGGATTATATCTGCCATAAATGCTGTTGGACGCGAATCTTATCAGATCGAGTGGATCGGTTGGAGAGACAGATAGAAGCGATGAGGAATTTGCAACAGCAACAGTATGTGATGAATGGCAGTTATGGGAAGGGGGGAAAAGTCTCAGATACAGTCACATAGATGGGTTAACTCCAGGAAGGGTGAGAGAGTTCAGCACCGAGGGCAGGAGTCTTTTGTGGATATACCCATTTCAAACAGGTATGCTGTTTTAGAAAATGTAGGGGGTGATGGATTCTCAGAGGAACGTAGCACGAACAGCCAAGTTTCTGGTATTGAGACTGGCTCAAATGAGGGATACGTCAGAGAGGGTGCAGAATGTTCTCACAGGGGAGAGGGGCCAGCAGGAGATCATTTTCCACATTGAAACCAACGACATTGGAAGGGAAAAGGTTGAGACTCTGAATGGAGATGAGAGAGAGAATAAGGCAGAAATTTAAAAAGGAGGCCCTCACGGGTAGTAATATCTGGATTACTCCCAGTCATACGAGCTAGTGAGGGCAGGAATAGAAGGATAGAGCAGATGAATGCATGGCTGAGGAGCTGGTGTATGAGAGAAGGATTCACATTTTTGGATCATTCGGATCTCTTTTGGGGTAGAAGTGACCTGTACAAGAAGAACGGATTGCACCTAAATTGGAAGGGAACTAATATACTGGCAGGGAAATTTGCTAGAACTGCTTGGGAGGATTTAAACTAGTAAGGGTTGGTGGGGGGGGGGGAAATCAGGGAGATAGAGGGGAAAGAGATCAATCTGAGATGGGTACAGCTGAGAACAGAAGTGAGTCAAACAGGCAGGGACAAGGTAGGACTAATAAATTAAACTGCATTTATTTCAATCCAAGGGGCCTAACAGGGAAGGCAGATCAACTCAGGGCATGATTAGGAACATGGGACTGGGATATCATAGCAATTACAGAAACATGGCTCAGGGATGGGCAGGACTGGCAGCTTAATGTTCTAGGATACAAATGTTACAGGAAGGATAGAAAGGGAGGCGAGAGAGGAGGGGGGAGTGGCATTTTTGATAAGGGATGGCATTACAGCTGTACTGAGGGAGGATATTCCCGGAAATACATCCAGGAAAGTTATTTGGGTGGAACTGAGAAATAAGAAAGGGATGATCACCTTATTGGGATTGTATTATAGATCCCCCCCCAATAGTCAGAGGGAAATTGAGAAACAAACTTTTAAGGAGATCTTCGCTATCTGTAAGAATAATAGGGTAGTTGTGGTAGGGGATTTTAACTTTCCAAACATCGACTGGGACTGCCATAGTGTTAAAGGTTTAGATGGAAAGGAATTTCTTAAGTGTGTACAAGACAATTTTCTGATTCAGTATGTGGATGTACCTACTAGAGAAGGTGCAAAACTTGACCTACTCTTGGGAAATACAGCAGGGCAGGTGACTGAGGTGTCAGTGTGGGAGCACTTTGGGGCCAGCGACCATAATTCTATTCGTTTTAAAATAGTGATGGAAAAGGATAGACCAGATCTAAAAGTTGAAGTCCTAAATTGGAGAAAGGCCAATTTTGACGGTGTTAGGCAAAAACTATTGAAAGCTGATTGGAGGCAGATGTTCGCAGGTAAAGGGACGGCTAGAAAATGGGAAGCCTTCAGAAATGAGATAACAAGAATCCAGAGAAAGTATATTCCTTGTCAGGGTGAAAGGGAAGGCTGGTAGGTATAGGGAATGCTGGTTGACTAAAGAAATTGAGGGTTTGATTAAGAAAAAGAAGGAAGCATATGTCAGGTATAGACAGGATAGATAGAGTGAATCCTTAGAGTATAAAGAAAGTAGGTGTATACTTAAGAGGGAAATCAGGAGGGCAAAAAGAGGACATGAGATAGCTTTGGCAAATAGAATTAAGGAGAATCCAAAGGGTTTTTACAAATATATTAAGGACAAAAGGGTAACTAGGAAGAGAATAGGGCCCCTCAAAGATCAGCAAGGCAGCCTTTGTGTGGAGCCACAGAAAATGGGGGACATACTAAATGAATATTTTGCATCAGTATTTACTGTGAAAAAGGATATGGAAGATATAGACTGTAGGAAAATAAATGGTGACATCTTGCAAAATGTCCAGATTACAGAGGAGGAAGTGCTGGATGTCTTGAAACGGTTAAAAGTGGATAGGTCCCCAGGACCTGATCAGGAGAACTCTGTGGGAAGCTAGAGAAGTGATTGCTGGGCCTCTTGCTGAGATATTTGTATCATCGATAGTCACAGGTGAGATGCCGGAAGACTAGAGGTTGGCAAACTTGGTGCCACTGTTTAAGAAGGGCAGTAAAGACAAACCAGGGAACTATAGACCAGAGAGCCTGACCTCGGTGGTGGGCAAGTTGTTGGAGGGAATTCTGAGGGACAGGATGTACATGTATTTAGAAAGGCAAGGACTGATTTTGGATAGTCAACATAGCTTTGTGCGTAGGAAATCATGTCTCGCAAACTTGATTGAGTTTTTTGAAGAAGTAACAAAGAAGATTGATGAGGGCAGAGCAGTAGCTGTGATCTATATGGACTTCAGTAAGGCGTTCGACAAGGTTCCCCATGGGAGACTGATTAGCAAGGTTAGATCTCATAGAATACAGGGAGAACCAGCCATTTGGATACACAACTGGCTCAAAAGGTAGAAGACAGAGGGTGATGGTGGAGGGTTGTTTTTCAGACTGGAGGCCTGTGACCAGTGGAGTGCCACAAGGATCGGTGCTCGGACCTCTACCTTTTGTCATTTTATATAAATGATTTGGATGCAAGCGTAAGAGGTACAGTTAGTAAGTTTGCAGATGACACCAAAATTGGAGGTTTAGTGGACAACAAAGTGGACATCCAGATTACAACAGGATCTGGATCAGATGGGCCAATGGGCTGAGAAGTGGCAGATTGAGTTTAATTCAGATAAATGCGAGGTGCTATATTTTGGGAAAGCAAAACTTAGCAGGGTGTATACACTTAATGGTAAGGTCCTAGGGAGTGTTGCTGAACAAAGAGACCTTGGAGTGCAGGTTCACAGTTCCTTGAAAGTGGAATCGCAGGTAGATAGGATAGTGAAGTAGGCATTTGGTATGCTTTCCTTTATTGGTCAAAGTACAGGAGTTGGGAGGTCATGTTGCAACTGTATAGGACATTGGTTCGGCCACTGTTGGAATATTGCGTGCAATTCTGGTCTCCTTCCTATCGGAAAGATGTTGTGAAACTTGAAAGGGTTCAGAAAAGATTTACAAGAATGTTGCCAGGGTTGGAGGATCTGAGCTACAGGGAGAGGCTGAACAGGCTGCGGCTGTTTTCCCTGGAACGTTGGAGGCTAAGGGGTGACCTTCTAGAGGTTTACAAAATTATGAGGGGCATGGATAGGATAAATAGACAAAGTCTTTTCCCTGGGGTCAGGGAGTCCAGAACTAGAGGGCATAGGTTTAAGGTGAGAGGGGAAAGATATAAAAAGAGACCTAAGGGGCAACTTTTTCACACAGAAGGTGGTACATGTATGGAATGAGCTGCCAGAGGATGTGGTGGAGGCTGGTACAATTGCTACATTTAAGAGGCATTTGGATGGGTATATGAATAGGAAGAGTTTGGAGGGATATGGGCCGGGTGCTGGCAGGTGGGCCTAGATTGGGTTGGATGTCTGGTCGGCGTGGACAGGTTGGACCGAAGGGTCTGTTTCCATGCTGTACATCTCTATGACTAAATATTCCCAAAAGGGCTTCCTCCTAACTGTTACTATCTTTAGCTGGTGGTCAAGATCAGAAACTGACAATATCAGTGGTCAGAGATGTAATGGGTTTGGGCAGGGCAATTAGACTTAGAATAATTAGCCCAATGTGTTGCAGAGCATTGCCTGACAGCCTTCAAGCATGCTCCTTAGCTTCAGGTCATATCATCTTTCCAATTTGCTGTCATGCAGTCTCTTCTGTTCTAATCTTCTACACTGTTCCAGGAATGTTCAATACAAAAAACTTAAGAAACAGCACCTCATCTTTCAACAAGGCATTTTACAGCCTTCAGGGCTTAACATTGTATTCAGACCATTAACTCTTGTCATTTGGTTTCCTTTTCATCACTCATTTTGGATTTATAGTTCAGATCAAAGTATAGACAATAGGAGAAGTAGGCCATTCAGCCCTTTGTACCTGCACTGCCATTCAATGTGATCATCCAACTCACTACCTTGTTTGCATTTTCTTCCCATAATCTTTTGAGGTCTTTAGCCCTACAGACTATATCTACCTTCTTGAAAACATTCAATGCTTTGACCTTGATTGTTTTCTGTAACAGAGAATTCCACAGGCTCACCATGCTGCAGGTGAACATATTTCTTTTCATCTCAGTCTTAAATGACCTACCCCATATGGCAGCACAGTGGCTCAGTGGTTAGCACTGTTGCCTCACAGTGCCAGTGACCCAGGTTTGATTCCACCCTCGGGCAACTTTCTGTATGGAGCTTGCATATTCTGTGTCCATGTGGGTTTCCTCCAGGTGCACCAGTTTCCCCCCACAGTCCAAAGATGCACAGATTAGATGGATTGGCCATGCTAAATTTCCCATAGTGTTGTCTAGGGATGTGCAGATTAGATGGCTTAAACATGGGAAATGCAGGGTTACACTGATTGGGTAGGGGGTTTGGTCTGGGTGGGGTGCCCTTTGGAGAATCGGTGTGGACTCGATGGGCCGAACGGCCTGCTTTCACACTGTCAAGATTCTACAATATCCTTCAACTGTGATCTCTGGTTCCAGATTTCCTGGTCATCCTTGCTGCGTGTAGTCCATCTAGATTCCACCTCTTCTAAACTCAATAAATACAGTCCAACTGATCAGTCCCTCTTCATACATCAGTCCTGCCATCCCAGACTATTTCCTGGTAACCTTGGATGCATTCCCTACACAGCCAGAACTTCCCTTCCTCAGATAAGGAGACCAAAAGTGCACACAATATTCCAGCTGTACAGAGTGAAGAGGATAAAACTAAAATTATCCAATTTGCTTTCCTCCCTGTCTGTAACAAAAGGATAAGTCAGCAGCAATTTCTGTTCTACTTCCTCTTTGAGGGAAAAAAAAATTCTACAATTCATTCTTTACTTAACATAATTGAGCTCCATAAAGAAACAGCAAATGTTAAAATAGAAAAATTAATTAATTTAACTCATGCAAAGGTGAAGTGGGCAAGTACAAAATTACACATTCCCCATCTTTCAGTTTCACAAATAAAAAGGAAAGATAAGTAGCAGGTAGCTGAGTTGACATAATCCAAAAGGTGTTCCAGTAGTGCAGAATTCCAACCTGGATCCATTTCAGCTGGAGCTTTGGTGTTTGTGCTATAATTGAGCTCAGTATTCATGCAGTAAGGAGGAGAGATATTTTCAAAGTTCCCAGAGCTAGAACCCTTCAGTGCCCTCTGATTGAAAGTGTGGAGACCTTGCACTGATAGCATCAAGCCCCTGCATTAATTCTGCTACGTTCCCTCTAAGCTGCATGGCCACGTGACTGTGCACCCCCTGGAGATTCTGTACCTGCCAATTGACATACCGATGGCAACCGCCACTCATGGACCTCTGAGGTTCAACACAGTCAGGAAAATAACAAGGGAATGTTGGCTGAAAGTACTGGCCAGGTGAGCACACGACAAAGCAAAATACTGCAGATGCTAAAAATCTGAAACGCAGAATGTTTGAAATATGTCTGGCAGCATCTGTGGAGAGAGAAACAGAGTTAATGTTTCAAGTCAATGACCTTTCATCAGAAGTGGGTGAAGTTAGAAATGTTACAACTTTTAAGGAAGTGATGGGGATACAGTGGAAAGATACATTTTTGATTGGGTGCAAGACAGGAACGATAAATGACAAAACAGTTGGTGATGTGGGGACAAAGGGAGTGGTACTGGGACAAGAAAAAAAACAAAGAGGGGATTTGAATGGTAGAATGATGAAGAACAGCCATTTGAATCCAAGAAAAATTGGGGGGGGGGAGGGAAGAGCAAGACTAAAACAGAAACCTGTGAAGAGAAAGCAAACAATGGGGTAGTTACTGTTGAACTCAATATTGAGCCAAAAGGACGGTAAAGTGTCAAATCAAAAGATGTAGTCCTGGTCCTCAAACCTATGCCGAGCTTTATGAAAACCATAGCCTCCAATCTCAGAGAGCCAAAACCAATGAGACTGCATTTACCTCCTTCCTAGCAAAAAAGAATTGCCTCTAGACGTATCATCTAAACTTTGGTAGCCCAAAGACAGACCAGAAAGCCAAGAGCAACTATACCCACTGACTTTTTATGGGACACTGGGCCCAGTTTTTCCAGTTGTACGACCCATGATTTGATTTAATCAGAAAACTTGTCCCTTCAAAAGGAGGACTCTGCATCATGGCTTTTGTGCCTTTAATGACAAAAGTTCCTGTCCTCCTCGAGCTGACAGCCAATCAAGAGATACTGCGCTGCAACAAGCTGAGAGGAGATTTGGAGTTTGCGGGTACCAGCATCAGTTAGACAGGTCTCAACAATGTGAGGTGGGGGAGTTGGTGGTGGTTGATGAGGATATTGTCACTGCAAGCCCATCAGAGGACCACGGAGCTCTCTATTGGATATTCTTCCCATAAAGCCTGCTGGTAGCTCACTAGAGCTCACTATGTAGTTACCCTTATGGTGCAATGCCCACCCACAGTTGGTAGAAGGCTTGCAGTAGTGTGAAGATGCTGTTTATGCTAGATTAATAACTGGAAAAGGCAAGTTGTTCCATGAGGAAATGTTAGAAAGGCACGGCTTAGATCTGCTGGAGTTTAGAAGGAAATTAAATTATTCAAAAATGCAAGATTCTGATGCAGCTTGATACAGTACATGTGGAAAGAATGTTTCCTCTTGTAGGACAATCTATATCTAGAGATCATCATTTAAAAAGAAAGGATTTTAGATACAGAGAAGAATGTTTTTTTGAGGGTCATGACTATTTTGAACTCTCTTCCTCAAAAGGTTTTGGATGCAGAGTATTTGTTTTTACAGCAGAGGTAGGTTCATTCTTGACAAACAAGGGGGTAAAAGGTCAATGGAGGCAATTACAAATGTGAAGTCATCAAATCAGCCACGATCTTATCAAATGGTACAGCATGCTCAAAGGGCTAATTGGCCTGATACTGCTTGTAATTTGTATTTTAATTAGCCACTAGTGGTTCAATTGGTCTGTGTGGGAGCGACATTCTCCACCATCCTTGCCACGAAAATTAATAATGATTGGAAGACGACAAGCACTCCAACCATCACTTTTCCTCACCATGTCCCTCTTAATCTGTCCCAAAACGTCTGGTAAAATCCAATCAAACTCTTTTAGCCCATTCCTATTTAACTTAGCTGATCTTATGCTATTTAAACTCTATTTTATCTCCCTTGAACAGTTTCTTCCAATTCATGAATCTTCCAATGCCTTATCACTTTTAAGAATGATAAATTTCCTGCCTCGAATGACACATCACCATAGACCAATTTCTCTGCTCCTCCATCACCCATCAGTTGGTTCTGAAGGTTTTGACCAGAGCCCAACCCATATCTATCTACGACCACCCTCTTCACTGGCTGAACTTGTTCTATCGAACAACCTCACGTTTCACTCCACTAATTTTCACCTAATGAAAGGTACCTGCATCAACCCTAACTATACCTGTCTTTTTTGTGGGATATGTTCCAGTCCTACTAAGGCCTTTCTCCTTCTCCTCTAATAAAGCAAAGAACTGCAGATGCTGGAAATCTGAAACAAAAACAGAAATTGCTGGAGAAACTCAAGGTCTGGCAACATCTGTGGAGAGATCACAGAGTTAATGTTTCAAGGTCCAGCAAACCTTCTTCTCAAGAAAGATCACTCCCTCCCTAATTTATGTAGGGTCCAGAGTCCTCACCTTCCACCACTTCAAGATTTAATAAATCACCCTCTGCCATTTCTGCCAGCTCCAGCATGATGCCAAAAATCCAGCCCATCCCTCCCACCATCATTGAAAAAGGATCATTCTCTCAATGACTCCCTGGTCTTCTCCTTAATCACTTTCAGTGCCCTACTTTCTTTCCAAACACATTACCATGCAAGCTCAGGAGATTCAAACCCTGCCCTTTTACCTCCTTTCTTCTAGTTGTCCCAAGTGCACAAGGTGACAAATAGCAAGTTTTGTAGACTTCTTTCAATTTGCATTCATCCTCTCAATATGGCTAATATTGGGGAAGCCAAAGACAAATTGGTTGACTACTTTGCATAATATCTCTGTACAGCAATGACCCTGAGCTTCTGGTTGTGTTATAATTTTTACTTCTGCACTTTGTTCTCACACTGATCTATGACTTCGATCTCCAGCTGTCATCCAATAAAACTAAACATAAGCTTGAGGACGGTCCTTGAGATGCAAGCACCTCATTTTTTAAGTAGGTAACTGAATACTTTTGTGAAAAATTCAACAATCTGTATACCCTTTTTATTTCAACTTTCTTTACAGGTTTCAGGTTTAATTCAGTTTTTCCTTTCTGACAGCAGTGGTTCATCATTCTGAAATTCACGCCTGGTCCCATTACCACTCCGTTTTGCCTTTCATCACCAAGACGTTTGTCCCATAATCAATTTTGTATTCTACCCTACACAGAATCTCCCTTTTATTCTTTTGCTACCTTCCCCCTTTCACTTCCTTAAAGCTGATTATATTTCCAACCTTTCCCAGTCCTGATGAAATGTTCGTTCTGTTTCTCTCTTCAGATTTTTCACTGGTAGTTGGACATTTCCAACATTTTCTGCTCTTATTTACACATGGCAAGCTGCTTTTAAATGAAGTTTGATGTCGGAGACACAATCAGAAGAGAGATAAGGAGAGAAATTCAGAGGAAGTTTGGAGAGGACAAGAGCAAATTCATTCTCCAAGGTTCAGTGCATGAATACAGAACAACAGTGCAGTATAAATCCATGCATAAAAAGCTATTCACAAATTCCATATTTGGGTTTTAGGGCACAAGACATGATTTCATCATATGGGTGCTTGAACGGAAAAAGAAAACAAATCCAGCAGCAGTTACATTGTTAATAATATCCACTGCTTCACTATAAAGTGTAGTGTTGACAGCAGCCAAGGAAAGAACTGGATTTAATTGGGATCTTATTCTATTAATGGAATTGTTTGCAAATAAGAGTCTGTCTACATGAATAATCAGAAATTTGTTGACTTAAGAGAGGCCATATGTGTAGAGTAATGCAGCATGAATTGCAACATTCAGGGGAGATAATGAAAGAGCACTGCGAGGGAGAGCAAAAGGTTGTTTTTCTATAGAGTACAAAGTGACACAATTTAATGAATGGCCACTGAAAATGATGCAAGTAACTTGTAACAAATCTTACAGCTTAACATGAATTCAAAACACAAAACAGATACTAGGTGCATTACGCTGCATTTGTAAAACTGTTCTTGCCTTGAAAAGTTTCGTCCAGTTTCTATCAACTGCATTCAAAGCTTAGGTCAATTTTTATTTTAAAAAACTTCACTGCTGGTCAGTGCTTCGATCTGTACCAAACACAAATTGAATGGGAGTTTAACACAAATTATAGGGTAGAGTAAAGTATATTAAGAATATCTTAGACTCCACACAAATACATTTCCCCAGAATTCTCTTGTACTGGTTTCCCTCCAAGCTGATTTTGCTTCTATTCTTCTTCCTGGAAAAGGAATAGAGAACCACATATCCAAATTTGCAGGCAACAGTGAGTCAGGCAGCATGTGTGGCTGGCAGGGAAATGTTACAAAATTAACATTAGTTAGTGAATGAACAAAATTATAGCATATGCAATTCAATGTGGAGAAATAAAAGATGAACCCACAAGTGTTAGAAACAATAAACAATCCACGTACTGGCTGTTTACACTGAAAACCAGTGAAGAACCTCCTTGCTTCATTCCAACAAGGGCAAAAGGAAGGGAAACTGAAGTCATGGTTCTTTAGATGAAGAGACAGATAGAAAACATGACGACACAAAAGAAGACCTCATCATAGATAGCAGGTGAATTCTTCAAGCAAGAACAACTGAATTACAGCAAATTGAGAGGGAGGGTGAAGAGGATGTTGATAAGCTATCAATAGAAGCGGAGATGATAAAAGTAATAATGTGTGGAGTAAAATTAAACAGGCAGAAGGTACTGGAAAGCCTGGCCATGCTTAAAGTAGATAAGCCACCTGGTCCGAATGGCTTGCATCCCAGGTTGCAAAAGGATTTGAAGGTTGAAATACTAAAAGATCTTGCCATAATCTGCTAATCTTCCCTGGATGTGGGCAAGGTGGTAGAGCATCAGAGTGGGAGAAATGTTCTCAATTAACAGTGTCAAGATGTTTAGTAATCGTGGGGCATTTTGTTAAACATCAGTCCATAGTGTCATACAGAATGGTTCAATCCAACTTGTCTCACAGTAACCACATTCCCAAACTAAACTACTTGGCTACATTTGGCCTGTATCCCTCTGAACATTTCCCATTTAAGTATTTATCCATACATCTTTCAAATGTTGTGACTGTACCTACATCCACCAATTCCTATAACAGTTCATTTCACACTTCATACACAAACTGGTCTGTGCAAAAGAGTTGCCCCCTCATGTCCTTTTTAAAATCTTTCTCCTCTCACTTTGAAAATGTGCCACCGAGTTTTACTCTAGGGAAAAAAATCCTTGCTATTCACCTTATTTATGCCCTTCATGGTTGTATAATCTTATATAAAGTCACCCCTCAACTTCCCACGTTCCAGTGAAAATAATCCCAGACTATCCACTACTTTTCTAACTCATATGTTCCATTCCCGACAACATCATCGTGGTGGGTAAGGTCTCAGAAATAATAATTGGGTGGTGTGGTCAAGGGTGTGGAGGGGAAGGGTTGGATTCAACAGGTACATGGAGAATTTTGACTTAATTAGTAATAACCACAGAAAATTTAGTAACATATAGCCCTATTAAATACATCTATAAAATGTGGTTCAATTCATAGAACATGTTGGAATATTGTGTGCAATTCTGGTCTCCTTCTTATCAGAAAAGATGTTGTGAAACTTGAAAGGGTTCAGAAAAGATTTACAAGGATGTTGCCAGGGTTGGAGGATTTGAGCTATAGGGAGAGGCTGAACAGACTGGGGCTATTTTCCCTGGAGCGTCGGAGGCTCCAAAATTGAGGTTTACAAAATTGAGGGGCCTGAATAGGGTAAATAGGCAAAGTCTTTTTCCTGGGGTCGGGGAGTCCAGAACTAGAGGGCATAGGTTTAGAGTGAGAGGGGAAAGATATAAAAGAGACCTAACAGGTAACTTTTTCATACAGAGGGTGGTTCGTGTATGGAATGAGCTGCCAGAGGAAATGGTGGAGGTTGATACAATTGCAACATTTAAAAAGGCATTTGGATGGGTATATGAATAGGAGGGGTTTGGAGGGATACGGGCCAGGTGCTGGCAGGTGGGTCTAGATTGGGTTGGGGTATCTGGTTGGCGTGGACGGGTTACACGAAGGGTCTGTTTCCATGCTGTACATCTCTATGACTCTATTTGCTTAATTGGAGACCATGCCAAATGGAAGACAACAAATACATAAAACAATAACATTTTCACAATTTTAAATACTAGCATTAATTTTCAATTAATCAGTTATAATGAAAACAATTCTGCATTTTGAAGAATTTATAGGCAATCTTCACGAATGTATATAAACACAATGCAGTACCCAAAGTGCATGTACATGCAAGCAAAGGAACAATGGGGAAAAGAAAGAAAGAATTGAATGTTGTCTCAAATTAAAAATAAATGGAAACGTATGAATGAAGAGCAGCCACATTCAGTAGTAGTCTACAATTTCTCGCTATTTAGACCAAACACTTTTCCTTCATTTCTCCCTCTGAAATGCGCAATATCACAGTTACCCAGATTATACCATTTATCATATCGTTGTCTACTTAACTTATCTATATCCATTTGAGGCTCTTTATGACCCTTCACAATTTACTTTCCTAACTATATTGCTGTTGTCAACAAATTTAACCACTTTACCTTTGTTCTATTCATCCAAGACATTCAATCAGATTGTTAAATGTCGAGACCTCATACTGATCCCTGTAGTACACCACTAGTTAAATCTTAACATCTAGACCTATTTATTGCCTACTGACTCCTGTTAGCTGGCCAATATACCATCAATTACCCCTCCACATGAGGTCTTCCTTTCTGCAATAACCTTTGATGTGGCACTATATCAAATGCCTTCTAGACATCCAAGAACACCACATCCACAGGTTCTGTTTTGTCCACAGCATATTCCAAATCTTCAAAGAACTCCAATAAGCTAAATTTGGCAAATCAAATGGACTGTGCTTGATTACCTTGATTTTTTTTCTAAGAGGCCTGCTATAACATCTTTAATAATAACTTCTAACATCTAACATCTTCCCTATGATAGATGTTCAGCTAATAAACCTGTAGCTGTTTGCTTTCAGTCTTCTTCTCTTTTTGAATAGGGTCATAGAGTTACCTTCATATTTTTCAACCTAAATGGAATCTTCCCCAATTCTAAAAATTTTGGAAAATTAAAATCATAACATTACTATCTCTCAGCCACTACTTTTCACACCACAGGACTAAGTTCATCAGGACCCATTGACCTATTAACGTGCAGATTCAACAATTTCCTCAGTCCCAATTACCAAGTGGGTGTAATATTCTTGAGTTTCTCTCTGTTCCATTTCTTGATTTTTATGGCGGGGTTACTTGTAATCTTGAAAGTGAACAACTTATGTAAAATCTAAAACTATGTCATAATGCTCAGAGAGCCAGTGCAGGCACAATGGACCAAAAACCTAATTCTATGCTGATAGTTTTCTAACTCTGAAGATACTTGCTAAATTCATCTGTCAGCTCCCTAGTTTTCATTATTAATTCCTCAGAATCTCCCAATTTTTACACTTCAAAGTATCTAAAGGAACTCTTACTAGATGTCTCTTACAGTCAGAGGCATAAGGCATGGAAACAGACCTTTCAATCCAATTTGACCATGCTGACCAAGTTTCCCAAATTAAACTAGTCCATTTGCCTGCGTTTGGGCCATTTCCTCTGACCTTTCCTATTCGTGTACCTGTCCAAATGTCGTTTAAATGTTGTGACTGTATCTTCATCTAACACTTCCTCTGGCAGTTCTTTCTACATACAGTCCACTCTGTGTGAAAATGCTGCACCTCAGGTCCCTTTCAAATCTTTCTCCTCACCTTAAAATTATGCTGTCTAGTGTGAACTCCCCTACTTCGGGAAAATACCTTGGCTATTCACCTTATCTATGCTCATGATTTTGTAAACCTCTATAAAAATCACCTCTCAACCTCCTATACTCCAGTGAAACAAGTTCCAGCCTATCCAGCCTCTCCTTATTAATCAAACCTCCAGGCCTCGTAACATCCTTGTAAATAGTTTCCAAATCCTCTCCAATTTATTAATATCTTTCCGATAGCAGGGTGACCAAACTGTACAAATTACTCCAAAAGTGGCCTCACCAATGTTCTGTATGACCTCAACATGATATTCCAATTCCCATACTCAAAAGGTTTGGGCAATGAAGTTGAGTGTGTTAAATGCTGCCTTAACCACCCTGTCTATGTGTGACATAAATTTTAAAGAAACATGTAACTGAATCCCTTGATGTCTCTGTTGGACAAAACTATCCAGGGTCTTCCCATTAACTGTATGAGTTCTGTTTGTTTTACCAAAATGGACTACCTCGCATTTATTCACATCAATTTCCATCTGCCACTGTGTAGCCTATTGGTCCAATTGATCAAGATCCCTTTGTAATCTGACATAAAACTTTCATCACTTTTGACTATACCACCAATTTCTTTTGTACTCTAAAATATTAATGAGGGAGAAATTCATTATTTGCTTCTTTTTATATCCTGACCAATCTTCTAAACTGCTACACGCCTCTGTTGAATCATTTGTTTTTTTTCTTTAAGTTTGATACTGTTTTTAACTTTTTAGTTAACCACAGATGACCCTGGAATTTTTCATCATTGGAAAATATTTCATATATTTTTAAATATTCCCTTAAAATGTGCCACTGACCTATCCTTTAATCCATTTTGTCAGCTCACTTTCCCGGTGTCTACTTTCATACCTTCATAACATAATGCTCTTATTTAAGTTTAAAATGCTATTTTTGGATACAGATGAGCTATTGGCATGAAGAAGTGATAACAAAATATAGTCCAAAAACAAAAAAAGTTTTTAAATTTTGGAAAATGCTGAATTTTGCCTTAGTGGGATAGTATCCATTCAATCTCAGTGCTTAACCTCATTCGGACTAAATAACAACAAAAGCCTTGCAATCATTGTCTGAGTGTGGTGGAAGTACAAATATTTAATAATTTCAAAACAAGACTGAATGGGCACTTGAAGGAAGCACCCCTGGATGGCAATGGGGATTAAACAGGGAATGAAACCAGATTGTTCCAGAGACTCAATGGCGAAATGCTGTGTCGTAATGACTTCATATTCTCCATGTTTCTATAGCCTCCGATCAAAGTACGAATTTACTGATATTACACTGCCTCAAACAAAGTGTAACATTGAGCCCAGAATTATAGGCATTTGGAAAATAAGTCATTTTACTGGAGTTCTATTAAAATCAAAGTATATTTCTGCCAAAAAATATCAACAAGATCAGCATCAAATTTTCTGGTTTTTTTAATGCAATTATACATGAATGGCATTAGTCATCTTTAAAATTTCTAAATATTTCTAGGTAGGTCATGGTTTAAATTTTATTGTTCAAACTTCAAGTAATTTATGATGCGCATTAATGTTTTCCTCATGCAAGGTACAAAGTCAAGATTTTTTTTACATGGATTATTTAATGCAACAAAAGAAGCCCAAAAAGTTGTCCGAATGTTGTGTCCAAAAGACAGACCGATTGAGCACCTTTCACAACCTCAAAATCCCCAAAATGCTTTCCGTCCCAGTTGTAGTACAGTAAAAGTGTGGTAATTAATTTGCATGTTGCATGGGTTATGGGAGCCCCTACAATGATGACTAGAGAGCAACATGCTTGTGTTGGCACAAAGCTTAGCATCTCTCTCTTTCTTCAGAATAGTACAATGGGATCTTTTACGTCCAGTTGAAAGAGAAGTTAGGCTTTCAGTTAAACATTAAGATCATATCATTGCCCCAAAAGCACTTCCTCAGTCCTCCACAAGACTAGTCATCCTAGGCTCTTGTAGCCAAGTATCTGAACAAAAAATTTGAACTCTCACCCTTCTGACTCAGAGGTGCAAGTGTGTGTACGCATGTGCTTATGAACGTATGCCCACATGCATGCATGTGAGTGCGTGTCATACTGTGACAATGCCGTGACTTTAAGGGGTGTTTTATCCTAGTTTCTTTTTGGGAGAGATTGGGGAACAGGGCTGAGCCTGTATGAGAAGATAAACAACTGACGAATCCTTGTTTTTTTAAAAAATATAATGTTAGAACAATAGAAGCAATCTGAGTGGGTGTGGTCAAGCTCTCAGATCCAGGATCTTAACTTCCAACAGTTGTTACGGGGGTCTCAGCAGGGTTGAAAGGCAATGAATCTCTCCAGTCTGCTATACTCACTCTACCTCAGAATTGTCTTTTGATGTTGTTTCCACCAGAGTTGGAGAGCTACATATGACACAATCTGGTTTCTGAATTTGCCTTTTTGCCAAGGCAAATGTGTTTTGTATTTATGGAATTTTACTATGTTGGAACAATTAATAATTACTATGTCTATCCAATAGAGTTAAGTTATTTCAAGTTCTTCTTTCTTTTATTGTATTTTAATTATAGTGTTTGAATAAATTGTGTTTTGTTTAATGTCGGGTAGTTTGACCAATCGAATTGCATCTGAAACACAGCACTTGACATTTACCTTTTAAAATTAGTAGTAGTTAGGGTCGAAACAACCTTCATAATATATTTTAAGAGGATCTGGTCCATAACAGTATGCCTGAGAGAGACAAATGTGTAAGAGAGAACATGTGCATATACAGCAGTCCCTGATCATGCTTGATGATGGCATGAACATTCAAACAAAGTCTTTTAAGTTGGAGAGATTGTTGCATTGAAGCTATAGCTGCAGTTCTAGCTGACCAGGAAACTCTCCCACTCTCAGATCTCACAGCTGTAAATGAAAGTATTTACAGATTCATGATCAACCTGTGAAAGTACTACCATCTGTTCCACAAATGACACTTGAAAAAGGTGGATACTGATAATTTACTTCCTTCACTCTCTATAAATTTGTTTTTCTAAAAGCTGAGACATTGATTCCTACAAGGGCTTTTTTTCACTCAATGTGATCCTATTTGCTCTTTTCATACTTGTACCTGCAGTATATTCATTGGTGCACATCTGCCCAGTGAAAGATGATAGTTTGACACAAAGGTGCAGGTGTTGTAACTATTCACTGATGTACTTTGTAAGCTATGTCACAGATTCCTGTGATTCCCTACATGAAAACCGTATCCAGTATACTACAGTAATAGTTAAATTTTTGGGCTACTTTTTAAGGTTAAATTTATGGGGTCAACCATTACATAAATACTATTTATAAGGGGCTGAAATTCATGCCCAACAAAATTCATTCTGTATCATTAGCAACTCTAAAGGAATAAACAATGAATTATGGTAACTCTGAAAACCTGGAGTGGAACACCAAAGCCAGGGACTGGAAGACTGGGTGCAGACTAGTAAATGTTGATCTGTTATCTGTGAAGAACTAGGGTCACCTTTTACGTTAGATATTTGGAAAATTCCAAAATTAAAAATCACACAACACCAGGTTATAGTCCAACAGGTAAAACTGGGAGCTTTCGCAGCACTACTCCTTCATCAGGTGATTTGTAATTTTTAACTTTGTACACCCCAGTCCAACACCGACATCTCCAAATCATGGAAAATTCCAGATTATTTGGCCAAAAATAGGAGGTTGACTTTTAGATGAGCTAGATTATTACACGATAATACACAGTAAATAGTCCTATAGCCCTGTGTGCCACCAAGTCATTCTCCAATATACATATACAGATGAGTAAACAAACAGAATTCAGGTGAAGATGGAGAAATTTTAAATTCCTGCAGGTATTCTCTCTCAATATGGAAACCACTATACAATGAATCAATGTATGAAGATTAAACCAATCAACAACACAATGCAGCTTAGGAATCAGGTTAGGCCTTACCTTTGGAGTTACACTACAAATGTGACATGCGCTGAAGTGCGAACATAGCCTCACAGTAAATGACAAGTAACACATTTAACACATTTTAAAAAGGGAAAGGTACTCACAAGGAATACTTAGCCATCCTTGTTCTTCCAGTAAGAACTTCAACCACACGCCATGGTTTAGTCCTAAAGGCAATGCTCCAGAAAGTATAAATCTGACCGTTTAAAAAGTGTAAACTTTTCATTAGCTGCTTTCCATATTTTCTTTACTCCTTTACTATATACATACCAGACTCCCAAGGTGTGGACTATTCTGAGGTAGATGTATTTTGGAATTGCCTTTGATAGGGACAGGGGTGCAAATATGTTCTTGTCCTGACATTAAAAATCCACAATTAATACTCAATGGCAACAGAAAGACTGTTCCCAGGAGCGACTGTGACCCCAATATATTGCCTTCCACCAATAGTTCAAGTGGAGGCTGCTTTGATTCATGTAATAAATGATCTTACATCATAGCTCATGAAAGTAAAATTCATGAAATGAAACTAAATTGGTTGCATGTTATTAAAAGATGATGGAGCTGCCAATTCACGAATTCTGAGCCTCAAGTCATTTCTTCTGAACTACAAACCAAAGAAAGAATACTTGTAACAAAACATCAAAAATATCCTTCCAGTCATGCAGGTCTTGATGATGATTTCATGCAAGGCTGCCAGGATCATCTGGGGAGCTAGTAAAAATCACTTTTCATTCCTAACTTTCTTAAAGTAGATTAGAATAAATGAGAAATGTGAATTCTTTGATAATATCGTTGATGAGCATTTCCTAGCTTCAGGACATGTGGCATATTCCAACTTCTCTCTTTCACACATTACTTCAACAAATATCTGGTAGCTTATATTTTTGGAGCACCTAATGAGACCACTTAGAGGCTGGACTAGTTTATTCTTCCTCTAATCATCGATGATACAAGACAGGAGGGAGCTGCCAACAGAGACTGATCATAGATCACAGATCCGGAAAGTGTGTTCGCCCTACTATTAGAGTTAATTTGATCCTGTCTGAAGAGTACAGACTGTATCAAGCTGATCATTCAAGAAAGAATGTAGTAGACCCAGTAATAAGGATGGTTAGAGTTGACATACATCACTAGAACACAGCTCTGGACTTATGATCCCAAGGCAGATACCATAAGATGGGAAATTTCACACCTTGGAAAAACATATCCAGGCTTTTGCATTGCAGGACAGACCCAAGCCTACCATCCTTCAGATGTAGAGCAGAGGTGGACAAAAGGGATGACCAAGCGTCTGGGCATGCTATTTAAAAGGAGAAAGTGAGGACTGCAGATGCTGGAGATCAGAGCTGAAAATGTGTTGCTGGAAAAGCGCAGCAGGTCAGGCAGCATCCAAGGAGCACGCCCGAAATGTCGATTCTCCTGCTCCACACCTTTGCAGCCTTGGACATAAGTGAGGGGGAGGTGTGGGTGCAGGTTTTGCAATTTCTGCAGTGGCAGGGGAAGGTGCTGGAAGAGGGGGGGGGAGGGTTGCTGGAGGGGCATGGACCTGACGAGGGAGTCATGGAGGGAACAGTCTTTACGGAAAGCCAATAGAGGTGGGGAGGGAAATATCTCTCTGGTGGTGGGGTCCATTTGTAGGTGGCAGAAATGACGGACGATGATACAAACAAGATGGGCGGGCATTATTTCTTTAGGATAATTGATTATTCGATTAATTGATTCAATGTCTCTCCTCTGGGGCTTGGAGTTTTCTTAAGATTCCTTTTTCCTCTCTCTCTGTCTCTGCTCAGAAATAAACCCCAAAACACACTTGTGTGCAAGGGACCTGCAGCATTACTGAACCCGCTCCCCCCCCCCCCCCCACCCCAATCAGTTCAAAGGGATTAACACAGTAAGCATTTGATAAGTCTGCTCCCCTTTCAGGAGACTCGGCAGCAGCACCCTGCTCACAAGTCCCCGTTCCCCCGTCCGCATACCCAACCCCATCCAATGCCACCCTCCCACCGTTCCTCCACACCTTGGGGCAGCTGGACTGGACAACAACAGTAAGACTGCTGCTGCCTTTGGTGGGGGGGTGGGGGTGAGTCTCAAAATAGTGCGCGCGCGCGCACACCCCCCTTTTTACTGCAACGTTTTGACAGGTTCCACCTTTGCCCTGTACAAGACAATGTTGGAAAGATTATCTGGGGAATGGGGGTTTCGGGTACACCCCTGTGTAGACCTCCAGGGAAACTGGTCCAGGACAGTTCTCAGCAGCATTTCAGTAAGCAGAGTTCATTTTTAATTACCGTAAACAAAAGATGCAAACAAACAGTGTTGAAACACCTGATGTAATGTTTCTATCGGGACCTGGAGATCTTCTTTGGATAATCTGAAATTCAGATAATTGGTATTCCGACAATCAAGGCTCCTCTGTATACAGAGGTTGGTGGGGTCGGGGGGTTCTGTCCTTGTTGCATTGCAGGGGTGGGTTCGTGGGCAGAGGTGCAGGAAGTGGATGAAATCTGCTCGAGGGCATCATCGACCACATGGGAGGAGAAATTGCAGTCTTTAAAGAAGAAGGCCATCTGCGGTGTTCTGTGGTGGAACTGGTCCTCCTGGGAGCAGATGCAGCAGAGGCAAAGGAATAGGGAATAAGGGATAGCACTTTTACAGCATGCAGTGTGGGAGGTTGACTACCCTCCCCACCCGTCCGCTTTCTGTAAAGACCATTCCCTCCATGACTCCCTCGTCAGGTCCATGCCCTGCACCAATCCAGCCTTCCCTCCCAGCACCTTGCTCTGCCACTGCAGGAATTGCAAAACCTGCACCCACACCTCTGCCCTCATCTCCATCCAAGGCTGCAAAGGAGCCTTCCACATCCAAAGTTTTACCTGCACTTCCACACACTATTTACTGTATCCTTTGCTCTCAATGCAGTCTCCTCTACATTGGGGAGACAGGACACCTACTCACAAAGTGCTTCAGATATCTCTGGGACACCCGCACCAACCAATCCCACCAGCCCGTGGCCGAATACTTTGACTCCCCTTCCCACTCTGCCAAGGACACGCAGGTCCTGGGCCGCCTCCATCAACACTCCCTAACCACTCAACGCCTGGAGGAAGAACACGTCCTCTTCTGCCTCAGGATCCTCCAACTCCACAGCATAAACCTGGATTTCACCAGTTTTCTCATTTCCCTTCCCTCCACCTTACCTTGTTCAAATCTTCCAGCTTGGCACCACCCTCAATACCTGTCCATCTTCCTTCCCACCTATCCGCACCACCCTCCTCTCTGACCTATCACCATTGCACCCATCTCCATCTAACTGTCACACTCTCAGCTATATTTCATCCAGCCTCACAACCTGCCCATTTATCTCGCCACCCCATGGCTCACAGCATCATTCCTGATGAAGGGCTTTGGCACGCAACGTCAATTCTCCTGCTCCTCGGATGCTGACTGACCTGCTGTGCTTTTCCAGCATCACATTCTCGACACTCACCCACTCCCCATCAGCCTTATGCACACCCGAAGCCAACAACACAAACCCATGAACCTTTATCCTTACACCCTTTATGGCAACTTACCCAGTACCCACCATCAACAGACTTCAAGAGCCAATTTGAAATAAAACAAAGCAAAGGGTGAAATGTCTAATAGAACCTTCAACAAAATATAAATGACTTCCAATCATGAAATCTCAGGTTAAAGTTATGGCAGTCATCTCTCTGTCACAAAGGAAGATGAAGTTTGTGACTTTTAGCTCTGTTACAGAGTCAATCCCTTGAATATGGTTTCTGAGCACGTACACACATTTAAAACTGTTTTGAATTTTTATTTCCTGATGATAATTCCTCAATCGTCTAAATTAGTCCCATGCATCATTCTTTTAAGCCAAGAAAATTTCAGGGTAAAAGCTCTTAAAGTCTTTCTTGGAAAACTGGCTCTGTGGTCTTCGTTCCCACTAAAACCCTCTATTTCAAGTCCTAAAAAGTCTTTGACCTAAAATTCTAGAGGAGTATTCCTTAAGGAAATACCCTTCATGTCAATATATTAGAAAAAATTGGGGAATAACAGTGTACACAACAGGAACTGCATCCGCCCATGACAAAGAGGCACCTCCACAAGAATTGGCGAGTAGAGGAAAGCCATCTGGAGTAACACAAGAATAGCAAAGCATGTTTAGTATAAACTCTTAAAAGAAAGGTGGATACTCCATCTCCCCATTAGGGTGACATGGTTGAAATTTTATTCATGGCATGTAAGAACTGAAATTGAACAAAAATTTACAAATGCAATTTAATCCTAATAGCGTTGGTGACAATGAGAAAATAGGAACAGATAGTTGAGAACAAGTTTGATAGGGGTATTGAAAATCATGATGGATGTGGGCTGATTGAGAAAATAGAACATAGAACATAGAAAAATACAGCTCAATACAGGCCCTTTGGCCCTCGATGTTGCACCAATCCAAGCCCACCTAACCTACACTAGCCCACTATCCTCCATATACCTATCCAATGCCCGTTTAAATGCCCATAAAGAGGGAGAGTCCACCACTGCTACTGGCAGGGCATTCCATGAACTCACGACTCGCTGAGTAAAGAATCTACCCCTAACACCTGTCCTATACCTCCCACCCCTTAATTTAAAGCTATGCCCCCTCGTAACAGCTGACTCCATACATGGAAAAAGGTTCTCATGGTCAACCCTATCTAAACCCCTAATCATCTTGTATACTTCTATCAAGTCACCCCTAAACCTTCTTTTCTCCAATGAAAACAGCCCTAAGTGTCTCAGCCTTTCCTCATATGATCTTCCTACCATACCAGGCAACATCCTGGTAAACCTCCTCTGCACCCGTTCCAGTGCCTCCACATCCTTCCTATAGTATGGCGACCAAAACTGCACACAATACTCCAGATGCGGCCGCACCAGAGTCTTATACAACTGCAACATGAACTCAGGACTCCGGAACTCAATTCCTCTACCAATAAAAGCCAGTACGCCATATGCCTTCTTCACCGCACTATTTACCTGGGTGGCAACTTTCAGAGATCTGTGTACATGGACACCAAGATCCCTCTGCTCATCCACACTACCAAGTATCCGACCATTAGCCCAGTACCCCATCTTTTTGTTACTCATGCAAAGTGAATCACCTCACACTTACCCACATTGAGCTCCATTTGCCACCTTTCTGCCCAGCTCTGCAGCTTATCTATATCCCGCTGTAACCGGACACATCCTTCCTCACTGTCAACAACTCCACCGACTTTTGTATCATCCGCAAACTTGCTCACCCAACCTTCTAGCCCCTCTTTCAGGTCATTTATAAAACTGACCAACAGCAATGGTCCCAAAACAGATCCTTGCGGAACACCGCTAGTAACTGCACTCAAAGATGAACCTTTACCATCAACTACTACCCTCTGTCTTCTTCCAGCCAGCCAATTCCTAATCCAAACCTCCAACTCACCCTCAATGCCATATCTCCGTATTTTTTGCAGTAGCCTACCATGGGGAACCTTATCAAACGCCTTACTAAAATCCATATACACCACATCTACCGCTTTACCCTCGTCCACCTCCTTAGTCACCTTCTCAAAGAATTCAATAAGGTTTGTGAGGCACGACCTGCCCTTCACAAAACCATGCTGACTATCCTTGATCACATTATTCCTATCCAGATGTTCATAAATCCTATCCCTTACAATTCTCTCTAAGACTTTGCCCACAACAGAAGTGAGACTCACTGGCCTATAGTTACTAGGGTTATCCCTACTCCCCTTCTTAAACAAGGGAACCATATTTGCTAGCCTCCAGTCTTCTGGCACTATTCCTGTAGACGAAGACATAAAAATCAAGGCCAATGGCTCTGCAATCTCCTCCCTTGCTTCCCAGAGAATCCTAGGATAAATGCCATCAGGCCCAGGGGACTTATATATTTTCACCCTTTCCAGAATTTCCAACACCTCTTCCCTACATACCTCAAAGCCGTCCATTCTAATCACTTGTGACTCAGTATTCACATCGGCAACAATGTCCTGTTCCTGAGTGAATACTGACGAAAAGTATACATTCATTGTCTCCCCAATCTCTTCAGCCTCCACACACAACTTCCCACTACTATCCTTGACTGGACTTATTCCTACCCTAGTCATTCTTTTATTCCTGACATACCTATAGAAAGCCTTTGGGTTTTCCCTCATCCTACCAACTAATGACTTTTCATGTCCCCTCCTTGCTGTTCTTAGCTCTCTCTTCAGATCCTTCCTGGCTACCTTATAACTCTCAATCGCCCCAATTGAACCTTCATGCCTCATCTTTACATAGGCCGCCCTCTTCCCTTTAACAAGGGATTCCAATTCCTTAATAAACCACAGCTCCCTCACACAACCCTTTCCTCCCTGCCTGACAGGTACATACTTATCAAGGACACTCAATAGTTGCTCCTTGAACAAGCTCCACATATCAATTGCGTCCTTGCCTTGAAGCCTACTTTTCCAAGCCACGCATCCTAAGTCATGCCTCACTGCATCATAATTTCCCTGTCCCCAGCTATAACTCTTGCCCTGCAGTGCACACTTATCCCTCTCCATCACTAGAGTAAAAGTCACCGAATTGTGGTCACTGTCCCCAAAATGCTCACCTACCTCCAATTCTAACACCTGGCCTGGTTCGTTACCCAGAACCAAATCCAGTATGACCTCACCTCTTGTTGGCCTGTCTACATATTGTGTCAGGAAACCCTCCTGCACACATTGGACAAACACCAACCCATCTAACGAACTTGAGCTATAGCTTTCCCAGTCAATATCAGGAAAGTTAAAGACCCCATAACAACCACCCTATTACTTTCACTCTTCTCCTGAATCATCCTCGCAATCCTTTCTTCTACATCTCTCAGACTATTAGGAGGCCTGTAGAAAACTCCTAACAGGGTGACCTCACCTTTCCTGTTCCTAACCTCAGCCCAAACTACCTCAGATGGTGAGTATTCATCCATCGTCCTTTCCACCACTGTAATACTATCTTTGACATTCAATGCCACACCTCCCCCTCTTTTACCCCCATCTCTGACCCTACTGAAACATTTAAACCCTGGAACTTGCAACAGCCAATCCTGTCCCTGTTCTACCCATGTCTCCGTAATAGCCACAACATTGAAATCCCAGGTACCAACCCACGCTGCAAGTTCACCTACCTTATTTCATATACTTCTTGCATTGAAGTATACACACTTCAAGCCACCTTCCTGTTTACAGGCACCCTCCTTTGAGACTGATGCCATGTTCCTAACCTCCCTACACTCCAGGTCCTGCAACCTAAAGCTAATGTCTAGGTTCCCATGCACCTGCAGAGTTAGTTTAAACTCCTCCCCCCCCACCCTCCCCCAAGAGCACTAGCAAACCTCCCCCCAAGGACACTGGTGCCCCTCAGGTTCAGGTGTAGACCATCCTGTTTATAGAGGTCCCACCTTCCCCAGAAAGGACCCCAGTTATCCAGATACCAGAATCCCTCCCTCCTGAACCATCCCTGTAGCCACGCATTTAACTCTTCTCTCTCCCTATTCCTCGACTCTCTATCATGTGGCACGGGTAACAAACCAGAGACAACTCTGTTTGTTCTAATACTTGCCATCTGTGGAAGCATAAATAACAAGAGGGCACAAATTAAAGATGATGCCAATAGAAGCATGGCGATGAGGGAAAGAAACTTTTCATGCAGGAAGTAATAAGGATCTGGAATGCACTCAGAGCATGATGGAGGCATGTTCAATTGAAACAGTTAAGAGAGAATTGGATTACTGAAAGGAAGAATGGGGAGAAGGTGGGGTGTAGCATTAGGTGAACTGCTGCTTTGGATAGCCAGCACAGATAAGATTGGCTGACTGTATAAGTCTAGGTAAATGTTTAATGGAATTATATTTCTTTAACAGGCATTTTTATTTAAAAAGGCTAAACTCAATTTGTTGGTTTTGTCAATGTAGTTCTCAATCACAAAACATGTTTTTATTCAATTATTTAAAACATTGATTCATGGATAGACAAAATCTGGGTAACTTCTGATAAATATTATTTGAATGAAACAATAAACTTCATGAATAAAAGCAAATTACTGTGGATGCTGGAATCCGAAACCAAAAAAAAAGAGAAAATACTGGAAAATCTCAGCAAGTCTGGCAGCATCTGTAAGGAGAGAAAAGAGCTGATGTTTCGAGTCTAACTGACCCTTTGTCAATGATACTGAATTGTGGTGAATAATTAGCTTTGTCATAATGCTAGGCATTGTTGGCCTCTCTCAGGCAAGTAAGCTGTCTGCTTAATACTACCAACCAGACGTCATTGACAGATAATAAATTCTACTGAACTCTAAAATGTTATTGGATGTGGCTTTAAAGACGTATCCAAATTAACATCATACAATAAGGAAGAGCTCCCATGCTTATCCCAAATCCAGGAAGGAAAACAACAACAAAGGCAGGAGCTGCTTTGTGGATGTCCTCACATTCATTGAATGTAATGGTCGGTTCAGAGTCAGGTGTTTCTTTTCATTTCTTGACCTCAATCAGCAAGATTGGCCAGAGTGCAAAAGGAGGAGAAAAGGAAGCTAGGTTTGAGAAAAAAAACATCAGGGTGTATGGAATAAAAACAGAGCAGTAGGGTTGTGGAGGGAGATTGCAATGTGGAGGGCAGCGGAGATATATGATCACAGAAGGTGGGGATGGACCCAGTGGTTACGTAGAAAGGCATCTGTAGCAACAGCTTGACACTTTCAAGATAATTCAATGTTGACCTACTAGAATTGAAACTATGCCTGTTTCAGGAGGTATCAGTTCCAGTGGCCTATCAGGATTGCATACTGTGGAAATCACCAATTAAGCTGAGAATGCTCAAAGGGACAAATCCAATCATATTGCATTTAACTTGGGAGTTGCTTTCTCCAAGCCATAGGAAACCCACACATTCCTGTTGCACCCTATTTTTGGCTTCCCTCCCTATGGGAATAGTTCCAGAACCAAGTTGGGAGCCTCCTGTAATTTGTAGACTCAAGTTCCTGTGCATTGTCTCAAAATACAGTGATACCTGCAAATGGAAAGCCAGACAGCTCATTATTAATTGAAGACGTTTTCTGAAAAGTACATTTTTGGAAACTGGACATGTCCCAATGCATCCATTTCATTTTCTTCAAAAACTAAAGTACCTCAAAAAATCTCTTCAATGAAAGACAATTTCAATTTTGTAATACAATAATATTTGTCATCATACCAGGTTTGCAAGTGAACTTTATACAAGTTGTTTATTCATTAGCATCATTAATTTTTCCAAAGATTTACTATGTTTTATCTTTATTGCAACACCAAGTTTTTTATTTAGAACAATTTGTTTTGCTGAAATGCAATATTCAGAGACATGATTAATTACATGCAAAGGATAGTTCTGCAGGGATTTCAAGCCACAAAATGCACTCATTTAACCAAAAAAAGGTCAACTTTGTTATTGCTGGGGAAAAGCTGGTTAATAATGCTGATGTGATTTTGACATGGACAGGCAAGCATGACTTCTTGTAATTCAGATCTCAAGATTCCTTTCGAGTTTATGACAGAAGTCCAGCACTACAAGAACGTGCTTATTAAACCTTTACCTCCTGACGACTTGGGACCATCTGATCCTGGAAAGTTACCCTGTGACGTAACAACCTCTCCCGGGGAGGGGGGGTGATTTCACTCCCACCTTGCTGTCATGTGAGAATTAAGAAAAGAAGAGTCATGGTGTAAGAAAGGAAATCATTGGCAATGCAGTGTGGTATTATACTATTAGCAAGCAAATAACAGGAGCTTTTCAATTCCTGTGATTCAAACTGCTGCAAAGTGACAATTTACTAATAAGCAACCTTCTGTAACTGGTAGAGATGAGCGCTTGACCAAACTGAAAACCCAAAGTGGTCAGAATTTAAGATTTGAATTTATTTATAAAGACTTGAGATCTTTTAATTTTGTAGCTGTAGCTCCAATAATAGCACTGAATGCACTTTAAAGAAAATATTTTTTGAAGATTTGATTCTTGGTTGAATTGTTGAGGAACAGAATATTGTTCTACATTACTTAAACATGAATTGCTAATCTTTAGTGACCTCATGAGGACTGTCCGATTATTGATGATTTGAACACTAAGTGTTTTGGGGTTTGTGAGCTGGTTATAAGCTTATGCTAAAAATGTTATATAACAGGGAACTATGTATTTCTATTTTCACAGAACTGTAGGCAGTTTTGGAAACGGGTAACAAAAGAGAGGTGAGCAGGCAGATAAGTTTTCAATATGTGATGGCCATGCATACATTTTGGTTCAATAGCAGTGTTGAGTGGAATTGTACTACCAACCATAGGCCTAAGCTCTGCAGAGCTTGTCATGTGTTGTATGATCATTCCTTCCTGGTACTGTAACATTTTTGCATGTGATGTGATATGATATATGATATGATATATAAAGTCTCAATAAGGAAACATACTTCTCTTGATAAATCAAGGAACAGAAGATAGCATATGTATTCTGGGCTGTCAGGACTGTTCTTTGCCTTGACTTTTACGAACAGAAACTTTCATTTTCCAAAGCCAAAATTCAAACGCTCATCCCCAATGAATAGTGCAGGAAATTATTGCATTAATGTGGGGGGTTCCCATCCAATTTCAATACTCAGATTTGGTTTTCAGCATAATTTAAACAATGAGATACCACTTCCACAATAAATCCAAATAAATACACAAATATCCTGCACTTTCACAACATTTTGCAAGCAGCATTAATTTGAAGTATTACTTAAGTATGAATTTCACAAATCTGTTAAGTGAATAACAGATTAAGTGAATCATATAGACAAGTAGTAGAAATTGAATAAGAAATAAAATATCAAAAAGAAAGAAATCAAGCATTAAAAGACATAGGCTCCTTTTAATTAAATAGATTTCTTAAAATTCCAAGAGCACATGCAGTGCAGCATATGTAAAGCCATTCTGACCCCTCCCTGAGTTTGGAGGGAGGTTAAGCTATTACTTTCAAATGATTAGCTAATATTGCAGAAGCAAAATGAGAAGTGAGGCACAGATGCTGCAAAAGGAAAAAATCTGAAAGAAAAATGCAACAATCCAGGCTAGGAGGAATCAAAGCATCATCACAAAAGGTCAGTGTTATTCACTTGCTGAAGTATTCATCAATATTTTTGACCATTAAACCTTATTGATTTCACGTCACTTGTCACTTGACTACCCGAGGTAGTCTTACCTGGTATTACCAGTGACACGTTTATGGGCCAAATAATATAGAGACGATTGCAGGTTTGTTGCTTTAGAATTTTATAACAGCTTGACCATAATGAGATTGTTTTAAACATAGGAAGAGGAATTAGTCATTCAATCCTCGAGCCAGAACTGCCATTGAATGAAATCAAGGTTGATCTATGGCCAAACTCCAGTTACCTACTTTTGAGCCATATCCCTTAATAAAACTTTGCTTAACCAAAATGTAAATATTAGACGTAAAACTGAACTAGTATCCATTGTAGTTAGTGGAAATTGTTCCAAATATCTACCACTCTTTTTTTTTAAAAAGAGTATCTCCCTGATTGGAATAGCCCTAATTTTGGATGTAGGTTTGCTCGCTGAGCTGGAAGGTTCATTTTCAGACATTTCACCTGAGGCCCACTGAAGATGTTACCTAGTAGGGTAACGAAACATCTGGAAAATGAACCTTCCAGCTCAGCGAGCAAACCTACATCCGAAAACTCAACCTGAGCTACAAGTCTTCTCAAAACTCGCTATGGCCCTAATTCTCAGACTATGGATCCAAGTTTTAGAATCCCCAACCAGTCAAAATAATTTAACTTTATGTAACCTTTCTTTTCCTGTTAATACCTTGAAGACTTTGATCAGATCACCCCTTAATCTTTTATTTTCTGGAGAGGGCAGGCCACATTTGTATCCCAGGAGGCTCAATTCCACCATAGTACACACCAGATGGCCTCCCACATGGTCGATGATGCCCTCCAACACATCTCATCCACTTCCTGCACCTCTGCCCTCTAACCCCATCCCTCCAACTGCAACAAGGACAGAACCCATGGTCCTCACCTTCCACCCCACCAACCTATGTATACATTACATCATCCTCTGCTATTTCTGCCACATACAAATGGACCCCCACCCCTATCCACTTTCCATAAAGGCCATTCCTTCCACGACTTCTTGGCAGGTCCACGCTCTCCACCAACCCACTTTGCCCTCCCGGCACCTTCCCCTGCCACCGCAGGAATTTTTAAACCTGCACCTACACCTCCCCCCTCACCTCTGTCCAAGGCTACAAAGGAACCTTCATCAGATTTTACCCGCACTTCCACATGTCATTTACTGTATCAGTTACTCTCGATTGGTCTCCTCAACACTGGGGATACAGGAAGCCGACTTGCAGAGCGTTTCAGGGAACATCTCTGGGACACCCGCACCAACCAACCCCACCACCCCGTGGCCGAACACTTCAACTTCCCCTCCCATTCCACCAAGGACCCGCAGGTCCTGGGCCTCCTCTATCACCACTCCCTAAACACCCGACACCTGGAGGAAGAATGCCTCATCCTCCACCTTGGGACCCTTCAACCATATGGCATTAATGTGGATTTCACCAGATTCCTCACTTCCCCTCTCCCCCCCACCTTATCCCAGTTTCAACCTTCCAACATGGCACCACCCTCATGACCTGTCCGAACTATCCATCTTCCTTCCCACCTATTCGCTCCACCCTCCTCTCCAACCTATCACCATTACACCCATCTATCGCACTCTCAGCTACCTCCCATCACCCCCCCCCCCCCCCCCCCCACCACCATCCCCACACCCCTCCCATTTATTATTCTACCCCCTGCCTCACAAGCCTCATTCCTGATGACGGGCTTTTGCCTGAAATGTCGATTCTCCTGCCCCTCAGATGATACCTGACCTACTGTTGCTTTTTGAGCACCACACTCTCAACTCTAAATTTATATACTATCTCCTCACAACTTAAGACCTGAAGTCCAAGTTTCTTGTGTTGTAAACTTATGTTATGCTTCTTCCAAGGCCAATTTATCATTCCTAAAGTGTGGTGCTGCTCACTGTACTCCAAGTGGGGTCTAAACAGGGTTTTGTACAACTACAATAGAACTTCTATATCCTTGTTCTCCAGTCCTCTAATCATAAAACCACCATTCTATTCACTTTCTTGATTATTTTCTGCACTTGTTTATGGCATCTAAAGATCTATGCACCTGAACTCCCAAGTTTCTTTGAGAATCTGCTGTATTTAACTTCATGTCAGCTAGAAAGTACCCTGATCTATCCCTTTTTCATCCAGAACAGATGGATAATCTCCCACGTACTTGAACTGAACTCTACCTGCTACTGTTTTGCCCATTAGTCTATCATTATCCCTTTGTAATTTTATGTGGTCATGCACACTGCAGACATGCTACCCATGAGTCATCGGCAAATTTAGATACATGACTTTCGATACCATTATATCTAAATCGTTAATAAATCATGCAAATAATTAAAGCCCTATCACAGATCCTTATGTAACACCACTGGCCACATCCTGCTAATTTGACTACCTATCTTTAATCCCTACTTTCTATCACCTGCTACTGCACAAATTTCCCAGCTATGGCAGTAATTTGCCCTCAATTCATGGGCTTCTTCCATAATCAACAATTTCTTGTGTGGAACTTCATCAAATCCCTTCTGGAAATCATATAAAGAACATCGATGACATTGCCCTGTCCGGTACTTTAATCTACGTTAATCATGTTTATCAGGCATGATCTACCCATCATGAATCCATGCTGGCTCTCTCTGATCAACTAAAAATTTTCAAGGTGATTAGTTTCCACATTGTTGATTGTACATGCCAAGAATTTCCCCACCACAGCTGTTAGACTAACTGATCTGGAATGCTGGGTTTTCCTCTTTCACACTTCTTTTAAAAATTGATTTATGTAACTTTCCGATCCAAAGGGATGACTCATGTATTTAGGAGAACTCAAAAGATTATACTTAGCCTTCACTTTATGTAACTATAAAAGTTCTTATTGATTTTGATGCCCCTGGCAAACTTCATTTTACAATTCCTTTTAGCAGCTCTTATAAACGGCTTTGTGGCTCCTTGCTAGTCTCTGTATCTTTCTCATTTAGCAGATCTGTGCTATTTATTACATTTTTTGTTATCCTATCCCTCACCTTTACAGTTGCCCATGGCTGTTCCCCCCACCCCCCACCAAATGAAATAGAGCTTTTCCCTCTTGGTGGTATAAACCAGTTTTGTATGGTGTCAAAAATTTCTTTAAACATCCTCCACTGTTCTTCACTTGTTTACCCTTCAGCAGACTTTTCTCATTTATTGTAGGCAGTTTCTATTTTATCGCATTAAAGTCGGTCTTATCTAAATCTAAAATTCTAGTAACTGATTCAGGTTTTTTTGCTTTCACACACCACATTGAACTCGATCATGTTATGATCACTATTTGATAAATATTCAAACACAATTAAAGTATTGATTAAATCTAGCTCATTACTCAGCACTAAATCCAATATTGCTTGTCCCCTTGTTGCACCCAGGGCATATTGCTTTAAAAATACTATCCCAGATACATCACTACCTTTCAGACACGATTGTCTGCCTCTGCCAATATTAAAGTTTAAAATCTTCCAGTAATAATAATCTGTTAAACATTTGCCTGATTTCTGCATTTAAACAATCGAGCACTTCTGAACTGCCACAAGGGGGTCTACACACAATGGGGAGAAAGTGAGGACTGCAGATGCTGGAGATGAGAGTTGAAAATGTGTTGCTGGAAAAGCACAGCAGGTCAGGCAGCATCCAAGGAACAGGAGAATCGACGTTTCAGGCATCCCTTTCCTGAAGAAGGGCTGATGCCCGAAACGTTGGATGCTGCCTGACCTGCTGCATTTTTCCAGCAACACATTTTCAGGTCAACACACAATGGCTATTAAAGCTTTGGATCCTTTACCATTCCTCAATTCCATCCATACAATATTCACTAAAATTCACACCTTCATACTTCAAATGGTGTGGGAGGATTTTTTTTTTCTTATCAGTAATGCTACTTCACATCCTCTGCCATTTTCCCTGACCATCCTGTAAATCTTATAATCTCATGTATATGTAGCTCTCAGTCCTGACCATTCACCTCAGTAGTGGGGCTAATATCTCTATCTCAATCCCAAATTTGAAACTGTTGCCTCAGCTCATTTAATTTATTCCTTACATTCCATGTATTTATCTACTAAACTCTTCTTTAGGCCTAGATTATAAACTATCCCTCAGCGCTGGTACTTTATTCACCTGTTTATTATTTCTCTCTTGTCGTTTAAATTAATACACTTAAAATTTTAACATTATCTGCCATACCTGAAGTAGGATTCCTGAATGTTGTTTTTACTCTGTTCTCTTACTTGACTTTGAAATTCAAATCGACTTCCTATGATCTCTCTCTCACAATTTACAAATTAAAAGTCATTGTCACCAGCTGATTTAGCCTTTCTGCTAAGACACTGAAGATTCTGTTTTCTGCTCTATCTTTTTCCTTTGTTTTCTTACCTTTGTCTCAGCTGAACGTGGCTCTTTTAAAAGATGGCTAAGTTCCATATCAAAGGCGTGCATGTCAGATGGTCATTTGAGTCCAAAGACTGCAATCTGTTCTCATCCAATATTCAGGTTTTTGTGAACAGAACTCATGCTGAATAATCAGGACTGAAGACCCTTTTTTTAAAAAATTCTTCCCCAAAAGATCATTCTGCAAGCATTTGCAGTGGCTTCACAATTATTCAACACAAGAACAACTGGTGGTACAGTGGCTAGCACCAGGGACCCAAATTCTCCAATGTCTGCATGGGTTTCCTCCAGATGCTCCGGCTTCCTCCCACAATCCAAAGATGCGCAGATTAGACAAATTGGCCATGTTAAATTGCCCATAGAGTTCAGGGATGTGTAGGGAATTGGGTGTAGGTGGGATACTCATTGGAGGGTCAACGTGGACTTGTTAAGACAAATGGCCTGGTTCCATAGTGTAGGGATTCCATGAAGCTCATGAACTCCCCTCAATGATCGAGCCAAACATTTTCAGATGTATATGATTTCACTGTCAAGACACTAAAATTTCCTTTTATCATTTTAATGCTTATTTCAGATGTGGTCTGGAGAGCTTTGGTTGTTATAACATAAATATAATATCAGCATGACAACAAAAATAGAATGGTGGTCAAAAGTACCCTCAAACAGGAGATCTGGATAAATGCTGGGTCTGATGTATTAATCATCCTGAGCTGGGGCCATTATTCCATGGTTAACCGTCATCTGTCGCATTTTGGGTGTCTCAACATAGAGATTACTACAATGAGTGTAATGGATTTTCCTAGACTGGGAATGAATTTCATTCCAAATATTTGGAGCAAAAAGAAAAAAGAAAATAAGTAAAATTGCAATTTCTCATTAATTGCTGTGTTTCGTTTAAAATTCAGATAGGAAATATAGAAAAAAAACAACTATTTAAGCTCATACTCATTCTACTCCACTGATTGATGGAGCCTCATTATTTTAATTGCATCTGTCCTTGTATTCTCAGTGTAGACTAGAATAAATAATAAATGTTCTCTTCAAATCGGATCCAATCCAAATAATTACAATGACATAGTCAATCACCGTTGGACAGTTAACTTGTTCTGAAATAAAAGCATTTGAAAGCAAGATTGCATTCCAGACAACTGAAAGACATCTTCCCCTCCAAAAAGAATGTAACCTTTCTAATTTGGTTCTGATCAAACAACTGTAGATTCCAATTGTCTAAATGTCTGAAGCAAACTGATCTACATTTATGTAACAGGTGAACAATCCAATACTAGCAGCTTTTAGCCACTCTAAAACTCAGATTGCACCGTGGTTTTTATTTCAAGCTTTTTTTCAAACTTTTATCCATACTAAATAACTGCAATCTTTTACATTAAATCAGCATTTTAAAAATCTTAATTGTGGGCTCATTAGAACCACTGTATTAACCTTTCCATTATTTTAATTGTCATTAGATGCTTGTCAAGGAGGAAACTGAAATTTCAAATAGAAATTTGTGGAAATGCACAAGAGATAATTTTTTTTTAATATCCAAACACAACATGCTTGACCACATATGGAGAATTCCAACTTCAAATAATAATAAATGAGCTTTATGCTGTCATACAATACCTATAAATCTTGCTGATATACATCATTCATTATCGCTCAGTTGAACAAAACTAAAAAAAGCTGTTAAATGAACTGTGAAATGTTCATTCTGTAGTAATTTGGCAAGAGTCTGTATTGATGACAAAATATTCACAGTAATAAATGCTATTTGCACTTGCCACTGGAACAAATTATTTCCCAATACTTTAAAAATTGCTTATGACATTTAATTTTACTCCATGATTACAAAATTATGAAAAGAACATTTACTTTTTATGTGAAGCATGCACTGTGAAGTAAAAATCCAGATGGATCCAACTGATTATCCACTGACTTTGCCTTTCAGCAGTGCACAAGTCTCTCCCACTGAATTCCTAACTTGCAGTTCTATGGCTTAAATCTCTATGCAGAAGTGTTTGCACCCATGCCCCTGTCACAATACTGTATTCATTCATGGGATGCCAGCAAGCTAATATGGCCACCATTTGTTATCAAGGGCAGTTAGGGGAGACAAAGTGATGCTGACATAGTTAAAAATCACAACACCAGGGTATAATCCAACAGGTTTATTTAGAAGCACTAGCTTCCTGAGCGCTGCTTCTTAATCAGGTAGTTGTGGAGTATACTCTATAACCAGCTGAAGGAGCAGCGCTCCCAAAGCTCGTGTTGGACCATAACCTGGTGTCATGTGATTTTTAACTTTGTCCATCCCAGTCCAACACCAGCACCTCCAAATCATGGTGGTGACCTGACCTTTTGAATTACTGTTGATTAACTCATCCTACAAATTAAGGTTTGAAGCTTTAGGATATTAACCCAGCTAGAGAGAAAGGGACACAGCCCTAAGTCATGATGATGTGGGGCCGGGAGGAGAATTTGCAGTCGGTGGAATTCCTATACATTTGCCACCCATAGTCCTTCTAGGTGGTGGAGGTTGCACGTTTGTAAGATGGTGTTGAAGGAAGCTTGGCAAGTTCCTGCAGTGTCTCGTGTAGACAATAAATGTTACAGCTACTGGTGAAATGAGAGAATGTTTATGGTGGTAGAAGTCATACTAATCAAGTGGGTAATCTTATCCTGTCTGTTAAGGAATAGGAAATATACCCATTTGGAAGAAGATGGGCTTATCAGTGATAGGCAGCATGGTTTTGTGCAGGAAAGGTCCTGTCTCACAAACCTAGTAGAATGCTTTGAAGAGGTGACAAAGTTGATTGATGAGGGAAGGGATGTAGATGTCATATACATAGACTTTAGTAAAGTGTTTGATAAGGTTCCCCATGGTAGGCTGATGAAGAAGGTGATGTCAAATGGGGTCCAGGGTATCCAAGCTAGATAGATAGAGAACTGGTTGGGCAACAGGAGACAGTAGTAGTGGAAGGGAGCTTCTCAAAATGGAAACCTATCACCAGTGGAGTTCCACAGGAATCCATGCTGCTGGGATCACTGTTGTTTGTGATGTACATAAATGATTTGAAGGAAAGTGTACATAGTGTCATCTGCAAACTTGCTAGTGAGGCAGAGATTGGTGGAGTAGCAGATAGTGAAGGGAACTGTCAGGGAATACAGCAGAATAGAGATAGATTGGAGAGTTGGACAGAGAAATGGCAGATGGAGTTCAATCTGGACAAATGAGAGGGGATGTATTTTGAAAGATGCAATTCCAGAGTTAACAATATAGTAAATGGAAAAATCCTGGGAAAATTGATGTACAGAGAAATCTGGGTGGTCACGTCCATTGTTCCCTGAAGGAGGCAACACAGTCAGAGTGGTCAAAAAGGCATATGGCACGATTTCCTTCATCAGACAGGGTATTGAGTACAAGAGTTGGCAGGTCATGTTACAGTTATACAAGACTTTGGTTCGGCCACATTTGGAATACTGCTTACAGTTCTGGTCGTCACATTACCAAAAGGATGTGGATGCTTTGGAGAGGGTGCAGAGGAGGTTCGCCAGTATGTTGCCTGGTAAGGAGGGTGCTAGCTATGAGGAGAGGTTGAATAGGATATTGTTATTTTCATTGGAGAGGAGGTGGTTGAGGGGGACCTGATTGAGGTCTACAAAATCATGAGAGGTGTAGACAAAGTGGATAGCAAAAAACTTTTTCCCCAGAGTGAAGGACTCAATTACAAGGGGTCACGAGTTCAAAGTGAGAGGTGAAAAGTTTAGGAGAGGAGAGATATATACATGGAAAGTTCTTCATGCAGAGGGTGATGGGTGCCTGGATTGCATTGTCAGCAGAGGTGGTAGGGGCAGGAATGATAGCGTCATTTAATATGTATCTAGACAGAAACATGAATGGACAGAGAGCAAAGGGATGCAGATCCTTAGAAAATAGGCTGAAGATTTAGATAGAGGATATGGATTGGCACTGGCCTGGAGGGCTGAAGGGTCTGTTCCTGTGCTGCAATATTCTTTGCTCTGAAGTTTTGTTGAAGCTGGACGCATCCTGGCAAGTGGGAAGTGTTCAATACATTCTGTACCAGGACCTTTTAGATGGATAAGCTTTGGGAGGTCAGGAGATGAACTCTCAGAATCCCTGATCTCTGATCCATTCTATAGCTGCATTATTTAGAAGGTTGGTTCAGTTAGGTTTCGAATTAATGGTAATCCACAGGATGCTGACAGTGGATGATTTAGCAAGATGCTAACGCCGCTGAACATCAAGGGAAATGATTAAATTCTTATTTGTTTGACAGCCTTTATCTAACACTTGGGTGATGAATGTTAATTGCCATTTTGTCAATTCAAGTCTGAATTCTGTCCAGATCTTACAGTAGGCATTTCATCAGGTGGGGCATCATGAGTGGCCCTGAACACTATGCAATCATTAGTGGACATCCCAACTTTTGACTTTATGACAGTACAAAAGTCATTGATGGAGATAGTTGGACATAAAGCAGGACCCGAAAAAGTTCCTATTGCGATGCCCTGGAATGGAGACGGTTGACCTCCAACAGCCACAACAATCGGAATACAATCAGCAAAGAATTCTCTCCAATTTTGCAGGAATTTGTTTATTACCTATTTAGTGAAATTAGAACATTAAAAAGAAATAAAATCCCATTGCTTGAGTCCATATCATTCAATACAATCATAACTGGTTTTCTATCTCAACTGTATTTTTCGGCCCATCCACTCCTCATGTCCTTTAATTCCCTTCAGCGTTAATATATCCAATGATTCACAGCTATTTGAGTGAAGAAATTTCCCTTCATTTTATTTGGAGCATCAAGGGAACTGCTGGAAGATTTGGAGCCAAAAAGGTCCTGATGGAACCCAAACCAACAATCAACGAATTGTTGATTTGCTGCATAAAGTGATTTTTGATGGCACCATCAATGACACCTTACATTACTTTCCAGATGATTGAGTAGACGGATTGAGCAGTAACTGGTTGGATTGGATTTATCCCTTTGCAGGCAGAATACATCTGGTCAATTTTCCACATGATTGAGAAGTCTCAATCTTGAATATTAACTAGAAAAGATTTGTTAGGATTGTAATGATAGTTATTTTCAATAATTAACCAGTTTACAGATCAGATTAAACAATTATATTTGGTTTAACTGTGGTTGGTTTTAAAACAGAAGAAAGCCACATGGCACAGGTCAAAAGGAAGATAATTTATGGTTTGTTGTTGCTCAATGTAAATTTAGGCGAAGGTAAAAAGAGTTTTTATTCAGGACAGGATTCTGTTTTAATATGGTTTAGATTTGGTACCAATCTCACATTTTCCCACATGATATTCCACTGGCCAAGTTTTTGCCCACTTACTGAACTTGTCTATATTCCTCTTCAGACTCTTCATATGTTCCTCACCAATTGCATTCCCAGCTGTTTTTCAGTCAATTGCAAATGTGGCTACATTTCAATTTCACTTTTCTCATCCAAGTAATTAATCGATACTGTAAATGACTGCAGCTGTAGCACTGATCTCTATGGCACTCCATTCGGTAAAAAAATGCCACCATGGAATGCCCCCTTATCCTTACTCTGTCTTCTATTAGTTAGTCAATTCCCTTGTTAATGAAGGAAAATGTGAACATAAAGATTTGTTTGCCTTTCGGTGTTGTGTACCATAAGTTGTCCAATGCAAGTAATAATCCAACAACACATGTTATTTAAAGAAAGTAGAATCTACAAAGTAGGTAGCCATATTTCACATTGGCTAGGAATTTCCATTTTTAGTTTTAAATGCTGATGGACAGAGGGCTCCTGCCCGCCCCCCAAAAAGAGACTATCTGGCAAATTATGTGCCAACCAGAAGGCTTCTCTCACATCACCTGATGGACTGAGTTGCCCTACTTCACAGTACCTAAAGCTACCAGCCAATTGGAGAACAGCAGCTACTGGCAGCTGCAAAGCCTTGGAGGCCCAGGCAGTAGAATAGCCATAAAGACCAGGACCAGCCAGAAGGCAAATTATATTCTTGGCAGTGAAGCATAGGGTGGGTGTCACAGAGTGGGGAGCTCAAGGGATCGGAGACAAGGGCAGGATAATGGCTTTTGTTGGCTGCCCTCTACTCCTCCATTCATATTCACAGATTTGGACAAATAAAAGTTTCCCCTTCCCGGCCAAATTTGGCTGGCTGGCAGGTAGGCAATCCCCCCCTCCCCTCCTGTTCCCAGCCTTAAGGAGACAGCATTTTTCTTGCCTGCTGGGATGCTGGGTAATCAAGTCAATGGCAGTTGTGGCCATTAACTAGTTAAGGATCTTAATGAGTGGCAGGTTAGGAAGTTTGACCACTTCCACTAGAACTTAATGTCTAATGTAGTCTGAACGGGATGAGCATCTCTCTCTGGGGGCCAATTTGCTCGGCCATCATCCTATCCATCCCTGCCACGTTTTGGTAAGGAAAATCCAATGAACTGAATAAAATCACAAGAATTATACTCATTGTTACTTTTGTAATTTCAGTGTTCTAGAGTGTATTCGTGTTTAATTATCTTGCATATTCAGGAAAAACTGCTGTGCGTAATTTTGTTAACCTATACAATACTAGCTATTGTGTAAACTGGCAGAAGACTGACATGTGTGATGCTGGGGACCTCACTAAGAGAATGAGCTAGATCAACCATTTGGCATCTCTTGCTGAATGAGGTTGCAAATGCATCAGCCTGGCCTTTCAGACTGACATGCTGGGCTTCTACACTAAGGAGGCAGTGTCTATTTATGCAGGTTCCTCTTCTGTTTAGAAAAATACAAGCAAACATTCAATCCTTTACTATCCACAGCTATACTCCAGTAAAGCCACTGAAAGTCTCAATAGTTGTTCAGTTGACCATGATCATCCACAATTGGATGTGGCAGGATAGAAGAGCTTTGATTTGAACCATTGGCTGTGGGATCACTTTGCTCAATATATTCCATACTGCTTCCACTATTTGGTATGAAAATCCTATGTTTGAGCTTCATCACGTTTTATGGATAAAAGGGAGAGATTAAATTGATTTATTTACTGCTCTCTTCTCCTGTCCAGAGTTCTATTTATTACCTATTCTTACTTTCTTTTCCCTTTTAAAAATAGCATTTGGAGGAACATACCTCAAGCTATTTGTGAAAAAAAGTTAAAAACGACCTGCAAATTCTTTTGCGTTTAAACAAACTAAGTTTTTTATTAATACATTCAAAACTAAGGGGAGTGGCTCACAACACCCACATCCAAGAAAAAAACGAGAGAAAGGAAAAAGAAAAAAAGGATATAATATGTAATCAAAGATATTAACATTAGTTCATGTGAATTAGATAAACCCAGTTAATTCATGGTCCAGTGCAGATCCTAGCTGGCATTGCACAGAAGTGCTTTTCACAGGAACTCGGATACAATCAAATTACTGGTGAACGTGCAGCTGTTATAAACTCTAAAGTGTCAGTTCACTTCACATGTGAAGTACAGGACTCTTTCCCGAAATCAGATTTCTAATAAAGAGAGATGGGATCTTTAGCGAAGCCTGGAGCTGCTTGTGATGTTATATTCTAGTGTTAAAAAGATACTGACTAAGAAAAGTCAAAGTTATATAATTAAAAACTGTTCAATGCCCAGTTTCAGATTGAGCAACTTCAGTTAATGAGTTGGTTTGATTTTCATCAAAATCCATTGTGTTTTGTAGCAGATAACTGGAATTTATTAGGACCATCTTCAACATAATGTGTTTCAATGATTTCATATGTTCTGAACTAACTGGTGTAGACACCTTTCCTATAGTTTCTTCATAACATCTATACAAGGAAAGGAATGGGACATTTTGATCTTCTACTTTTTTGTTCTTGCACCACCAGCCATACCTGGTAGATACGTACTTCAGTCTCGGTAGTTCAATTAGTAGTGATGCTACCAACCACTCTTGGTTTTGGCAGTGACATCCCCAAATGAAAGTACATTCTGTACCTTTGAAATGCTGACCTAGTGGAAATTTGTCTCTCAGAGGCATTAATCCAGTGGTATAGGTGGAGGGGCAGGTAGTACTAAGGAGACAGTGAGGCTGCAGAAAGATTTAGAAGGTTAGAAGAGTGGCAAAGTAGCAGCAGATGAAATATAAATTTGGGAAAGTGTAAGGTCATGGATGTTGGGCACAGAGAATAGAGGCATGGACTATTTTCCAGATGGGAAGAAAATTCAGAAACCTGAAGTACAAAGGGACTTGGGAGTCCTAGTCCAGGTTTCTCAAAGTAAACTTGCAGGTTGGGTCAGTAGTCAGGAAGGCAAATACAATGTTCTTGTTCATCTCGAGAGGGCAAGAATATATAAGCAGGGATGTACTTCTGAGGCTTTAGAAGGCTCTGATCAGACCACATGGAGTATTGTGAGCAATTTTGGGCCACGTACCTCAGGAAAGATATGTTGGCCCTGGAGTGGGTCCAGAGGAGGCTCACAAGAATTATCCCAGGAAAGACTTAACATATGAGGAATGTTTGAGGACTCTGGGACCATACACAATGGAATTTAGCAGGATGAGGAAGGATCTGAATGAAACTTTTAGAATACTGAATGACTGGACAGAGTGGATGTAGGGATGGTGTTTCCATTGGTAGGAGAGACTAGGACCAGAGGGCACAGCCTTAGAGTGAAGGGAAGACTTTTTAGAACAGAGATAAGGAGAAATATCTTTAGCCAGAGAGTGGTGAATCTGTGGAATTCATTGCCACAGAAAGCTGTGGGAGGTCATTGAGTATATTTAAAACAGAGTTAGATAAGTTCTTGATTACTAAGGGCAAAGGTTACAGGGAGAAAGCAGGAAAATTGGGCTCAAAAACCTATCAGCCATGATTGAATGGCAGTGCAGACTCAATGGACCAAATGGCCTAATTTCAGCTCCTGTCTCTTACGGTCTTATAATATGCTGTCCGGACGTGGAAGTTCCATGACTTGGCCTTAAGCAACCCAAAAATCACATTGTGAATCTGACAATGTTAGGATATTCACAACTGTAGCATTTTTAAAAATCTATATTTGATTCTTCTGGATAAAGTGCACAATATCTGTAATAAATTTGACTAATTGCACTTCACATGCTATGAAACACAGTAGTTTATATTGCATTACTTCAGAAATCAATAAATTGAAAGAGAAGTAGATACTCAATGCTTAGTTTTTCACTCAATAATTAATGAGAAATGATACTAAACTGTCGTAGATATATATTTGTTCCAGCTCTTTTCAGTTTAAAAGGGACTGTTAGAAAACAAAACAAATGTATCTTTATTATAGGTCCTTCATATTGAATAAAGCATAGGCTTTCTTCAAGTCTCTCACAATATATACTATAAATACGACTCGCTAAATCAATATGTAGAAAGATGGAATTTTCTTGGATTTTCACAGAAGGCAATCAAGTGTACTTGGATGACAACCCAAGAAAATCTCCCAGGAAAACATTTCCTGAACAAGAAAATTTTAATCCATAACATGTGTGAACTATTAGTAACACCAGCGTTTCTAAAAGAGTACGAACAGGAAAGGATGCTCTATTCATCATTGGTTTTCTTCAGGCAGTAGAGGTCTTTCAGTGTAGTCGGTTATGTCCAGGTCTCTGATTTACAGGCTTTGAGTCAGAGTCTCAATCTATGGTTGGATGTTTGTGAAAGTTATGTTCATAACAGGACCAAAACAGGAAATTGACTATCAACTGTAAATTCTTACTATAAAAAGATAGGACCGTCTCCTGGTCAATCATGGTTGATGCAGAGCCACTTACCTCAATCTATAGTGTTTGGTAACAGACCAGGCCTGTTCGAAGAAGAAAATTAGCCACAAAGACAGACATAAGCATGTGTCTTGTTGGCCTTGTGCCATTAGACACAGAACAAAGTGTTTCTTCAGGCGCCATTCATTCCTTTTTCCTCTCCCACATATTCTGCCTGAAGAGAACACAATGTTTGAAATGTCATTTTATTTAACACATGTTCTAGGATTATTGAAAGTACTGTGCTACCACAGAGACTCCTTGTTTACATATGAGGGATCTCGGAGATGAAACCGTTTGAGTAAGAGTTTGGAAAGAATGTTTTTATTGTTGGGATAATGCAGAGGAATACTAAATGCTAGTTTTTCAAACACCTAATTTAAAACAACGTTGTATTCATTTTCAAGGAATGGTCTCCTAAATAATTATAAAACATAAATCATTATCACAGTTCAAATTATCTGCCCAAGTACCTCATTATGGGCATGACACAGGGAGCAGCAGACATTAGACATACATATACGACATTTATGTATCCTAAAATGTTGATCCTTGTTTCTGAAGTAGCAGCATACCACAGATCAGAAATACACAATTCCCAGTTAAAAAAATACAAGCAAACATTCATTCCTTTACTATCCACAGCTATACTCCAGTAAAGCCAGTGAAAGACTATCACAGGCAACTGGCAGTCACTGTGTATTTAGTTCTTCCATTTCCCTGTTCAACTGCTGTCTTCGAAAATTCCAATAGCATACAGAGCAAGTCAAATTTATTACATCAATACAATCTGGACAGATTTCCATAGCAACCAGTTGTGACTCATTAGTTACAAATTCCAGATATCTTTAACATGACCTTTCAAAAGGAAGATGACTGTCAATAATGTAGACAAAATACAATTAGGTCTTTGCAATAAATTCATATTGATTTAACGCTCCTGAGATACTATCTGTACTGTTTATGATTGCTGGCTATAACAAAAAAATGTTTACAAATGTGCTGGGGGAGACAAAAATAATAAATGTAATTCCTCTAGTTAAATGTCCACAAGCTACTCAATTTGATGTTTTCATTGCTGGGCATGAGAGAAAATCATAGTTTGAGACAGAACTTCTATCTTTTTAGGAACACTTCAGTGATTGAATGGTGTTAAATCTACTCTAAACTGGTCATTGGAAAAAAGTGATGGGGTTGTATTACACCCACTGTCCTACACACACAGAGTTTATAATGGCCTGTAATTCATTCCAGTTAGGTTTCAGAATTGACACCCCTGTAACATTTCTGATATTCTACTACCCGAACAAGAAAATGATAGGATCATTCTATTAATTACTATCCAGGGTCCCAAGTGAATCAGAAGATACAGACTTAATCACAAAGTACATTATCCAGTTTTTTTAAGTCAGGATCCCTGGTTTGAACCAGCTTGGGGTTTGGGGAAAATGGGCAGAATTCTAAAATACCACAATTACATGATTGGTCAGTAAGTCCAAGAGGTTTAAAGTTTTTATTTTGGGACAAAAAAAGCTTCTTGACTGCAATAATCCCAAACTAATAAATTATCAATGCAAGGAGCATCACTCCGAAAGCTTGTGATTTCAAATAACCTCATTAGACTGTAACCTGGTATCGTGTAATTTTTGACTTTGTTCACCCCAGTCCAATACTGAACATCCGGTCAGTTTGGTAAATTGTGCGTGTAGAAAAGGCCTGAGTGGGGATAAGAAATGATAAAAGGCAAAAAGACTTGAGAGCTGTAAAGCTGTCTTCACATTAACTACACAATAGGATGGAGTAGAAAGGAAGTAAGGGGAGCTTGTCAGAAGGGGACTGTATTAATCGGGGATACTTTAATCTCCATATCAACCAGAAAATCACCTCAGCAAATATAGCTTGGATGAGGATTTCATAATGTTTTCAGATAGTTTCTGAGAACATCTTCTGGAAACAAACAGAAAGCAGGTATAAACCTAGTATTGTGCAATGCGATAGGATTAATGAATGATTTCAGAGTGTAGGTGACTCTAGTTAGTTGTAATCATAATATGACAGAACTTGATATTTACTTTGAAGGTGAGAAGAGTAGGTCCAACAATAGTACTTTAAACTTAGAAATGGGCCTACGAAACAGAGCTAACTCAAGTAAATTAGGTTTGGAGATAAGTCAACAGAGATGAACTAGCAGATGATCTAAGAAATTTTAGAATGCACAGAATAGATATATTCCAAAAAGAAACAAACACTACAAGGGACATGCTAAAAAAAGTTAAAGATAGTATCAAACTTTTTTTTAAAAAAAAGCATAGTTGTAAAGATGAATGACAGGTCAGAATATTGGACAGAATATTTAAAAACCGACAAAGAATAACTAAAAACTTAATAAAAGGAGAGGAAAAAATTCACACCAGAAATAGGTTGTTAACAGATGAATTAGCTCCTTTGCCCCTCTTTGTATGTTGTCCTCTACCTAGGTAATGTTAACACCCATGTGCTAAAGATAAAATAGTGCCTTTTTGTAAACAATAATTTAAGGTTGGGTTATAACTTTGGCAAGCCAATGATTCCCACATTCTGTAAAACAATAAAGATAACACTCAAATGCTGGAATGTACAACTGACAAGACAATGGAACAAGAATTGCCTGATCATTACATACAGTGTTACAAAGATTCTCAAAATTAAAACTGTGTGTGACAAAGCTATATAACATACTCGAATTATATTATCCTCTCAGGTAATATGACAATTTTTTTCTGACGGTCTCCATATTTACCACTCCTCAACAATTTCCGGTTCACTTCCCACTATTTCATCACTTCAAGCTGATCAATGGAATCGTCTGTTGTTCCACTTGAAAAAAAGAACTGGTTGATAACTCTTTCATTCCCAGTCAAGATTTTCCAATTATTCTTTCATTTATTGAGCTGCCTTAAACATATTTCTTCAACAGCTGCTATCATGCAGTTGCCATTTTTCTACCAGCATATGGTTGCTATAGTGATAGGTCAGATAAAACTAATAGATTATGATGACTTTCATGTAGCTTCCACTGCAACTATTACTTTTCCATTTGTGCATTTACAGCCACTCTCAGAGTTAATCTATGTAAATTTGTGTTTGTTATAAGTAAATCATATAATGAGGAAGAGAGTAAGAAAATCAAAACTGTAAAAAATGCTGAGTTGAGAATCATCAGCAACTAATATGGACATTGGGACATCTTGTGGTATAATACAAAGCACTCCTGGCTCGGAGTCATACATTCCACCTCGAAGTCCCACTACAATCCATGGAAGATGTGTTCAAAACACAGACAAACCGAGTGAAAAGCTATCTTTTTTAATATGCCTATGGAAAGCCGTCAGAGTGGGAGAATCTCCTTGTTAGCCATATTGAATTAGCGTGGTGCCCCTCAAGCTTGTCACCCATTTCAGGGAAAATAAAATGACTAGCCATGAAATTAAACTTAAATACTTGCTTTGTCTGCTTCATGGATATTGTCCAGATGTTGCTGCATTTGAACACAGACGTCTTCGATATCTGAGGAGTCTGTACATTATTAAACACAAATCAGTGAACATCCCTATTTCACATTTAATAATGGAAGGATGGTCATTGATGAAGTGGCTGAGGATGTTGGGCCTGGGACATTACCTTGGGCAAAGTGAGTACTGCAGATGCTGGAGATCAGAGTCAAGAGTGTGGTGCTGGAAAAGCACAGGTCTTGCAGCATCCCAAGAGCAGGAGAATCAACCTTTTGGGCAAGAGCCCTTCATCAGGAACCTGCTCAACGTTCTTCATCCTGATGAAGAACTCTTGACAGAAACATCAATTCTCCTGCTCCTTGGATGCTGCCTGACCTGCTGTGCTTTTACAGCACCACACTCTTGACACTACCTTGGGGAACACCTGCAGAGATGTCCTAGAGCTGAGATGACTGATCTCCAACAACCAGAACTATATTCCCTTGTCCTTTGTGTCAGGAATGACTCCAACCAGTATAGCATTATCTAACGGATTCATATTGACTTGAAGGTATGCTCAGGCATCTCTATGCCACTCGCGCTCAAATGTGGCCTTGATGTCAAGGGCAGTCAATTTCATCTTGTCTGTAGAATTCAACTCTTTTGTCCATGTTTAAATCAAGGCTGTAATGGGGTCAAGTGTATTTCGCAAGCCAGTTGTAGTGATTGAATGCATTGTAAAAGAATGGAGGCCATATGTTCAGGGGGAAGAGTTTGCGAGAAATGCATCATTGTGAGCTCAGATTTACTGGCTGCAGAGAAACTTGCATTACTTTACAGGATGAGCTTCACACTTAAGGACTGTAGTGGAACAGAGGGACCTTGGAGTTCAGATGCATGGTTCTCCAAAAGTGGAATCACAGGTAGACAGGACAGTGAGGATGGCTTTTGGCAACTGGCATTCATCAGTCAGGGGACTGAGTATAGAAGTTGGGAAGTTATGTTGCAGTTGTAGAGGACAATGGTGAAGCCGCACTTGGATTACCATGTTCAGTTTTGGTCACCTTGCTATAGGAAATAGATTATTAAACTGGAAAAAGTGCAGAAGAAATTTACAAGAATGTTGCCAGGACTCAAGGATCTAGGTTATAGGGAGAAGTTCAACAAGCTAGGACATTTTTCTTTACAGCGTAGGAGACAGAGGGGGGATTTTATACAAGTGTATAAGATCATGAGAGGCATGAGTAGGGTGAATGCATTCAGTCTTTTTCCCATGGTTGGTGAATCAAGGATTAGAGGGCATCAGTTTAAGGTTAGAGGGGAAAGAATAAAAGGGAACTTGAGGGTGGTACACATATGGAATGAGCTGCCAGTGGAAATTAATCGAGATGGGTCCAAAAAAAACATTTAAAAGGCATTTGGACAAATTCATGGATAGGAAAAACTTAGAAAGGCTATGGGCAAATTGCAGGGAAATAACGTTAGCCTGGATGCACATTTTGGTTGGCATGGAGCTGTTTGGACCAAAGGGCCTGTCTCCATGCTGTGGGATTTTATGATTCTATGTGCCATTAGACATAAAAGAGAAATATGCAAGAAATAAATAATTAATTGGTAGTACAGAAAGTAAGACTTGCTAAAATAAAATATCCTTTTGTAGTCTTGCATTGTCTACTCATCTACACAGAATTATAGGTATCAAATCTAAAGTAAACAACAATTTAAACGAGAAGAGGGTGCTGATTGGTTGGCAAGTGGAGTCTGATTTGTACAAGATTTTGTCTAAATTCAAATCAGGTAAGTAGAAAAATACCCAAAACAATGGCAAATGCTGGAAATCTGAAACAAAAACAAATTGCTGGAGAAAATCAGCAGATCTGGCAGCATCTGTAATCAGAAAGCACAGTTAACTTTTCAGGTCCATTGACCCTTCTTTAGAACTGATTGAAACTACGAAAAGATTGCTATATATGCTGAAGATGGGGTAGAGGAGGAGTAAATAACACATACCTAAAGTTAACTCTGCTTTCTCTCCAGAGATGCTGCCAGACCTGCTGAGTTTCACCAGCAATTTCTGTATTTGTACCAGACAAGTAGACTCTGATTGGTTAAGGTATTATCACAAAAAATGCATCAGGAATGGGTGCAATCAAAAGGTCTTGTTTGGTTGAAAAGGTGTTAAGCAAGGGCACGTTCTTCCTGCTTGTAAAGAAAAGGAGAGCACTTCTCATGCAGTATAAAATTATTGTTTCCTCTAAATCTGACTATTTTGCAATTTTGTCCTGCAAGGCATAAAGTTTTGACAGTAATTCCTTTTTTCCCCCTAGTAAGACCAAAGAAACGATTATTGCTACATTATACCAATGTCTGATATATTGATTTCCTTTTTCCTTTTCCAGATTCTGTAATACATGAAACAAATTAAATCATAATCTGGGAGATATTGGCATAGTGGTAATGCCACAGGATTGGTAATTCAGAGGCTGAGACTGATGCTTTGGCACATGGATTCAAATCTCACCATGGCATGTGATTCCAGACTCTCAGCAATGTAGTTGATTCTTAACTTCCTCTGGGCAATAAATGCTACCTTAGCCAACAATGCCCACATCCCATGAACTTTTTTTTTTAAAATCATTGAACATTCTTATGGATTCACACACCCTTTGTTAACAGCAGGTTGAATTTGTACAATATCTTTCAGAAAAGCAGCTGTTAGACAGAGAACATGCTTAGCAGAGAGAAACACAAAATTATGTGCATGTTAAGAGATGAACTTTAACAAGACTTTAAAGATGGAAGGAGTTACTGTGATATTTGAAAGTCTTGACAACTTATCACAGATTCTAGATTAGAGTGGTCATGCACAGCGGGTCAGGCAGCATCCAAGGAGCAAGAAAATCGATGTTTCGGACAAAAGCCCTTCATCACAGATTGCAAAAGGAAAACTATCCACTATTCCTGTAATCTATTGCTAAATGATATTCTTTGCCACCTTTCTGCTCTATCACACCTACTAATCCTGTCCACTTCTGATGCTTTCCACGTATGGAGTCAGCTATTACAAGGGGGCATAGCTTTAAATTAAGGGGGGGTAGATATAGGACTGATGTTAGGGGTAGGTTCTTCACTCAGCGAGTCATAAGTTCATGGAATGCCCTGCCAGTAGCAGTAGTGGACTCTCCCTCTTTATGGGTATTTAAGCAGGCATTGGATAGGTATATGGAGGATAGTGGGTTAGTGTAGGTTAGGTGGGCTTTGATCGGCGCAACATCGAGGGCTGAAGGACCTGTACTGCGCTGTATTCTTCTATGTTCTATGTTCTTACATGTCACACTGATCATTCAATTTACAAATCTTTATTAGAGCTACAAGTAAAGGCACTCTCCATTCAAAATAAACTGGGGCACAGGGTCAATGCATGCAAGGTAGGAAGAGAACAATGTCCTTCCAATTCTCAAGATTCATGTATCCTGATAATATTCTCATGTCAAATAGTAACATTTAATTCAATGATTAAAAACATCGTGATTCCGCTCAAGTCACCATTTAGGCAAAGGTGGCTATACCAATTTGCATTACTATATATCCCACATTCATTGGAATGGAGACAATAAGTCTGAAAACCTACCAAAGACAGCTACTTCTTGGGAATTTGAAGGATAGGAATCTCCAATCCCATAAGAAAAGCATCGAGGCAATCACCTTAAATTGGAAATAAACATTAAAACTATTTGGATGACCGGAGTGTGACTGGGATTAGTTTCCAGACATGGAACCTTGGATTAACCTTGAATTAGACAATTACCTCATTTGGATCCACTGTTAGAGAAGGTCATATGACAAAACATGTAAAAGGATTAGCTTCAGGTCAGATTTCCTCAGTAAAAATGAGGACAAGCAACTGAAAAGTCCTTTGTCTCCTTCTCTTGTTCCAAGCTATATACAAGCTTTCAATCCTGTTCGCCTACTGTCATCCTTAAGGAATGTCCACACTATGGACAGGGATTTCTTAAAGTAATTCAACCCATCTTGACCACCTCCAGAAAAACCAGCAACTGTCACTGGAAGAATTGATCTCACTGCATTCAGCTTGAAGACAGCGGTGCCATCAAACAACAGACCATGTTATTTTTACTTTTTTATTGACTACATTGGTTAACCAATCCTTCCCCACTTTCTAATCTGTATTTGTGCATTTGTGAAGTTTGAGTGGGTAAGTAAAATTGGAGCATTTGTGATCTCACTTAGATTGGTTTAAATATAATAGAGAGGTAAAAACAATGACTGCAGATGCTGGAAACCAGATTCTGGATTAGTGGTGCTGGAAGAGCACAGCAGTTCAGGCAGCATCCATGTAGCTTCGAAATCGACGTTTCGGGCAAAAGCCATTCCTGATGAAGGGCTTTTGCCCGAAACATCAGTTTCGAAGCTACTTGGATGCTGCCTGAACTGCTGTGCTCTTCCAGCACCACTAATCCAGAATTAAATATAATAAAGCAAACCTCTGCCATATTAATAATAGGTCGAGTAAACAAATTGATTGAAAAAGACCAGTCTTTAACAAATCCCTCACTCAGTCATGCTGTTTAAAGCCATCCACTATGAAAATGTTTACCGTGCTCATTAGAACAAGCCCAGCCATTTTACAGTCACCATCAGTGCAACACAGCAAAGTATAAGCATTGGGAAAGGTGTATTTAACAAAAAAAAATTGGTACCTAGGTAAACATGTCAGCTTGTGGTATTGGTTGAATAATTCAAGAAGAAAAGAAAACTGGCTTAACATTCACTCCTCCTTGTGAAGACTTTCTGCTATCCCACCTTTACGAAAAGCACTCTGTTTAAATTGTGCTGTCGCATTACACACTGCCTGCCTTCTAACAGGAAAGATAATGGCAGCAAACACATACACAAAAGTGAAGTGGGAAGCGAGAACCACATGACATGACAACATACAGTTTGCACCAGATATAAACATTGAATCATCCTGGTATATGAACTAAGGCGAGGAAATTCATAGTCAAATGTGACTTTAGAAAACATTACACTAAAAATTTAATGTTTTGTTTTTCCGTCTGAAAATCTCAGATTATCAAATAAAAATCACAAGTAATTGGACAATGTGTCTCAACTTTTTCTCCGTCTCACTTTGTTGGACTCACTAACCATCTCACTTTTCAAGAAAATAGCAGAATCTTCTGAAAGTTACTTTTCCAAGTGATTTTCCCACTGTTCTGAAGCAAACATTTATTTCTACAAAGCACATGTAATAGCAGAGAAGAGTTTTAACAGAAATGTGATATCAAAGAAGAATTACTTCTGAATTATACTGTGCCCTGTAGATTACAGTTAAGAAATACACAACATAGCAGTCAGGATTTAAAATTAGAATTAAAATCTGAAACAAAACCTTGTTACAGAATTTTCTTCCAAGATGTAATCACTAGATGGAAACCCCATTGCAATACCCATGATAAAATGATTTGACTAATGAGCTATTTTGCATAGATTACAATGTAATTTGAAAACAGTATTTGCATCTACAATTGTTAAAGTGAATACAAAGCTACATTCCTGCCAAAAAGAGATGGTCTACTTGCTATTCTCAAGCATTATTAAAAATTTCAATAGATGAAAGCTTAGATCTGCTTGGCTTGATGGAAAAATTCAATGTTTGCACATTGTAGATTTAGATCTAGACATGTGAAAGTCAGCTAGATCTCATGGGGGTTATTCTCTCAATTCAGCTGGAGTCCAGGGATAGCTTTCTGGAAAATGGTCTGCTGGAAATCATAGATAATGAAGCTTTCACAAAAAAAATTATAAAGGGAAAAGGTCTAGTATCAGTTATCAGTTAGCATTTTCTGATCATGAAACTATGACAGTTTATGCATTACTTAATCTTTGGCAAATAGATTACCTTTGAAATGAGAAATAAATCAGTCTTACCAAAGAGTCAAAAACCTGGCTTCTCATGTACTTAAAAAAAAGCAGTATAAATAAATTAGTCTCCGAATATAGTAAGGGTCTTGAAAGTTGCTGTTTACACTGGGGTTACTCATGTATCAAAACAAATCTTGTAAAAAGTAAAGAACTCACATATACAGAGGTGGCCTAGAGATCAAGGTTAAATTCAGTGTTTGGATTGTGGAGAAAACATATCCAGCAATAAGAAAAATAAATCTGATGAATTTTAATCTATATTTAATCTGCAAGTATGTGTTCTACTTCAAGTAATTCCCTTAAGAAACAAGACGATAGTTAATTATAAAATTGATTACTGATACAGAGAATAGATGCTATCCAAATCTACAAAGAGACCAGACAAGGTAGCCTCAGGGTAGAATAGAATAGATGGAGAATAGTCAGATGATGTTCAGCATATGTCAACTAATCACAGGGTAACAAAAATAACTATTTCCTGTAAAGTAGCATAAATTGGGCTATTTTGGCACTGAAATAAAATTGAGCTTTATTGGCAAGTATTTAAAAATTAAAACATTGCAAATGATGGCAAGGGTTTTGTGAAATATAAAATCAATATATGGAGCTAAATGGTGAAGGCGCTATTCAGATCTTAACCAGGAATTGCCAACAAGTGAAGTGAGCTACTAGATGAAAATAAATGACTTAAAACCTATGCATATCACCTCCAGCAAATTATCTACACAAAAATAATTCACATAAAACAGCTTGGAAACTGTACAACCCAACATGACCTTTAATCCACAAATAAAGCCACCCCAATCTCAGTCACAGAGTTTCATAGATGAGGCTTCAGTATGCACTCATTCAGAAACTGAGTCGACGTCTTTTTCGAATCCTTCTCCCAAGGGAAAATAGATTTTCACAAAGCATCCGAAATACTCAGGGCCTCTTCCCGCCAGCCCCCACTGCACAAAACCTCCAGCTGTTGAATAAAATCAATCGCAAATTAGTGGAAAATACAACCCAGACCTTGGGAGTGTCTGCTTGTAAAGGAGGACAAAGATGATGAAATTGATTATTGCTGTCAATGTGATAGCTTAACCTTTGACCATCTGAGGACAAGAATATTTGAGCACCAGAATCTCAAATCTGTAACTAAGCTATGGACCTACTTGACAGCAGTGATCCCTATGCTTCCAAATGATTTCAGATACTTGGAGAACCTCCAGCAGGTATCTCAGGGCATTAGAGAAGTACCATCAGTAGTGCCCCACAAGGCTCTCCAAACTGTGTGTCACGATAAGTAGTCTGACATTAGGGTCTTTTTCCCTAAGTCAATTTGTCCTGTATAGAACATAGAACAGTACAGCACAGAACAGGCCCTTCAGCCCATGATGTTGTGCCGACCACTGATCCTCATGTATGCTCCCTCAAATTTCTGTGACCATATGCATGTCCAGTAGTCTCTTAAATGTCCCCAATGACCTTGCTTCCACAACTGCTGCTGGCAATGCATTCCATGCTCTCTCAACTGTGTAAAGAACCCACCTCTGACATCCCCTCTATACTTTCCTCCAACCAGCTTAAAACTATGACCCCTCATGTTATTTGTTTCTGCCCTGGGAAATAGTCTCCAGCTATCGACTCTCTCTATGCCTCTCATTATCTTGTATACCTCAATTAGGTCCCCTCTCCTCCTCCTTTTCTCCAATGAAAAAGGTCTGCGCTCAGTCAACCTCTCTTCATAAGATAAGCCCTCCAGTCCAGGCAGCATCCTGGTAAATCTCCTCTGAACCCTCCCCAAAGCATCCACATCTTTCCTATAATAGGGCGCCCAGAATAGGGCATTATTCCAAGTGCGGTCTAACCAAAGTTTTATAGAGCTGCAACAAAATCTCACGACTCAAACTCAATCCCTCTGTTAATGAAAGCCAAAACACCATATGCTTTCTTAACAACCCTGTCCACTTGGGTGGCCATTTTAAGGGATCTATGTACCTGCAAATCAAGATTCCTCTGTTCCTCCACACTACCAAGAATCCTATCCTTAATCCTGTACTCAGCTTTCAAATTCGACCTTCCAAAATGCATCACCTCGCAGTTATCCAGGTTGAACTCCATCTGCCACCTTTCAGCCCATCTCTGCATCCTGTCAATGACCCGCTGCAGCCTATAACAACCCTCTATACTGTCAATGACTCCTCCAACCTTTGTGTCGTCTGCAAACTTGCTGACCCATCCTTCAATCCCCTCATCCAAGTCATTAATAAAAATTACAAACAGTAGAGGCCCAAGGATAGAGCCCTGTGGAACACCACTCACCACAGACTTCCAGGCAGAATATTTTCCTTCTACTACCACTCGCTGTCTTCTGTTGGCCAGCCAATTCTGTATCCAGACAGCTAAGTTCCCTTGTGCCCCATTCCTCCTGACCTTCTGAATGAGCCTACCATGGGGAACCTTATCAAATGCCTTGCTGAAGTCCATATACACCACATCCACAGCTCGACCTTCATCAACTTTTCTAGTCACATCCTCAAAGAACTCGATAAGGTTTGTGAGGCATGACCTGCCCTCACAAAGCCGTGTTGACTACATTTAATCAAGCCATGCTCTTCCAGATGGTCATAAATCCTATCCCTCAGAATCCTTTCTAACACCTTACAGATGACAGACATGAGACTTACTGGTCTGTAATTGCCGGGGATTTCCCTATTTCCTTTCTTGAAGAGAGGAACTACATTTGCCTCTCTCCAGTCCTCAGGTACGACTCCAGTGGAGAGCGAGGATGCAAAGATCTTCGCAAGTGACGAAGCAATTGCATTTCTCATTTCCCAAAGCAGCAGAGGACAAATCTGGTCCGGGCCTGGTGACTTGTCAATCTTAATGTTTGACAAATTTTTCAGCACATCAGCTTCCTCTATCTCTATCCATTCCAGCATGCACACCTGCTCTTTAAAAGGTTTCATTCACTACAAAGTTCGTTTCTTTCGTAAAGACAGAAGCAAAAACTCATTTAGGGCTTCCCCTACCTCCTCAGACTCCACACACAAATTCTCTATGCTATCCCTGATCAGCCCTACTCTTTCTTTGACCCTTCTCTTATTCCTCATGTAAGTGTAAAATGCCTTTGTGTTCTACCAATCTGTTCGGCCAAGCCTTTCTCGTGCCTCCTCCTGGCTCTCCTCAGACCATTTTTGAGCTCCTTCCTTGCCTGCCTGTAATCCTCTAGAGCTGAGCTTGACCCTAGCTTCCTCCACCTTATGTAAGCTACCTTTTTCCTTTTGACAAGAAGCTCCACCGCTCTTGTCATCCAAGGTTCCTTTATCTTACCACTTCTTGCCTGTCTCAGAGGGACATATTTATTCATCACTTGCAACAACTGTTCCTTAAACAGTCTCCGCATGTCTATAGTGCCTTTACCATGGAACAATTGTTCCCAATCCATGCTTCCTACCTCATGTCTAATCGCATCATATTTCCTCTTCCCCAATTAAATATCCTCCCATTTTGCCTAATCCTGTCCTTCTCCATAGCTATGTAGAATGTGAGGCAGTTGTGGTCACTATCACCAAAATGTTCTCCCACCACAAGATCTGATACCTGCCCCGGCTCATTTCCGAGCACCAAGTCTAGAATGGCCTCTCCCCTCGTCGGCAGATGCTAATTACTCAAAATTAGCTTTGATAACAAGGCAGCTCACTTATGTGTCTGACACGAGACTCCAGTCTCCTGGCACTAGTAAAGCAACAACTGTACACAAAACTGAGTCACAGCAGAACCCTAACAGGAGGGCATACCTGGAACATTTCCAAAGCATCCCTGCAGAAGCCAAACATTCTTATGACTCATGGGAGTCCCTGGCTTGTAACCAACTTAAATGGAAAATACTTATCCAGGAAGACATGAAGCACATTGTCAGACTACACCTGGAGTACGCAGAGGTGAATTCAAAGCAAAGGGTGCATACAATCCTCCATATAACCCACCTATCCAACTGTTCAAGTACCACCTGTCCCGTGTATGACTGGGCCTGGCGATCATGCATAGGACATCTCATTCATCTCAGAATTCATCAAATAGGATGATTAAAAACAAGCACTTAATGATCCCAAATGGTTGGCTGAGAAAGGAAGGAAAAACAGGAATTTAAGAGCTATGCAAAACATTGGGTCCCAGAGGGAATTTTTAAAAGAATGAAGGGTCACATTTACCACTCTAGCATTAATAATGGGGCATACCCAATTATGACAAGCTTGTGAAATGAATACTTTGCATCTGTTGTCACAATGGAGGAGGATAACAAAATACCACTGGTACAAAAGAATCTAAAAAGGGAGGAACGGTGATTATATATTTTTTTAAAAATAGCAATGGAGAAAATAAAGGGATTCCACATGTTTTCCATCCTGGGTTATTAAAAGAAATAAATGATGACATTATATGAATTAGTCACAATTTTACAAAGCCCTGTGGTCAAAGAACTGTCCCTTTGGATTTAAAGATTAAAAATATCACTTCATTATTTATGAGAGGGAGAAACCAGCAACACAAGATCTATTTGTTAAAGAGCAAAAGAAAAATGTACTCTTATCATTGTGTCTGAGCACTTAGATATCCAACAGTTGAGAGATATTGTGCCTTGATAGAGGGGGCTGCGAGCTGTAGACAGAGCAATCCTCACCACAGTTCACCACTGTTTAAGACAGTTTCTTGACTACCAAGGAGATGAAAATTGTTAGCGATATGCAAGAATGCAGAGTTGAAGTTAGACATGAGTACTGAAAACATGTCAGAGCACCATGATCTTAATGATCGGCAGAGCAATCTCAAAAAGGTCCGAGTGGCTGCCCTTATTCAGTGTTTGTATGTTCCAGTATTAATAAATTAGTTGTTTTGATTCATTCTTGAGGTGTGGGCATCACTGGTTTGGTCAGTATTTTTGCCCATCCCTAATTACCCAGAGAGTTCAGAGGTAACTACACTGCTTTTGGTCCGAAGTTACATATAAGCCAGTCCAGATGAGAACAGTAAAATAAAAGCAGATTTCCTTCCCTAGAGGGCATTGGTAAACCAGATAAGCATTTACAAAAACCGATAGTGGTCAATTATTCATCTTTAGGCTAGCTTATGCCAGAATTTTATTGAATTCAAATTTCACCACCTTCCATGGTGGGATTCCTTCACCTGTCTCCAGAACATTCATCTGGAGGTTTAGGATTACCAGTACAGCAATTATACTAACATGCCATTGTATGTGTGTATATAATTAAATTAACCGTAACTCGGTCTTCCCAAAATTGCTGGTTTCAAATTCAGGTTGTCTGGAGGTTTCCCTATTGTCCTGGAACACGCTCTCTTCAGACTTCGAAAATTGATATATCTCTGCATTGAAACTGTTGACTTTGATTCTGGTCTTGATAAAGCAAGATTTAAAAGTGACAATCAACTTTATCTCTTGGGTTTCTTTTGCTGAGGAAGTCTTTCCCAGAAAACAGGCAATAATTCCACTGTGATATGTGAAGCATGTCTCAATTCAAGAAATTTCTTCAGAGGATCTTGTTGAAGTAGGTTCTCTCTTGCTTGGCATCAAGAGTGGGCAAAGTGATGGAGACCATAATAACACAGGATCATGCCAATATGCACTCAGAGAAACAGTCAACATGGCTCTGGCAAATTTGACACCGTTGTGCGACGAAGTGACACAGACAATGGATGAGGGTAGAGCGACAGATGTTGTATATTTGGACTTCAGAAAGCATTTGATCGTGTCACATGGCAGGTTAGATCACAAATTAGAAATGTTTGGGATTGACGGGTCCTTGGCATCATAAATCAGAAGTTGGCTAAAAGATAGGAAACAGAGGGCAGAGATGAGCAGTATAGCACAGAATTATAGTACAGATAGACAATTTTCAGATCAGAGATGAGTTGAAAGGGGTGTTCACCAGGGATTGGTGCTTGGACCCTCTGATTGGTATAAGCAATCTGGAGATGGATGTTAAGGGCACAAATCTCTAAATAATGCTGATAATTCTAAGTGAGGGAGCATACTGAATTGGGAGAATGATGGGGAGCAACTTCAGAGGGACATTGACAAGTTGGCCAAATGGGTAAACATCTGGCAGATGCATTTCAATGTAGAGAAAGGAGAAGTTACATGAAGATTGGGGACGATATTTCATACGCATTTTGGTAGAAAAAACATGGAGACACAAAACAGGCTCAAATGGTACAATTGTGAGGAGAGTATAGAAGCAGAAGGATCTCAAGGTTCATGTTCATAATTCTATGAAGGTGGACAAGCTAGTTGAAAAAGTCATGCAACTGTCATAAGACTTTCTTGCTTTGATTGGGATTTTTTCAAGAAAGCCTGTCCTACAGAGTAGATAAAAGGGGAACCAGTAGATTGGTCTTATTTGGACTTCCAGAGTGCATTTGACAAGGTTCCTCACAAAGTTAATAAGAGCCTACAGTTGGGTGTAGTATAATTGGTTGGTGAGCAGGTGACAGTGAGTGGGGATAAGAGGTTTTCTTTTTCAAGTTGGCAACTTGTAAACAGTGGAGTTCCACAGGGATCAGGGTTGGGACCACAGGTGACTGAAGTACATTTTAAATGATTTGGAGGACGCAAGTGAATGTAGTGTGGCTGGATTTATTTGCAGACGACACAAAAATAGGTGAAAAGGTAGGTTGTGAGAGGGATACAAAGGGTTTAAAGAGAGATACTGATAGGTTAACTAAGTGGGGAAAAAAGTTGGCAGATAGGAATATATGAGAGAAAGTAAGGTGTTGCTCATTTCGGAAGGGAGAACAAAAAATCAGAATATTATTTAAATGAAGAAAAACTGCAACTATTTTATTAGTTACATTTTCAAATAAGTCAGTAAGTTTGTCAAAACTAAGTTCCCTTTCATTTATCATGATGATTATATGTAATCCTGTTGGTATTTTCCAATGACATATTAGCACAACCTTTATAATAGACACCAGCAATTTCCCTGCTAATGTTAGGCTAACCATTCTGTAATTCCTGGATTTCTTCCTCCTTTTTATTGTTCAGAATAGTGGGGTATTTTTGCCACCATTTTGCCACCTGATGGGATTGTTTCAGAACCTGTACAATTCTGGGACATAATAGGTTGCATCCATTACTTCCACAGCCACCTATTTCAGCACCCCGTAACATAGATCATGAGGCCATGGGGACTTAGAGTCACAGAGTCAGAGAGACATTCAACATGGAAACAGACCCTTCTGTCCAACTTGTCCATGCAGATGAGATATCCCAACCTAATCTAGTCCCATTTGCCAGCAGATAGCCCATATCCTTCTAAACCCTTCCTATTCTTATACCCATTCAGATGCCTTTTAAATGCTGTAATTGAATCAGCTTCCACAACTTCCTCTGACAGCTCATTCAACCTGAGGTTGCTTTTTAATTATTTTCCCCCTCTCATTTAAACCTATCCCCTGTAGTTCTGGACTCCCCTATCCCAGGGAAAAGACCTTGTCTATTTATCCTATTCATACCCCTCACGATTTTATAAACCTCGAGAAGGTCAGCCCTCAGCCTCCGATGCTCTAGGGAAAACAGCCCCAGCCTGTTCAGCCTCTTCCTATAGCTCAAATTCTTCAGCCCTGGCAACATCCTTGTAAACCTTTTCTGAACCCTTTCAAGTTTCACAACATCTTTCTGGTAGGAAGGAGACCAGAACTGCATGCAACATTCCAAAAGTGGCCTTACCAATGTCCTGCATTATGACCTCCCAACTCCTGTACTCAATACTCTGGCCAATAAAGGAAAGCATACCAAACGCTGTCTTCACTATCCTATCGACCTGCAACTCCACTTTGAAGGGGCTACAAACCTGCACTCCAAGGTCTCTTTGTTCAGCAACATTCCCTTACCACTAAGTGTATAAGTCCTGCTAAGATTTGCTTTCCCAAAATGCGACACCTTAGACTTATTTAAATTAAACTCCATCTGCCACTCCTCAGCCCATTGGCCCATCTGATCAAGATCCCCTAGTCATCGAAGGTAACCTTCTTCGCTGTTCACTGCACCTCCAAATTTGGTGTCAACTGCAAACTTTAACTATACCTCTTATGTTTACATTAAAATCATTTATATAAATGATGAAAGGTAGTGGACCCAGCACTGATCCTTGTGGCGCTCTATTGGTCCCCGGCCTCCAGTCTGAAAAACAACCCTCCACTACCACCCTCTCTTCTACATTTGAGCCAGTTCTGCATCCAAATGGCTAGTTCTCCCTGTATTCCAGGAGATCTAACCTTGCTAACCAGTCTCCTTTGGGGAACTTTGTCGAGCGCCTTACTCAAGGCCATATAGATCAAGTCCACCACTCTGCTCTCATCAATCTTCTTTGTTACTTCTTCAAAAAAAACTCAATCAAGTTTATGAGACATGATTTCCCATGCACAAAGCCATGCTGACTATCCCTATTCAGTCCTTGCCATTCCAAATACATGGACATCCTGTCCCTCAGGATTTCCTCCAACAACTTGCCCATAGACATCAAGTTCACTGGTCTATAGTACCCTGGCTTGTCCTTACCACCTTTCTTAAATAGTGGTACCACGTTTGCCAACCTCCAGTCTTCCGGCATCTCACTTGTGACTATCAATGATACAAATATCTCAGTAAAGGGCCCTGCAATCACTTGCCTAGCTTTCCACAGAGTTCTAGGGTACACCTGATCAGGTCTTGAGGAATTCATCCACTTATGCGTTTCAATACATCCAGCACTCTGTAATATGGACATTTTTCAAGATGTCATCATTTATTTCCCCACATGAAAAGATGCTTTGGATTCTCCATAACCCTACTTGCCAAAGCTATCTCATATTCCCTTTTGCCCTCCTGATTTCTCCTGATTAAGTACTGTCTTTATACTCTAAGGATTCACTCTATCAACCTGTCTATACCTGACATATGCTTCCTTCTTTTTCTTAATCAAACCCTCAATTTCTTCAGCATTCCCTGACACCTACCAGCCTTTCCTTTCACTCTAATAGAAATATACTGTCTCTGGACTCTCAATACCTCATTTCTGAAGGCTTCCTATTTTCCAGCTGTCCCTTTACCGGAGAACATCTGCCCCCAATCAGCTTTTGAACATTCTTGCCTAATACCATCAAAATTAGCCTTCCTCCAATTTAGAACTTCAACTTTTAGATCTGGTCTATCCATTTCCATCACTATTTTAAAACTAATAGAATTATGGTCACAGACCCAAAGTGTTCCCCCATTGGCATCTCAGTCACTTGCCCTGCCGTATTTACCAAGAGTAGGTCACGTTTTGTTCCTTCTCTAGTAGGTACATCCAAATGCTGAATCAGAAAATTTTCTTGCATACACTTAAATTCCTTTCAGTCTAAACCCTTAACACTATGGCAGTCCCAAGCTATGTTTGGAAAGTTAAAATCCCCTACCATAACCACACTACTATTATTACAGTTAACAGATCTCCTAAATTTGTTTCTCAATTTCCCGCCGACTATTAGGGGGTCTATAATACAATCCCAATAAGGTGCTCATCCCATTCCTATTTTTGCATTACACCCAAATATCTTCCTTAGATGTATTTCTGGGAATATCCTCCCTAACTATAATGCTATCCCTTATCAAGGCGGCCACTCCCCCTCTCCCGCCTCCCTTTCTATCCTTCCAATAACATTTGTACCCTGGAACATTAAACTGCCAGTCCTGTTCATCCCTGAGCCACTTTTCTGTAATTGCTATGATATCCCAGTCCCATGCTACTAACCATGCCGTGAGTTCATCTGCCTTCCCTGTTAGGCCTCTTGCATTGAATAGAACTGAACTGAACAGATTGTCACATGTACCGAGACACAGTGAAATGCTTTGTCTTGCAAGCAATGCAGTCAGATCACATAGTTAAGTAGCACAGTAAATAATAGATAAACAGCAACAAAAACAAAAACACAGGTACAGGCGAATGTTAAGAGTTTGAGAGTCCATTCGGTATTCTAACAACAGTAGGGTTAAAACTGTTTCAAAACCAGCTGGTGCATATGTTCAGGCTTCTGTACCTTCTCCCTGATGGTACAGCTTGTAGAAAAACATTCTTTGAGAATGCTGGCGGCTTTTCCTTGACAATGGGCCTGGTAGATGGATTCCATAGATGGGAAGTTGGCCTTTGAGATTGTCCAGGCCAAGTTCACCATTCTGTAACCATTTCCAATCTTGAATGATACAGTTGCCATACCAGATAGTGGTACATCCAAAGGCAGCATGCTCTTGATGGCGCATCTATAAAAGTTGGCAAGGGTATTCGCCGTCATGCCAAATTTCCTCAGCTGGCTGAAGAGGAGACATGGTTGGGCCTTTGTAACCAGTGCATCCATATGAAAAGTCAAAGAAAGCTTGTTGTGGATGACCACTCCCTGAAGCTTGACTTTCTCCACTCGTTCCACCTCTGTGCTGTTAACGTGTCGAAGGGCATGAGTAACATCCCGCCAAAAGTCAATAATGAGTTCCTTGGTTTTGCTGGCATTTAGGTAGGTTGTTCTCATTGCACCATTTTTCCAGGTCTTCTAGTCATCTGTAGTCTGTTTCTCCGCCATCTGAGATTTGACCAACTATGGTGGTGTCATCAGCATTAGTCCGGTATTTAGCAACTTAGTCATGCTTATGCAGTGAGTGCAGTAGGGGGCTGAGTATGCATCCCTGGGGGCTCCAGTATTCAGTGATAGTGAGGATGAAATATCGTCCCCAATCTTCATTGATGGTGGCCTGTGGGTCAGGAAACTGAGAATCTAATTGCAAAGAATGGGGTTTAGTCCAAGATCACAAAGTTTAGTAATCAGTCTCAAGGCGAGAATAGTGTTGAAGGCTAAACTGTCGTCAATGAGTAGGATTCTTACATAACTGTTCTTGGTATCAAAATGTTCAAGGGAGGTGTGAAGGGCAAGTGATATGGCATCTGACGTGGATCTGTTGGTCCTATAGGCAAATTGGAGGGGGTCAAGAGTTGTGGGGAGGCTGGAGTTGATTAATGCCATGACCAGCTCTTCAAAGCACTTCAAGACCACCAATGTTAGGGCCATTAGGCAGTAGTCATCAAGACATGCTGCAAGAGCCTTCTTAGACAGAGGGATGATGTTAGCCCTCTTGAAACAGGCAGGGACAATGGCCTGCTGCAGGGAGAGGCTGAAGATGTCAGAGAAGACCTCTGCCAGTTGATCTGCGCATGCTCTGAGTTCACAACCTGGTACTCTGTCTGGTCCCAACGTTTTCCTTGTATCCACACAAAGGAAGACTGATCTGACCTCTGATGCAGTAACTGTTGGGATAGGTACATCAGGACTTGACAGATTAGGTGTTACCTCTACCAAAATTCTGCCCAAAGTGAGCACAGAAGGCATTGAGATGATCTGGGAGAGATATGTCATCATCTGCTATTTTGGATTGTCTCTTTTTACAACCTGTAATGTCATTCAGTCCTTGCCAATAGTTGCCAGGTGTCTGTCTGGGTCTCTAGTTTAGATCAGTATTAGTCCTTCGCTGTCTTAATGGCTCTGCGAAGGTCATACTTGGATTCCTTATATTTGAGTGGGTTTCCTGATCTGAAGACTTCATGCCTGGTTTTTAGCAGGTTCTGTATGTCCTGGTTCATCCAGGGTTTCCTGTTGGGGAACAGCCAGATTGACTTCCTCTGTATGCAGTCCTCTACACACTTACTGATGAAGTCTGTGATGGTGGCGGCGTACTCATCCAAGGTACCTGCGAACTGTTTTAACACGGCCCAATCAGCCGATTCCCAACAGTATCAGAGTTGATCCTGTGCCTCTTTCGACTAGCACTGGACCTGTATCCACAAGGGGGTCTCCTGCTGGAGCTTTTGCCTGTAAGCCAGGAGAAGAAACACGGCATTGTGGTCGGAGCTCCTGAAATAAGGGCAGGGGAATGGAGTGGTAGGCATCTTTCACTGTGATATAGCAATGGTCTAAAATGTACAGGCCCCTGGTGGGGCAGGTAATGTTCTGGTGGTACTTGGGCACCACCTTCCTTCAATTGGCTTGAAGTTGCCAGTTGCAATAAACAGGGCCTCGGGCTGTTTCATCTCTAGGGTATTAGTGGAGGAGTACAGGACATCCAGAACTTCCTCAACCTTTGAAATAAATGCAACTTAATTTATCAGCCCAACCTTGTTCTCTGCTTTGTCCCTGCCTGCCCGGACTGTTTGACTCGCTTCTTTTTCTCAATGTACCAGTCTCAGATTGATCTCTTTCTTCACTATCTCCCAGAGGTCCACCCCCACCTTACTAGTTTAAATCTTCCTGATCAGCTCTTGCAAACCTCCCTGCCAATATATTAGTCCCATTCCAATTCAGATGCAATCCATCCTTCTTGAACAGTTCATTTCTATCCCAGAAAAGATTCCAATGATCCAAAAAAAAAGTGAATCCTTCTCCCATACACCAGCTCCTCAGCCAATCATTCATCTGCTCTATCCTCCTATTCCTTCGCTAGCTCATAGCACCAGGACTAATCCAGATATTACTACCCTCGAGGATCTCCATTTTAAATTCCTGCCTAACTTTCTACATTGTCCCTTCAGAATCTCATCCCTTTCCCTTCCTAGATCATTGGTTCCAATGTGTACAATGACCTCCTGCTGATCCCTCTCCCCTTTGACAATATTCTGCACCCTCTCGGAGGCATTCTTGATCCTGGCACCAGGGAGGTAACACACCATTCTGATCTTTCGCTGTTGGTAACAGAAATATCTGTCTGCGCCTCTGATTAGAGAGTCTCCAAACACAATCGATCGCTTGGAACCAGACATACCCTTCATTGCACTAGAGCCTGGCTCAGCTGTTCATGCTACATTCCCCTGAGAAGCCATCACCCCTTACATTTTCCAAAACAGCACACTTGTTTGAAATGGGGATAGCCACAGAAGACTCCTGTACTACTTGCCTACCTCTCTTACCTTTCCAAATCCAATAATGTTTTCTACCCCTTGATGCTTCTTCACTCCACCCAGACTAATTCCAGGTCAATCATGGGCTTTGTGAGGTATTGTTAATAATTACTAACAAATTTAGCTCTCTGGATGGAGGCAGCTAAACAAATTTTTGTTCTACATCAGCTTTCCCACTTTTCTACTTTCCTCCTTGAAAAGGACAGACTGCTGTGGTATGATTTTATTGGCTTTGGCAGCTAGTTTTCTAGTGGCTTGCCTAAGTCGTTGTCAGGTGAGTTCATGAGGGGTATCTTTTAATTTTCATTCTCTGGATGGCAACTTGACAGAGTGAATTACCATCTAGTTTGAAACAGCCAAGTTTAATTTCATGAAATGAAAATTGAATTGGGTGTTCCACCAGTCTGTTTATGAAAGAAAATATTTATTTGAGAATGTGCAAGTCACTTTGTCAGCTAGATTGACTCTTTATAACTTTAATAATTTCCTTACTTACATGCTGTAGTTCTGGACTAGAGTGGTTACTAAAATTCATTTATTAATTGTAGAACAGTATTAACCAATAATAAAATGCAAGTTGCATTCAAAGAAAATTAAGAGTTGTTACAGTAATAGTTGTTACAGCAATTTTCATTTCTGCAAAATCATAGGACCTTTCTTTTAAGATATTCTTTGATCACTCCTGGTAAAAGACTTAAAAATAGGCTTTATGATGTGGGAACAAGTTTGCAATATTAGGTCGATGCACTATAATTGGTCAAAAATAGTCAACAAGAGGAATAAATTTATAAAATAAGCTGGAAAGATTCAGAAATAAATATTAAATAAACTCCACCAAAACAAAACTCACCAGAAAATTATCCCTGCCCCAAAGATTTAGTACTTTTGAATGGGTTTTTCAGATACTGTAGGAGTGTAACCTATTGGCTGCAGCAGTGGCTCTTCCATTGGTGATGACAGTGATGAATCCATCACAAACTTCTTTGGAAACCTTAAAAGGTATTCAATGGCAATTAACCAATCAGGTAGGAAAATGCTAGATTTTACTGGGCAGCCTCCCATATGACTAGTTGAATACCAAAAGTGGTAGACGTAAAGACCATATAGTTTTATTCCTCTGCAATTTGAATTGCTGGCTTAAACTGAGGGTAAATAGGCAAAGTCTTTTCCCTGGGGTCAGGGAGTCCAGAACTAGAGGGCATAGGTCTAGGGTGAGAGGGGAAAGATATAAAAAGAGACCTAAGGGGCAACTTTTTCACAGAGAGGGTGGTACGTGTATGCCAGAGGAAGTGGTGGAGGCTGGTACAATTGCAACATTTAAAAGCCATTTGGATAGGTATATGAATAGGAAGGGTTTGGAGGGATATGGGCCGGGTGCTGGCAGGTGGGACTAGATTGGGTTGGGATATCTGATCGGCATGGACGGGTTGGACCAAAGGGTCTGTTTCCGTGCTGTACATCTCTATGATTCTATGGGCAGTTTTAAGGACTAATATCTTTGGAAGGGATTGCTGCACTGTCTAAAGCAAGTTATCAGAACTCATCCTAAGTGTTGTAAAGTAGGGAAGTTTTGCTGCAACTGTACAAGGTACAGGTGAGACCACACCTCAAGTACTGTGTACTGTTTTGGTCTCCTTAGATCAGGGCGGAAATGCAGTTCAGCAAGATTGACTTGGCTGAATCTGCAGGTTAAGGGGTTGCCTTATGTGCTTATGATTGGACTTTAGAAGAGCGAGGGATGATTTTATTGAAACATGAAAGATTCTAAAGCAGGCTTGGCTAGATAAATGCGGGCAAAGTGTTCCCCACCACATGGGAATCTACAATTAGGAGGCATAGTACCAAAATAATGGGCATCCCCTTTAAAGGTGAGGACAGTTGGGAGGGAATAAGTCTTTGCAATTCTTTTCCACAGTGAGCAGTGGAAATACACCGAATTGTCATTGTTTATTTTCAAGCCAAGTTTGACAGATTTCTGATCTACAAAATCAGAAAGGTAATGGTGTCTGTGATAATGGAGGACAGGACAAGAAAATAGAACTAAGGGCATAATCATGACTGGTAGAACAGCCTTCACAAGCAAATTGATCTTATCCCACTCCTATTTCATGTGATCTTTTTTCATTTTGAGTACAGCAGCTTCTCTGCCATTGCTGGGGTGCGATTTTGTGTGGAGGTGGGGATGTCTTAATGTGTGTTAGGTTGTGCGGTCAAGTCAGAATTACTTCCTGAAGTACTGTCACATTCAGCCATATTACACCTTCTCTTTAAGAAGTGCAGGCCAGCTTTAAATATTGCCAGCCAGTTTCAATGGTGCCATTCACTCATGATATTGATCCTGTGCTAAACATCTAGCCAAACAATACAGTTAGTGTTGCTGGGTGCTGATATCATTTGAAATTGGTTGGGCAGCACAAAATTAGCATGCTGCCTGCAACACAATCAGTTAACTGTGCATCACAAGCTCTATCCAGTTGTCAACATCTTACAAAGTTGTTCAAAGTTTTAGGTTCCAGATTTTTTTTAAAAACTGTTTGTTTTTTTAAATACAAAGACGAGGCTAATTTTAATTTTAGCAGCACGGTACATAATTGACAAATGAAATATACTTACTATCTACCCTTTGCTAACATATTGAGAACTGAATGGTTTTGAGGTGCAGGTCACTCTTGCTCTCTGCAAGAAAGCTGAAAACATTAAATTGATGCTGATGGCAATTTGGTATCAACAGAAGACAGGAAATCAGTTGACTCCAGTGTTGGGTAGGGGCAGGAGGGATAAATGACCCCAATAAGCGGGATGTTTAGTCCTGCTCCTCCTTGCCCACTCAAGCAGAAGAGTAATAGTAACATTAATACTGTAATTAGTATTATAGTATAAACAGATAATGCACTAACCTACTGCGGAAGCATTTACTTATTTAGAAGTGTCGGCATTTGGGAGGGTAAGGGGCATTAAATATACATGACCTATTACTAATGATTAATATACCATTTAATTTTCTGAAGAGACAGTATAATTAACATAATTTCTTTGGATGATGAACAATTATGAGGATTGCATTGAAAGTAAATCTATTCTGATAGTTTTTTTCTGAATCGGTGAATTTCTACTTGAAAATCACTGCTCTGTCCCTGTTAAATAAGGTGAGCTCCATAAACTTCTATGGAGACTGTGAAACTTTCCCTGACTCAACATGCAGTGAACTATTCAAGGGAAAGAACCAATTTGAGGAATTTCCCTTCAATCCATGCCCTCTCATTGCTGTAACTGTTCTGAGTTGTTTTGTGAACTACCTTATGCAGTAAACTTCTTACACTACAATTAAGGAGCTTTTCAATAAGCCCAGCTTGAAATATACCAACAGTGTACCTCAGTTATCTCCTTAATCTTTTCACAGTTAAATTTCATTACATTCAGGTATTCTCCAACTTAGAAAATAAATACAAAATTGTTGCTGTCAGTGGCAGGTTTAACTTTCTTCTTCCCAATTCAACTTTCCAGTATGACATAGCTAATTGTCGAGCTTTGAGAAACAACGTGGTAGAAAATGTGTTGCAATAGGGGCAATGACCAAAATGAATTTACCTTGTTGGCTGCTTTAGTTAAAGCAGTCATCACAGAATATTAGTTCAGCAATCAAATTGATGTGGATCCTTTCACAGTGCCACAAAGAAAATGGGGTTGCTGAACAACATAAAACCACAAATACTTTGCTGCCACTCACCCAGGAGAAAATACGGTCACACCTCTTTCCAAGTTACTTTAGAGGCATTGTGATCAGTGGTGTACTGCCTGGGAAATATGGGGGCAACTATATTAGTTATGATATAAAAGACCTGGTTCTGCATCACTTCACAAAGAAACTAGGTCATCATACTAAGAGAAACAGTGAGCCAAACTCTCATTGTTTCTCAATGGAAATGACTTTGGCCTTTAACTCTGCAATAGGATCGAATCTCTGGAATGAATTTTAAAAGGAAAAAAAAAGAAACCACAACTTATTTTGTATAGCAGTTCAAAATTTCACAGGATATGGGTGCCTAGAGTAGAGTATTGTTCTTCTGTTCTGCATTTGCTGAATGTTACCAGAATTTTCTGTACTTTATTATCTTTTGTGGATTCACAAAATTACCTTCAAATTTTGTGCCTCAGAGCACTGGTAAATAATGATAAATCTCATGAGGACCCCATGCAAATATTAACATTTTCCTGGGAGCCATTGGCATAAAAATAGACAGTAGCTCACCACAGTAAAACAAATTTAGTTGATATATTTAATACTGGAAAAAAGGATGGAAAACATTTAACACAAAGAAACATCACTGTGTGATGTCACTGTGGGAATTCATCAAACACCCCAGGGCTTTTCTTTGACAAGACGTAAAAAATTAGAGTTTTGCTACCGTTTTGTTAAACAGTTCAAACATTAAATTTCAGGAAACGACACCTTCAATTACTAAAAACAAATTACAAGAGAAACTCAGCAGATCTGGCTGTATCTGTAGAGAGAAAAACAAAGAGTTAACATTTTGAGTCAAATGAACTTTGTTTGAAATTGAGTTTGGGCTACTACTGGAGATTCGCATTCACCGAGACTCCATAGCCAAATTCTGTGAACTGCTGTACATGAATTTTCATTCATAATTTTTTAAAAAAGGTCAAAAAAAGTTATATCCAGTGCACATCCATGTTTCCAACAAGCAGCGATAAAGTTCTCCACTGGATGCACAAAGTCACAGGCATCCACACGATGGCAGCAGAAAGCCAGGTTTGTTTTACCCTCATAAAAGTTATATAATTTCTTCAATGTAAGAGAACATTCTAATACAGTCAGAATGCATGATGTCAAAAGCCACTTTATTGGCCAGCAAGCAAATGCATTGTGGTGTGGTAATGAGTGTGATAAGAATCCAATTTCTAAAATGTGCTGAGTCCGCTAAGGCAATTATTGTAGAGTTGGAAAGACAGGGGAGAGACAGAGAAAAAAAATGGGTGAGTGCCTACATCCAGGGAGCAGAGAATTTTTAAAACACAATATAAATCTTCACATGTTATGGCATATCTCCAGCACAGGTGGGACATAAACCTGGGATTCCTCATCCAGAGGGAGGGGCACTACCACTGCATAACAGCAGCCCACTTTTAAAGAGGAATATCTATAATGTACTTTAAAGCTATACCTTTTATTTCATAGCATGTGTGTGCCTAGTGTTGTTTTTTTGTTCTGTATTTTGCTGAATGTTAACAGAATTTTCTGAATCTTACTATCTTTTGTGGATCCAAGCAGACTCCACAGAAATAATAAAAAATTGACATGAATGACTTAATTGCACATACCCAGCCTTCGCAGCCATAATGATTGTTACTGAGGCTTGAATTTCCAATTAGGCATAAACTCAACATCATATCACCCCATCTATTCAATGAACAGTGCTACCACTGTGATTTACACACAGTCTTATTTTCACAATTTGTCTGAGCTCCAGGCAGTAAGAAGTACACTGACAAAAATAGGGAGCAAAACAAGAAATAGCCAAAGATCAACCATGATCCTGGTAATTTTGCTGGAGAATAAAAGAATTTCTTACTCCAAAAATCTTTGCATGATCTGTTATTGAGTAGCCAAATCTTGCTTTTAGACTCTGCGAAAGAAAGGTTCCTGGAAGGCGTTTAGAGGCTGAAGGCTCATTTTCCAACATGTGACCGAATGTATCTACCCAGTGGAAACATGCAGTCAGTATAGTGAATACCATCCCAACACCTACTCTGTAAAAAGTTGAAAAAGTTTAAACATTAAAGGTCAAGCTTAAAAAAAAGAGGAATCAGTTACCAAACTGACCACCCAGCATTGACCAAGACACCAAAGCCAACAAAGTCACATCCCTTACCCAGTTAACCCAGTAAAGTCCTTGTTGAAAAGGTATGAATACTTGGGGAAATGTCCCACAACCTAGTCAAGCAAAAGGCCGACACGATCATTCTTTACAGGTGATGTCACCATCCATCATTCCTGGATTTGTCAGTCCTACCAGAACAACAGACACACGAGGTGGTGGCAGTGATACACTAACATACCGGTGCCACACTGGGAGTCCTGAATTTTGACTCGAGATCCCATTAAACCTCATGATAGCAGGCCAAATACTGTATAGACAAGGAACTCTTGCAGATTACCATTCTCTGCATTCCTTCAACTGATGAAGCAGTACACTTTCATATTAAAGAGAGCTGGGGATGCTGGAGATATGAAACAAGCAAAAACAAAAATTCAAGACTTGGGGCCCTTTGAAAAGTTAACTGTTTCTCCATCCATTAATGTTGCCAGACCTACTGAGTTTCTCCAGCATTACCCGCTTTAGCTTGTTTCAGTATTCCGTGTTGGACAACATTTGGAATCAACGTGGGTGGCAAGGGTCTTGAATCTATTCTGATTAGGGACTGCAAAATCCATCACCAGGATTGGTTGGATAGCTCATGAGAACTGAGTTTGCCAAGTCCTGAAGATGTTCATGTAAGACATGGCCTATGACAGGTACTGAGGAAACCAAAGAAAGTGAAGAATGTACTTGATCTTGCCCTCAGCAACAAACTTGCTGTATATGCATTCATTCATTATAATATTGAGAGAAGTAAATCATCGCACAGAACTTTGTGCAGACAAATATCTTCCTTTCATTCTTAGGATACTCTCCATTTTGTTGTGTAGAACGACAACCACATTAAAATGTGATAGATTCAGAACAGATCTAGCAGATTTCTGAGGTACTGTATACTATCAAAAGCATTGTATACAACCATACTCCCTAACTTCATGGGCCAGTATATTCACTACTTGACCAAGGTTGCTTTACAAGCACTTTCCAAATCTGTGACCTCAGGAAGGGCCATCAGCCACAAGAGGGAGTAATTGGTAACTTTGAACTCTGTCACAGAATTACCGGAACCAACATGAAAATAAATCGTTTTGTGCACATATATATTTGAGCACTTGTTTCTAACAGTAACATTACGTATTGCTTTAGTTATATCAATCATGAGAACTACTGACATCAAATGATGCAATATTCACTGAATTAGTAGCAAGTCAGCTTCCCCCTTACCTGGTTAAATAAAACGCCTTGTGAACTAAAGCACACTTCACAAGCTGGCAATCAGACTAAAATTGACATTGAGACATTGAGATGGGTGAAAAAAGCATGGTCAAAAAGCAAGAAAGAAAGAAAAGTGGGGATGCAAAGTTGATTTTTTTGGGGGGTGGGGGGAAGATTTTGGAGCTAAGTGACAAAGCCAATGAAGGCTCTGCTATGAATGAAAGCAGTCAGGATGGACAAAAGCACAATCTGGAGAAATATGGATTTGTCTGATAGCTATGCCAGCTCATAATGAAATTCAAGGCCTAAATAATGAGGGAACTGTGCAGGGTGCACTCTATCCTGAGTACTTATACACTTAATGGTAAGGTCCTAGGGAGTGTTGCTGAACAAAGAGACCTTGGAGTGCAGGTTCATAGCTCCTTGAAAGTGGAGTCGCAGGTAGATAGGATAGTGAAGGCGGCATTTGGTATGCTTACCTTTATTGGTCAAAGTATTGAGTACAGGAGTTGGGTATATGTTGCGGCTGTACAGGACATTGGTTAGGCCACTGTTGGAATATTGCATGCAATTCTGGTCTTCTTCTTATCGGAAAGATGATGTGAAATTTGAAAGGCTTCAGAAAAGATTTACAAGGATGTTGCCAGGGTTGGAGGATTTGAGCTATAGGGAGAGGCTGAACAGGCTGGGACTGTTTTCCCTAGAGCGTCGGAGGCCGAGGGGTGACCTTATAGGAGGTTTACAAAATTATGAGGGGCATAGATAGGATAAATAGACGAAGTCTTTTCCCTGGGGTCATGGAAACCAGAACTAGAGGGCGTAGGTTTACAGTGAGAGGGGAAAGATGTAAAAGAGACCCAAAGGGCAACTTTTTCATGCAGAGGGCGGTACGTGTATGGAATGGGCTGCCAGAGAATGTGGTGGAGGGTGGTACAATGGCAACATTTAAGAGGCATTTGGATGGGTATATGAATAGGAAGGGTTTGGAGGGATATGGGCCAGGTGCTGGCAGGTGGGATTAGATTGGGTTGGGATATCTGGTCGGCATGAACAGGTTGGACCGAAGGGTCTGTTTCCATGCTGTACATCTCTAGGACTCTACAGTTCTTCTTCAGGTTGCAAGTAGTAATCCAATGTACTGTTTTCTTTTTTTTATTTCCCACAATTACTAAGATTATTTTCCAATGAGAAACCACAATCAGTGTAATTTTTGACCTATGGATGGTAATGTGAAGGAGTGGATCTTTGAGTCAGTGGTTCCTCTCTTAATTTCAACTCATTAAAAAGGTGCGTCCTGTATTCACACATCCTGTTTGAAGAATCAACTGTGTACTCTAAATGAACGACTTTCACTCTGACTTTGAAAAGATTGTTGAACAAAATATACTTGAGCCGAACAGCAATAAAAATACAATCGACTCAAAATAATTTGCTTACATTAATGCGAAGGAGAACCATAATACAAAGAAGTGTGACTTGATGGAAAGGCTGACATTGACCAGTTTTCAATTTATTTATAGGTGCAAACAGGATAATGCATTGGTTAGCGCTCAAATTGTTTCATGCAATCGTGTTATCCCATCTACTACTCAATATTATTACACAACACAGCTTCAACCCCATGGATGAAGTAAATGGGTAGAAAATAATTGGAGCATTTAATATTTCTGACAATACATGGTCATTACTAAAAAGCGCTGACCTATGGCAGCCAGTTTAGAGAAGAAATATCATAGTCACTCTGAGTTAATCAATGGATCTTCCAAGTAAAGCTTCACCAGGCACAGTTACTTCTTCATTCCTGATGAAGGGCTTTTGCCTGAAACATTGACTCTCCTGTTCCTCGGATGCTGCCTGACCTGCTGTGCTTTTCCAGCACACACTCGACTCTGCTCTCCAGTCCTCACTTTCGCAGTTACTTATTCCACATGAACATGTTTCCCACGATTTGGTCTTGAATCACATTAGATATTCATTTCCATCAAGGAATATGGAAAACAGCACCACTGGGCATAAGAGGAGAAATGTGCACATCTACTGCAATAGGAAATGTTTATCTGATGTGAATACAACATTGGATTTATTCACGTCCACTTCACCATACAGAATCCTATTCTAAACAGCTCTAGAATTTAAATAAAAGTTACTTTACAAAAGGGACAGCACCATCCCAGTACTTTTTAATGCATAACTAGTTGTTTCATTAATTTATCCCTGTTATATGAATCGATCAGTGATCTCAAGGTGGCGGGAGAGTAGCAGCACAGCATGTGGGCTTCTGCTAGAGGCTCATTTGCTTTGACTGTATTTTCTTTTACTGCTTTTTTTTTTCCCTGAGTGAAATGTACGCACCTTAAATGAGGTGTGAGTTTGTGCAGTGAGGATATCAAGCTAGCGCATAAAGGGAGAGTCTGACATGGCAGCAAGAGGGGTCCCTGGCATTGATGGTAGTCATCCTGAGCAGTGGTGAGAGCAGGAACATGCAGCCCCAGAAGACCAGCAGTGGTAGTAAGAACAGGCTGCAAGGTGGTGAGAGCTGGCAGCAGGGGTGAGGGTGAACCAGGAGCAGGGGAGGTTGAGCCCTTATGATGAGTGCGAGCCCAGCATGGCCAAGTGCTAATGGACTGCAGTGTTGAACTGTGAAGTGCGTTTCTCTACTTTTCTACAGTCCTCCTTACTAAAATGTAATGTTTAACTTTTTTAAACTTTGTTTTCTTTTATTTTTCTGCCTTGTACCAAGATTCGGTACCTAGGTACTTTTCTATCTAAGATGGCACCGTAAGAGGCAAATTTGAAACTTTCCGCATGTAGCAATAAATCTAATTCAATTATAATCAAAGGATATTGAGATCACATAGATATTCCATGTTGAAATAGTTTAATTCAAATATTTGACCCACAGAATTATTTCCAATTATCAGATTGTGAAGGCTTTCGAAAGTGTGGATTCATAATATGGTGAGTCACCAATCCTAGACGGCTGCAAAGTATGTACGTTCTTCTCAGGACTTTCAAGCCTACCATTTTATTTTGACACAAACACTGGGGGTATCAGGGGTGGTGCCATTTTCTTTTCAACGCTGCTCTGAGAGCATTCAAAAAAGTTTAGGCCAACAATATTAGCTGTCAAGTCCAAAAAAGGACAGGCATTGCCTTGTGGTTCCCTCTCAAAAAAGATTTTTCCCACAATCAACTCCAGATCCAAGAAATCATTCCAAACACAGAATTCCAATGTACCAGATCACTTCCCAGTTATTCCTATTAATGAAGTTTGGATCCACACAGCAGATGGTCTTGACTATCCTCTTTTTAAGTACCTGTTCAACATCCAGTGCAGTCCCAAATGTTGATTTCTAAGTTTCTTCACCAAAGTATAGAATACATTCTGCAATGATATCAACATGAAATCTCAGGAGCAGATGTGCGAGAGAATGGTTTATTCCAAAACTGCAAATTGCAGATTGTAATATGAACATCTCCTCTACGGTAATAGCTCAAAAATCTGTAGATGAAGCTTGGCACGTCTGCAAACTTGCCAAGGGGTTAGAGACTGTACGTGGTATACCAATGCCTTACCTACCATGGTTATGTGACCTCTACCTCTACTACTTGAGCCCTCAGTTTAGTTTGCAGATGCCATTAAACACATTGCATAAACATGATATCAGAATTATGAAATGTAAATTGAGTGAATTTTTAAAGCTATAAACAGGGCCAGCAAATGTCAGCAAACCGCAAAGAGGATTAAAAGTGGCAGACTGTAACTTTGAATTACTGGATGAATCGGAACGATTGTGAATTTGCCAGTCACTGCTGCTGTTGAAAATGAAAGGAGATATAAGAATCAGAATTGGCAAAACTATTAGATAGCTATTGAATTAAATAAAAATGCAGGGCAAAGAAGAATAACAACCGTTATCAACAATGGGATAAGAGTGCAACAAGCTGCACTGGATCCCAAACCTAACCAAGCAACAGAGAAAAAGACAGGAAAAAAATGTAAGACACTCTTTGAACCCTGCATCAATGATCCTTATAAAATGATACATGTTCAACATCAGAACTAGGGAGAAAAGGGAGACTTTTTTTTAAAACTTCACTTGTGGGACGTGGGTGTCACTGGCTGGCCAGCATCTATTGCCTGTCCCTAGATGCCGGTGAGAAGGAGTTTACATCAGAGTAGTGCTGGAAAAGCACAGCAAGTCAGGCAGCATCCAAGGAGCAAGAAAATCAACGTTTCAGGCAAAAGCCCTTAATCAGGAATAGAAGGAGTTGGTGAGCAGCCTTCTTGAACTACTGTCATCACTACTGTGGATTGACCCACAAAATCCTTTGGGAGGGAAATTCCAGGATTGTGACCAAGTGACAATGAAGAGCAAGTGATATATTTACAAGTCAGAATAGTGAGCAGCTTGCAGGTGGTGGTGTTCCCATGTATTCAGTGCTCTTGACCTTCTAGATGAAAGTGGTCATAGGTTTGGGAGGTGCTGTCTAGAGAGCTTTGGTGAATTACTGCAGTGCATCTTGTACATAGTACACCACTGCTACTGAGCACTGGTGGTTGAGTTATTGGATGCTTGTGGATGTGGTGCCAATCAAGCAGGCTACTTTGTCCTGTACATGATCAAGCTTTTTGAATATTGTTGGAGCTGCATCCATCAAGACAAGTTGGGAGTATTCCATCACAGTCCTGACCTGTAATTGGAGATGCTAGACAGGCTTTGGGGAAATCAGGGCTTGAGTTACTTGCTGCAGTATTCCTAGTCTCTGATCTGGTCTTGTCGCAAAAACACATTTTCCACAAGTCCAGGTGAGTTCCTGGTCAATGGTAAACTCATTATTGGGTCGATGCCAGTGTTGTAACCATACTTTAACAGCCTGGCTAGGGGAGTAGCAAGTTCTGGAGCAGAAGTATCTAATCCTCTGGTCAGAATGTTGTCAGGGCCCATGGTCTTTGCAGTATCCATTGCCACAAGCTGTTTCTTGATGTCATGTGGAGTGAATGAAATTGGCAGAAGCCAGGTATCTGTGATGTTGGGGACCACTGGAGGAAGCGGAGATGGATCATCCACTCACCATTTCAGACTGAAGATTGCGACAAATGCTTCAGCTTTATCTTTTGCACTGATGCATTGGTCTCTTCCATCATTCGGAAAGGGAACTTTTGTGGAGCCTCCTCCTCCACTAAGTTGTATAATTGTCCATCACCATTCACAACTGGATGTGGCAAGACAGCAGAACTGAGAAATGATTTGGTGGCTATGGAATCTCTTAGCTGTGCGCATCAGTTGCTGCTTATTCTGTTTTGCATTAAGTAGCCCTGTATGGTAGCTTCACCAAGTGGACACCTCATTTTTCAGAATGGTGGGTGCTGCCCCTGATATGCCCTCTTGCATTTCTCATTCAACCAGGATTGATACCTTGGCTTGACTAAATGATTGAGTAGGGATTTGCTGGGCCATGAGGTTGCTGGGGATCAATTCTGCTGCTATTCATGGCCTACAGTACCTCATGGATGCTTAGTCTGGAGTTGCTACATCTGTTTGAAGTCTGTCCCATTTAGCATAGTGAGAGTGCCACACAAAATATGGTGGAAGGTGTTCTCATTGTGAAGGTGGACTTCATCTCCATAAGGACTGTGTGGTGATCACTCTTACCATTACTGCCATGGACAAACACATCTATTGCTGGCAGATTGTTGCCTCCTTCACTACCTGCCTTCAACAAGATTGTCCCTCTTGCTGCCTCCTTCACTATCTGCCACAGATTAATGCGTGATGGCACAGACAAATCTATGAAAGATGATCATAAAGAGATAGGATTGCCTTATTCACAAGAAGGAAGTGAGGACTGCAGATGCTGGAGGTCAGAGCTGAAAATGTGTTGCTGGAAAAGCGCAGCAGGTCAGGCAGCATCCAAGGAGAAGGCAGCAAGGAAGGGCTGATGCCCGAAATGTCGATTCTCCTGCTCCTTGGATGCTGCCTGACCTGCTGCGCATTTCCAGCAACACATTTTCAGCTTATTCACAAGTCCTACATGAGAACATGTCCAGGAGAACGAGACATACTTTTAAGAAAGTTGATCGATGTGCTGGATCTCTTGACATTGACAATCATCAGCTGGAGCATATTAATGGTAGAACAGACATGTCTTTGCCTTAAGCGGAGACATGTTGCAGATTGACTGAGAATAGCAAACTGGAAAACAGGAAGTATCTATAGAAGAGCCAGCCGAAAGATCCAGGCCAGAGAACAGAATTGAAATATTTCAAAGGACAACGCACAAATTGAGTACGTAGTGTGGCAAAGCAATGCTGTCACTGCAAGAACTTGGATCACTTTGCATACAAAGTTTAGCTAGAAAGAAGAAGGCTATAAAAGTGACTTTTGGAGAGATGTCAACTTACGTTAGAGCAAATCCACTCTTTTCAGCTGAAGCAAGTATAAAGCATGGATTCATGGCCCTACACGTGACAGAGGAGAACTGCAGTCTTTAGCAGTGAATGACTAAAAGATTCCAAAGTTTTTTGTTTAAAATGCATGTTGGATGTCTATCTGGTGAATCATCTCAAAGCAGATGAGAGTGTGAGACCAACATCTACTGAGGAGAGCTCTGTTATTTCAAGTCCAGACCGAAAGACAAAAGACAGAAGAACCGGAAAAGAAGTAACCAACCAAGAAAATGACAAATCCACAGATTAGCAATGTGGTATCAGTGAAGAAACCTCAAAAATGAAGCATAAACAGATTCAAAGAATCCCAATAAATCTTTCAATAGATCCCATTATCCCATCCCAATTACTGAAGTTTGCCACAATTTGCCATGTCAAAAGTCTTTATTACTCTCAATGCATAGGATGGCTACTGGCAATTGAAGATGAATGAAAGCAGCATTTTTCTAAGCACATGCTCCAAAGAGCATTAAATTCATAAAGATAGTCGGTGATTATGATCTTCCCCAAAATAGTCATAGTCTAGCCCTGGAATCCTTATTGTGCATTAAGAAGCCAGTCAGACCATCAGGTCTACACCAACCTTCTGGACAGCATCCCACTCAGACCTAGCCCCCCACCCTAAACCCATAGTCATGGGAAATGCAGGGTTAACCCACCTAACCTGCACATCCCTGGACACTTCAGGGCGATTTAGCATGGCCAATCCATCTAACCTGCACATCTCTGGACTAACATCTACAAACATGAAAGCATCAGGAACTTCAAAGGATGCATAAAATCTCAGGACAACATTGTAGTTTTAAAAATAGGGTGACAAGAATGTTTACATACAATGTTGGTTTTTAACCGTGTTATTGGATTAGCAGTAAACCTGTTCGTCTATGGATGTGGAGACACGATGGAATAAGCGATTGCAGACCAAAATCAGAATAGAGTCTGATTGCTAGCGAAAGCTCCCCAGATCAGCCTGAAGAGGAAAACAGATACTGTTGAAGATGCCTAAAAGGTAGGTGCACTGACAGAAAAAAAACTTTAGAAACACAAACTAGGAGCAGGAGTAGGTTATTCAGCCTCTCAAGCCTGCTCAACCATTCAATACAATTATATCGGATCATCTAACTCAGCTTACTCTATTTCTGCTTTCTCCCCAGACCATTTGATCCCTTTACCCCTACGAACTATATCTAACTTCGAGAACATTCAACATTTTGGCCTCAAATCACTTTCTATGGCAGAGAATTGCACAGGTGCACCACTCTCTGGGTGAAGAAATCTCTCCGGGTGAAGAAATCTCTCCTTCTCATTTCTCCAGATCCTGACAAAGTAAGAGCTATAGCAGTGATGCAGCTGCCAACAGATGCGAAAGTTGTGCAAAAACTTGCTGAATTTGTGAACCAAAGTTTTGATTAGATTTCCTACAGTGTGGAAATAGGCCCTTCGGCTCAACAAGTCCACACCGACCCTCCAAAGAGCAACCCACCCAGACACATTCCCCTACATTTACCCCTAACACTATGGGCAATTTAGCATGGCCAATTCACCTAACCTGCACATCTTTGTGACTGTGAGGGGAAACCAGAGCACCCGGAAGAAACCCACGCAGACACGGGGAGAGAATGTGCAAACTCCACACAGACAGTTGCCTGGGGTGGGAACTGAACCCACGTCTCTGGCGCTGTGAGGCAGCAGTGCTAACCACTGAGCCACCATACCGCCCCAATTTGTGACTGGGGTTTGAACAGTTATACAAGCTCATTGTTATGGATTTTCAGTGGTATGGGGCAGAGAACAAGCAGCTTTCATTAGAATCAAATCATAAATTGATAACAACAGCAATGCTGAGGTACTATGATCTTAACAATGAAGTCACCTTGCAGTATGATGCCAACAAGACAGGACTTAAAGGAATCCCTATGCAGTAAAGGCAACCAATTGCCCTTGCATTCAGGACAGTAAGCAAAACCTAAGCAACACTATGCTCAGAATGAGAAAGAGTGAGCAAAGTAACAGTGGAGTCCAATGTTAAGCTACTTCAAAAGAACTGTCCTCAATCCACGTGCAGCTACTCAAAAAACATCTTGGAAGAATGCTGATTCCTTTGCAGAACTATCATTTGGCAAACAAGCAAGGGAAACAGACAAAAATTACTAATAATGCTGTGGCAAGCCATAACTCCAGAGCATTCCAAACACTGCTGAGTGGCACTGGCCCTCAATTCACTAAAAGATTGGGAAATTCAAGACAATATCATCTCCATCACAGTATTCCCATTCAAAAAGGGAAGGCTGAGCTGGCTGTGGGATCAATAAAAGGTGGCATAAATAAATCAGTCAAATCTTGCACTGGCTTTATAAGGTAACCCTAAATGGAAAAATACACCTTTCAAAGACATGAATAGTAGATCAAAGACTAATCTGATGCCACATGCAAAATTTTCCAATTGCCAAAACCTAAACTATTGAGGCTTCAAGTAGTAACTGGTATAAGTGACAAATTCAAAGTGAAATGACAAAAAAAAACAAATTTCACTTCGATAAAATTGGCAAATCGTTGTCAAAACTGACCATTGGAAGACCAGAATGCAAATTTGAACACCCTCAAATAGAGTTGAGTCTACGTGGCAGCTCAGAACCTGTATGAAACAGCTGTCACCTTAATCACATGTAGTGAATGTGAACAAACAAATACATCATTACAACCGGAGATGTGAAGGTAGAACTAGAGAAGCCATTCTTTCACAGTAAGTGATTGATTAAGAGAACGTGAACACACCCACTGCATGGAGTAAAGAACATCCTAAAGATCAACTTCTTTTGTTGAGTAATGGTGGATCATCAATAAACATACTACAGCATCAGCTCCTGCCACATGAACTACATTACTCAGACAGGGAATATCACCCCAGTAATGAGCGGATATCAGATGAATAGCCAATATCAACATGTATACCTACCATAAAAATCCTGCCATGATATCATCATTATGTAGGGTCTGACATAAGTATAACTGACCAAAGTTAACACACAGCATTGTTAATGAAGGATACTGCTTTTGTTGACCAATCGATACTGCGTTACTCAGGTAACTTGTGGGTGCAAATGGTAGTACAGATTTTTTCTTCCCCCCACCCATCTGGAAGTCAAAACATTTTGAAAATACATTTGTATATCGTCTATTGGCAACCTTCCCATTGTCCTGTGGTCTTTACTTCGGCTCTAAATGTTTTCACTTTAGTTTGTGGTAGCTATTGAATACATTATATGCAACAGTCAGTTGTCAGGTAAAGCAGAATGCTTAAAGGAAAAAGCGAGCAATTAATATAACTTCCAATTTCAAACATTCATTTCCTAATATGGTCTTTTCCTCCTCATTGCTTGATGTTCAAATACAGTATGGGTATCATACAAAGGCCTCCCAGAAATAATTCATCTCATATTTTTCAATGTTTGAGAAGTGTCACAACTGAATGTACGTGCACTCCAAATACTGTGACATCATCAAAAATATACCATGACATAGGAATGTTCACAAACCTCAAAGTCAGTTCAAAAATAAGGAAGAAAAGGTTTTTGGAGATTCAACATAAATTGGTACTTCATCTGCAGAGCAAAAGTTGGAGTGATTCCCTTTCAGCTTTCTTGGTACCATACACAGAAATTACCACACTGTGGCCTATGACTGAAAGAAGATCAGTCAGGTAGACCTCCAAATGAATTCCCTAATTGGGGCTGTTAATCTGGTCTTATTAGGCAGTACTGGCTGACAGATATAAATTGGAGTGTCTACTGGGGAAAAAATAAGCACTACCGCAGTTAGGTGGTAGTGTGGGGGTAAAAAGAAAATAGAAAGAAGAAAAAGAAAAAAAAAAAAGAAAGGGATTCTATTCACTCTCTGCTATCTGGATCAATGTCATGTACGGCTCACCGATCTCTGGACTCATAGCAGAAGCAGTAATGCAAAGGTTAGAACAAACAGTCTTACCACAAATTCAACCCAAACTCTGGGTCAGATACATGGATGACACCTTTGTAATAATTAAAAACACAGAAATAGAGAACACACACCAGATCATCAACGCCACACTCACAGGAATCCAATTCACTAGAGAGAAAGAAAAGGACAACCAACTCCCATTCCTAGACGTGATGGTACAGAGAACACCGAACAGACAATTCACCACAAAAGGTTTACAGGAAAGCCACACACACAGACCAAGTCCTAAACTATAAAAGCAACCACCCCAACACACACAAAAGAAGTTGCATCAGGACACTATTCAAAAAGGGCCACAACACACTGCAGCACACCAGAACTACAAAAAGAGGAAGAGGAACACCTATACAAGGTATTGGCCAAAAACGGATACCCTTGCAATTTCATCAACAGATGCCTAAGGGAGAGACAACGGAACGAGGACATGCCAAACCCAAAGGACTAGCCACACTACCATACATCAGGAGCATTTCTGAACTGACAGCCAGACTACTGCGACCACTAGGACTCATAACAGCACACAAACCAACAGCCACGCTCAGACAACAACTCACCAGAACGAAGGACCCGATACCCAACATGAGCAAACCTAATGTAGTGTACAAAATCCCATACAAGGACTGCACAAAATACTACATCGGACAAACAGGAAGACAGTTAATGATCCGTATACATGAACACCAACTAGCCACGAAACGACACGACCAGCTATCCTTAGTAGCCACACACACAGGCAACAAGCAACATGAATTCGACTGGGACAACACTACCATTATAGGGCAAGCCAAACAGAGAACAGCCAGGGAATTCCTAGAGGCATGGCACTCATCCACAGACCATCAACAAACACATTGACCTGGACCCAATATACCAGCCCGACAGCGGACAGCTGGAACAGACAACCGGAAGCGGCAGAGACAGGCCATTATAAATGCCAGAGGAAACAGCACAGAAGCGTTTCACAGGAGGCTCCCAAGCACTGAGGATGTCACCTACACAGGGAACGAAACTTTTGCAAGACAAATTCCCAGCTCGGCAAACAGGACCACAACAACAAGCACCCGAGCTACAAATCTTCTCCCAAACTTTGGTCATGTACTATGCATGCGTAAACAAAGGGTGATTTGGTAATGGCATACTGGCATTTGTGGAGTTATTTCAGGCCAACTTTCCTCAAAATGGTCATTCTCGTTATGCTTTTGGGGTCACTTACTCTTCAAACTAAGAACTGCTTTTTCTGAATTCCTTAACATATTAGAATACAAAGCAATTATTTACCAATTTTACTTCCTAGAACAATTTGAATTAATGTCAGATTGGCTGCCATGTCCCATGAAATGTCCCATTTCTCCAAGTGCCCTTATTTTCAGAAAACGCAACCACACAATGAACAACAACCGGTATTTACTACAGTCATGACAGCCAGAACAAAAATTGCAAAATATTATTTACCTTCAACATGTCAGCTATTTCATTTGTACTTTGTTTGCTGCTGCCAGAATAATTTATTTGAACATGATGCAGATCATAAATTCCACACAAAAAAAGCACTACAGCAATCATCCTTCATTACCACCATGCACGCATCAACTATTTGAGGGGGAAGATCAAGCTGGGAAGCATAACCAAGGCAAAGTCAAGTAGTACATCTATGTCATAAAATTTTAGCATAGATTGGAGTAATAATTAGGTTAATATCACTAATTTTTAAGGACATGTAATCTTAATGGATGGTAATAGTTTTCAGCATTAATGGTAGTGTTGTGTAGCTTACTGAGCTGATATTGAAAGAATTAATAAAGTGTGACGATGTTGCTTGAGGCAACAGCATATTTTAAACAACATTTTGTTAAACAGCAATTATTTTAAAAACACCAATCTATTCTGGAAACATAAAATGTAGTGGATATGAAATTATTCATGAAACTGCAATTATAATCAATCAATAAATAAATTAAAATCTATTTAATTTTTCTTTAGCCTGGGAGAAGAATCAAGCAGGAGAGAATCTGGGAATTAGACGGTGTATAATTTCAGTCATGGTTTTCTCCTGAAACAAGGGTAGAAGACACTCCCAGTTACAAAAGGAAAGGGAATGCTTAATCTTATCCATGAGTTGCATCATTGATCGGACATGGCATATCAAGAGTTCGGATTATTGATATTCAGAAAACTGCAATTTGCCTCCAAAACCTATTTGAGACAAATCTGTCTTACTCCAGCAGAAGTAACAACTAAAACATTTGTAGTATTCACTCTCGAGGAAGGTGTCGTTTGGAAGCTAGGAAATGCAAACACCAATCCGCGGGTCAAATATTTACAATGATCCTATTCCAATAGGAATGTTAATCATTTTTCACTTGTCAAGGCCTAAAACTGAACTCTTCCAACCCATCCTCTGACTCAGGAATTAAATTCAACTCTGTTGAGCATTGCTGTTGCAAAGTGGTGACCTGTTTCAACAACTTCTAACATGACTTTTGCTTAATTCTTTCATATAATGTGAGTAGCACTAGGAATGCCAGAATTTGTTGCCCATCCCTAACTGCTCTAGAGATGAACAGCTGACTAGATCATTTAAGAGGGCAGTTCAGAGTCAACCAATTGTTGTGGGTCTGGATTCATACATGGGATAGGTGTGGCAAATATTCTTCCCTAAAGGACATTTAAAAATGTACGAGATGGGTTTTATAACAATGACAGCCTTTCAATTCCAAGTTTTTTTTAAATTAAATTAATTGAATTTATTAATTAAATTAAAATTCCACCAGTAATCATGGTGGGATTCAAACCTGTGTACCCTAGGTATAAGCCTCTGCCAGTGACATTACTACCACTCAAATTTCCTTTCAGCGCATATTTCTTTGTGGGACTTCTGTGTCATGATCATGCAATCTAAAATTCTCCACATAATTTTCATTTGCAGAGATTGGTTTCAGACTTTAATTAATAAAACTCCAATAAAATACTCTGTGAAACTTTGGTTCACTTCATTTCTGTGTGCTGGGAATAGTGACCTGAAGTCTAAAAAGGCACCAATTAATGTAAATACTATAGTTATGCAAGCATTAATTGCGGATCAATTATTTCAGAAATCAAATCAGTCCACTATTTAAAAAAGAGTATACCATAATCATTAAAAAGTGTACCTTAAAAGGAAGTTGAAGATTGTTGTTATCCTTCTTCAAAGTATCCTGCTCATAGAAAACTTGAGATTATTTTCTCTTTGCTAATAAAAATCAACAAACTCAGCATGGCTCATGATGTTTTCTTTGATGTTTATAAAGAAAGCTAGCTTATTATTTGAAATCTTTGCTTCATTTAACCACTTATGTTGAAAATATAGATGGCAAGCCATACAGTTTAATTCTAAATTCAATTCATCTTCAAGGAGTTGCTGAATAAAAGTTTGGTGCCAGATTTTCTTATGGGCACATTAAAAGGAAAAAACAAAGAGCTTTTCATTTTACACTGTCATAATTTAGCGTACAGCATTGACAGTGAAGTTAGGACCTGCACCTAACTTTATCTACATCCAATCCCTTGGGCACCACTTAACCATCTATTCTCCAAAATGGTGTTAATAGTCAGTAAATATAAAAGTTAATATTTCAAACTCCTGAGCTTGAGTGACTCATGCTTAAAGGATTAACTGACTGACATACCAGAGAAAACAGTGTTTACCTGCAGTTCAATGTTAAATATACAGGCTGCTTAAACTTTATTATCAAACATTAATCATCCAAACACATCAATGCAGTCCAACAAACCATATCTCCAATCACTGTTAACAATTCAAATAACTATTCAACAAAATGGCTTGGATCTCACGGGCTGAAGACATAATACCCTGCTTTTCAATAGCCAAATGTTCACTAAAATGAGGAACTGCTGGTGGGGAAGAAATCGGAGCAAGAGTTAGTCATTTTGCCATGAGAGACTGCTCTGCCATTCAGTTCGATCGTGGTCCATGATCCAAGTCAATAATCCGTACCTATTTCTCTCCTACATCTTTTTGTCCCTGAAGCCTTATCCAACTCCTTTAAATCAACCAACACTTTGGTCTCAGCTGTTTTCTGTGGTAGCAATTTTCACTGGCTCACCACTCTCGGTCATATTTCTTCTCATCCTAGTCCGAAATGGTTTACCCAGTATCTTTGGAGTTAAGCAAGTAATGTCAAGCAGGCACCATCTCCATTATCTTTTGACCTGCCCTGCCCAATTGCATGGCTACCAGCCTGCCACTGAATGCCTTTTTAAAGGGCCTTATCCTGCCTCTACTGATTAACTTGCTGTGCGAGAGACCCATTCCCAAGCACTCAGCCAGATAGGATGCACTGCATCAGTTAGTAATGGACAGAGGGGCCCTTCATTAACAGGCTTCCCAAATTTTTGGTAAAAACAATGACTGCAGGTGCTGGAAACCAGATTCTGGATTAGTGGTGCTGGAAGAACACAGCCGTTCAGGCAGTATCCGAGGAGCAGTAAAATCGACGTTTCGGGCAAAAGTCCTTCATAGGCAGAGAGCCTGAAGGGTGGAGAGATAAGTGAGAGGAGGGAGTGGGTGGGGAGAAAGTAGCATAGAGTATAATAGGTGAATGGGGGAGGGGATGAAGGTGATAGGTCGGGGGGGAGGAGGGGAGTGGATAGGTGGAAAAGAAGATAGGCAGGTAGGACAAGTCATGGGGACAGTGCTGAGATGGAAGTTTGGAACTGGGGTGAGGTGGGGGAAGGGGAAATGAGGAAACTGTTGAAGTCCACATTGATGCCCTGCGGTTGAAGTGTTCCAAGGCAGAAGATGAGGCGTTCTTCCTCCAGGCATCTGGTGGTGAGGGAGTGGCGGTGAAGGAGGCCCAGGACCTCCATGTCCTCGGCAGAGTGGGAGGGGAGTTGAAATGTTGGGCCACAGGGTGGTGTGGTTGATTGGTGCGGGTGTCCCGGAGATGTTCCCTAAAGCGCTCTGCTAAGAGATGTCCAGTTTCCCCAATGTAGAGGAGACCACATCACAAGCCTGACCACCCTGGCTGACCCAATGTCTCAGCATGCTCCTGCCCCACTGAACTTGTTGCTACCTACCTCAACATTGTCCTATCCCCCCTAGTCCAGGAACTCCCCACATACGTTCGAGGCACCACCCACGCACTACACCTCCTCCAATGACTTCTGTTTCCATGGCCCCCAACGACTCATCTTCACCATGGATATCCAATCCCTCTATACCTCCATCCGCCATGACCACGGTCTCCAAGCCCTCCATTTCTTCCTCTACCGACATCACACTCATTCATTTGGCCGAACTTGTCCTCATCCTTAACAATTTCTCCTTCAAATCCTCCCACTTCCTCTGGACCAAAGGGGTAGCCATGGGCACCTGTATGGGCCCCAGCTATGCCTGTCTTTTTGTTGGCTACATAGAACAGTCGATCTTCCATAATTACACCGGCACCACTCCCCACTTCTTCCTCCACTACATTGATGACTGCATTGGCGCCACCTCGTGCTCCCACGAGGAGGTTGAGCAATTCATCAACTTCACCAACACATTCCACCCTGACCTTAAATTTACCTGGACCATCTCTGACACCTCCCTCCCCTTCCTGGACCTCTCCATCTCCATTAATGACGAACGACTTGATACCGACATTTTTTTTTACAAACCCACTGATTCCCACAGTGACCTGGATTACATCTCTTCCCACCCTACCTCCTGCAAAAATGCCATCCCGTATTCCCAATTCCTCCACCTCTGTCGTATCTACTCCCAGGAGGACCAGTTCCACCACAGAACACACCAGATGGCCTCCTTCATTACTGTAATTTCCCTTCCCACATGGTTAAAGATGCCCTCCAATGCATCTCATCCACATCCCGCACCTCCGCCCTCAGACCCCATCCCTCCAACCGTAACAAGGACAGAACGCCCCTGGTGCTCACCTTTCATCCTACCAACCTTCGCATAAACCAAATCATCCGCCGACATTTCCACCACCTCCAAACAGACCCCACCACCAGGGATATATTTCCCTACCCACCACTTTTTGCCTTCCGCAAAAACCGTTCCCGCCGTGACTACCTCGTCAGGTCCACGCCCCCTACAACCCACCCTCCCATTCTGGCACCTTCCCCTGCCACCGCAGGAATTGCAAAACCTGCACACACACCTCCTCCCTCACTCCATCTAAGGCCCTAAATGAGCCTTCCACATCCAAAGTTTTACTTGCACATCCACCAATATCATTTAATGTATCCGTTGCTCCTGATGCGGTCTCCTCTACATTGGGGAGACTGGACGCCTCCTAGCAGAGCGCTTTAGGGAACATCTCCGGGACACCCGCACCAATCAACCACACCGCCCTGTGGCCCAACATTTCAACTCCCCCTCTCATTCTGCCAAGAACATGGAAGCCCTGGGCCTCCTTCATTGCTGCTCCCTCACCACCAGACGCCTGGAGGAAGAACGCCTCATCTTCCGCCTCCGAACACTTCAATCCCAGGGCATCAATGTGGACTTCACCAGTTTCCTCATTTCCCCTTCCCCCACCTCAACCCAGTTCCAAACTTCCAGCTCAGCACTGTCCCCATGACTTGTCCTACCTGCCTATCTTCTTTTCCACCTATCCACTCCACCCTTCCTCCCCCAGCCTATCATCTTCATCCCCTCCCCCACTCACCTATTGTACTCTATACTACTTTCTCCCCATCCCCACCCCTCCTCTCACTTATCTCTCCACCCTTTCGGCTCTCTGCCTGTATTCCTGATGAAGGGCTTTTGCCCGAAACGTCGATTTTACTGCTCCTCGGATGCTGCCTGAACAGCTGTGCTCTTCCAGCACCACTAATTCACAAATTCCCAAATTTTTGCTTTAACCCCACCACAGGTTCTCTTTCCCCCATGGCCTTTCAAACCCCCAGTCACTCATTGCCTCATGGGACCTCCAAGCACTTATAAAGACACTTCCAGACATGTGGTTGACCTCTGAATGGTGAGCAGTTCTTCAAGGCAGGATTTGTTTTTCTCAAATGGTTGGAAGCCCAACTCCAGTCTACTGATCACATACTTAATGGTGGAGGAGCTCCAGACCAACATTTTTAGCCAGGGATGGACAGACCGCTGATGCTAGAAAAGCCACACTAAAGGGTTACTGTAAAACCAGTGTAAGTTGAATTGTAGGGATCTTTCCTCAAATTTGTGTTAAGTGGAGCTTCAAGAGTACAAGGGGGCTCCTACAAACACCGTCAAAAACTGTAAAAAGCAGTGATGCAGTAAATGTGAAAATCTCTATTTTTCAATTTGTTCACATTGCCTGATCTTGCAAAAGGTATTGAAAAAATTATGGGCATTAGCTCTGGAAAAACTCAGCAATTCTTTTTTAAATAGCTTAGCTTGCTTTCATCAGGCCGGTGAGTTACACAGTTTGCCATGTCATTAGCCAAACAGGTTTTGTGTGCAGTGTTAAATTACTAGGGTAACAGATGGGTGTTCAAGTTAGTGTTCAGTGGATTTTTCAGAACCCTCAGCCTCCTTAAGCTCCTTGGTTGAGGAATGCACTCCATCTATGATTGCCACATCTGTCAGTTGCACTGTGCAGCAGTGTTGTTTACTCAGTGCAAGTTTCCTTGGCTATGTCTGTAGGAATTACCATTGGGCTTCACAGTTGTAGCTTCTTTTGCAAAACGTGGCTGAAGTACCTGCCATCATGATTTCAGTCACATTGTCATTGCTTTCTTGACTATTATCTGGCCTTCCAAAACAATTGGGTTACACTCCTGCTTTTTATCAAATGTCCTCAATAACATGAGAGCAGATGACATTGCAGTTGGTTTTAGGTTTCTAATATGTTGATTCTCATAGGCAAACCCCAGTAAACAAACACTAATACTTAAAAATGAAGGCACTGCTTCATTTTCAGGTATGCAAGTCCAGGATGTATAATTCCCAAGTTTTACTGCTTTTGCTTTATGGATTATCTCCCATTGTCCTTCCTTGGTGCCAATTATCATCCATGCCTGTCTTCAGAAAATTGACTGAATTGGACTGGATTAATTCCACATGGTTTGGAGTTCACTGGATGCAGCAAAGACTGTGGGATTCAACAACATTCTGGTTGTTGTATGATTAAGACCTGTATATTTGAACCTTGTGCCAAGCTATTCAAATACAGACAACACAAATATCTAGCAGACAATATGGAAAATTTCCCATATTGTGTTCTGCCAACCAAAATCAGGAACAATTCACAGCCGTCCCCACTAGATCTCAATTCAGGACTTAGCTGCATCGATGACTCAGACTTCTTCATGTCGCATCTGTGCAATCTTCTTTTTCCTTATACTGGATTCAAGATCTGCATCAAAACTGATCAGTATGGTATGCACTTTTCCTCATGACCCACAAGCAGCTGATAATTCAACCTCACTGTAATCTGCTGCTCTAGCCAATGCTCCTCTCGAAGCCAACTCCACCCTGTGTTTTTGCCCAATCCAATTATACTGACCAAAATAATCCACAAACATGCTTGTCTTCAGCCTCAAGCTAGGGTACTAAAATAACTAAATTAAATTCTTTGACAAGGAATAAATGTAGGATTTCTTTTTAACCTGTTAGAAGCTACAACTCACATTATAATATTGTGTGGTTGAGTTTGTGACTTGAATATAACCTCAAGTAAATTGCCTGCCATTTACAGATAAATTCAATAACATGCTGTTTCCAGATAATTCCCTTCTCAAATCACTACATAAAACTATTATTGCATTTGGGCCCGAACCTAACCTTTAACTTTATGGCTGAAATGACATAAGAAGCTGCATGAATCACTGCAGAGTGGCAAAGCAGAAAAATGTAATTAGATAGGCCTGCACTGTGTTGTATGACAGTTCAAGGATGCACCGTAACAGACAGCTCAAGACATTTGTCTTTATGATGCTGCTTTAATTTGCATTTAAGTACTTAGAAAGCAAAATCCTCTCCAATAATTTTAAAATTCAATTTTTATACCATTAAAGGATTTTCCAGTGCTTTACAGTTTTATCAAAGATGGTCAATTTTCTTTGCAAAATGGTCACTGAACACATTTTGAGCACAGTAATTTCAATGCCATTCTCTCATCACTGATTAGGGGCTCGCACTATTTATACAGTCCAGCTTCATTTTAAAATGATCTTTCTAGCATGGACAGACAGCTTGCCAACTGGAGATGGTGTGGCTGCATGCTACAGAACACCACCAAAAAAGACATGTTTCCGAGGGCAAGGCAGATGATAGACAAGAATGGAGACTGCAACCAAACCAGTAGCTAGCAAAAGATCTCTCTGTGGGATCAGAAAGGCCATCAATACTTCACCAAGCCCACAAAGAGAGAGAAAAATCACTGCAACAACTTAAGGCACACAAAAAAAAACTCAATTGGACAGTTTGATCAAGGACCCCATCAGGAAAGATGCTGTTTATCAAGACCGGTCGCCTAATCAGGGCTGACAACTCTTCAGCATTGGGGCATAATAAAGTTCAAAAGCAGGATGTTCAGAGTGGTTTTGAGAAAAAAAACTTTTGCACTGAGAGGATAGCAGGAATCTGAAATGCCCCACTGGCTGGGAGGTCAGTTGAGGCAGGAAACCTCAATTTTTAAAATGTACTTGGACCAGCACTTGAAATGCCATAACATTCATGAGTCAAGTGTTAGGATGTGGGTAGTGTAGAATTAAGGTCGTTTTGTCAATGCTGACTCAATGGGCTGAAGACCCTCTTAAACTGTCTGGCTGTGATACTATGGATGCTGTGCCAATAACTGCTGGTCATCAGCAAGTGAGTGTATTTCTAAAAATAATGCTTAGTTCCAGTATTATTTTCTCTAGAGCTGAAAAATTATTTGACTAGAAATACTCCGGTTTGCATTGATTTTAATAACTAAATTTGAAATAATATCACACTTATTAAATTGCTTATCCCAACTTAATTTTAAAAGGCTTCAGAATACAAAACATGCAGGGAACAGGTAACCACTGTTTTCTTATTGTTTTTTACATTGTCCAGGAATTTTCTCAAGCCAGCATTAATTGGTTAGAAAATAACTTGCAAGAAATGAGGTTAATTACATTATTTTATCCTATTGAAAAAAGTTTCATCAATTATAAAAAGGAGTCTAAATTACAAGTCAAACTGAACTTGTTTGCAAGTTGAGAAGATATGTAGCTCAGGTTGAGATTCTCTCGCTGAACTGGAATGTTTGTTTTCAGGCATTTCGTCACCATACTAGGTATCATCAGTGAGCCTTCAGATGAAGCACTGGTGGCATGGCCCACTTTCTGTTTGTGTGTTTAAGTTTCCTTGGGTTGGCAATGTCACTTCTTGCAATGACATCACTTCCTGTTCTTTTTCTCAAGGGTGGTAAATGGGATCCAAGTCAATGCGTTTGTTGATAGAGTTCCAGTTGGAATGTCATGCTTCTACGAATTCTCGTGTCTCTGTTTGGCTTGTCCTCGGATGGATGTGTTGTCCCAGTCGAAATGGTGTCCTTCCTCATCTGTATGTAAGGACACTCATGATAGTGGGTCATGTCTTTTTGTGGCTAGTTGATCTTCATGTATCTGCCTGTTTGTCCAATGTAGTGTTTGTTACAGTTCTTGCAAGGTATTTTGTAAATGACCTTAGTTTTGCTTGTTGCCTGTATAGGGTCTTTCAAGTTCATTAGCTGCTGTTTTAGTGTGTTGGTGAGTTTATGGGCTACCATGATGACAAAAGGTCTATTACACAGAGGAGAGGTGAATCACCTACACAGTGTATTCAAAAAGAATGGGCACCCAATGAACACAACTCGCTGATTTCTCAGCAACAAACCCCAACAAATAGACAAAACACGTTCAGAAACCCAAACCACTCTCCCCTACTTCAAAGACATCTTGGAAATGACTGCCAGACTACTCAGACCACTTGGCATTATGACCCATTCTAACAAGAATCCTTACATACAGATGAGGAAGGACACCACTTCATCTGGGAAGAAGAGCTGTTGCACTAATTTAATTATGCAAATCAAGTTTGTTCCAAAATGTCTTGCTTTTAGGAATTTGAGCTATGGGTGTTGATTTTAATTATGAAGCTCAAATCTTCAATTAAATAGTTAAGTAACAGCAGAAACAGAATCTGGGAACAGTAAAGCCATTCAACCCATTGAACCTGCTTCACATTCATTATAATCAAGGCTAATCACCCAACTCAGTATGCTGTTCCTGTTTTCTTGATATATACTCTGATCCCTTTGGCACTAAATGCAACTCCTTCTTGAAAACAATGTGTTGGCCTCAACTGTTTTCTGTGCAAAAGAATCCACAGGCTCACCGCTAGCTGAGTGAAAAAAATTCTCATCTCAGTCCCAAATGGTTTACCCTAGACCATTAGGCTTAAAACAAAGTCAAGTGGGCATTTTGCTCATCTACTGACCTGCCCCGGTCATTAAGTGGCCCACCCATACCTTTGCTTGGTGACCCCCATGCTTCTGGACTCCCTGGTCATCAGGAACATCCTTTTTGTGTTTACTCCATCTAGTCCTTCCAGTTAGAATTTTATACATTTCCATGACAATGCCCCTCATTCTTTGAAACTAGTGAATGCAGTCCTCTCTAATTCCAGTCTCTCTTTAGGTCAGGCCTGCCATCCCAAGAATCAGTCCAGTAAACCTTCATTACACTCCCTCCATAGCCAGAACAGCCTTCCTCAGATAATGAGACCAAAACTGTACAGGTGGGGTCTCACCAAGGCTCTGTACATTTGCAGCAAAATATGCCTACCCCTATATCTGAAACTTCTTGCTACGGAGGCCAAAATATTGTTTGTCCTCTTTACCATCTGCTGCCCTTGCATGCCAACTTTCAGCAACCCGTGCCCAAGGACACCCAGGTCTCATTGCACCTCCTTGTTTCCCAATCTATTTCCATTCAGATAATAATCTGCCTTCCTGTTTTGCTACCAAAGTGGATAACTTGATATTTATCCACATTAAACTTCATCTACCATGCATTTGCACGCTCACTTAACTTGTCCAAATCTCACTGAAGCATCTCTGCATCTACCTCAACCAACCAGATTTCCATCATCTGCAAACATTTGAGATATCGTATAATTTAATTCTGTCATCTAAATCAATAGTATATATAGTGAAATCTGGAGTCCAAGTACTGATCCTTCTGGTACCCCACTAGTCACTGTCTGCCACTTGGAAAAAAGTCACAAGTCATACAACACCAGGTTATAGTCCAACTGATTTATCTGAAATTACAAGCTTTCGGAGCTCTGCTCCTTCATCAAGTGAAGTCACCTAATTTCACCAACTCTAATCACTTTTTTTTTTAAAATGTTCAGCTATCAAACCTTTTATAAAATGGATTCTAGTATTTTCTCTACTACCAATAATCAGACTAAATAACTAACTGTTTTCTCACTTTATCTTTTTTAAATAGTGGGGTTACATTAGTTACTATCCAACCATTAGGAAGTGTTCCGGAGTCCACAGAATCTTGAAAGATGGCCAATGCACCCAATAATCAGGTTCATTTTTAGAAGTACTCTGGAATGTAGATAGATCAGACCCACCTGGGGATTTATGGGCAATCAACATCATTTCCCTTCTAACTGCTTTCCTTCACTTTCTCCTTCTCACTAGACACTGTCATTGCCAACATTTTTGAGCCTTATTTGCATCCTGCTTGGCAAAAACAGAACCAAAATATGTATTTAATTGGTCTGCCATCTCTTGGTTCCCCACTACAACTTCCCCTGTTTGATGTGGATCCCACCAATAAGAGAACCAATGAAATCAACATGAGTATTAAAATGATCAACCACTGGCATACTTAAATCAGGTTGAGATTAAACTGCTGTCTTGGCTCTACAATCAAAATCCCTCCCTAAAATGTTTTATAATAATCTCCCACTTTCTCAGTTATGACTTTTTTCATAAAATCACTTCTTTGACCTAGGTTTTGTCATCCTTCCTGTTTGCATCTGTTTTTAAAACAAAACTATGCATGAACAACATTGAGATATTTTTCTTTTGGTGAAGATATCTTATAAATTCAAATAAGAGTTGCTATTAAGGCATCTACCTACTTATAACTGAGTCAGAATGTTACAACTATAGTAAAACCTCTTCGCTAGATTCTGAAGGAGGAGGAGAACTGGATAGGTACACAGTACAAAAAGTATCATGCACTCTCTCCCCAGGCACACTTTAAAGAGGCATGTGATTATGAAAATTGGCTGGCAAACCATTGATGTTTTGTTTATTTGGCAGGAGAAAAAGCCCAAACCAGAGAAGTCACATTGCCCTCTATCATGCACAATTAGCAAATGATTCAAGTTAGACTGTAATGCTCATTTACAAACAACTGGTGGAAAAATGCAACATTTACCTATGAATATGGTGTTCCTTGGCTCCTAATTGGATTATAGCTCAGTACCTTAAACCAAAGGTTTATCTAAACTGTTAAAAATCTCACAACACCAGGTTATAGTCCAACAGGTTTAAGTGGAAGTACTAGCTTTTGGAGCGCCGCTCCCTCATCTTATTGAATAGCTGTAACAAGCTGCCGTTGAAGCTGAATTCAATGTCGCACAACTAAACCATGCAAGAGTGAAGTCTGGAAGCAGACCTTCGCACAGTGGGTATAGAAAATTTGGAAATCTCCCTTCCCCCACAATAAAAAAGGTTAAGGTTGGGTAAATTGAAAACTTTAAAACTAAATTTGTGTTAGGTAAGAATATTTAGGAATAGAGAGTCAATAGGAATATAGAGTCAAGATAGAAAAATTGGATTCAAAGGCAGTAACTCTGCACCCCTTCCAAACTTGCAATTTTCACCAACAAGGACGTGACCAACAACTGCATGGGAACACTAACATAGAACAATTAAGCGCAGAACTGACCCTTCCGCCCTTGATGTTGCGCTGACCTATTCTCAGCTCGTCCCCTTACACTATCCCGACAAAAGCATGTTTCCCTCTAAGTTGCTTTACCATCCTGATTTGCAAATATATCACTGTTCCTTCTTTATTGCTTGGTGGAAATCCTGGGGACTCCATACTTATCACAATCTTGGGAGTACCTTCACTGCAGGGATTGCAGCAGATTAAAAAGACAGTTTACCATCACCTACTTGAGGCAAATTAGAGATAAGCAACAAATTGTTATTCTTGCATTCTGAAACGCCCCCATTCCGTGAATGAATATGAAAAATATATGTTAGCAGTGATCTAATTGGGTTTCCTCCGGGTGCTCTGGTTTCCTCCCACAGTCCAAAGATGTGATTTGGACCTGAAGAAGGAGCTGATGAAAGGAGCGGCACTCCAAAAGCTAGTGCTTCCAATTAAACCTGTTGTACTATAACCTAGTTTTGTGATTTTTTAACTTTGTACAGTCCAAAGATGTGCAGTTTAGGTGAATTGGCCATAGTGTTCAGGGTTGTGAAGGTTAGGTACATTAGTCAGGGGTAAATATAGGGTGGGGAAGAGAGACAGGTAACTGTTCGGAGGTTCGGTGCAGACTTGTTTGGCTGAAGGGTCGGTTTCCATCCTGTAGGAATTCTATGATAATTGAATCATGATACCATCTTGAGGGGCTGAATAACCTTTTATTGCCACATTCTGTAATGGCACCCTCTTGTGGCTATTTGTGAATATGTAAGTACGAAAATAAACTGATTTAGTTTGGGTTGACTGTGCATATTGTTTTAGTCTGTCCTGCTAAGTTAGAAAACATGTTTGTAAAAAAGGTAAATAAGTCTGAGCCTAACTCAGACAAATTTCTGATTCTCATGTCCATATCTATGTCCACTCTACAACAGTTAATGAAGTTATGATTTGCTCCTTTAACAATAAAATAAATCCCAAAATCACTGCATTAAATTTTTACTATTTTCAGTTCACAGTTGCACAAAATTCCATTTATTGAACAGGATGAGCTTTGCACTAATTGGTGTGAAAATGTTGAGGATGCACCACTGCATAGTTCACAGTGCAATGGAGGGTTTGAGACAATATAGACTACTCGAGCATTGTTTTCACAACTAATTGCACGACCTAAGCCTTCAAAGAATTAATTCCAAAAAGTGTGCAATGTGTTTGCGTGTCAGCCATTTTACCAATGATCTTTTCTATTTTCTATGTCACACTTTGGGCAAATTGGTAACTCTAATAATTACATTTTAAAAATGCTTAACATTCTCATTATGGAGCACAAAATTCTATAAAGCAACAAACAATTCTTAATATCACAGCTGCATTTAGCCACGAGGGTTATCACTGACCCCAAAACACTTCAATGGGGATTTTGATCTTCTTTTGTTAAAAACAAATGCTGATATTATTCATTTTAAAAATAGAATATTAGTTCCCTTTAAGATTCACATCAGCTGCTGGCATTCCTGCTTTTTGGACTTTTGGTCAACATCATATTTGCGGATACATGAAACATCTGAAACTTTTATTTTATAGTTGTTACCTTGATTGTTGGACACGACTTATGGGTCATTCTGCAGGGAACAACTATAATTGCAGTAGCAAAAACATTTTTTCTTTACAAGATACTACAATCTTAATTATTTTGGAACATTTCTCAGCCTAATCTTCAGGCAATGCTCTCTTTGAAGTGCTGATGTACCAGAACACCACTCCCTGGATAGCTGTCCGAGTGTTCCCGCTATCTGGGAATTAAAGAATATTTAAAGACAAAAATCATCTTGGCTATCCTCACACATCTTCGGACAACCAACTACAAAAGCAGTACTGACAAACTGAGCCGGTCAGTCTATCAAACTAGGCTGTCTGTCTGTTTAGATACAGAACAGTGCACGGCCTGGTGGTAATGGAGCTAAAAAAAACTGGGAGGTAAAGATAAACTACAGGCTGGGATTGGGAAAAAAGGGAGATATTCATTTAAACTGAATATTAAACTAACTCTAGCACTGTGAAAATTAATCTATTTATTGTCAGAAATGGCATATTTAAAATTCATAAAATCTCACTGTCTCAGTCTCTTTTAAAATAAATCCAATTTCTGTCTTCCCTTCCCTTAGGTGATAGGTAACAAGAAAAAATAGTATTATCACAATATCTGTCCAGCATTCAGTTCTCAAGCAAGGTGTATATCAGGTAGTGTTACAACCTTTTTGTCCTGCTGTCCAACATGGTTTTCAGTTCTAGAGATAATTGCCACTCTGGTAACCCACCCAATGATCATTGATGATGGACAAACTTGGCAGTTGAGTTGGAAGACTAAATAACCACTAAGTTGAATTATACCTTCATCCAAAATGCATATGTACTACCATATTGCTAGCAATCTCAACAATAGATACTCAGACCAGTTATTGCTGATCTCAGTTCAACTTAGAGATAAACTAGATTCAGGCTCCCACTGCAAATTAAGTAGCTTATCCAAGTTTAATTTACTTAGTTCTTAGATTGTTCATGAAGGTGCCTCATGGCCATAATAGTATCAGACATATCAACCCAAAATGAAGAAATGAAAGCAGCAGACGTGCATAGTGCTCTATTTATCCAAAGATTACCTCATTTCTCCATCTGTAGTACTGAAGTCAACATAGGTTAAAAAATTAAACCCATCCAAACAGAAATGTTGCAATCATGTGGTGGCCTGGATTTATTTCGATTGGTTCAGGTTCCTTGTAAAAACACTTATCTTTGCTCATCCAGACCATCTTGCAGTACAAGTTGAAAAACTAGAAAACTAGAACAAGTTTCTGCCTATGCAGTGTATTTTAGACCTGGGTTCAAGTTGACTCAGTTGAATTGAACCTCAGACATCTTTTATATAGCCAGAGGGCAAACATATGCTGCAATGACTTGTCATCGAGAAATTACTTTCATACTATGTTACCATGATACCATAAGCTAGAGTGCCCATTAGTGACGTAACTCTTCATAGTCCTAAATTCAGAAGATTCAAAAACATCTCTAATTGGAGAACTCACTTTTAAAAGCTGCACAAGGTTATATTTATTAAAACAAGCAATTCTAAAAACTCATTACAAATCCTCCAGTTAACATTCCTGCTGGATCCATTTTCTGCTCTCTGATACAAACCATTTTCTTCTGGATGTTTGAGCCTTGAAATCGCAGACGAATTGCCTTATTTATTGCTGTGTACAATGATAGTATGACCAACAAATTGTGTAGAGGAGCATCACATGACCACTAACCTTATTGAAAGGTACTCTAGGTTAAATTATCCTGACATAATTCAGTATAATACCAGCAATCTGGCAATAGTAACTACTCAGACCAGAACTTAATATGCTGGAAAACAGGTACCTTCTGTAACATGGTGCTCATCTTTCCATGTCAGTTCTTCAAAATAGTGTTCATTTACTTACCTGTAGAAAAGAAAGAAAAAATTTAGGTAAGCAGTTTTAAGATATCCATATACAGTTTTTTTTCTCTAACATCTCTTTGGTCATTGAAAGAAAAATATTTCAAACAATACTAATAAACTAGCTTTATATTGGAAGACAATTATTGTGTAATTACATTTTTAATACTTAACTTTTCACAGTACTGATATAATCTTTTATAAAATGTCATGCACAAGTTGTCCACATTATTAACAAAATACATTTTTTTTTATAAAAGCAGGAATGCATGGAGGAATGATGTAGTTTATCTTATCTCCTCCAGCTATCTGCCCCAGTCTCCTGAAAGTATTAATTCAAGCAGGGGACCTCTTACATAGATAAAGCGGTTGTGTCTAAGTGAACATTTTTCATAGGTACACTTGCACAGCAACAGTTGACAGGTTAACAAACTATACAGGCCATCAAAATTATGCTCCATGCAGTTGCACACTTTACCAAGAGTCATGAGCTGGAAAGGAGCAAACTATATTGATTTTTGTAAATCCCTTATTTACAAGCATTCTGACTTCTTGTCTTTTGCAGCCTTTGGTTGTGATCAACTAACATTCGGCAGTGCAAGTGTCACCTGACCACTACACTAACATAGCTTTATTGGTAAACCCTTTTGCATGGTTATCAAAACTTTAAAGTCAATTCTATTTCACTACATTGTTGTCCTTGTGTTTATGAAATTAGCTGACAGAAGCAAAGCATCTGAAGCAGTAAAACATGCACACGCTCCTCAATCCGCATATGACAAAATGTTTACATGTGACCAGAACCATCAGTCATTCATATTTTACCAAAACAAGAGCCAGTAATACATTGTCATCAGGAAAAAGTTAATGAGGTTCATTAATATACAAAAAGATAGAATAATCCACAGCAAACACTGTATCCAAAAAGAAACAAAAATAGCATTACTGGATTGATTTTCAAGAGCATCATTGGAAGACAATATCCATTTTCACCTCATTTCCAGGAACATGTTACATTGTGAAAAATGCAAAAATAAAGCTCCCGGGTGAACGGATTAGTCATGAATAGTGAAGCTAAATTTGGATCTGTTCTCTATTAGCTTCTCACTTTTTAGTAAGTGATTGTTGCATCCCCACATCCTGCTGTGCAAAAAGTCACTCTGCCAAGATACGATAGTTAGAAGTCATTTGGCATTGGTAACTTCAGAGAACTAAAGGCCTACCACAATGGAACCCGTACTAAGTATTGATTACTGCAAGCCATTTACACTGTGATATGAAAGAATGTCTTCTCTGAGTTCTCTCCTGAAGATGAGCTAAGTCCTCTATAGGAGGGTGGGCGAGCAGATCCTAAAACCACAAATCCAAGTAGGAAGTGAAATCTGTACTGTTGACACCAATTGATCCATACTTGCTATCTTTAAAAAAAAAGTCAAACACTGGACGCATCTTAGAGTCATTGAGTTGTATAACACAGAAACAGACCCTTCAGTCCAACCTCATTCATGCTGACCAGATATCCTAAATTAATTTAGTCCCATTTGTCAGCATATCCATCTAAACCTTTCCTATTCATATACCCATTCAGATGCCTTTTAAATGCTGTTATTGTACCAGCCTCCACCACTTCTTCTGGCAGCTCACACACCACCCTCTGTGTGAAAAACATTGCCCCTCAGGTTCTTTTTAAAATCTTTCCCCTCTCACCTTCAACCTACGCCCATTAGCTTTGGTCCCCCCACCCCCGGAGAAAAAGAGACTTCGGCTATTCACTTTTATCCATGACTCTCAGGATTTTAAAATCAACCTCTATTCGATGGTCTAGGAGGGTGACCTTAAGGCATGGAGTGGGGCTTAAGTTCAGAGGTGTTGACACTACTCACTGTGCCACAAGATTCGACTTATGTATGCAACTGACAAAAATATAAAGAATCATCACCATTTGCCATTTTTAATGAAATTATTAGATACCATTCTTTAAAATTTTATTTTTCATCAGTTAATTACTTGGTAAAATCCAATCCATCATATCTAATACAATGACTCAATAGTAAAGATGTTTCTCAAGGCCAAAGGTGAATTTTTGGCACACGAGGCTGGTGCATTCAAAAGCAGAAGTGCAGTATAATAAAGCCCACCACCCGCCACCCACCACTCCCCCAATCTGTATCTCTATTACAGGAGATTAAAGGTGTCAGATAGTCCCAAGGTTAATTTTGCCCCAAAAGGAGACAATTAGCTGCCACTTAAAAGGTTGCTTTCTACTTCCACTACAGTCTTTCAATCTGTGGGCGAAGGCAGAAAATAAAAAGCAGTCTTTCCTGCACAGACGGCAAGGAGGGTAGGGGGTGCAATTTCTGGGGTTGAGTGGGGGGGGGCATCCCCTGAATGGTTCCCCACCTCTAACCCCATCATTCAAGTCTCCCAATCATGCACACCTATGTTTCACATCCATTTGTGTAGTCCCAACAGACAGCCTTTAAAAAAGTTTCTGGTATTGTGGGAATTACAGAGCAGGCAGACAGACAGATCAGATTGCAGGGCAGTCTCTAGCTGACAAACTCAAGCTTAGGGCAGGGGATGACAGGTCATTCAGCTCTCTGTAAAATCAACACAACTGAGTTAATTATGGCACAGGAGGTTATCATTTGGTCCACCAAACATACGCCAACTTCGCACATAGCAATTAAGTCAGTCCCACTCCTCTGCTTGACCTACCCTCACCACAGCCATCCAAATTCATTCCTTTCAAGTGTCCATCCAATTTTCTTTTGGATTAGATTAGATTACTTACAGTGTGGAAACAGGCCCTTCGGCCCAACAAGTCCACACTGACCCTCCGAAGAGTAACCCACCCAGACCCATTCCCCTACATTTACTCCTTCACCTCACCCTACGGACAATTTAGCATGGCCAATTCACCTAACCTGCACATTTTTGGACTGTGGGAGGAAACCAGAGCACCGAGAGGAAACCCACAAAGACACGGGGAGAATGTGCAAACTCCACACAGACAGTTGCCTGAAGCGGGAATTGAACCCGGGTCTCTGGAACTGTGAGGCAGCAGTGCTAACCACTGTGGATTCATCCTTCATAACCAATCCCATCAATTTCTGTGGGCAGTGGATACTGGGGTACAACTACTCACTGCTTGAAAAGCTGTTCCTTGCAGAACCTCTGCATCTTACACCCAAACTCTTAAATCTGTAACCCCAGAGATACTGTGTTCCCATTCATTAGTGGGAAGAGATTTTCACTGTCCACCTTATCTAGACAATCATAAACTTGCATAACTATCAAACCTATCCTCAATTTCCTTTGTTCAAACAAGCCCAACTCACTCTTTCCTTAAGCTTATAATTAAAACCCACTTATTCCTAAAATAATTCTCAGAAGTCTCCTCTGCACATTTGCAAACTCCTTATCTTTAAGGAAGCGCAGTGACCAGAACTGAACACAAAAGTCTAGTTGGGGCATAACCAGAAATTACCAAAGGCTCAGCACAACATTCCTACTTTTGTATTCTATTTCTCTTTATTAAATGAAGCCCAAGCTCCCAGGTGCTTTGTTAACCACTCTGACCTTCATACAGGTGAGAGTTTTTACAGAGACAAATGCAAAGGTCCCAGAGGTACAAAAGACAACTTGAGCAATCAGAGCATGCTTTTCTTGTTCCATTCCATCAAGACTTTTAGTTAAAAAAATAAACTCCTTTTTTGTTGCACTGGTGTTTCTCAAGATATGCCCAAACGCTTTTTCAGTCAAATCACAATAGCCAACATGCACACAAAAGGATTCAATGGCAGGAAACGAGATGAATAACTAGTTCCAAATTTTGTGTCAAGTCCACTCTCTATTTAAAATTATCCTTACTGAAAAGAAAAAGTGATCAAACCACGTTGTTGTAATATTTGAGAAGCTAACTGCTTTACAAGTGGAAATTGCCAATGTCAATGGCCATTAAAAACATTGGTCTTATGCAGGCTGATGCCATTCCATACTGATGCCATTCAAGATGACCAAGAAAATGCAAATGGAATTGCTAGCAGATAGATGCCATATCTTGTCTCACTGAAACACTTCCCTGAAGAGAAATCCCTCCTTTGATGTAATCAACAAGTCTCTTACTTCACCTGCTGCTACTGAATTATGCCACTAGAGGGAGCAAAGCAAAGCACTCAAAACATGACAAAAACAAGAACATTACAACCACACATTTGTCACAAAATGCAAGCACATTTTTACAGGAATAGAACTGGAAACACAAAACCGTATATGCTCCTAGTTCCAGCTTTAAATTCTTTGGAACATCAAATGTGCTCAGTTTTTTGGAGACCTTAAAAATACAGAGCACTACGAAAGAATACTAATCTAGTATCCTCATCAATATTTCTCCACCAACCAACATATAAAAATAAAATATATTAACCAAACATTTATCTCACAATATTTATAATTCCTTGTAGAAAGCCCAAAGAGAGTCCAACATTTCCTTCTATGTCACCAATCACTCCATTTCAAAGCGAACAGCCCGTATTTGTTCCATTCTGCCAAGATCCTTAAATAAAGATACATTGTTTACATAGCACAGGTCATGTTACCCTCAAGAAGCCTCTCCACAAAAAAAAACTTCAACCTGAGCATCCTTGCAAGCCATTACCTAATCTCCAACTTCATATCTTGCCCCAAATTCGAGCCCTGTCTTCAGTGGAATGTCATGTTTAAAATCTGTCCAGTCAACCTTCCTGGCTTTGCTACTGTACGAAAACAGCTCTCATTGAAAAAAAAAATCCCATGTGGATGTGGCTAAAGGTAAACCACCCTTCTGCAACCTTGTTGACCTGTTTGCAGTGGTTAACCACACATACTTCATCATGCCTCTGCACTCAGTCAGTCAGTCAGCTGACTTGAACCATACCCACCTACATCTGTTCTTATCTAATTGCAACAAGAAAATCACTTGCAAAGGCCATTCTTCCCACTCCTATACTACTGCTTCATGCATCCTCCAGGCTTTTAATCATGGCCCCCTCCATTTTCTCATCAGCACATTGTCCCTTGGCATCATCACCTCAAGGCAGTGTTGATTTTCACATGTACGCTGACCACACCTAGATTTTTTAGGTTCCCACCACCTCTCTCTACTTGTCCGATAATGGTAAAATAATAAGACTACAGTATTTACCTGATATCCAATATTGGATCAGCAGAAATTTCCTCCATCAATATTCAGGGTTTAGATTTATTGTCACACATTTATAAAATTACAGTGAAGTGTTAAAACACAACTTATCATCAAGCTCCCATGCCTTGAAACACTGAATACAATCCAAGATTTTACTGCAATAGTGTTCATCTTTTCTCCTCCTCTTGCTCCAAGTCCGCTGCTCCTCCAGATGCTGATTGACATCTGCCAGGGCCTCTGCAACTGGCCCAGCTCCACCACTGTCGCAAACCTCCACGTCAGAGCTGGAGCCATGGGCCTGATCTTATACTTCCTGCTCCCCATCCAACTCTCCTCCAGACACTACCACTGATCATTCATCGCTGGAGCCCTGGCTCTGGGAATCTTCCATTGCTGACACTGCAGCCTACGTGATGGCCGAGCCAAAGTTAGCCACAGGTCTGGGATTGCACAGGGGCTGTCCTCAACATGTCTAAGGTGGAGCCTGGATCTAAGATTGGCTGAATTTGCGTAAGACAGAGGAAAAACAATGAAGCCATAAAGGTACGGAGAGATATGAGAGAAGGTGTGGGTCTGGCTGGCTCCGCTGCACGGTGTCATTTCCATTGTGCCCAGGAGCTGCTAAGTCTGAGTGCATGAGCCAAATGCTGCTGACTCCACTGCCAACAGCTAGAAATGTGAGTGAAGTTGGAAAGCAATATGGAGACATTTGTAGTGGAAGATACAGAGGAACCTAGATTACCCAAAGAACGCAGGCGGGGAATATTTCATTCCGTTAGATTGAATTCTGGATAATCGAATGCCAGATAACATAGGTTAGCCGAGCATCAGGACCTTGCGATCTTGCTGGATAATCCAATATTTGGAAAATTGAACACCGGATAATCTGGGTTCCTCTGTATATGGGGTAAGTGAAGCCATTATTTTCAGTTCCTGATCAAAATCCATTTATTAGCTACCAAGTTTATCCCTCCCTCTGGCTACAACTTAAGACCACATTATTCTTTTCTCAAAGAGCTTGCAAGCACATATTTGTGTAGTCACTAAAGCTACATACATCTCCATACTGTCTTCTGAATTCACCCAACCCCAGTTCCTTTGTAATTTCTGAATTTGCATGTTCTAATTCAGTCCTGGCTCTTTCTCACATTCTACCCTCCAAAAACTTGAAATCATCAAAAACTCTGCCATCCATGTCTCAACTCACATCAAGTCCCACTCATTCATCATTCTTGCGCTCTGTGACATACATTGTAAAGGTCAGTGGAGCAATGTTTTGATTTTAAAATATTCTCTTCCTTCTTTCAAACCTTGCTCTTAAGACCCAGAAGTGACAATCTTACCAACTCAGCTCCAGTTGACAGTTTCAGCGTGGAAATGTATTTCAGTCTAAAATAAAGCTACATGTTAGAGATAACATTGCCTGACTTGAATTGGGATTTGAATGCCACAAGTGGCCTTAGGGGCTCACGGAAGGAAGAAAAAAGATCAGGATATTCTAATCTTATGTTTTTTTTATAAAAATCAGTGACTTATTGCACTGTAAGCTTGAATAACTACTTTTGCCTGCGAACATATACTTGTACAATACATCAAATAGAATTAACACACCAGTATCTGAGGAACAGGGCGATTTCAAATCCCATCAATGCTCAAACACCAAGTATGCTGTGTTATTGAAATTTTAGTTTGAAAACATTGATTTTAATAACAGCAATTCACTGGAGACATAATAAGGTGAGTGCTATCTGACTGTCCAACCTTTAAAATTCAACATTCACCAGTTAAAGTACAATTACTAGACTTCTTTCTACATTACCAAAGCAACAATGTTTTGCACATCTTGTTGAAGGTAACAGCTTTGAAATAATGAACATAAAAAGCAATAGTGCACCAGTCGTGACGGGCTTTCACAACAAACAGAATAGAATTACAGCAAGGGCAGCATGGTGACTCAGTGGTTAGCACTGCTGCCTCACAGCGCCAGGGACCCAGATTTGATTCCAGCCTTAGGTGACTGTGTGTGGAGTTTGCACATTCTCCCTGTGTCTGCATGGGTTTCCTCCGGGTGCTCTGGTTTCCTCCCAAAGTCCAAAGATGTGCAGGTTAGGTGAATTGGTCGTGCTAAATTGCCCGTAGAGTTAGGTGCATTAGTTAGGAGGAATGGGTCTGGGTGGGTTACTCTTCGGAGGGTCAGTGTGGACTAGTTGGGCCGAAGGGCCTGTTTCCACACTGTAGGGAATCTAATTAAAATCTAATCTAATGAATGAATGCAGGAAATGAGGATTCTACCCATGGCTAGAGACCCAGTGAGAGCCCCACATCATCTCCTAAAACCCACCATATTAAGCAATTCAGTGGTATACTGAGGACATTTCCCAACGACACAAAAGACCAGAATCTCCTCATTGCCATCAAGACCACAGACAGAATAATGTCAGAATTACACCTACCAGAGTCCCAGGAAGTGAGTGGCCTGGATCATCGGTCAGAGAGGGTGTGATGGAGATTACAGGGAAGGGTTCATTGGCTAGAGATTGTAGGAGTGGAGGGTTGGGAAAGAGGGTGGATCAGATGAAAGTGAAAAAGGCACCACCCAGTTCAATGCTGGGTACTCTGATCCACTGAGTGTCTGAGCTTGCAAGCAAACTTGACATAGTTAGCTTTTTAGGTTTCCCACATTTTGACTGAAAGCCAGCAGTTGCTGAAGGATAAGACCCTTAAAAGGAAGCATTATATGAGGTGGGAAAACTATCCATGAACCTTCTTGCCCTAAAGTTAATTAGAGCAGAGGTGGGAAGCTAATAAATGTAAATACATGCAACTCAAAAGGAATTGTTCTCCAAAATTTGCTGACAGCTTTCTGCTTGCAAAATAAGAATTCTCTCCAAACGTCATACAACCCAGTAATGATTTAATAAGTAGAAATCGACTACTGCTTGCAGTTTCTGGGATATTTGGGGCTGTGCTGGTATAGGACTTTAATTTCTTAACCACTAGAAAAACAATTCCTGCAGAGATGAACTGTTATGTTGTACAACATTTATTTTTATAGAAATGCACATTTCCTTTTATGTCCAGAAAGTGATGTGAGAGTTAATCATGTGGAACTTTATCTCAACCTCAAATGGAAAGAACCACTATTTACAAAAGACAAGAATCAAATGCTGAAGTCAGAAATGAAAGCAGAACACTTCCGGTCTGTAAAGCCAGGATCACCAGGATGACGTTCTCCGACTGCTTTCCCATGTTCTGAGCAGAGATGTCATTTGTGCTCATTTTTCCCTGGGTACAATGAATTGGCAGGTTCTGTGCCTTGAGTACTGAAGGAGTGTTTCTGTAGCCAGTCCCTGTGATATCTTTGAGTACTCAAGAGTTACAGAAACATCCAGCTGATTTTAGTCTTTTGAGATACTGTTGTAATTTCATTTTCTTTAAAAGTTGGGTTGATTCATTCATCCCTCTACTTTAAATGATCTTGCCCCATGTCAAAGCATTCCTAGGAGGATTGGGAATGAACTTCAAATCCAGTCTAGATAGTTTAACAATCATTTCACGATTAGCAGGCTAACATAGGAATACTCCTGAAAATGTTTTGAAAATCCAGCTGGATAAGATTACTGGATTATTCTCAAATCATAGCTGCATTTTCGAAGGATAGTGATAACCTTCTAAGACCTGATGTACCACGTATAAAGCGATTCTCATGGTTGCAATAAGAATTGTGACTTGCAATGTTAATTTAAACCACCTTATCCTCTACTCCTAGTTGATTTTAGGCTTACCAGGTTGTAATGCTAACGTTTCAATCATTATTCCCTAGTGCAGCAGCATCAGTGGTCATTCAATTCAGAAATGTTGGTTTTGGAAAGTTTAGAATGTGTTGCTGGAAAAGCGCAGCAGGTCAGGCAGCATCCAAGGAACAGGAGAATCGATGTTTCGGGCACAAGCCCTTCTTCAGGAATGAGGAAAGTGTGTTCAGCAGGCTAAGATAAAAGGTAGGGAGGGGGGACTTGGGGGAGGGGCGTTGGAAATGCAATAGGTGGAAGGAGGTCAAGGTGAGGGTGATTGGCCGGAGTGGGGGCGGACAGGTCAGGAAGAAGATTGCAGGTTAGGAAAGCGGTGCTGAGTTCGAGGGATTTGATCGAGACAAAGTGGGGGGAGGGGAAATGAGGAAACTGGAGAAATCTGAGTTCATCCCTTGTGGTTGGAGGATTCCTAGGCGGAAGATGAGGCGCTCTTCCTCCAACCGTTGTGTTGCTACGGTCGGGCGATGGAGGAGTCCAAGGACCTGCATGTCCTTGGTAGAGTGGGAGGGGGAGGTGAAGTGTTGAGCTACAGGGTGATGGGTTGGTTGGTCCGGGTGTCCCAGAGGTGTTCTCTGAAATGTTCCACAAGTAGGCGGCCTGTCTCCCCAATATAGAGGAGGCCACATTGGGTGCAAGAGATGATGTGTGTGGAGGTGCAGGTGAATTTGTGGCGGATATGGAAGTATCCCTTGTGGCCTTGGAGGGAAGTAAGGGGGGAGGTGTGGGCGCAAGTTTTGCATTTCTTGCAGTTGCAGGGGAAGGTGCCAGGAGTGGAGGTTGGGTTGGTGGGGGGTGTGGACTGACGAGGGAGTCACGGAGGGAGTGGTCTTCTCGGAACGCTGATTAGGGGAGGGAAGGGAAATATATCCCTGGTGGTGGCGGAAATGACACGGTCCTGTCCCCCTTAGTCCAAGAACTCCCCACCTACGCTCGGGACACCACCCACGCCCTCCACCGCCCCTGTCCCCAACGCCTTATCTTCACCATGGACATCCAGTCCCTGTACACCTCCATTCCCCCATCACAAAGGACTCAAAGCCCTCCGCTTCTTCCTTTCCTGCCGAACCAACGAGTACCCTTCCACTGACAGCCTATTTCGACTGACTGAACTGGTCTTCACCCTGAACAACTTCTCTTTCCAATCCTCCCACTTCCTCTAAACCAAAGGAGTAGCCAAGGGCACCCGCATGGGCCCCAGCTATTCCTGCCTCTTCGTAGGATATGTGGAACAGTCCATCTTCCGCAGCTACACTGGCACCACCCCCCCACCTTTTCCTCCGCTACATCGATGACTGTATTGGCGCTGCCTTATGCTCCCACGAGGAGGTTGAACAGTTCATCCACTTTACCAACACCTTCCATCCCGACCTCAAATTCACCTGGACCGTCTCAGACTCCTCCCTCCCCCTCTTAGACCTTTCCATTTCTATCTCTGGCAACCAAATCAACGCGGATATTTATTATAAATTGACCGACTCCCACAGCTACCTCGACTACACCTCCTCCCACCCTGCCCCCTGTAAAAATGCCATCCCATATTCCCAATTCCTTTGTCTCCGCCGCATCTGCTCCCAGGACGACCAGTTCCAAAACCATACAACCCAGATGGAAGAAGTTGGAGGAAGAGCGCCTCATCTTCCGCCTAGGAACCCTCCAACCACAAGGGATGAACTCCGATTTCTCCAGTTTCCTCATTTCACCTCCCCCCACCTTGTCTCAGTCAAATCCCTCGAACTCAGCACCGCCTTCCTAACCTGCAATCTTCTTCCTGACCTCTCCGCCCCCACCCCACTCCGGCCTATCACCCTCACCTTGACCTCCTTCCACCTATTGCATTTCCAACGCCCCTCCCCCAAGTCCGTTCTCCCTACCCTTTATCTTAGCCTGCTGGACACACTTTCCTCATTCCTGAAGAAGGGCTTGTGCCCGAAACGTCGATTCTCCTGTTCCTTGGATGCTGCCTGACCTGCTGCGCTTTTCCAGCAACACATTTTCTGCTCTGATCTCCAGCATCTGCAGTCCTCACTTTCTCCTTGGAAAGTTTAGTTTTGTAACAAACAGCATCTCTCAATTGACTTTTGGATAAAAGCTGTCCTATTAGGTTATACAGATGAGAAGATTCTCTTTCTCCCACACAGTGGCAAAAAAAAACTGGACAGTGACAGTTCCCAATATCACACAATCAGCAGATATCTGGTGATGCCAGCTCACCACCTGCTCCTCTGAGCCTCCATCTTGGACAACAGTCCCCAACAATTTAAGATACGCTCCTCAGACAATGACCATCTGCACTCACGATCCATGGAGACTGACATCAAACATGCATCAACTTCACTATGTCATCACGGCACATCTCCAATCAACATAGAATAGGCTGATCCACTTTAACACTGCACTTTATACCCACCAATAACAGCCTTGCCTTTTGCACCTCATTCAGAAATTACAGGCTTGAAGGACTTTTGCCCTGACTTGCTTTTTAGTGCAGATACAAAACCAACCAGCCGATCACAATTGTCAGCAATCTTTAGTCAAGGGGTGAACATACTGCTGTATGTGCTGCTACATCAATGTATCTACAACATGTGCCAGCAATGTACACTACAAAGACTCTGCGTGTGCTTCAGCCAAATGGGCTTGTCTCAAAGTCTATTGAGATCAATCATATCTGTAAGGACTGTTGGGGTGGGACCCTTGGCAGGTCAAATGTTAGGATTTAGAGGCTGCATGAGACAGAAAGGGAATAATTTGTTTGGTGTGGGGTGTGGGGTGGGGGGGTTGGGAAGCAGAATGCAGGGTGGCGGCAGTTACACAATTCGACACACAAGTGTAGGAGACATAGGACATGGTGGGGGCAGACGGCTCTGCGTGGGTGGTCAACAACAACTTCTGTCACCACACTCTGGCTTCTGGGTGGGGAGAGTGCATCACTGTTTGGTACAACCAACCCCAAGCTCCAAACGCACAGCTTAAAGCAAGGAGATGAACAGTGAAATAAACAGGTTGTGTGGGAGAATATCGGAGAAGATCAAAGCTGAAATTGACAAAGAGGGCAAGGCAAAAAAAAAAGGTTCGGGAATCATCTAGATTTAACAGTTTGAGCCTGTGACTCATGCAGTGTAAGCACCTCTTGTGTTACCTTCTATCCACATCCAAACTGCAAGTGAACAATGGACATTAAAAATGGTTGTCACCACACTTGGAGTAGTCAGACTAAGTTCTTTTGGATTGAGGTGGCTTGTTTTGGGGAGTGGGGGAGGGCAGAGACAGAAAAATAAAGAGGGCTTAATTGTGGAAGTGGTGTTCTCATTATTGCTGCTGCATACATAATCTCCTTCTGTTATGTCCAAAAGACTCGAGCAACAAACATCTGAATCAGGACAATGATACATCATGTTGAAAAATCCCTCATTGGGAGCCTCCTCATCCCAAAGTTTGAGGGCGTTGTCGAAAAGTTTCTGCACAGACAGCAACAACTGAATGATCTCATGTTTATGCAGCTACTTTTCTCCTGATAGTGCCCACAGTGGCTCATGGGGATGGATCCAATGGATCCAAGGACAGAAGCAGTTGCACCCTGTGGCCATTGCACCAAAAGCTGTTCTGCAAATGGATGAACCTTCTTGCATCTGGAAGTCCAAGACAACTGGCAGCCTCCAGTTAATGTGCAGTGACCTCCTACTGTGATAGTCCCAGCCATAGGTGACCTCGTGAAGCAGTGAAGATCTGGGAAAGCTAGTGTCATTCATCTTCCATAGAAAACTGTGCAGATGACAGAAAGGTTAGACTCTGACCAGAGACAATGGGACTACAAAGACATGATGTTCAGCATTCCTGCAATGCAACAACCTCTTCCACTGGGCCTAATGAGGACCACCATTTCACACAGGTCAAGTCCAGTGGTTTGTACCAGTGCCATGCAAGCAGAGAATAACGCTTAATCCTTGACTTCTGAACTGGGTGATGCACTAAGGCTATGTGATAGCTAATTTGGGTCCGTGAGAGTTACAGCATTGTACCAAGTAGGAACTTCAGACAAAAATCACTTCCTTGTGAACCTCAATAAATAGTATTGTGTGACAGTAGGTAATTTTTCATCAACCCCAAATGTTTTGACGCTGCTTTGACCACACTCTGTGTAACCTTAACACAACTGCAGCCTGCAGTTTGATCTTTAAACACATGCTGTTTAATAAAAGTGGAGGTTACAAATGGATGAAAACCTGCACAACATCTTACGCTGCTCCCTCATTCAATCATGACTAAGTTTCATGCCAGTATGAGCACTTTAGATGTATCATCATGGGGAAAAAAAAATGGATGACATTTGCACCAAATTACAACACCCAGGTAGCGAGTGATGCGTTGAATACCCAGCTTCTGGGCCATAATAATTCTGTGAATTTAATGGAAAGGATAGCTATTGTTCAGATGTAGTTAGACTGTCAGTTCATATCTTCATTCTTGCAGCTAAAAAATGACAGTTCCTCACACATCTGATGATGAAAATCACATACACAAACATAGTCATGTCACAGGTGGCATTTTGCAGTAAATACAAGTATCCTCAAAAAGTTTATTTTTCCTTTCTCTCCAATGCAGTTCTGGGAGTAAAGAGAGTCTATCCAAGAATGGAATCTTTTGGCCTTGGGGTTTTGAGCTGTAATGCTGTTGGTGCCTGTGGCTAGAAGACCCAGACATTCTAATGTGACAAGCCCATCTTCCTTGGTTTGAGCTACCAAAAAGGTGGAGATTGCAGGAAGGGTGGTGGAGGAGGAGAGCCTAAATGCATTTCCTCCTTGAGCAGCACACCTACTGGAACTATCTTGTCCCTGTAAGGATGGAGCGCTTGTGGGAAGTTAAGATCCTTCATACCCCTGCAGCCTTGCCATTGGTCTGAGCACCATTGCTGGAGCGATGGAATGGCAAAATGCTAAGGAGAGTCACTTGAGAAGGATAACTGGTCCAGTGAATTGAACCTTATTCTTCAAGGGCTTTAGGTGTTCACCCCCAGTGCAAGGGGCAAATCACATGGAAGTAGAAAATGCTGAAGAAACTCAGCAGGTCTGACAGCATCTGTGGAGAGGGGGAAAGAGTTGAAGTTTTGAATCTAATGACTCTTCTTTGGAACAATTGCAGTGCTCACCAATTGCACATCTCACTTAAGGCCATCCTCCCCATAATGTTGCAAGGTTTGTTTTCAAACTGTTGTCTCATTCCCTTTTCAAAAGCTCAATTCAACCTGTCTCCACTACACTTTCCACCATTGCAGTGCATTTCAGACCCAGCCAACTTAAAATGGAACTTATGTAGAGTGATGGTCAAGGTAGTATTGGATAATCAATGGTGTATTTCTTGGATACCCAAAACACAGATTCTTATACCAACCAGAAATGCTTCATTTACAGATGACTATTTCAGCTTGGTACTATTCCCATGTCTCTCAGTAACTGGGATTTTACGTTTACAGAAGATTAAACACTCAGCTTGTACCACCAGATGGTGCTGCTCTAGAAATTTTCACAGTTCTAGCTTCTGAACCAGAGCAGAGCCATCTGCCCTATGGAGTACAAAATCCCAACAACAAAGATTTGGGTAAAAAGAATAGCCATTTGGGAAAAAAGTCTCAGGGAACCAAATGTGTTCAAAGAACTGCACTTTAACAAAAGTCAACTGTTGCAACCGCAGAGGAGGAAAGGAATAGTGTTACATTTGCCCTATAAAATCATGAGTGAATTTGCACAGAGCATTGCCTATTTGATGGCTTCAGTGAAAGCCGTAGAAACCTGACAACACATCAAGTTACAGCTGTGTTGATTAATTACAACAGAGAAATTGAAGAAGTGCACACAGAGTAACCTGTTTCTTTAGTATTAAGGAAAAGAAAAGAAAGGTTTTGTATTTATATCACACTTCTCAAGACCACCAGACATCTTGAAGTACTTCAAGTCATAGATATGCAGCATGGAAATAGATCCTTCGGTCCAACTCGCTCATGTCAACCAGATATCAAGAACATAGAACAGTACAGCACAAAACAGGCCCTTCAGCCCACGATGTTGTGCCGACCATATCTTAAATAAATCTAGTCCCATTTGCCAGCGTTTGGCCCACATCCTTCTAAACCCTTCCTATTCATATATCCATCCAGGTGCCTTTGAAATGTTTAATTGCACCCGCCACCATTTCCTCTGGCATCTCATTCCATACACACGCCACCTTCTGCATGAAAAAGTTGCTCCTTAGGTCCTTTTTAAATCTTTTCCCCCTCACTCTGAACCGATGCCCTCTAGTTTCAGACACCCCCTGCCACCCCAGGAAAAGGACCTGGCTGTTTACCTAATCCATGCCCTCATGATTTTATAAATCTGTAAAAGGTTTATAAGCCCTCAGCCTCTGACGTTCCAGGGAAAATAGCTCCAGCCTATTCAGCCTCTCCCTGCATCCCAAACCCTCCAACCCTGGCAATATCCTTGTAAATCTTTCTGAACCCTCATGATGTACTTGAAGGGCGATCACCATCCTAATGGAGGAAACCCAACAACCAACATGCTCAGCATATTCTCAGATCGCTGCAAAATAATGATCAGCAACTTTTGTCTTTTGTGCTGTTGATCATAGATGTCCTGGCCAATAACTATCTCTGTTGCACTTATTCAAAACAGGATTAATGGGAATCTTTTACATCCATTCAAGCAGAGAGATGGTTTTAGTTTTATATTCATCAGAAAGAAGTCATTTCCAACAGTACAGTATTTCTTCTGTTCTGCACTTGACTATCACTCCTGTTTTTTTTTAAAAAACATCCAAAGCCTGGAATAGGACTTTGAAACCAGGACATTTAATTCAAGGTGAGTATGCTCTCAACTGAGCCACACAGTCAGCTATCGTAAGTACGAGAATAAACGATTGCCATAGTGTATATTAATCTACTTTTCAGCAGAACCGAAGGCTGCATTGTAGAGAACTTTTCCTTCATAAACATGTAAAACCAGCCAGAAAGTCATCATTTTGAGACCAGTTTGTACTTCAAAACAAGTCAATACTCCTGCTGACTCCATTCCTCAGCGTCATTCCTCTCTCTTATCAATTATCACTGCTGCTACTGTTCCAAAGGAGGCATGCTGCTGTGGGTGGCAATTCATAGAACAGTTTTGCAAGATCAGGAATTCCCACACACAATAGAGATCCATTCCCTGGAGCACAAAACTGCAGCATCAAGCAGGAAGAGAATAGTGATGATTTTAACCCTGGAAGTGGAAATAAATAGGAAATATGTTCTATAAAATGAGAGGTGAACCTTTCCAATAGTTTACCATCACAAGCAGAAAAGGTGAAGATGGCACTGAAGGGGTCTTGCAGCCCTCTGACATCAAACATACTTCCCAGCAGAAATGGCTGGTGAGCAGGGGACAGCTCCAAGTGATTCACTCCCTCCCTGGTACTACTGTGCCCAACTACAGCCTTGACTGAATTTCATAAATTGCTGGGGCCAGGAATCTTTCCTAAATATCCTACACATCACTGACTTTGTACAGCCTTGGGTGGCTCCTTTTTCCAGTAGTGGATAGGGTTGGGGTCGGGGGGGTGCATGGGGAAGTGGCGGTTCATGCTGGTTACATTTAGCTGAATAGAGATTAAAAATAAATACTTGAAATCACAGACACGTTCTTCAAAGCCAGAAGATTAATGGCTAGTTACAAGATGCAAAATACGACATAGCATCAGATGTTACAGATTAGAAAATGCCACCCATTTTATTTATCAAGTATTAACTCAAAGATCTTTTGTCTGACCACTCCTCAGCCTCCCTTTGAATGAAAAAGAATGTTCTGAATTAAATTACTGGGACACCAGCATCAGAATAAATGCATCCTTTGTACTGTTTGCCTGGAAGGGAGCAAGAGTTCAACCGACAAACACAACACAATTAGAGTGCGTGTGGAATGTATTAAAGAAATGATATAGGACAGTTGACAAAGTCTGCTCTGTCACTATCACAGTACTGCATAAGTTAGAACAAAAATCTTTTTACCCTCAAGATTTGAATGAAAAGTTCTTGTAAAAATTATTTTATGACTAATTGTACACATTAACCAGCACAGTTACATCTGAAAACCTAAAATGAGGAAAATGACAGACTTACTAATAATGGTCCTTTCACCCCTGTTGCCGGTGTTTAAAACTAACAGGGTGTAATAGGATGACTGCATTTCAAACCATTTTAAGACTTAGGCAATGTGAAAGTGCAGCAGATATGCCACAATTGCCTTAGAGTGTGAATTCATTGCACAAAACTGCTCATAGCTCTGCAAAAAAGTCAATAATCTGGCACTATCACTCAGAGGCCAGAAGGGGAATTTTTCTGTAGGAAATGGAAAATGTTACTGATGCAGTAAAAGCTGCTTTTCTGAAGTCGAGTTAGTGCACATCATTCCACCAATGTTGGGAAAAGCATCAACTTTGACTCGACAGTAGCAGTTTTGACTCCAAGTTTGGAGGTCATATGTCAAGGTCCACTTCGGAGATTGAGGCATGTAATCCACACCAACACTTCGCTGAAGTAATATCAAAGGTGTCACCTTTCAGATGATGAGTAAAACAACAGCCTCAGAAAGAAAAAAAAATCAGCCCCATAGCACAGTCTGTCCAACATTATATCAAATGCACCAACTTCCACTTAACATAACGAACCCTGACG